>NC_069657.1:178461856-179661856 GCF_027244095.1 Hemicordylus capensis | reverse complement strand
CTGTGCCTGTCCAGGTATCTGCATTGCTTTCCACCACAAATAATCAGCATAATCATCAGGCAATGTATTGCGGAAACTGCAGGAATGCTCTGGCTGCATAGGTGACAAGCAGACTCCTTGTTGTTCCAAGTGTTGGCCGAAGGCTGAGTTACAGATATACGTCCAGGATCCGATGTCACAGGCTGCGTCGATGTCGCAGGCTGCATCAGCATCGACAGCCCGCGTCAGTCCAGTACTTGTTGAATACGCAGTGGCGAGCAAGAAGGCGTTTTAGGCGGTTGTATGGGCTCATCCTCATCCTGCTCAATGTCAAGGCCAGTGCTCAGGAGCCCATGGAAGGTCGATCCTGATGGTGTACTCGACGAGTCCATCAAGTCTCGAAGTTCAGTATATTGCTCGTCCTGCGCACGCAAGCCTGATGTCCTTGGTGTTGGGGGAGACTGAATCGGGGTTCGAGCTGGAGACAACAAACAAATAACCTTTCCCATTAGTATTGAAGTGGTTGATGTCGATGGGGCGGATTGCATCATTTTTGTAGACGCCAACATCGATATGCGAAGTTGTGCCACAGGCGATGCAGACGTTTGAACCGAGCCACCCGACATCAGGCGCAGGTCCGGCATCGAGCATGTACTACGTGCAGTTGGTTCACTTGAGCCACGGAAAGGGACGGAGGCAGACTCGTTCGAGTCACCCTCAAAAATCTGCGCCGACACTGGGGAAGGGGTGCGATGCTTTTTAACCAGTGGTGCCCCTGAACCCCCGGATCCGTGGTGCTCACGTTCCTTATGCTTATGGTCTTTCTTTGAGATATTTTTTGGTCTCTTAGAAACATTCTCTCCAGACTTTGCCATGCCTGTCGACGTGGTTTTAGACTGCTGGCAAGCAGCTCCGCAGACATCTGGTTTCGCCCCTTTTGTCACCTTCAATGTTGTAGTGCTCAATATCAGGTTAGTAATCAACATTGACGGAGAGTCTGGCGAAACATTTGGGCATGGTGTTGGCGGACGGAGTGCTTTGTCATATAATGCAGCCTGAAGTTGTAACGCCCTATTTAGTCTAGTCTGTTTGGAGAAGGAGCAACAAACTTTACATGTAGTAGTATTGTGCTCCTCTCCTAGACACATCAAGCAAGCGTCATGATAATCTGTCGATGAAAGTTTTGCACGGCACTTAACGCACCGTTTAAAATGTTGTTTTAGCTTCCATCGTCCGAAACCAGTCCTAAGTCAGTAACCAAAATAGCCAAATAATCGTTTACCAGAACCAGTGCGTCTTGCAAATCCAGTCAGTTTGCCAATCCGAGTCAAGTCTGTAAATAATATCAGTCAAAACCAAAGCCAAGTCCATAATCCAAGTCAAATTCTGTAGTACAAATCCAAGTCAGTATTTAGTAAAGTTAGTCAAGTTCCGAGGAGCTACAGCTACGAGGTTTGAACACTAAGGCGGTCAAAGAGAAACTGGATAACGGACGCCCAACCGCCACTCTTAACTAACTCAGCACTGCACGTGCAGGCGGGGTGAGGTGTCACAAAGAGCTACTCAGTCAGCCCATGAGGTCCCTGTGGAGGCGCAGAACCCATTCCTTATTACCACAACGGATCACGATCCAGATGTAATATTTTCACTCAAGAAGCATTCTTCAAAATGTGTTATGACTGACTGAACTGATGTCGTTTCTAAAAGCACTCTAGTTTCTGCACAAGAAGACAGAACTCCCTATTTGAATCAACAGAATATACAAGTGCTTCATGCAATCTTGCAGTTTACACAACCTCCTGTAAAGAAGCTATCACTATGATTGCAACTACATGGATGAAGAGAGTAAGTGTTAAGAAGCAGCAGTCACACCCACTACTGAAATCCTGAGCAAACACTGCCCTTTCCGCCACACCAGCTCTAAGATATAGGGCAAAATCTGGCTAAAGATATATCCAATTGAAATGGATACAAGTTGTGAAAAAGTTCCATCCATTAAGGCTGTTTAAAGGCGCTGGGTAGGGCTGCTCATGTGAAGTGCCGAGATCGAGGCAAATCCTGGTGCTGCCCTGCCAGGTAGCCTGGGATTTCCCCCCTAGAGGGAAATAAGATAAGAAGGCGCCTAGAGTGCTCAGCTCATGGAGAAATCCCCCAATGCACCATGCTCCTCACAGCACTGTAGGATTTCTGGAGGCCAGGGTCCGTTTCCCTGGCCTCTAGAATGCCACATGGATCACAGGTCATGTGGGTGTGCGAGCCATACTGCCTCAGGACCACTCCGAATTGTCTGTGGGGGGGGAGGTGCTGCCTTCCCTGCTCCCAGCCTGAATTGAAAAGTTGTGAGCACAATTGAGTTAGATCCTAACTCACCACTCCAAACAGCATTCCTTCCATTCATGGAAGAAAGAGTACTTGAGAAAGGAATCCTCTCATAAAGGCAACCCCCCTTCTGAATGCAAGGAACTCCATTCACAGGGCAGTAAGCTAAGATCCAACCCCAAAGCTTTCAATGGGATTCAGCAGAAATTAATTTTTGAAGTACTGTTCCTGTATTTTTCCAAATATCTATTAATAGGATAGTCATATTAGAAGTAAACTGAAAATTATTACATCCCATTAAAAACCTGAAAGTAAAACACTTAAAAATATTTTGCTGTATGTAAGATCTCTTCCAAAGTGAAGAACAATTCAAGTATTCGGATTTTTTTTTATTTTTATAAGACAGGTGAAAGTGTGTATGGAATTTCATTCCAGTTTCAAACAGAAGGTTCAGTATTAATTTGCAATCCTGATTATGTTACTGCTTTTCTAACTTGAACGGTGAGGTGTTTTGAGGCTTTTAATTCTTTGTTTTTGTATTTGGGATTTGTGGTGTGTTATTTTATGTACTGTAGTGCAATTTTCTCTCAGGAAAGTGGGATATATGTTTTTGTTAAAGCTAATTTCTATTATTTTAAAATGGTTTTAATTGATTTTATTGATTTCTATTGTTTTAGGTTGTATACACCACTCTGAGATTTAGTTGTTAAGCAGTTTATAAATATAATAAATATAATGCCATAGTATTAAATACTTACAGCATGCTTCTGCCAACACTCTCTCAAAACAGGCCTCCTCTTTTTATGTACTACCACTTCCTGCATATCTTCAAGCGAGGGATGCTGGCCTACTTCTTCTTCAAAAGGCAACATATACTCATCCACAGGTCCTGTATTTTAAATAACAAAAACTTAAGGTAGACCATATTTAAATCCTGCCTTTATTCAATGGAGCTCAGGCTAGCATACAAAGGACCTTCCTTTTAGCTCAATCCTGTGCCCATCCAAGTACATGCATCTAGAGTGTGGGGCAACTTCAGGGGGAGGCATCTTGTATGAATGGGTGTTTTGGCTTGTATAAAATGCCTCCACACAATATTGGCACTAAGGGCACTGTAGTGAGGAGGATGGGGCCAGTTACCCTGCCACAAGCTTCCTCCAACTCATGCTCACTTTACTGACACAATCAATAGCCACTGACAAACAAGTCTAGAGGCCTATCTGGCATTCTAAACTACAAAGCTATAAGGAATTTAGAACCTCCTTTATGATAGGCTTCATGAGACATACAGATTGGTTTTAATTCAGAAATTGAGCTCTTAACATTTCCTCCGATGATTAAATTACATGTTGCTTACCATCTGACGCAGTGCATCGTGATGCTAGTTCCCAAAGTACAAGTCCCATGGCATACATATCTATTCTCAAAAATGCATCCCTTTGAAAGTTTATAGCACCTTCTAACACTTCTGGAGCCATATATCTGCGGGTGCCAACCTTGAAAAAGTGAAAGTGCATGTTAGGGTTGCAGATGGGAAATCCCAGCTTTAAACATACACATACAGCATCCTTCTAGGAATGTACTCAGTGGCCGACATCTGGACTATACATGTGACAGAGAAGGGATACTTTTTGCTTATTTCCCCTTCTCTCTGCAACCCACAGTGTCCCAAAAATATGTCTCCGAGTTCCAAGGCATGCAGGAAGATATTTTTAGGAGGCACAGTGGACTACAAAGGGAAGGGGGAACCGCAGAAAGCACCCCGCACCCGTGCACATGGTTAGTTTGGATACCAGCAAGTGCAAGTATTGCTAGACCTGAAATCATTTAGCACATGATACTTGGGGATTAATACCAACCAGCGTTAGAGCTGAGCTGTCCCAATCAAAAGGCCAACATTGCTCACTTTAAAAAAATATGAATTGCCTTCAGAATATTAAACATTAACAGATCATTCAAAATCTTTTGAACCCAACAGTTTCAGTAGAAAATAATTCAAAGGAATGAGATCAGCTTAGGAGAGAGCTGTTGGCAAGGATGATGACAAAGAATATTTATATACTGCTTTTCAACAAATGTTCCCAAAATAGTTTACACAGAGAAATAAAAAATAAAATTGATATCCTGTCCCCCCAAGGGCTCACAATCTAAAAATAAACATAAGGTAGACACCAGCAACAGCCACTGGAGGGATAATGTTCTGTGGTTGGATAGGGCCAGCTGCACTTTAAAAAGGTGCCTCTTTGCTCGGGAAAGGAAGACAGATTGGCCCAGACAGGGAGAAATATTCCTCCGTTATCAGGGTAGTCTCCAATACCAAGGCCTCTACACAAATTACATAAGGATCTGGTCAAGATTTGTCTAGGTTTCTGGAAGCCTTCATGCAGCCTTGGCAAGAAAGAACTACAGTGCCAGGAAGCAAATTTACAGCACAATCCTATGACGCTCAGAAGCATGTGCCACTGCATTCAATAGGGCTTGCTCCATAGTATGTGCGTATAGAGGAGAGCTGGTCTTGTGGTAACAAGCATGACTTGTCCCCTTAGCTAAGCAGGGTCCGCCCTGGTTGCATATGAATGGGAGACTTGATTTGTAAGCACTGTAAGATATTCCCCTCAGTGGATGGAGCCACTCTGGGAAGAGCAGAAGGTTCCAAGTTCCCTCCATGGCAGCATCTCCAAGATAGGGCTGAGAGAGATTCTTGCCTGCAACTTTGGAGAAGCTGCTGCCAGTCTGTGAAGACAATACTGAGCTAGATAGACCAAGAGTCTGACTCAGTATATGGCAGCTTATTATGTTCCTATGTTTACATTTTTACTATCCAATATCACTGTCTCTCCCTGCATTCTGCTACTCTGCAATTTTAATTATTTAAAACTGACGTATTTATGAAATCTTGAAGAAAATGGGCAGCAAGCAGACCTTTAGTAAAGTGCTGCACTATACGCAGAAGTTTGTTCTATGAACTAGGTATGTGTGAACTAGATTCGTGCACAGGCTTGGCACTAAATGGGTTCGGATAAGGCCATGTATGTGCTGGCACTACACGTGGGTTCTTAGGAGGAGCACTGTCACAGCAGGAAGCTGCTTGGGGTGTCAGCGGTCAGGCAAAGACCTGCCCGTCTCCTTTTTAAATATCCCCCTCACTGCTCCCCTCCCTCCCTGCACAGACCTTGGTTCGTGCACATCCCTGCTGTGAATAGGAGGAGTACTCCAATCAAAGAAGCATCTTTATATGAGAAGAGGTCCTCACACAGCACAGTGAGGAGTTTCAGCTAATGGAGCACAGCTCTGCTAAAAGTCTGGATGCTACCCCATGTGTTTAGAACTGGTTTGCTTGATCTATTCCAAATTTTAGAGCTAACCATGGTAAAACAAAAAAGCCTCTCAGACGAATCTTGTTCTACAGCACGAGTATCTATATTATTACATTACGAGTAGGTGAAGCCCGTCACTGATCGGACAGTCTTTTTGCATTGTGGGGGGATAATGGTTGCAGAAACAGCGATACTGGAGTGCTTGACCTAACCCCAACAACAGTATTAGGTTCCTGAGCTAAACAATCAGTTCTTGCAGCAAGAGTGGATGGAAGCAGCCTGCGTGGTGAGAGTGACTATTTAAACTTTAAAGCTCCCCCTGCATCAGCTGAGAAGCGCAGGGCAGTGTAAAGCTCAAACACTCTCCCCACTTCTCAGTCGAAATGTTTAAAGGAGCAGGCGAGAATAGATGGAGCAGCCTGCACCTTTCGTGCCACTTCTCTCCACATATCAGCTGAGAACTGGGGAGAGTGACTATTTAAGCTGTATACCAATTTAGTTAGTGAGTAGAAAACCACAAATACCCCACCCCCAGATATTATACCAATATCTAAATTGGTATACAGGGAGGTGGCTCATGAAAGAGCAAAACAGCTATTTGAGGGCCATCTGTATGTAAAAGAACAGTTTAAAATTTTTTAGGATTTCAACTTCAAACATTCATTTTATTCAATTACCATCATATATGGTAAATTTGAATAATTGTAAGTTTGAATCTGAGAAAGATGATCTTCTCTTGGGCACAATGTCATTTTGGAATTCTGGATCTTACTGAGTATTAAAAATCTGAGAAGAACAGTTAAAATATGATTATACAGGAAAACCTCGATATTCATGGGGGTTCCATTCCCCACCATTACCATAGATAAGGAAACTACGAATTCAGAATCATTACGTCTATGGTATCACAGAGGTGGTTAGGTTCCTGGAGGCTGGGAAACTGTCATGGAAATGGGCCAAAATGGGGGGGGGGCACAATGTAAAGTGCCCTGCCATGGCCCATGGACCTCCAGCACTCCAGCAATGCCCCTGAGAAGTGCTAAAATCCATTTTCTCCCATGAAAAGTTGGGTTTTAGAGCTTTTAAAAAACAAAATGAGCCACAAAATGGCAGGCGGAAATGACCTCGGAGATCATTTCTGCCCCACTCCAACCTGCGGATCTTAATCATTTGTGTGCTGGTTTTAATTGCATATGCCAAGATCAGTTGCTAATTGCCCAACTGCAGATACCTGGAACCAGGATAGTGAGTCTGAATGCCAAGGTTTGCCTGTATACAGAATTTCTTCTAAAAACCCATAAAAAATTTAAACCTCTCCTCCCCACCCCACAAATTCTGGTGTAAAAAATACTGCTTTCAGCTAATTTCAGTGGATTGTTCAGGCAAAATTTGGTACCTGTAGGTCACTGAAAGTATGACTTTATTTTGCACAAGTTCTTCAAAATATATATCAGACAGAAGGGTGAGTGTTTCCATTTTGACTTGAACAAAAAACACGTACCTGTCCATGTGTATCTCCAGCTGACTTCCCAGCCTCAAATTTTAATGCAAGACCAAAGTCAGCAATACAAGCTGTAAGATTGTTTTTCAGCAATACATTCTTGCTTTTGATGTCCCTTTAAAAGAATTAACACAAAGATGAGAACTACCAACACAAAACAGGAAGACTAAAGGGTCCTAAAGAATAAAGTGTAATTGGATAGTTTCAAACCCTCAACTTGCATTTTATTCATAACTAGGACATTGTTTAAGCAGTAAATATGCAGCCATATAGTCAGGGCAACAAGCCCTAGTGACATTCAATGCCACCAACATCTTCAAGAAAAATGTATCACATCTAGGTGCCAGTCCACCAAAACCTGTATTGGCTTCAAATGCATTTATGGCTACTGCTTACATTATCAAAACTGGATCTACGTTACTGGCAAAGTTGAAGTAACAGTCTGCACTAGAATATTGTTCTGGAAATATTCCAATTGCTTTTCATCATTCTGATTATATATTTCTGCAGATATTATTATGTAAAATACATTAACTACTAATAACTCTTAAGTAAAATAAAGGAATACCGTATTTTATGGACTATAAGACTCACTTTTTTCCTCGAAAAATATCCACCAAAATTCAGGTGCGTCTTATATGTTTTAACAGTTTAATATGTTAAAACTCTGAAAAACTAGATTAAAATTAAGGTGCGTCTTATAGTCCGTAAAATACGGTATATATCCTCTATATGTTTAATATAAAATAACGGCCCAGATACTATGTGAATCATACCTATGGGATATAGCTGGTTTATGTCCATCTTTTAGCCCAGGGATATCTTCATGAAGATAAGCCAAACCTCTAGCCATAGTTTCAGCAATGTGACACAGTTCATTCCATGAGACTACATTAGCTTTCAGGAAGTCTGTAAGTGAACCCTGAACAATGAAAGTATCAAAAGTTACACCTTCTCTCTCAGTTCAGTCTTCAATAAATTATCCTAATCTTCAACACGTTTGAAGTAAAAATACCATACAACAGGGTCTCAGATATAAATCTCTACAAGTTCACTAGTGTGCATATAGTCTCTCTGGCTAACACCGGGTTCTCCCTGTCCAGCATAATGTCAAGACAGTGTACTGCCTCCCCTCCCCGCATCCTCCCAGTGTGGATGCACATGCAAAGTGGTCTCCAATGCAGCTGCAAGAAGGGAAGCTTGCATGCACATCAAGTCTGGAATAGCAGACATTTCATGCTAATTCCAAATTCAAGTTCTAATTTTTGTTCAACTGGTACAATTGCCCTGACCCTTAGTTGTCCAATTCTACTTTTACTTTGTTGGGGGGGGGGGGGGGGAATTACCAGTAGCTGGGTAAGCAACCTCTCATAAACGTTAGCCAAGGTTTTAAGAATGGGGATTTATTTATTTGTTCAATTTTTATACCACCTTTCATATTTTTATTTATTACATTTTACATCCCACTCTTCTTCCAAGGAGCCCAGAGTGGTGTACTACATACTTAAGTTTCTCCTCACAACAACCCTGTGAAGTAGGTTAGTCTGAGAGAGAAGTGACTGGCCCAGAGTCACCCAGCTAGTTTCATGGCTGAATGGGGATTTGAACTTGGGTCTCCCCGGTCCTAGTCCAGCACTCTCACCACTACACCACGCTGGCTCTCCTGTCTCTCATAAGACATCCCAAGATGGCTTACAAACGTTAAAAATACAGGAAAACTCCATTAAAATCGCATTTAAAACCTTAAAAATCAGTTAAACAATAAAAACTATAACAAACCAAACCAAACCAAACAAACAAAAAACCACCCCACAACATTAAAAAGACAGTAGCAAGAAAGCTGAAAGACTCGGCAGCCCTTAAGGGGTAAAAGCCTGAATAAAAAGTTATTTTGTTTTTTAAGAGCATATTTATGCAAATATAGACACGCATCTATATGTGCATCCCACTGAATGCAACAACAGCATTCTGTTTCAATGTACACCTGGGAACACATCCAAGTTATAGCGGCAGTTCTAAAAGCAAAAATGTCCAAGACACTCTGCAGCACTTCTGTGGCTATCCAAGGCCATGCGGCAGCAACACTAAAGGCTCCATGGAAATAAGCAAATAGGTTGAGAGCACACTACTAATGTCCCATTCACTCAGTGGAACATATACAGACGACTATTTGCATGACCCTCTCAGTTACATGGGAGAGGAGCATGGGAGCACATCTTTTTATCCCATCCAGAAAGCTGTCGCATTATCACATCAGGCCAGTTCATTTGAACTGTCCTCAATATATGGATTAAATATGTATTATTTTGAAAATACCACACACTGAAGTGTGGTATAGGTGAACTCCCTGGCACAATTACATGAAAATGGGTTGCCAGGCTGGTTTGGGAGGCGATAGGATAGATATGCACTCACACTCCTCTCCCATATGATTAGAATGGGTTGGCAGCCATAATGTCATAGTTGGCCCTCTGTTTTTCAATTATCAGCTACCAAAAACTTTGTGTATATGAGCAACCTCATGTTGAGTTCTCTTCCAAAATTAGTAGTGTAACTTACTTAGTGTTCCACTGTTATGCCGAGCATTTCCCTGTCCTACATTTGGCTGGCAAAGCAGGAAGACACCCTTCTTGTCACGGGTAGTTCTAACCCTAGATGATGAACCTCTACACATGATCAGAAGGCAGTGATCTGGGTCTTGGAAGAGTCCTAAGCCCAAACTATCAACATGGCCAGGCTATGTTAACTCAGCTTGTACATAATCGCGACAGCAGCAAGTGTGGAGCATGGAAGTCCACCCGGGAATCGGTGGAACTGCTCCCACAATGCACCATGCTGCCAGAAAAAGGGAAAAAACCTCATCACAGCCACATTCTGAGTGGCCACAAGAGGGAAAGGGGAGAGACAAGATCCATCCAGTCCGATTTGGGCAAGGGATCAGAGACCCCTTGGTGGGTGGCTGCCAAAACCTGAAAACAGAGAGGGAAGCAGACACTCAATCCACAAACCCAGGTACTGGGACCCCGGCTGTGCACTAATCTAGGTTAAGACCCAGGGTTATTTTCAAGGATACCTGATTTTGGCAAGCCTGAGTTTGTGGGCTGTGCCCTGGTTTACACAATATGCTAACTAGGCTTGCCTCCTCTAACATGGGTGATCATGTTAAGAGCCTTGATGAGTTTTGTTGCAAATACTTTAGTAGCTTGTTGATATATACATGCTGTTTATGACTAGGTTCATTTCCATTTCCACTAGCCATTTCCTCACATCCCACACACAGAAACCATATCACTTAAAATGAGAAATCAACAGTCCAAACACCTTTTCGTGAAATGCTGTTATTAGCCACAAATCTACATCAATGTTGGTGCCTCGTTTCTCCGCACCGATAAATTGTAGTACATTTTCATGCTTCATTCCAGGCAAGCTGTATATTTCATATTCATTTTGCCATGACTGTTTATCCTAGGGGAGAAAAGGCTTTTAATATACCCACAATGTGTCAAAAATCTCTCATGTTTGTAACATCACTTCTGTAATTCTCTCTCAAAAACAATCTATCATCTTTTAACTACTCCTATGTCTTTCTGTTCCTTAATTTATTTTTAAGACATTATTGTAATCTTTATAAGCTGCCCAGAACACAAACACACCTACCCCAGGGTGGACTAGGGATGTACAAATCAATGTATTAAAAACTGGATGATTAATTCAAAATGACAAATATGCACTTTGTTAATATAGCAATCTGAAAGTCGATTACTTCAGTGTGTCTTGTGTTAGAAATGTGTCACATACTGTAATTACCTGAATTCAATACTAGTTTTCCCCCAGGTTTTTTGTAATTAGAAATCAGGAGGAAATCAAGATTTGTCCCTTTCAAGTAAATGCAGTTATAACCTGAATTTAACTTCTACTTTTAACAGGGGGTCACCTTAAATTGAGAGTCTTCTATTCGGGTAAATATGGTAAGCCATTATTTCAGCAAACTATTCTTTTAGGATATGAGATTAACATAACCATGTTCATATAACTTTCCTTTTGTCGGTTCAATAAAAAGGTGACTTCTAGTCTGGTATTTCCTCACTTTCTTTGTTTTCAGAACTGCCCCCACACACACACACACTTTTAAAATAAATGTCTTGAGATGTAGTACAGTCCCAACTTTTTCTGGTTTTCATAAGCAGCAACTTTCAACCAAGTTGCATTTACTCTGAAGGAATTTATTTACCTGGATTGGGAATATTTTCACAGCTACATATTCATTTAACAACTGAGCTTTCCAGACACAGCCAAATCTTCCCCTAGCTTTGACTTCTAGTAACTGCAGTGGCTTCAGACCCATCAATGGTGATGGAGGTGGTGGTCCAGGATCCTAGAAACAGACAGACAAACTAATCAGACTCTGGGGTTCACACCCACCCCTCCATGCTACACCACCACCAATACTCAGAAGAATAAAAACCATGAGGTGGCAAAGTTCTGCTAATAAAACTTACTAGCAGAAGATAGGCAGTAATTAGAACACAGAAGCAAGTTAACATATTTATGACAATGATCGGGATTGTACAGCAACAACTCAAACTATATGGAAAGCATTGACCAATTTCATAAGTGACTAAATACCTTTGACAATATTACTACCGATTACTACTACTAACTACGAAGCATATTTATAAACCGTTCTTCAACAAGTTTCCAAATCGGTTTACACAGAGCAATAACAAGTAAATAAGATGGCTCCCTGTCCCCAAATGGCTCACAATCTAAAAGGAAACATAAGATAGACACCAGCAACAGCCACTGGAAGGATGCTATGCCAGGGTTAGTCTCCCAATACCACAATGGTACTTATAGATGCAATATAGCAAAAGCTAGGCACAGATAAATCATTTTGATTTCAGCAATCCTCAAGCACAATTAACTTTTAACTGTTTAATTGATTTTAAGATTTTAAATGTAACTTTGATGGAATTTTATTGTATTTTAACTTTTTAAAACCACCTTGAGATGCTTTATAAAAGGCGGTACACAAATTTAACAACAAACTCTCTCTGCACTGTGTCACAACTTCAGTTTCCGCTAGCAAAAAGCAGATAGTTATGGACTGGCTGCAGTTCTCTGTAGCAAGTACCCATTTGAGGAAATGCGTGTTTTCCCAATATAATGAGCCAAGTAGTGATGGCAAGCACAGAATATCTACCTGATTCTTGCCAGTGCTGCAAACAGAGAACTACCAATTAACAGCAGGTGGTCGTCTCCTTTAGGTCCCTGTAGATTGTGTACATGGGGGATAAAGTGTGAAGCTGGCACAACCTTTTTAGGAACAATTCAAGCTCAAACTATAAAAAGTGTCCGTTAACTATATGCATATACATGCATTACATGTGTATGCATATGAGGTTACTATAGGTTTAACTACATATCTGCATCTATAATAAAAGGCTTGGGTGTACACCCATGTCTCTGCGCCCGTGTCTTTCTCGGCCGTTCTGGGCATGCCCAGAACATCCGAGAAAGATACGGCCGCAGGAACCAGGCAGCCATGTTGGCTCCCGGTCCGGGAGAAGGAGAAGCGGGGACCGGGGAGGGCAGAGGCAGCCGCAGAGAGAGGAGAGGCGGTGGAGGCGGGTCTGGCCCGCCCCCCGAAAAGAGCAGAGAAGGGAAAGACGGCGGGGGCAAGCCGCAGGAAGGCCGGAGGAGGCGGGCACGGGACCACACAGACTGCAGGCAGAGGCGACAGCGGCGGGACTGGCCCTGCCGCGGGGAAAAACGAAGCGGCGGCGGGACCGGCCCACCTGCAGGGAGGGGGGAAACGGTGGCAGCGGGGGTTTAGAAACAGCAGTGGCGGCGGTTTAGGATCGGCAGCAGCAGCAGAACCGGCCCGGGAAGAGGGAAGGGAAAGGCACCAGACCCGACGCGGGGATAGAAGCGGGCCGGAAAGGGACCACGGCGGCAGGACCAGCCTGCCCATGGGGAGGGAAGAGAGAACAAGGGCGGGACCGGAACAGACAAAGGATAAACAGTGGCGGTGGAGCCCACACCCGCCAGGGAGAAAAACGACGACGGGAAGAGGAGAAGCGGGGACGGGGAGGGCAGAGGCGGCCGCGGAGAGAGGAGAGGCGGCGGCGGGTCTGGGGGAGGAGGAGAAGCGGGGACCGGGGAGGGCAGATGCGGCAGCGGTGGGTCCGGCCCTGCCGCTGAAACGGCCGCAGGCACCAGGCAGCCATGTTGGGGCCAGGAGGAGGAGAAGCAGGAAGGAGATGCGACCCCAATTTCAAGAACCGGCTGTGGGAACGTGAGTCTCTTTGCCCCTCCCTTCCCCAATCTTCCACACGCACTTTAACCGTCTCTCGATTATTCCGGGGCGGGACTCTCGCCTGCTCTCCCCGCCACCAGCCCCATAGATGGAGGAAATCGTGTTGGAGAAGAGGCTCTCCGTCCCCATCCCCCAACAGAGCCTTCAAATCAGGGCTTCCTGGCCCGTGTCGAGAAGAGGAGGAGGGCACCGAAGCCTGCCCAGCAGGGTCCTTGGTCTGCGGCCACCCAACCCGTAAAAACAAGGGCGGGTGTGTGTGTGGCGAGCCTGAATGAAAAATCCGCCCAGGCCCCAAATGGGACCTCCGCCTCCCTCCCAGCACCGCCCAGGATGCAGCCCCCCCCCCGAAAGTTCTTTGCGGGAGGCCGGAGAAGGCTACTAGCGCCCATTATTTTAACGGGCTGAAAATTACTAGTATTTAATAAAATTCTTACCACCGTTTGGCAGTACAACATAGGCAACCTACCTCAGGATCCAAGCCACTCCAGAGTGGTTTATTCATCAATATGATCATTGCACATCAATTTTTAATGTGCACTGAACATAAATGTTACCTGGGTACTGGTTTTTAGTTATACTATGATTTTATGCAAGTGGGAAGGATCAGGTCCGCTATACACACGATAGTAATATCTCCCTGGGTGGTTGGGTGGGGTTTTTTCATATTTAAAACAGCAGTTGCAGTCCAGACTGGAATCATAGCGGGAGGGGATTCACCCGTTGTCCTGTGCTTTCCTCCCCCATATATTATTGCCTTCCCTTGAAGCAGATATTTGCCCTCAAGGATGCCACTGCAGCAAAGGTCACCATTGAGACTAATAGCCAATTTGAGGGAGGCAATTCTCAACAGGTAGACACTGTGGGGGCAAAAGGTTAAGCCCCCACTCCATTTACTTTACCCCCAGCTGAAATAAAGCTTACATGTAGTCATTTGTTAATACGGTATTTATCCCTTTACCCTCCCTCCTCTCTCCCATCATCTCCGCCACTGTCAAGGTATAAACAGTACTAGCTTTACCAGCGCAGAACATCTGCACGCTAGTACTTGATTGCTCTCCTCACCCCCTGGCACAGCCCCCCTCACCTCAGAGATCTTTCCACCCTCACCTGAGCCGCACTCCTGCTCCTCTATCTAGTTGCTTCTATCCCCCTCACCCCTCTTGGTCATGGCTATAATGTTGTGGCACCTATTGGCCAAGCTGCAGATCCCTATCCCCAGAGACCTCCCTCCTTCACCCCACTCCTACTCCTCCCCACAGGAACAGAAGCAGTTGACCAGGCCCTTCCTCACTGCCACCACCGCAATGGCCACTGGTTCCCCTCATGCCGCTGACAGGCCTGGGCCCATCCCTTGCCTGCCTGCCTCCACCAATGGTCTCGGTAGCCCCAAACAGCAACAGTGGTTGATTGGGTCCTTCCTTGCTGCTGCCGCCGCCACCGCCACCACCATAACCGCTCATTTCCCTGAGGCCATTGACAGGCCCGGGCCTGTCCCTTGCCCTTCCTTCCTTCTTTTTCTCTTCCCTTCCCTTCTCTCTCTCTCTCCCCCTTCACTCACTTTCCCTCTGTCTTTCTCTCCCCCCCCCTTTCCCTTTCTGAGTTAACAGTTCTTGTCTGTCTGTCTATCTAATTCTCTAAGATATACCCATGGCTAATCTTGTGTGTTGCAGCTCTCACGAGAGTTCGCCAGCATAAGCACCATGGTGATTGGACAGTGGGGATTCCATATGCAAATAGGGAGGAGGAGCCGGAGAGACCAGAAGCACCATGGTGATTGGGCAGTATGGATTCCATATGCAGATAGGGAAGAGGAACCTCTGATGGTTAAGGACAGTTGGAATGCAACTGTTAATGGTTGGAATATGTTTTTAATTGTAGAGAGGAATCTATAGATAGATAGTGGGGTGTCCGTGAAGAGAGGGGTTGTGAGGCAGATCTGTTTCCTCATCTAATTAAAACAGCAGCCTCCTTCTCCTGAAGGGGCTCTTTCCTTCTGTATTAAAATACTATCCCTTGGTGTCCCTTTGAGACTGTTGTTCATCCAAATCTGAACTTCCCTATGGTGTCCCTCAGGGCTCCATATTGTCTCCGATATTGTTTAACATCTACACGAAACCACTGGGAGAGATCATCAGGAGATTTGGTGCAGGGTGTTATCAATATGCTGATGACACCCCAAATCTATTTCTCCATGTCAATATCATCAGGAGAAGGCATAACCTCCCTAAATGCCTGCCTGGAGGCAGTAATGGGCTGGATGAGGGATAACAAGCTGAGGCTGAATCCAGATAAGATGGAGATGCTTATTGTGCGGGGTTGGAACGCGGGAGACCATTTTGATCTTCTTGTACTGGATGCGGTCAAGCTCCCCTGGACGGAACAGGTACACAGTCTGGGGGTGCTTCTGGATCCAAACCTCTCTCTGGTGTCCCAGGTTGAGGCGGTGGCCAGAGATGCTTTTTATCAGTTTCTGCTGATACACCAGCTGCATCCATTTGAGATGAACGACCTCAAAAATCATGGTACATCTGCTGTTAATCTCTGGATTACTGCAATGCACTCTATGTATGGGGCTGCCTTTGTACATAGTCTGGAAACTGCAGTTGGTTCACAATGTGGCAGCCAGGTTGGTCTCCGGAATCTAGGAGATTACTCCTGTGTTGAAGGAAATACACTGGATGCCGATATGTTTCCGGGCAGAATACAATGTGTTGGTTATTACCTATAAACTCTAAACAGCTTAGGCCCTGGGTATTTAAGAGAACGTCTTTGCCATGAGCCCCACCACCTGTTAAGATCATCTGGAGAGGTTCATCTGGGGTTGCCGCCAACTTGTTTGGTGGCTGCTCAGGAATGGGCCTTCTCCGTTGCTGCCCCAGACTTTGGAATGCGCTCCTTGCTGAAATAAAAGTCTCCGCATCTTTGGCAACTTTTAAAAAGGCACTGAAGACTTATTTATTCATCCAGGCCTTTAATAAGATTCAGGGTTTTAAATGATTTTAATGTTTAAATGATTTTAATTGTTTTGGGAAACTGTCCTAAGCCATTTTTGGAAGGGTGGTATATCAATCAATCAATCAATCAATCAAATAAATAGGAAAAAATATACCAGGGAAGTGTTCACTAGATTTTGTTTAATATATAGAGAAGAGGAAATGAATGGTGAAAACTGCTTCAAATAATACTTGACTAATATCGAGTATGAATATTGCAGCCTGTAAAGACCATAAAGATAGGAATTAATTATTGAATGTTCATTGAAAGCAAAGTAGAACTAGAAGTATGTCATTGGGATTATGGTGCAAGTTATACAACTCTCCAAAACAAGCAAGGTGTATTTCATGGAAGATGAAACCTAATATGCATTTAGATAAGAGGCATCCGAAAAGTCTATCTAAAAAGGTGAAGGAAATGTGATGCCACAGAAAACAATTTTATTCCTGACACCTCCCAACAGTGAAAACTACACAAGTCCTCAACTTACAAATGGGTTGTGTATCAAAACTTGATTGGTAAGTGTGACATACGTAACTCAGAATACATACACATAGTTCCCAAGAGTGGTGACTTGTTCATATGTTTGGGCTGGCATTTGTAAGTTGGGGACTTCCTTAATGTAATAAGTTATGGAGCTTTGTTTGTATATATAGATGTTTGTAACTTGGCAAGTACCTGTATTGATATCAAAACACACACTAGAACAAAAGGTTGTATCCTAACCTCTGTGAGCAAAAGTTCATGCAAACACATTTTCACATCCTCTCGTCAACACAATAGCTCTCCTTCCCCCAAAAGTTACCTCAGATGATTAGGAGACCTCGGGCAATGGGGTGTGATGAGGAGTGGGGAATTGTAGGGGAAGGTAAAGAATTCCTTAAAGTTCTTATGAAACACTCAGGGGGAATGTCTGTGCCCAATTTTATGGATCCCCCTTCCCTGCAGCTTCCTACAACCATGAGGGGCCCCCAATTCTTAAGTGCTGCTTTTTGGTCAATTGCTGTGGGGAGGAGAAACAAGCAAGTCCACTAATGCAAACTTCTTTCCACTCAGAGGGGCTAAGATGTAATCTAAAATACTTAATACATCATGTACAAAAAGTATAGTAACTATACTGTACTAATATTAAACTGTAGTTGCTATACTGTACAAAGAGCCTTACCAATCTTTCTACTCTAATTTTCCCCCCAGAATTTGTTATCCTGATTTTATCTGTAGCTGGCACACTTAGTTTCTTCTATTTAAACTTTTGGGTCACCTTGACTACTGAGGCCACAGCTAGAGAGATATTTTAAAAACTTAAAGAATAGTGTCTAGCAGTTCATAAAAGGCAATTTCATCTATCAACACTTTCCACACACGAGTATTGGTATTTGGATCCAAACATATTTATTAATAAGCTGCTCAAATTGTGTTCATAGATCTATAATTCCACAAATCGATCTACAATTCCACAAATCCATATCAATCAACAAACAATGTATCTTACCTCTATCATTATATGAAAGGCGTGCTTGTAAAGAAAAAACACACAGGCAAAAGGAAATTACTTGATATAGTACAAATGAAGTACAAGAGCAACTTAAGAAAGGTGACAGAAGAGAATAAAGTATAAAAAATTTAGAGCTAGGATTCAGCATTGATTCTATTGTTTTAAAACCAGCAAGATCCCCCTTTCAAAATAGGAGGCATAGCAATAGGTTTACAACAGCTTAACATATTTGGAAGTCAATCATGTTTACAACTAATGTTCAAAACTAGTAATTTTTATGAGTTGAAAGATAACAAATTAAATATATTTTAACTGTAGTGCCCATGATACATACTGAACACCATGAATGTTCACATGTATAGCTATCTGGCTATTAACTAGTGTTCCTTTACAGATGCTTGTGAGCTTTCCAACTCCTTTGAAGTGAAAATTAAAATGTAGGCAATGAACATTTCTATAGGTTCCAATATCACACCAGAGGGCAGTGCTGCATCACCTAGAATTACCTACAAGTCTTAAATACCTGTGAAGCAAAGCACACACACTCCTATGCAACATGCTATTTGGTGTTAATATTTTTATTTTGGCAGATCAGTAGAAATTAATGCTAGAAATACAATAATTGCCACTCCATATAAATGCTTTGATTTTCTATTGTTTCCATTCAAGAACTCTTGAGAAAGATGTACAATATTTAAATTTCATGATAAAAATAAGAACCAGATTGTTGTAATGGTTAGAGTTCTGAACTAGAATAGAGAGACCCAGACTCAAAATTCCCACATAGCCATGAAGTTAGTTAGGTGATCTTGGACCAGTCACCATCTCTTAGCCTGATCTACAAGAGGATAATTGTAAAAATTAAATGTGCTGGGGGCAAGGAGGCATGGTTAGTGGGGATAAACTAGTATCTTGGTTTACCACTCTGCTCCTTGGAAAAAGGCTGGAATACTGGTGTCAATCCATAATCATAATCATAATCATTGATAACCACCCTAAAAAGTGTCAGAAGACAAATTAAACTCCAGAAGGCCTGTAAGTCACAAAGGGGCATTAAACATGTAAAACAAACATTTTAGTTTGGAAGGAATCAGTACAATGTATTTAATTTATTTATTCTAGTGACCATAAGAACCACCAAGTTCTTGTGCACCCCTGTGTTATCCTAAACTTACCCCCAAGCCTGCTAGTTAATGCAAGCTTATAAGAGATACATCCTAAATCAATTCCATCAAGTCATTTCTGGACACCCAGTAGCTACTAATTTCAAGATTGGTCCCTAGAAATTTAGAAAATTGTGCCCTATTGTGTGCACTGGAGTTGAAATTTTGAAGATGTTGTATTAAGCTACAAATCCTAGCTAAACTCTGACCAGATTCTATTTGGGGGTATACAGCCTTCAGAACTTTATACTCCTGTATAAAGCACTGTATGCCCCTAATTAATAACCCAAAAAGAGTAATCATCATGAATTGAATCTTTTAAGTAAAACCAGGAGTGCTCTTTGGACCCAACTTCTGTGGGGAAGTCTGGTCCACAGCACTGGTGGTGGGTGAGGGGGAAGGCCTCCAAATGTCCTGGGCAGAGACTGGGGGATGCTTGCAGCCCACTCAGGGCCCACCCACTGATCTCCTGCGGGACTGTTTGGGGCCCGCAGTTGCCTGTCTCCATGGTGGCGGGGGTGGCTAACGCTCTGGATGCTGTCAAATGCTTGTGACCTTCGCAAGTTGAACTGCACAGGCATGGGGAGCAGCTCATCTATTCCAGGCCCGCCAGCAAGGCCCAGCTCAGGCCGGGTCAGGTCCATCAATTTGTCAGGATGATGCCTTAGACACCCCCGCTGCCACAGAGAAAGGTGGCTACTTTCCATCTATTTGCTGGACCACCCATCACCCAG
The DNA here is from genome assembly GCF_027244095.1 of Hemicordylus capensis. Lineage (NCBI taxonomy): Eukaryota > Metazoa > Chordata > Lepidosauria > Squamata > Cordylidae > Hemicordylus > Hemicordylus capensis. The sequence goes on along the minus strand of NC_069657.1, from coordinate 179,642,035 downwards.
ATATGCAAGTGCTTTGCTTAGACTTTAGAATGTGTTAGGAGCTGGAAATGACTTTTGCACATGCTCAGACACTATGGAGTTGGTTCCCCACAAGCTGGCCACTCAGTTGAACTACTTTAAAAAGGAAAACGTAAGAAAAAGAGGTCACCCAAGCCAGACTCCTGCTCTGCAGAGAGGGGATTCTCCAAAGGTTGAATTCTCTCTGGAAGCAGAGAGTGGTGGCAATGACTACTGGGACCTTGCATTGTAGAAGGGGTTAGTGAGTGAAACTACCTAAACTCCTGTTGGGGCTTCTGAACTGGGAAGAGGGTTTCCAACCCTGGACCTCCCCCAAGTATGCTTAAAATCATCCGGTAGAACTGCCACCAGTCTCCTATGAAACAAAACTAACATTAAAACCTTCCCTGTTTTATCTACAACCATGGTGAACTCAAATTATAGCCAAAATGCCTTAAAACCTCTTTAAAGAGCATGTAGCCAGAACAGGCTTGTGAGGAGACAGAACGGAACATGTTTCCATTCAGATCAAGTTTAAAACAATCAAAAGATAGTTCATTTAAGTAGATATAAAAAGGAGGATGGTTTACATGGCAAACAAAGCAAAAAGGTTAAGATGTACAAGCAAGGACCACAAACACCCACAGCACTGCCTGGGATATCTGGAGTGCCCACCCCTGGGCATTTTGGAGGCCTTAGCCACGGAGACAGGCAGCAGAGCCAACAACAGGACTCAATGAGAAGCAAGCAGGCTGGCCACAGTCAGAGTGGCATGGGTACGTGCATGTCAGTTAAGAGTACCTTTTCCAAGATTTTTTCTAGAGAAAGAAAAATTGGTAGACTGACTGTGAAGGGTTCTTTTTCAGGGTATAGGGAGGTCAACAAAAAGAACAGATAAAATAAGCTAGAACAAAGGCAGTAAAGGGACAGATAAACTGTTAGCCTGGGGGTCGGCCTACTCCCCTGACTATAGGTCCAGTGAGGACTGAAAATACTGAGAAAAATGTGTCCCCTATCCACAGGTGGGCCGGATGAACTCCCTATATCCTGAAAAAGAACACTTCACGGCAAGACTATCAATGTTTCTTTTCCCATGGTATAGGGAGGTCATCCTCAACATGACGGGGTGTACACAAGCGGAATAGGAATAGGGAGGGAAGCGGATGGTTAAACCACCTGCTATAAAACTGTCCATCCCATAGCTGCTTAAGCCGCATGGATAGACAACCTTATTGTTTTTCACAAATGGGGACACTGAGGCCCAAGTGACTGCTTTGCAAATCTTGGTTATTGGTGCTCGTGCTGAAAAAGCAGCTGAAGTACAAGCACTCCGAGTGGAATGGGCTGTGAATCCATGAGGAATAGACAAACTGAGACACTCATAAGCAAGGGCAATAGCTACCCTGATCCAGCAGCCCAGGAAAACCTTAGAGCCCAAGAAGAAAGGCTGGAAGGACAAAAACAAGGAATTTGTGCTGCGAAAGAATTTGTTACACTTCGTATAAATTCGGAGGGCCCTGCGAACATCCAGAGGGTGCCAAAACTCTTTCCTTTGGATGAGAAGGAGCTGGACAAAAAGGAAGGCAGAGCCAACTCCTGTTCCCTATGGAAAAATCGAATTAGCCTTTGGCATAAAGATTGGGTCCAATTTAAGAATCACTGAGTCCTTTTGGAAAATGCACAATTCCTTGTGCACAAAGTGGCCAGCTTGGACACCCTTCTAGCAGAACTGATCGCCACAAGGAACAGAAACTTGAAGCACATCAGCTTTAGCAAACCAAACGTAGAGGCTCAAAAGGGGGCCCTTGTGCGGGCATTTAGAACATTTTTCGAGTCCCAAGATAGAAATCTATGTACTAGAGATGGAGTCATGTTGGAAGCTCCCTTTAAAAAATTGAAAATATGGGGATGTAGGGCAGAGAAGCCCAGTACTGAAATGTCCAGGACAGATGACAAAGCTGAAGTTTGGTGTTTCAAGGTATTTGGACAGAGACTCATCTTGAGATCTGTCTGGAGAAAAGCCAAAACTTCTGAAACTCCCGCTGAGGAGGACTGGATTTGTTGCCTTCGCCCCCAGCTACAGAAAGCTTACCAAATGGCTTGGTAAACCCGAGAACTAGAAGGCCACCTTGAAGCAAGAATCATGTTCTGAACTTGCCATGAATAATCTGTCTGCTAGCGACTCACACTCAACCTCCACACGTGTAGGTGTAACCACGCCGGATCTGGATGGAACAGAGGATCCTCTGATAAGATATCCACTCGGATGGGGAGACGCCATGGTCGATGAACAGACAGAGACAGTAGGTCCGAGAACCAAGAACGACGAGGCCAGTAAGGGGCCACCAGGATGATCTCCGACCTTTCTGACAGAAGCTTCCTGATGACAGATTGTGACAGGTGGAAATGCATAAAGAAGCCCAGGTGGCCAGTGACATGAGTACATCTATCTGTTCCACTTGGTAGTACTGGAACCTTGGAAGTAGAGTGTTCAGCGGAGACACGGACAGGTCCAGTTTAGCGGAGATGCAGACAGACCCAGCCTCTTCACAATTTGAGCAAAGACTTCTGGATTCAGAGACCATTCCATGGGATCTATCCATTGCCAACTCAACTAATCCGCCTGCAGATTTACTGAACCACTTAAGTGCTCTGTCAATACGGTGAGAAGGTGAGTCTGCATAGGCAAAGAGTAGATTGGGGTTTCTCATGAGAGCCCGTGATCTTGTGCCCCCTTGATGGCTGATGTGTGAACGTTATCAGAACATGTTTTCCCAGCAGTAATTCTTGCAACCGAAGCAAGACAAGACAAACAGCCTTCAGCTCCAGCCAACTGATACTGTGCTTCAAGATTTCCTGAGTCCATACTCCTTGTGCATGCTGTCCCAGGGAATGTGCTCCCCAGCCAGAGATGCTTGCAGCAGCAGTGACCACCACCTTGCATGGACTTTCCAGAGGAATTCGATGTGGAATTCCACCTTCAAATTGAGTTGGCAGAGGGCGATATGGCGGTGGGAGGGCGACATGCCATGTGAGGAGAAGGCATGTTGGCTATATCACGCCCTCCGGCCTTTATCCCATCCAAGGAGACCCTAGTAACTCTCCCAGCAGCTGACCTTGCCTGAAGCTCGTGCTATTAAATGCCAGGTCCATAAGTGCAAAGACTACAGCCACCCAGGAGATTATCCTGGATGAGCACACGAACCTGGCGTGCATTACGGAGACTTGGTTGGATGTGGGGGGAGATGTAAATCTCTCCCAATTATGCCCACCAGGTTTCCGGGAGCAGCATCAGCCAAGGTGGGGTGAATGGGGTTGCCCTGGTTCATTGGGAAACCATCCCCCTCACCAGATGCACTGTCCGCCATTCTGAACAGTTCGAGTACCTGCATGCAGTGATGGGATCACAAGACAAAGTTGGGATTCTGTTGGTATACTGCCCACCCCACTGTCTAACAGTCTCTCTGCCTGAGCTGCTTGAGGCGCTCAGAACCCCATGACTTTTAGTCTTGGGGGACTCAGAATGTCCATGTTGAGGCTGCCTTGTCTCGTGCAGCTCGGGACTTCATGTCCTCTATGACCACCATGGGCTTATCTCAACTGATTTCTGGTCCTACACATGTGGCAGGCCATATGCCTGACTTGGTCTTTGGGTCAATGTGGACAGTGGTGCTCTGTGGATAGTCCAAGAGACCTCAATACAGTTATCATAGACGGATCACTATCTGGTGAAGACTGGACTGAGGGTGGACCCAATACACCTCTTCAGGGGTGGGGGAACAGTTAGGATGGTAAACCCTCGGACACTTATGGATCCTAATGGATTCCTGACAGCTCCGGGAGAGTTTGCTGTTGAGAGAGTGAACAATCCTGTTGACACCCTGGTCTCCCTCTGGTATGAGGAGATCGGTTGGGTGATTGACACGGTCACGTCTAGACATCATCTCCCGACCTGCCGAGTCTAAGTGACTCCCTGGTATACAGGCGAGTTGTGGACAATGAAGCAGGCTGGTAGGCAGCTTGAGTGTCATTGGCGGAAAACTCAGAATGAATGTGACCCAACACAGGCTAGAGCCCATATCAGGGCCTACTCTATGATGGTGAAGAAATTCTACTTTCCTGCCACTACGAATCTGCTCAATGTCATCCAGTGGAGCTTTTTTGAGTGGTTCAGGGCCTCCTAGGTGAGGACCCCAAAGACCAAACAGAACTCTCAGCAGCTCACTGTGAACAATTTGCACCATATTTTGCCGATAAAATCATTCTGACTGTTCTGACTTGGATGCTAATGTTTTTGCAGCACTGGAACTGGATGTTGCCAATGCACCTTCTGGTCTTGTTAAACTGGATGTTTTTCAGATTGTGTTGCCTGGGGAGGTGGACAGTAGTCTTGGAAGGCTGAGGCCTACCAAATGCGTTCTCGACCCTTACTTGCCCTTCATGGTTGGTGAAGGCTACTGGGGAGGGACTGATTTCATGGGTGGCGGGGTGGTGAGTGCCTCTATAGAACAGAAGGTGGTGCCCCCTCACTTGAAGGAGGCAGTCATTAGATCCCTCCTTAAAAAGCCCTTACTGGATCCAGATGACTTAACTAACTTTCAAACAGTTTCAAATCCCCCCTTCTTGGGCAAGGTGTTTGAGAGCATTGTGGCATCTCAGCTCCAGGCAGTCCTGGATGAAACTGATTACTTAAATCCTTTTCTGTCTGGCTTCTGACCTGGATGTGGGAAAGAAACTGTCTTAGTCGCCCTGGTGCATGGCCTTTGCCAGGAGATAGACAGAGGGAGCGTGACTCTATCGATCCTCCTGGACCTCTCAGCAGCTTTCGATGCCATTGGCCACTGTATCCTTCTGGGATGTCTCTCCAGGTTGGGACTTGGGGGCACAGTTATATGCTGTCTCTGCTCCTACCTGGAGGATCATACTCAGAAGGTAGTGTTGAGGAATGCCTGCTCCACCCTTTGGCCTATGGGGTGTCACAAGAATCTATTCTGTACCACAAGTTGTTTAATATCTACATGAAACCTCTAGGAGAGGTCATCCGTGGGTGTGGGCTGCGGTGCCATCAGTGTTCTGATGACACCCAGCTCTACCTATCTTTTAAGTCAGCAGACACTAGGGGGACAGTGGATGTTCTGAACCAGGGCTTGAAGGCTGTTCTGGACTAGATGGGGGCAAACAAGCTGAAACTTAATCCAGATAAGACGGAAATGCTCTGGGTTGGTAGAACTGATCATCTGAGTAATGAGGTAAATCTGGTCTTGGATGGGATCACACTCTCTCTGAAAGAGTCTGCAGCTTGGGGGTGCTTCTGGACTTGACACTGTCCTTGGAGGCACAGGTGGTGACGGTGTACAGAAGTGCCTTTAACCAGCTATAGCTGGCATGCCAGCTGAGACTATACTTGGAGACGTCAAACCGGACCTCAGTCACTCATACTTTGGTAACATCCAGACAGGACTACTGCAATGCGCTCTATGTGGGTCTGCCCTTGAAGACGGTTCGGAAACTTAAGCTGGTCCAGGATGTTGCTGCAAGGATGCTCACGGGTGCAAGTTGCTTCATGAGTGTCACAAACACCCTGCAGCAGCTTCATTGGTTACTGATCCGCTTCCAGGCTAGATTCAAGGTGCTGGACTTTAAAGTTCTATATGGCTTGGGGCCAGGGTACCTGTCGGACCTCATTCACCCATATGAACCTGACAGGGCCCTCTGCTCTTCATCTCAGGTCCTGCTCATGGCCCCGTCACTAACAGAGATCTAGTTGGCGGGGACTAGAGGCAGGGCATTTTTGGTTGTGGCCCCTTAACTTTGGAAATCCCTCTTTGAAGAGCTTCGCCATGCTCTCTCGTTCTGTTTTTTAAAACCAATTATAAACACATCTTTTAAAAGAGGCTTTTAAATGTTTTACCTACTGCTTATATCTGGTCGGTTCCTTCGGTTTTTTTAATTTTCAATTTTTAATTTTAAAATAACTTTTTATTTGAAACTTGATTCTGACTGCAGTTTCAGCCTGACTTTTAACTTGTTTAATTTAGTTAATTTTATTAGTTTTATTTTACATTGTATCTATTTTATTGTTGTGAGCCGCCCTGAGCAATAGTGTACTGGAGGAGCAGGGTATACATATAAAATAGTAAATAAAATAAATAAAATAAAATTCCAGCGCGAGACCCTCCTTCATGGCTGGAGACAACCACCTTGAGCTTGCGAGGGAGTTGTACCATCACATGCCTCTTTTCCATGATGGCTCCCTGAAAAGGCAGGATGGTCCATTGAAGAGGTCTGGAGTGCTACCATGCCCAAGGGGTGAAATCCAAACAGGCAATCATCAACTCCATGGGTTGAGTTAAAGTCATTAGATCTACTCTGTGCTTGGACAATAGGGGCATTATTGAAGTAGCCATCTTCTGCTTGTGTACTAACAGGTGAGACAGTAGCCGCTTGTCTGTCGAATAGAGCGCCCAGATGCTGGAGGCACTGTGATGACCATAGATCATTCTTCAATAGATGAAGCCATGCTACTGGAGTATCTGAACAGTCTGCTAGACATCTCTGGAGGCTTGGCACAGTGAAGATGAGCAAATCAACAGATCGTCCACGGACAGGTGGGCATGAATGCCCTGGAAACAGACGTGGGCAGTCACTGCCACCATCAACTTGGTAAAGACTCAGGGCGCTGATGGCAGTCCGAAGGGGAGCACCCAGTATTGGTACTGACTATATTTGTAGGGAAATCTCAGGAAGCAGCAACAAGAGGAGTAGGTGGGTATGTGTAGGTAAGCTTCTGACAGGTCGATGGATGCCAGGAAGTCTTTGGGCTGGACAGCATGCTTGATTGACCTGAGGGATTCCATACAGAACGATCTCTTGCTCATGTTCTAGTTGAAGTGTTTTAAGTCCAAAATGACTTGCCAGGACCCATCCTCCTTTGGCACCAGAAAGAGTAAGGAATAAATGCTTGAATGTGATTCAGCCAATGGAACTGGCTCTATGGCCTGGATTTCCAACAGATGTTGAATGGCCTGTTCCATCAATACATTTTTGTTTGGACCCTGGATTTGCGGGTTTTAAAATAAAAATAAGGGAAGGAGAAATGAATTCTGTTGAGTACCCCTAAGGTACTGTCTGCAGCACCCAGCAATCAATGGTGCTATTCTCCCAGGCAAAAGCAGGAGCCTGCCCCCAACCAGGATTTGGCCATTGCTTATGATTTCCCTCAGTCGATGAGAAGGGGAAAGATCTGCCTTGCTGGTTTCTGGAAGTATCTCTAACTCGATTGCTCCAGGGCTGTCGCTGGGCTGGTTTGAAGGTTGGTGGTCGATTGTCTCTGTAGTTGTCTCTGAACTGGTTAGCTGGAGACCAGTGAAAGGCTCTGTAGGGATGAAAGGAAGACGAATAGGAAGTACTCCCTTTAAAGGGCCTACAAAACTCTGTGTCCAGCAGGCATGACCTTCTTTTTATGTTTAGTCTCGACCAGCACCGGCTCCAAAGACTCCCCAATCTGCCCCCCAGGAAAGGGGTAGCAGCCAGTGTAATCTTTGATTTGGCATCAACGTGCCAGTTCTTTAACCACAACCCTCTATGCATTGCTACGCCAGAAGCCATAGCCCCTCGAGGCATGCTGCATACAATCCAGGCTCGAATCAGCCATGAGGGTGGCTGCCTTAGCTAACCTGTTGACTCCTTGGCGCAACATAACCTTCTCTGGAGAAATGTACTGCACCAGCTCCATAGCCCAAAGCATAAAGGCGCTTGCAAAAATTGAGTTACTGGTGCCCAGATAACAGTGACAGCAGCATCATGACCTTTTCTAAGCAGATGATCCACTTTCTTATCCTCTGGCGACTTGCTGTTCATCCCCCTCCTTATTCATCAGCGCTCCCCATATGAGCTGCGCCACGGGAGCGTCAACCAGGAGGTACTGTGAGAATAGACATAATATTGTTAGGCAGTTTGTGGAGCATTTTTGGGAAGGAGAGAGCTGGTTTAGAAGCCACCAGGGCACCCTATTCAGCAAACATGACCTTCTTAAACAGAGCCGGAAAAGGGATAGTAGCAGCCGCAGCTGCAGTTGATGGGAAAACCTCCTGATCCAGGTCTGAAACGGTGGTAGTACTGACTTCCTGGGATACATCCTTAATAGCCCTTTTGACCGTAGCCAAGAGTACTTCAAATTCAGTCGTAGTAAATAAGTGTGTTGAATTAGGCTTTTCAGTGGGGGCCTGTTTATCGGACAATTCCCCCTCATCCTTCTCAGACTGAGGACTGAGTGTTTGGAGACAGTGGGACTGAATGAGGCAGCTGGCCTCTAGGTGGTGCTGGCTGGCTAGGAAGCACTGGTACAGGTTGCTGGCCTCTAGGTGGTGCTGGCTGGCTAGGAGACACAGGCCCGGGCACCTCAGGAATAACAGGCGCACGAACAGAAACAGGTTGTTTTGGGAACCTGGGCCCCTCTGATGAGTATGGTGATGAAGGAGGCACCACCTTTCTCTTGCATGACAGCCTCCTGTGCTTTGATAAAAAATTCTCCCTTTCCCCCAACGGAATAACCCGTCTAGTGGGACAAGAGTCCGGTGAGGACAAAAAAGAAGGATAGCCAGGATGTTTGGGCAACACAGAGGCAGGCAGAAGGCAGCAGGGACTGGAGTAGCAACGAGAGGAGAGACAGGCCAGACATTGCTTTTTAAACAAATTCCCTTCAACTATTTAGAAACATCAGGAGGAATCATGGGTGGCAGACAATATCGGAGCGGTACTCATGTCCCATCACCGGGGCTGGTGTAAACAATGGTGCTACCAGCGGCAACTGGATTGGACTGGGGGGGGTGGGGGGTGTCCGGTGGTTAAATTGGACTGGGAGGGGCAGTCTGGCACAGAAACAGCCTGTCTTGGCCCAGTATTCAAAACCAGCACCACAGTTAAAAGCTTGTCAGGGGCTAGTAAGCTACACCCCGAATGGTATTGGCTCCCAAAATGGCAGCCGCTGCTTGGCTGACAGGTGAAATTGCTGGCTGGGCCACAACCAAAATGACCGGACCCTTAGCAGGATCTTTGGGTGGGAAGAGAGAAGGCTGTTTGCAGACTGCCCGAATTTGTAGCCTCTCGCTCAGGGGAGCTCCCCCAGAGGCATGCTTAACCTCTCTCCTCTTTTTTGCGCCCTCCACCTCAATATGTTTGTATTTCCTTGCCGCTTCTTTATGTGGCTTCTCTGTCACGGCGGCAGTAATCATGTGGCCCAAAGCTCCAGCCAGTTCATGACTGGTGCACGATCATGCTGAGGAGAAATCAAACGGGCCTCTTGGGAGCCAAGGAGAGCACCCTCTTGGCGTGTCTTCCGTTTGATTCAGAAAAAGGTCCCTCAGAAAGGGGACTCTAACATATTGCCTAAGTGGGAAGCCTCCATAATCTGAGTCAAATAGGTCCAAAATACTACCTGAAAAAATCAATTTAGGAAATCATCCAATTGTAAGATAGTGACTCTCTTCCCACCTTTGCACACAGTAGAAACAAAGCAAGCAGGAAAAGAACTAGCTATTTATTTATTTAATTTCTATGCCGCCTGGTACAGAAATCTCCAGGCGGTGTACAAATTATGAGCAGAAGCTTGAACCAAGAGCTGTATAACAGAGCAACACAGGACTGGAACTGGGGGTTTACTGATAGTTACCTAAGCTAGCAACTAGCCTGCCTGAAATTTGATTGCCCCTGTCTGTCTGAAATTTGATTGGCCTCTCTGGAGCATGCAGAGGCTGATAACCCATCACACTGAGGATTCCATCCCTATAAAGGTAAAAGGTAAAGTATACTGTCGAATAGGTATCGACTATCCACTCCTGGCAACCACAGAGCCCTGTGGTTGTCTTTGGTAGAATACAGGAGAGGTTTACCATTGCCATCTCCTGTGCAGAATGAGATGCCTTTCAGCATCTTTCTATATCGCTGCTGCCCAATATAGGTGTTTCCCATAGTCTGGGAAACATACCAGCGGGGATTTGAACCGGCAACCTCTGGCTTGCTATAGTCAAGTCATTTCCCTGCTGCGCCATTATGTGGCTCATGACCTCCCTAGACCATGGGGGGAAGTTCCCAGCTTTCCCTGAGCATGCTCTGGGGTAGAAAATAGTGCATTCAACTAATTTCAGTGCCAGGACTCTCAATGCAAAATACTTCACAGGTCAGTGCAAAGTATCTTCCTTCAGGATTTTTTTTCTTTAAAAAAAAACTTTTGTTCAGTCATATTTATTATAACACTGCAAGAAAAAAGTAAAATAGCTCCAACTTCTTGCCTACTTTTCTGAATGGTGGGTCGTCTTTTCCACTCAGCCCCCAAGATGCAATAAAAACAACAAAAATTCTAAGGTCTTCCCTCCACCCCCACCCCCGTGTTAAAAAAAAAGTGGTTTGGTGTTGTTTTTTTTACATCTTTACATTCTTGCAAATTCAATTGCTTAAATACTGGATCCTTTAGAGATAGAGCGGGCAGTGGGTAAAGCAATATGTGGGGTGGGAATATGTTAAGTTGTGTGTTGGAATGTTTCTGCTAATGCATACTTGTATACATAAACATATTTTACATTATTACATTCTTGTGAGTTCAATTGCTGTTTGTGCCCTCAAGAGCCCATGTGTTAAAAATAGTGTGTTTGTGTGTGTAGAACAAGGGTGGGGAACCTTGGCCCTCCAGCTGTTTTTGAACTACAACTCCCACCATCCCCAGCCACAACAAACTGTAGTTCAACAACAGCTGGAGGGCCAAGATTCCCCACCCCTGGTGTAGAAGGATGATGCTTAATATGCTGCAGCAGAGGTGGCCCCTCCAGTGGGGGTGGGGGGCTCCAAAGGCCTTTAGGCCAGGCTCCAAAATTATCTAGGTGCACCAATGAGTAAAACAACATTGTGTAGAATTCTGGCAACATCTAGAGCAAAGTATTTTTGCTCACACAAAGGTTCCTATATTCTGCCAATTTTTCCTGCAACCCTCCATCCCATGCTGTGTCCCTCAGGAATAACTTGGAGAAGGAGCACACGGGGCTGCAATGGAAAGAGACAGCAGCAGGGTTAAATCTGTTTAACGTGCAAAACTCTTATTTGGATCAAACTCATTGATTTCAGTCACTCACCTTAAAGAAAAATATTTGCTTTTACAACAAGCCTTACTCAGATTGGGGGTTGGGGGGATGGAATGAACTTACCTGGGTTGGTACAAGTACTGGAGGATATGCTAATTTGTGATGTCGATACATCCAAAACGAAAAAAGTACGATCACCGCAATTCCCATTATAGGCACCAGAGAATAAAGCAAGGTACTGAACAGGGGTGGCTTAGATGGGAAAGGATTAGAAGTAGCTGCAAAAAGAGAGTCACAATTAATCTTCTGCTTTGCATGAGGCCTATCAGAAAACACAACCCAATTCTTTAAAAATTGGGGTGGAGGGGCGGGAATCAAACAAAGCAAAGCATACCATGATAGTAAGCTAAGTAAGCAAGCCACCAAAGATGTGGGTTTTCAGGAAAAAAATGAATAGGGAATTGTTCGGGGGGTGGGGGTGGGAATTCTGAAGTATTTTCACATGCAAGTTTCTCTCACTTGCATACAAGTTTTTCTCAGAAAGTTTTACAATGCAAGTTTTCCTGATGCACTAAATAGATTGATCTGATTTGGCATATAGCTTTAGTTTAAACACACACGCTCACACCATATTACCCTTCTGCTTACAAATCAATAAAAACATAGGTACTCTCACATTTCCTAGTAATAGTCACCTAAAAACATTAATTACAACTTTGAAATTGCCAAGTTTGCCTAATATTGCATGGGCATTTATTCAGAGTTATTAATGTATTTTACTGAACACTGAGTTTTTAGAAATGGAAATTTTTTCATTATAAAATAAAGTAAGCCACCAAAGTAAAGTTTAGCATTTAAAAGACTTACAGTAAGCTTGTATTTTAATTCATTTTTAGGCAGCTTTCATCAGTCAATGACATTCAGACTACTCACAGAAGAGCATTTTTCATAGTGTGAGGAGCAGTACCATTTTTGATGATCGTCCTCCACCTCCCTTCTACAGTTACCTGTGACTCTGAATACACATGCTTAGGGTGTGGATTCTTCAGGGACATGTTTTCAGGAGTCACAGTCGGCTGCAGAAGGAAATGAGTTGGGGGGGGAGGTAATTGAACATAGTCCCTTCCCTCACACCATGAAAAGATGCTCTTCTGCAAGGGTGTCCGTTTGGATGTCGGTCGTTAAGGGCCTATTTCTTTATTTTTGTACTATCAAGTACTGGGAGACTTGAAAGGTCACACTGTATTTCACCAGCAGACATTGGCCCAATAAGAAATAATCACTTTATCTACTATGTATCAGCCAATACCAACAATTCTCCTGAACACAAAGGCTTTGAGAGCTCAAGCGCTATTCAAAACCCTTTTTAACATTACTTAAAATAATTCCAAAATTTAGGGATAAGAACACACATTAGCTTTAAAGTAGCTTCTTAGCAGGAATTAAGAATATTCTGAATCAAAGAGGATGCCAAGAGTGCAGTTATACTCCTTGAGTTCTAATTTCAGATAAATAACTTAAGTGTTGCACACTGAACCACTAGCTATCCAATAATGTTATAACGCAGCTCTTTAGAAATGTTGATTTGCATTTAGTAGAAGGTCCAGCTATTCTGCACAATGCTTTTGAATTCTATACATATTGTTTACAACACAACTGCTTTGTGTCACTGTCACTTCTTGTGCTCCTGCATCTGCTGTGACCACCACATAACAGTTCTCTGTACCTACTAGCTGCCCTGGTCACTGAAGATTGATGGGGAAAACCTCTGCAGACCTGTGCTATCTACAACATTTAGTAAAAGCTAAAACGTTAGACAGTTTGTGTTAAACAATGTGTGCTTTAAACTCTAAGACTTTCTGAAATAAACTGGCCAAGTGACTTTTCATTTGAACCCATTTGTAGGGATCTCGTTACAGGATCTCTCATGACCAAAACACAACTATGATTTATTTTTTAAAAAAACATATTTCCTAAAGCTAAAAAACCAACTTGTCGTTACTAACTTTTCAGTGGGGGGGGGGGGGGGGACACAAACTTACGTTGTGTGACCTCCATCTCTGGAAAATAGAAAAAGTGTTCATTGCACATGTTGCCTTCACAGCAACAAAAGAATACATCAGGGCTGTCTTTCTTTTCTATACAGTCAGTTCTGAAAGAGATTAAAACCAGTTATTCATCCTTATTTTAAGACAGCATAGATTTGACTGACAACATACAGGAAACTAATGCACAGAAATAAGATGATACAGTTAACAATTCAATATTATGGCATTTTACATTTTTTAGGAGTCCCAGTTACTTAAAGCAGAGCTGTACCAAATTTTTATGGAGTTCATTTTTGAAGCCAAAGGTAATGTCTCAGAAGACAAAATCCAAAAAAGCAGCATTGCTCTGGGGGGTGAGGAAATAACCTACTGTGAAACTATGATTCCTCCTGCTCTCCTTATTACTACTACAACAAATATTTATATACCGCTCTTCAACAAAATTCTCAAAGCGGTTTACATAGAAAAATACATAAATAAGATGGTTCCTTTCCTGTTCTAAAAAGGCTCACAATCTAAGAAGAAACATATGGTAGACACCAACAGCCGCCACTGGAGGGATGCTGTGTTGCAGTTCAATAGGGCCAGTTGTTCTCTCACTGCTCAATATAAGAGAATTACCACTTTGAAAGGTGTCTCTTTGCTCAGTTTGCTCATGGCAAACTAACTGCCAAGAAAGGGAGAAGGTATCATGTGGGGCATCATAATGCAAACTGGCTCCTTTAAAGTGGTTGGTGAATATATTGTTTAATATTATGGTAATATAATATTATATTAATAAAAGTTAATATTAATATGATTAACATTATCTAGGACCCACTTTCATATGCTGTGAATTTCGTTTGCATCAGAATGGATTAAGAGAATGGTGCCTATACTTGGAGTGATCACCATCTTGAAACATTGTGGATCAACAAAAAGACTCATTGGGGATCTCCTAGTCCCCAATCTCATGTTCTGTTTGTATCAGAATGTAGAGGAGAGAGAAAGAGAGAGAGAGAGAGAGAGAGAGAGAGAGAGCGCGAGCGCGTGCACAAGCCTTCAGAAAGTAGGCTAAAAAAAATTAAGGACCGCAAGTACCTTTATGCAGTTGAAATATGCATTCAGTGCCTTAAACAAAAATAGAACACAATCAATGTTTACAAGACTGTAAACCTGCTCTGGAATGGAATGATCATAATAGCTAATTAGCCCTGTTGCTTTGCAGCAGGCTTCTGCTGCACACCAGTAGAAAAGGTTTGCCCTGAGCTCAATCAGAAAGAAGAATATGTACATCTGGCCAGAATGTGGTAAATGCATTTCCAGATGGCAGTGACTGCTGCTTGTAAGCAGCCTAAGTAACAAAAGAAATGCAACTGTTTAGATAACCATGCTGGTAAAACTTGAGGAAAAAAGGTAATACTTCATAGAGCTCAATGGGATCAAGACACCACGGGCATGCTATGGCAGGAGAGTTTGTCCTCAAGCCTAACAGAAGCAAGTACAAAATGTGCCAAATTGTGCCTTATTGCCCCCCCACTATTGCTTTTTTTTTTTTTTTAAGCACACAGTTTAAACACTGGTACAAAAAACATACAAGAGTGGTTTACTTGCCTGTCGTAACAGTTGATATCATCCAGCCAGCAACCTTTTTTCACAATCTCAACAGACCCAGAAATATTCTTCCATGTTGCAAAGCAGTGTCGTCTTTTATCTTTATCACCATAACAAGATTCAATGCCACTGCGATTTGTGTTGTCATTTTCCCAGTTAGCATTGTAGAAGATGCATTCCTGTGTCTCTGATCTGCCTAGTATGGCACCTACAGGGGATTAAAAAGTTAAGCTATTGGAGAAGGTTGCAAAAGGGTGCTCAGAATAAAACTGCATTATACTACTTGTGCTGTTCTTTCCTATTAAGTGGCATTATACAAGTGTCACCACTGAAACTTTCCATAATAATTTCACTGCAAAATATAAACTAAGTATTTGTTATAAAGAATTGTGAGAGTTTTATGTACTACCAATGCCAGTCTAATCAATGGAATTCATCACCTCCAAATGCAAGAAGAATGCTTAACACAGATAACCAAATTATTGAATCATGTTTACATGATCAGAAACCTGAAAAATGAAGATATGTAGCAGTCCACAGTAATATCTACAAAAGAAAATATTTAAGATTGTGTTTTATCTTGAAAATTTATATTATAGAAATATGTTTTTTAAATAAAATTGTTCACGGCTGATTTCCCCCCCCTACTATCCACAGTCAGCAAATTTTTCTATTAAAGTTAGTTGTCTGTAATTGGATAAACTAATTTGTTAAAAGATTGAGACAGGAGTTTTCCATGGAGCTGCAATGCAAAGCCTGGCTGTTGTTGAAGTCATCATTTCGAGATCTTCCTTTATGATAGAATTGTTTATTAAAATAATGTTTACGTAACCAGACCTTCAGGTTAAACAAGAGTTCAAAGCCAGCAACACCACTAATAAAATTTAAGAACTAATTTTTAAGAACAATGACTGGACCTAGTTAGAACATACATGATATCCCCCAAAAGCACTGGGGTTTGACATCACCAAAGAGCACCTTGTAGATTATAAATTTGATTTAGATGGGAGAGATAAGATCACATTTAAACCAGATAATGGTTTAACCTTTTGTTTGACACGTAGACAGGGGTCATTCAATCAAATGATGCTGGAAACGCAGTCATTTTTTCAGTTCTCTTGATAAAACCAGGGTATGCATCATGTACCCCAGACTTCCTTTCATCTACAGCTTTCAGTAGTTTGCTTCAACCTGCATTGAATATTCCATTCCTCACTTACTTTCAACTGAAGACAAGTTTCAGAAGGTGATGTCTTTACCATTCAGTAAGGCTTCCCTCCCCTTGATCATTGAACTATTTGTCTTACTCCACCGTTTTTTACTTTTTGCTAGTCTGTGTCAAATGGGAACTTCTCACTCCGCAGTCAAAATTGGTTACTTCACTCCACTAATACCTTACAGTCAATTCAGATTCCATGGCAGGTATGTTTGCATCACTATTCTTTCCCTAGAGGAAACTCACGGTATTAAACGAATGTATTTAATATTTATCATATTTCTGTAGAACTTATGTACAGTATACAATTTATCCGTATGTGCATACAGTTTATTCACATAC
The DNA here is from genome assembly GCF_027244095.1 of Hemicordylus capensis. Lineage (NCBI taxonomy): Eukaryota > Metazoa > Chordata > Lepidosauria > Squamata > Cordylidae > Hemicordylus > Hemicordylus capensis. Next base: position 179,625,767 of record NC_069657.1, on the reverse strand, counting down.
AGTATGTCCAACATAAATACTGCACTACATGCTATCTGTACTCTTCATTTTCATGCCAACTTCCAAAATAAATGCATGTAGTGTCATTCACATGGCAATGTATAAACACACACAGGACAGCACATAAATAGCCCTACAGTGTGAAGTTGAGGTGTACCTTTACAAAGGTGCATCTCCCCTTCATGCTACAGGGCTATTCATATGCTGCTTGTTTGCAAACAACTCTTTGAAGAATGTCTGAAGACAAATCTCCCCTTTAGTACTTTACATCAGTATTCCTTGTGGCTAGTATGTAAATACAGTCAACATGTCTGCTGCATTGAAGTCCGAATAGTTTCTAATCATATTGCAAATACGTACTACTCTCCAACTAGCTTTAGTTTTGTATTTACATTTAGTTTTTACAAGCATAAAATATGGACACACACATACACTGCCTTTCTATGATCAGCTCATCCAATAATCTGAATTCTATGTACAATTCTCATATGCATACACTGAAACAATTTTCAGAGTTTATTTTGAAAGTCTAAGAGACCAGTTGAGATTTAATGAAGCATTTGAAGGCATTTTTTTTAAAGTAACCCAAGTTAAATTATGCACATAAACTCTGCTTACTTTTTACAAGGTAACATATGACCACGTGCAGCTAGATTTACAACATCTAGTTTACAACAAGTCCAATGGCAAAGCAATACTGGACAACTTTGTCTTTTTTCTAACCAAAGAAAGAATAATTTAAAAAAAATATTTCAACTAAAGAGTTTTAAGTCAACTGAAGCTTGTTTGTTTGATTTGTTCTCATAGAGATTCACTGACATATACTTTTCATATTCCCTCTGAGTAAATTTTCTATATATTTGATATATATTGATTTGCTACCTTAACTTTTATATTGGCTTTGATCCTTATCTCCTGTTCAATCCTCGGCACCAGCTGAAATGGACCAATGGTATGACTTAATACAAGACTGCTTCCATATATGCATAAATATTTGGCTAGCCAGTTTACTCTCAGATCTCTATTATCTTTTAGAGATGCACAAGCTGCTCAGCAAGTCTGTTTACACCTCTCAGCACCAGAAACAGAACCAGTTACCAAGAGTTTTGAAATATTTTTGCATTGCCTTTAAACCCTCACACATAAGATCAGAGGAAAGTTTCCAAACATTTGAGTCTGGACCCCAATGCCTTGAGAAAAATATATATTAAAAAGCACATATTGACAGCACTATGTGCAGTTCCAATCCAGAGCTATAGTGCAAAACTAGAAGAATGGAAAACATCCCTGAAATAGGCAGGGTTAAGATGTATTATTGAAACAGAGATCAGGCAATAAAAAACCTCAAAAACAGGGGCCCTCGTTATTTGCAAGGGTTCCCTTCACACCAATTTCCACAGATAACAGCATGAATAAAGGGACCTTAACCTTATGGGGATTGTGGGGGCAGGTTTTTTTTTTAAAATGCTTTAAAAAAAAAAAAGCAGGGAGGGGGACACATAAGGGTAGAAAAGCATAGCACCTTGTCTCCAGGTCTCCAGAAATGCCCTCCAAATCCTATTTTCCATTTGTTTATTTTTTAACAAAAGAAGAGCCACATAATGGCTTTCCACTTCAAAATGGTGGCCAGAAATGACATCGGAAGTTGACATTTCTGGCCACTCAGGAACCATGGATAGGCGAAAATTGCCTATATTTCATGCTGTGGGAAAAGAAACTGGATCTCTAAGACCCATCCATGGATACACGAAACCACAATCCATGGTTAATGAGGATAATGAGGGTCTCCTGTACTTTATTTTGAATTGTCTTTCTGCATTAGAACAGTCCTCTATTTTCAACTCTGCCTTTCAATCTCATGAAGATTCAAGAGTGTTATTTTAATTTTGCTCTTTTCTAGCATTCACATATCTATGATGCCCGATATCCTTCCGTTGGCAGAATCTTGAAGGAAATCTTGCTCAGTCATCCTGAGCTCTAAAGATAATGACTGGAACTACAAGGTCAGACTGAGATAGGCATGTGAAAAGTGGGCAAGAGGTATTAGTAAATTCAATTTTTTAAAGAGTAGGGCTTTAGTGAGGAAGAAAAAGTGAGCAACAAAGAGCCAAGATCTGAAATGAGAGTCAAAGTATCTGCACACCTAAGCAACGCAATCACTGTATTATACAAATTCCAATATTGCAGTTTGAGATAAGAGGAAACATGCCAGATATAATAAACAGTGTTAATCAATGAGCAAATCTACTTGAAAAAAGCAAATCCATTGGTCTACTTCAGAAAGCTTCTGAAGCATACAGAACATCTGCAAAGAACATTAAACCAGGCACCAGCTTGCAATAGCGCCAAGAAATGTAACTGTGGCACCTGAGCCAGATGGTGGATGGACACAAGGAGGCGGCAGCAAGCAGGGCAGGGGTGGGCTCTTCCTTCCTGCTCATAGCCATGCTGTTGCCTGCTTAGCCATGCACATGCTGCCTTACTTCAATCCAAACGGCTGATATTGGGCTCCGCCACCATCCATCTTCCCCTCCATGTGCATGCACCAGAAACTCCCCAATTTCCTTTAACCCCCCCCCCCCCGCCACCTACATGCTCACCTTGTGTGGTGGATCACACAATCCATGCAGTCTTATCTGGACAACTACCAACACAGCCAACGTGCCTCAGCAGGCCCACACCACATGCACCCTTCTCCAACCAACCAACCAACCAACCAACCAACCAACCAACCAACCAACCAGACCATTCTCTGAGTCTAGACATGTCTTGGCCCACCTGCCTATTGACCTCTTCGACACTTACACAGTGCTCACACATGCACATCCTGTGAAAATTACTGATGCTCTCTCTTCATATGCTCCACCTTCTCCCAGCTACTCTGCATTCTTTGCAATCTTCATCACGCATGAAATGAAAACAAGTTTTCAAAGAGAAACCGAACTTAATTTCCTACTCCAATTCACTTACACTGGACCAGTCACTACGTCAATAGAAGAGTAAAATCAGTTCAAGGGGGTTGTTTTCTACCCCATCTCATATTTTTTATTAATAGACACAGGAACATTGGACTTACTGTGAATGGTTCTTTTTCTCTGTGACTGGAGCGCATCAGAATGGGTTGTGCCCATTCTGCTCGAGAATGGCCAAATCACGCAATACTAGTTTCCTGTTGCCAAGAGGCACCATAGCCCCAGTTCTGGGACTGTAGGTTGGAGTATGGTATATGTAGTATGGAGTATGGTATAAGGGCTTCGAGGTAGCTGAGAGTGGAATGTGCCGAAATTCCAGTAGGGATGGGTAAATTAAGTCAGGAGGATCCAAGGCCTCCTCTAGATTCATCTAGAGTACCCTTGGAGACCTTAGAGCCTAATCAAGAAGACTGGAATGTAACAACAAGAGAGTCAATTCTCTGGAATGACAGATATAGACGTGCAGAGTCCTGCGGATGTCAAGGGTGTGCCATGCCATTTCGCTAGAACTGGATGGTGATGGACAGAAGGAGGGTAGCAATGTTCCCTCTAACAGGGAATCCAGATGTTGCTGACTACAACTCCAATAATTCCCAGCCTAGTCCATCAGAATTGGGGATGCTGCAAATTGTAGTCAACAACCTCTGGAATTCTATGTTAGAGGAAATGCTGGAGAATAGTACTATATCCTGAGAGTGGTAAAAGGAAGAGTTAACCTTAGGAAGGTGTGGTTAAGCTTCAGGACTACAGTTCTGTTTGGAAGAGGCAGAACTCTTTTCTAACTGAGAAGGCACCCTAGTTGAGATAATCTATGAGCCAACGTGATGGCTACAAGGAACAGGATGTTGTAGGATAAGTCCTTGAGGGAGGCAAAGGACAAGGGTTCAAAGGGCGGTTGAGTGAGTGCGTTCAGGACCTTTTTCAGGCTCTATGTTTGGAACCTGTGAACAAGAAGGGGGGCAGATTGGATGTCTGCTTGAGAAATCTTGCAATGTGTGGGTGAAGTGTGGACTACCCAGGAGAGGATAGGTACAGAACCAATACCAGGGTGGAGGTCTGGCATTTCAGAGTGCGAGGGCAAAGCAGCAACTCAAGTTCAGACTGGAGAAAAGCCAGGACCTTGGGAACTCCCACCGGGATAGGGTCAGTGTGTTTTCTACGTGCCATCAAGAGAAGGCTGCCCATGGTAAATGCAACTGGTGGCCAGGCGCCTGGAGGCCACCCTAAGAGCAGTTGCTTTCACCATCTTATTGAGGCCTTGGCAGAGTTTGGTGTTTTCAGGCAGAAAAAGCAATGCCAGTTCTTTCACCCGAAGGATTGATGCTCTGGCAAAGATAGATTTCATGGTTGCTGCCTTGATGACTGCGGTGGATGCCTCATGAGATTTCCTGAGGAGCAGATCGCACTCTTTAACCTCCGATATTCTGAATTGTTCTTGCCCCTCAGGATTCAGAATAGAACCAGATATGTTGCACCACAATTGTAAAGCACATAGAACAACAGGCCCTGCTGGGAGAGAACCAGCATGGCTTCTGCAAAGGTAAATCTTGCCTAACGAACCTTTTGAAGTTCTTTGAGAGTGTCAACAAGTATGTGGATCAAGGTGATCCAGTTGACATAGTATACCTGGACTTCCTAAAAGCTTTTGACAAGGTTCCTCATCAAAGACTCCTGAGAAAACTTAGCAGTTATGGGATAAGGGGACAAGTACATATGTGGATTGCTAACTGGTTGAAAGAAAGGAAACAGAGGGTAGGTATAAATTGAGAGTTTTCACAATGGAGGGAAGCAAGAAGTGGGATCCCCCAGGGATCTGTACTGGGACTGGTAATTTTTAATTTATTCATCAATGATCTAGAAGTAGGGGTAAGCAGCGAGGTGGCCAGATTTGCAGATGATACCAAACTCTTTTGGGTAGTGAAATCCAAAATAGATTGTGAGGAGCTCCTAAAGGATCTCTCCAAATTGGATGAGTGGGCGACAAAATGGCAAATGTAGTTCAGTGTTGGCAAGTGTAAAGTGATACACATTGGGATAAAAAACCCCAACTTCAAATATATGTTGATGGGATCTGAGCTGTCAGTGACTGACCAGGAGAGGGATCTTGGGGTTGTGGTGGACAGCTCGTTGAAAATGTCAACTCAAGAGGTCGAAGCTGTGAAAAAGGTCAATTCCATGCTAGGGATCATTAGGAAGGGGATAGAAAATAAAATTGCTAACATTATAATGCCCTTATACAAAATGATGGTGCAGCCACACCTGGAGTACTGCGTACGATTCTGGTCACAACATCTAAAAAAGGACATTGTAGAACTGGAAAAGGTGCAGAAGAGGACAACCAAGATGATCAGGGGCCTAGAGCACCTTTCTTATGAGGCAAGGCTACAACACCTGGGGTTATTTAATTTAGAAAAAAGATGACTGCGGGGAGACATGATAGAGGTCTATAAGATCATGCATGGAGTAGAGACAGTGGACAGAGAAAAATTCTTCTCCCTCTCACATCACTAGAACCAGGGGTCATCCCATGAAACTGATTGCCGGGAAATTTAGGACCAGCAAACGGAAGTATTTTGTCACACAACGCATAATCAACTTGTGAAATTCTCTGCCACAAGATGTGGTCTTGGCTACTAGTGTGGATGGCTATAAGAGGCGTTTGGATAACTTCATGGAGAAGAGGTCTATCAACAGCTACTAGTCAGAGAGCCACCTCCAGCCTCAAAGGCAGAATGCCTCTGAGTACCAATTGCAGGGGAATAACAACAGGAGAAAGGGCATGCCCTCAACTCCTGCTGCAGGCTTCCAGTGGCATCTGGTGGGCCACTGTGTGAAACAGGATGCTGGACTATATGGGCCTTGGGCCTGATCCAGCAGTGATGTTCTTATGTTATTAATGTAAGGAACTGCCAGAAGCGACGCAACAACTTGTGGAAGAGAGTAATGTTCCTGGGGGCAGACCCCACACTGGCTTAGAGGAGATGGGTCTTTCTCACTCTGCTAGGATGACCTTCCGAAACATGAGGGGAGGGGGACCACGGAAGAAGGGGTGGAGAAGGAAGGGAAGACACTTTGGTCCCATTCTGTGGAGAGCTACGATTCCTCAATAGGCGTAACATCATGAATAGTCCTCTTAGCCTTAGCAAGAAGGACTTCAAATTCTATGGACAAGAATAGACATGAGGATATGTGTACTTGTGTGACCTCTTCCTCAGATAACTCTCCTTCCTCCCTATCAGACACCCACGGATTAAGAGAGTGAGAGTATTCAGAATTTAACCGTGGCAAGATCAGGTTCCCAGATTGATGTGGTAGAATTGGAGGGAATACAGGTACAGGTGGGGGCAACACCCGGGGCTTTGCAGGAGGGATAGGGACTGTTGGTTGCAAAAGTAAGCACTTAGGTGGAGGTGGAACATGCCCAGTGGGCAGTAGTTGGAATCCTGCTTTCTTTTGAGGCTGGCAGGAACAGCAGGGAGGCAGCACTTTTTTTCTGCTAACAAACTGCCTGAATCAAAATGTGCTCACTGAGCCGAATGGCTGAAGCTGGCTTCTTGTGATTTTTCAGCTTCTTGCGCTTTTTTCCTTTTTTGAGGCTTTGCCTGGCTCAGAACAATGTTTTGTCTTCTCTGCCTTTTGGGGGGCCACGGAGGAGGCTTCCACAGCTGTGGAAGGGGAAGGAAGGGGTCACAAGGATCCCCTGACCAAGCCCATTTTAGGGAGGTGGGTGGCTCCCATGCCAGGCTTCTGCCCCTAGAGTTGGACTGCGTGCCCTCTGAGAGGGAGCCAAGCAACAAATTGCCAGCCTCAGATTGCTCTATGTGGAGCAAAGTGAAGCAAATCAAAAGTGAAACTAAATACCAATTAGCCAAATGAGAAAAAGGCAATTTGGGAATGTAAGAGAGCTATAAACAGTTCCCTTCCCACCCTTGTACAATCTGGGAGTGGGGGAGGGAACATAGAAGGAAAATTCCAAGTCAAGAAATAGGAACTAGCCTGCAAAAATCTCAAACGCCAAAGAGCTCTTTCCAAGACCTATGAACGTGAGCAAGACAGGACCAGAACTGGGGCTATGGTGCCTCTTGGCAATAGGAAACTAGTATCACGTGATCTGGTCCTGTCTCGAGCATGCTCAGTCCACAACCCATTCTGATGAGCTCCAGCACAGGGGAAAAATAACTGGCAAATATCAGTACTTTTGGATATATTGTATAGTATTAAATAAACAGGACAAAGGTTGAGAGGGGAGTTTCAGTTACAAGTACTGAAATGGCCATCCATGTCAGTTTTCATGGTAGCTGCAAGCTGAGTTCCTTAGAACTTCACACACATCTCAAAGGGTCAATTCAAAGGAAGTTTTGGAATTTAATGTAACTGAGATCCCAATTATTTTATTTTTTATAGAGATAATGACGGCGAATGTGGGCCCATTACTGGAAATTAGATTAAACCCACTCACACTCCACTTAATCCCAACCCAAAAGATTGATTATAATTATTACTTGGGAAGATGAATTTCATTTGGGGGGAAATGCCACATTTTTATTCGTAGCTAAAAAAAAATTCAGCTGATTTCCCTCCCCCCCAATATCAAATTTGCATATGCAGTGAAGAGATGGCATTGGGAAGTTCTCCAGCAATGTTTGGCTTGACTATGAGAACACAAATTCAAATCGAGATTGGCACACCTTACTATTAAGGAGTGCAACCTCAAACATTCATCTCAAAACATGCAGTCCTTATCTGGCTCCCTAATGTCTACTATCTATATTAATATTTAAAATCCCAGCTACAAAAAATAAAGGTAGTTTATAGACAAAGAAGCACTCAAGACAGCAGTTGAGGACTGACTAAGGCTACAAATAACTTTTGATTGACATTATCAGCTTAACACACTAGGAAAATAAATGCATTAAATTTTATAATTAAATTTTATAATACTCTATACAGATAGACAATAGATTAAATAGTCATAAAACCAGGGTTGATTAACAAAATTAATGGGTTTTTTTTTGTTTTTTTTTAAATAAGGAAAGGATTTCTTGATTTAAATTGCATTTTTAAATTTTCTGAAAACAAATTGTAAAAAATACCTAGGTCAAAAAATATCATGAATAGTAATCATAACTTCCAATTATATTCTATAAACATACTTCTTAGCAGTATATGGAGATGAGAGATAACAGACCTGATCAGTGCTATTCTGCTGACAATGTAAATTGCATGCACGCACAAATAGTCAAGCCTTTCCTTTCTTTCTAAAACTTCTAAGACAAAGAAGGACAATAAAGAGATAATTGGGGGGTCGGGTGGAACATAGGAAACTGCCATATACTGAGTCAGACCATTGGTCTATGTAGCTCAATATTGTCTTCACAGACTGGCAGCGGCTTCTCCAAGGTTGCAGGCAGGAATCTCTCTCAGGCCTATCTTGGAGAAGCCAGGGAGGGAACTTGGAACCTTCTACTCTTACCAGAGTGCTCCATCCCAAGGGGGAATATCTTACAGTGTATCTTACATATCTTACACTAGAGATGTGCATGGAACCGCAGAGCTGCAGTCCGGCACTGGAGTGGGGGTTCCTTTAAGGGCGGGGGGAGGGTGTACTTACCCCTCCCGCTGCTTTTCCCCCGCCGGTGCGCATATTTTAGTAAGCATTTGGAGCAGCAGGGTACCTCCCTGCCGCCCCTTTCCCCGGTCGCCAGCAAAAGGCTTCAGAAAGCCTTTTACACATGCGCACATTGTGGAGATGTGACGTGCGCACGCGCAAAAGGCTTTCTGAAGCCTTTTGCTGACGACCAGGGGAAGGGGCAGCAGGGAGGTACCCTGCCACCCCAAATGCTTACTAAAATACAAAGCGCCGGTGGGGGGGGAGTGGCAGGAGGTTTAAGTACACCATCCCCCCTCCCTTAAAGGAACCCACACCCCAGTGTCGAACCACCAAACTGCCCCATGTCCAGACCTGTCCGAAGGCCTTTAGAACGGCCTCCGAACTGGTCCATGGACATCACTAGCTCACATATCTAATCTCCCTTTCATATGCAACCAGGGCAGACCCTACTTAGCTAAAGGGACAAGTCATGCTTGCTACCACAAGACCAGCTCTCCTCTCCTCTCTGAACAAGGAGAAGAAGTCTGGATATAAATGCAACTGACAAGGAAGAGGAAAACAAAGTGAAACAAAACATATTCATGCAGTCATGAGGAAACTTATTCTGAGTGTAAATTTCAGGGCTAATGGTGGCCAGTTCAAGAAAAATATACTTGCTAATGACATTTTAAAGGCAGTCACACCAGTGAGCTGGTGGAAGTCACTTAAACATTTGGATCTGGAGACCAAGTGGTACAGCTTTTAACAGAGGTAGCCTCTTCCTCAGATGGAGAGAGAATTCCCTCTCTCTCTCTGGGCTAATTCATTCTAAATGAATGGCCCTATCCACCGCCAGCACAATACCTCCAGTGACTGTTGCTGGTATCTATCTTAAGTTTCTTTTTAGATTGTGAGCCCTTTAGGGACAGGGTTCCATCTTGTATGTTTGTGTAAACTGCCCTGAGTCATTTTTGGAAGGGCGGTATAGAAATCAAATTATTATTATTATTAATAATAATAATAATAATAATAATAATAATAATAAAAAATTGAGAAATAATTTGGGAATGGAAAAAACAGGAAAGTTAGTCTCTTTTTTCCAGACTATGAAAACAGGACAAAAGATGAAGATGGCCGAGTTAGCTGTACTACCCAATATTTTTAAGTTTCTAGTGTTGACTTGGCTGAAATTGCCTATTCAATTTTGAAAAAAAAACACCTTTACATGTATAACTAAAGTAGTTAATTCAAAAATATATTCAAATTCTTTAAAAGGTTGGCCAATTAGTTGGTTGAGAAAAACTCACCAGAATGAACAAGCTTATTAGTACAATTTAAAAGCTTGTTAGGTGATAGAGGTGGTTCTCCTACCACATCATGACAAAAATACCCTCCAAACATCCATGATTAATTGAACTGGAACCGGTTCACTTCCTAATGACTTGACAAATATGTATGTACTTTGGTACTAAATAAATTGACCAAATCATCCCTTTTTAAAAAATGAAGATTAATCTTAAAAATTTAGAATAAATGGTTTATAATGTAGTATGTACCTACTTTCTAAAAATGAAACCTAAATCTGAGTGGTGATTAATATGGATTAAGATTATATCAGACAAGAATGTACTTTTACTAGAAAATTACAACTAAATAGAATCTTCCCGACGAATGTTTTAAATCATTGAGTCTTCTGGAGAAAGGATTTAAATTGTGATTTAAAATAGAATTGATTTAAATTAAACCCACTCTGCATAAGGCAGACAAATATTTTGAAGCCTGCCATATGTTGTCTATTTAGGAAGTCCTCTCAATGACTGCCTACCATAAAGCTTTAGGTCCAGCACCTAAAGATGTACAGAATTGCAACCTATTCTGAAGACTGAGCAGCATCTCAGTTTAGCAGCATAAACAAGAACACTTTTCAAGCAGGATTTTGTTAAAAAAAATAGGCAACATCACCCTCCTTAAAATGATCAGTACAGAGGGATGCAACTCCAACTGTTCTTTATAAAAGGAGAATACAAAGCTAATTTAAAGTCAACATTCAGGTTGAGCAGGGTGTGGCTGTAACCATCAACTTTCTTACCGAAGCGGGGAGGATCTGTGGGAACAGTATGGGGCAATGTCCCAAGGGGCACTTCTCTAAAAGAGCACCTAAAGGGATTGAGCAATGGGAGCTGAAAGTGCTAAAATGAGAAGTGTCAGAAGCATGAAGACAACCAGAATGGGATAGATAGAGAAGACAGACACTCAAAGCTGCAACTGGCATATGGAAAGAAGATTCTTGCTCTCAAACAGCAGAGATTCTGACTCTTCTCAGCATTTTGATTTTGCTAGTAAAAGTATCAACCAATTGCATGATCTGACATTAAATACAACACTGTTCAACAAATCCCAGGCACCACATCACTATAGTGCCTCAAAATTTCAGCATGGTGTCGGAGCCAGGCAATGGATAAATGCAATCAGGAGGTGTGAACAAAGCACTGGAGGATTGTTCATCCATTGCCTGGCTCAGATAGGCAATGGATGGATGTGACCAGTAGGGAGGGAGTCTGTTAACCCATGCAAGATGCAACAAAGGTCATTGCTAGTGATGAGTCTGCTTTCCCCCGCCATGAAGTGGACAGCATTGCTGTCCAGCTGGATGCTACACCGGAGAACACACCAAAACTAATGGGCACACAAAGCTATGGAGGATGGAGACATGGTTATTTATCTGTTTAAACTAGACATTTGAAACCGTGAAGCTGAAAAGCAAGTGTGATTTGTAAGTTTGGGGGCTGGCTCCTAGATTCAAAGAAAATGTGTCAAGGGTTGAAATGCAATGCAAAAACTCCTTAGGATGCTTCACTTGTTCTGATTGTCAGTTCTGGGCAACAAATAAGAAACCCTTTTTTTGTGTGCAATGTATGTCACTCCATCTTATTCTAATCTTGTGGATTCTACAATTTTTTGTCCTAATATTTATATATCTGTTTTGTCCTGCTTACAATTGTAAGGTGTGACTTTTTGACACGGAAAGCTACCTCTCAAGTTTCAAAATCCCTAAATTAAAAAAAAAAAGTTCTCATATATTGTTTTATGACCACCTTGTTATGTTTGCCAATACATGTTGATATAGGAATTAAATACTAAAGATTACATGAAATATTTGTTTTTGTATACCAATTTAAGTATGAAGATAGAAATAGAAATATTAAGTATGAAGATAGAAATAGAAGATAGAAATAAAGCAGGACATATAGCTGTAACCATTTAGTTTCTTGTGCTTCTTCTAGTATTATTTACACAGATATACAGCTTGCCCATGCAATTCAATGCTTTGAAAGCTAGAATGAATAAAGAGCTTTAAAGCCTACATATAGTTTTCCGATTTGCCAATTTAAAAAGTTCAAATATATTTCTCAATACTACAGGTTGCTATAAAAAGGTAACATTCACAACTTTGTTAAACAGGTGCAGTTGTCCTCCCTTTGACATACATTCCATTCCACCAAACTCAGAAGAGAACAGATGCCATAGTGGTCTCATGCATGAAATTACCAACCATTTTAAGCAGCATCTAAAAATTACTCTGAAACCCCACCAGTTTGGAACAATTCAGTTATACTACTGCACAGAAATCTAGTTTTAGTTTTATCCTAAGCAGCTGAGACATTTTATTTTATTAATGTGCTAATCAAGGTAGAGTTTTAACATTCACTACAGCATTTTCTTTGGTCCTTCTCTGTAATTGTAGTTGGAACAACAGTGAAGGGCAGCCGGTACACTAGGAATCGAATGGGTTTTCAAAATCATTTGAAGGCATTGAGCATTTGAACTTAGGGACCTTCTTGTCTCTGACCTATGAAATGAACGGCTGTCCCAGGCCACTGGCATGATTATTTCCTAGGTTCTCTCCCCTGAAAACAGCAGAATCGGGTTTTCATGAGATGTGATTTGGATTTACAGAAAGTGAAGCTGCTCAAAAGACAACTAGACCTCAGGTAGTGGACAACTCCCACAACTCGTGACCATAACTTTGAGCCCATTTGAAGAGTGAGTCTTGCAGTAGTGAGCATGAATTGTCTCCTTTTCTAAGCAGATTCAACCTTGGTTTGCATTTGGATGGCGATTACATGTAAGCACTCTCTGCTGTAAGATATTCCCCTTAGGGGATGAGTCCATAGCGCAGTGGTAGGGTATCTACTTGCATACAGAAGGTTCCAGGTTCGATCACTGGCATGTGCAGGTATACCTGGGGAAAACTCCTGCCTGAAACCCTGGAGAGTCACTGCCAGTGCAAACAATACTGAGCGACATCAGGGTTACACAACTCTGGGTCGCCAGCTGTTTTTGGACTACAACTCCCATCATCCCCATCAGTGTTCCTTGTAAGAGGGATCTGCAGATGTTTACTACAACTCCCATAATAGCAATAGCAATAGCACTTACATTTATATACCGCTCTATAGCCAAAGCTCTCTAAGCGGTTTACAATGATTTAGCATATTGCCCCCAACATTCTGGGTACTCATTTTACCGACCTCGGAAGGATGGAAGGCTGAGTCAACCTTGAGCCCCTGGTCAGGATCGAACTTGTAACCTTCTGGTTACAGGGCGGCAGTTTTACCACTGCGCCACCAGGGGCTCTCTAATCCCCAGCCAAAGACCACTGCAGCTAGGGATTCTGGGAGTTGTAGTAAATAACGTCTGCAAATCCCTCTTATAGGGAACACTGTCCCCCATCAATACTTGCACAGTGACCAACAGTCACGAATTATCAGGTAGTGGACAACTCCCACAACTCAAGTGAACATAACTTTGAGCCCATTTGGAGAGTGAGGCTTGTGGTAGCGAGCATGAATTGTCTCCTATCAGAGATGCAATCAACTTCTGTTGGAGGATCAAAGCTGCGCAGCCCTGAGCTAGATGGACCAATAGTCTGACCTGGTATAAGGCAGCTTCCTATTAAGGTCTGATGATGATGGCAAAATTAACCTGCGATATGGTTTTTCATAACCTTTTGATGTCTTTTTTTTCCTTTAATTTTTTTTTTCAGACAACCAAGAAACAAAAAAAGAAAAAAGGGGGGGAGGTACCAAAGAAAGCCACATCACTCTGTGGTCGCCAGGAGTTGACACCAACTTGATGGCGCAACTTTACTTTTACATGGGACTACTTTAAAAACCTGGAAACTACAGCTAATGCAAAACCATCATCTGCTACCCTATACAACTTGAGAGACATAAGTATGTTACCTATGTATCAGTCAGCAGTATATTTTCAGGCCCACTTCCAAAATGTTAGCTTTAGACTCTTCCTGTCTTCTGTAGAAACATAAGAAGCTACCTTATGCCAAGATAGACCCATTGGTCAATCTAGATCAGGACTGTACTTTGACTGGCACTGGCTCTCTAGGTTTCAGGTAGGGGTCTTTCCCAGAACTATTTGGAAATGCCAAGGGTAGAACTAAGACCTTCTGCATGCAAAGCAAGTGATACTGCCCTTTCCAAAGTAATCCCAGGGCTGTAATCTTTCCTCTTGAGTCGTTCAAAAAGAGTTGGAAGGCACATTTTCTATGTGGGTAGACCCAGTGGAGATGGCTGCTGCTGTTGTGCAGCTGCAGCAGTAGCAACTATGGGAGTAGCACTTTTGTCAATAACAATACAGCTGACAGTGCCATTTTAATTTCCCCAGTGTCCTAGACCCATGTGGTACAACTGCATACCACCAGTATGTCAGATGAAGAGGAATTGTGAGGAAATCATAATGGCTCCTCCAGCTTTGCCAGCACTGAAAGAAGTACTGCTTGCCATCATCACTACTTCTGCCATCATCGCCACCCAAGGCCCACCCACACTGATTTAATCACCCAACAATAGTAATTACCTCCACATGCTGCATGGCAAACAGCTTTTGATTCAGAGGGAAATTTCAGGAAGAGTTTGTAATATGACAAGAGCATGTGGTCAAAAACTACAGTGGAACCCATGAGGTTCACCTGAAGTAGCTCTCTACTAGTAATAACATTTTTCAGAAGTTCCCTTTCACATAGACAAATCTATTTTTTTAAAAACTTGCATGAATCTCAGCTAAACACTAATAGCTGACATACATTTATAATATGTTATATATGTATGATATAATTTATTAAAAAATTATAACATAATATTTATAATAGCTGACATACATGTAGTGGCTAGAGTGCTGGACTAGGACCGGGGAGACCTGAGTTCAAATCCCCATTCAGCCATGAGACTTGCTGGGTGACTGGGCCAGTCACTTCTCTCTCAGCCTAACCTACTTCACAGGGTTGTTGTGAGGATAAACTTAAGTATGTAGTACACCGCTCTGGGCTCCTTGGAGGAAGAGCGGGATATAAAATGTAATAAATAAATAAATATACATGTGAAAGTCCAGCCCAGTAAAACTTTCAATGTGCAAATTTTCTATGGATTTCTACATAAAATATTCCTATTACATTTACAAAGAAATGTATTGTCCGTTGTTTTCTGCTTCTCACAAGACTAGAAAGAACCATTTTCCTTGTTCTATGCTTTCTAAAAGTCTTTATTAGATAATGAATGTGTCACTATGCAGTAGTGGCCATGATTTTCCTAAAGCTCTAAGAAATCCCATAATAAAAATTGATGATCGTATACTTTGTGAACACTAAGAATTTAGGTGAAATATGAATATGCAGTGATGTGGATTTTCTAGGGGGGAAATACCATAAATTGACTGGGATCTGATTTAGCATGGTTGACTTGTATTCAGTAAGCAGAATTTGACATGTATGTCTTAATATTACATGCTATTTGAATATCTTGTAAGTTTTTCCCAGTAGTCAGAAATATTTGAACTATTTATTTATTTAACACATTTATATACTGCCCAAAACACAGGTCTCTGATGTGTGTGTGTGTGTGTGTGTGTGTGTGTGTGTGTGTGTGTAGTGAGATGAATCAAACCAGCTAATGTGGTATAAATGTTGTGTTCAAATTCAAAGCTTTACTTAGAAATTATTTTTGCTGGAATATTAATTTTGAATACTGTGATTCAAAATTCAATAGCATGTACTTGCCTTACATTGTCTAAATTTTAACAAAACAGTAAAGGTGCTGCTGAAATCTGTTAACATACTAATTTCAGGACAAAGAGTTGTACGTTAGATATATTGGAGTATATCCCAAAAACCTATTTCACTTGCAGAAGAAGCTCTTTTGCACAAGTGGGGGCAGGGGAGACACATTTTGTTAACCCCCCCCTTTGCATCCTGAAAAATCTGCTTTGGAGATTGGAAGCCCACAGGAGCAGGTTTTCAGGAGCCCAGGAAGCTGCAGAGGGAAACAGGGGGAGGTGGTAAATAAGTAAAAGTCACATATCCTCCTTGCACAAATGGAGCTTCTTCAGAAAACACAAATTCTTGGGATACAACCTATAGACTTCCCAAGCATAAGCTCTCGTCTCATGTTTCTTTGATATATTGATCAGAGGCAAGGAGAATGGGTGTGACCCCCGGCTCACATAATCTTCATGTGTTCAGCAGAAGTTAAGAATGCACTACACGCACTTAGATCCCATTCTCACCTTCTGTTGAACATGTGGAGATCAGAGACAGAACCAAACTCCCTTTCCATGTGTTTACTACATCAATGTAACATGGTAAAGGTAAAGTTGTGCCCTTGGGGCACAACTCCTGGCGACCACAGAGCCAGGTGCTTTTCTTTGGTAGAATACAGGAAGGGTTTACCATTGCCTCCTCTCGCGCAGTATGAGATGATGCCTTTCAGCACCTTCCTATATCACCGATGCCCAATATAGATGTTTCCCATTTGGGAAACATACCAGCGGGGATTCAAACCAGCAACCTCTTGCTTGCTAGGCAAGTCATTTCCCCGCTGCGCCATTAGATGGCTCCTAAGGCTTATAGTAATCTGAACGGGGGGTGGGGGGACAAGGTTGTAAACTTCTAATAATCAGTACTTCTGAGATTAAGAACCTTATCTCCCAACTAAGACAGGGGAAGGCCCCTGGAGATGACTTAACCCCCCCCCCCGAGCCAATATAAAGCTCAGCATGGTGGGCCCCTATCCTGGTCTTGCTACTCACATTTATCATGGCCGCATTCCTAAGGACTGGGGGCTAGGCATCTTTGTCCCCATCTTCAAAAAAGGCAGAAAGGACGACCCAGCAAACTACAGATCCATCAGCCTGCTCAGCACAGTAAATAAGCTCTATGCTAGACATCTATACTGTAAGCTAAGGAACTGGCTGGCTGATCTCATGAGTCAAACTGTGGGAAAAACTGGAAGCCTCCTCAATTGAGCAGTTCCTGCTATATCTATCTATCTAATCTGTATCCTACACGATGATATGTTACTCAAAGGCAGGCGCAGTCCCCAAGGTCTGTGCCATCAAGCGCCATTCCAACATGTAAGGGCATCAAACAAGGCTGCATTCTTGCCTCACTCCTGTCTAACTTCTACATTAACACCATGGTGGGTAACCTTAATAAACTAGACTTTCATCCTCCCAAGCTCGCAGACACATCTCTGCTCTACAGAGACAATGCAGCAATTCTCTCTAAGACCCCCATAAGTCTCAGAAGAGCTCCAAGGACGCTTGTTCAATACTGCAAGGAAGACCAGTTGGAAATTAACTATCACAAAACCAATATTATGGCCTTCACTAAGAGAACCAAGACACACTCCTGGTGTGTAAACAGGCACAAAATTGAGAAGGTCTAATGCTTTAAATACCTGGAGGTGGTCTTCCGCATTCCCTCTAAGGCATACGCATGTGTGTGCACACACAAGGTTTTTTTTAGTGTCTGCTCAGTTAATTTTAGACCCCGCTCAGGTTGAATAAGGAAGGCCCAATTCTGAATGCATATGTACACACACTGTCTTGATACTACTGCTCAGAACAAAAAACATTCTGCACACAGATGAAAAAATTTACAAGGAACACTGGTGGTCCTCCATGCCTCTGACAGGAAAAGCTCACAGCTCTAATGCTACCCAAAACACCCAGAGGAGCGCCACTGCCATCCTAAAAATTCTTGTGACCAAAGAGGCCACTACATACCTGCAATCCTTAAACTGTATGAAGCCAAGTCGCTGGCGCAACTCCTCTATGGCACTCAACTAGGCCCCTCCAGCTTTGCCCCATTGGAGCTTGTCCAGTCCAAATTCCTAAGAACAGTTCTCCAAGTATCACGGTGCATCTCTAACACTAGCCTACATCATTGAGGCAGGTCTGGTGAAAGCGGAGGCCATTCTCAAGTTGGAATGGCCATACTCAACTACTAGTTAAGGTTAACCCTTATCCTACTGGGTCTAGCCCAGGGCTGCTCAACTTTGGCCCTCCTGCAGATGGCCTACAACTCCCATAATCCCTTGCTATTAGCCACTGTGACTAGGGATTATGGGAGGTGTAATCCAAACAGCTGGGGAGCCAAAAATAAGCAGGCCTGGTCTAGCCCCATTAACACTACAGAACAGTAATCAATCCACCTGGAAATGAACACTGCTAACAAAAATGTCTCCAACAGTGCATAACGGACATAGAGAGAAACATTGGTTCTACCTGTGAAGGGTTCTTTTTCACAATGTCTGACTTAATCCTAGAGAGTGGGTTGTATTCCAGATCACGCCTCAGAGATAAGAAGTAGTTTTTAGAGTTGTAGTTCATATCCCCAGTTCCGGACTGTCAAGCCAGGTCTCCGCAAAGCTGAAGAAGGAACTAGCAGTTACAGAGAAGAGCGAGAGTGAAGAAACATTCAGATAGGAGAGACAAATCAGAGTGAGAGATAATCTTGGTTAAAAAGGTACAATGAATGATCCATAGAGGATAGGCTCTGCTGACCCTGGGAGTTGCCACCTCCCACAACGGCACCAAGCCTATCCTAAGAAGGTCTAATGTCCGCGGGAGGGCCAGATTAAATCAGACACTGCGAAAAAGAACCCTTTACAGGTAGGACCAATGTTTCTTTCCCCACAGTTATCTGATTTAATACTAGAGAGTGGGACATGCCCAAGCCTGAAAAGAATCCTAGGGAGGGAAGGCGGACGATCAGACCACCTACTGAAGAACAGTGCGCGCCATGACAGCCTGATCTGAATAGAACGAAGCTACCTTGTAGTGCTTGATGAAAGGGGAGATAGAAGACCATGTGGCAGCCTTACAAATGACCTGAAGTGGTGCGTTGGCCGAGAAGGCTGCTGAGGTGCTGGCACTGTGAGTAGAGTGGGCAGTGATGCCCTCTGGAACAGGAAGATGAAGAGACTGGTAAGCCAGACAGATGGTGGCCTTGATCCATTATGCTAGTGTAGACTTCAACACCTTGTGGCCCAAGGAAGTTGGATGAAGAGAGATGAAGAGCGTGTCCAAGCTGCGATGAGGCCTGGTGCGCTTCAGGTATATACTGAGGGTCCTGTGCACATCAAGAGTGTGCCAAATTCTCTCCTTGGGATAAGGTGGTTTCAGGCAAAAGGACAGGAGCACAACAACCTGCGACCTGTGGAAAGAGGAATTGACCTTCAGGATGAAGGCCGAGTCGCGACGGGGGATTACCTTGTCTTCACTGAATGTGCAAAGCTCTTTGCATGCCGACAGCGCCCCTAGTTTGGATACTTGATGCGCAGACATAACGGCCACCAAGAAAAGCACCCTATATGAGAAGATCTTCAAGGGTATGGATGAAAGGGGTTCGAAGGGAGGCCGAGTGAGGGCACTGAGGACCTTGTTGAGGTCCCAGGAGAAAAACCTATGAACCGGAGGAGGAGCTTAGGCTGACTGCCCCTAGGTGTGAATGTAGAAGCTGGGAGCCTTGAGCAGACAGGTCTAGGACAGACTAGGAGACGAAGAGGTCCATGACTAAAACTCTGAAGACCTCCATGATTTGTTGGAAGACTTCCTGGTGTAAGGTCCGCTCCGCTGGGTCCACCGTCTGGCGATTGAGCCAGTCTGCTTCCAGGTTGGTTGTGCTGCTGAGGTGTTTGCCGCAATGGAGATGAGATGTTTCTCCACCCAGGTGAACAACGTTGCTTCTTTCATCATCGAGTGGGATCTGGTGCCGCCCTGATTTGCGATGTATGCCTTTGCAGCCACATTGTCCGTGTGGACTAACACATGTTGACCCCGAAGGAATGTTAGGAATTGGACTCGAGAAAGGCGGATAGCCCACAGTTCCAACAGATTGATGTTCAACGACGTCTCCTTGTGAGACCAGGTTCCCTAAGCAAGCTGTTGCTGTCAATGACCCCTCTCCCAAGCCAGTCAGGCTGGCATCCGTGTTCACTGTAGTCCTGTGGGGGGCAGAGAATGGCAGACCTCATCGGATGGCTGGAGAGACCCACCAGCATAGTGATTGCAGGACCTCCAAGGGGACCATGATTCTCGTGTGGGTCTTGGTGGCAATCTGTTCCTGAAAGGGTAGGAGTAGCCACAACAGAGGGCGGGAGTACCATCGTGCCCAAGGGGTGGATTCCAGGCAGGTGATCATTGAAACCAGAAGCTGTGCCAGGAGGGCAACATCCGTCTGTGATCTGGTCAGAAGTGTGTGGATAAGGGCTGCCATCTTGAGGCAACATTCCACTGACAACGATATTACTCCCTGATGGGTGTCAAATTGAACTCCCAAGTGCTGCAGTGACTGTGACAGGATAAGGTGACACTTCTGTGTGTTGATTATGAATCTGTGAGATTCCAGGAGCTGGGTGGTCTTCTGGACATCCTGCCAGCTTGATGGAGAGAAGGGGAGCAGATCAGTAAGTCATCCCATAGGGATGCACATGAAGGGCCTCTACCCACATCCTGGCTATGAGGGCCACCATGACCTTGGTGAATACCCCTGGGGCTGATGACAGTCCGAAGCGCATCGCCTTGTAAAATGGTGGTTGAGGAACTAGAACCGAAGGAACTTGTGATATTCCAGATGTATGGGGATGTTGAGGTAGGCCTCCGAAAGGCCTTTCTATGGAAGATAGGAACTCCCCTTTTCTTAATGTCTCCTTGATAGTGTGGAAGGATTCCATCCTGAAGGCCCTGTTTCGGATAAATCGGTTTAGGTGCTTGAGATCCAAGACTGCTCTCCACGAGCCGTCCTTTTTTGGTACTACGAAGAGCAGAGGTTTGTTTATTTATCTATCAAATTTGTACACCATCCCAAACATTCATCTCTGGGTGGTTATATACTCCTTGAAGATGCTCCTCCGTGGGAACCTGTTTGACAGCGTGTATCTGAAGCAGGTGCTGAATTGCTAGACACATCTGTAGCATTTTTGTTGAATTCATGGTGGAAGGTGTGGGAGTGTAAGAGTCGTTGGGTAGGGCAGAGAATTCCAGACGCAGGCCTCGAGAGAGGGTGTTGAGCACCTAAGTGTCCGATGTTGATTGGCTCCAAGCCATTGAAAATAAATGGAACCAGCCTTTGACGGGCAAGGAGTCATTGTTTCCTGCCCTGTGCAAATCTGGACCTGAATGGCTGTCTGGATGACTGGTTCCTGTTGTTCCCTCTGAAGCGCTGCTGCTGACCTTGATGTCCCCAGGGGGCTCTGTAGCTGCCGCCAAATTGGCAGGTGTCTCTGGAGAAGTAGTAAGATTATCTCCAATAGGACCTGTAGGGACGAAAAGTGTTCTGAGCAAATCTGCCCGGTTGAGAGTATTCTCTACACGATACCGGCATTGCTTTTTTTTTTGTCCCTGGTTTCAACCAAGACTGGTTCCAGGGCTTCCCCGAACAGTTTGGACCTGGTAAAGAGAGAGGAGACTAGGTTGAGTTTGGACTTATGGTCCACCCTCCAGTTTTTTAACCAGAGACATCTTCTAACGGCTACTCCAGCGGCCATAGACCTGGATGCATGCTGTATGCAATCCAAACTGGAGTCAGCCATGAAGGCTGAGGCCTTGGCCAGTTTGTTGATACCCTGTCTCAGTTGTTTATTTTCAGGGATTACCAGCGGGATCAACTCTTTAGCCCATAGCTCCGAGGCCCGAGCAAAAATCTAATTGGCGGTTACCACCTTAATAACCGTGGCCGGACCCTTCTGAACTTTGCGAAGCAGGAAGTCGCATTTCTTATCTTCTGGAATCTTCAGTTGCTCATCACCGTCCGTGTTCATAACCGCTCCTGAGACCAATTGGGCCACTGGCGCGAAGCAGGAGACCAACAGCTGGGGAGACCAACATGGACATAACATCATCAGGCAGAGCATACAATTCCTTAGGTAAAACAGAGTTTGGTTTGAGAGCAAAGGGTACCTTCCACTCCGCCATCATGGTGTTCCTGAAAAGAGGGGGGAAGGGAACAGGAGAGGCCGACGCCGAAGTGAAAGGAAAAACCACTTGGTCAAGACCAGGTTGAGTAGGTGCAACAGATTCAGGGGAAACATCTTTGATGGCCCAGCATGACTTTGCTAACAGTACTTCAAAATCCGCTAGTTGGAAAAGTCTGAAAGAGCTGGTCTGCTGAGACAGAGACTATTCTTGCGATAGTTCCCCTTCCTCCGTGGAAGAAGAGGAAGAGTTGGTGGAGGGAGTGCAATGAGGCTGGGAAGGATGAATGAACAGGTATGTGGGGGGGGGAGGCACAGGCATAGAGAGAGGAGGAAGTTTCTTGTGAAGAGGCAGAAGTGGATCCTCCTCAGATGAGGAAGCTTAGGACACTGGTACAGTTGGTCTCTTTGGTTTGTGGCGTCTAGGCGGCCTGGGGAGGAAAAGCCCTTTCTCATTGGGCAGAATCACTCCCCTGGTAGGGCTGGAACCCAGAGAAAAATACAGGCTTAGTCACATGAGTTGTGTCCCTTGCAGGGACATATGGCAGGGAACAGACCTCAGATCTAATTCCCTAATCCAGAACTCGAACTCAGGACCCGGTTGGTTATGTGGGTCTTCAGATGGAAGACAGAGGTTACTCACATTTTCCAGGGGTTCCTGAGGTTGTCCTTGGCCAATAGCCACTGAGATAGGCATAGGGGTGGCAGAGCTAGGCATTGCTGGCTGGGATGCGGGGGGGATGACCGGAGAACTGGGTTTCACCTCCCCCTGGATGCCACCAGAGCCTGGTATCACGGACATACACAGGTCGCCCGTCCCGGTGATGGTAGAGGAGGAACCACCCTGCCCTTGAAGAAGGGCATGAGGAAGGCGGTGAGGCAGTCTTTGCTGGCACACAGCCTGCAAAAGCAGGCACTCACTCAAACGAGCCACTTTAGTTTTCCGTTTGTGGTGCTTGTGTTTCTGATGGGCTGCCTTATGTTGTTTGGAGGAATTGCTGAGCTCTCCTTTCTTGTCTTCTCCTGCACCCATCTACCTCCTCATGGCATTTGCTCTTTTTAAGAGCCTTGCGGGGCGAAACAGAAGCCACTGCCGTTGGGAGTGCACCTCCTGATATGGGAGGGATGTCAGAGACAGACGTGCCTGCTGGCATGGCCAGCAGCAGGGAGTGAGGCTGCTTGCCGCAGTGACTTCCCACGTTGTGGGATCTCTCTTTGGAGAGAACAATTGATTTGGGGAGGGGGTCCCTCTGATAGGGAGCCCCCCAGCAAATCGCTGGCATGAGCTGGTTCCATGTAATGGGCCGCCGAGGACCTCCGGTCAAAACCTAAAGTAAAATGCAAATGCTACAAACAGACCGAACTGGAACGAAAAAAATTACTTTGGCAAACTGAAAAACAAAGGACTCCCATCCCACCCTCACAGAGAGAAATAAGGAGAGGAGGGAGAGGTAAAGATAAAAGAAATAATCAGCCAAGCCTTGAGATAAGCAGAGCTCTTAGAAAGCATGCTGTCCTGAGGCAAGACAGGAAGGAACTGGGGGATTGGGCGACACCCACCTAACTACTAGATATGAGCTACAACTCTAAAAACTACTCCCTGTCTCTGAGGCATGATCTGGAATACAACCCACTCTCTAGGATTTAATCAGACAACTGTGGAAAATGCCAAACTGGTTTTAGGCAGGGTCCTGAACTTCCTCATCAATGAAGGACTAAGATACATTGCATCTCCTGCTGTATACCTCACACAGCTGGAAGCCCCAAAACACAGAAGAGCCTTTTACCCTGGCCCACCATCGTGCCCTTCTTTCGGCTGTGCTAGAAGACCCCCTTCTTGAAACACCTGTGATTCTGGGCATGTTTGAACAACAGAACATGTCCTCCTCCCAGGGTGGATTTGAGTTAAATCAAACTGATTTAAATCACGATTTAAATCACTAGCAGGGTGGATAAAAATCAAAAAAATCCAATTTAAATAAAAAAATCCAATTTAAATCAAAAAAATCAATTTTTTTGATTTAAATTGGATTTTTTTATTTAAATTGGATTTTTTTGATTTTTATCCACCCTGCTAGTGATTTAAATCATGATTTAAATCAAATCCACCCTGCCTCCTCCCTTACCCATTCTACAGAGACATTTGTATCACCCTCATCCTTGTGCTATTAATCGAGTCTGCAGGTCGCTCAAGCCAATTCTACACATCTCTCCTACTCTCTGACTTTAACTCTATTATTAGCAATAGCAATAGCACTTACATTTATATACCGCTCTATAGCCAGAGCTCTCTAAGCGGTTTACAATGATGTAGCATATTGCCCCCAACATTCTGGGTACTCATTACACATTATTACACACATCATTGTCAAGTTTTGTGCGGCAGCATGTGAAATTTGTCAAGTCCCAACAGACAGCAACAACTAAGAAGATCTGACACAGCGCATGTTCACACAGTTTAGAATTCCATAGCATTTTATAGCTTTAACTGATGATTTTAAGATTTTAATCACTATATGGTGATTATATAAAGGTAAAGTGTGCTGTCAAGTCGATTTCGACTCCTGGCACCCACAGAGCCCTGTGGTTTTCTTTGGTAGAATTCAGGAGGGATTTACCATTGCCTCCTCTCGCGCAGTGTGAGATGATGCCTTTCAGCATCTTCCTATATCGCTGCTGCCCAATATAGTAGCAGCGGGGATTCGAACCACCAACCTACAGCTTGTTAGTCAAGCATTTCCCTACTTATAATCACTAAGGTGGCCTTAGTGATTATATAGGTCTTACCCATTTTACCCTTTTAAACTGTAGTTTTAAGATAGCTCACTGCAGCTTAACAGTAGCTGTTTAACAGTGTTAAACAGCTTTTAACCTTTCTACTGTCTTCACAGTTCCAGGCATAGCCTGTTTTAATACTGCCTTAATGCTATTTTAATATAATCTACTATGCTGGTCAAATACCTTAGTAAAGATTGATTGACTGAAATAGGGTCACTCCAAATAAGATGCTGACTACATCATCATCAATCATCAATCATCATCATCATCATTAATAATAATATTATTATTACATTTGTTTAAAATATTTCTGTACCGCCCAAAACCTGCGTCTCTGGGCGGTTCACAATTAAAATCTTTAAAACATCTGGCGACCGCCTCAACCTGAGACACCAGGGAGAGGTTTGGATCCAGAAGCACCCCCAGAGAGCGTACCTGTTCCTTCCGGGGGAGCATGACCCCATCTAGAACTAACAGATCAAACTCATCTCCCGAGTTCCGAGCGCACACAATAAGTACCTCTGGCTTATCTGGATTCAGCCTCAGTTTGTTATCCCTCATCCAGCCCATTACTGCCTCCAGGCAGACATTTAGGGAGGTTATGGCTTCTCTTGATGTTGCTGCCATGGAGAAATAGATATGGGTGTCATCAGCATATTGATAACACCCTGCACCAAATCTCCTGATGATGTCTCCCAGCGGTTTCATGTAGATGTTAAACATCGGAGACAATACGGAGCCCTGAGGGACAACATAGGAAAGTTCTGATTTTGCAAAACATTTTTTGAAGTTTCCAAGCGATACCATCTGGAATCTGCCTGTGAGGTAGGAACGAACCTCTGCAAAGCAGTGCCTCCCACCCCGAAATTCCTCAGACGTTCCAAAAGGATACTATGGCCAACAGTCTCAAAAGCCACCAAGAGATCCAAAAGGACCAACAGAGTCACACTTTCTCTGTCAATTCCCAATTGGAGATCATCCATCAGATCGACTAAGGCAGTCTCCACCCCATAGTCCGCTCAAAAGCCAGTTTGAAATGGGTCCAGATAATCAGTTTCCTCCAAAACTGCCTGAAGCTGGGGCCACTACCTTCTCAATCACCTTGCCCAACCATGGAAGGTTGGAAACAGGCCTGTAATTATTTAACTCTGAAGGATGCAAGGCAGGCTTCTTCAGAAGTGGTCTAATGATTGCCTCCTTAAAACAATAAGGCATCCTGCCCTCCTTCAGAGAAGCATTTATAATCTCTACCAGGCCCTCAACAACAGCCTCCCTGCCAGATAGTACAAGCCATTTCGGGCAAGGATCAAGAGGGCAGGTGGTAGGCTGCACCATTCCAAGCAACCTGTCCACATCCTCATGAGTCACGAAGTGAAACTGATCCAGGGTCATCATATAAGAGGAGCTGCTGGACACCTCTGCATCAGACTCTAACAATTGTGGAGTTTGAATCCAAGTAGGCCCAAATACGAGAGATTTTGTCCACAGAGAACTCATTAATAAGTCACAGTTTGTTGGTGCTAAGTACTGATGCAAGGGGGAAGGGGCATATGTAGTTCTACAAACACTTGTGAATTAAAAGTAAAAGCAAGCCCCGCAAGAAGCCAGTCTGACCCATAATGAACACAGTCAGCCATCTCCAGAAAATGCTCAGTCGCTATGAAATGCTGAGGTGTTAGTTTGAAGTTTAAAAAATCCAAAACTTACAACAAAGCAGTGTGAGGCAGCCCAGAGAAGAAATTTACCTGTTTTAGCTTTTAACAACATATTGTATTCTGAAAGTGAGCATTAAGATGGGAAGATGTAACTTTTTGCTGCAAACAGCCCTGTGTCAATCACTTTATTTGCCTTAGCACAAGGGGACTGAATACTCAAGAAACCCAAGGTACATTACAATGAAATTTAGTTCTTCCAAAGCTAGACTCCAAAAACGAGGCTAATTTGCCCCCAAAATGTGTAGAGGACTGCACGTATGTCACAGCTACAGTCCATTCAGACCACTTGTATTCTGTCCGGATTTGAGGCCATGACACTCAATGGTAGCCTTCAGAAGAATAGAGGTTGCATTCTATGCTCCCCTCACCCGAGTCTGCACCCCACCCCTTTCTCTTTATTCCATGTGTTGCTCCACTGCTCTGCCCCACTTTCCCCAGATCTACTGTTCATGTTCAGAGGGCAATGCATTCCACGCAACCCTCAAAACGTTTTAAACAATACGACAGAGAGGGAAAGCTTTCTGTATCTACTTTGTGATACCATGATTACTTCTATAACCTATTATGTTTCCTCCCATAGAACCTTTATCCTGTTCAAGACTATTTAGAAGCAAGTCCTATTTACTTCAACAGAACACCAAGTAGTTGCACACTGGATTGCTGTCTCTACTCCCCCCATCTCTAAATTGAGCCTCAAGCATTTTAGTCTGTCCTTGTACAAAAGGTGCCTTAATTCTCAGCTTCTGATCATCCTTTTACACTCTAATATTTTTGGTGAGCTGGGACAAGCAGAATTATACTGTACACAGTACTTCAAGTTAGCTGCATATTGGTTCATAAAAAAGGCATCAAAATACATACCATCACCCTTAGGCTCCAAATTCATCATGGGAGTCAGGAAAAAATATCAAAGAAACATGGCTCCATATCCAAGTGCTTCACACTACCAGACTGGCAGATTCACGAGGTGAGGGTGTGAGCGGGGGGGGGAGAGGGGGTGTAAGACACATAGACACCCTTCTATTTTAGATTCAGTTTTTACACTGTTGCATAGCCTATTGCTTAGATAGCTTGCCTCCACTTGGAGGCAGGGTGGATTTGATTTAAATCAAACTGATTTAAATCAAACTGATTTAAATCACGATTTAAATCACTAGCAGGGTGGATAAAAATAAAAAAAAATCCGATTTAAATCAAAAAAATCCGATTTAAATCAAAAAAATCCGATTTAAATCAAAAATCCGATTTAAATCAAAAATCCGATTTAAATCAAAAATCCGATTTAAATCAAAAATCCGATTTAAATCAAAAATCCGATTTAAATCAAAAATCCGATTTAAATCAAAAATCCGATTTAAATCAAAAATCCGATTTAAATCAAAAATCCGATTTAAATCAAAAATCCGATTTAAATAAAAAAAATCGGATTTTTTTTATTTAAATCAGATTTTTTTTATTTTTATCCACCCTGCTAGTGATTTAAATTGTGATTTAAATCAGTTTGATTTAAATCAAATCCACCCTGCTTGGAGGCAACCTGAACCTTGTGCAGGAAGCCTGAAAAAATGGGATCTTGGAGATTTGTCTCACTGAAGACTTGTCTCATTGGAGACAATACTGAATTTTAAGTGGAGCAGGATTCCATTTTGAAACAAGATCCCTGGACAATAACCATGTTCTGGCAGGCCAGACTCCTAAAATACAATGAGAGCAACTCCAAAGTCAATTAGATTTTACATACAACCCTTTCGTGCAACACCTCCAATCTGAATAGCAAAGCCTACACCCACACATCACCCCCGACCACACAAAAAACTTCAAACTATACTTTCCTCCCTTAATAAGCATAACCCCATGGACTTGAGCTGAACCCGTTTGGTTAGAACTTGAATCGGGGGGGGGGGCGGTCCAGTTCAAGCTCAAACTAGGCGAGTTTGAATCGAACCTGGTTAGAGTTGAACCAGTTCTGCACATTCCTAATACACACCCTTGATTGCATGTGTGTGTCTCAGGACACCAACTTGCTCAAGAGAATATACTTTGAAACTAAGGGGAAATACTCGGTTGCTAGGGGAAACCACAGCTAACAGAAGCTGCTGCTAGTCTGTGAAGACAATATTGAGCTAGATGGACCAATGGTCTGACTTTGTATAAGGCAGCTTCCTATATTGATTGCACCAGGAAGATCCACAACTGTGTCTTTCACCATGGGAGAAGGGGTTTCACATTAGAGGGGATGTGAAGAAGCTGTAGGAATCCTTGGGCAACCAGGGGCTGTGCACAGAATTGTGGGATAAGCCAGGAGGGGCAGCTTAAAGCCCAAAGATGTCCAAGACAATCTTGTACAGACTAACCTGCAACATGAACCGAAGAAGCTGCAAAAGAAGGGAAAGCAAAAACAGTATTGCATGGAACCAGGACACCAGTAGTGGTTCCGTGAGCACCCCTAATGTGTATAGGATATGGGTCCAAGCAAGGATGGCAACCGAGAAGAGAAAAGAATCTGGAAGCTGGCTTCTATATGTTCTGGTGCACTCTCCGGATATTATTCAGCATTTTACTACAGGCTGGTAAACAGTCACTGACATCATCACGTATGGTGAGTGACTTGCCTCCAGGAGACCAGTAAAGAACCTTGGGGGAGTGAGCAGACTTTTAAGCCATGCCCAACATAGGCATATTTTGGAAAGATGAGCTAGTGAGAATGTGAGCTAACGTGGGGTGTGAGTAAAATAAAGATGCAAATAGAGAAAGAAGAACATAAACTAAATACAAGAGAGGGGAGTTATCAGGGGCTTTGTTTATTTTTTACAGACAAGTTCTGAGTGAAGGTACAATAGAACTGACGGAATAGCAGCAATGAAAGACAGAGGAGAAGGAAACATAGTATGCCACATGACTAGGAATGAGGGAGGGTTCCCACCAAAAGGTAGTTGATAAGAAGCAGCTTGGCAAGTTCCTGATGAGATCTCTATGTATGCACACAGTCCATTGATGTGAAGCACAGAGATCATATCAAAGAAACAAAATTCTAGGATTGGGACAATAGTACTAGGAAAGCAAAATTTTAAGTTTTCTTCCTTCCTTCATCAAAATCTCTCCATTTGCCAAAGCTGCTACCAGAATCACTGGGAAGGCAGGATTTTGTTTTTGTTTGTTTTTAATTAAAGCTAAGAGCAGCTTTGGAGGGAATTTCCATCTCCCTCACAATACTGTTGCCTCAATCCAGTCTGGGCTCCACCCAGAGGCTTTTAAAGTTTTTTAGATGCACAACAGCATATCCAAACATAACCCCCAAATAACTTGAAATTTGTCCTCAGTACATTCCTGTACTCTGGGAAAAGTGAGTTGCTGTCATTAGTTCTATGAGGAAAAGGAACATTGGGTCTTACCTGTGAAGGGTCCTTTTTCACCGTAATCGGAGCCCATCCTTCAGTTAGGGTATTTCCTTCATGCTTTCAGAATCGACAGGAAGTTATCACAGCAAAGATTTCCTGGAGGACTAGGCTGATCGCTAGTCCCCAGTTCCGGCTGTCGTGCCGAACGATGCTGTGAAGAACTATGGAGAGAGAGCTCTGTTTTGAGGTTAGCCTTGAGAACAAATTTCAAGTTGAGGATAGATTAGAGAGGCCCATCCACGTGCCGTTTGTTTGGATCCTTGTCGAAACACTCCTATTGTCTACCCTCTAGTCCCTCTGGAAATGTTGGAATCGCTGAACTGGATGCAAATTCTACTTCCGAGGGTCGGGGTGGTCCGATTACAGTGAAAAAGGACCCTTCACAGGTAAGACCCAATGTTCCTTTTTCCACCGTAATCGGAGCCCATCCTTCAGTTAGGGACATACCCAAGCTAGGTGACTGGTACGCATCGTTAGCCCAGGTGGGTCACGAAAGTGTCTTTGACAACCTGCTGGAGCACAGTTCAGTCAAAAGCCGCCTGTTTCTCATGGAAGGCCGAGATCTTGTAATGTTTTATGAATGGAATGACCGATGCCCACGTCGCTGCCTGGCAGATAGTGTGAAGTGATGCTCTGGCTGAGAAGACTGCTGAGGTGGCTGCGCTCCTCATGGAGTATGCTGTAATGCCTCTCGGAACCGGGATCTCTAGGGTGTTGTAGGCCAGTATGATGGTCTCTCGTATCCATCTTGCCAAAGTGGCCTTAGACACCTTATTTCCCATGGTTGAGGGGCTGTAAGATACAAAGAGAGACTCTGTCTTGCGGAACGTTCTTGTCCTCCGGATGTATGCACGCAGAGCCCTCCTGACGTCCAGGGAATGCCAAGATCTCTCCCTTGGGTGCGTTGGTCTTGGGCAAAAGGAAGGGAGAACTATCGGCTGTGACCGGTGAAAAATCGAGTTTACCTTGGGTAAGAAGGTTGGGTCTAGGTATAAAATCACTGCCTCCTCCTGGAAGATGCACAGTTCCTTTCGTACTGACAAGGTACTAAGTTTGGACACTCTGCGCGTGGAAGTGATTGCCACCAGGAATAGTACTTTGCCTGTGAGTATGCTGAGGGAGGTCTCCTTCAAATATTCAAATGGAGATCTTGTGAGTGCATTGAGGACCTTATTCAGATCCCATGAGGGAAATCTATGTAATGGGGGTGGAGCCAAGTTAGTGGCCCCTCTCTGGAAGCACCTTAAGTGGGGGGTGAAGGCGAATTGAGTCCTTTGAGTTTAGCTCGAGTATGAAGGCCAGAGCCGAGGTTTGTCTTCATAGGGTGCTAGACCGCAGGCCCTGGTCAAGCCCATCTTGTAGGAACAATAGTACATCCTGAACTATTGCTGCCATGGGTAGGATCCCCTTTCTTGTGCACCATAGCGAAAAAGCCCTCTAGGTGGTCTGGTAAATTCTGTTGGTGGATGCCCTCCCAGAGGCCAGGATTGTTGTCCGTACCTTGTGGTCATACCCCAGGGCCGCTAAAGTTTCCTGCTCAATGTCCAGGTGTTGAGTTGGAGCCAGTCTGGATCGGGATGCAGTACCGGACCTTGGGATAGTAGGTCCGGTCGCCTTGGGAGAGGCCAGGGTGGCTGCACTGACATCACCAGTAGGTCGGTAAACCATGGTTGACGTGGCCACCGGGGGGCAATTAGGATGATGTTGGCCTCCTCCTGATGGGTCTTCTGGATCACTCTGGCAATTATCACTGTGGGAGGAAAGGCGTAGAGCAGACCCCCTGGCCAACTGGTGTACAGGGTGTCCGTCCCCTCTTACTGTGGGTGATGGAAACGGGTCATGAAGCGTGGGACTTTCCTGTTCTCACTGGTGGCGAACAGATCCATCTCTGGTCGCCCTAGTGTCCTGGTCATCGTCTCGAAGACCTCCTGGTTCAGGGACCATTCGGCCGCATCTACTTGTCTCCTGCTGACCCAGTCCGCCTTGTGGTTTGCGGTGCCACTTAGATGTTTGGCTGTTATGGATAGGAGATTTCTTTCTGCCCACGCGAAGAGTCTGTCTGACTCCTGCATGAGCTGCCTGGATCTTGTTCCGCCCTGGTTTTTGATATGGGACTTCGCCATGGTGTTGTCCATGAGAATGTGAACTTGCTGATGTTTGATGTGCTGGAAGTGGATCAGCGCCAACCATATCGCTCTGAGTTCCAGCAGGCTGATCGACCTTTTGCGCTCCCATGGGTGCCATCTTCCCTGTACAAAGAGATGTCCCAGGTGTGCTCCCCACCCTTCCAGACTTGCATCTGTTGTAATCGTTATCCTGTTGGGTACGTTGAATGGACGGCCTCTGGATAGGGCCCTGGACCTCCACCAATTCAGTGATACCCGTGCTTTGAGTGGGACCCGGATTCGGATTTGTGATCGGGTCATGATGTCATTCTGGTGGGGAAGGAGTAACCACTGAAGGCTGTAAGAACGCCACCTGCCCCATGGGGTGCACTCTATGCAGGCTGTCATGGAGCCCAGTAGTGTGGCCAGTGTCATGATCTGACTGGAATGCACTTCCAGTACTGCTGAGACAAGATGGAAGACCTTCTCCTTCTTTTCTGGGGCTAGGTAAATGATACCCCTAGCCGTGTCGAAGACCGCCCCCAGATGTCGGAGTCTTTGGACCGGGTCTCATGATCTGTGAGACCTGGTTTGGGGCAGTGAGTGGGAAGAGTGGGCTAAGCCCACTCTCCCCACTCACGAGTGGGGAGGGAGCCCTGGGTGGCCAGATTGGCCGCCCACACAATTGCCAGCTCCGAGACGGAGCCGGCGGGGTCTGGGGAGCTTGGGGGCCATGTGCCCCCTGGAATCCCCAGTATGCCCTGAGAAAGCGTGCAGGGCATACTGGGGAGACCCCCGGAGCCAGGAGGCGGCTTTTCGCATGCCGGTCGGGGGTCTACTCGCGAGTAGCTGCAGCGCAGAGCTGCGCTGCAGCTACTCATGATCAGGGAGCCCGGTTTTGCGGAGCACTTGCTCCGCAAACCCGGGCAAAGGGCAGGGGCACTTAGGCAGGTTACCCGCCTAGGAACCACCGGGCTCACAGCCGAGCCCGTTGGTTCCCACGATTGGGAAAAATCTGGCTAGGCTTTCCTAGCCCGACTTTTCCCAATTGTGGGAATAGCCCCTTTGTGTGGGTATCAAGTGGCTCTTTTGCTGGTTTACCACAAAACCCTGTAATGTAAGGAACTCCAGCATCTTCTGCACGTCCTTCTTGGCCTTCAGTAGCGAGTGTGAGCATATAAGGAGATCGTCCAGGTACGGATGTATGCAGTCACCCTTGGCCCTGATGTGGGTGATCAGTGCCACCATGATCTTCATCAATACTCTGGACGCAGAGGCCAGGCCAAAGGGCATCGCCCTGTATTGGTATTCTCGGTTGCTGAAGGCGAATCTGAGGAAGCATCAGTGGTCTGGATGAATCAGGATGTGGAGGTAAGCTTCTTACAGGTCCACTGATGCCAGGAACTCCCGGCCTCTTACTACCTCTTTGATTGTTCTGAGGGACTCCATCCTGAACGTGCGTTTCCTTATGTAGTGGTTCAGGGGTCTTAGGTTTAAGACTGCTCTCCACAATCCATCCTTTTTGGGGACCAAGAACAACAGTGAGTATACGCCGCATCCAGACTCTGTTGTCAGCACTCATTCTATAGCTCTGATCTGGAGAAGATGGCGTATGGATTGTACCATCTGTTGTCTCTTTTGCGGATTCTTAGGAACAGGTGTGAGCCGCAGGCTGCCGGTGGGTTGGGATGACAACTCCAGAGACAGGCCCTGGGAGACTGTCTGGAGCCCCCAATGGTCGGAGGTGGCCACGGCCCAGGCTTCCTGGAATAGTTGAAGCCTGCCCCCGACAGGTGCAGCGTCGTTGTCCGCGCTGTTGGAAGGTGGTGGATCGGAATTGCTTGAAGAGTTGGCAAGCCCCTCCCCTCTGTCACTATTGCCAGTGGAGGTGGCCAGCTGGGCGATGGTTGTACTGGCAATAGTCACAAAAGGAGCCAGTTGACGAGCAGCTGGATTGTCTGAATGAAGGGCAAAAATTTCGTGGTGGTTCCCCCGCCCTGAATGGTCTCTGGCTTTCTGTCCTGGCGGAAGGCATCACCTTCTTCCTGTCCTTGGCCCAGACGACTGATGCCCTGGCGAAGGCAGAATTCACCGCTGCTGCTCTAACTACATTGGCTGAGGCCTCATGAGCGTTCTTTAGAAGGGACTCACACTTCTTGTCCTCAGGTGCCTTTAGTTGTTCATCTCCTTCTTTACTGAGTATGGCCCCCGATACCAGTTGTGTGATCGGGGCATCTACCACTGGGGGGGGGCTAACAAGGATGTCACCTCCTATGGGACCATGTAAAGCTTGTTATAAAACTGAGCCATAGACCTGTGAGAGAAGGGTGTGTTCCATTCGGCCATTAGGGTGGACAGAAACAGCTGGGGGAACGGAACGATAGGTGCGGGATTGGAGGCGGAAGGGAAAACCTCCTGGGCCAGCCCCTGACTGACCTCTGGGAGCTCCAGCTGGGCTACCGTGTTAATGGTGCTCCGTGCTTTAGCTGCAGGACCTCAAAATCTGCCTGTGTAAATAGGCGAGTTGAACTTGCCGCCTGCTGGGCCAGCTCTCCCTCCTCGGAAATCTCACCCTCCTCTGACTCTGAAGAGGAGTCATCAGGGCTGGTCGGCTTCCCCCGGTCCCTGTGGGGCTGGGACTGACTTTTTCCCCAGTCCCTGTGGGGCTGGGGCCACAGGCCCAATTGAGGGGACCTTCCGAAGTGGCCTTTTGGGGGGAGCGCTCTCAGCATCTGAGGATGAGGTTGTGGGGGAATGGTAGCGCCTCCTCTTTCTGACTGTGGGTGCCTGGGGGACAAAACGCCCTCGTTCCCCCTCTGGAACGGGCCCCCTGAAAATGCCCGAATCTGGGTAAGATGAGGAGTCCCTCCTATGTCCCACTCTAACTGGGGGTAGGGGAGCCCCCGCCTCCATTGCCAGGGCAGGGAACCATGTCTTTAACTCCCTGGCAATAAATCCCTTCAGCCACGTGGCCCCCTCCCCCAAGATGGCTGGTTCCGCTCCGCCCTGCCTGATCAGGCAATTACTCACGAGTAATGGCGAGCCAGTCTCCAGAACAGTTGCTAAGTACTGTTATGTGGCTTTTAAAATAAGAGTCTCAAACTCATGAGGATATTCTTTTTTAAAAAAACTGCCATTTTTAGGTAGGGGTGTGTGCACACACACACTTATTTTAAGGATTTTATGTGATTTTGAGTAATTAATGACTGTACATTTCTCTTTTGGTCACTGACAGTAAATAAATAAATAATAAAGCCAGTCTCCAACTTGTCTGCCGGTCAGACTTCTGTGGCAGTAGTGGTGCTGGTTCCATCTGGGGCTCCAGTGCCCTGGTTCCCCACAGACGCGGTCAGATCAGAGGTCGTGGGCGGTAACATGGCGCCCATTGCTGCGTCCGCCACTTCCCCCAGTTGTTCTCCTCCCTGGTGGGCCAGTAATCTGGGGAAAGGGATCTGCCAGGTTTGCCGCTGTTGGCAGACCGCCTGCAAAAGCAGGCGTTCACTCAGCCACGCAACCAGTGGCTTTGTAGCTCTCCGGCAGCTGCCGGCAGCCTTCGGCTGCTCTGCCACCCACCTCTCGTTCTTTTTAGCTTTCTTTGCCTTTTTTCGTGGAGGGGCCTCGGCCCCTGTAGAAAGGGTAGTGCTTTGGGCTATGCTTTGCTGCCCTGCCCCGGCATATGCCCCCGTTGCAAGGGTGGCGCTTGTGATCCTCGGCTCCCCTTCCGACAAAAAAGCCATGATGGCATCGGCAGCATGGGTGCACTTCACTGGCTGGAGTAGCGAAGCAAGGAGGAGAGAGGGGGCGGGAAAATACAAAGTTGCGAGGAGCGTGAGCGAAGAGCTTAGCTAGCTACTGAAGGGGTAGAGAAATCAGAAGGGTTACGGAGAGAAGGAAAAATGGAGAAAAAAGAATAAAGTTTTGGATGGAGCTCTCTCTCTGCTGCTGATCCTGAGGAGACAGGAAAAGGAACTGGGAATTAGCGATCAACCTAGCCCTCCAGGAAATCTTTGCTGTGATAACTTCCTGTCGATTCTGAAAGCATGAAGGAAATACCCTAACTGAAGGATGGGCTCTGATTACGGTGGAAAAACAGCACCATACTTAAGAATAGAATTGTGTTTGAGTAAAATACAAATTATTTGGTACTTGAAGGTCTGACCTCAGGGGACAAGGAACAATGCCATATTTTCTTTCTGTATGCAATTCTATGGTTATAGAACAAAGGCTTACCTCCATACAGAGCAGTCAATGCATAGTACTGGGGCAGGAGGACCCTTAAAAGGAAGTGAAATTGCAGAAAACCTCAGCAGTGTCTTGGAAGCTGTGCAATTTAGTCCTTCCCACCACTTACCACTCAAAGCTCTATGGCAAGGTTTCTCAACATGTGGGTCCCCAGATGTTATTGGACTTCAACTCCCATAATCCCCTACCCCAGTGGCCTTTGGTTGGGAATTATGGGAGTTGAAGTCCAATTACATCTGGGGACCCACACGGTGAGAAACCCTGCTCTATGGGGAAAGCACTGGTAAGGATTACATTTCCCAGTATTCCTTGCACAGCTATCGAGACTTCACTAGGGCTTCCTACACCTTTGCCCTTCCAGATGCACGGACCATTCTGCACCATGGTGGGGTGGGTGGTGGGGGTGCCTTCACATGTGTAAATGATTAGGTTTCAGTGCTTTGAAGCTGAATCTTTGCACAGGTATAGTTTTCAGCATCTCCTTTATAATTAAAGTCTCTTATCTTTAGCATTCAGCCACAAGGCATCAAGGCAATTACAAGTCAGTTTACTCAAAAGAAAAGAGCTCATGTGAGCGGTATAAGGTCAGAGAAAACTAGCACAGGACTGCAACCACCCTTCAAAGATTAAGGAGAATGTGTCATTCCTGTTCATAGAAGGGCAACTACTCATACAAGGTACACACAGACTGCCATTGTTTTAATCCTGCCTTTTTAACATTAAAAATCCATCAATAAAATACTGAGCCTCATTATGCAGCTTCATTAACAAGTTGTTCTACTAAGAACTAATCTGCCTACTTTCTTTTCACTATCCCTACAGCTGAACTAAATTTGGTCCAAATCTATTAGGCAATTCACAAGTTAGCCCACTTGCACCTCTAACATTTACACATCCACCATCATGAATCGGGATGGATTACTTCATCACAAACTATGCAACTGAGGTGTCCCTGTGTGTCACTCACTACAACTCATCATCAGGGGATTTGGTGCAGGGTGTCATCAGTATGCTGACAATACCCAAAGATACTTCTCATGTCAGTTTCGTCAGGCAATGGCATAACTTCCATAAATGCTGGCCTTAAGGAAGTAATGGGCAGGATGAGGGATAACAAATTGACTGAAGCCAATAACTACAGATGTGTTCACTGTAGGAAGCCACAGTTTGGGAAACGGGAAAGATCTGTCTGTTATGGATGGGGTTACACTCCCCCAGAAAGAACAGGATCTCAGTTTGGGAATACCTCTCTCTGGAGACGGTGGCCAGGAATGTGACTGGATCGCCAACTGTACCCTTTCCTGGAAGTGAGTGACCTTAAGACAGTGGTGCACATGCTGGTAGACTCCAGGCTTGACTACAGCAATGCACTCTACGTGGGGCTGCCTTTGTATGTAGTCCGGAAGCTGCAATTGGTGCAGAATGCAGCTGCCAGATTGGTCTCAGGGATGTAACATTGAGACTATATTAATCAGATTCTAAAAGATCTACATTGGCTACCAGTAGGTTTCCAGGCAAAACACAGTGCTGGTTATTACCTATAAAGAGCTTAACGGCTTGGGCCCATGGAATTTAAGAGAACGCCTTCTTCGGTATGAACCCCGCCATTTATTAAGATCTTCAGGGGAGGTTCATCTGAGGGTGCCTCCAGCTCATCTGGTGGCGACTCAAACCCGTGCCTTCTCTGTTGTTGCCCCAGGACTGTGGAATGCACTTCCTGCTGAGATTACAGTTGCTCCATCCCTTTTGGCTTTTAGGAAACAACTTAAGACACAAGCTTTTTAGTTAGCTGGTGTTTTTATGGATATTTTAAATCAGAGTTTTATATATTTTCACTCAGGGTGGATTTGATTTAAATCAAACTGATTTAAATCACTAGCAGGGTGGATAAAAATTTTAAAAATCCTATTTAAATAAAAAAAATCCAATTTAAATTTTTAAAAATCCAATTTTTTAATTTAAATTGGATTTTTAAATTTAAATCAGATTTTTTTTTATTTTTATCCACCCTGCTAGTGATTTAAATCAAATCCACCCTGTTTTCACTGTTAAATTATTGGTTTGTTTTATGCTGTAAACCACCTAGATGAGTCAGTAGTGGGTGGTATACATATTTCTTAAATAAATAAACTGTACCTAATTTGGTTCAAATTGGTTAGACAGTCCACAGGTTAGCCCACTTGCGCCTCAGAAGTTTACGTGCCCACCATCTTGAATCAGGGTGGATGGCATCACAAACTACGCCATTAAGGTGTCCCTACAACTGTACCCAATTTGGTTCATATTGGTCCAGGTGTTGTGAAGTTGATGTGGGGACACATGGACAGCCAGGTGATCTTATAAGCCTACTGGAAAGTAGGCTAAAAATGGGTGCAGTTCATGAAATGCAGCTGGTGAGCAGCTTCCATCCAATATGTGGGGCTCCTGTAGGAGAACTTTGTGGAGATTTTATATGTGTAAATACCGAGCACCAAAATGTGTTTATGTTTATAGAATAAAGCAGCCAAACTCCCAACTTTGAAGACAAGCATACATACCAAGTTAACATTTATACCCAACTACTAATTTTACACTATACAAGAGACTTAAACAATTTATTTTGCCCATGTTTTTCTAATTAGTTCAGGCTAACAGCCATACCACTGAAACTGTGCAGTTCTACAGTGCTTTAAACAGCTTTTAGGAGAATGTAAGATTAAGTTCATGGCTGCAGTAGGTGCTTCATAAGAAAAGCATACAGAATTAATGTGACTATAGTTAACCCTGTGACAGTACTAAGTAGGTATCATAGCTCCTAACAGAGCCAGAGGAGGAGTGGGGAGTTCACTGGGGTGAATTATTAGCTGTAAGGGATTCAAAGTAGGCTGCTACCATCCACCTTATTTTAATGTGGGACGAACCACTCTTTCCACATAAGATTCCTAGGGGCAGATAAAGTGGCAAAACCCTTCCTAGAAGGGCTGAGCCGTCCTAGGCCTCCAAAGGCATTTGACTATGGCAGACCCAAAATGAAGACTATCACACTTTAGCAACAAGGATTATTAGATTAAAAGGGAAAGGTATGCAATAAGAACTGACTTTTCATAAAGCAGACTGTAAGAGAAACAGTTCTCATTAACCTGGCAACTCAGATTCAAGCAATACAATAAAGGAAAATAACTTCCCTCACGCATCTGTCTGAACTGGTCCTTATCTTATTTACTCACAAGCAGGAATTTTGGCCTCCCATTTCCCTAGCAGCTTCTCATCCAGCTACTTCCTCAGGGCACTCTTGGGATAGAACCAACTAAGAAAAAGCTCTCTCTTCTTCTGCTGGAGGAGGCTGTGTGTGTAGTTCCTACGCAGTCCTCAGGATTGGTCCTTTTTCTGGGCTTTTCCCCCTATGAGGAAAGCCAAAACACCCAGCAGTTGCTCTCACTGAGGCCTGGTCCTCTCTCAAATCCTTCCCACCACTGCAGTAGAAGACACCATTAGAAGACAGGCTGCCCCTTCCTTTCTTATGACCACATTTGTTCAAGACATTTAACACCTGGTATGCCACGTAATGGCGCAGCGGGGAAATGACTTGACTAGCAAGCCAGAGGTTGCTGGTTCAAATCCCCACTGGTTTATTTCCCAGACTATATCAGGCAGCAGCGATATAGGAAGATGCTGAAAGGCATCATCTCATACTGCGCAGGAGATGGCAATGGTAAACCCATCCTGTATTCTACCGAAGACAACCACAGGGCTCTGTGGTCACCAGGAGTCGAAATCAACTCGGCGAGAAACTTTTATTGAAATATAACAGCAAGATTTGGCATTTTAGCACCTTAGAAAACCATTCTCACACCAGGCTCCCCACTATGCTAAGAATCCTCTCAAGTAGGCACTATTTGGCAGTCTGGTCTTTCACTTAAATGGCATTCTTGTAGTTGTAAAGGCCTGTCAGGGCTTACTCTATTCTCAAAAAGCCTTGCCTCAACTTTGCTGCTCCATTAGGGGTACCCTAACACTGATCGGCCAACCGTTTCAAAAACCTATTGCTGTATGGATGTTTAATTGGTTTGAGCTAATTTCCCCCTACTCTACTCAGAGTGAACACATAGTCCGAGTGTTTGAAAGCAAACAAGGTAACACCACATTGTTTCTCATTCTCTCTCTTGAGAATGAGAGCTCAGGGTACCAGACACACAACTTTCCTCATTTTATCATCTCAACAAGCCTGTGATGTTGATTCTTTTAGAAATATCTAAAATATTTCTTCATTTGAATCCGAGCTAGTGAATAAATAAGACATGCACAAGCACGAACATATAAAATCTAACTCACACACACACACTTCAAGCCAAATAAGTTAAGCCGAGACCAATTACTTCGAAGATGGTGTTCAAGAGAGAAAAGAACATTGGCCTTACTGTGAAGGGTTCTTTTTCCTGGTGGTAGGAGATCCTCAGGAAGGGTTAGGAACTGAGCATGCTCGAGACAGAACTGGACCATGTGATTCTTGTGGGCATAGCTAGCTCCCCAGTTCCAGGATTGTTGAACGAGGAGCGTCTGACCCGTGGAGAGAGCTGTACTGCACGTAAGAGGTCTGTAACTGAGTGTGAAGGAATAGATACAGAAACAGATAGCAGAATTCAGAGCAGAGAGCAAAATAGACAAAACGAGACTTGAATTAATTAGGGAAATCGAATAACTTGGTCTAATCTCAGTGCCCTTGAGAACCAGCTCTATACCTGATATCCAAGCTTAAAATGTAGCTGGGATCCCCTCCCCCACCTCAATAACCCTTAGTTAAGAGCATCCGGGAGGGGCTGAGGATCTCCTACCACCAGGAAAAAGAACCCTTCACGGTAAGGCCAATGTTCCGTTTTCCTCTGGTGGTAGGAGATCCTCAGGAAGGGACGCGCCCAAGCTAAAGACACTGGTCCCTGGGAGGGAAGGATGCAATTACAGAACTTGTTGCAGCACCGTGAGACCGAAGGCTACCTACTGCTCGGAAAAGTTCAATATTTTATAATGCTGGATAAATTGTGTTGTGGATGCCCAGGTAGCCGCTCTACATATTTCAGACAGAGGAACATGTGCTGAGAAAGCCGCCGATGCGGCTGCGCTTCTGGTAGAGTGAGCCAGTATTCCCCCCGGTGGTGACAGATTGAGAGCGGAATATGCCAGGAGAATACAGGACCTAATCCAGTTTGACAATGTCGCCTTTGAAACCTTGGTTCCCAAGGTGGGAGTATGGAATGAAACGAATAGAGCATCCGATTTTCTGATGACTTTCGTCCTTCTAAGATAAACACGTAGTGCACTACGCACATCCAACTTGTGCCATAACTTCTCTGTTGGGTGAACAGGGAGGAAACAAAAGGAGGGTAAAACGATGATCTGGGATCTATGAAACTGGGAATTAACTTTAGGAAGAAAGGTTGGGTCCACACATAACAACACTGCATCCGATTGAAAAGTGCAAAATTCTTTTCTCGAAGACAGGGCACCCAGTTTGGATACCCACCGCGCGGATGTGATTGCCACAAGAAAGAGTACCTTGTATGACAAAATCTTCAGTGGTATAGATCAAATGGGTTCAAACGGTGCTTTGGTCAAAGCGTTAAGCACTCTGTTAAGATTCCAGGTAGGAAAACACTTGACGGGGGGAGGTGCCAGGTTGGTAGCGCCACGAAGGAACTGTGAAATATGGGGATGAAGCAATAGCTGCGAGCCTGAGGAAAGTTTGAGAATCGACGCAACGGCTGAGACCTGCCGCCGTAAGGTGGCAGGACGGAGCTGTTTGTCTAAACCTGATTGTAGAAAACTGAGAACCTCAGGGACACCTGCCAAAACTGGGTCAATGTGGTGTGTACAGGGCCAGGTTAAAAAAGCAGACCATGTAGTTTGATATATACGGTTTGTGGATTCCCTTCTAGCAGCTAGTATGGTATTTTGTACTGATGAGGAGTATCCTCTAGCCGCTAAGGACGCGCGCTCAACCTCCAAGCGGAGAGTTGTAGCCACTGTGCCTCCGGGTGTAATATCGGTCCTTGAACCAGGAGGTCTCGTCGTATTGGTAGGTGCCAAGGTGGTCTGACTGCCAACTCGTGGAGACTGGAAAACCAAGGCCGGCGAGGCCAGTGAGGAGCTATGAGAATAAGCTCAGCCCTCTCTAGGATCATCTTCTTGATTACTTTCATGATGATGGGAACTGGAGGAAAGGCATAGAGAAGTGTTTTTGGCCATGGGGAGTGAAGTGCGTCCGTTGCTTCCGCCTGGGTGGATTGGTATCTTGAATAAAAATGGGGAAGCTGATGGTTTTTCTGCAGAGGCGAACAGATCCACCTGTGGAAGGCCCAAGATCTGAGTCATTCGACAAAATACCTCTGGATGCAGAGACCACTCTCCCGGATCGAGAGCCTTGTGGCTGAACCAATCCGCAAGTTCGTTGTCCTCCCCTTTCAAGTGTTCCGCCGAGAGTGATAGGAGATTGTCCTCTGCCCAGCTGAACAGAAGATCTGACTCCATCAATATCTTCGATTTGGTGCCCCCCTGGCGGTTGATGTGGGCCTTCACTGTTACGTTGTCCGTTCTGCTCAGGATGTGTCGATGACGAAGGAACTGCTGAAAGCTGATAAGGGCCAGACGGGCTGCCCTGAGTTCTAGCCAGTTGATGGGTCGTCCCTTCTCCTCCAGAGACCAGGAACCTTGTGTGACTTGCGACCAACAGTGGGCTCCCCACCCCAATAGACTGGTGTCCGTGGTTACTATCACTCGCGGAGGTTCCTCCAACGGATGGCCCCGACTGAGGGCTGGGGACAGCCACCAATGTAGGGATTCAAGGACCCGTCAAGTGATCCTGATTGACTTCCTAGAGCAAGCCATGATTTGGTCCTGCCAAGGGAGGAGCAATCATTGTAGGGGGCACGAGTGCCATCTGGCCCATGGAGTGCAGAGGAGACAGGCAATCATGGACCCCAATGCTTGGGCCAGAATCATAACATCCTCCGAAGTCTTGGAGAGGAGCGGGCATAGTTGTTGGGCAACTTTCTGTTGGCGTTCCGGTGGCAGAGATACTGTCCCCTGATTTGTGTCGAAAAGAGCCCCTAGATGAACCAGTTCCTGAGTGGGCTCGAGGTGGCTCTTGGGATTATTTACTACAAAGCCATGATCCACAAGTGCTTGTAGGGTGATGTGGACATCCTTGGCGGCTTGTTCCCAAGTGCAAGCTCTGACCAAAAGGTCGTCCAAATACAGGTGAATGTGTATGCCCTGGAGGCAGAGATGGGACACCAGGGCTACCATCACCTTGGTGAACACCCGGTGGGCGGATGATAGGCCGAAGGGGAGCGCGCGATACTGGTAATGGTTCCCGTCGTAGGCTAAGCATAGGTGTCTGCGGAAACCCTTTCTGATGGGAATATGCAAGTAAGCCTCCAAAAGGTCTATTGAGGCTAGAAAATCCCCTGACTGAATGGTCTCCTTTATGGTGTGTAAGGATTCCATTCAAAATTTCCTTTTCTGAACAAAACGATTGAATGCCTTCAGATCTAGCACGGCCCTCTAGGTTCCGTCTTTCTTTGGAACAAGGAACAGAATGGAGTAGGTGCCTAGAAAACGTTGGGTATCTGGAACCGTTACCGTTGGGTATCTGGAACCGCATCTGTATGTGTTTGATGGGATTTGAAGATTTTGGTGTGGGGATGAATCGGTCGTGAGGTTTGGACGAAAGTTCGATGTCGTAACCATCGGACACTACGTCTAACACCCAGGTGTTGGAAGTTGAGGACATCCAGGTGGTAAAGTGGTCTGATAGTCGGCCGCCTACCGGAGTGGCGTCATTGCTTCTTTTGGTTGGCAAATGAACTGAATTGCTTGTGGGAATATCCTCTGTGATTGCCTCTGAATCGTTGCCTCCATTGCGGTCAGAAGGCGCCTCTAGGAGGGGTGAATCGTGACTCTTGTGACTGATAGTTCTGACTATAACCGGAAGAGTATGGCTGGTTAAAGGATTGCCTATACGGGCGAAAGGACCTTGCGGAATTACGAAAGGAACCACGAAAGCCCCCGTGTGAGTAGGGCATAACTTTCTTCTTATCCTTAGATTCCACAAGAACCGGGTCTAAAACCGGTCCAAAGAGTCCCCCCACCCCACCCGCGCAAAGGGGGCAGAAGTTAAGGCTAACTCTGATTTGTAATCCACATTCCAGGCCTTAAGCCAGAGGGACCTACGCAACGCCACCCCTGCAACCATAGCCCTAGAGGATTGTTGAATGTTATCCAGACTGGAATCGGCCATTAGAACAGCCGCTTTGGCTAGTTTATTAATGCCCTGTTGAAGTTTGGGCAATTCAAGAGGAACCATCTGGAAAAGCTCCTTGGCCCAAAGTAAGGATGCTCTGGCGAAGATGGAATTGGTCGCTGAGATCTTTATAGAGGAGGAGGAGGCGTTGTGTACTTTCT
Source organism: Hemicordylus capensis (assembly GCF_027244095.1). NCBI lineage: Eukaryota > Metazoa > Chordata > Lepidosauria > Squamata > Cordylidae > Hemicordylus > Hemicordylus capensis. The sequence continues at coordinate 179,581,263 of NC_069657.1, read as the reverse complement.
TAAGGAGAGAATCACAGCGACGGTCCTCCTGGGACTTTAATTGTTCTTGTCCCTCAGATTGAATTGCAGTACCCGAGACCAGTTGGACCACTGGTGGATCCACTTTCGGGGTGGCCAGGAGCTTAGTAACATCCGTAGGTAACAAGTAATGTCTCTTGGGAATGTTACCTATGGGTTTAGTCGCGGTTGGTCGATGCCACTTCGCACACGACTCTTTGAAACAAGGGAGGAAATGGAACTACTGGACTCACCGGTTCAGAAGCAGGAAAAACCTGCTGGTCTACTTTGGAAGCCATTCCCTTCAGTTCAGGAGCAGTGATATCATTAATTGTCCACTTTGCCTTTGCTAGCAGGATCTCGAAATCTGCAGAGGAAAACAGCCTGGCCGAATTAGGAACAGGCAGAGCAACCTCTTCATTCAAAAGCTCCCCTTCCTCCTTATCTGAATCGATGGGAGCAGAGGGTTCCCCAGGCTGAGAATGTGGCGATCCCCCATCAGAGGAAGAGTGTGTGAACCGGGGGGGTGGACTGGTCGGGTAATATGGGAGGAAGGGTGGGGATGAGAGGAGGTGCGGGTGGAGGAGGAGAGGGTATGGAAGGAACCAATGGAACCACCTTTTTGTGGTGTTTACGTTGTGCTTCATTAGCGGAGGATGACGAAGAGGATGAGCACCTGCGCTTTCTCTTAGGTCTGTGTGGGAAAGGTCTGGGTATGAAATTGCCCCACTCAGATAGGGGAATGGCCCTACGCCTGGGGCTAGAATCAGGAGAGGAAGATGAAAGTCTGTCTGAACCTCTCCTGTTGGTTGTCCGCCTGTGACTAGTTTTGCTTCCTTGACTTAGGTCTGGAGCAACTGTCACAAGAGGGAGCCTGTCAGAGGGAACAGGGTCCGTTTGCAACTATGTTAATGGAACTGCAGCTACAGGGGCTCCTGCAGAATTTCCCGCCTAAAAAATTCCCTTAACCACTGTGTGGCTCTAGGAGAGAACAGATCTTGTTTTACAAGGGAATTTGCGGAAGGATCTGCTCTGTGCAAGTTCTCCTGTGCAGTGCTCCCAGGAGGAGAAGTAGCCCGTGGAACAGCCCCTAATAGACTCTCTTAGGGCGAAGGGTCAGTTACCGGAAGGTTGCCCACCGGGCACCGGCCGCCCAATTTACTAGCCGATCGCTTTTTATGCCCCTCTTTATTCTTCACGCCATTTGTCTGCGCTTTGGATTTCGATCGGCAGCACACCGCCTGAATCAACAATCTTTCGCTTAGCCGCTTGTGTCCCTCCGCTTTGATAAGGGATTCTTTGCGCTTTCGTTTCTTTTTGGCAGTTTGATCTCCCAAATGCTTAGATTTTTTGTAAACCGCCTTGGGGTTATCTTTTTAACGAAAGGCGGTATATAAATGCAAAAATAAATAAATAAATAAATAAATTTTTAAAAAACTTTTTAAGTCAATAGCCCGGACGAAGAGGGTACCGGCGCTGCGGTATCAGAGGGCTGGGGAGAGACAATGGAGGGGGGAGAAACTGTCGGGGCGGAGTGATTTCCCCGCGTATTGCTCAGTTGCTGCGGCAATACAGAAGCTTCCAACATTGAGCCCTGTAACAGCTCCTCGGCATGCGAAATGTCCATAAGGACTAACGTAAACGATATAAAATCAAAGCGAAAAACTTTTGAGTAACCAATTGAGTCCGAATTTAAAGGAAAAAGTAAGTTTTTGAAAGTTTTGTTATGAAGCCGGATGGAGCTTGAGCTCTCCCCCCCCCACCCCCGCACACACTAAATATAGAAGTCACGGAAAGGCAGTTCACAGAATTAAAGGCAATAGCCACAGACCAGAAAGCAGAATTCCAGAATGTAGAGTACAGGAGCTCTCTCACAAAACGTCTAGTCCCGAGCGAGACAGAACTGGAACTGGGGAGCTAGCTACGCCCACAAGAATCACATGGTCCTTCTTCCTGAGGATCTCCTACCACCAGAGGAAAAATGGGAATGTTAGTTGGAACAGATAAGTGTTCGTTAGACACCAGAACATCATTCAATGAGGGGGGCAAACAATCCCCTGAAAGAAGGAATTGACAAAATGAAAGCTGCTACTAAGGCAGCCTTCTCTAATGTGGCTAACAAGAAAGTCTGTTAAATAGCTGGCACCCACAAGAAAATCTCCCTAGAAATTTCTGCAGCAGGGGGAGATTCAGAGGGGTCTTTCAAGTACTTTGGCCACAAAATAGCTTAGGGATTTAAACACCAGCACTTTGAATCTCAACCAGAAACAACCAGATGAAAAAGAGCAGCTGAAGAAGAATAAGTGTGGTATGTTCAAGATTCTTGCACCTGTCAAGACCCCGGAAGCTACATTCTGGACCAGCTGAAGTTTCCAGAGGGTCTTCAAGGGCAGCTACATGTTACAGTAATCCAATCTAACTAGGCTAACACTTCCTAGCTCAAGACTGACCAACCAGTGACTTTTAAAATTAAATGGTGATTTGAACTAGTTTCCTTAAACCCTACCTGCTACACTACACTAGCTGTCTTATCCACCTGGAGGTTAGTGTGAAGGTGGTGACAAAAATCCCAAGTGGACACTAGTATGAAAGTTTGGTTAATCTGCTTATGTATTGAGAAGGTCATTCCAAGTCTCAGCAAAAATGTGAAAAGTACAAGGGCTCATCCAGATCAGTCACTGCATCTGGACATGGTTCAAAATAAACTAGGTATTTTTGTTTCAGTGATTGCATATATATCCCTTCTCTTTCTCAGTGTGAAAGCATTTGGAAGCATTTCACTTTAGAAATAACAGGATTTGTACTTTCAGCACTTAATTTTTACTATTTTCTATACACAGAAAAAGTCAGCTTCATATGTTTTTATGACCACAAGTGTTTTCCCCCCTTTTTTTAAACAAATTAAAGCATTAAGTCTACTCTACCAAGTAAATTACAATGATCCATCTGTAATATTATGAGATGTCTCAAATGTATGCACCTCATATTACTGAGTAAGGCAATGGCTAAGTTCAGCCATAACAAAAAGTCATAATTTTTCTGCTACACGAATGAACCTCTACAAAGTGTGGGCTCAAGCACTCTCCCTCCTCTAAGCTCTTTAGCATGCATGGGACGCGGGGGGGGGGGGAGAAATCAAGACTTTCTCTTTGAAGCCAGCCACCATTTGGCACTATACATGAACTCAGAAACATGTTTTACTTCCAACTGGAGCAAAGGACCACAAACTGGAATCAAAAGCCAAATCCTCAGGAGAGATTTTTTCCAGGAGGCTGCTGTAAGGAAGAAGGGGCAGGCAAGTTGCAATCTTCCTTCTGTGTGATTTTTTGCAAGCAAACCATTGTTTTAAAGCTGCTTTTATATGAACATAAAGAGCCCTTTCTCATGATCCCGTGAGTGGGCTTGAGGGCAGGTGGTGTGGAAGGCTGAAGTAGCTTACCTTCCCCACAGACGATCTTGCAGAGTTGCTAGGCATACAAATCACACACCCAGACAAGCTGCTGCTGCCGCCCCAAACAGTGTGGAGGTTTGGGGGCCGGGACGCATCATCTCAGTCCCTGGAAATCCCACAATGCATCACACAAGTATGTGGTGCATTGTGGAGATCCCCCAGGAGCCATTCCTATGTCAGTGCCGGCTGGGAACAGCCATGCCGACACATGAGTAGTTAGCCCATGTTAAGGGCACACTCATGCCCTTAACCTCAGCTAACTGGTGAGCTTCGTAGGCAGGTTTGCCACCGAGGCACTGCTGGGAGCCCTGGGCAGTTCTCAGAGGCAGCTATGCCCGAGCTTAGCTGCTCGTAAGAACAGCCTCAAAAATTCATAGAATTTTAGATAACTAGAAATCTTCTAGTCCAATCTTCTCCCCCAACCAAATTAACTCACCCGGGGACAGCTGTTCGCTGCCAGGGAGTGGAGACATATTAGACAAACCGACACCTGCAGCGGTAGACATAGCAGCAGCAGACGACAGACCCTGAGGAGGGTCGAGGAGCGTGAGTGGCGTTAGCGCGCTAAACAGAACCTGAGGAGGGTCGAGGCCCTCCCCAAACCTGAGAACGGAGACTGCCGCCAGAGCAATAATTGGACCCCGCGGGGGGTCATTAATAGACACAGAACCCTGGAAGGGTTCGGAGATCGGCATCATGCACCCAGGTTCCCCATTGCTCTTAAAAAGAACAGCAGGGCTAGACTTGGAGAGGAGAGCTAAAATGGCTGCTGCACCTTTGGCAGTTAAATTGGGTGGGAAAGCAGAAGGTTGCTGCACCTGAACTGCCTTCAACTGCAGTTTATTGCTCAGCGGCGTGCTGCCAGGGGATCGTATATGCTTTTTCTTTTTTGACAATGCCCTTTTCCTTTAGGTGTTTAGTTTTCTTTTTCGATTTCTTGGGTGGCGGGGCAGGCAGAATAGAAGCCTCCTGGCTCACAGTAGTCTCCTCTCCTTTATCAATGGCCGTTAGGCCCAAGCTCGCTGTCCCTGCCACCGAGGGAACAATTGCGCTTCTGTGAAGGGGTCCTCCGAAAGAGAACCCTTCAACATATCCCCCATATAAGCAGGCTCCATATTGCGAATCAGAGAGACCTCAACAGAGGAAATCCCAAATTAAAAACTATTAAAATAAAAAATAAAGGCTATGAAATTTTTCCTCACAGCGATACTCAAGCTCTGTCTGTGGAGCGAGACAGGACTGGAACTGGAGATGAGTGACAGCTGTCTGGATACATATTATCGACCTGAATTTTGGCTGGTCCTGTCTCGGAGCATGCAGAGCTTAATAACCCATCACGTTAGGATGCCCTCCCCATACCAAGGAAAAAACTGCTACAGCATCCCTGACAGATGCTTGTCCAATTTCTGTTTGGAAACCTCCAGCAAAGGAGAGCCCATCAGGCAAACTATTCCACAGTTGACTAGTTCTTTCAGTTAAGAAATTCCACAACAGCTAACTCCTTCTCCTATGTGGCAGACTCTTGAAGATGGCCCTATCTTCCTTTAGTCTTCTCTTCTCCAGGCTAAACATACTGAGCTCCTTCAACTGTTCCTCACAGGACTTGATTTCCAGATCCCCCACCAAATTTTGTTGCTCTCCTCCAAATTTGTTCCAGCTGATCACTGATCAACTCATCCTGTTTAGTATTTGTATTAAAATACTGGGAGCAGTTATCCATAGAGATAGGGCAGGAACAACAAAATATAACAGTGGAAATTTATCAAATATTTATAAAGACCCACTGTTTTTTAAATTTTAATTTATATCAATGGATACAACAAAAATCAAACCAGATTGCTTCAAAGTTGTAATCAACATTTTCAGGTGACCATAGATGCATATGATGTATTTTGAAAAATTCATTTTTGTGTGGAAAAAAAGTCATACTTTCCCAATTACCTACAGATACCACAGTTTGCAGAAACAGTCCTGACACTGAAGTTAGGTGAATGCACTACCTTTTACACCAGAATATGCTCAGTGAATAGGTTTCTTTCCTCAGCAGAAATCCTGAAGAAATTGACTTTGTTATTGTTCAATAATCAGATCGATAATTCACGAATATGCCCAAGAGAAGGAGGTGGTTGTCCTCAGATTCAAAATTTACTATGCATGTTCATTATAAAATAATACTTGAAGTTGAAATCCTACACATTAAAGACCTGGACTTTTACTTCCCTTTTGCAAACACATTAAACAATTCTATGACATCTCACTTCTTGAACTTTCCTGTAAGTGTAAATGCACACAAAATGACTTTGCCCAGTTGACAGCACCTACAACATAAATGCTTAACTTTGGGCATGAAAAAATTAATCGAATCCTTTTCAGTACTTTCCTTAAACAATGTAAAGAAGAATATGCTACCAAGTTGTCATGTTCCACTTTGATCTACTTGAACCAAGACGGTAGGGATGTGCACGGTCCGGAGCAGTCCGGACCGGCACCAAAGGGGGGGCCTTCCTTTTAGGGCAGGGAGGGCTTACTTACCCCTCCCGCCTCTTTGTCCCCTCCAGCGCCCGTATTTCACAGAGTAACGGGGCGCTGGAAACCAGCCGCCCCCACCGCCGCCCCCCCCGCCGCGAGCAGATTAAGCCCAAAACTAACACTGCCGCCGCCGTCGCCCGCCAGCCCTCCCTCCCTCCCAGCCGCCCGCCCGCCCGAGTCCTCACCCATGCTGCTGGCAACAAAGAGAGGAGCTACCGAACAGAGCTCCTCTCTCTTCCAAGTCCTGTAGGCTACTGAGGCTTTGCGCGCGCGCATGCGCACGCCACAAAGGACTTGATCGCCGGAGGCCCGGTCTACCCGGCCTGCGGTGATCCGAGGCCGGGTAGACCGGGCCTCGGATCACCGCAGGCTGGGTAGACCGGGCCTCCGGTGATCCGAGGCCCGGTCTACCCGGCCTTTTCCCGGCGGGTAGACCGGGCCTCCGGCGATCAAGTCCTTTGTGGCGTGCGCATGCGCGCGCGCAAAGCCTCAGTAGCCTACAGGACTTGGAAGAGAGAGGAGCTCTGTTCGGTAGCTCCTCTCTTTGTTGCCAGCAGCATGGGTGAGGACTCGGGCGGGTGGGCGGGCGGCTGGGAGGGAGGGAGGGCTGGCGGGCGACGGCGGCGGCAGTGTTAGTTTTGGGCTTAATCTGCTCACGGCGGGGGGCGGGGCTGGTTTCCAGCGCCCGTTACTCTGTGGAATACGGGCGCTCGAGGGGACAAAGAGGCGGGAGGGGTAAGCAAGCCCTCCCGCCCTTAAAGAAATACCCCCCACCCGGACCCGGACCAGCCAGGTCCGAACCCGTCTGGCAGTTTGGCAATTCTTTAGAATGGCCTCCGGACCGGTTTGGACACACCCCTACAAGACAGAACCAGACTACTTAAAATAAAAAAGGTAGCAGTACAGCTTTTTAAATGACACCTGGGGGATAGCCGACAGGAGCTGGGCAGCATACAGTCCAGCAAATGCCATCCCTTATGGTGTGAGATTGTAAATGCGAGAATTGGCTTGGTTGCCAATGAAAATATGGATATTGTGTGCATAACGGAAAAATGGTGGAACACTGAGAACCAGTGGGACACAGGTCAGGGAGGGGTGAACTGGGGGTAGAGTAGCATTGTATAATAAAGAAGAGATAGAATCTAATATGCTAGAAAACCTAAGGCCACCAAAGCCTTCCACAGAAACTCTGTGGGTGACAATATGAGGCCTAAAAGGAAATGTGCTACTAGGGACATGCTATTGCCCTCCTGATCAAAACGCTGACAGTGACTAGGAGATGCAGAAGGAAATCAGGGAGGCACCAAAGAGAGATAGAGCTGTAATAATTGATTATTTCAATTACCCACACACTGACTAGGTAAATTCATAGTCAGTTAATGACAAAGAGGCCAGATTTCTAGACATGCTGAATGACTGTGCCCTAGAACAGTTGGTCCTGGAACTAACCTGAGAGAAGGCAATCTTGTACTTAATTCTGAGTGGTGCCCAGGACCTGGTGTGAGATGTCACTATCATGGAACCTTTATGGAACAGTGACCATAGAATGATCAAATTCAACATACATGTGAGGAGAGAATCAGCAAGGAAGTCTAACATGGACACTTTGAATTTCAGAAGAGGAAACTTCTCTCAAATGAGGAGTATGGTAAAGAGAAAGCTGAAAGGGAAAACCAAGAGAGTCACTTCAGAATGCATGAAGATTATTTAAAACCACAATAATAGAAGCCCAGCTAAAATGTATACAAAAAGGAGGAAAGGTACCACCAAGTCCGGGAAGATACCAGCATGGCTAACAAGTGAAGTCAAGGAAGTTATAAAGGGGAAGAAGAAATGGAAGGCCTCCCCAAATGAAAAGAACAGAAAGGAACACAAACTCTGGCAAAAGAAGTACAAGGAGACAATAAGGGAGGCGTTAAGAGAATTTGAGGAACATTTAGCTAAAAGCATCAAGGGGAATAACAACAACACCTGAGGGGAGACATGATAGACATCTATAAAATCATGCATGGTGTGGAGCATGTTGATAGAGAGGAATTTTTCTCCCTCTCTCATAACACTAGAACTAGGGGACCAACTGAATGTTGTTCAAATTATGGTTTGCAAAGAGGTCTGACCAGATTTGGTCTATAAAGAAAGCAGAGCTTTGCTTGCTCAAACACTAAATTTGATAATGCAATTTATTCCTAAGGTCTTTTATTAAAACAATACAAATACAGCTGATATCTTGGGTGGAAATTTTGCTAGAATTCCCCACACATACACACACTTTATTTTTTCACGTTATATTTTCCATTTCTACATGGCTACCTAAACTTTTGAACTACAATGGGGCAGTGAAATAAGGTAGAGATGAACCATGGCTAAACCATGGCTTGTGTGCCAATCATGCCTCAGGAAGTAAACTTGAAAAGCAGATGGTAATATTCGGTAGTTAGGCTTGAGGTGCCAACCCTCAGTTCCATTCCTGTCTCTCCTCAGGGAACATCATTTTTTTTTTTTTAAATTAAGAAAGCTCTCCTCCGCCCACATTCAGGCTTGTTTCTCTTTCTTTCTTCCTCCCTCCTCTATTCCCTGCCCCTTGTTCCAGGGTGGGAAGGGAGTCGTATTTTCATTACTTCCTGCTAAATTCAAAACATTTTTTCAGTTATTTAATTCGGTCAATTGGTTCCATTATTCTTCTTTTATTTACTTTTATTTCTGCCAACATCCCCAGTCTTCTATTTCCAATCCCAATGGAGCCGTCTCATGCTGGAGATTTATTGTGGGGTTGCCTCTCATAGTGTAGTGCTCATGAAGGCGGAGTGCTCTGTTCTTCATTGTTTTAAATGAACAGCAAATTTTACACACTGCAGTGTTGTGCGGTTCTCCCAAACACAGCAAACACAAGTCATGATAGTCATTAGATGGTAACTTTGCACAGCAGTCTACACATCTCTTAAAAGTTTTTTTTAGATTGCATGTCGACAAGCAACGCCCCCAAGGCTTTTGCCCCGCGGCAGCAAAAATAAAGTTTGTTTAACCAATCCAATCCGTTAACCAAATAATTTTCTCAAAACTGACCTATAGTAAGTAAAATCCAAAGAATCAATGTTTCTCTTTCTTTTCTGTTTGTTTCTAGATAAACCGAGGAGCCGAGACAACGACGAGGTGTTGGCACTTTGACAGTCAAATAGAAACAGAAAATGGCGCCCCCAACTACCGATTTCAACGGAAGCACAGAGCACGTGCAGGGCAGAGTGGGCATTACAAGGAGCTAGTCAATCTACCCATGAGGTCCCAGCACAGGCGCAGAACCCCATTCCTTGGAATGCAACGGATCACGATCCAGATCCATATATTTCCTAAAAAGCATGTTTACTGACTAGTTGCTATAACCAATGGTGTATTTTGAAAACAGATGAGCTGATTACTACTCAGGAGCATAATACCAAATTCTGGTCATGTGGACTATATGTCACTTGTACTATGAAGTGTATATCCGCTTAGGGCAGGGCTGCACAAACTTCAGCCATTTTTTGACTATTACTCCCATCATCCCCAGGCACAGTGGTCAACAGACAGGGATTATGGGAGTTGTAGTCCATCTGCAGGAGGTCAGAAGTTGTGCAGCTCTGGCTTAGGGCAACAATTACAACTTTATGGATTTCTGTTTGGTTACACAGACCTACACCATTAATCATGATCATTTGCTAAGTGTACAAAACTTTACAGAATCCTTGTAAATACTGGGTGGAACAGTTGCTCTCCATGACAGGAAAAATAAATTTCCATGATATATGAATGACAGTCTAAATATTCAAGATTTGCACAACAGAATAGACAACCCATTACTTATATATGCATGCTTGTTCCCAAGTCACATGTTTGATAAAAGAGCCATGGATTCAGTTTTAAGCATGCTTCAGCACAGACTTTTAACAAATTTCAACTGTATTCAAATGACAATTTAAACAAGTTTTTAAGTGACTTTACTATTTATTTAAAAAACACAAACCCAAACTTTAAATTGGATTTTGTTAGTATCCAGCCTGAAGCTAAAGCTACAGTTTTCCCCACTGATAGCCAAGCTACAAACAAGACTCCATTACATGCAAGTTGGATGGAAATATTGGGTCCGGAAACAAACTGTTACCCAACAGAAACAAACTAATACTGGAGTAATATGCTCTGTACATCTCACCCCCGTTAATATTCTGGTGGCTGCATTTCCAACAAACTAACATTTCCAGTTTTCCAAGAAAGCAGCTCCATGTAGAGTTTGTTACAGTAAACTAATCTGGATGATACCAAGGTATGAATGTCACAGGCCAGGTCCATCTTCAAGGAAAGATCACAGTCCATGAAAAAGGCTAAGAAGCCACTCCTAGTCAGCACTGAAACCTGGACATACAACTGCAACTACAGATTCAGAAGCATTACTAAGCTGTGAACCTGATAAAGAGAAGTGCCATTCCAAAACAGAGTGAACATTTGAAAACAGACCAATACAACCAGCAGTACTTCCCTCTTATCTAGGTTAAACTTCAGTGTGTTCATGTACATCCAATCCATCACAACGCTCAGATTGGTTAACAACCTTCACCATTTGGAGAGTAACCAATGTCCAGCATTTCCAATGATGACAAAACTAAGTGATCACAAATGCTCAGGCAATTCCATCAAGCATATCAAGTAGATACAACACAAGATGCAACCTTGCAGAATCCTACAAGTTAGAGGTCATGTGTTACAGCAGCAGTCTCTCACTACTGCTGTCTGAACCTGATCTTCCAGGAATGACCAGAGTTACCCAAGTTTTTCCATCAATGGTATCGAGTGTCATGGAGAAATCCAGGACAATCCGTAGAACTTCAACATCCCCACTAGTCAATTCCCAATGCAAATCATCTACTATGGTGATAATGGATGTTTCAGTTCCAAATCTCATTCAGGGAGATCAGTTGTGGGAAGGCTTGGAACTGGACCAATACATGTTCAAGTATCTTCCCCAAATATGCAATATTCAAAAATGGTCGATAGTTCACAATCCTTTAGGCCAGTGATCTTCACTATTTTTCAAGTGAGGGCCACTTTTGCAAATCCTTCCATGTGAGAGCCATGTCCCACTGTGCACATGTCCCACTTCACAAGTAGTGCATTTTTTCTCAGTACTGGGAGGGCCCTTTAAGACAGACAAAGCCCTCAAGTGCTGAGAAGGATTAGACCTTCCAAAATGGTGCAAGGCTCAAGAGGACCCCGTTTCCCTTAAAGGAGCAATAGGCAAAGCATAGCACTGTATGATGGGAATGGTCTCCTCAGCATGGTGCCAGGGGAACTGTATATTCATATTCTTCAGCCAAAACTTCATACAGGTCTAATATTTAACTAGTTAATTTATATACCTCCCATCCAAAAATGAGTGAGGACAGTTCACAATCAAAATTAAGCCATTTAAAATATTATCATATAAGACTCATTTAAAAACCATTACAAACAAAACACAACAACAATTAGCCAGGGAACTGCACTTAGGCTGATAAGGGCTGGTGGCCCCTGGCCTTACAGTGAAGAATACTGCTCTGGGTCTAGTAACCAGGGTGGATTTGATTTAAATCAAACTGATTTAAATCATGATTTAAATCACTAGCAGGGTGGATAAAAATAAAAAAAAATCCGATTTAAATAAAAAAAATCTGATTTAAATTTTAAAAATCAGATTTTTTTATTTAAATCGGATTTTTGATTTAAATCGGATTTTTTTTATTTTTATCCACCCTGCTAGTGATTTAAATCGTGATTTAAATCAGTTTGATTTAAATCAAATCCACCCTGCTAGTAACTGACTCTTTAAAAAAAAGAGTCCTTATTTAATGTTGGTGGGATCCTGCCATCCACCAATGAAGCCATTAATAGCCTTTATGACACAATCAGTTAAACTTGCTCTACAGAGTCAGAAGAGGCAAGGGTGAAGCATGCACAACAGACACAATTTCTCCAAGGATCCCATCTACATTCTCAGACTGCACAATCTAAGTATTATAAAAATAAACATTCAAGAGGAAGTCAGATATATATCCAATACCAATTCTGTATGTGAAGAATCCTAGTTGGAGTATATGTGAGCCATCTCAACTGCAAACTGTTTTCCAAGCTGGTCATAGTGGGCACTACTACTAATTCACCTTAAAAGTGGTACCGAAAAAGCTCCTCACCACTCAGAAGAGTTCTGCTGGATAGTATTGTGTAGATGAAAATGGTAGTAAAGGTATGATTCTTCACCACTATGGAGTAGGCCTGTAACAGGTCAGCAGGTCATTACAGGGGTAAGTCAGTCAGTAACCCAATAGCTCCAGCTGCTCTGTCAGCTCTTTGGCCTTGAGGAACAGTGCCAGTTATTCAAAGAACCTGATCTTGCTCTTTTGTAATGACAGGCTAGTTCAAAATAAAACAGAAGTCATCTACAACTTGACGGATGAGGGAAACAACCTGGCTTGTATAATGGAGACCTTGCTTGGAAAGGTCAGGACTAACTAAGCAAAAATATATTTTAATGTGAGTCTCTTATATTTAGCAGGAGGAGAGCAACTTGTCATATCCAGACCTAGGACAGCAACCTTCCAGCGGCTGTTGTCTAGTGGTAGTAGTAGGCCTACTACTACCACTACTATTATAGGACCCTCTTTGGGCTCAACCTCTCCTGAAAGAGTACTCTGTAGTGGGGCAGATGACAGAGCACAGCTGCAGTCTCCCTTACCAGGATACTGATGACAGAACTGGCCTACATGAGTGCATTTACTTAGGCCTGGGGACTAGGAATACATTGGAGCTTCTGTTGTGATGAGCACACCACTGCCCAAAAGAGTCCCTAAACTAGCCAAGCTAATGGAATCACCCAGGCTGATGGTGGTAGGGAATGCCAATATCCACTTTGGGGCTGACTAGTCTTGTGCAGCTCAAGAACTATGGGCCTATTCCAAGAGATTTCAGGACCAATGCATGTTGTTGGACACAAGCTCTATTTGGGTTTTTGCTCCAATCAGGGAGGAACTCAGCTTCTTGCTATGGTGGCGCTCCACCCAACACCGCACACGGGCTTTTGGGGGGAGTGCCACAGCAGCAGGAGTGGCTGTGGTCAAGTAAAGACCTGCTGTACTCCCTTTTTAGAAGCTGCCACTCACCACTGCCCCCACACCACCTCAGAGTGCCAAACTAGTTCAGCACCAAACCTTTGCATGGATGTTCATGCACATCCCTACTGCGATCTACTTCTACAGTGGTGAAAACCCCATTAAGACAGTCCACTTGAGAAGGTTATTGGATCCAATAGGTTTCCAAGACATCTTCAAACATTTTAAAGTTGGGTTAGGGTTTTAAATCCTATTGGTTGCCTCCTGAGAATTAGCATAGTAAGCTAAGCAACAAAGATAGGTGCAGTACTTCCTCCTCTTTAATAGGAGGGGGGCTGCTAGATGCTTAGCACTGAGTCATGGTCAAAGGTTAACCTGAGACCTAGAAGACTAGCATAGCCACAGGGTTTGAGGCAGGGATCAAGATAAGGGGCCCCACCAGGGGCTGCTGCCTGTTGGAAAGGACAGGGAGAAAACCAGCCCTCTTTCCCCTGAGTGTAAACTTGGGAGGTAGGGAAAAAACCCTTTCATTAAGTGGCTGCTGCAGCGGAATAGCAGCGAGGACGATTTTAGGCTTGAGCCATTTAGACTTGAGCCAATTAGTCCTGTGCAGGAGGGAAGTGAGGCTGTAGCTGCAGTAGCAGGCAGGAGGAGACCTCACCTCACACTGACGCTCAGAGGAGTTCTAAGGAGCAATCGAGACTCTCAGTTTGAGGACTGAAAAAAGCAGTTAGGGTCCCTTGTTTCTCCCCCCCTTTCTTGGGGGGTTTCTTTTCTTTGGGGGGGCAGGGGAATTGCGGCGGCACTGTTTAAGGGCCTTCTTTTGACCACCACCGCCCCCATGCTTTCTGTGGGAACCTGCTAAGGTGTCCCCAGGTTGCTAGCTGCCCATGCCCAGTTGTAGAAAGGGGAAAGTCTCACCAGTAGAAAGATGAATGCAGATTAGAATTTGGGCAGGAGCCCAGGTGTATGTCTGACCAGGAGCGAAGACAGGAAGGAACTGGGGAATCACACCTGAGCATGCTGGGAGAAGGGGGACAGACTTCAGCTACTTGAAAAACACCTGAGATTTCCTGTCTATCGGGAGCAAGGAGTGGAAGTTAACCCTTTGTGAGCTGTGACCTCCTAATTCGAGGGAGAAAAAACACTCACTAGAGCTGTAGACATAACTACTCCTAAGAGCCCTCTTTGCTTCAAACAGCCCCATGCTATGTGAATGAGCTGTGAAAGCTGAAGTAGCAAAAGGGACAACTAAAACACAAGTGGAGAAAGACTACTTGAATTTGATAAGGCACAACACACAGCCCATCTGAAGGCCTATGTTGTGGCAATTTGTGCACCAAATAATTCTTTTTTGCACACAAGAATTCACAAGCTCTTGACATGACCTATATAAATCAACAGGGAGGTTACCTGAGGTAACTTGGAGGACATCAAAAATGCCTCAATGAAGGAAGGCAGAATGCCTCTGTGTTTAGAGGAGGCAATTATTAAATCCCTCAGAGATGAGCAGTTATAGGCTGGTGTCTAACCTCCCATGGCTGGGCAAGTTGACAGAGGGTGGTGGCTTCCCAACTCCAGATTATCTGGATTCATTTCAAACTGGCTTCCAGATGGAATATAGGGTGGAAACTGCCTTGGTTGATATGATGATCTTTATCTAGGAATTGATAGAGGGAGTCTGTTGGTCCTTCTAGAATTTTTCACAGCTTTTGATACCATTGACCATAGTATCTTTCTGAATCATCTGAAGGGTCTGGGAACTGAAGGCACTGTTTTCCTATCTCTCAGAAACACTTCAGATGTCACTTGGGCACTGTTGCTACTAAAAACAGAAACTACTGTATGGAGTCCCTCAATGTTCCATTCTGTCTCCAATGCTTTTTAATATCTAGATTAAATCATTGAGAGAGAATAATGTGTAGGGTGTTATCAATATGCTGATAACATTAACATCTATTTCTCCATTATATCTTCATCAGGAGGTGCCATAACTTCCCAAAATGCCTGCCTAAAAATTGTAATTGTTGGATGGCAATAAATTCAAACTGAATCCAAACAAGATAGAAAGCCATAACTCAGGAGATGCAATAAATCTATTTGTTCAGAATGGAGTTACAGTCCCACAGAACAAACAGGTATGCAGCTTGGGAGTACTCCTGGATCCAAACCTCTCTCTGGTACCTCAGACTGAGGTCGTGACCAGGACTTCAGCCCATATGCCAGCTGCGTCAATTTCTGAAAGAGAACAGCCTTAAAACTGTGGTGCTTGCGTTGGTAACCTCCAGACTTTATTACTATAATGCATTCTATGTAGGGCTGCCTTTGTATATAGTCTAGAAGCTTCCATTAGTACAATATTCACCAACCTGGCCGGTCTTTGAGATAACCAAGACAGACCATGCCACTCGTTTTGAAACCATGCCAATAAGATTCCAGGCAAAATACAAAATTCTGATAATTTCCTATAAAGCCCTAAACAGCTTAGGCCCAGCTTATTTAAGGTGTCTTCTTCTATAATTCCCACCACTTGTTAAGACCATCTAGAGAGATCCACCTGCAGTTCTCTTTTTGTGGTGGCTCATGGCCAGACCACCCGATGCTTTAGTACACACTTCCAGCCCAGACACAAAATTTGCCCTCCCTACAGTGCTCAAAAAGGACTTAAAGGCACACCTTATTTACAATAGGAATGTAAACTGAAACAATAATATTTCAAAAGTTAAATATTTTAAACTGCTAACATAGTCAGTTCTGATAAAACAGCAAAACCTCCGGGGGGGGGATTTTTAACCTCCAGCTGCCAAAAGAAGTTTCAGTTCATATCTCCATATTATACCTAATGTCTACATTAAATGCCCTTCTATTGTACACATTAAAAGTGTGTTGAACACTGGTTTCCATAATTCCATTCAATTGCTACAGAAATTGTGTCACTTTTGGCAGAATTAGCCAACATGGTCTTTTAACATTCAAGTTTATTCATGTTTTACTTTAGATTGTATCTATTTTATTAAAGCTGTGAACCACTCCGAGCAGTAATGTACTCAAGGGGCAAGGTATACATATTTTAAATTATATTGGAAACTAACCACGAGACTCTGTAGCCAATAAGTGGGAAGACAGAAAAATGGGAATAGATTTAAACATTTACTAAAACTGCAAACCGTTAAACTCATTTAACAGCCCCAATTCGGCACAGACACAAGTAGTCCTCCCAACCTAGGCTAGTCCACTCTTAACATTTGCCTCATCTGGATTAAGTTTCAATTTCTTAACCCTCATCCACCCATAACTATGTTTAGGTATTAATTCAAAATATAAAATGCTATTCCTGGATTCATTGAAGATAAAAATAGAGCTGGATGCCATGAGCCAAACAACAACATGGCATTCCAAACTGACTAAGATTTATCCCGGTAGCTACATATAGATGCTAAGAAGTGCTAGGAACAAGATGGAACCTTTTAGTATTCTATAGGAGAGTGCTCGGAGAGTACAGTAATCACCTATGTCACTTTCTGGCATCACCCATCAAGCAGAAGTGAAGCCATTTGTCAAGCAGTACCCACCACTGCAGTGCAATCACACACACACACACACACACACACACACACACGAGGTTTCAGCCTATTTCATGACTGGCTAACCGGATTCTCACAAGCTCAAGGACCGTGCAAATCTAGCACCAGAATGAGGAAAACTAGTAGTCAGAAAAACGATTTCAAATACACAGTACTGAAGCTGGCTGCAATAGATATTTAGACAGCATTCAATATCAAGAGAATCAAAGGTTGTTACTAAATGATATGCTTAAAAAAACCAGAAGTAGTTTTTGGGATCAAAAAATTTAAAGAAAACAGTTAATCCTGCTACATGAGTGACAGATGTTTCCATTATGGTGTTTGCCAAAGTCCAAATTCAAGCTTGCAGTTAGGAAGCATGCATGCCTTCCTCAAAGTCACAATATAAAGGGTGTCAGCTTTGTCACAGTGTGCATGACTAAGCCAAGAAAAAGGCACAATTTAAATTTTCCTAGAGTTTAACCAACACACCTAGATTACCATTTCCTAGAGAGACACTCCAGAAAAGCCAACACCAGGGCACCCCCTATACATTATTTGTGAAGTCAGTCAGCATAGAAGCTGGAACACAAAACCTCCTATTCTTGCCACCAATGGAAACAGGGCAAGAATGGCCCACTTGTGCAATGTGCTTAGTAGACACAAGAGGCACTTTGCTTCCTTAGGTGGATCATGCCTTCCTAGCATGATCCACCTCACACTCTGAGCACTAATGCTATACATTATCCAATTTTTTCTCCAGAATACTTTTAACTATGGACTAGTAAGAGAGAAAGATTTTTCCAAGACAGTTGCTGCCATATGTAGGCACTATTCATCCACTACCAATTGGACAAAGAAGTCCCTTATCAGTTGGTGTTATCTTCTATTCAGCAGGGGGACACTAACGGTCTCTATTCACCCCAGCATGGCATCTTTTCCAGTGGCTGTTTGCTGGTGCACCATGTGTGCGAGTAAGTATAGAAATCCTTTTACTAATTGCCATCATGCGACCTCAGGAAAGGAACTTCATTTTTTATACACCATAGAATACTGAAATCAAGATATAAATGAAGTCCCACAATTTTATAACAATCTAGAAAAGGGATGCATCTTTCAGATGATAATTTTCTAAACATAGATTAGGATTGGCACACACTAACTGGAACATATACTAATAAAACTCAAATGTTTCCATGGAAATTTGTGGTACTAAGAATTAGAATAATTTAGCCAGCATACAAAGTTGGGACAATTGTTTCAGTTACCAAAGCAATTTAAACAAATTGAATCCCAAAGCTGTTAAAACCAACCCCATACCAAGTAGTTGTTAATTCCCCTTACCGCTATAGTACAGGAATATTCTATTCTAACATGAAAAAAACCATTGTGTCTATTAGCATATACAGTATTACAAAAATTTGACAGTTTTCATGGAGTTGTCCATGAAACCAATTTGCTTTGAGCACTATTACAAAGAGTTTCTGAGAATAGATTCAACATACACAACTGTATTGGGCCACAACTGTTTGGTTTTAGCTATATTTGAGAATTACATATCAAATATTTTGTGCATTTCAGGCACCCCAGGTGCATTAAAAAACAACTGTTTATTTTAATTCTTTAATGTATAGAAGTAGCTATAAGATGTGCATTAAGGCGATACAATGACTTAATTGGTGACTCTGAGCCAATCACGTCTCTCTCAGCCTAACCTACTTCACAGGGTTGTTGTGAGGAGAAACTTGTGTAGTACACCAAATTTTGACAACTCTGCTGCGTATGGACTGTGTGACAGAAGAAACTGGTTACTTTTATATGGTTAATTCCTACCCTCTTTCTCTGCTGCTCATAACTCAAAAAAGATGCCAAACATTCCAAGGAATTTGTCACTCCCTTTGCTGAAGTGTAAGCAGTTGCCCTCCACAAGTATTTAATAAGCAAAGGATTACCTACAAGATAGGAAGGCTGAAACTTTTATAGGACAGATTTTGTAAAGAAACTCTAGGAAACAATTTTCAACTTTTGCTCCCTACAAATTCCATGCTGGTCAAGTAATATAACAGAAGTGTTTCCAAGAATGACCACTACCCTAATCTACATTAAGTAACTTAAGAAATTCTTCCAAGAGACTTTTTTTTAATCCAGTTATTCACACCATTTTAACTATGAGAACACACAACATTGAACACAATTCCTAAACCTACTACTGACTAAAAGCAAAAAGTATCATCTATTGATGTTACCAATTATTTGAGAACTGTTTCTTCCAAGACAACACAGGCCATTCATTGTGTTCTCTATATACATTTAATGCTTTCTAGCTATTTTAATGGAGACATGCTATCTATAAAGAGATGGCACTTTGCCATATAGTATGAACATCTTAGGCTCACCTTTTTTACATCCTGATGCAAACCATGTTTACCTGAAAGCAAGTCACTGAGGCTGTTCTTACAAGCATCCAAGACCGGGCTAGGGCAGCTAAGCCCGGGCTTACATGCCTGTGGCACCTCAGCAGCAAAACTGACTAAGAAGCTGGGCTCTTAAACAAGGTTAAGGGAGCGAGCGCATCCTTAACTAGATTTACCTTTGTGTCAGCACCAGCTGTTTTCAGCCATTGTTGAAACACTGATTGGTGCCTGCCCATCGCTGGGGAGATCCCCACAATGCATTATGCGGTACACTGTGGGATTTCCAGGGGCCAATGTGTCCCAACCTCCGTGCTGCCCATGGCAGCTGCAGAACATCTGGGCATGCAATCCACACACCCAGATCCCCCACCCAGATCATCTGTGGGGAAGGTGAGTTCATGTGAGGATGCCGCCTTCCCTCAAGTCCTCTCACATGATTGTGAGAAAGGGCTCATTGTGTTCTATGAGGCCAATTTCCTGATAAGCATGCTTACAATTGTAACCTTAGAGATGGTGGAGCAATGTGAAAAAGAAGACTCAACATACTTACATTAAAAGGGGAGTGACTTTCTTCAGCAAAGTGCTATCCAACAGGGAGGGAAGAAAGTAGTGTATGAACAAATAAAGAAGATGGGAAGTAATGATGCAAAAATATCCCAAGATTATCTAAATGGCATTTGAAAACTTGTTTTTCCAATACTGACCTCTTTCCCTGGAGGGTTCCATGTTTGCAATATGAACTGAAAACCCAGCAAAAAAGGGCTAAATGTTTTGGCCTACATTGGTCAATATATTTGGGGAAGGAAAAGAGAGTTCTGAACCAGAGATTATTGAAACAATTTAGCATTCTCAACTTTGTAGATGAACATTAGATTATGAATGTGCAGTCATTCCTAACTTCATAACCAAATCAAAATGACAGCAATATCTATTCCTTTGCAAGTCTACTTTCTTCTTACATGGTCAGTCTTAAGTTTATCTTCTATTTGTGCATAAATATAGTGCAAATACAAAAGAACTTCATCTGTACAGCAGCACTTACTATAAAAGTGCTTTTGAATAATAATGTGCTTTTTTTGCATATTCCTATAGTTTATCCTCCTCTCCTGCATGCCTTTTAGAAATCTTACAATCACAGTTTTCCATATGGTAATCTCTATGTATTACAGTCAAACACATGAGCTAAGAGAAATCAGCACAGCAAATAGTCTTTGTTTTCAAGTCAGAAGTCCTCAACGAAATCTTTAATCCAGACAAAGACTGCAATCCTAAGCATAACCAAGAAGTAAGCCTTATTGCAACTTAAGTGTGTGACCAGTTTTCAAGTAAACATGTTTAGGATCAACCTGAAAGTCAGAGGCTCTTTAAAAGACTATTCTGCCCCTTTAGTCACTGGTATGGTGCTACAACCATTGGTAGAAGTAATCGGGGAGGATGGAGAACCAGACTCAATTACAATTGGAACATGCAAATAGGAACAAATAAGTATGATGAGCTTCCTTCCATTTGCTCATTTAATGCAATCCATTTAATGCAAGATGTTTAGTAGATAATATTCTAAGCAAGATTTTAATAGTGCAAAGAGTTACAACTGGGTTTGCCTAACAATGCACCATTTATTGATATTTTATCCTAACATTTTATTCAATTGAACTATTATACTAAACTGTTATTTGTTTAGCCATTTTCCTCTTTGAACAGACATGAATTCTGTCAAGCCTCTAGTAGTGATCGCCATTTCACAGTACAGCCAGCCCACACGGAACAGATCAATAACATTACAGACACAAGACTAGACTGTATCCATTTAATAACCACAAGAAAGTGTACCATTCAGCAAAATCTTATACAGATTACACAACTGCTGGAGAGCAGGAACTATCTAATGATGGAAATCAAAGTGAAATCATAATCAGATCTATCTAGCTGTCAATTTAGTTATTAAAACTATTTCACTTTATAATTAGTACTGTATTTAAGTACAGTAACAACTCATATTTATTTTTACTAGATAAAACTAGAGTACTCATTCTAGCCATTACTAGCTTGTCACAGTACCGTCTGTGAGAACTACAGGGTTTCACATACTTTGAACTGCATGAAACAGTTCCTCCAACCACTGGTTGCTGCACAGCAAAGCTTTTCCCTACAACCAGAACCTGATCAACTTATTTCTGTTTCAGAAATAAGTTCAACATTTTAATATAGGTACACACTTTGTTAGGTGGATAAGAACTTGAACATGCACATGAAAACAGAGTTTTAAAACACATATCCTTCACCTAAAACTATTCAACACATTACTTTGATATAGTAAAAGTATGCAATCACCTTCCATAATCTCAAAGAAATAGCACTGGGTTCCCCAAGACATGAACACACAAAACTGCATTGCAACTACCTTCCTGGAAAATTTCTTTAAACGTGAACACTTTGCTATATCTCCATAACACCTTGTTTTACTAGCTTCAACACTTGTATTTGTGCAGAACCTCTATAAAGCAGTCTAAGTAGTAGTATTTTTTTTTAAAAATGAAGTAACAAGTACTCATTCTACAGAAAATAAACTGGCACTTGCAGTTTTAATCTTACAAGTTGTGTTGCAATGCAATTTTAAAGATATTAGAACACAAACTGGAGAAGGAAACCTTATACTTACCTGAAGAGCAAGAGATAAGAAAAACAGCGAACACCAACTTCGTAGCAGCTCCCATTTTCCAAATAATTAGAACAGATATGAACAAGTTCTATATATCCAGTTTCTTGACTTGTCCAAATATTAAGATTCCCCCTTTTGCTTTAATGTATATAGTAACCTATTTGGAAATTATTGTGTTCATAAAAGAGTAAAACTGGATTTCTATAATGTCAATTTATCCAGCTCTTCCTTAATAGATCCTCCAGTAAAAAAATGCATATATTTGGGAACACACATCATTTGGCTTCTGTACAAACAGTGGCAAAATTCTATTCATAAAAACACATTAAGTACCCAGTTTAAAAGGTCAACAGCAAAATGGTTAAGTGTTAGGCAAATAATTGTTGCAGAGCATAGTTCATTTTTTCTTCACTTTGAAATCTGTAAGATATTCCCATGGGTGTTGCAATCAGGCAAGACTCACAGAGATTAGTAAACAATACTTTCGTCTTCACGCCTGTTTTACAGCATGTAGTGTCTGGGTGAGAAATAGTTCCATCTTAGTTTCAAGTGTCAACACAAGCATGCCTTCAGTGGAAAGAAGAATAGTGAATTAATCCATTTTTGTGTGTTTTAAAAATCGTGAATTTCTTAAAACACTGACGTTTCTAAATGTTGAAAGCAACCAACAGGGAAAGGAGAGGGAAGAAATGAAGGGTTTATTAGTCCTCCACAGTACCACAAATGAGGTTACTTTCTGGTCCTTCCTTATCTAATCAATGAGATGCATATTTCCTTCTAACTTCCCACTTTTTCTTCCTTTTGCGATCTTTTGATTTGGCCACCTCAAGATGCAAACTATATTTCAGATATTTGCTTTGCCTTCAAGGAAAAATGTTTTCAAATCTTTAAAAAAAACCCTCTTCCAACCCGTATGACACACACACCCGCTCCAAAGCTAGCTTTAAATACTCTTATATTTGGTTTTTAAACCACACAAAGCAATGGAGAGAACAGGAAAATAACGCTGTGTCCAGCTGGTATAGAAAAAGATATTTTCGCCGTTCTAAAAATAAGAATAACGGCTTGAGGGGCTTGTGAGAAATCTTTCCTGAAGTAGTGGCAGCGGTGCGCGCGGTCTCAAAAACTGGCGAAGTAGGCGAAACGATGCTTTATAATAACCATGGTGATCAGATGTGGGCAAGTCGGTCTTCTGGAGAGCCCAGGCGGGTGGGTAGGTGGGATTTGTTTCCCCTCCTTGTCTTGCAGCAGGGCGGCTCTTCAAGCTGGATGCTTCCACCTACACCTCGCTCCCCCCCGCGCCCCAGCTCTTCCTGGGCTCACCGTTGGTTTCCCACGGTGTGTCCCCCTCGGTGGCTGTAGTGGTAGAAGCAGGAGTGCAGGACCGTTCGTACGCGATCCAACTCGGCTTCTGTGGTGCTTCGCCTCCCTCCTCCTCCTCTCCTCCCCCCTTCCTTCCGAGACAGAATCACACCCGTAGCGAGGAGACGAAAGTGGGGCGGGCGAGGGCACGGAGCCTGGTCAATCCTTGCTCGCCTTTTTTCTCCCCCTTGTGCCTCCCACACAGCGTAGACCAAGCGAGCCCTCTGCGCAGAGAGACAGAGAGAGGGAGGGCGGACGGACGAGAAGTCCCTCTTCGCCCTCCTCTAGCGCTTCTTCCCAGGCTGCGAAGACCCTGCTACTCCCAGGTCCAACCCTCCGGTTTCCTGGCCGCCGCCGGCGGAGACGACGGAAACCCGGCTGAGCCCAACTTTATGTCCTCGATAATGAAGTTGAGGAGCTGCCGAGGAGCAAGGGCCGAGCCGAGTTTTCTCCTCAGGGCGGCGTCGGAGGAAGCAAGGGAGGGGGGAAACCCCGGCTCTATCGTCCCTCAGGCCCGGCTGGCGGCGCGGAATAGCCCTCCCTACCTTGCTGCGCCCCTGTGGTAATTTCATAGCTACCCATTCACTTGCGTGGTGTGGAGAACGGACCCAAGATGGCGGCGCCCGGGCGATTGTTTTGTTTCCTCTCCACCTCGCTTTTTCCTTTTTTTTCCTCCCCCCTTCTCCTTTAAACTCCCTCCCCCCACCAACTCCCTTGCGCGCGCGCTCACTCGCGCGCTCCCTTCGTTTCTCAGCTCGACCAGTCCTAACAGCTGCTAACGTGCGCGCGCGCTTTCGTGGGCGTGCACGCGCCAGAGTGGGAGAGAGACTAAGTATATGTTTGTGTGTGTGTATGTGTGTCGGTGTCGTGCTGTCGCCCTGCCTTGATTGACAGCTCTTGGTAGCCACTCGAAGCAAGAGGAAAAGAGGCTCGGCCCGAACAGACGAGGTTCCGTTCCCGCCTCTCATCGCCTCCGCCCTCAGCTGGGCGGGGTTGGGCCGTGGCTTTCTGAGTCTCTCGGCATTTTCCCTGGCGTTGAGGAACGCGAAGCACAATGGAATCGGTGGGGAGGAACGTGAGGTGTCCTGGTGCCCAGTCCTGTGCCTTGTTACTCTGGAGTAATTTCCATTGAGTTGAACGGGGCTTGTTCCCGAGTAGGTCTGCTTAGGAATGCAACCCGAGTGTGGCGTGCGTGCAGTCCGAGCCTACATGGATTTACTCGGACATAAGTCCCACTAAACTGTATGAGGTTGCTCCCGAGTAACTGTACATAGGATTGCAGGCTTTGCTTGGCTCACATAAAGTTGCAGTATGTAGGCACACTTACTCGGCTGCGAGCAGCATTGAGCTTGATGAGATTTACTTTCGAGTAAGCATGCGTAGAAGCGTTCGGAACGATCGATTTTTCTGCAAGACCCTTCCCCCATTCCCTCTCCCATCCTCAGAACGTTCGTCTTTTAAGGTAGCAAATCAAAAGAATGGTTCAACCATTCACAATACGAGTTGGCTAAAAACGAATGGAACAATAACGGACGTAATTCGTGGGTGTCCAAGTGCATTTATTGTTTGTTTTTGTTTTGTTTATTTTAACCTATTTTTATACTGCCCCAAACTAATGTCTCTGGGTGGTTTCAGAGGTGCGCTTAGGTAATTTTGGAACCTGGACCTATAGGTGTTTGGAGCCCCTCCCTCCTGCTGCAAGTTAAGCTTCATCCGCCTACACGCACACCATGACAAGCACAGAGCCGGGTCTCGCAATCGATGCGACCCAGTTTGACCCGGTTTGGTGAGCTAAGCAAGGAGAGCAGGCTAAGCCCGCTCTCCCCGCAGATGATCCGGGTGGAAGCCCTGGGCGGCCAAATTGGCCGCCCACATGATTGCCGGCTCCATGACGGAGCCGGGGGAAGCGGGGGCCGATTGGCCCCCAGAAGCTCCAGCATGCCCTGCATGAGCGCACAGGGCATGCTGGTAAGACCCCCAGAGCTGGGAGGCAGCTTTTCGCCTCCCCTCCGGGGATCTCACAATTTTTAAAACCAGGTTTGCAGAGTGCTTGCTCTTAGGGCAGGGGTACTTAGGTTTTAGGGCAGGGGTACTTAGGTGGGTTACTCGCCTAGGAGCCACCGGGCTCGCAGCCGAGCCCGGTGGTTCACACAATGGGGCAAAATCGGGCTAGCCTCCGCTAGCCCGATTTCGCCCCATTGTGTGAATAGCCTCACAGTATTTTTAACACATGGGGTGTATCTATGCAGTAGCAGAAACATTTCAACATGCAACTTAACATATTCCCTTCCCACATCCCCCCCGCCCCCCAGCACAGGTCATAATCACTTTCGGCCCCACACAGTGCAGGCCAACAGCGACCATAGCACCCAGAACAGACTGAGGAGGATTTGGGGGGCCCCAGGGGGTTTGGAGGCCTTGGACTTCATCCCCAAAGTCCAGGAGTAAGAGCGCCACTGGGTGGTTTACAATAATTTATTAGGATTTTTTTTTAAGTCAAAGACAAAAATAAAACTAACATTAAAACCAGTAAAATTCAACCAAAAGCTTGGCTGAAGAGATGTCTTCAATTGTTTCCTAAATGCCATCAGGGATGGAGCAGAGAGTGTGTTCCACAGGTGCGGGGCTCTACAGAGAAGGCCCGTCTCTTGAGTCAGCACCAGGCGAACTGGCAGCACCCTGAGATGAACTTCGTTTGACAATCTCTATAGGCAACATGGTTTATAACAAAGAAGATGTTTTCTTAAATACCCTGGGCCTAAGGCATATGATATGAATATAAACACAATATTTCATATATTTATTATGGATGAAAATTTTAACATGGGGCTTTGTTCCCAGGGAACTTACCTTATTTTCATATTAAAAGCAAATTTCCTTGTTCCTGGCTAAGTGTAAGGGGAGGACTTGTCATTCCATATTATTTCAAAAACTATGGATGTGCCTGCATAGCTTCTATCGGCTTCCCATATTAGCATTAATATAAGTACTACAGAACATGATAGATGCCCCTTTATTTTAGGATACTATGGGGTGCTGAACTACTCAAACAGTACATCAGAGTTGTTATCATACTATGCTTTTTGATTCAGATTTGTAAGTGAAGAAAACCCAAGTGTTTGCAGTTTAATACCATATCACTATGTCAACTGAAATGCTAAATTGAGGCTTCAACTCTGTTCACATGTATTTGGGAGTAAGTCCCATTGAAATCAATAAGAAATCAGACTCATTTTTGTCTGAGTAATGATGAATAGGATTAAGATATAAGCCCAGGTGTCCCAGGTAGATAGTGGTCTAATAGCAAAACACAGCATGATCTTCTGCATGGTTACACAGAAGAAAGTCCCACTCTTCTGAATGGGGCTTACTCCCAGGTAAGTGCATAAGATCAGCCTTGTGCATCAAAAGGTTGATTTGTGCATTCCACTATTAATGGAGAACCTCTGAGAGTGCCCTTTCCTCTAAATATTCAAAAAATGTTCCATGTTTGAGATTAGAAATGAGAGGGGTTGTCTTTTCAGGAACTCTTGCACATTAAATCTGTTTTGATCTTTTTCTGAACCAACAAAACCATACTATCTTAGACTCCACCCCACTAAAGAAAAAAGAAAAAAAGATTGTGATATAGTATCCCCCTTAATTCTATAATACTTAAACTGAAGTCAAAGAACCCCTGGTTATTTGCAGTATACTTTTCCAAGTAGTCCAAGGTATCATGAGAAAATTTATAGAGGGATATTACAGCCTTTCCCAAGCAGATGAGAACACCCAACAGAATAATAGAAGTTTCGAGTTAGTCGTGACTGTGGGGGTCTTCTAGTCCAACCCTCTGCTCAGTTCAGGAATCTGTTACAGCATCCCTGACAAATGGCCATCCAGCTTCTATTTGAAAAGCTCCAGCAAAAGAGAGCTCTCCATCCATGAGACAGACTGTTCTACTGTTGAACAGCTCTTACATCAGGATATTTCTCCTGATGTCCTGCCTAAATTTGCTTGTTTGTTATTTCAGCCCATTGGCTTCTGAAAGCAATTTATTGTTGCACTCAGGAGCAACAGAGAAAAAGTCCATTCCATCTTCTAATCTGTGTGACAAACCTTAAGCTGTTTGAAGACATCTGTCATATCTCCCCTTAGTCTTCTCCCAGCTAAACACACCCAGCTCCTTTAATCATTCCTCATAGGACTTGGTTTCCAGATCTCTCACCATCTTTATTACTCTCCTCTGAACCTATTCCAGTTTATCAGCATCGTTCTAAAAAATGGCATGCACTCACAATATTCCAGGTGAGATCTGATCAACTGTTATTTGTGATCTAGATGCTATGCCTCTGTTAATGCAGCCCAAGATTACAATTAGCTTTTTCAGCAGCTCATGTTTAAATTGTGATCTATTAACATATCTAGACCTTTTCACATGTACTGCTTCTAGGCTAGGTTTCTCCCATCCTATACTTGCACATTTGATTTTTCTTATCTAATTGCAGATATGTTTATATCTGTTGAAATACTTGGTTCTGGCTCAGTTCAAATGTGTCCAGATCATTTTAAATCTTGATTCTATCTTCTAAAGTTCTCTCTCTCTCTTTCTCTCACTCACTCTCTCTCTCACACACATGTTTTTAATGTTCAACAAAAAGCAATCATTCGTAGATCTGTCATATGGCACTGTTTGTCTGAAAGGGGTGGCACTGTAAGTGGTGCTTGCCATCCCTTTCCTGACTAGCTAAATGGGGCAGCCATTACATCCTGAAGGAATTTCAAAGAGCTCAGTGGGATGAGCAGGGCAGGCACTTTCAATGGAATGAGCAGGACAGGCAATGGGGATCCCATTGGGGGGTGGGGGTGAGTGATAGCAGGGGGTGGAACTTCCTTCTTGCTTTCCCCCTTGCAAGCAGTGCTCATGCTTATGATATATAACATATATGTGTGTGTGTGTGTGTGTGTGTGTGTGTGTGTGTGTGTGTGTGTGTGTAAACCACTCTAAGCCATTTTTGGAAGGGTGGTATAGAAATCAAATAATAAATAAAAAACATCTGGAGAGGGCTCATGTGTTAACTCTAACTCTACAACAAAGTTTTAGAACAGCGGGCATAACTGCACCCATCAGCCAGGAAGAGCACTCATACTTCTTCTTCAGTTAACTTTTGCTGTTTTACTGTACAAACCTCAGTCCCCATCTATGATTTCTGGACGGCCAGGCTCCATCCAAGGTACTCTCTCATTTCTTGTATATATGTGTGCCACTCCAAAGACCTGGAACATGCTACATTTATCACATTGGTGGCAATGGTGGCAGCCAGTGAGGTACTGTGACAGATGGGAGTGGAGTAGGAAGAACATAAGCAGAAACCAAGGGTATGGCAGTCTATACAAAATACAGGTGTGTAGGGCTGGAATGTACCTGATAATTATTTAGCCAGATATCTACCAGAGGTATTTATGTCATGTGATAAATGTATGTGAAGGCTAGTCCCTTTAGCAAGGTAAGCACAATATGCAAAGCTTTTGTTCATGTTCCACAAAAAACTTAAAGGAGAAAGTGTCTCATCTGGAGGCTGGCTGTCCTTCCTAGAACTAGCCTCTGTGATGAAAGGCAGATCAATTGTTCCTAAAAGAAAGGTGTAGGGTTGTGCCCATGACAGACTGCGCCCTTTGCTATGGCGTAATTACATGGGAGTTTCCCAGTGGAGAAAGTGCGTGTCCCACTCATTCCACTGAGCTCTTTGAAAATTCCTTGCAGCTCAGAACGTAGTGGCTGCCCCATTTAGCTAGTCAGGAAAGCTATGGCTGTTTTGAAGTTGTAGAAAATGCAAGGGGTACTAACATGACTGCAACATCATATAGAAGTAACCCAGATTACAACCTGATACCACAAATCTCAGTGTCCATTTTTTAACACATGCCCACCTTAGTGAAATTGAAATGGTCTTTCTGTCACAGTGGCAGTCTCAATAGTTTTGAGCAATTGAATGTTTGGCATTAGAGTTCTGGCATTAGATTACAACACTCAGAATAGCATTAGTAAGACTGTTTTTATTCTCCCAGACACTTGGGGACTGAGAGAAATTGGAATGATGTGTGTTGTTTCTTGCTGCTGTTTTTAAAGATTTTGCTATTTATGTTGCTGTCTAAATTTGCAATTTTAATTGATTTTATATCTTTAGATGCTTGCTGGTGGGTTGTCTCTGAGCTTGAAAGTGGACTTACAAATATAAATAAATAAATAATAATTAAAGCACCACTAGGGTGCTAGTAACCTTGCTAGTATAAGGAGAAGAATATTCTCTGCACAGCAGATTTTAGAGCACATTCAAGGTGGTATTTCTATTTCTCTCTTGGCCATCAGACACAACGCAGAGCCATGAAAGCTTCTAAACAAGCTTCCGAAAACAAGCAGAGAGTTCTCTCCCCAGACAATGGACAGCAATGCAGTTTGTTTTGTTGCTGGGTGGTTTCTTTGTCCCCTCCCTCTGCCATTTGCCCAGTTCACAGCTGTTTCTTGGCTGTTCCATGTGGCACCTCTTGCAGCAAGCTGAGAATAAAGCCTAGGAGTTGGTTTGGATGGCAAATGCAATGGCAAATCCAGCCGCACTTAAAACAAACAAGCTAACTACACATCATGGTTTCAAACCTCGGTTTGCTTGGCCAAATTGAACAGTTGAATTAGGGAGGCGCATTCAGACAGAAAAACAGAATGCTCTAATTCAATCAAGCATCTGTGTTGTGTCTGAACTGGATCTCCCTTCCTCTCTGATCTTATATGCATGCATTTCTCAAGAATCAGAGGTGTATTATGTTTTGAAATATGACTTAGCGCTGAGCCTCCATTTTTAAAAATCCAACCCTGATCAGGATCACACTGGCAATAATGTCTTGTCGTACATAGTTATGCAACTGCAGTTTTTGATTACTGAGAGTTTTTCAACCCAGGCACCATCATCTGCTTATTAATTTGGTCCTTTGAGAAGTCCAGTGTTACAGTCACCACTACATTCAGTTAAGTGAAGGCAGGCAAACATTTAGAAAACTTAAATGCAAAAAATAAGGAAATAAAGTCATTGAGCAATATCTGGCTCTCCATAGCCACCCCAGTGGTTGTAACTGAGTGGTTGTAACTCTGATGTCATTCACACAATCAGCCCTACCCAGGCTTGCAGAGCCCTACCCAGGTAGGGCTGCTCTTTTGGAGTGCTGGAAAAGGTCCCAATCCCGGCGCTCTTCACTGGGATAACTCCATTTTTTTACCCAGGCTTATGGTGAGGTAAAAGGGCTCAAGCATGCCCTTCTACCCCACTCCCTGGTGGTATGAATGCTCAGGCTGCCTGAGCGGGCGGTAAGAGCACACAGCAGCAGGGAAATCCCTCAATGCACCATGCTCCTCATGCAGTGCATTGTGGGATTTCTGGAGACCAGGCGCCATTCTACTCGCCTCCAGATGGCCATGCAGCTTGCTGTAGTGTGGATCATGTGGGCACAGAAGCAGTGCAGCTGAAGGGAGACCACGCTTGTGTCAGGGGAAGGTAGGACTGATCCTGCCTTGCAATGTTTACACTTACCTTATAATAATCAGGAGAAGCCTAGAAATATGAAGATAAGGTAAATAAAGTGAAAACCACTTTCCTTTATAAGAGAAAAGTGGAAAAATACATACTTTTAAAAAGACAAATTTTATTAAATCATTTGCGATTTTTAAATGTAATATTTAATTAATTAGTGGTCTATGGAAGTGCCTTCAGGGTTTTTTACTATCACATGCCCTCGGTGGTTATACTGAGAAGATAGGAAATGTACAGAAGATAGGAATTACTCTGTTGTTTAGAATTTATTTCCTTTAGACATTTGTCTTAAACTTATGTCTTAATTCTGCCTTTCCTGAAATGTTTTGTAACCGACATCTCCAAAAGTCAATAGAAACATGTTATCTGGCCTCGGCTGCTTAGTGGATGTTGCCATACTATAATGCATAATCCTACACTCAATCTGAATGTAAGCATAATGGGAAGCAGTTTATAGGCTTTTCTTACAGTATTTCATCTAGTCTGGTTTTGCAGTGTGCTGCTGGAACTAGGTAGAACTTCTTTTTGAGTGGCTCACTGCCCTCTTTTTTCCCCTCATTATTAATTCCATGAGTAAACTACTTAAATCGCAAACCTTGACATAGTACAATAGCATATATTTTAATTCAAAACCATATTCAAATCAATAATACAAATAAGTAAGTGGCCACTTCTCTGTGCAAAACAGAAGCAAGTGTGCTTTTCTGTGCTAAATAGAATGCAATAGTTTGAGAAGAGATTCTGCATACCAGAAGCTTTATCATCATGTTTTAAACAACACACCCCTCCCTGAACCAAAGTCATTATGTGAAAACATTTTGCTTTTTGCAGGTTCATGGGGTTCCAGAAATATCAGGATGCATTGGGGCATTTGGGTTGCTGTCACCTCTACTGAGGCACTTGGAACATATTACAAATATTAATTAAGTCTTACAACACCCTGTTTAACCTGTAGATTTTATATTCACCTATCCCAACTCTCAAACACAACTTGTTCTACAAGTTTATAATACCACTCCATCAGGCTCAGCAACTTCGGAATGATCATCCCCTTGACCTTTGAGTTAAAAATTACAGGCACAGATTTATCATAATTGCCATCAATCCCATACATCACAGAATGATTTCATTTTTGGTAATTAGTTTTATCTCTTTGATTTAAATGAATACAGGATAAAGTAGGGATTAATAATTTTAAAAGTTTGTCCTTGGTTTGTACTGAAAAAGTAGACTAGCCTAACTCTTCTTGAGCTCTTAACAAATACAAAAATGAAAGTGGCTTTCTCTGGAACCTTTCACACCAGCTCTACTGGTCAACCCATAACTGTAATGTTAACACTAGTTAACTCCATGTGACAAGAATAGCTCCTTTTGCCAAAAGTAATAGCATGCTTGGTTGGCAGTCAGTAACAATGGCCTACATCCAGATTAAAATCACACAAGTGAAAGAGTATTCCACTCATGTAAAGGAGGAGATGGGTGATTTCACGCTTCCTTTGCTGCCCCCATTGCCTCCCCAAAATATGACCCTGTGGGTTTGGAGCCCTCCAAGGATATATTGGGGGGCGGGGTGCAACAGAAGCAAGAAAGGAACACCAAAAATCATAGGAACATAGGAATCATATACTGAGTCAGACCATAGGTCCACCTAGCTCAGTACTGTCTACGGCCTCTCCAAGGTTGCAGGCAGGAATCTCTCCCAGCCCTATCTTGAAGATGCCAAGGAGGGAACTTGGAACTTCCTGCTCTTTCCAGAATGGCACCATCCCCTAAATATCTTACAGTGCTCACACATCAAGTCTCCCATTCATATGCAACTAGGGCAGACCCTGCTTAGCAAAGGGGACAAGTCATGCTTGCTACCACAAGACCAGTTCTCCTCTTGCATATATTTTTCACAGATATTATAATCCCTCATGCAAGGAGAACTTTATTTTACTAGCAAGTAATTAGTCTGGATACAGGCCAATATTTTAGATACTTCATATACAGTAAGACATACTTAAAAATAGACCTGTTCACACAACCATCAACATCAGGGTAGGAGGTCTCATACCCTTGTTTGCATGATTCTGTGAACTCATGAAAAACCCTCCAGCACAGGTTGTTCAAAGCGGGGTAGCCCAGGTTTTGTACCCTGCTCTTAGCCAGGGTAGTAGGAGAGGAGTGCTCTCCTGTCTTGCATTTCTGGTAATGTGGATCCATTAACTTTTTCTAGCAGCTCTTGGGAACTAGCAGGCCTGGAAACTATAGAGAGCTGTGGTTACAGAGGCTGCCATCTGTGAATGTGCCACTCTGCAAAGCACCCTCTATGATCCTCTACATGCAGCCACTTTAGCAGGGCTCACCTCCTGCCCCTTCATGACCAATCAGAGTGGCACTGCTGATGTAATGAAGCTTTCCAGTCTACTGGCAGTATAAAGCATGCTGGGAAGGCCTGCAGGGCCTTTTCTATGCTTCTAGCTCCCCATTTCAGTAATGGATATCTCACCTGGCTTACTTATGTGTTTCTTGGATTTGCTGACCCACACAGAGGTTCTATTTGTCTGTTACTACTAGGGTAGGAGCTCTCTAACCCCCACTCCCTCTTAGCTTTGTGAAAGCCTATTGTCTGTTTTAATGAAGATGTGTGGTATTCTATTCAGTAATCTTTTGCAGTTTGTTTGGACATTTGTCCCAAGGGGGATCCTGTAGAGAGTGTGGGGGAGGAGTCAAGAGGAAAAGGGAGGGAAAGAAGAAGAAAGAGAAAATGGAGTTGTTGCTGAATAAACCTATAGTTAAATCAACGAAAGGTTTCTTTGTGTGTATGGGGGAGCAGCTATAAAACAAGATGCGTACAAAACAGGCTACTTAATAGGGCTGGGCTTTCAGACATTTCAGGCGGCCTGAGAGGGCCATTCCTTCCCCCGCACCATGCAGAGGCAGCCCACCCCAGGACAATTGTCCCAGGTAGGATGGTGATGGTGGGGGTGTTCTTTCATTCTCGACCCAGCACAGGTGCACAGGAGGCTAGGCAAGTGGAGGGAATGCCGTGGGGGAGGGTCCATGGGAAGGGCAGGGAGACACAGAGTAAGGCTGGAAAAAAAGCATAGGGAGGCTCCCATTGGAAAAGCTCTGGGAGGAACTACAGTTCCCAGTCATTGCCACGCTTCCCCCCAGCCTCTCTGTGCTCTTTCCCAGCCTCCTTCTTCCTGCCCTCCCCACAGACCCTCCCGGCATTCCCTCCACCTGCCCAGCCTCCTTTGCATCAGTGCTGGGTTGAGAATTAAAGAACCCTCCATCCCCTCCAACCACTGTACTACCTGGGGTAATTGCCCTGGGACTGGCTGCCTCTGCATATGGGGAGTATCTATGGCATACTTGGGCCTTCCAAAATGTCTGAAAGTCAAGCCCTACTACTTAATTCCCTAACAAATTTAGTAATAGTATTTATAATATACAAATACATCAACCTAGCAACATAAAAGTGTACAAAAAGGTAATGCTAGTCCTTAGGATTGCCATGTGTTTCTCTGGCTTGTCTATTTTGTTTTCCTCTGTCCAAAGACATATTCTACTTTATTGTATATTGAGAATCATATGGTCTTAAAACAGCAGTTAGCATCTCACAATGAAAAATTAACTGGCTGCTTTTAACCCTGTTTTGAGGGAGTAAAGACAATGGCCAACATCCTGACTTGTAAAGCATCAGCACAGGAAGTGTTTCAGGAGTGGGGGAGATGGGTGGAAAGTGTCCTCTCCATGCAACCAGAGGAGTGCTGGTACTTCATTGGTCAGCATCTCGGCCAGTGTCAGTTTCCATATAAACTGACAAAATGTGGAGGTGGCGTGCAAGTGATTCCTTGAGGCTATTCTCACAATGGGGGGAAACCAGGCTAAAGGATGATTTCCCTCCATCGTGAGAACCACTGGGCTCACAGGCGAGCCTGGCGGTTCTCTGGTAGCCCACCAAAGTAGCCCTCCCCTTAAATGAGGTTAACTGAGCGAGCACTCCACTAACCTCATTTTGTTGACCATGAATTGCCATGGTGTGGCTCCGTGCCATGGTGACTCATGATGAGACCCCTGCCGGGAGACTAAAACAAGCCTCCTGGTCTCAGGGGTCTCCCCAGGATGCCCCACGCACTCATGCGGGACATCCTGGGACTTCCAGTGGCCAGGCGGCCCCCTGTCCTCACAGCCTCTCCATGATGGAGCCAGTAGTTGTGTGGGTGGCTAATCTGGCTGCCCAGGGCTAGATATTTGATCATGTGCAGGGAGAGCAGGCTAAGCCCGCTCTCCCCACACAAGCCCTGCAGGCTCTCCACACTGTTCGTGTGGAGTGCCTCCTTTT
Source organism: Hemicordylus capensis (assembly GCF_027244095.1). Lineage (NCBI taxonomy): Eukaryota > Metazoa > Chordata > Lepidosauria > Squamata > Cordylidae > Hemicordylus > Hemicordylus capensis. Next base: position 179,546,287 of record NC_069657.1, on the reverse strand, counting down.
CAACTACGCATACAGGATAACAACACAGTATTGCCCTCCTTGTCTCCATTGACTATGCAGGAACCCGTGGCATAACCACCACTGAACTGGAGGAGCAAAAGCACAGGGCCCCATGTCTCTGGGACAGCTTGCTGGCCCTTCCCCGTGTGCTTACTGCTCACCCAGTGCCAGACACATTACCAAGCTGGAATGGAGTTGCTCCATCCCAGTGAGAAAAGGCAGCCCTTTAAGACAGTCCTATTCTCATGCTAGCAGGGGACACTGCTCCTGCACAGTGAGTCTGTTGGCACTGGCACAGCTAGTGCTGGGTCATTGGTGGTGGTGCTGCAGGGCTGCCACCTGAACTCTTGCCCCAGTGCTGCCTTCCACTTTGCTATACCTCTGGCAGGAACCATATGTTCCTGTCCTATTCAGTCTTTCTCAATGGTGCATATCCCTCCCCCCACCCTCTTATTATCCTCCTTTCAAATCCTATTTATTTGAAAGATAAAACATTATTTGAATTGGAGAACACATCCAGTTGTAGCAGCAGGAAGAGCTCAGGGTCAATGTGTGCTTATTTCATAATTCTGCTCCAGCTTCCACTACATGTACCTGGGCAAGAATTTCATTCACCCCAATAAAAGTGGAAAGAATGAAATGAACAACATATTTGATTTATACTCTGGTTTCTCTTCAGAACATTATTCTGTTGTTGTTGTTTTTTAAAAAACTCTCCTAGGATAGGTTCATCGGTTATCTCATACTTCTGACTTACTAATAAACATTGAACTGAAATGTAATTATGGACTTTTTAAAAATGCTGAAGTTTCACATTTTGAAATGCAAATATTTACAAGAGAACCTTGTTATTTGCAGAACTGCCACCCACGGTTTCTTGTATTTGTGGGGCATCTTTTGTGGGGCATGGTTTACAGTATCTGTGGATACAATAGGGTTAAAACTCATGTATCCGTGGCTCCAAGAGGGCTGAAAGTGACCACGGAGGTCACATCCACTCTCCATTTTGTTTCAAAGAGCCATTTTGTGGCTCATTTCTTGCAAAAATTAGACTTTTTGTGGTTTTCTGAGGCATTTCTTCCTTTGGGGGGCATTCCTGGGCACATGGGGGACCCATGGAGCATGCCACAGTAAGTTGTGGATCATTTGGGGGAGTTAAAAAAAATCCCTCCACCCTGGAACCTAACCTCCCCTTTCCCCAAAGCCATAATGCCTCCTTACTTGTGGTTCTGTAGCTCATGGTAGTAGGCAGGAAACGGAACCCCTGCAAGTAATGAGGTTCTCCTATATGTTGCAGTTTGACCACAGAATTTGACATCCAAATTTTGGACGTAAAATTTCAATCACAATTTAAAATCCAGCTTTTTTATTGGTTCAGATAAATGAATGCAGATAATATAAATGGTACTAAATTTTGTTGAAAGTCATCTTTCACGCATTGCCAAATATTGATTACTGTTGCATGTCAGTTGTCAGATACTGTCAACTGTTGACTGCTACATATTAGAAATTGTAGAATGATGATTGCTACCACACACCATCTGTCAGATGTACTTACTGATTGAATCTGCATGTCACCTGTCAGAACCTATCAAAAATTGACTTACTGCAGGTCAGTTATTAAATATTACTTAATTCTTACTCTCATAGTTCTTCTACCCCCAGATGTTGACTGCGTGCCAGCTGCCAAAAACTGAAAAATGGTGTGCTCTGCTGCAAAATCTTTGAATGTCAAATGATTGTGGTGATGTAAAAATGTTGTTGAATATTGATGCATCCAGTGAATATTTGAAGAACATTTTGCTATCATGACCTGTAGAGGAGAAGTTTTGAGAGTACAGTACATTCATTTCAGCTCTAAATGAAAGTAACTTTTGAAGTGAAATCCACATGTCCAACTATTAACATTGGCTGGCTCATACAATTGTTCAAATATAGATTTAAAATCAGTAACTAACCCAAGTGTGATCTTGTAAACCCATGCCAAGGCAGGAATCTTAGATCTCAGGTATAAATTGACATTGGTAATCATAGTGTGGGCTTGCACAATCATGCTAATGTTGGTTACTGACTTTAAACCTAGATCCAAACAATTGTGTGAACCAGGCCATTAATTTCATCTCAATCCTAACCAAGTTTTCAGTTGAACTTTCAAGGGCTCTTATTACTGTCCTTTTTGTGTGTGTGTGGTGGTGGTGAATCAGAAACCTGTCACACATTTCTACAAACCACACAAGTAAAGTGAACTATGAAGCCGAGGTGCAAACAGAGGGCAAGCTTGAAGATCAACTCTTCACTTAACTTTTTTTGTGGAAATACACGTGGTGGTGGTGGTGGTGGTGGTGGTGGTGGTGGTAGAAGAAATATAGACGATATAAGTTATAAGGTTTGTCAGGAGCCTACTGTGTGAGTATACGTGTGGCAGCAGGGAGGCTCCTCAAATGCTTAGCAGGGGATCTGCATCCCTGCAACGAACACATTTCCAGTTAAGAATAAAGCTTAGAATGTGCATTTGTATCTCTTCTCTACTTATTACTGTACTTTGTGTCATTCCGGAGCAATAGTATTTGTATTTTTCCTAAAACTCTATGGATCTATTCCATGTTTTCATAACAACACTATGGTCCACAAATACTATTAGGGACTAGTGATCTAATTGCACTCGAAAAGCACTTATTTGCTGTAGGATTCAGCTATGTTATCTACAGACATATTTCAAAAGTGCAGTGTGGGAGAGATGTGGTTCCTATGATCTCATACTTAATTAAGTAATTTCTGATGGCAGCTGCCACAATAATTAGCTCCTTCACCATTATTAATAAGATTCTGGATTTTAATTTCTGAATGACATAAGAGTCCATCAGCAGAAGTATCCCCACCTGCATTTCCCACTTGTAAATCCTTGCAACAAGGTATTCTTTAGCTTAACTTGATTTCATCCCGCCCCGCCTCCCACCTGTACTCAATTGGATTTCTTTTAATTTTGGAGCCTGGACTTAAAGGCCTTTCGAGCCCCTCCCCCCTGCCCCTCTCTAAGTTAAGCATTGTTTTTTAACATGTACAAACCACACCACCCAGGACAGACTAAAGAGGATGGGGGGGGGGCAGGAGGTGTGGAGGCCTTGGACTTCAGCCCCAAAGGCCAGGGGAAAGAGCGCCTCAGCATGCAGAATTGAATTGCTTGTTCACTGCACGTATTACCACAGAATAAGCCTTCAAATGGGCTTTGTGTCATGTCTTAACAGATTCAAATCGAGTCTTCCTTCCTTTATGCTCCAGTCTTCTCCCTTGCTGCTTTAGCTCCTGTAGCTGTTCAGTATACCATGGAGCCAGTTTAAAAGTGGAACAGAGAGGATGCTTAGGGGTGATAGTGTCTACTGCCCTGGTAAGCTCTTTGTTCCATGTCTCCACTACAGCATCAACAGAATCACTGGCAAAACCAACTCTAAAACCCTTCAAGGCCTCTTGGAATCCTATAGGATCCAGTAACCTTCTTGGGAAGATCATCCTAATAGATCCTGCACCCCTGAGGTGGTGGGTTGTGGCCACAAAACCAACCTTAACTAGATAGTGGTCTGTCCATGACAATGGAGATACTCTAGGAGTCTCCACCCATGGAACACCACCCTGATCTGAGCAAAGGAGACCAAATTGAGTGTTACCAACAGTGTCTCTTGGCCCCATGACCAATTGGATTTTTAAGATTGTGAGCCCTTTGGGACAGGGATCCATCTTATTTGTTTGTTATTTCTCTGTGTAAACTGCTCTGAGCCATTTTTGGAAGGGCGGTATAGAAATCGAATGAATGAATGAATGAGTGAGTGAATGAATTGGGATAGGCCCATAGTTGTCATAGCTGCAGTGAATGCCTGAGCTGCACCAGACCAGCCAGCTCTGAAGTGAACGTTGAAGAATCAAACACCAAAAGCCTGGGCGACTCCAGCACCAGCTCTGCGACTAGCTCTGTCAGCTCAGTTTGGGACTCTGTTGGGCAACAGGTTGCTCGGTACACCAATAGAATCCCCAATCTATCCCAAGTCCCCAGGCAAGATACACACACTCAATATGGTTGAATTGTCTCACAGGGATTCTGGTAAGGGAGATGTTATTCTGATGGATCACAGCCAGCCCCTGTCAGCTCTGTGATGGAGCCAGCAGTCATGTGGGCAGCTGATCTGGCTGCCCAGCTACAAGCGTCTGCTTGTCTGTGGAGAGAGCGGGATATGCCCACTCTCCCCGCAGAACCCCCTCAAAGGCTAAATAAATGTGTCTTAAGGGCTCTTTTGAAGGCTGGTAAAGATGTTAAACCACAAATGTCTATAGGGAGTGTATTCCACAGCCCAGGAGCAACTACAGAGAAGGCCCGCTCCCAAGACACCACTGGCAGCATACAGAGACAGACCTCTCTTGATGATCTTAATGTGTTGTGGGGATTATGCAGAAGAAGGTGCTCTCCCAGATAACCCAATCCTAAACCATAATTTCAGTTTTGTAACTTAATGAGGCAATTCACACGATCAGCCCAACCGAGGCTAGCACAGCCCAGCTCCAGTTGGGCTGCTCATGTGGAATGCTGGGATCGCTCCTAATCCAGGCACTTCCGCCCCCACTAGCCCAACTTTTAACCCTGGTCCTTAACTGGGGCAAGTGCACCCTCAACCCCAGGTATGGAGTCGTGTGTGATGGGGCTGCACACAGCCCAAGTACTCACATAGTCAGGCGTATAGAGTGCCTGACGCGTGGGCAAATCCACCAATGCACTGCACTGCTTGCGCAGTGCATATTGCAATTCCTGGAGGCTGGGATTCATTTTCCCGGCCTCCAGTGATCTGAGTTGCTTGGAGTAGCACAGATTGTATGGGTGGACAATGGTACAACAAAGAGGAGATTGGCAATCATCTGGGGGAAAGGCAGGTTCAACCCTGCCTCCCCCTCCACCTGCCTCCCCGCCCCTGTATTGGTCATATACACAACCTCATTAGGTAGATAGATAACAACCTAATTCATCCTATTGCAAGGATTTAGGATGCCTAAGAAGAACTAAAATTGGGGGGTGGGGGTGGGGTGTATTTTGCATAAAACAAAGTCAAGCTCAAAATACCCAAAACTAAAATCAACCAAGCTAGCCCACCATGGCCACTACAAGCTGCTTCAAGAGAACAATCCTGTAACACCCTTGGAAGTTTCACAATTGAAAGCAGACACCAAAAATGTCCTTTTAGATATTTCACAGTAAGGTTTATTCAAACAGGGCCTCTCAGTCAATGAGGCGGGGTCTCACGATCTGTGAGACCCACTTTCTCCAAAACTGTGGGCAGAGTGGGCTAAGCCACATGGTTGCCGGCTCCGTGACAGAGCCGGCAGGGACTGGGGGGAGTGGGGGCCGTGTGGCCCCTGGAAGCCCCAGTATGCCCGATTTTTGTTAATCGTAAGCCCCAGTAGGTAGCCTGATTTTTGTTAATCTTAAGAACCACCGGGCTCGCTGGCGAGCCTGGTGGTTCTTGAGCGGCTAACCCACTCAAGTAGCCCGCCCCTTAGCCTGGGCATACTGGGGCTTCCGGGGGCCGCGAGCGCGCAGGGCATACTGGGGAGACTCCCAGAGCCGGGAGGCGGCTTTTCGCCTCCCGGCCGGGGGTCTACTTGCAAGTAGCCATGGCGCAGATCCACGCCGCGGCTACTCACGAGCAGATAGCCCAGGTTTGCGGAGTGCTCGCTCTGCAAACCCGGGCTAAGGGGCGGGCTACTTGAGTGGGTTAGCCGCTCAAGAACCACCGGGCTTGCCTGGTGGTTCTTACGATTAACAAAAATCGGGCTACTGGGGCTTACGATTAACAAAAATCGGGCATACTGGGGCTTCCGGGGGCCACGCGGCCCCCGCTCCCCCCGGCCCCTGCCGGCTCTGTCATGGAGCCGGCAACCATGTGGCTTAGCCCACTTTGCCCACAGTTTTGGAGAAAGTGGGTCTCTCAGATGTGCGGGGAGAGTGGGCTTAGCCCTCTCTCCCCGCAAAAGCGGCAAAAGCGGGTCTCACTGATCGTGAGACCCGCCTCTTGGTCTGATCAGTGCCCGGATGAGAGACTGCCTTGGGAACCCCACATATTCTTCCTTCTGTTCCCTGGAAGAAAGCAGGGGTATAAATGAGTTGGGGGAGGATCATTTGTTTGTGCAGTAGTAGTAATTTTAAATGTAATCCCATTTCTAGGTCATACCCATCATGTCAGCTTATGTTTAACTTCTAATAATCAGCAGGATAAACCAAACTTGGGGATATAGTTTTAGACAGAACTTTAACATCCCAGGTTCTTTGCCCTGTGCTAGATTTCATCCTGATGCCTACAAATTTGAATATATTTTAAAATTCTGCTTGAAGGAAAGGAAAAGAGTTTTATCAGTTTCTGAGACCATTCTCACGGTGAGAAGGCTAGCTGGTGGCCGGCAGGGAAGGCTGTGAAAGCCCAACTTCCCTACAGAAAATCTCTGAGGGCTGTCTGGGCGTGTGGATCCCACACCCGGGCAGTCCACCGCTAATTCCACAATACACTTTGGGGATCGCCCCAGCAATGGGCGGGTGCCCATTCATGCTTCAGTGCCAGCTGAAAGCAGCCGGCGCTGACACAGTCAGGTAAATGGGGTTAAGGGAGCACTCGGTTACTTAACCTAGTTTAAGAGCCCAGCTTCATAGCCAGGTTTGCCTACGAGGAGCTGCAGGGAGCCGGTTGGCTCTCGCCAGTTCCCACGGGCAGCCAAGCCTGGGCTTAGCTGCTCGTGAAAACAACCTTTCTGTCTGAAAATAATTTAATCTGTTTCTGAAAATTATTTAACCCATGCATGGCTGATAGAAAAACAGGTATGACTTAAAAACAACAACAATTCTCCCTACACTGGATGGCACCCAGGCATTTGGTGTACTCATATACCATCAGAAGCTCCTTCTATGAACATAAGTAGAGTTCACTTGCACAAGCATCCCTTGTGTGTGTGCAGCTCCTTCTGTTCACAGAAGAAGCTTCTGCCAAGCATACACAGAAGGTTAAAAGGAATATAGATCACACACATAGAGAGGCACTCTTACCCCTGGACTTCCAGGCCAAAGTCCAAGGCCTCCACACCCCCTGAGGGCCCCCAAATTTGTAGTGTGGTCGCCGCGCCACTGGCCCGCACTGCACCAGGTGGTCAAGCATGACTGTGATTTGTGCTGGGTGGCCGAGTATGACCTCTGCTTTAGAGACGGGGGGGGGGGAGTGGGGAAAGAAATATGTGGGCTGGGAATATGTTAATGCGTGTTGAAATGTTTCTGCTAATGCATATTTGCATAAATATACCTGCTTTGTATTCTTACATTCTTGTGAGTGCAGTTGCTGTTTGTGGCCTCAAATCCCATGTGTTAAAAATACTGCAAGTGTTACAGTGTGGCAGAAGGGCCATCTGAGCTGATCTAACCGGACGGGACGTAACTAGATGGGAGAGACGGGTCTGTAGGTAGACAGGCGCCAGGCCCTGCAAGGCTTTGAAGGTCAGAACCCGGATCTTAAATTGAGCTTGGAAGTGAATAGGCAACCAGTGCAATGACTGTAGGAGTGCACTGGTTTGCAGAAGAGTGTTACATTAATTGGTGATGACCCTGTGGAGAGTAGCAGTGGAGCTTCCAGAAAGCATCTCTGGCAGGCGGAGGAGAAATGGGTACATTTGATCATGGACTGGATTCTAGAGAAGCCCGAACTACTCACTTTACCTTTTTCATTGTTAGTATTCACTTTTTGCATCATCTAACATAATTTGACTCTGACATCATTTTTGAACTGCACACATTTCTTTCTAAAAGCCGCCAACCAATTAGATAGAAGGATTTTATAAATCTTGGAAATGATCATAAATTTCAATTATGTACAATTTAAAGTTGGGGTAGTGATTGTAATTTTTCCATCTCACTAAATAAAACAAAAAACTGGGCAAACAATAAAGTTAGAAAGTGTATTGGGATGAAATTTACAAAAGGATCAAGATAGCAAAATAACACTGAATAACATAACTCAGGTGTTGTGGCATGTGTAGAACTAAATCCAGTTTACTTTAATCACATGAATAATCTCATTAACTTCAGGTGAACAGGATTTAGACCATATTACACAGTGTAAAATAGGGTTGTCAGGTTGTAACCCAGAGATATTTCATGCACCTTTAACATGTTCTTCCTTTCCCTTCATCATATCTTCAGTGGTTCTTTCAGCCATCTTCCCTTCTGCCCTCCACTGGGCAGAATTTGTGTCCTGCTTACGACAGGAATGGAGAATAGCAAGGGAAAATTGAAGCTGTATCATCCGCAGAATTAGAACTTCTAGAGGTGCATGTAACCTCTGGATTGAAATCTGGCAACCCTAGAGTAGTCCTGGAGTCCTAGGAGATAAGTCTGGTTAAGTAAATATTAATTTCTAATCTTGTGAAATTGAAATGTTCTCACGAAAGATACCTCTCTAGTATATTTCTGCTAGAGTTGCTAATGCTCTGTTATGGGTTTAGTTCCATTTTGCCTAAAAACAGGCATGTAACCATATCTTTAAACAGTGGCAAGTCATTTTCCTCAGAATGTTCCAGATTTTAATATCCTATTATGTTGTTTCAGGTATTTGAAATTTTAAATTATTTCCAATCCTGACCCTATCTAACCAAGTGATTCTCTTCTGGTTAGGATTTTTACAAAACCAAACAAAAGACACTGATGTTGAAGTTTTTATTTACTTTCAGATACATTGTTATATTCAAAGTTTCTTTTGGATCACTGAATATTCTCTGATGATTATTTCTGTCATTCTGTAAAACATTCTAAATATACATTCTAAATAAACATTCTAAATACAGCATTGTCAATATGTTGGTTAGCACATATATGCCACCATTCTGTTTCTCAGCAGATAATCTCTGCTAGGACCAGGCTAAAGGGCTAACTTGCCTAGACATTTTAATTTTAGTAATCTCTGACAGCAACTAGATGTTGTAATATGCACATGGCTACTGCTAAAAATGGCAGCTGCATATCTATTTTATTCCCTCTCCATTAAGTCAAATATAGCTTTCTCACCTCTGCTCCACATCTGTCTGCCATGAGTGGGAGTGGGCATAGAAATTTTATCACATTGCGACATAGGGAAATTGTACTAGATGTTTTAGAGGGCAATCTAGATACACTACTACTATTTTCAGTGGCAGCTATATGGAATCACATTATCTACTTTCTGATTTAGTGAATCACATTGCATAAAATAAAATGTATATTGGGTGTGTGTATATTGGATGTGTATACTACATGTGTGAGCACTGAAAGATATTCCCCTCAGGAGATGGAGCCGCTCTGGAAAGAGCATCTAGGTTTCAAGTTCCCTCCCTGGCTTCTCCAAGATAGGGCTGAGAGAGATTCCTGCCGGCAACCTTGGAGAAGCCGCTGCCAGTCTGTGTAGACAATACTGAGCTAGATGGACCAATGGTCTGACTCGGTATATGGTAGCTTCCTATGTCCCTATAATCTACTTAAGTAATGTAGTTTCTAGTTTTGTTTTAAAAATTAATTTATTGCATATGATCTGCTTCTATCACAGCAGAAATCCATTTACTATAACTATTCCCTTATCAGTGAGTGCATTGTTGTGGTGAATTCTGTGAACATGTATGTATGAGACTGCATAGGTCACCCTAAAGGGTTATGTGTGCCAGAAGAAGGAGGATTGTCTAGTTCTAATTCTCCTAGATCTTTTGTTACCTCAGGAACATAGGAAACTGCCTCATCCTGAGTCAGAACATTGGGCCATCTAGCTCAGTCTTGAAAGTCTCTAAGCTTTCAGGCAGGAGTCCTTCCCAGCACTACCTGGAGATGCCAGGAACGGAACCCGGGACTTCCTGCATTCAATACAGATACTCTCTGTCACTGAGTCACAGCCCCCATTCCCCAATACCATCAACCAGGATATCTTTTTGGACTGGCTGCCTGTGGTGGGAATTGTGGTACTTTGTTACAATGCTCTGTTCCTACCTGGATGATCCATTCCATATAAGGGGAAGACTCTGGCTCTGCCCCGAGGCAGATCTATTGTGCTGTGCTGTGCTGCAAGGCTCCATCCTGTCCCCAAGTCATCGATGATAAACTAGACGAGGGCCAATAAACTGACACTTAATCCTCTTGTTGGTGGGGTGATGGTGAAGTCAGTCACACGGCTTGCACAACCCTCCCTGGGTAGGGCTGCTCATGTGGAGTGCCAGGATCCCGGCAGTCTTCATCAGGGTAGACTGGGGTTGTTGTTGTTTTTAACCTAGGCTAGTGCGCCCTTCCACCCCACTCCCAAGTAGGCCCTTCCATCCCACTCCCCAGCCTGAGCATTCATAGAGCCAGACGGCAAGAGCACCCGGCATCAGGGAAATCTCCAAGGTACTGTGGGAGGGACTTCATTTCAGGCTTCATTTCCCTGGCCTCCAGATGGCTGTGCCACTCACTACAGTGTGGCTCCTGTGGGTGCACAAGTGGTGCAGTCGAAAAAAGCCTCAATCATCTGGGGGGAAGGTAGGGCCGATCCTGCCTCCACCCCCACCCCCGCCCTCCCCAGCTCCACCAACAGTAGTTGTGTGAATGACCTTGGTGAGTTCACTTTTTCTGAATAAACCTGCATTCCCTCTTACGGATCGGGCTTGCAGGACGGTGCTACTATGAGATCCATCCCTATCTTTGGAGGCCCGAGTGGCCCCAGCATTTCAAACTTCAAAGCACCTTTCGCCAGCTAAGCCTAATGAACAAGCTGTGGCTTCTGATAGACAGAAGTAGTCTAGCCACAGGAACACATTCTCTGGTAACGTGCCCTTTGGGTCATTGGCATGTACTGTATGGGAGGCTTCCCTTGAAGATAGGCTGGAAACTTGGTACAAAGTACAGCAGCAAGATTACTAACTGGGACAAGGTATATGGAACACAGCTTGCTGGTCTTTAAAGCAACTACACTGGCTCTTAATAAAACATTAACTCAATTCATTGTAATGGCTTTGCCTTTTAAAGCCCTATATGACTTGGAGCAGGGATACTAGAACCATCACTTATTTCCACATCAACAGCCCAGTTGTTGAGATTCTCCTCAGAGCCCTTCTGCAGGTTCCCCTCTGCTAGGGTGAGGCAGGTGGTGACACGTGGTAGGGCCTTCCCTGTTGTAGCACCCTGTCTTTGGAATACTTTCTTTTCCTCAGCATTTTAATGTGTGTGAATATGACCGAAGTTTATACTCTGGTTTTTGTTTCCGGCTTCTGCTTGTTGCTTTTATCATTCTTTTGACATGCATTTTAATTTATTTCGATATACATTGTTTTTGTGATCCCCCCCCCCCCATGAGAAATATAGTAGTATCAATCAGAGATGGACCTGGGTAATTTTGGAGCTTGGATTAAAAGGCCTTTGGAGCCTCCCTCCTTGCTGGAGCCCCCCCCACCCCCCCTGCATGCTAAGCATCATTCCCGCTCCCACAGGGCTGTCCTTAGGGCATGGCAAGCAGGGCGACCACCCCAGGCCCCACTCTTTTAACCCCCATTAGAATTAATTGGAAGGGGCCCCTGCGCTTGCTTATTTGCCCTGGGCCCCGCACCTCCTCAGGTTTCTCTAAGGACAGCCCTGCCCACACACATTTTTAACATGTGGGTTCTTGAGGGCATAAACAGCAACTGAACTCAGAAGAATGTAATAGAAAACAGGTTTATTTGTTTGTTTAGTTTGATATACCACCCATCCAAAAATATACATTTATGCAAATATGCATTAGCAGAAACATTTCGACACATAACTTAACGTATTTCCATCCCACATATTTCTTTCCCCACGCCCCCTCTCTGTCTCTTAAGCACCTGGCACAGGTCACAATCATACTTGGCCGTCCAGCGCAGTGCAGGCCAGTGGTAACCACACCACCCAGGACAAATTAAAGAGGATTTGAGGGACCCCAGGGGGTGTGGAGGCCCTGGACTTCAGCCCTGAAGTGCAGGGATAAGAGCACCACTGTTATCAATATGCGAGAACTCAAATTTTGAAGCTATGGTAAACATATGTGGAGGGTGGAATGGGAAGAGAACATACTTTTCTGGGGAATGGCATAGCTTAGTGATACAGCACACAAGCTATGTATGTGGGAAGTCTCAAGTTCTGGTGCCCTTAGTTAAATGTTTGTCAGGTTGCAGGACTGGCAAAGACTTTTGGCAAATCATCTTTCATGAAGTGTGTAGCCAGTTAAATCAGAAATCATGATTTGCTACTCTTACAAGCCAGACATTTCTCTCTCTTAACATTCAGCTGTATGCCTGGTGACAACCAATGCCACATTCTATCATTCATTGTGATTTATGTGTATAATGCCCTTGACTGGAGAACCACTTTCATAGCTAAAGACAATTAAAGCTCTCTTATGGACTTCTCCTTCATATCTTTTATTTCCAGCTTCCTTTGCTCTACGGCAGGCCCCCCTGCTCAACTTAGCCCCACCCCACCCCCCGCTGTTTTTGGACCACAACTCCCATAATCCCCAGCCACAGTGGCCAATAGACAGGATTATTGGAGACGTAGGCCAACATCTGCAGCAGCCTTGCTCTACAGTATCTATTTTAAGTGCCACCATACTATCGACAGTGGCTGACAACCAGATTAGCACTGTACTGGTACAGTGTGCTGACTTGTACAAGAATGATGCACTGTCTTGCAAGGCAAGGAGGGATTATTTTCACCCTCTGAAGACTACTTCCTCCCAAAAAGATGCCCCTGAGTGCAGTGCAACCCTCAGGAACATATTTTCAGGAGGTGCAGCTTTGCTTGCTTGCTTGATCATATTTCTACACCGCCTGACATGCGCATCTCTAGGTGATTTATATACATTAAAATACAACAAATATAAAAACAGGATAAAATGATTAAAACAATTATGACATGAAACCAATTAAAATCAATTAAAATCCTGAAAAAACAGGTGCCTCTTAAGGGTCTTTTTAAAAATAGCCAGAGATGGAGACACTCTAATTTTAACAGAATTTTAACATTAGTGTGAAAGTCAACACTGCTATACTAGCATAGCACTCGTCTGGATGTCAGTCAGTGTTCCTTAACAGAAAATTGCCTTAACAGAGAGATCATTTTGCAGTAATTCAACAATTGTATCCTTTAGGTTATGCTGTTTCCTTGCATTGGTAACTTCCTCATGGTGTTCACTGGTTCCATAGCATGAATTTATTCAAATTTTCATTGAAATATTAATTTCATAGCAAGCTGAATATGACAGCAGCCATAATGAATACTGTATTTCTGTCATGCCACTATCCCTTGTTGATTTTCCACTATTGTTTTCAAACTTCTCACCAGTCTGTAATCCAACTTGATTGGATTACAGCCTAGCATTATTATTATCATGTGGCATGTAATCAATTTTCAGATTACTTTTAGACATCAGGATATGTTTCTGCCAGTTTGCTCATATTTTGAAGACATAACCTGGGTCACTGGGTGACTCTGGGCCAGTCACTTCTCTCTCATCCTAACCTACCTCACAGGGTTGTTGTGAGGATAAAAATAACCATGTTAACGGCTCTGGACTCCTTGGAGGAAGAGCAGGATAGAAAAGTAAAAATAAACAATCAAATAAATAATCCATTTAGTTTTGTGTAGTTGTTGTGAGGCAATAAAAATATAGCATTTGTAAGACTGTATAAAAATGTAGCTTCCACAGTTCCATTTGTTCAGCCTTTATGAAGAGTGATAACATGCCTGTCTCCTGAGTAAATGGAGAACTGTGAGAGGAACATATATTAGTTCCAAAAGCTCTCTTACACTTTTGCCATCTATGATATAATGAATTCATTATGATATGAAACCCTCCAAGTGTCAATACAATTATTGAAAGATCATGTTCAGTTGCTGCTATTATGGACAACCACAGGATTTTTTTTCTGGGACAGGGAAGGAGTATATACATATACATATATAAATAAAAGCAACCGATGCTTCACATTAATTTGGCCATGAATCTGGGGTCATGGGGCAATTGTCCCTCCCTCTCCGCCCACAAATGCCCATGGCTGCTATCTTCATGGCTCTGAACATGTAAGAGAGTGCTAATATCAATCTTAAGGTACAAATTCTTATTGAAAATGCATGGACAGTGTTGCTTAACAATGGTTGATACTGGATGCTTGCTTAAATCTGGCCACGGTGGTCAGCTGGATGCACATATTATGACTGGAGCAGAATCCAAGCAAGATGATGTTTGGTAGATCTTTGAGAAAGTGGATGACCAATTGCATACACAGGACCTACTTATGTTGCATAAGCATAGATATGCACTGACCCTCATTCACACAGCAAGTTCCACAGGTGAGGCAGAAGGCCTGAGGTGTTCTCCGGCAATCCTACTGCCCGTGAACCAGGCTGTAGTTATGGAGAAACAAACTATATCTGCCTTTATCACAAAATCAAATGTGATAAAGAGATGACATTGTTGTGATTTGCTTCTTTTTCTTATTATCTTCTCAACCTTGGGTTGTTAATTGTCTTGCAAGAGGGACTAAATTACAATGAGAAGAAAAGAGGGTGGGAACGACAAGTATAAATGAATAGATGTTAAAAATGGCATAATAAGCCTTAGGGCAAATAAGTGATTCATGCAAGTGAGTGAAGGAAGGCATATATGGTAATCTCTAGCAAAAACCAAGATGATCTAGCATGTGAATAATGCATGGCTATATGCAATATTTGAATGAATAGAATGAAATATTGATCATGCAAAAGACTAAAAAGTACAAAGACTTTTACTTCAGTGCTGAAATGCAATCAGCAAAATATGAATTTATGATGAAGCTGAAACATCAGTGAAGGACAAGTAATATCCACTATATACTATACTTAGTTTTATACGATAGATTTTTTAAAAAAACTTGTGAAAGGTTAAATTTGACACTTGAGAGTCTGGATTGGCTTCATAAGAAGAAGATTGGGGACTATGCCTTAATCCTAGGTCAGGCTCACCTTCCAGAGCCTGCCTTGTAGACGGCTCTTGACACCAACTGTTTGGCCAGCTTTTCATTGGCCCTTACAAAGTCACAAGCAATTCACAAGAGCTATGTGAAGGCAAGTGGTAAGCTTTAGTGCTGAAACACTTCCTTTCATTGACAGCTACCACATTTAATAGGAGAGTTATAGTTATCACATGGTAATCAGGGCTTGCCACATTCTGCATCCCCTCTTTGCATTTTCCACAGGCGGAGAATTAACCAAAGTTAGTTCACACTTTCAAACTACTAACCTCAGTTGCCAGACACTAAGGCTATACACATGAGCAGCCCTACCCAAGTTAGGGTAGCCCTATCTGGGTAGGTCTGCTCATGTGCAGCGCCAGGATCAAGCCTGCAAACTGGGGTTTTTTACCTGAACATTTACGTGGGTTAAAAGGTGTGAATGTGCCCTTACTACAGATCAGGCGTGTAGCTAAGGGAGAGAGGGCCCATGCTCACCCCTCTCCCTGGCGGCTCCTCAGAGTGAGGGAGATGAGGAAGAAAATAGGGAGGGGTGGAGCTGGGGGCCCCTCTGGAGCTTGGGGGCCCGGGTTCTTTGAACCCGTCCGCTCAGTTATAGCTACGCCCCTGCCGCAGATACAGGGTCATGTGTATGCTCGGGCTTCACACAGCCTGAGCAGACACAGTGTTGGGCACCTAGAGCACCTGATTCCTGGGGAAATCCCTCAAATGTACCGTGTGGGACTCCTGGAGGCCAGGACAATGAGTCCTGTCTTCCACCAATCCATGCTTCATGGAGCCGCATGGATTGTGTGGGTACACAATGGTGCAACCACAAGAACATGAAGGATTGTCAGGGGAAAGGTAGGTGGAACCTTGCCTTCTGCCATTCTCCCCTGCCCCGCGCCAGTGGGGATTGTGTGAACAGGCTTACTATTTCTTATTACCTCCCAGTCAGCACAAACACTTGTTTTCCACCCATGATAGCTGAATAACAGAAGTGTATGAAGTTGCTAGTTAGGAGAGAGACACAGAATTGTGTAAAAGCGTTGGCTCATGTCCACTGCTCAAAGTTAAGACCCCACTTTGGCACGCTCAACACTGTTGCTTTCCAACATGTCAAAACTAAGGAGAGAGGGCAGGTGACTGTCCAGTACAGCATATCTATTAGGTTTAAAGCAGCTGTCTACAGCAAGACTAGCAGATTCCAACTGAGTTGTAAAGGCCCTCTGGAATTGCCCCCAAATCCAGTTGGCCAAGAGGGGAATTAAGGGTGGAACAAACTTATTCACCCCATCTGCTGGGCTATTGGGTTTGGTACTGCTGTTTGCACAGGTTGGCTGGTTTTCAGCCCTTTTTAGGGATGTTCTCTTCCAGAACACCTGGTTCCCCGTGGCGTTCATCATCAATATCCAGACCCTTATCTGGGTTGTCAGCCTCACTGACAAACTCTGGCCAAGTGTCCTCAGGATAGATAGCAGTAACCCTTTGAGTTGTAGCACAACAAAATCTAGGTGTGTAGACAGAAATCTGGTACTGACTGCAGGAACTTGCCATCATACCTTTTTAATTCCTCTTTGCTTTTATTTAATTTCTGATTGAGTTCTACAGTTCTTGAGAAATATTCTTTTTTTCTAGGTCACCATTGGAAGATGACAAACGTCAAGAAATCACTTTCCTCAATCCAAGTGTGGAAAGAAAGCTTCACTTGGACAAAGTTTTACATGGCTTGTTGCAATTTATCTTGAGAAGAGAAGCACTCAGCCATTTAAAACAACTATTTGTCTTATTTGGCAATCAAAGTAGGGTGCCAGAGTGTCTAGTGTTTCAATATCAAGGTGGATTAAAGAGTATTAGGGAAGCTTATGGAGGTCTCAGGGAAGAGATTCCCATAGTGTGAAGAGTTAATTCCATCTGAGCAGTTGCTCCCTTGCCTTTTGGGTTGAACAAATAGGGTGGACCCCCCACCCCTTTAAAGTTTGCATGGTGGTCATCTGGGCCATGTGTTATATCTGTTTGATAAACTATTCAGTCTAGATAGGGAAGCTTTGATGAATAACTTATTTGCTAGAAATACCAGGTGACAATGTCCCCTCAGTTTCATGGGTACTGACAGCCATCTGATACAGGCAATGAAAAAGGAAAGGAAAAGTTGTTGTTATATCAATATAGGTGTCTCAGATTGTTTTGCTTTTAACATTTTCCTGAAAATAAATGAGTTTCTCATGTGAAGAAGAGAGCTGTTCTTGGACAGATTGAAAAGGATGTTTCCTTGTTACTTGCTAGCTTGTAAGAATTGGACAGAATCACTACAGGTGATGAAGTTTACACAAACCATAGGAACATGCAAAGGAATATCATTCTCCCAGATTGTCCAGGGCTGCAACACTTCTGAGTACATATGCAGAAGACTGGGCATCAAGGAATTAAACACTTTATCTGCTCATTTTAACGGATTCTGGAATACAATCAAATGCAGAAGAAGCCGTTTTAGCCTTGAAAATAAAGTATAAAACATAAATTCAGGCATTAAAACAATGGTTTGAGGGAACAGCTGTAGATTCATCCAATCTGCCAGAAAATTGGCAGCAGCCAGCTAGATGAAAAGTGCCACAGTGTCATCAAATTACATGCAGATTCATGATAAAATGACCAAGATACAGCAGTTTGAAAATAGATTCCTAAGAAACTGATTTCACTTCTTGGTGACCCATACTCTGCCAAAGTTAACCAAACTTACTGGGGTTTGTTCTTGCTCCTTTGATGTGTGTGTGTGTGTGTGTGTGTGTGTGTGTGTTTTAAAAACCCATTGTTTCCACAGAAGAAAGAAATCCACTATTTCTTCTTTAAAAAAAAAAATCCATTCAGTGTTTTGAGCTGCTAGCCTTTGAAATCCCCATTATAATAGGATAATCAGCTGAGTGCACACATCACACTACATGTCAAATGCCCTGATCAGGCCTACTCAGAAGCACTCTTTTTCCAGGGTAAAGATGACTGCCACCTGTCTTTATCCTTAGCTTATGTGACCAATGCTACCTACTACAGTAAATATTCAGATGGAAATGTAACAGGTGCAACAGCCTCACCTATCTGTCTCCATCAAATCCTTGTCTCCCCCCATCCATTCAATTGTCAATGGAATAAATTTCTTGGCCTTCAGCCAGAATGGAAAAGGGAGGAGGAATCACCAGGTTACAACTCTTCCTAGCTTTGTGTCCTGTGCTACACTGCATATCCTTGCCTGCCAGTGCAGAACAAGAAGATGGAGAACATTGCCTGGGTGCTTCAGCACATGCTGACATGTTCCCTCCCTGAAAATGGCAAAAATGTATGGCATTTTTGAGGCAGACTTGGAAATGCTTGTTAATAATGCTTCCCCTGACCTTATCCTTGGCTAAGCTTTAATGGAAGTAGATGGCTGCTGCTGCCCTTATTGCTTAAAGTTTCTTTCTGTCTCTTCACTTTCAGTCAGAAATGCCACCTCAGTTTGTTTTGTTCTTGAATGTAATTGAAAGATATATCATTACTGTGCCCAGTGCCATTGAGTTCCACAGATCAGTTGGTAAAATAAATGGTTATAGCTATAGAATCTCTTCCATATCACAAGTATGCAGATGTTCTTTCATGCTTGAAAAGTTTCAGGGTTCAATTCCTTTTATTTACAGTCACCGACCAGAGAAATCTATACATACAGCTCAAACAGTAACAACAGTTAATCCAGCTATTTGTAGACCTTACAGAGTCCAGCTATACAGATACACTCTTACTTCAAATTCTAATGGCAATGAGACAGAATTTAGCAACTGCATAAGTAATTTTGTCATCATTATCAGATAAAAGATAGCTAACACAGAATTCATCCGGACAGCCAGGGTAATTTGCTAGAAGAGACACTACTAGTTCATAGCGAGTGTCCCTGTAGAAACTACAGTATAGTAGCACATGCGCAAGTGTCTCAATAGCAAAACCGTTCCATATAAAAGACTTTTTTGATCCTGCCTTCAAACAAAGCAGAAGGTAAAACATCAAAGTGTGCTAGCATGAAGGCTCTATGGTAGTTTGCTACCATAAGCTTATCTATGTAATTAGCAGGTTTCATATTCAATAGTTGGTTACCCACCATTAATCTCTTTGATATATCTCCTTGATTGCCATGCCATGTCACAAATTCTTTGGGATAGCACCAGGCTAGATTGATCAAGATTCATAGCCAAAAATGACCATGGAGCAAACCCATAGGAAAACAATTTCCTTTTAAGTTCCGTTTTCCAGTTGGAAGTGAACTTATCTGCTAACATGAGTAGTAAGAATCCAGTGGGATTAAGATTTATTTTGAGCCAAATTTTAAATATTAAAAGCCAGATTTTAGCCTCAACATTTATCAGTCCTGCCTCCACTCTCAGAGCTGCATTAGAAATGCCTTGTGGTACTTGAAATAGCTTCCTAAGGAATTTAGATTGGACAGCTTCTATGGCTTGGATGTTAGGACAAAGGCCGAACTGTGCTCCATAGAGCAAATGAGCTAACACCTTGGAAAAAGTCTTATAGCTGTTGGGATAAAAAGTCCGCCTCCAGAGTAGAAAAATGCCAATATTACTGCTGATGACCTTTGAGCATTTTGAATGACATATTATTGATGGATCTTACGACTGTGGAATGAAATACAATACCTAAGTACTTATAACAACTGACCTGCTTGAACTTATGCCCATCAATAGACCAATATAAGAGTTTGGGGTGCTTAGAAAACCTCATGATCTGCGTTTTAGAGTAATTAATCTGCAGAGCATGATCTTTACAGTAGGAAGCAATGGAATTAAGCATTCTTCTCAGGCCAATAGGAGTCTGCGATAGTATTACAGCGTCATCTGTGTACAAAAGCACTGCTATAGGTTTAGAGTCTAATATTGGGGAATGAAAATCTGAATGAGTCAGAGAGGCAACCATAGAGTTTATATAAAGATTAAATAATAGCGGAACCAGAATGTATCCTTGCTTTACACCTCTATTTGATGGAATGTCTTAGAGAGATAACCTGCTGCATTGCACCTAACTTTCAAGTAGGTGTCCTCAATTTATATTGTAACAAAAGTAAGTGACGATCGATAGTGGATGCTTGAAGTTTAGACCACAGCTTCTCCCCAGATACTGAATCAACTGCAGATTAAAGGTCAACAAACACAGCATAAAGGGCCCCTTTTGGCTTTGAAATATATTTTGCTATCAGATGCTGTAGAATCAAGGCCTGAGATAGTGGTGAATAACTAGGCCTAAAACCAACCTGTTCTGGTGCTAGAATATTTTCAGAGACTATCCGATCTAGCAGCCTTTCATATAAATGCCTAATATAGATCTTACTTACTATGATCAAAAGGCTTATCGATCAATAATTGGCGGGAAGATCTCTTCCCCTTTTTTTGGTAAATGGGGACAATGATAGCAATACCCCAGTCCTTTGGGATAGATGTGGATTAATCAATAAAAGAGAAAAGTGAGGCCAAAATAGGTCCACCATTTGATATTATTTTTAATAAACTCTAGGAGAATACAATCATAGCCTGGGGCCTTTCCTGGCTTCAGCTGTTTTGCCAAATTTGAAATCTTGGCTAGTGTTACTGGAGGCCATTCTGGAAACAAGTCAGCAGTGTAAAATTTCAGAGTGGTGTTTTTTTTTTGCCCCTCTCCCCATTTGAAATGCATTGCTCATCAGTGCTGGCAGGAATCAAAGACCTGATCCAGCTTTCTGCAGTTCCTCCAACAGCTGATAACACTTTTGGCTGAGGTGTGAGCAACAAGTTAAACAAGAACGTTTCAGGGCTGAAAGTATCTCTATACAGGTTTTTTTTGAGGACAATAACAAATTTTCATCAGTAGTGAAAATGCAGATCTAGTGCATGGTATTGATGGCACATTCTCTTAGCAGCCCATTTCATGCAATGGTGTGGATAATGCCATAATGTACCGAGCAGAATTAGATCAGGTGCATCTGTAACAAGTTATTATGGACCTACTGAATTGCTGCCTGGACATATGCTTCCCAAGCCCATGTTGAGTTGAAGGACCAAAGCAAAGTGTTGATAATTTGTAACACCAGCATAATATGTACAAAAATTGTACAATGTATTTTCTGTATATATATATTTATATTTATTACATTTCTGAACTGCCTAACACCTAGATCTCAAGATGGTATACAGAACCTAAAACAATAAATAAAATGCAATAAAAACAATTTCAACAATTTTAAAGCATATAATTTTAAAAATAGTTTTTGACAAGAATCATTTTGTTAAATCATTTTGTTGGGCTGTCTAGTTTGGTGCTCAATTTTCTCCACTGGTAGCCTAACTGTAAACCCATTTAGGTTTACTTCCTACTATGCTTTCAATGTCCTTCTGGTAGGTTTGCAAACATGCACATTTTTATTTATTTATTTTATTTAACATTTATATACCGCTTTTCCTCCAAGGAGCCCAGAGCATTGTACATGGGAATGCTTATATTCACAACAACCCTGTGAGGTAGGTTAGGCAAAGAGCTATGTGACTGGCTGAGAGTCACCCAGTGAGTTGCATGGCTGAATGGGAATTTGAACTTAGGTCTCCCTGGTCCTAGTCCAACACTCTAACCACTATACCACACTGGCACATAAAAATTGAAGATCCATTCAAAAGTATTTCCTGACTGAAGTGAAAAACCATCAAGAAGAATTCAAAGATTTAGCCAATAAATGTAACCACCATGTGAGACCCTTTAAAAGCATACACTTCATATTGTCTTTCCTCTCTGGAGAATGCTACATGATCCCCATTGGAGAAATATCAGATTTCAGTTATTTAATATATCAGATAAATCCTTTATAATGGTATTACTTCCACTCTGTTTTAGATATATGCTTCTGCAGTTTGTCAGACAAGAATTTAGATGGTGTTAGATTTTAAAAATCTTTATCTCTTGTAATCTAAAAGAGGAAGGAGAAGCAAGGACAATATTTTAGAAAAATGACTTTTGTACCACCAACTAGCCTAATAAACCTGCAAGCAAGCTTAGTTGTATAAAAACAATCATTTGCTGAAGAAATTATCTGTGGAGATAAACAAAAACTGCTTTTGTTTCAGATTATAAAAGAGGAACTATATAGGACTAATAAAACAGCTTCACTCTCTGCCTTAAGCATTTTGTATATTTTGTAAGGCATATATATGAGTTTCTTCTCTCAGACTACGGAATGTAATTTCTCAAGTGAAACACCCAGAACTTCATTTTACAGGCATTGTGAATAAATTCTGATTATAAGCTTCAGGTAACTTGTGTCCCAGTTGCATGAGCTGTGTGTGGAACTGGGTTGTCTGAAGTCAGAGTACACAGTGGACATAAATGCCACCATGTTTTCCACCACTTGCAATGGTGGCATGTTTCACTGTGCTTGTGTCTTACAGTTCAAATCCTCAATTCTTCAAATGTCCCCACTTGTCATTGTCAGAGGCCCCAAGGCAAGGACTGGGAACCCCAGAACTGGTGAGCCATCAACTGCAGTCTGGAGCATATTCTGGGGCAACAAGGGTTCTCAGGTTTGGGGCTGGCTTCATACCCGGGCTGCCCGCAGGGACCTCCTAAAGAGGAAGGCCTATAGAGACAGCTTGTTTGTGCTAGGACTTTGCCCAGACAAGAATTGTTCCCCAGCTCTAGCTCCTGACTCTCAACTTGTCTTCTGGCTCCTGCCCACTTCTCAACCCTGACAATCACCGGGACATGTTGGATGCCTTCAGGCAACATACTTCTACCTGGCTGCTATAGTCTTACAGCAGAAATGGTCAGCAGTGGCTGGTGAGTTAGTTAGTGCAAGAGGTAGGAAGGCCTATAAAGATGCTGCTGCTGCTGCTGCTGCTGAAGAAAAAACCAAGGGAGAAACAAGGTTGCAGGGAAGGCAGGGCTGCTGGAGTCAGCACCATGCAGCTGAGCAGCTGCCCACCACAAGCTGCAGATGTCAGCTCAGCACCTATTTGTGATGAGTACTCCGAGTCAGCAACCACACATCTGCATTGTGTTGATTCCAGCCAGCCCATGCCTCCACCAGACTTGGACTGGCCCACAGGGCAACAGGACATATTCCCAGTGTGCCCCATCCGCGAGGCACCCCTGCGCCCCACCACACTTGGCAGCAGTGAATACTCCCACCCTTAAGTACCCATTCTGCTCAAAACCCGGTGCCCTCCCCACATACATTCCACCACCCTCCCAGTGCCCCCAGTCCAACCCTGGCCTTCACTGCTTCCTTGCATCTGCCTATGGAAAAAGGCATGGTGCTCCCCTTCTCCTTGGACATCACTCAGCCTCTTCCTACAATTCCTGCCTGTTCTTGCCACTGAAAATGGCAATCTGCATCTTCTCCCTGGCCTGCTAGCTTTCCACATGAAGGCAGATATGATGGGAGGTAGTGCCAAAGATGTGATCTTCCATTGTCCATTCTGAGGCAGTACACTCCCTCAGAGTGTACTGAGGTGGGCTCAGACGGGCTCTGTCAGAAACAAGGAGCTTCACTGAGAGTTGGTGTTATAAAGTTATGATATGGCACGGGCACAATAGAAGATGAAACTGTGTTGTAACAGGCACTATCCAACAGTTGCACTGCAGGCTAGGGATATAACAACAATATATTGTTGTTTGAATATTTATTTATTTATTTATTTATTCGATTTCTATACCGCCCTTCCAAAAATGGCTCAGGGCGGTTTACACAGAGAAATAACAAATAAATAAGATGGATCCCTGTCCCCGAAGGGCTCACAATCTAAAAAGAAACATAAGAGAGACACCAGCAACAGTCGCTGGAGGTACTGTGCTGGGGGTGGATAGGGCCAGTTACTCCCCCTCTGCTAACTAAAGTGAATCATCACATTAAGAGGTGCCCCTTCGCCAAGTTAGCAGGGGGAAATATTGGAAAATTAAGGATATTGGCAACAAGGGTGTAGCTAGCCCGCCGGTGGCCCGTGTGCGGCCGCGGCAGGTGCCCCGATAGCCCCACCCCCTGCGTCTGACGTCAGATGCAGGGGATAGCCACGCCCCCCACGTCTGACGTCAGACGCGGGGGGCGTGGTCTGGCTCCTGAGCGGAGCCTTGAGGCTCCATTTGGGAGAAGCAGCTTAACTGCTGAAGTTAAGAAGAAGCAGCTTAACTGCTGAAGAAGCAGCTTAACTGCGTTTGCGAACGCAGCACCAGTCTTAGCTCCTGAAGGGGCCGCGCGGCCCCTTCAGGAGCTAGTTAGGCTGGTGCTGTGTTCGCAGCGCCAGCCAGGAGCAACTCTTCCCTGTAGTTTAGCTCCCGAACACAGCGCCAGCCTTTGTTTAGCTCCCGAAGGGGCCGCGCGGCCCCCGCTCGGGAGCTAAACTACCGCCCCTGTGTCAGATGCGGGGGGCATGTCAGGGCTGCGAATGGTGGCTCCTGATTGGGCACAGCTCAGGTTCCTTGAACCCGTTTCGCCCAATTATAGCTACGCCCATGATTGGTAACCAATTGCCTACATTTTTAATTCAAATATTCCCTCTTTCTTCCACTTTTTGGAGAAAGTGAGATGGGGGGCTAATCTGACGATCAGCAAAAATCGGGCTAGCCTCCGCTAGCCTGATTTGTGCTGATCGTCAGAACCACCGGGCTCAGCTGCGAGCCCAGTGGTTCTCGGGCGGTTAACCCACTCCTGTAGCCCTCCCTATAGCCTGGGTTTGCAGAGTGAGTGCGCCACAAACCCGGGCTATCTGGTCGTGAGTAGCCGCGGTGTGGCTCCACGGCGCAGCTACTCACAAGTAGACCCCTGGAGAGGAGGCGAAAGGATGCCTCCCAGCTCCAGGGAGCTCCCCAGTATGCCCTGCATGCTTGTGCAGGGTATACTGGGGCTTCCGGGGGCCACGCAGCCCCTAATCCCCGCAGCCCCCAGCAGCCGATCCGGCCACCCAGGGCTCCCTGCCCGCTCGTCTGCGGAGAGAGTGGGCTTAGCCTGCTCTCCCCGCAGTTTTGCAAAAAGCGAGTTTCACGGATCATGAGACCCACCTCAGGGTCAACAACTAATATGGTAAGACTTGCTCCCCAGAACTTCAAATCTAATGGTTAAATGCGAAAAAACAAATCACTGCTTTATACATTATAGGCCAAATTCTTCTGAGCTTTGCTTGAAGAATTAAAAATGAAGGTCTCTTCTAGCCTGATTTGGCTAAAGTTTATTCCCTAAAAATCAAACAGAGTGATTAAATTAAAAAAACCCAACAATTTTATTAATATTACTCTTTTTCATTACAATTTTTTTCTTTTTCTGGAACAAAAAGCAATCTGCATTTCCATCAGTGCCACTTCTGATAGCAATCCCAGTTCAAAAGCACATTAAATACTGTTGTAAATTGTATTATTGATGTCTCCAGAAGGCGGTGAAGAAATATTTTATCAAGATGTGCAGCATCACATCCTTTCCAATGTGTTAGTTACTAATCAGTATTCAGGTGATACTCAGAAGCAATAAATGAAATTAAATGCTAATGCACCTTCATTGCTATCTTATGAACATTATTATGATTTACCGTGCAGTCCATCACCGGTATGACTATCCCTATATAACAAGCTGTGCTGTATGATTATATACTTTTCTTCATATTGTTAACTTTCCCAGACACTCTTGCTTCAAGGTAAGGTTGCAGGTCATGAAAAAGGGAAAGGGGAATGAAGTAACACATTGGACAACAGATGACTTTAGTAAAGAATGCTTTCTTAGCCAAAGGCCGAGAAACGATGGGACAACAGATCCAAACCCTTCCCATGTACTGCATTTCTCTCTCTCTTTTCTCTTATCTTTCAGGGTATTTTAATGGATGGATTGGACATTCTAATCTGTATTGCTGATTGTAACAACTCTTTCTCAAGCCCAGTAGTTGAAACTTGTTATATTATGTATGCACTATATAAAAAAA
Source organism: Hemicordylus capensis (assembly GCF_027244095.1). Lineage (NCBI taxonomy): Eukaryota > Metazoa > Chordata > Lepidosauria > Squamata > Cordylidae > Hemicordylus > Hemicordylus capensis. The sequence goes on along the minus strand of NC_069657.1, from coordinate 179,520,323 downwards.
TTCCTGTGCTGCTGATTTCCACCTTTCAAGACTATTGCATAATTCATTCATTTATTATTTATTTATTGTTTCCCCATAAAAATGTACAAAGTGGTGTATAATAATAAATATAACAGTACTCTTGTCATTAATTAAGTATTATGGTACCAGGCCTAATCAAGTTCTATCACAGCCCATGCAGTATGGATTGTCATAATGAATTTAAGAAATCAATGTCATGAAATATTCTGAAAGTAAAGAATTCCAAATCAGAATGTTGAAATAAGTTCTGTATTTGTTTTATCTGTAGTTTAGGGGCATAGTACCTACTTGTAATTTGCTAAAGAATATTTTTGTGGTGAAGGCTCTGGCAACTGAACTAGCTTCTGCAATGACATAGATTGTCCAGAAACAATCAAACTTCTGACAAAAGAATGTTAAAACATAGGCTGCATTCACATGAAACACGGAATCGTGGTTCTGTGCCCCCTCCCCCCCCTCTCCTAGCCAAATTTGGGCATACTGGAGAGTAGCCTCTCTGCAGTTAGACTGCAGAGAGACGGGGGAGTTGGCTGCGTGGGCTTCCTTCTTGACTGAAGGACAGCCCACTCAGCCAATCAGGGAGGGGGGAGGCGGAGCTTCCTCTCTCAACTCCAGTCCACACAAATGCAGCCTCCAGTGCTGCATTTGGACCAAAGGAGTCTCCCTAGACACTTGGTTTGGAGCAGTGAAGCTCACTACAAACCAAGGGTTCAGATTGGAGTCTCCTGAGTGCAACCTCAGGTCCCACTACGGACAGGAATGGAGTTGCATGGGTTCGCATGTAATGGTAAAGAAACTGCAGGTCCCTGCAACTCCAGTCTTCTGTTACGTATGAATGCAGCCATAATTTAGCATCTGTGAGAAACTTGAGAAATCTGTTTGGCTGAGTAACACTTAAGTCATATGGCCAAGAGGGTGTTGTCAAGACAAATTCAGAAGCTGAAAGCAGGGAAATGTAATGGGAAGATTTAGCAATAGTAGGCAAGCTAAGGGCAGTAAGGCCAGAACCAAAGTGGTGAAGTAGGTAATGGACTGCGAAATGGGAACTTAAGGATGGACTTACACATTATATATAGTTCCATGATTATTTTTAGAGGTGGGTAGTTTTGGGGTTTTTTTTTTGACAGCTATTAAGGCTTCAATTTGAAGGGAGAATATTTGTGCTTCTTAACCTTTCCCCCCATGCCATTTTATGCCAGGGGTTCCTGATTAGCAGGAACCCCTGGTAACTGGGCAAAGACATACCCTTCAATGTTGTGGTTCTCTTTATATTAAGCAGGTGGAGAGTAACCGACCCCTATTCATCCAGCTGATGGTGGTATTGTGATTCCTTTTGGGAGAAAGAACCATATTGTTGTTGTTGTTTTATTTTCTGTGCACTATATAAATAATAGTAGTCATAATCCCCCCACTGAAAATTAGACCTCTCAGCTGCTTTTTACTCTTGCTGGTCTAAACAGTGTTAGGGTAAAGGGTAAAGAAGGCTCTCTCCCTTCCCCTACCGTGCTTTTGCCCTTCAAATTGCAGCTATATTGATGACTACCTTGTTGTCTTTTTCAAGTCTCTAATAACAATTGCAGAATTAAATGTAATGTACATTTCCATCCCAAGGGAACAGTAGGTAGTAGACCAAGACATCAGAGGGAAAGACAGGAAGAGAAGAGAGTAAAAGTAAGGAATGATAACAGGAGTTTCACATGGGCTAAGAACAGGAGAATTTATAGGCAAGGAAGCTGAGGAGAGAAGTGTAGTGCTGGCCAGTGAGGTGACATGATATATAGGGAGGGGTAAGAAGAGGCTTCCACCCCTAAGTGATGAGCAAGAGGGAAGGAAGATGTAAGGTGGTGGAGGACAGATGGCTAAGAAGCTGGAGTCCTAGGAACAGAGGAACATGGGAAGCTGCCTTATATTGAATCAGTCTATCTAGCTCAGTATTGTCTATACCAGGGATAGGCAACCATGGTTTTCCAGCTGTTGAACTACAACATCCCACAAGTTATTGTGGCTGGGGATGAAGAGAGTTGTAGTTCAGCAACAGCTGGAGAGCCTACATCTGGGAAGGTTTCAGGTAGGAATCCTTCCCAGTCCTACCTGGAGATGCCAGGGATTGAACCTGGGATCTTTTGCATATAAAGCAGATGCCCCCCAAGCTTGGTATTCCTAATGACTCAGCAGCTGCACAGTCAGATCATAGCTGTTTCCTGGCCAGTGTTGGCATGACAGCCAATGTCAACAGCACAGGCTAGGCATTCCTAGCTATTCAGCAGCTGCTCATTGCCCAGTGCTAATTCCAGATGTTCTCCACTTCCACCTCTGCCTTGCATCTTCTGCTGGCATGGGGCCTCTTCTTCCTGGTCACCACTCATATCAGGAATGACAGCCTTTTCTTACGCAGTGCATTCACTGATGACTGCTGGACAAGGGTAGTGTAAGCAGGAAGGTTGGCTGGAGAAAGGAGAGTAGGGTCAAATGTGAGCTGATAAGCAGGGGATTGTGGAGTCATGGAAATGATAAAGAAGGCCTAGAAGAAAGTGGGGCTGAGGAAAACCTGATGTTCTGTCATTCTGGTTAATATTTAATAAAATGTGCAATGGATTACCATGGGATACACCATAAAAACACTTTAGAATTGGCCTGACTGCATACTGTTACATCTATGAAGACTTAAAAAAAAATCTTTTGTGTTAAATTTGCCAGAGTTAATGTGTTAAGAAGTAACAAGCTTTTTAAGTTAGATGTCTTTTTTTGTAGAAAATTACTATAATAGTTACTTTTGCTAAAATGCAATTACTGTCACTGTAACAATCAATCATTTTGTGTGTGTGTGTAGAAATAACTTTAGCTACTAGTGAGTGCATTAAAGAGCCTGAGATCAAGTGGCTGAGTACCAGATTTAGAGGTAGAAAGCATGTACTTTTTTTTAAAAGGAAGGAAAAATCTTGTATAAAATTATTGTCCTTCAGGTTATCACAATTCATTTTTAAACACTCCATTGGGGTTCAGCAACAGTGGCTTCTAAAAGACTGAGTTTAAAATTATACGGCATTGCAGGTACTTCTGAACAGTTGAATCCAGCTGGTAAAAGTAGCTCATGCTATGTCAGGATCTGGCATTTGAGATGTGCACGAGCAGCTCGTACATGGGCTGGCGGGGCGGGAAGTGGTTCTCTTAAGGACCCGGTAAGGAGCTCCTTATCCGCTCCTCCCCACCCTGCTGCTTTTGCACTGGCGGCACTCACTCTAGTAACAGCCGCATGGGGCTGCAGTGTTGTTACCGGCAGGCGCCGCATGGTGTCGGCACGCACCACGGCTGGTGTGCATGTAGTGCTGTTCCCTGCAGCCTCTGTGCGGTGTCGGAGGCTGCATGCAGTGGACATGCGGTGGAGGCTGACAGGCCGGTGCGCATATAGCACTGTGCCCTGCAGCCTCAGCACGGCTTCCTTGCTTGCCGCCGCCGCCACACGGAGGCTGCAGGGAACAGGGCTGCAGCCCTGCACAGCCGTTGCTAGGGCAAGCACTGCCACTGGCAAAGAGGCAGGATGGGGATGAGCAGGTAAGGCGCTCCGTACTGGCTCCTTAAGAGAACCGTGCCGGAGCTGATTTGGCGCTTCCTAGAGGCGCCGCCAAACAGGCTCGTGCACATGCCTATCTGACATAGCAGGGAGATCATTGAATGCCAATGGGGAATTTATTTAATTTATTTATGTACACAGATTAAAAACATCAAGCGTGACTTGTCCCCTTAGCTAAGCAGGGTATGTCCTGGTTGCATATGAATGGGAGACCAGAAGTGTGAGTGCTGGAAGATCTTCCCCTCAGGGGATGGAGCCGCCAATCTGGGAAGAGCAGAAGGTTCCAAGTTCCCTCCCTGGCTTCTCCAAGGTAGGGCTGAGAGAGATTCTTGCCTGCAACCTTGGAGAAGCCGCTGCCAGTCTGTGAAGACATTACTGAGCTAGATAGACCAAGGGTCTGACTCAGTATATGGCAGATTCCTGTGTTCCCATGTACTCTAAGGTTAAATAAAAAGGGGGGGATGACAATAAACAGATTAGCAGCATAAAACCCCCAATAAATTCAACTTTAAAACCAGCAAATCAGGAATCTTACCTTACTGAGAGGTAAAGGGGATAAAAATATCTTTGTAGCCCTTTTAAAAACAGCACATGTGGGGGCCTCATACACATCCCCATGAACTGAATTTCACAATTGCAACATCACCACTGAAAAGGCCCCATCCCTCATACCTGCCAAATGAATTTGTATCAAAGGTGGGCCAGAGAGCAAGGCTTGACAGTAAGGGTATTAAAGTCTGGATAGGTTCATATGAGTAAAGACAGGCCCAGAAATAACTTAGTCCTAAGCTACGTAGGGCTTTGAAGATCATAACTAGCATCATAACTGGGCCCATAAATGAACTGGCAACAAATGCAGCTGATATTAAAGTAGATAGTGGGGCTATTCAGACGAGCGTGCAAAACCAGGCTCAGGGAACCCAGCCCAGTTTTGCACACTTATGTGAACCACTGGGATCACACCCAGTTCTGGTGGCCACATGACGGCAAACCCGCCAAAGTCTCCTCCTCCTAAAGGTAAGTGAGTGCTCACTTAACTTCATTTTTTAAAATCATGTCAGCTGCGGCTGCTTGCAGCTATGGCAGGCACACTCGGTGGGGGGGGGTAGAGGGGATCCCAGTAATGCACTCAGTAATGCACTGTGCACTTGCATGGTGCATTATTGCAGCTTGGCGGGGGGGGGATGTGCAGTGGCATGTCGCGGCAGTCCGACCCCAGGAGCTGCAGCGGGAGCCGCTACCCGTCTGGGTGGATATCCACCCACCCAGGGACTGACAACCTATTGTCTGCAGGGAAGGTAAGTTTAACCTTCCTTCCCTGCAGACAGCTGGAGAGCTCTTCTCACTGATTCTGAGAGGAACTCTATTATATGCTGAGATCCTAGTTCATGTTAGCAATCTGACTGCTGCATTTCGGGCGAGCTGAAGTTTAGGACTGTTTTCAAAGGCAGTCTCAAATGAGGTATATTACAATAGTCTGATCTGAATGTAAAAACAGATCTGTTTTCTACAGGTAGAGTTGCAGCTGGTATATCAGCTGAAGCTGATAAAAGGTGGTCCTGGCGACTATGTCAGCTGGAGATCCAAGGAAAATGCCAGGTACAGGAGCAACCTCAAACTATGCTTCTGTGACTTTATTGGGGATACATTACTATCCAGAACAGGTTGAGTGAATACCACTATTTAGGTGAACTCAGTTTGCAACCAACAATATCTCTGTCTTGTCTGGATTTAAGTTCAGTTTGTTAGCCCTCATCCAGACCAGAATGGCTTCCAAGCACCATTTAAGGGTTTCCACTGCCTTTTTGGGATCATTTGGTGGAAATAGAGCTGGGTGTCATATCACATCCTATGTAATGGATTCAATACAGAATTTCAGATGACTTCCTTTCTTTGAAAGATAAAGTGCCTATAGTCAGCCACTGGGGCCTCTTCCTATTGTTGCTACTTATCACACTACCTCAGGGGCTGCAATAGGACAATAGATTCAGAATGGGTGGAAACCTCCTCAGATAAGGGCGCCTTTCACAACAGATTTGCTCTGATGGCCAAACATTCCATCTCCACTTGATCCAATCATGGGGCTGCCTGTGATGGAATTACTCCGGAAATGCTGTAAGACAAGGAAGGAGGACTTAGGTACATGCTTGGCTGCACAGTTTGGTACTCCTGGAGCAAATTATACTTTCCCAGCGGATGAGCACTAGAACAGGGGTTCCCAACCTTAGGTCCCCAGATGTTGGACTACAACTCAGCCACAATGGGGACCCAAGACTGGGAACCCATGTGATAGAAGAATGAAGACTGTAGACTGCTTCTGAGAGGAGGCCCTTAGGCTGCTGAGATTAAAAACATTATAAACACAAAGCTGGGGTCAGCCTCTGTAGGTCAGCCTACAATGGCCCTTGCATTCAGATATGGTCTTGCAGCTTTTTCACTGCCCCGAGCTATCCATGCATACTTGCTGATTAACCCTCAGTTTACCTTCCTAGCTCTTGAACATTCGATTGTTTCCTGCTCATCCAGGAAGATTGTGGGCATTTTGTCAAAACAGAATTGTACCCATAAAAATGGGTAGAATGGTCTAGATATGAATTATATGCAGCATCACTTCAATTTATTCAGTTTTGCTTCATGATCTGAATCTTGAGGGATGTTAATAGTTTTCTCACTATTTCACTCTATGGCTTTGTAATCACTTTTTGAACCAGCTTATCACTTTTGGTTTTCTATGTAATTGTGCTGAAACAGCTAGAACTGTTATAAATGGGTATCCATTTATCATTTTATGTCCCTACACCTAGAAACATGCAAATGCATGATAAAGTATCTTCTGTAAAATAAAAAAAAATCATATGTGTCAAAAGAAATACCCTTCTTGTCAGACTGTCACAACATTGACACTAGATTTTTAAAAAGAAAAATCATCAGGGCACGTATATGGCTATAGGGATGGTGTCATTAGAATGCTGGTGAATGCTTTCCATAGGGTCTGAAAGCATCTGTTAACACATTTTAAAATATATTGTGGTATACTAAATCAGTCCCAGAAGATCAGTTTCTGAAACTGAAGTGTGGGAAGGGGTAGTGAGGAACAGAGCCTAATAAGAGAAATTGTTTCAAAGGCAGATTTCAGAATATTAGCCAGGATCCAAGGGCCACTTCACACACAGCCAATGTGCTCAGGCATTTCAAATCATCCAGCCCCACCCTTCACATTCCCTCTGAAGCTCCTCATATCTTTGGAACCATTGGGAGAGGCTGCATCTGGAAAGAGAAACGGCAACCTTTTCATGCATACACACAATCAAATTTGTGGATCTGATTAACTCCTCCTAAGGCAGATCAGGTGCTGCTATCAAGAAGAGCCTCTTGATTTTGGTTTCCCCAGCATTAAAAACGGATTCCAATGAAACCCATTTTAAAACATGAAAATAGCTGGATATATATTTCTCTTTTGGAATCAAGCCCCACCCCCAAGAACACAAACTTGCAAGAATGCATTTTAAAAGAACCATATCAGGCAAATTCAGAGGATAAAACCTGGCTTTATTATAAGTCAGTAACAAACCTCAGCCTTCACAGTACGGTCAGGATTTAATTTACTTTTTCTATTTGCTAGTGCCAATTAAAGATTGGAATTGGCTATTTGCTCTTGATATTTGTTTATCTGAGATCTCAGTCTTACAGCCTTTAATTCTTATTATTACTACTACTATTATATTATTACTATTATTCATATACCACTTTTCAACAAGAACAATTTCAAAGTGGCTGTTTATATCCATTGACTTCAGGTGTCCTTATGTAGATCTGTGACTCTTGGGAGCCTGTGCTTTCTAGGCAGAGCTTTAGAAAGATAGCAGACCATATGGATAGCCTCTGATAGCTGTAGTGCACCTAGTTTTTAAACTATTAGATTGAAAGTCTGTGCCTGGTTCTTTTTTACCTTGTGCATAGCCATATTAATTCACTTTAGCATGTATCAAGGTAATTTCTATGATATGTGTCCTATGGAATAGGTGACAAAGAAACACTTATCATGTGACCATAAAATTCACCAGTCTTTTCTTGCTGAGCTAGTGTGTGTGTGTGTGTGTGTGTGTGCGCGCGCATGTGTGTATGTGCACATGCATGTGTGAGATGATTTTCCTTTTGGTTACTTGTTATTAATTGCTGTCTTTATATTTAGTGGCTCCACCCCCCCTTCTACAAAAAGTATATGTTGCTTTGAAAAATGTAGTATTAATATGTTTCTACAGCCCTTTAATTAATATAATTTTTAATTGTCACCATAGTAAAATATATGCTGAAATAAGTTGATTATCTTGCTGGAGTGGAAAGAAAAATAATCACATTGCTGGCTTATTAGAAACATGGAAGCCTAATAACAATGACATTATTCTAATTAGAATTTAGAAAACTCATTGAGAAACTGTTGATTTGCTGGCTCTCAATCTAATCTCATTATGTTCTTTTTAACTATGAAGAGAGTGGGTTTAAAGATCTCCAGCAGTGAACATGAGATGAGAAACTTGTAAAGAGTTTAAAGAGCCAGAAAAATATAGGTTTCTTAAACACAAGTTAAGATGTGTTTTATAGAATCTATTGTCCAGGGATAAGCACCTGTGACATTACTTCAACTGTATATGAGAAGGCACTCTTGACTATGCCTAGGTAATCAATAGCAGAATGGTACTTTCAGGAGGCTGGAGTATCAGGCAGCTGTGCACAGTAGGGGTGTGCCTGAACTACGGTTTGAGCACCACTTTGAGCACCGTTTGGGGAGCGGGAGCTTTAAGAAAGAGGAGAGCAGGTCATTATGTGTTCTCTGCTGCCCCATGCCACTTCCTGCTGGGGTGGCACTCCGCTCAAGTACCCCCACTATGTGCCAGCATGCACATGGCATCTGTGCATGTGCAGGAGCCATTTGCATGGTCAGCATGGCATTGCTGACTATACAAATGGCTCCTGCGCATGTGCATGCTGGTGCCGTGTGGGGGTTCTTGGGCTGAGCGCCACCCCAGCAGGATGCTGCATGGGGCAGCAGAGAGCAGGTAAGGACCTGCTCTCCTATTTCTTAAAGCTCCCACTCCCGGCTCCCAAACAGTGCTCAAACCTATGCTCAAACCAAGGTTCAGGCACACCCCTAGTGCACAGGGCTGGCCATACCCTGAAGCAGGGTGATGATGTGGATCGCTTCAGGTATTGGACTGTGGTCTAGTTCTCAGTGGGGGCACGGTAACCCACTCAAAGACCTCCATGAAATGGCCTGCAGAGGAAGGGAGACAAAGAGACTATTCACACGATGGGATGAAATGGGGCTAGCCTCCACTAGCCCGATTTTGTCCCACCGTGGGAACCACCGGGCTCAGCTGCGAGCCTGGTGGTTCCTGAGCGGGTAACCCACTCAAGTAGCCTGCCCCTTAAACCAGGTTTGTGGAGCGAGCGCTCCACAAACCCAGTTGGGATTGTGAGTAGCCGTGGTGCGGCTCCGCACTACAGCTACTCACGAGTGGACTCCTGGTGTGAGGCTGAAAAGCAGCCTCCCGGCTTGGGGGTCTCTCCTGTATGCCCTGCGCGCTTGCGCAGTGCATACTGGAGCTTCCGGGGCCCGTGTGGCCCCGCAACTTGCCAGCCCCTGCTGGCTCCGTCACGGAGCCAGCAGTCGTGTGGGCGGCTGATCCAGCCACCCAGGCAGGTCTGCCCAATCGTCTGCAGGGAGAGCGGGCTTAGCCCACTCTCCCTGCAAACCCGGCATAAGCGGGTCTCACTGATTGTGAGACTCGCCTCACTAAGTCACCAAGCTGCTTTCTTCTTTCCTTCCAAGTAAAAAACATAGGAAAGGGAAGAGCTTTCAAAGATGGAGGTTTACTAGAAAAAAGGAAGAAAGGGGATGGGAGGGAGGGACTGCCCATTAGTCCTCTGCTTCAGGCAACAAATTGTCATGGTCTGGCACTGGCTGTACACTTTAAGTGGGAAACCCACTCTGTGTACACTTTTTATTTATTTATTTCTGAATAAAATGTGAAGCCGCTGTCTATATGGTCAGTAAGAAGAAATGGCTGAAAAATACCCTGCATTTCCTTGTTTATGTAGACAAAATAGCAAGCAACCTGTGAAGCTTGATTCAGACTCAACCTATCAACTTTGAGTTGTGAATTTGAGATTACATTTACACATGTAAGGGATATTTGTGTTCCTTCGAGTTCTGTCCTATATTGTCTTGTACCAGTAGTGCAAATAAAGAAGACAATACCTTTGTTTTCGTCATTCATAGTTACTAAAGTTTTAGTAATTCATAGTTACATAGTTAGTTCTGAAGAATGCCATCAGGGATTTGGCCAAATATATGGTTTAAAATTGCCATTAGAATTACCACAATAAGTTTTCAGTTTGAGAGGGTCCAGGATGCAAAATGAGTATTCCCTAAGAAGATGTGATATTCCTAATAGTTTGTATCCCCCTCCAACCATTGTAGGCACTGCCTCAGACTGAAATGTCATGTCAGGTAGCATTTGTGATGGTAGACAAACCTAGCCTGAAAATAACCAGGTGCTCTTCAGAAATATTTCCTTGTGATCTTAAAATTCAGGGGGATCTGTGTGATCTAGATGTGATCTACAATACAGCTAGCGAATGGTACAGCATTTTATCTTATAGTCTGTCTCAGTCATTGGACTTTTTCCTCATAGGATTTGCGATGCAAAACAGAAGTCAGATCTCGGGGGTAAAAGGCAAAAACTGGAGCTTTGTTTCCAGAGATTCATGCTGGCTAGCTGAGAAAATATTAGCCTGATCAGCTCCCACTGCTATTCTCAGGCTGATCCCAAGCAGTTGACCATAAACTCCATCCTGATTAGCTTACCTCCGCTATTTAGCATTCTGGGTCAGTCAGCATGAACTCTCTGACGTGAGCAATGAACATTTACTAGCCTTCTATTCTTGCCTTACTTTATCTCACACCTTGACTTGCTACCTTGTTATGCCCTGCCCTGTCTTGAGTTATTCTGGATAAAAATCTTTTGAGAATAAAATCCAGCACAGCCCTAAATCCTAGTCATATTGATACTTTTCTAGAAACATGGTTATCATTTTGAATTTTATTGTCAGAAGAAGGATAAACTATAAGGGAACAGAAACACTGAATGCTATTTATATTTTGTTTAAATATATTTTATATATTGATTAAAATCCAGTTTTATTTATTAAGCAAATGGGTTCTTAATCTAATGAGATATATGTGGGTGAGGGTGTGTTTAAAACTGTCTTATACCTGTAAAGTAAAGTGTGCCATCAAGTTGATTTTGACTCCTGACACTCTCAGAGCCCTGTGGTTTTCTTTGGTAGAATACAGGAGGGGTTTACCATTGCCTCCTCCCGTGCAGTATGAGATGATGCCTTTCAGCATCTTCCTATATTGCTGCTGCCTGATATAGGTGCTTCCCACAGTATGTAGAATGTGTAAATTTAAAGATTAGTCTGTAAAAATATTATACTAAAGATCCCTAATGATTAATAATTGTATAATCATTGTATAATAGAATTCTAAAGATTCCTAATGATTTATCATGGGAAAAGTGGGTGGGGTGTGTGTGGTGGACCTGGTACAGTGCCTGACAGAGATCTCACAGTTGCCTCACTTCAGTGCTTTGCTTCTCCAAATTCTTTATTCTAATTCAGTCAAACCTAAATATTATGGGTTATGAACTCTGGGTTTTATAATTCTATTAAAAATGTCAAGTTGTACATTGTGAATTAAGGAAGATATCCAAATTGTGATGAAAGCAATCAGTTCTTTAATTGCACACCATGTTTGAGAGTTAAACCAGTTGCCTTTTAATTCAAAAATTTAATGGTGATAGTATTAAACCTGGCTCACCCCTAAATCCTAGAATGATCGTATTAAGTCATTAACAAGGCCTTTTTTTTTTTTTTGGTCATTTGTACTTCCAAATTAACCATGGTGAACATCAAAGCCTTTTTATTTTAATGTGTTTGTATTAAACAGCTTCTCACAGATACCCGTGAGCAAGTAGAACTTCTCCAGGAATTATAGTTTGCCAGCTTGTGACTGAAATTCACAAAGGTTGGTACAGTATAAGACAATTACAGTCACAAGCTGGCAAACTATAATTCCTGAAGAGGTTCTACTTGCTCACGGGTATCTGTGAGAAGCTGTTTACTATGAATAAATTAAAATAATTATATGGTACTCATTAATTATTTCTCATATTCACCAATATACATCATTTTTGCTATAAGCTGTTTTGTTGTTCTGAGGAATTGGCAAAGATTTTGTTTTCCTTGTGCTGCGAACACTGAATTCCACTATGCTAAAATAAATGTAATTCCCTAATGTTGAGCTCAAATAGGAATTCTGGTTACAGTCGTTTCTGGATCTCAGTGTGTTAATTCCTCCATTTTCAAATCTGTAAATAAAAATAAAATAAAATAAAGGAACATTTTTCTTGCCATTTTGAAAATAACTGGAAGGAGCAGATGCCCATTTGAAGCAGATAAGCAAAAAACTTCCTTTTTATGAGTCTGGCTACTGGTTTTCAATGGTTGACATATTTTTCTATTTTCTATCTATCTATCTATCTATCTATCTATCTATTTTTCTATTTATTTATTTATTTGCATTTATATCCCGCTCTTCCTCCAAGGAGCCCAGAGCAGTGTACTACATCCTTAAGTTTCCCCTCACAACAACCCTGTGAAGTAGGTTGCTGAACCTGCTCAAGTTCGAGCCAGTTCATCCATGCCTATAGACAATACTCCCTTTGTAACCTATGTGCTGACAGTTGTATACAAACTAAATTCATAGGACTTGGGAGGGTGTTCTAGGTAAGAGTCACTGAGGCTATTCACTCAGGCATGCAAAACCCAGCCCAGCCCAGTTTTGGGAGCCCAGTTTTGAGAGCCCAGCCCAGTTTTGCACGTGCATGTGAACTGCCAGGATCGGGCCGATCCCAAGGCACCACGGCGGCAAACCCGCCTGTGAAGCCTCCCTCTAAAACGGGGTTAGGAGAGTGAGTGTTCTCCTCACCCCTTTTTAAAAAATCATCTGTCAGCTGTGGCTGCTTGCGGCTGTGGCTGCCAGACTGCGGGGAACCTGGGGAGGGGAGGGTGGATCCCCATAATGCACTACACACTTGTGCGGCCCAGAGACGCAAAACCACCCAGAGACGCAGGTTTGGGGTGGTACAGAAATATTTTATATAAAATAAATAATAAATAATAGTATTTGTGGGAGGTGGGGTGACACAGGGCGATGTGTTCTGTCACCCCAGTACTCTGAGACACTGGCAGAAGCTGGTGCTCGTCTGGGGGGGTGATCCGCCCACCCAGGGAAGCCCGGAGGATTGTCTGCGGGGAGGTAAGCTTTTCTGTAAGTTGTCGTAAGGTAAGTTGTTAATTGAACAACTAGTTGTGAGAAAGAGCTCACCATGTTACAAGAAGCGGAAAGTAGGCTTCATTAGTTCTACTCAGAAGTATTTGTCTTTTAGAATGAAGTTTGATGTTATTCAGCAAAGTTATGCATGCCCATTGCAATTTTATGCAGTGTATGTGATTAGGCCTTATTGTCAGCTACAGAAAACAAAGAAATGTGGGCACCTACTGTTCTCTGTCAATCGGTGAGACAGCCTCAGGTTGTGCTTGACAGTGTTTAGTCAGTCACAACCATAATTGAGCCATATGAAGCAAAATAGATTATATTTCCTCTTGTGTTAACTATGTCTGTTAGATGTCGCAGAAATCCCACCCCCAAGCCTACTGTAAGGTTTAATTAAATTTCTTGTGGCTCTTGGTTATGGAAGCAGTCTTCCAGTTTTATTCCCCCCCCCCACCCTCCGCCTCTTTGTTTCTAGCTTGAAAGTGTTGATCTGCAAGTATACTGATGTGTGTGTAGGTGTAGTGCACCATCTTGGAGATTTACTACAAAGATTAGAATTGTTCGGACAATGGTTTTCCCCGTGACACTCTATGGATGTGAAAGCTGGACTTTGAAGAAGCAAGATAGAAAAAGTATTGACGCTTTTGAAACTTGGTGCTGGAGAAGACTTTTGAGAATACCTTGGACAGCCAGGAAAACAAACAAATGGATCATACAACAAATCAATCCAGAATTTTCACTCGAGGCACAAATGACCAGGCTCAAACTATCATACTTCGGACACATTATGTGAAAACCCAGCTCCACTGAGAAGTCCATAATGCTGGGGAAAGTTGAAGGAACGAGAAGAAGAGGATTACCAGCAGCAAGGTGGATGGACTCGATTACAACAGCAATGGATGCACCACTGAGAGACCTTAAAGGCCAAGCTGAAGACAAATCATCCTGGAGAGAATCTATCTATGTGGTCGCTAAGAGTCAACACCGACTTGACAGCACTTAATCAACTACAATCAAACAAGGGTGGTGGGACAAATGTCCCTGGGCCTTTGAGGGAGGGGACTCACTTTCTGGATGGCAACTTCTCTTTGCTCTCTCCCTCATACTTCTCTAAAAAAGAAGATGGGCAGGGGGTGCATCTTCACATTTTTGACCCAAGGCCCACTCCAACCTTGCTACGCCCCTGCTTACTGCCAGAAGACGAATGGCTCCATGCACAGTTGAAGAAGAAGGACTGGTTTTGATCATGCTTTACTTCCACAGCCTTCCAGATTTGGTCTTCTGCATGTAATATTTCTCTCTCCCATGTCATTGCACAGATTTGTTTTTCCAAGTGACTTAGTTGAATAGCTACTGTATTACTATGTGCACACTGTATTTGCCATCTGACAGCATGCTGCTTTCTACATAAACAGCTTGCTGCATTGCTAATGCCCTGTTGATCTATAGTAAATGAACCCAAACAAAAGGTGTTTTGTCTCTTCAGATGCTTGGCAGTGGCATGCATGGGAAAGCACATCTATCTTCCCTTCACCAAAGGCAAATCTTTTCTTGGAGCTTCTATTTGTAACTGCTCCCTTCTTTTTCTGTGGTTGATTTGTTTTTGGAATTAGGGATTCTGCTCAGCCTCTACTTCCTCTATGCACATCACATCATTATCTTCATCAGATTCATGTGATGATTTGTTTGCACTGGAATACCAGGCAGAACTGCAAATTTCATTGTCCACCTACTCGCTTTCCTCTAAGAGAATAAAACAGAGTGGGAGTCTCATATTAAATGGTCTTCCTCTTTTTTTAAAAAAATGTAAAAAGTAGTTAAACTTTTGATGCTGCCTGGTCTTGTTTTAATTCTAACATGTGAAAGACTATAGTTACAGGGCTCTTTGAAAGGCCTTCGCTAGATTAAACCACTGAGGCTCTTCACACGAGCAGTGTGAACAGCCTAAAGGGGGTTTGCGGAGAGAGCAAGTTTGACCTGCTCTCCCCGCAGATGATCACTCAGTTGTCCCTGATTACCAGCTCCATCACAGAGCCAATGTGAGTGGCAGGATTTGGGGGCCTCCCGGCCCCTGGAAGTCCCTGAAAGCGCTGCGCGAGTGCACGGTGCCTTCTGGGGAGCCTCCCGACACTGGGAGGTTTGTTGTAGCCTCCCCACCAGAGGGCTACTCATGAGTTGTTGTGCCATGAAGACGCACTGCACTGACACACAATCACGTAACCTGCTTTTCGGGTTAAGAGGTGGGCTACCCAGGAAGGTTTGCCGCCACGCTGCCAACTGGGAGCCATGCAGCTCCAATTGGTTCTCACACGCAGCTATAATTGGGCTGGGCTTCCCTAGCCCAATTTTAGCCGCACATGAGAATAGCCTCATTGTGTTAATGTGCAGGCCTTTGCATGTCATTTGAATGTGAAGTTTACTTAATCGGAGGATCCTTTTACCTGGGCCTCCTTAGGGATGGTTCTTGGTTGCTTCAGCTACTGAGATGGGAGGAAATGCAACGTATTTCCTGAACTGACACAATCTTCCTCCTGTCAAAAAAAGTTGCATTTTTCAGCATAAAGTAAACCGCCCTGGGATGCCTTATGAAAGGTGGACTAGAATTTGAACAATAAAATAAGAACAAATAAGTATCTCGGCGGTGTTCAATACCATCGAGCATGGTATCCTTCTGGGTCACCTGGAGGAGTTGGGAATAGGGGGCACTGCTTTGCAGTGGTTCCATTCCTATCTCTCGGGTAGATCCCAGATGGTGGAGCTTGGTGACAGTAGCTCCTCAAAGCAGGAGCTGTTACAGGTGAAACTCGGAAAATTAGAATATCGTGCAAAAGTCCATTAATTTCAGTAATGCAAATTAAAAGGTGAAACTGATATATGAGACAGACGCATTACATGCAAAGCGAGATAAATCAAGCCTTAATTTGTTATAATTGTGATGATCATGGTGTACAGCTCATGAAAACCCCAAATCCACAATCTCAGAAAATTAGAATATTACATGGAACCAAGAAGACAAGGATTGAAGAATAGAACAATATCGGACCTCTGAGTACCCTGGTGGTGGGGTGGGAGGAGAATTATACAGGGGGAATCCTTTTTTGGACCAGAGATTTCAAATGAACTGCTTTAACTCAAGTATAGGCAATCCCCCAATACTTTGGCGGGGGGGAAGGTGCAGTAGTCGATCAATACTGGAAAAAGATTCCAAATAAATGGCCTCAACAAAAGGAAGGCCCCACCCCCTCAAGAAAAACACAATCTAAAAAAAGAATAACAATAATAACAACATCAGGACATAAGGAGGAGGTGGGGTCAGATCAAAAGAACTTGTATTTAGACAATAACATTATCTGGCTATAGGCAAACGAAACCCAAAACAGAGGCTGCTGCAGTTACCATCTTAGACAGAACTAAGGTGTTGTTTTTAAAGCAAAACATGTGCATAATTTGCAGCACTTCTTCCTTCCTTCCCTCAAGATTTGAGCTATGGAAGAATGAAGAGACTATGAGGCGAGTCTCACGATCGGTAAGATCCGCCGTAAGAGGGTTTGCGGGGAGAGTGGGCTTAGCCTGCTTTCCTCGCAGACAATCAAGGCTGCAGCCCTAGACGGCCCACACGACTGCTGGCTCTGTCACTGAGCTGGCAGGGGCTGCGGGGATCAGGGGCCACATGGCCCTAGGCAGTTCCAGGATGCCCCACGCAAGTGCGCTGGGCATGCTGGAGAGACCCCCGAGCCCAGGAGGCTGCTTGCAGCTTCCCAACAGGGGTATCTTCATGTGTTGCCACACCACGGAGCCGCACTGCAGCAATACACATTTGGGAAACCTGGGTTAGCAGAGTGCTCACTCTGCTAACCTGGGCTAAGGGGAGGGGTATTTAAGCGGGTTACCCACTTTGGGGAAACCGGGCTTGCCTGCGAGCCCGGTGGTTCCCACGGTCTGTGGAAAGTGGGCTAAGCTCCCTTAGCCCACTTTCCACTGATCGTGAGAATCACCTCTGTGTGTCTTCTTCTGTGGGTTTTATGTTTCTGCACATCCCTTTTGTTACCACTCTGACTGGAGGTTTATCCATGAAGCCTCTCATATTCTGGACATGTAGACCAGAATGAGTTGCTCTCCAGTCTCTTCAGTCTGAGTTAATGAGTTAATGGCTGAATTAATGACTGGAGAGCTTCTTTTCCTTCATTTCCTCTCAAATTTCTCCTTCTTTCTCTCCATCCTAGATATGGCCTGCTGTGGGAATTGAAACCAAGCGAACAAAGCAGATATGAACAATCCCAAATGCCAAAATGGATTGCTGCTCCATTGGAGCTGGGTTGTGGCCATTGTATTTGGCTTGGTTGAATGCTGACCAGGTTTCTACCTGTAGCATTTTAGCATTTGTGCTGAAACAATGCACCCCTAAAAAAACATTTTTTTGAAATATATGACCAGGCAAAAAATTAAATCCTTAGAAGTTATAGCAATAAGCAACTGGCATTTAGTTTTAATGAGAGACTTTTTCCTTGATAGATTACCATAGGTCAGTGGTTCCCAACCTGTGGTCCTCAGACCACTGGTGGTCCTTGAGGATACTGTCGGTGGTCTCTGGGGTGGAAAAAATAATGATAATGTAATAATAATATAATCTTGTGTACTTCTTGTGTATCATATTCAGTGTTATATTATTATTCACAATGTAATTTCCTATGTTTGTGAGTGAGCATAATACATTAGAAATAGCTACATTTTTAATACCCCTAGATATATAAGGAATCAAACTTATATATCAAGGGGTATTAAAAATGCAGCTATTTCTAATAGCTCTGTCAGCCATCGGCTGTGTTAAAAATGCTTAAAATGGCTTGCTTATGTGGTGGTCCTCAAAAGCTTTTGATGATGATGTAGTGGTCTGCATAAAGGAAAAGACTGGGAACCACTGCTGTAGGTGGTCATGATTAAAAAAACAACCCAACAACAATTTCCCAAGATGAATAGTAAACAGTTGTACTATCACATGGTGCACACTCACAAGAGCATTGATGAGTGCAATAAGCTCACATAGGGCAAGGAGTTGGTAGGTTCCTCCCCCGACTTACATGTGTTTATTAGATATTCTAATGAATATCTGCAGAAAGTCCTATGTGTATAGAGCTCTGTGCATGGAGGGCTTGCTCCACCTTGTCAGGAATCCTGCCATATTACACTGGAAGCAGATTCTGATACTCTATTGCATGTTTGAACTGGCTCGAGCCAAAGCATTTCAGTGAGAGGGTTCTGTTTGATCAGAGTGGAATACTTATCTCTCAAGTGGAATACTTTCTTATCCAGAAATCACGGCAAATGAATAAAGAACAAACTATTCTTTAAATGATAACAAAAAGGGATTTTCATTGAAATCCTATGCATGCATACTCATAGCAAGTCCCATTGAGTTCAAGTAAAGTGTGTATAGGATTTTCATCCCAGATCCTTAGCTGATGTTGGCATTTAGGTTTTGTCAGATTGCAAAATATCCAGACTTCGAACAAACCCATAGTGATAATTTCATATTTTGTCATCCTTCTTTTCAATCTGTGAACCATAAAGTATTTTATGTTAAATAAACCATACTTTAGAAAGCATATCAAAAGCTTTTTTCCTTAGTATATTTGTCTTGTCATAACATGTGTAATATATCATACAGAAGCAATCTTTGCTTCTGATAACTTTTTTTTTTTTTTTTGCGGAATGAACTAGCAGAGAAATTAAGGGCTAATCCTTAGAATCAAAGTTCCAATATGGACTCCTCATTAATGCATTTGGCTGACTTTTCAAAACCCACCCAGAAACTTTGAAGTTTTGGTGTTGGGTTTCTTTGGTCTCAAGGAGACTTGCTAACAAATGACAGTTTCAAGAGGCAGCATCCTTGGATTCTGGTTTAAATTAAAGCAAAGAGAAGCAGATGGGAGGAACAGTCAAGCTGAGGGAGTATAAATCTGAAATTTCCATAGGACTCTGGCCAAGTGTAACTAAACCGTGGACCCAGGCTTGGTGGCCTTCAGCTCTCTATCTTGTTCAGTTTGTAGTAATAGCTTTGGTGTGGCTCGTAATGTTTTTGACATCCCTACACTTGGTAGCAGCAGAATAGAATGACTTCAAGCTTAGGTGGGCTTGTTTTGATTGAGCTCGCCAGCAGCTCCCATGAAATATGCACTTAAACCAGACTCCTATGCCTCTGTGGCCAAAAATATCAGAACCAACAGGTGTTGGCAGGCAAGGCTGGGGAGCCAAATATTTGACAGTCCTGCTTTGTCTGTTTTGGTCTGGGGGAATGTTTTCATTCATGTGGTTAATTTTAATATTGGAAGCAAGAGATATGGAGAGTGAAATTATATATTAGCATTCTGCATCTGAAAGAGTTTACAAGCCTGAAGAGCTTATAGCCACTTTCCTTGTTGCTGGCTTACTTTCCGCACAGCAGTCTCACTGGTTCTGTGGCACTCACCAGTGTGTGGAGGCTCCTAGTGACAGTTGGGGAGGCTCCATGCGCCCAAAGCACTGCATCACAGACACCAATGCATCAGGACGAAGAAGGCCATGCTGAGGCAAAGACTAAGTCCAAACAGAAAGAAGCTCTACACACGATCAGTGTAGTGATCTGACTGATCAGATCTCTTGACCTGCTCTCCCCGCAGATGAGCAGTAACTTGTTGCTGGGTGGCCAATCCGGCCACCCAGATGAGTGGAGACTTCGTTTGGGTGCTCCCGCACCGGCCTCGGTTCACTCAGGAGCTCCAGGGGAAGGGGGAAGGGGAGTGCCACCATGTGGCATCCCAGCCTCCGGAGCCCCAGGAATGCACCATGCGAGTGTGTGGTGCAATCCTGGGATCCCCCTTTCCTCTCTCCCCTCCCCAAGTGTGTCTGCTGCAGCTGCAAGCAGCTGTGGCTGACACATGATTACAAAAACAAGGTTAACAGAGTGCTTGTTCCGTTAACTTCATTTAGGAGGAGGGCTATTTAGGTGGGCTAGCCACCATTGAACCACCGGGCTCGCCTGCGTGCCCGGTGGTTCTCATGATCAATGGAAACTGGGCTGGGTTCCCTTAGTGCAGTTTCCGTAGATCATGAGAATAGCCCTAAAGTCTTCATATTCTATTGATACCATGGCTGTATTCTCACAATCACAAGGATCCTGCTTAAAAAGTTAATCAGGATCAGCAAGCCCTGCAGAGCTGATTGTGAGAATGCAGAATTTAAGACAGATAACCAGGATACTACTGCAGGGCTCTCTCCTAGACCCAGTATTCCTCAACATTTTTTCAATTACTTTGATGAAGACGTGGAAGGATCATCATAGATTTGCATATGTTCCCAAAGTGGGATAACTAATATCTCAGAAGACAGGGATAAAATTCAAATGGACCTTGATACTATAGAATGGAAAACAGCTGAAATTAACAAAGTGAAATTCCAAAGAGACAAATGCAGGGGTGGAGCAGTAATAGGAGCTCAAAGAGCTACTGAGCTCCCCACTTGCTTTGGTAAGGGCTCCTGCTGCTACCTCTGCTGCCAGCTGCCTCCTTTGGCCACTCGCCCAGCTGTGCCCATCCTCCAGTGATTTCATTAACCGGGTTTCCAGCCAATGGAAGGAGGGCGCACCCATGGCTTATCAGAAGCGCATGCATACCTTCCTTCCATTGGCCAGGAGTCTGCCAATGCAAGGAAGCAGGATGGGTGGAGCCAGGTGAGTGGGGGTGTGGTGCACGCACAAACATGCATGCCACACAGGGGTACTTCTGTGAATGGGGAGGCCACAAGCTCGCTCTCCCCTCACTACGCACCTGGACAAATGCAAAGCTCTGTACTTAAGGAAAACCATTAAATGCACAGACATGGGATGAGGGATACGGGGCTTGGCAATAGTACATGTGAAAAGGATCTCAGGATAGTAGTTGATCACAAGCTCAACATGAGTCAGCAATGTGGTGCAGCTACAAAAAGGACTAATGCAACATAAGGCTGCATTAATAGAACTATAGTTTCCAAGTCAAGAGAAATAATAGGTCCACTTTATTCTGCACTTGTCCAACCTCATTTGAAGTTCTGTGTCCAGTTCTGGCCATTGCACTTAAAAAGAAGGATGCAGACAAACTGGAATGGGTCCAGAAGTCAGCAACAAAAGTGTTCAGAGGTCTTGAAAACAAGCCCTTTGAGGAAAAGGTTAAAGGAAGGAACTGGGTATATTTAACCTGGAGACTAGAAAGAACCTAATAGAAGTCTTCAAATGTGTGAAAGGTTTTCCCCTCAGTGTAGACAACACGGAGCTATATGGGCCAAGAATTTGACTCAGTATAAGGTAGCATAAAATATTTATCTATGCACACTCTGCTAATGAGCCTTTCTTGTAATGTATGTGAGTTCTGAGGCCGCAGCTGAATGAAGTGAGAGGGGAGGTGCATGGCTAGGCAGGGGAAAGCAGCACATGGCGGGCAGGAAGAAGGATGGGACGAGGGTTGGGGCTGGAGGATTGGTTGGGATGAGGGACTGGGAGAAAGTGGGGGAGAAATTGTTGTGCAGCATGTCTTCATTCATGCCCTGGGGCTAGGAGTGGCAGCGCATCATGCTGTTTCAGTTACCAAGGGGTCTTGTGTCAGGCCTGCTGATTCTCCTCTCATCTCAGCACCAGAAGGTCATATTTCATAGTGCAGCGGTGGCAACTGGGTTCTAAAGAACCACCATACATATAGAAAAAGCTCCTCGCAAAGTACTGTGGATCATGACCAAAGTGTTTTCCCATAAGACATGAATACTTCATATTGTAATAGTGTGTATACCATATTTTACGGACTATAAGACGCTACGGACTATAAGATGCACCTTAATTTTAATCCAGTTTTTCAGGGTTTTCGAGCTTGTCACACATTTCTTGCCGAGGAAGCCAAAAAGGTTTTCATTCTCTTGCGGGGTGAGCAGCAGCGAGCCCATGTTGGTGACCCACAGCAGCGGCAGGGGCTGCTGCTGGTTGTTGCTCATCGCGGCCACTGGCGGGGCCCGCCCAGGACCTCCTTCTCCACCTCCTCTTGTGCCTCCAGTGGCTCCTGTGGGCTGGTGCTTGCCTGCGCGGGCTCGTCTCCAGGTCGGGCCCCGCGTCCCCTCAGAGGGCGGCGGCGCAGCAGCCTCCCTCACTGCAGCAGCATCGGGGTGGCAACCAGAGGGAGCCCGCGGAGGGGGGCGGTGGGCGGGCGGGCTGACTAGGCCACTCCCGGCAGGCCCCGGCAGACCCCGGTGAGAGAGGATGAGAGGTGGGAAGCGAATCCTCCCTGCTTGCCCTTCCTCCTCCTCTTCCTCCTCCCCCCCTCTTTCCCGACAAGCCCTAAACTCCACCACGTCCTCAGAAGGACCACCAAGCATGCCCAGGACCACCGTGTGTCCCCCGGGCGAAGGGCCATCCATGGCGACACTCCCCACTGCAGGAGCGGGCGCCTCGAAGAAGGGCCACCGCGGTGCATGCGGGCACGCACAGCGACGGCCACCATTTTGAATCGGAATATAAGACGCACCTGAATTTGGGCGGATATTTTTTGAGGAAAAAAGTGTGTCTTATACTCCATAAAATACGGTACTGTAGTCCTTAAGGGTTGCTTATGACATCAACACAAATTCTTGTAAAATTCTAGATGTAAGATTTACATTTTTCTTAAATTAGTTCTAGCAGCAAGGAGCTATCCTAAAGCCATGCCTCTTAGATCTTATCCTGTCCCTAAAGGAGACAGTTGATGTGTGAGGAAGCTCTGGATGAGGATTTCCACAATTCTAAATTTTGATATAGAATTTTTCCCCTTTGGGGAGATTCCCGCCCCATCCCTATCCCCTTCTTATTAACAAAGCACAAAGCACAAAATGTTTTGATGCCTGGTTTCTCAGGGGACAGAAGTGCACTTTGAAAGCAAAACTATAAAGCAAATATTAATTTTGTATTTTTAAAAAACATCAGTTTTCTTGTTGCAGTATTTTTAGTGCTTTGATTTTCAGTTAAATCTTAATGATTAAATGAGCTATCCAGTTTTGGCATAGATAGATGAAGTAATTAATCAAAAGCATCCTAAAGTACATATATAGGCTTCTCCCACACCTGCTTCCACAATCCTGAATAGAATACAGGATTAGTGACAAAAAGGCGGAAAAAATGAACCAAAAACAACCCTCTTGGCCAACACTGAGGGCTGTAATCAGATGAATGCAAGTGGCATTCCATACTTTGAAAAATTATCAACATAGTTAGAAGAGCTTTAGAAGTAACTACAATGGTTTGTTTTCTTATCCTAAAATCAAAAGTAACAAGACTAGAAGAGCCTTGTATTAAATCACCCAATATGAGCCTCTTTTTCATATTCCTCCCTTTTGATCAGAAAAAAGCAGCTTGTCTATAGTAATAATGTAACCCGTAATTGAAGAGCACTATGTATGAGCATCAAGTTAAGTCTACATTAAGGATCATTAAGGTTCAGAAGCATCTAGTAACATCTACTGTACATTAAAGCATGTACCCAAGGAAAAACGCTGTAATTAGTTCCAAGAATTCTACACTTAATGCAGATGCAGATCCATAAATGCAGGTCCATGCAGCTTCACGAGTGCCATTTAGAGAAAGTTTATTTTAAAGACAAGACAGTGGGGTGGGATTTTGTCCTCCTCCCATCCAATAGTTCAAGTAACCAAGAGGTAGTTTCTGACAGAGGAGGAACACACTTCTAGCATCTGAATTCGGCACCTAACTTGAGTGCAGGTCTGTCATCCTATTTTATCTGGAAGCCATATACTCTTTCACCTTGCCCATTTGTATAATCTTGCCAAGTGGGAAGCTTACCACACTCAGGTGCAGACATGTGGCAGTATGGGCAATAGAATAGTCATCTGTATCTGCCTAGAGCAGAGGCTCCTAACCTGTCGTACTCCAGATGTAGCCACATGTAGCTGGGAATGATGGGTGTTATAGTTCAGCAACAACCAGACGAGCCCAGGTTGGGAGCTCCTGGTCTAGAGGGCACTGATCTTGTAGCACTTCATAGAAATCAGGGTAGCTCAACAAAAAGTAAGCATGATGTCACAGCACATGCTGCTATGTTAACTCTGGGATTCTTAGTCTTTTTGCACCTATGGAACCCTGCCAAGGTATTACCTATGGACCCCCCCACTCCATTTATTTAATATATTTTCAAAAAGTTCCATTAAAAATTGCTGGTGGTGGGTGGGAATAAGTATCAGGGATAGTCAATTTCAAGAACTTTATTCTGGGTCACCAGAAAACAAATCAAATTCAGTGCAGTAAAGGTTTTCCGCAGACCCCCTTTTTTACCCCCTGGTTTTAGCATCTCCAGGCAAGATGCTGTGTTGGTAGCAGGAAAAATGGAGGAAACACACAGGTCTTTATTGCTCTTTATTGATACACTTAGGATCTGCAGAAACTCCACCTACAGCTGCTAAAAAACTACAGGAGCTGCAGAGGAAGAAAAAGCACAACTAAACAACACAGCACTCCCTGACACACAAAACAGAAACAGGTAAATCTGCTTTGCTCTCCTGTTGGGCATGGTTACCACCACTGAATACAACCCTTATTAGAATACATCTAAAACAATCTTCAAAAAAGAAAAAATTATATTGGCGGGGCAGTCCTCAAAGGATAATTTTATCTGCATATCAATTTGGTGGATTCTATTTGTGTTTTCCAATATTACCACATTTTGTTTTGCTCTACAGTGGTAAATGTGAGGAACTCCCTTCAAACAGCAATTATAAATAGAATTATGATTCTGACAGCTAAATTTACTTCTCAGAGTGACGATATGCCTGGTACAGTATCCCTGTGGCCACATATGAAAAGGGGGGAAAACAACCTTTCCTTTTTGGATTGAATATGGTGATTACTTACTTACTTATTTGATTTATATATGTAGTTGCTTTTTTGAGATAGGTAATGCTAGAAAGTGATGCAAACTGTATTATTGGAAATCTGTTATGACTTATGGAACAATTAACATTAATAACTTGCATCGGGGGAAATGGTATGGCTTAAAACACATTTTGAAAGGAGTCAAAAAATAAAGAAATGAATGGAAAGAACTCTCTGCCCTTTATTGGAGAAAAATCAGTGGAAATAACTGTGCTGTAGTTACATACTGTATATGTGTGTGTGTGTGTGTGTGTGTGTGTATGTGTGTGTATACTGTGCTGTAGTTACATACTGTATATGTGTGTGTGTGTATGTGTGTGTATACACACACACACAGAGTATATAATAATATAATGTATACTTCAACAAGGAAAAAGGTCACAATTCAGAGAGTTCCTTATTATTAATGAATCATAATAATGCTACTTTTCAACAACAGCAACAAAATCTTGGAGTGATTTGTATATATAACACAGGAATGAGAAGATGATTCCCTGTCTCAAATGGGTTTTCAATCTAAAAAAGAAGCCATTGGGAGGGACACTATGTTAGGATGAATAGGGACCACTGCTCTCCCCCTACTAAATGTGAGAGCTACCATTTAAAAGGTGCCCCTCTGCCCAGTTTTCAGGGGTGATTCATACAGTATATTAGGTGCATTCAGAGGCTTTGTATGTGCTTTGGATACCTTCCGCAAGTATGCTCATAGCAGGTCTTAGGTTCCACTCCCTTGCAATATCTTGTCAATTGATCAGTGCTCTCAGCTGGAGAGGTGCAGCAGGGAAGCAGCTTGCCTAGGGAGCAAGAGGCTGTTGGTTCGAATCCCTGCTAGTGTGCTTCCCAGACTAGTAAATATATATTTTTAGTCATCTGTATCGGGCAGCAGCTCATAAATTTCAAGGTTTCTAAAGGAAAGGAAAGATTGTGTCATTGAGTCGGTGTCGACTCCTGGTGACCACAGAGCCCTGTGGTTGTCTTTGGTAGAATACAAGAGGGGTTTACCATTGCCTCCTCTCGTGCAGTATGAGATGATGCCTTTCAGCCAGGGGCATAGCTAGGGGAGAGGGGGCCCATATTCATCCCTCTCTCTGGTGGCCCCCCAGAGTGAGGGAGATAATGAAGAAAATAGGGATGGAGCAGGAGGGCCCTCAGGAGCTGGGGTCCCATGTTCTTTGAACCCTTTTGCTCAATTATAGCTATGCCCCTGCTTTCAGCATTTTCCTATATTGCTGCTGCCTGATATAAGTGTTTCCCATAGTCTGGGGAAACATACTAGCAGGGATTTCCTATGGTATTGGAAAATACTATGGTATTTCCCCATAGTCTGGGAAACATACCAGTGGGGATTCAAACTGACAGCCTCTTTCTCCCCAGGCAAGTTGCTTCCCCGCTGTCCAAGCAGCTGCTTAAAAGCTTTGGGAGATCCAGTCACAGCGATGCCACACAACAAGTTATTTGGCCCTTAGGGTGGCTTTACTAGATGTATTCTGTGTATGTGGCTTCTTAGGGTTGCCAATGTTCCATGGCCCAAATAAGGGACACGAGTGGAAGCGTATGCGGGAGGAATTGGAAGCCTGAGTGCTGGATGCATTTTTACTACTTTCAACTTGAACTATGGCACAAATTATGACTTAGATTGTTTCCCCTCTGCTTATTGATGCTTAGCCAAACTGGGTGTGATGTAATTTTGTTTTCTGGAAAGAGAAGCGTTGTTAGCCAGTAAAAATAGGTTTCACGCATGAACACTATCTAGTAGTCATCACTTGCATGATTTTAAGGATCCTGATACCTGGATAATGCTAAGTTAGCCAATCATTGATGGCTGCTAATTTTAATGTTTTTGTTAATGTCCCCAATGTGGGGCTGCTGGCAACCCGAAGCCAGCAGCCCACCAGAACCACAGGGTACTCCGATAGGGAGGTAGAAGGGAAAGGAATTGGAGCTCATTAATTTTTCCATTATTAGTGAAAACAACTGGTTTGATCTGAGCTGTAGGTTCTTCCCGTTAGCAGAAAATAAGGGACAAATGGGACGTCCTGCTAAAAAGGGACTGTTGGTAACCCTAGGCTTCACGTATCATCATTAAAGTCTTATTAGTTCTGCCTTTGTCCATCAGCAGCAAGATGCTCTGCATGGATTCATAAATTACTGTTTATTTTTAAAATGGTTTCATAATGTTTGTCCATTAGAGCTGTGGTCTGGCAGAAAATGCTTGAGATACAGGCATTTTGCAGCCAGTTGTTTGCTCAGCACCAAAGAGATTTGCCACACCTTGATATTAACCTGTGCACGACTGTTTGGCATACATTCCACTGAAGAGATGGTGTGGAGGGCAACATCAGAAACCTGAAACGTGGGACCTGGGTGAGCCCTGCCACTTGCTCCCTGTGGTATGATTTCACTTCAAAAGCAGGGTGGCCATTTATAAAAGAAGAGCATTCCTTTCTAGACAGCTAGCCAATCATGTGCACATAGCTGCAGCCAAAATAGTCCCCATGCTCCCTTTTCCTCTACTACAGTATGTGTCTCGAAATGAAGCATGAGATCATAGCAGCATTTTGGTTATTGGTTCAGTTTCCCATTTCTTCCTAGATCTTTTTAAAGCTTGTACTGTCCTTATAGAAACGACCTCTTAGCTTACTGTGTATAATCATCTGACCAGCTGTTTACTGCCTTTTGCTGGTGTCCTAGTTTGAATCCTTTAACCTAAGAGGACATTTAAAACTGTATCGTTTAGGCGAGGTGTCCACAGAATGCTATTTATTTCATAAGCACAACCAAAATCCCCTTCAATACAGTTAAATGGTGGTCGGCATCAGCTGAGCATCATTATCACAAAGTTGAGATCTGATACCTAATTGTTAGGAGGGCACACAAGCAACATATATTATTATTATTATTTTATATTTTATATCCCGCTCTTCCTCCAAGGAGCCCAGAGCGGTGTACTACATACTTAAATTTCTCCTCACAACAACCCTGTGAAGTAGGTTAGGCTGAGAGAGAAGTGACTGGCCCAGAGTCACCCAGCTAGTATCATGGCTGAATGGGGATTTGAACTCGGGTTTCCCCGGTCCTAGTCCAGCACTCTCACCACTACACCACGCTGGCTTATATCTTAATTTCCTCCCCCTTCCAGTGCAATGCTGGTATAGTATTCAAGATGTGCAAATCCTAAAAAAGAAAAGAAAAGAAGAATAGTTGCTATCATTTTACTTTGAACTAGCATATTGTATAGGAAAGCCATAATAGCCACCTGCACTGCAAGGCAATAATTTTAACAGAGATATCTGGGTGTCTTTCAAGTGTCTGTACCTCATACAGAACTGCCTGTGCTAGGCTTCCTGCCAGAATGGAAAATGAAAACTTTAAACTGAAGGTTTAAATCCTGGCACTCACTCGAACTCATTGAATACAACTGAAAACAATCTGATTGTCATGTGAAGTCCTTGTACCTTCAGCAGGGCCACTGGAAAGCAGTAAGCTCTGTGCTCTGCATTTTTAAATCTGTGCTGTGAATGTAAGTCCAAGCTAATCAGTATCACAATATTTATGTTTGTTAGTTATTCATTCTCCACCATCCATGTTGCAAGTAATATTTCAAGATCAAGAACTTCAGTAGAGATCCGGTGTGTAGCTGTGTTGCATTATTGAAGATACACAGCCTCTTTATTTTTTCATTATTATTATTTTTTTCTTGAGCTGCTAAAGTTTCCTTCAGATGACCTGGACAGCACAGCATTTGTCATGAATTTTAAAAATAATGTAGCATACTGCTCTGATGACAAACTTTCCTTTGGGCATCTATATTTGTACACAACCCCCAACAGGAATATGAAAAGACTGCTCCGTGAGTTATTTTTAAGTGGATGAAAATAGTAATCACCATTATTTGAGGACATTAATGAACGTACTCTTTGTTAGCAAACATTGAACCTTTGTTTACTGCAATGTGTTAGCCTGTGGCTCCTATTATCTTACATTGTAGAAAAGTGTGATTCACATATCAGTCTGGAGATACTGGGGTTTGATGCATATGCTTAGCTGGGATGATGATCCTAAGTGGAAGGATGGGCATACAAATCCACCTGTCCCCAGAGGAGAGCTCATCTTGTAGTAGCGAGCATGACTTGTCTCCTTAGCTAAGCAGGGTCCACCCTGGTTGCAGGGAGACTAGCATTGTAAGATATTCCCCTCAAGGGAAGGAGCCGCTCTGGGAAGAACAGAAGGTTTCAAGTTCCCTCCCTGGCTTCTCCAAGATAGGACAAGATTTTTGTACATTTCCAAGATAGGGCTGAGAGAGATTCCTGCCTGCAACCTTGGAGAAGCTGCTGCTAGTCTGTGAAGAAAATGCTGAGCTAGATAGACCAATGGTCTGACTCAGTATATGGCAGCTTCCTATGTTCCTCCACATGCTTGTAATGCAATGTGTAATATCAATACTCCATGTCGATGCCTATATGTTTGGAGGGTTGATACACTCAGACAGAATACACAAATAGAATACAGGCACATACAGAATACAGGAAGGGAGTACCCATGCCACAAGTTACTTTTTGGACATGGTGAAGGAGACCATATGCACCTGCTCCATTACTGGAACACAATATTTGGACCATGTATACATCTGAACTGGCCACAGAATTCCAATTTTCAGTCCTATATATCAGAAAAGGAACAAAAGGAGTGTGTGTGTGTGTGTGTGTGTGTGTGTATTTGAATATTTTAGCATTTATGAATTATTAGGTTACACCATTTGTTGTATTAGAATAGAATTCCTTTGAACTGTTATTGTATATTTGTATATTATCAGATAGAAATGGCTATCTCAACTAATTTTTAAAACATTTAGTTTCTTGCAAACATAAGGAACTGCTAATAAAAGATACATTCGGCTGTTTTGGATATACTCAAGCATTATTCCAGATTCGTGCAGTGTATTTATTTAACTGGTTTAACAAAAATATGTCAACAAAGGATTTTCTGTCGCTTAAAGGACATTAAAATACATATGTTGCATGACTAATAGCTTTTATCAGGGACCTGATCTCTGTCCACACTGTAGAGGGGATGTTATGCCATCCACCTAATTTGCACATTCGGAGATATTCTGACACAAATGCAGATGGATTCTGAATGTCTTGGATGAGAATTTAATTAAAATAATTAAGGCCTGCCTTGTTGCTTTTCTAATAATTAAGAAGCAATTAACAGAATGACATGCAGCAATAATCAGAAATGGAGGAGTCTCAGGTTTTTATTTACAGGAAGCGTATGTTTTCAAAATAATCAAGGATAGTAATGAATATGCAGCCTTCTCCCCAAGTCCTTTATGAATCTATCAAGTCAAAGACAGTGGGTACAAGTGATGAAGCACAACTACTGCACACTATCTATCTGCTTTAATTGGGGTTTACATAGATAGGACAGCATCTTTTTTCTCCCTGCTGCTTTTTCTTAATTTCATGGGACACATCACAAACCGATTCAAGATGCATCAAAAGCAGTACTAATGATTTAAGCTTGTGAAAAAAGAACAGTACTTTCAACTTCATATCCAGTAGACATTCAGAGAACATGGAATCTGGAGAGGGTATCAGGATTCTGCCCATCCTTTGCCATACTACCAGACCTATGCACCACCCTTTTTTCCAGGCTATAGATCATGTATACAGTACAGAGTCTATATGCATACAGAGCCTATAGGAACCTGTGCAGATAGAACCTCCAGTGTGCAAGGATCGTGTAGTAAGGGGGGCAGGGCCTATGACATTATCACAAGTCTATCAACGGGACAGCTGTACATTTATTTCATGTTCCAGATTTTGATCATTATATGTAAGAATGCCTCATTTTCATCCTTTTCTTTGGTAATCAGAGGGCCATGGTCCAAATTTTAGTCTTCTTCCTGGAGGAGGAGGGCTAACTGTTTCGCCACTGTGCGAAACAGGATGCTGGAATAGATGGGCCTTGGGCCTGATCCAGCAGGGCAGTTGTTATGGGGGGGAAAACCTTGTCGAGTAAATGAATTTCTCTCTCTCTCTCTCTCTCTCTCTCTCTCTCTCTCTCTCTTTCTTTCACACGCACACCTGTTAAGTCCATTGTATACTTTGAAAAATCATGTTTAAATTATGTTAAAAATTTCTTTAAGCAGTAAAATATACCATGTTCACAGTAATGAAACCAGTGGGGCTATTTCATTTAGCAATGTTTTTCATGTGTTGGTATAAGCTTTGTACAAACCAAATGAGAAAATTCGGTTTGTTGGTGCTCCTCCATGGCTGCATTTTGGACGATCGTGGGGAAAGTATCATGTTCTATCAAGTATCTTTTATGTTTTGTTGTTTAGAAGTGTGTCCCAGTGGGGATCCTGTAGAGTGTGGGGGGTGGAGTCAGAAAGAAAAAGGGAGGGGAATATGAGAAGGATATGAATAATTAGAGTTTCTGAATAAACTCTAAGTTAGCTGGTTTGAATCCCCGCTGGTATGATTCCCAGACTATATCGGGCAGCAGCAATATAGGAAGATGCTGAAAGACATAATCTCATACTGCACAGGAGGAGGCAATGGTAAACCCCTCCTGTATTCTACCAAAGAAAACCACAGGGCTCTGTGGTTGCTAGGAGTCGACACCGACTCGATGGCACACTTTACCTTTTAAATCTATTTAACTGCAGATTAACTATAACTTTATTAACTTTAACTACTGTAGTATCTTTAATGCCTTTTTTGAAAATCTTGAGACCCCATGGCTTTCAGGACAACCCTTAGCAATTTTTTTTTACTCATAGTAATTAAATTAATGTATTCCCTATCATGTAGACAGGGTTAATTACTTGTGTGGCAAGTAGTGACATATGTTGTGGAATTACACCGTGTCTGAAAACGTGGGAGAAGAAACTATGTTGACCTGTATGTGCAAAAATCCCAGTCTTCAAAGCAGCAAGTTGTGCAGCTCACACTCTCAACATTTTTGTTGTTACCAAACTGTATCACAGCAAATCCTTACAAAGCAATGCCATACATTCAATACATGCCCCATAATTCTTTTTGGAGACAGTGCACAGCTGCTCCAGTTTAGCATTAGCTGCTTCTTATGGGCTGGTATCTTCTTTCAATAAAAATCACAGATGGTGGGGTGTCTTTCACACCGAGACAGTAAATATGAGCTTGAATCAGGTGAAGGGGTGATATAAGTGCATGCAATTCTCCTTTAAAAAGAAAAAAATAAGCCCTACAACAAGCTAAAATATTACCTTTTAATTTAAAGCCCTAAAGCAGCCAAATCTTTCCCACTGAAAGCAGGGATGTCTAAAAAAGAAAAGAGAAAAGAAAAGGGGAGGGGGGGAAGGCAGAGGGGATTATATTGACAAGGAAATAAAGACAAAGTGATGTGTCCATGGCTGCAATCCACTTACCTGGGAGTAAACCCCATTGAACATAGTGTGATTTACTTTCAAGGAGACAGGCTTGTGCTGTAAATCCTAGCAGGCATAAAAGTTAATCTAATGAATTCATGCTGTGTTGAAAACCTTCAGATATAAAAAAAGATTATGTACTGGGCAGACTACAGGGAATCAAACACAAATGGGAGAAAAGTAAAATGATATATAAAACTGCATCCAGTTCAATGGAAAGTAAAAGTTGAACATACCTCCCTCACAAGCTGGGTTACCTCATCAAGGGATGCTTTGGATCTGTAAAGTCTAAAATGTAGGGCATCCATCCAAGGGTGTTCCAAGAAAGCAGAAGTACAAGGCACTAAGTGTGTTCCTATAGGACCAAGGTGTGCTGGAGAAGGCCGTCTACACAACTTGTGGACTACCAAGCTAAATATAGCCCATCACCCATACACTGTGGCCAGCCAGCTGCTTAACAACTGCTTGTTTTTGCAGATCCTGACAGTTATCCAAAAAGATGCTTACTGAGCAACTTGCAAGTGTGTTTAGCTTGGTGGGTCATCAGATGTGTAGGCCT
Source organism: Hemicordylus capensis (assembly GCF_027244095.1). NCBI lineage: Eukaryota > Metazoa > Chordata > Lepidosauria > Squamata > Cordylidae > Hemicordylus > Hemicordylus capensis. Next base: position 179,487,441 of record NC_069657.1, on the reverse strand, counting down.
ATTCTGACGTAATTAATACCTCCTAAGGATATCTGGCAACCCATTCCCAATCAGTGTTTTGGTAAAAGCAGCACTGCTGAAGCAGGTCCATAGGGTAAATTTGGTAGGGATGGGTGACCTAAGGATACATAGATACATTTATTTATTTATTTATTTATTTTACTTTTATATACCTCCCCAAACTCGCCTCTCTGGGTGGTATACAATGAAACAACACAACTTAAAACAAGATTAAAACATTAAAACAAAACAATTTAAAAATGTTAAAACAATGTTGAATTCTATAAGTCTAATTAAAAATCTGGATGAACAAATGTGTCTTTAACAGGCTATTTAAATGCTGTCAGAGATGGAGGAAGCTCTTATTTCAGCAGGGAATGCATTCCAAAGCCTGCCATATTGTGGGAGGAGGCATCATGAATAACAAAATAAACAGCAAAATTAAAAATCATGTACTCTGATAGATATAAAGTCTTTGCATCAAATAATAAATAAAGAATGAAGTAGGGAAATGAAAGATAATAACAGATTCCTTGAAATTCCTTTCTGGAATTAATGAAAAGACAAGAGGATAGGTTATAGCCAAGGGGGGTGGAGGGCGGGGAATCAGACTCACTGTCACAGAAATTCCAGCCCAGAACATTATCTCTGTCACAGGGTGGAGACAGGCTGGTGGAGAGATTTCAAGAGGAGCTTGATTAGCGAAAGGAATAATCTACTCTGCCAATCACCCTTTATTTCAGCTGATATGTGACTATGGAATTCTCTGTTGAGTGAGTCCAGCATTGGGGTAATTTTCCTTTCTGGACTCCACCTCTGATAAGCATTGTGATAACAAAGGGGGTTACTGCTACAGGAGATTCGGGGAGTTTGGGGATAACAGGCATTAAAAAACCAAAGCTCATTTGAACACAAATTTAATTCTCCCATTTCAGTAGCTGGTGTCCTAACTAAGAAAGTGTATGCATTAGGAGGCTCTGTGGGGACGCAATGGCGGTCTGGGCCCCCAGTCCTCCTCCATGCATATACGCTATTGCGCCAGTGGGTGTACCTCCCCAGTTCTGCTTATGCTTTGGAAACACTCCACGTTGCTGAGTGTCAGAACCTCCAAATGCGCATATGCTTTGTCAGGATGTTAGCTCCTGAAATGGAACAATTAAGTTTGGGTTCTCCTGAGTTTTGTTGCTTGTTAGTTAGGATGTCAGCCACCGCACTTAAGGAGAAATGAGGTGTCACTCTTGGCTGCCTTTGTAGAACTGAGAAGGGCATAAGATTTCCAAGCCTTCATTTACCTCCTGGCTCACAATGACTCCCCCCTCCCCCAGAATAGAATGTATTAAATACATGATGTGTACAGTGGTCCCTATAATTTTTTTCTTCTCTGTGCAGCATGAGTTTTATTCTGGGCGGCAGTATCAAGGCAGTGTGAGCACACTTGCATTCAGAATGGGGCCTTCCTGATTCAACCTGTACGGGATCTAAAATTAACTGAGCGGACATCCAAAAACTTGTGAGTGTGCGCATGTGCACACACCTTAGAGGGTGTGTACAGTATTCTTTAGGAACAGAGCCAGTGGTATGGCTTATGAGTAACAGTGGAAGAGCTAAAATTGGCTTGACCTTCACTAACCACCATTTCCCTGCCTTTCCCCTTGTCATTTGAGTGTGGCTTTTATCTCTATGCACAAAGGGGTACAGATTTACCCTTTTAAAAACCAATCAAAGCAGAACATTCATGGAGGGTGCTTGGGATATCCCAGAAAGGGTCAGTGAAGATAGTAAGTGATTGATCAAGAATGTATGCTCTTGACACTAAATCTTTTCAGTTGCATTCACCAGCTGATTCAAAGGATGATTCACGTTCACCAGCTGATTCAAAGCCAATTTCTGCAAAGGCCAAAAGAGAGATTAACTGGGAGATAGGTGATCAGATCTCCCAATGATTTTTCTTCATTGGGGAAACATCTCTCAGAGAGGGGCTATTTACCCTTTCCCCCCAAGGCTTCTATTGACCTTATGAGGGAAAAACAGACAGAATACAGGTATCTGTCTGGGTTTTTTTTTTAACCCAGCAGAGCAATAGCGGTAAGGGTGTGTGATGATAGATTGGTCAAATGGTGTGTGTGGAGGAGAAGAGAATTAAAATAGCCCCTCTGGCAGTGCTGCATCCCTGATGAACTTAGCAGCCTCTGGTGGCTATGTTGAAATACAGAAAATAAACTCAGGCAATCCAATCATGGATCTCCCATGATTGGTCCTAAGTTCTTTTATTATGGTCAACTAAAATATCACAACACAGTCAAAAGAGCTCGAAATAATCCAAATGTTCTGCTTAGTGCTGGAGGCAGATAAAAGTACATCATAGGGTTTATATTTTCTAAATAAATAGATAGATGGGGCAGCAGTCATTATTTTTGTTTATAAATGCAACCTGAAACCTGTTTTGCACCTAGTGGAGTCTAATCTAATCTAAGTCTGCATATCTACCTACCTCTTGCACTCCACGTTGAGACTTAGAAACTGTAGACTTGGGGGCATCACACTCCACTTTTCTTCCCCCTCCCTGTTCTGCTTAATATCCAATTTGAAGAAGAATTCTGCAGATCTCAAAAGCTTGCTTATGGCTTTGTGACATATTGGTTGGCCCTCATTAATGTATTGCTCTACTTTTCTGTTTGGAATTTTGTCTAACAGACTAACCCTACCTATGACTTTCAGAATGGGTGTTTCCCATGTTCTGCACCATCAAATTTCACAAGGTTGAAAAGAAGTCAGGCTGGAGGCAAGAAGTCAGTCATCTTTCAGGAAGGGCTGCCACCAGGGATAATTAACCAACTAGTTCACTAGAAGGGCCAACACTGACGGTGTCTCATAAAATCTCTCTTAAAAGACCATTAGATCACATCAGCTCATAGAGGTTGCTTCTATGCAGTGGAAGAGCAATAGCCTCTTGTGAAACTACAAGTTATAAAACTCATGCAAGATAAATTTTGCCAACATAAATCTTTCACTAACCCTATGTGTAGCACCTGACCTCAAGCCTTTCCTTGGCCCCACAATCCTAAATATATGAATAAGGAAGTAGTGTATTCATTTCAGTGGACCTTCGGACTAATATCCTGATCTTAAACATATTGAAATGGAGATAAGTTCTCATTGATTGCAATGAAAGTTACTTATAAATGGTTGTGTGTAAAATCACAGCCTATATATGCTTATGCTATTCAGGAATCCCATCTACTGAAATTTAATGGATCTTTCTTTGAATTCACATGTTTAGGGTTGGAGAGCTAACATTCCTTTTGTATGATTGCCAGGTTTGAACTCTCTACTCATTGCCCAAGAAGGGATCTGTGCTTTTAATGAAAAAAGGAGGAATATCCTTACCTACTTTATGTCTGTCCTTGTCAGAAATGATAGAACTTGAATAAATGTATTTCCATTTTTTCTCATCTCCCTTCCCTATGTAATTTACTTTCGTGATGAAATGTTGCAAAGCCAACTGATTAACAAAGAGAGCCTTGGAAATGGAAAAAGCATTTAGAATATAGCATATCCTGCAAAAGCATCCAACAGGATACTAGCAACATTATTCAAACTAGTTTTCCCTAATCACGTAACTGTTAATGCATCTTCTAGCCTCTTGTCATTGAGAAATTGTAATAGAGCAACTTCAAAGTATTTGTGCTACAATATTTTTAAAAATCTATCTACTGTGCAGTTCCCATTCTGATTAGTCAATAATTATCCCTTACGTGCCACATTATTTTAAACATCTCCCCACCGCAATGAGACCTTTAAACTACTGTGCGTGGTTGTTAATATCAGCATACTTTCATGTTTCTTATGAAACACTTAAGGGTTGATGAACAACCCAATTAAGCAGACAAACTCTGGCTTAAGTTAAGATAGAAGATTTATTCCTCCTGACTTCAATAGGATGGATCTGTTAGGGCTGTGACTCACAACCCATTTATGCTTATAATAAGCCTTTTAAAACCAACCAGACTTTAGTGGGACAGCTCTAGCATCTACAGTGTAAGTGGGCTTTTTACAATTACCAGTCACAACATACTGGCCTGTTTCGTTACCTTTAGTGTAGTACTGTTCCATCATGGCAAGCTCCTTCTGCTTGCAGGAGACGTACACGGTTTCATTCTGCAAGCAGAAAGGACCCTTGTGTAAGCATCACTCTCTTTGACAATGGAGCAGTGCTCCACAAAAGGTTAGATACTATTGATACCAGAACATAAGCTGTGGTGGATTATGTGAAAACTCAGGATGGCTATGAACAAAGTAATTCTTATTCTTAGACTGTGCACTTGGTTAATGTGGTTGCTGAGTGACTCAGCTTCCTCTGCTTGTATCTGGAGTATCTACAAGTGTTTGCAAGAAACCAAAGGTGCTATATTAAGACCACATCTACGGTAGCCAGCCATTGTTTCCTGATGGAGTTGATGGTCTGTATCATGTATTGCCACTCTTAACATGACTCATGGGTCCAACCATAAGAAATGTAAATGATTTTTGATGAGACTTCAAATATCTTCGACCACTGCCCTTACACGAACTCCAGCTGGTTTAGTTGCTGCTGTCTCTATGGTCACTCCTTGCTGATCTAGATCTGTGTAAAGTCTTCTGCTTATATGGTTCCTCTAATGTAGAATTGCACAACTTTGGTCCTCCTGCAGATGTTGGACTACAATTCTCATCATACCTGACTATTGACCACTGTGGCTGGGATGATGGGAATCGTAGTCCAAAAACAATGGGAGGGCCAAAGTTGTGCTGCTTTGCTCCAAGGTCATGTTTAGCATGTCCTAAAAAACAAAACATTTCCCAAAGGGTTGGGTGGAATCTCTTGCATGGCGCACCAAGCCAAACATGCTACCAGAGGAAGCATGTAGTTAGAAACCTTTACACAGACCCAAATTGGCACAGGAGCAAACATGGGATCTCAAAACCTGCCCCAATCACAACTTCATATTGCTCATTGTGGCTCCTGGTAGCAAACTGCAAAAACCATTCCTCCCCTTAAACGAGGTTAGTGGAGCAAGCGCTCCATTAACTCCATTTTGTTGATCATGTGCTGCTGCAGCGTGGCTCCGCTCCACGGCAACACACAAGGAGACCCCCGCCGGGAGGTTGAAACAAGTCTCCCAGCCATGGGGCTCTCTCCAGAATGCCCCGTGCACTTGTGCGGGGCATCCTGGAACTTCCAGGGGCTGGGGGGCCCCTGATCCCCACCGCCCCTGGCTCCTGATCCCCGCCGCCCCGTGATGGAGCTGGTAGTCGTGTGGGTGGCTGATCTGGCCACCTAGGGATGGCTCCCTGCACTACCCTGAACAGCACTTCACACTGATCGTGTAAAGCACCTCATTATGTGGGGCTGGGGAAAGTGGTCTCCAAATAGTTTTAATAGTTCTTCTTCCTAACCAGGCCCCAAAGCCAGGTTGGGCTGACTCTTTCCTGCCTGCTGATCCACTCCTCTATGTGCCTCTTCCAAAGTTTTATTTGTTTGTTTGTTTATTCAGTTTCTATACCGCCCTTCCAAAATGGCTCATGGCGGTTTACAATTAAAACAGAGCAATTAAAATCAATTAACAATTAAAACAGAGATTATAAAACACCATAAAACCATAATTGAAACAATCAGAACAGTTTAAAAACCCTGAAAAACCAGGTTACAACATTAAAAACCCTTTACAACAATTTAAAAACCCTGGAATTTGAAGTTCAAATTGCAGATTTCTGCAGGGAGTGCATTCCACAGTCCAGGAGCAGCTACAGAGAAGGCCTGCCTCTGAGTTGCCACCAGATGTACCGGTGGTAACTGGACATGGACTTCCTCAGATGACCTTAACGTGCAGGGGGATCATACTGAAGAAAGCACTCTCTAAGGTAACCCAGACCAAGCTATTCAGGGCTTTAAAGGTAACTAGCTGGGCCGGGCACAAAGCATCTACGCTTCCGACTGGCCCAGCCACAGCCGCTGTTCCCCCCCCCTGCTCAGCTTTCTGGCCAGCTGCTCCCCCCCCCGCTTCTCGCCCCACTCCCCACACTTTCTGACGGGCCAGCTGGCTGGCCTGCTTCCTCCCCTCCAACCCACGCTTTATTGCTTGTGGGCCGGACAGAAAGCCAGCCCGCCACCTCATCCTACCCCCTTCTCCTGGCGGGCTGGCCAGGGCCAGGGCCAGGGTCAGGCCAGCCCACCGCCACCTCCAGCCTCTTCCTGGCCCACCACCATCTCCTCCTGACCAGCAGCCAGGCCGGCCCACAGCTGCCTCTTCTGGCCAATTGGCAGCCAGGCCAGCCTGATAACGCCTCCTCCGGCTGACCGGTGGTCGGGCCAGGGCCAGGCTGGCCTGCCGCCGCCTCCTCTGGCTGCCACCATTGTCTCCGATCCCTGTCGCTATCTCCCAGGCAGCTGCTCTCATGAGAGCTGCCACGCATGGGATTAGCGACGGGTACGTTTAGGATAATTAAATATATAGATAACCAGCACTTTGTATTTTGCCCGGAAACATATCAGCAACCAGTGCAGTTGTTTCAAAACAGGCATAATATGGTCTCTCCGAGTTTCCCCAGTGACCAATCTGGCTGCCACATTTTGAACTAACCAAAGTTCCTGAACTACGTATAAAGACAGCCCCACATAGAGTGCATTGCAGTAGTCAAGCCTAGAGGTTACCAGCTGGTGCACCGCTGTTTTGAGGTCACCCTCTTCAAGGAATGGACACAGCTTTCAAATCCGCCAAAGTGGATAGAAAGCACTCCTGGCCAGAGCCTCCACCTGAGATGCCAGGGTGAAGCGTGGGTCCAGGAGTACTCCCAAGGTCTGTACCTGCTTCTTCCGGGGGAGCGTAACCCCATCCAGCACAGGGAGATCTAACTCAGAGTTCTCATTTATTACAAGAAATATTGGGCTGGGGTCACATGCTTGCTGAGACAACAGCTTAGTTTGACCCTAGGTCATTAAAAACATAAATTGCATACAAAGAATTCCTAGAATTCCAAATTCTATCATATACATTGATTTCAGTTTACTGTATGAGTTTATAGCTGTGATAAAGGTAGTACCAATGCATGCCACATGCTCAGCGTCATCATTACTCTCACATTCATTGTGGTCATGAATAAAAAGCATGGATTGAAAAGAAACCCATACTTTATTTATTTATTTATTATGTTGACATCCCACTCTTCCTCCAAAGAGCCTAGAGCAGTGTATGTATATGGTTATGTTTATACTCACAACAACCCTGTGAAGTAAGTTAGGCTGAGAGATAAGTGACTGGCCCAGAGTCACCTAGACAGTTTAATGGCTGAGGGAAGATTTGAATCTGGGTCTCTCCAGTCTGAATCCACTGCTCGAACCACTACACTTTACTTGTAAGTGGCCTCGCCGTGGCAGCTGTTTGGATTACTATACATTAACCTTGGCTCCTAAACAAAGGAGCAAGTAATTTGTTAGGAAGTACGTGGGTACTACAACTAACCAGCAGCTGGGGGGACTCAGTGCCCTTATCAGGAGCAATGGAGACAGGGGCACTGCTAGATAAGCACTAGACAAGTGCACAATATCTACACAGCAGTGCCCAGGATGGGCATCTAACATAATGGCCTGTGCCTGCACTGTTACACAGGAAGCTGCCGTATACTGAGTCAGACCATTGGTCTATTTATTTCAGTATTGTCTTCACAGACTGGCAGCGGCTTCTCCAAGGTTGCAAGCAGCAATCTCTCTCAGCCCTATCTTGGAGATGCTGCAAGGGAGGGAACTTGGAACCTTCTGCTCTTCCCAGGGTGGCTGTATCCGCAAAGGGGAATCTCATACAGTGCTCACACTTCTAGTCTCCCTTTCAAATGCAACGAGAATGGACCCTGCTTGCTAAGGTGACAAGTCATGCTTGCTACCACATCAGCCTGTACAGTGCAACCCTCATGCCATTGTCTTGCAGTACTACAGGGGAGAATAGCAGGTTCTCCTCCCCCCTCAGTGGCTGCTCAGCAACAGTGGCTACTTGGTTGTTACCAGCTAAAAACTATATTATATTATACCTTGGTATACTTGCTGAAGTGCTCTTTTGTTTAGAAACCAAAGAAGTTTGGGAAATATGATATAGTGACTCCCAAGGATATGTACAAGCTGTTTCTGTCTCTGCTTCCTACCACCTGCTCTCTTGATCCTTGCCCAACTTGGCTTATTTTATCTAACAATCAGATTGTCAGAGAGTGTCTGGTAAACATCACAAATGCTTCTCTGAGGCAGGCAGGATGCCTCCTTGTCTTAAGGAGGCTATCATTAGACCATACTTGAAAAAAACTACATTGGACCCCACAGAATTAGGCAACAATAGGCCCATCTCTGTTCAACCATGGTTGGGCAAGTTGACTGTGAGAGGGTGGTAGTCTCTCAGCTCCAGACAGTGCTGAAAGAAACTGATTACCTAGACCCAATTCAAACTGGCTTTCGAGTGGGATATGGGGTTGAGACTGCCTTGGTTGGCCTGATGGATGATCTCCAGTTAGGTATTGACAGAGGGAATGTGACTCTGCTGATAGTTTTGGATCTATCAGCAGCTTTTGATACCATCGGCCATGGTATCATGGTATCCTTTTGGGTTACAAAAGGTCCCCAGGGAGCATAGTAGTTGGAAGGTAGCTTGGTGGTAAGAAAAGGTCTTGTATATGCCCAAAGGAATTGTTTTCTGTATTTTTATTTCCAGAGCCTTAGCAGAAGGAAAAGAACAGGACAGGAAAGGAAAGGTTAGGTTTTTAGGATTGAAACATCCTTCTTCTTGAATGAAGTGCTTTCAAAGGAGGTGCAGAGCAGAGCAAGTCCAAAATTTCTTGGCTGAACTAGCTGAATCTTTGGATCCCATTCACTGTGATTAACTTGCTTAGAATATGTGTATATTGCTTAGCAGCAGCAGCAGCAGCAAGAACAACAAGAGTTACCAAAGCTCAAATGAGACAACCACAGCAAGGGGTGCTATGCTGAGCCCAACAAGAACAGTTGCTCTTCCCCTGCTGATTATTTTTAAAAGCTGCTACATGAAAAGGAGCCTATTTAGCCTGTTTAGCAGGAATGCATTGTAAGATGCTGTTGACAGGTTACGAGGTCATTGTGAGCAAGACTAGGGTGATTTGTATTGTATTTCCGTGTAAATTATAGTAATTACTAGTAGGTAAGGCCTGTCATTGAGGCTGTTCTCATGATGGGGAAAAACAGGGCTAAAGGAGCCCAACCCAGTTTCCCCCCATTGTGAGAACCATTGGGCTTGTGGGTGAGCCCAGTGGTTCTCTGGAGCTAGCCCACCAAAGTATCCCTCCCTTTAAATGAGGTTAATAGAGTGAATGCTCTGCTACCTCATTTTGGTCATCATGAGTCGCCACGGTGCAGCTCTGCGCCACTGTGACTTGTGAGGAAACCCCCACCGGGAGGCTAAAACTACGATTACTACTACAAATATTTATACACCGCTCTTCAGTCAAAGTTCTCAAAGCTGTTTACACAGAAAAATAAATAATACATAAATGAAGATGAACCCCCTGTCTCCAAAGGGCTCACCGTCTAAAAAGAAACATAAGGCAGACACCAGCAACAGCCACTGGAGGGATGCCGTGCTGGGGTTGGATAGGGCCAGTTGCTCTCCCCCTGCTAAATAGAAGAGAATCACCACTTTAAAAGGTGTCTCTTTGCTCAGTTAGCAGGGGTTAAAACAAGCCCCCCTGGTCATGGGGGTCTCCCTAGGGTGCCCTGTGCACTCATGGGGGGCATCCTGGGACTCTGGGGGGCTTGTCCCACAGCCCCTACAGGCTCTGTGATGGAGCTGGTAGTCGTGTGGGCTAAGCCCATTCTCCCCACACAAGCACTGCAGGCTCGCCACACTGCTCATGTGGAAAGCCTCCCTGACTGGGCAAAGTCATTTTGAGTAGATTACCCTCAAGTTCAAGAAATGAAATCCAGGAGTCCCTCTAATATCTGTGGAAATCACAATATTGGAATGCTTGACCTAGTACAAAAATGGGGTTAGATTCTTTAGTGAAACAATCACTCTCATAGCGAGAGTTGATGGAGCAGCCTGGCTATAAAAATTGTAACCTCTCCATGCATCAGCTGAAAAGTGTGGAGAGGTATAATTGTTTCCTGCATGTCTTGTGCTGTTTCTTTAAATTTCCCCACACACCAGTTGAGAAGTGGGGAGAGTGGGTATTTAAGCCGTATACCAATTTAGTGGGCGTGCTGGTAGAAAATGGCACATAACCAAAACTACCACATGCAATAACTAAATTGGGCAAAACTGGTATTCAAGAGCCACCTGATGTGTCATAGATCTTTTAATAAATGTGCTCGCAAAAGGAAAGTAAAAGAACACTTTGAAATTTGTAGGACTAAACAATTTTCATTTTGTTGAATGATTACCATATATTTATATATTTGCATCATAATAAATCTGGGAGAGAGGAGACCTCTAGTTCACACTGCCTCAACCAGAAGTGCTAAGCTGGCTATTCTCCACTTAAGCATATATTAGTGGCACCACATTTTTATATTTGTCTGCTAGAAAAGTAAAGAAGGGATGCGAAGTTTTAGCGTTCCTATTCCCGTCACAGGTAATGCTGTTAACCAAGGAGCGCTTGGTGGCAGCGAGACAATCTACCAGAGATTCTTCTTCTCTTTTAAATAATTTTTAAACACAGTCAGCTTGCTAGGTAACAAGGAGGGGTGACTCAGCGATAATTCCTCCCACATGAGTTGGCTGGCTCTGTCCCTTACATGCATCATAATAAATGTGAATCTGAGAAAGATCTTCTCATGGTATGATGGCGTTTTGAAATTATTGATCTGATTACATAGAGTTAAAAATCTGTTGAGAACAATAACAGTTAAATATTGATTATAGTCTGAATGTCTTCTAATAAATAAATAAATCAAAATTATTTAAAGGTAATTAGGAAGTATGATATTAAGAACTTTTTTCCTTAGTTATTTTTTAAAATCAGACCTTTCACCAGGTGTGTTCTGGTGTAAAAAATAGTTCATTCAGCTAATTTCAGGGGCAGGATTGTGTACACAACATTTGGTATCTGTAGGTCATTGGGTAGTATGACTTTATTTTGAACAAATTGTTCAAAATATGTAATATAATTCTAAATTTGCATCTATATATATAAGTTAAAATATGCACACAAAATCGTGCCCTCTTTTGAGGTTATGTCTTTTTTTTGATGATGTGCACCTGGTCACCTTAAAGAAATGCCATGCAATGGAGGCCAGTTGTCTCACAATGAACGAGTACAAACACAAATCCATTATCGCTTGGACAGCTGCCACGCAGAGGCATTCTTAGGTGTAAAACAAGCCTTCTTAAATGACTCACAGAATTCTGAGATCAAGGAGTAAAGTCAATTTTATTTTTAAGAGGACAAAATCTCACTATCAGCGTATGACCAGTGAATATATGAAGCTGCCTCATTCTAAGTCAGACCATTGGTCCATCTAGCTTAATATTCTGACTGGCACCAACATTTCTGATAGGGGACTTCACCAGTTTTATCTGGATATGTCTTGGATTGAATCTGAGACCTTCTATAGGCAAAGCATGTGTTCTGCCAGTGAGCTCTTCCTGCTTCTACAGAACAACTGTGTACATCAGTCCATTGTGCATGTTATATATAGTGATGCAAAACATTAAGCAGTGAATTTTTTTAGATTGAACTCTCATAGGAAAATGTTATTTACAAGAAATACTGGCCTGGTTCACACAATCATTTGAATCTATGTTTAATGTGGGTTACTGACATCAGCATGATTGTGTGAACCCACACCTACATGGGAATTTCAGATTCATCTCCAGCTATTATCCACCTTCGTGTGAGTTCACACAATCATATTAATGTTGGTAACCCACATTAAACCTGAATCCAAATGATTTTGTGAACCAGGCCAATGTCCATCCAAGAAGCCCGCCTTGCAAACATATTGGTAACTACCCACACCACAGACACTAGCACACACCACCAAATAATGCATGTCTTCCTTTTTCATCCATGTAGTTGTTCAGCAACACACTTGGATGGATCAAATTATTTTTGAATGCCTGGTGACTCCTGCATACAGGGGCAGAGAGAGCCAATTATTATTCCTGTTAATAGAGCCCTAAGGTATTAAAAATAACTCAATGGGAATTAATTTTTTTTTAAAAAAACCCTGTATTGCTAGATACAATTTGGCCAATAGAATGCAATTAGTCCACAATATATATTATGACAATAATGTACCTAGGAAGATTACAAAAGTTATTGCTTAGAAATTATTAGAAGAAGAAAAGATGGGTTGCCTAAGAATACCTAATAAAATTACAGACAGAACCTGGAGGCTGGGATCTTCATTTGATCACAGTTTGAATATAGAGTGGAAAAGTAGATTTGCAACTAATAATTGAGTTTAAGGCAAGGGCTTTTAATTTTTAATAAGTTTGCCTCTATACATAGATTAAGAAAAGGCATGTCCTTATACTGAGAACAGACAGAACATTCTCCATGAGTTCTGGAAATGTAAGCAGCTTGGTGTCCAAGCTCCAAAAAACTCACTGAAGTCCGAGGATTTGGATTTCAGCTAGTTTATGACCAATGCCCCAGGCTAGGCATGATGAAATAAAGTCATAATAACATGATTTGCTATGACAAATATATTTTCAGAATGCACTCCAGTGTTGTGGTAACAACCACATCAAAAGAAAAAGGTTCAAGAGAACAGACTCCTTGACATGGTACTGCCAGCTGTCACTTCATTAGTGTCCATCCTTAAGTAAGACTCCCAGTGTGAAACTGATGAGATAATGAATGTAGGAATCGGGCCTTCTCCTGTATTTGAACTTTTCATTCTTGCTTAAAGCAGTAATTGTGTGGTGGGTGGGTAGTGTAATGACATGACTGCTCTGAACACTGTGCAGCAGCGGCAGAGAAATACATGAGCCATCATACAGGCCTGTTCTTTAGATCCACAAACCACCATGTTGGTCTGCTCTTTGTAGTTTGGCTGGGCATTAGTGCACTGTCAGTGCACAACTTCAGATTTTGCCTGTGTGGAAATACCTTTACTTCTGTTACTTCAGTGCATTTCTGAATGAGCATAATACCAGTCCTGAACATTATACAAGTCCTGAAAGACTTGCACTGCATGTTAATTTGTTTCCAGAAGATGGCTATTTCCTTTAAAGTGCTTTGCAGGTTGGCTCTCATTACTTGAAGGTCTGCTTTCTCCCATGTCAGTAGGGTTGTGCATTTTGTATTTTTTCTGTTTCGATTTGTACCAAATCCGAATCAACCCCATTTTGTATTTTGTCCGAACTTAAGCCTTCCAAATCACCCCAGTTTTGTTTTGTATCCAAATTAATCCAAGTCCGAATTAATTCAGATTAAAAAATGGGCCATGTGGTCAAAAGAGTGGGTGGGGGTTATAGTGCCCAATGAATGGAAGCTCCCACAAAAATTTCAAAGGAATTAGGCAAACTGCTGATTTTTGGTTAATTTTTGAAGTTTGCACGTCTTTCAGATTTTCTCCATAGGGTATGATGTTGGTTTCAGGAAAAGTATGGCTTCACGCAGGGTGGGGGGAAAGGGTGGCCCAGAGTGGAGTGTGGTTGGTGGTAGTGCCCAGTTGGTGCAAGGAAGCTACCACAATTTTTTCAGAAGAATTTGGCAAAGGGCTGGTTTTTAAAGAATTAATGAAGTTACGTGACTTTCATATTTTCCTTGGAGGGTATAATGGAGGTTTCTGCAGTCCCATAACTCCACTTGAGGGGCACTGGGGTGGCCCAGAGCAAGTGGCGGTGTAGTGCACATAGGGTGCCAACCACCCACATGGGTTGCCAACCCATGAAGTACAGGGTTTTGTTCTAGAGGTGTTCTGAGAGTAGATTCTCTGGTAGCATATGAGAGTGGATTCATGGTTTTTCATTAAAAAATCTCATTTGCTACCAGAGAATCTAAACTCAACACCTCAGAAACAACAAAGCCCAGTACCCCAATGGGTTAGCAATCCAGGGGGTTGGTTGGTACCCTCTGTGCACTTCACCAACACTCGCTTCAGGCCATCCCAGTGCCCTCAGGTGGAGTTATGGGGCTGCTGAAACCTCCATTATTCCCTATGGGGAAAAATCTTAAAGATGCGTAAACCTCAAAAATTCCTAAGAAGTCAGCCCTTTGCCCTATTTGTAATCTGGGTGCACCTTTGGGGCACTGCCACCCAACCCACTGTTTTGCCCCTGCAGCCCCACATAAACAAGTTGAAAGAGTGAAGAGAATGACCAATGAGCCAGCGTGGTGTAGTAGTTAGAGTGCTGGACTAGGACCGGGGAGACCCGAGTTCAAATCCCCATTCAGCAATGATACTAGCTGGGTGATTCTGGGCCATTCACTTCTCTCAGCCTAACCTACTTCACAGGGTTGTTGTGAGGAGAAACCTAAGTATGTAGTACACTGCTCTGGGCTCCTTGGAGGAAGAGCGGGATATAAAATGTAAATAAAATAAAATAAAACTGCCTCGGTACTATGGAACAGCTTCAAATGTTCATTTAACTGAACTGGCGTGAGCCGTGGCCCAAACAAATCAGCCTACTGTTCAGAATTGTTGAGATTTATCATCACTGCATTTAAGAAAGTGCAAAACCATGGATCATGGTTACAAGAAAGAGAGAAACAACTAAGATTCCTGGGGATGTCAACAGATTGACAGGTGTGTTCCCCACCCCCCTCCTTTTGTCTCCTGTAGTCCCATGTGGATGACATGTCCCTGCAATGGCAAAAGTTGTGAACCCCTGGCTTAGACATCATGTCCCACCAAATTACGTTGTGGCCTAAATTACATTAGACTGCTCAACTTGGGCATCAAAACTTAGATACTGCTATAACTCATAAAAATCAGAAGAAAAACAAAATAGCTCTTCAAAAGAGCCCTGAACAAGTCAAGAGATTCTTTCTAAACCTTTGGAAAGAAAAACCTGTGTAATTTCAGAACTTTCCTAACCAGCTTCTCGAAAAGCTTCTCCACACAATTTATACCATGGCTTTTAGCAAGAGCTTTGGAATTGCATTGAGCTCCCAAAGATATTTGGGTATTTCTGTCTCAAAATGCTGTCTTCCAAATCCCTTTGCAAGGTCAGGTTGCATTTCAATCACACTGAATACAACACTTAACTAAACTATTCATGCTCAACAGTTTTTGCATATCTTATCTTCTGCTAATCACTCAGTGCCTCAGCTGGAGTGGAGAGAGTCAGAGAAGTCAATTTGAATTGCAATGCTTTTCTGAAGAACAAAGCATTATGTCCGAAACACAGTCATTTCGATTTGGAAACAAAAATCTCTGTTTTTTAATTCTTGATTTTGTTTTGGTTACAAAACCTCTGAAATTGCCATTTTTGGGCACAAAATGTTTTGTACCCGAATCAAAATGCACAAGCCTACATGTCAGTCTACTAACCAGACAAGATCTGCTGGGAGGGCCCTGTTCTGTGTGCTGATGCTAGCAGAGGGTCAGTTACTGTGCATGTGTGGTAGGCCTACTTCTGATTACCCCTGGACTGAGCAACTCTATGCCAGAGGAGATTAAATTTGAGTCTTCCCTTCTGGTGTTCCAGAAATGATTGAAAACTGCCCTTTTTATCCAGGCATATGGCCAGAGAACTTGAGGATCTCATTTTACGCTGTGGTTTAATGGCTGCTGGTTAATTCAGTTTGTTAATGTTTTAATGTTTCATTCTCACAACTTTTCCTGCGGAGGGCTGGAGGAAGGCAGGAACTTGTCTGCTTTCCCCCTAGACAAGTGGTGGCTGTCTTGGGCTCTGCTGCACTGAATGCCCATGTGAGTGGCGCTGCAGCAGAGTCCCAAGCTGAGATGAGGAGGAGGAAGTTCTTCCCCATCCCAGAGAGCCCCTGCATGAACAGCGGAGCGGCCACTCCACTCTGTGCAGCCATTCTTTCCCCTGGCTCGCTGCCCAAAATGGCAGCAGGCCAGGGAAAAGCCCAGCTACCCGGTGGTGATTGCACACATGATCATCTGCCAAAGCGGAATGAACCATTGATTCATTCTACCATGGTAAAAAGCCAGGTAGCAAAGTTAGGCTACCCAGGACTGGAGCAAATGGAAGTGGAGAATTTAAAAAAACACTTTCACAAAATAAAAACAATTAAAAACAATTCACAGAACTATTAAAACAATTTCACAGAGTAAAACAAACAGTTTAAAATTAGTTTTAATCAAAAGCCTGGGAACCAGGTGTATCTTAAGAGTCCTATTAAAAGCAATCGGAGAAGCTCTTATTTTGACAGGGAGTGCATTCCAAAGCCCCAGGGCAGCTATAGAGAAGGCACTGAGTTGCCTCCAGACAAGATGGTGGCAACCGTAACCCAACCTCCCCAGATGATCTTAATAGGTGGCAGGGTCATGACAAAGGAGGTGCTCTTTTAAGTACCATGGACCTAAGGCATTAAGGGCTTTATAGATAATAATCAGTACTTTGTATTCCGCTTGGAAACACATCATCAGCCAGTGCAATACTTTAAAAACCAATGTTTTATGGTCCCTTCAGAGGCCAGCCTGGCTGCCACATTCTGTACCAGTTGAAGTGCTCTCACCTCTTGCTTGTGGGCTTCCCAGAGGGGCCATTGTGTGAAGCAGGAGGCTAGACTAGATAGGTCTTGGACCTGATCCAGCAGGGCTGTTCTTATAGTTTCTGGACTATGTACAAAAGCTGCCCCATGTAGTTTGCATTACAGTAGTCAAGGCTGGAAGTTACCAGCATAGGTATTACTGTTTTAAGGTCATTTCCCTCTAGAAATGGCATAGCTGACATATCAGCCAAAGATAAAAAACTGCTCATGGCCACTTCCTCAGCCTAAGAAACCAGAGAGTTTTGGATCCAGGAACACTGTAACAGGCAGATCTAAACCATCTCTCAGGTTTTGACCTCCTACAATCAGTACCTCCATGTTAATTTGATTTAACTTCAGTTTGTTATCCCTCATCCAGCCCATTACTGCCTTCAGGCAGGCATTTAGGGAAGTTATGCCATTTCCTGATGAAGCTGATAGGGAGAAATAGATTTGAGTGCCATCGGCATATTGATAACACCCTGAACCAAATCTCCTGATGATCTTTCCCAACGGTTTTATGTAGATGTTAAAGAGCACTGAGGACAGTATGGAGCCTTGTGGACCTCCCTACAGTAACTCTAACTTTGCAGAGCAACAGTCCCCAAGTGACACCATCTAGAATCTGCCCAAGAGGTAGGAATGGAACTACTGTAAAACAGTGCCACCTAACCCTGCCTCTCTCAGGAAACCCAGAAGGATCCCATGGTCAATGGTATCAAAAGCCGCCAAGAGAGCCAAACGGATCAGCAGAAACACACTCCCTCTAATTGGATATCATCCATCAGATCAACCAAGGCAGCCTCAACCTCATAGCCCACTCAAATCCCAGTCTGAAATGGGTTTAGATAATTAGTTTCCTCCAGGATTGTCTGGACCTGAGAGGCCACCAGCTTCTCAATCACCTTGCCCAACCATGGGAGATTAGAGAAAGACCTATAGTAGCCTAACTCTGAGGGGTCTAATGTAGGTTTTTTCAATATGGTCTAATGATAGCCTCCTTAAGACAACGAGGCATCCTGCCCTTCCTCAGAGAAGCATTTACCCGGCTCTCTCATGTCCTGTAGTAACTGGTATTTAGACAAATACTGCCTCTGTATATAGTAATGAGTAATTATGACTAATAGCCCTTGATAGATAGTGAAGCTCTTCACATGAGCCCTCCCCCCCCCGAGTGTGCCTGCTGTGGCCGCAGCCACGGCCAACACATGATCAAATAAATGAGGGTAAGAGAGTACTTGCTCCTTTAACTTGGTTTCACGAGGAGGCTACATAGGCAGGTTTGCCGCCGTTTGGCCACCAGGATCAGCCATGATCCCGGTGGTTCTCACGAGCTTGCAAAACCGGGCTGGGCTCCCTTAGCCTGGTTTTGGACACTCGTGAGAGTAGCTTCCTATTCTTCATGAATGTATCTAATTCCCTTATAAGTTATTAAGTGACTTGTGCCAAGTTGCAATCCTGACCCTACTGCCCCTTGGACGAATTTAACATAGTCTTCAGTGGAGTGTGAGCTGGTTAATTCATTAGTTTTCTTACACTGCCTTTTTCACACCTTAGAGGATTATATTTCAACTAGCCAACCCCGCACAGAGCATCTGTGTGCTCTTTGGGGCCGGTGGTTACCTCTTCCCCCCCACCTTCTACCCCAGTCTCTGCTTCCGGGCCCAGCCGCCTCTCCTCCCCACCGCCACTTCTGCCCCCCCTTTCTTTTCCCCCTCCTGGGCCTTGCCTCCATGTCTGGGTCAGGCCTGCTGCCACCTCTGGCCTCCATGGCCAGGTCCGCCGCCACCATGGCAACCAATCCTCCTGGGTGCGCCTCAACCAATCAGGCGCGTCCGCCGCCCAGCCAATCAGCTGGGCGCTGGGACACACATTCCAAGGCACACCTAGGAGAATTATATAGAGAGATAAAGCAAAGATGCACACCTGAGGTACACATCAAACTAACAAAAAAGCACCCCTCCATCATCCAGTCACTCATCTTATATTACATTTATCACAAAACTAGCAAGTAATCCTTTCCCTCAAAAATGGGGAGTTCAACAAAAAATAAAATAGCTGAATATCTGTAGGCTTCCCCCACCCTATCAGACTAATGAAAATGTCTGAGCTAAGCCTAAAGAGATTCTTATTCTGATTGTACAAAGGCTTGCCCATAAATATACATTTCTGAATGTTGTCCTAGTTTGGAATCTAATCTAATTACAGTGTGGCTGTGTTTGACCTGTGCTGCATGCAGGCTTGTAAGCAGCCGGAAGGTGTTCACATCTAAGCATATTAATATAATTCCGTTCATTGGTTGCTACAGATGTATGTCAAACAACGTTTATCTTAACAGCTGGATTGTTCCAGCATTGACAGCTGATCCAAATGTCAAGAAAGAAACAGATGGTACAGTTTTTCCAGACCGTACTACTTGCTTGTATGCTCTCCCATATAAAAGCTCCCCTGCTCATGGAAATCAGGGGAAAGAGGCCTTCTCCCTCATACATCAAATTTCCATTTAGGCAACCTCTCACAGGGACATAATTCAAAGTGCGGTACCTTACCTGTGTTCTAAAATGATACAGTCCTTGGTGGACTGATGGTTAAACCTTATTGTCAGAGGTGCTGTGCACCTAGGTAATTTTGGAGCCTGGACCTAAAGGCTTTTGGAGGCCCCCCATGGCCACACCCACAGTATTTTTAATGTGACCACAGCACCCGGGACAGACGAAAAAGGATTGGGGGGGGGGCAGGGGGTGTGGAAGCCCTGGACTTCGGCCCGGAAGTAAGTCCAGGAGTAAGAGCGCTCTGCTTATTGTGGGTACTTTGGAGAGGGAGAGCAGTATTAGGCCTAACACGATACTTCACAACAACATTCAACCACTGATCTAATCTACTATTATTTCTCCACTTTCTCATCTATGTATGTAACTGCCCTTCTACTGTGGCTCTCTAGTCATTCATCTGGAAAAGATGTTTTTCTTTCTGAGCATGTCCGCATGGGGTTCCTTTCTAGAGAGCTGGTTATATTGCGTCCTTGATCTCTCAACCAGTGTTCCTTGTAACAAGGAGTCCCAGATGTCGTTGACTACAACTCCCATTATCCCTAGCTGCTATGCCTTTGGCTGTGGGTGGTGGGAGTGGTAATCAGCAAGATTTGGGGATCCCTATTACAGTGAACCCTGCTCTTAACCATTGCCCTGCCTCTGTTGTCCTTATACCCCT
Organism: Hemicordylus capensis; assembly: GCF_027244095.1. Lineage (NCBI taxonomy): Eukaryota > Metazoa > Chordata > Lepidosauria > Squamata > Cordylidae > Hemicordylus > Hemicordylus capensis. The sequence goes on along the minus strand of NC_069657.1, from coordinate 179,467,569 downwards.
TAAATGACTTGGAGGAGGTAGTAGGGTGGGTGCTTATCAGATTTGTAGATTAAACAAATCTAGGGGTGAGAGCTAACATTTTAGAAGGCAGAAGCCATTGGATCTGGAAAAATTCAAATATTGGGCCAAAGCCAACAAGTTGAAGTTGTTGCTGTTGTGATGAATATTTATATACAGCTTTTCAACCAAGTTCTCAAAGCAATTTACATAGAAAAACAAATATTAAACAAGATGGTTCCCTGTCCCCCAAAGGCTTACAATTTTAAAAAAATGAGCATAAAGTAGACTGTGCAGGGTTGGATATGGTCAGTTGCTCTCCCTGTGCTAAATATAAGGGAATCACCACTTTGAAAGGTATCTCATGGCTCAGCAGCAGAAGAGAAGAGAAGAATCAAATAGGACATCAAGTTTCCGAGCAGAAGGAAAAATAGAAGCATTACACAAAGTGAGATAAAAGGAAGAAAATACAGACATGGAAGAAAGAGGACAGACCAATAATACAGATTTAGAAAAGTTAACCAGCAGTGTGAGGCAGCAGCTATAAATGCTAACGCAATTCTAGGTTGCATTAACAGAGGCATAGTGTCTAGATCATGAAGTAATCATCTGAACTGGTTAGCCCTCATGTGAAATACTGTATCCAGTTCTGGGCCATGCATATTAAGGAGGACATTGATAAATTGGATTGGGTTGAAAGGAGAGTAACAAAGAAGATGAGCAGGTCTCGAAACCAGTTCCTTACGCAGTTCTTGGAAACAAGTTCCATATCCAGGAAAGGACACTGGGTATGTTTAACCCAGAGAAGAGAAGAGAAGACTGGGGAGGGAGGATAAGACAGACATAGGAACATATGAACATAGGAAGCTGCCATATACTAAATCAGACCATTGGTCTATCTAGCTCAGTATTGTCTTCACAGACTGGCAGTGGCTTCTCCCAGGTTGCAGGCAGGAATCTCTCTCAGCCCTATCTTGGAGAAGCCGGGGAGGGAACCTGCAACCTGCTGCTCTTCCCAGAGCGGCTCCATCCCATGAGGGGAATCTCTTACAGTGCTCACACTTCTAGTCTCCCATTCATATGCAATGAGGGCAGACCCTGCTTAGCTAAGGGGACAAGTCATACTTACTGTTACAAGACCAGCTTTCCTCTTCATATATCTCATCTTCATATGTTAGAAGGGCTGTCGCATAGACTTGCTCTGTAGCTCCTGGGGCCAGGACTACAACCAATGAGCTGAAATTACAAGGAAGCCCACTGAGGCTAGTCAGTAAGAAGAATTTCTTAACTGTAAGAGCTGTTCAACAATGGAATAGTCTGCCTTAAGCAGTGGTGGGCTCTCCTTTGCTGGAAGTACAAATAGAAGTACAAATAGAAGCTGGGGACACAGTGTGGTGTTTTTGGTTAATCCGTTCCTTAATCCAGGCCAGGTTTGAATGGTGCTTTAGTTACCTGTATTCCAGTCCTGTAGTAGAGGTGTGGGGCTAACAACCCACCAGCAGCAAGAGCATTGAAAACAGTCTGCACTTGCCTCTCTGTAAATAATACCTGTTTCATTCAGGCATGAATGTGGTTTCTACTCCACAGACTCTACTCCACTGCCTTGTCCTTGCATGCTACAGCTCTCCTCTGGATTCTACAGTTTCCTACACTAGGTTGGGGTTGGACTAGAAGACTCCCAGCGTCCCTTCCAACTCTAAACCTTTATGGTTCTATGATCTTTCCTTAGTCTGCGGGACAAACCTGAGGGGTCAGTGGAAGCTGTGTAGAAATCTAAAGTCTTGCCAAAATTGTCACTTTCCCTGCCCTGTCCCTCCCTGGTCCTGTTTCCAGTTTTGGGTTGTTCACCAGGATTCCACACCCATAACAATGCTGTTCTTGCACAGACATCTACAAGCTCATACACTATTTGTACCACATGGACACGAGTCTGTCGGTGCTTGTTTGGAATTCTGAGGAACAGTAGAAGGTTCCCATCCACCAACATGGGGAACAGTCAGGAGGGCAGGGGAGGATTTTAGGAGTACTACTGAGTCCCATACTCTCTCAGAAAGAAAGAAGGAGCTACCACCAGACAGGAACCCATCTTTCCAGCTAGGCAAAGATAGCAGCTGCTGGACCAAACTGACAAAAGAGCAGGAATTCCAACTTGCTTTTGCTCCCATGATGAATTATGAGGAACTTCTTGGCATTCCTTTTAAATTCTAAAACAAACATTAATGCTTTAAACTCTTATCATTAGGCTTGTAACGTCACACTTGCAATGTGGTGCGTATTCAGGCCTCTGTTACCAGGTGCATTGTAAAACGTGTTCATATACATGCAAGGAAGTTTAATCTCCATAGGGCCTAATTAGGACTATTGTTCCAGTGATTTCCGGGAAATTACTTCTCACCCCCGTTATCCATGAAAGATCAAGCCAAGAGTATTAGCTTGAATATGAAATTAACACCTTTAGAGTAATATTACTTATAGGAAAAAGCAAATACTCCTTCTTGGGAGTCAATTTTTTTTAAAAAAAATCATGCAGTATATCAATTGAAATCCGTGCTGCATTCTTCCCACTTCCCTCTCACATGTTTTACCGCCCTCTGTCCATTTCTGTACGGCAAATGCAAAGTGACACTTATAGGAAGAGAAGCTATTATGAGCACTTGGTACTTAACTCCGTGACCTGGCGTGGCACTGGTGACCTCAGCAGCACCTGACTGCTGATCTCGTTCTGTGGAGCCTTCTTTTCGGTTTTCTGCTTGCTCTGGATTTAGCTGTTGCTTTCGCACACCTTACAGCCCCTGAAATTAAAATTAAACCATCTGCCAACCTGTCTGGCAGTGAGAAACTGAAGAAAGTCTCACCTCCTGCAGGCACCAGACAGTGTTTTATGTTGGTGTGTGTTTTCAGTGAGTCGAAGAAACGAGAGCAGGAGTGCTGAGGAGGCAGGATGTGTTTACGAGACTTTTCAAGTTTGTACTTTTGAAAAAAGCCAACTGTACCTGTCAAGATACTGTTTAGAAAGCACAGTTGGCATACGCATGTTTATTCCCTGCATCAGTACCAACATGATCAGAAGCTGTAAGCTCAGGCCATCTCATCGTCATCATGGGACATATAGAACTATTAATGAATCGGGTACTTTCCAGTAACAAGAAGAGCAACTTCCTTTCTAAAGCTTGCCCTACAATTGAGCTAATACTTCTCTTCTGCCAGCAGCTTTAAAAGCTGTCTGGCTAATTCATTTCTGCATATTTAGGGTCAAAGGGGGAAAAAAATCTATCTTGACCTGTGCAAGAGTTTTTTATCTTTGTAGAAGCAAGCTGACTCCTTGCATTGCCAGTTGCAAATTTAGCCTCCTAACTGGAAACATCTCACTGCATCTTATTGTTGAACATGCTGGCTGGATCCTGAGAAAGATGAAAGGGGAAGGATCACATAAAAAGAGCAAAAGAGACTATTTGCCAAGCACAAAGGATCTTGCACAATTGATATGGCTTCCTGCAGAAAGTGGGATTTTTGTTGTGTTCTACTGCATTTTCTCACATGAAAGGAAGGAGTGACATCACCTAGGTTTGGCCTGTGCTCACTGTATTTTGGTATCCCCCCCCCCCGATTTTTGCAGAGCACCTTCATTATGAGGACTGCAAGCTCACGAGGTGAGCCAGCCCACCCACCAATGCACCCACCAAGGCACCAAGGGCCCCCCGCTTGCATGGGGCCCCAAGCTCTCAATGATAAAAGATAGAAAAGACTCTCTGCAGCTTCCCCCCCCCCCCGAAGCCTTGCACAGGAGCCCCTGGTGGCACAGTGGTAAAACTGCCGCCCTGTAACCAGAAGGTTACAAGTTCGATCCTGACCAGGGGCTCAAGGTTGACTCAGCCTTCCATCCTTCCGAGGTCGGTAAAATGAGTACCCAGAATGTTGGGGGCAATATGCTAAATCATTGAAAACCGCTTAGAGAGCTCCGACTATAGAGCGGTATATAAATGTAAGTGCTATTGCTATTGCTATTCACCCAGAGGACCTCTAGATGCTCCATTTGCCATGGCCCAGACATGGAGGGGAGGTGGGAGACACTGGGACGAACCTTTAAACCCATTCAGAGTCCAAGACCCAGGTCCGGCATCATGCTGTATGCAGATCTGCGGGTGTGGGGAATCATGGGAAAGGGGAGCCCCCATTCTCTAGCCACGCCGGAACAGTGAGGTGGATATTCTGGGGCACTGGCAAAACTGTCACATGTCAACATGAGTGGATGGGCTGGCAGGAGGCATGTTTCCATGGTAGCTTGGACCCAGTCCCCAGAACAAGGAAAGCAGCCTCTGGGGTACCCTTCCCCATGGCTTCTCTCCACATAGCAACCTTGCTCTATTTAGAGCCCCCATGGACTGACACTCTCATGAGGAAGTTGTACTTGGGAGATGGGGATGTTTTGCCATCAGGCATCATGTCTGAAGTTGCTTGGCAATTCTCTCCACTCTCCTCTGATGGTCCTTCTTGTGAGTTGTGTGGTAGTGTCCCCATGGCCTGGTACTCTTGGGTGGCCATATCTTTGAAGAAGGATTTCAGCTTACCCATAATGACCCCAGTGACCAGCCTTGAGCATGAATAAGCCTGGGGAGCAAGAACCCCCAATAGGGCAAGGGGCTGGGCCATCCCTTCCCCAACCTTTGTGTGAGAAGAACAGAACTTGGCTGCTTGGGAATCCCTGCTGGTGGCTGCCTTTTAAACTGTTCCCATTGCATCCCCTCCACATAGCTGGGTGGGCTGGCAGGAGGCAGTTTTGCTGAAACCTGGCCACTGTCCCCAAGACAAGGAAAGCAGTCTCTGGGATACTCCTCCCCACAGCTTCCTTCCACACAGGAACCTGGCTGTAGATAGAGCCTCCATGGCCTGGCACTCTCTGCCCCCTCTGGGTCTGTACCTATCATTATCATCACAAAGGAAGAATTTCTTCCACTGGAGCAATGCTGATCCAGCTGCCTGGCCCTGCTCATGAGTAAACCTAGGGAGAAAACATTCTCCCCCATCCCCAACCTTTATGTGGGAAAAAAAAAATAGACCTTGGCATCTCCAGAAGGCAGCCTCTTAAACCAGGAGCACCACCTCTAAATATTTGCTCCCCACCTGGAGAAGATGCCCTGCTTGGGCTGGCTATCCATGCCATAAGGGGGCCATTGGTCAGGGCATACCTGCTTGCATGGAGAGTGTAGACACAGGTGTTGGGCACGGACCTTTAAACCCATTCAGAGTTCCTGGGCTCAGTCCGGTGTTGCGCCTTATTCAAACCTGAGGGTGCAGGGATTCCTGGGAGAGGGTGGGAGGAGCAAGGAACAGAATGGGATGAGAGGATCCCCCAAGCGGCTGGGCAGCTTGACAGGAGGATCACAAGTCCTGGATGGAGCGTGGCAGCATCCCTATAGCTTGGCAACTCTGTAGCTGTATAGATGACAGGAGGGGAGGGGCCCAGCTGGTTCTCCAAGAAGCTGCCAGCAAGAAGTGCCAAAGGCTTGTAGCAGCCACATCTGCGCCACCACCTCTATGACTGCAGTTTGAAAATCAGTGCAAAACCGCGGTTATAGCTGTGCCAGGTGTCAAACGTAACACTTCAGCGTGCTAACTTCAGGTCTTGGCGGCAAATCTTAGAAATAAGCGAAGGTTCAATCTGGAGTCTGGCAAGGCAAACCAGAGGTCATTTTCAGCCTGTAATCACTGTTTCACATGTTTGGTTGTGCTTGAGTTCCAACCTTGGCAATATCTATCTATCTATCTATCTATCTATCTATCTATCTATCTATCTATCTATCTATCTATCTGCATTTATATACCACCCCATACAAAAAAGTCCCTGGATGGTTCACAAACCATTTGACTCTGGTTTGGTGTGATGTCTGAATGTAGTCATAGTCTCAGGTTTCATTCTCTGACCTGGAGAGAGAGACTTCCTTCTTCTCCCTTCCCTCTTTCTGTATGTCGCTAGCAGCAAGGCATGTAGGCCGTATCTATTTTCCTGATGGAATTCCTAATCAACAACTTTATTTAGAAATTTAACTCCATGTCTCCAGACGATATTGATTAGTAGTGCTCTCCTTACTTTCCGCTGCAGCTGGGGTAGATAAATGAATCTCCCCTCCAAGCTCCCTAACAGTTTAAAGGGGCTTAATGCTGCCTGGCACGTGCTCATGGCACACGTGTGTCAATAGCAATATTTTCAGAATTCTTTTGTAACGATCTCTCCATGCAAGCTGACTGTGTCAAGCAAGTTACAGGAGATACAAACTGATGGCTTGTTGCAATAGGTGAGGATTATTATTTCTTCCATTCTCCTAGATGACCTAGCACAACATTTCCCCTTTTTGTCTGCGTAGCTATGTTGGATGTGAGGACTTCTACTATCACCACTACCACGAATAGATAGATAGATAGATAGATAGATAGATAGATAGATAGATAGATACTGCTTTTCAGCAAAAGTTTCCAAAGTGGTTTACATAGAGAAATAATCAATCAAACAAACAAACAAACAGACAGACAGACCTCCTGGAATTAATAGAAGAGAAGGGCTGTAACACATCCACTCACTTGCTGTCACAAGTCTGTAAGTGGGGAATATGCTGCAGGTATGTGGGGAACTGAGAGCGTGTGCTTCCAGGTGGTATGATATTTGAACTCGCCCAAGTCCAGTTCCCAGACTGCCCATCTGACATTCTCCTGACGTTCTCTGCCTGACTTCAAATCTTGGTTACGGAAGTTGGGTGGAAGTTGAGATAATGTTGGGTGGAGAATCTTGGGATCTGGACTTGGACGGGTTTGGATGTCACACACAAGGAGTGGGTGCTCTCAGTTCCCAACGTATGCCACTCATTCTCCCCACTTACAGATTTGCCGGTGGTCATGTGAAGCTGCTCAGTCATTCTCTTCCAGGCTTGAACCTCAAACGTCATCTTCAGATCTGGTAATATGCATTTATTACTCATCTGACAATATATTTTTCTTAAGAGTAAAATTATGAGTAGCAGTAAAACATTTCAAAGCAGCAGCAATCTTTTTGTTAAAAGCCTCAGTCATGTCCTATGTTATTAAAGATAATGATTGCCTCTAGGATACATTCAGAAAATATCTTCTCTTTAAGAATATCAAGACAGCATTTATCTGATACAGTTCAGATTTCCCCCAACAATTTCAGTCCAGCATAGATTAGGGATTAAGGTCACAAGCCTTGAAAAACCTCCTTGGAATGTATGGATATCACTAGTTTGGTACAGAGAGCCTTAAGACTCTGATGGCGAACAATTGCACTTGTATGATAAGCCCAATTGATTTCCATGTGTCTTCTTAATCAATATTTATGTTTTTGACTGCAACGTGGAGAGGAGAGCTGGTCTTGTGGTAGCTAGCATGACTTGTCCCTTTAGCTAAGTAGGGTGCACCCTGGTTGCATGTGAATGGGAGACTAGAAGTGTGAGCATTGTAAGATATTCCCCTCAGGGGATGGAGCCACTCTGGGTAGAGCAGAAGGTTCCAAGTTCCCTCCCTGGCAGCATCTCCAAGATAGGGCTGAGAGAGATTCCTGCCTGCAACCTTGGAGAAGCCACTGCCAGTCTGTGAAGACAATACTGAGCTAGATAGACCAATGGTCTGACTCAGTATATGCAGCTTCCTATGTTCCTAACTTAAAGCTGGGCTCCAGAGATCTTTTTCTGCATGTGAATCCATTATTTTCCTTATGCAGGCAGCTTGTGCAAGACTTTTGCAAAAATCCAAGCTGCAGAGACCTGAATGCACGTACAATGTATTGTCTGAATAGCTCTATAGCTGGAGGGGAGTACTAAATGACCCTTCACTCTGGAACTGTCTCTCCCCACCCCGATTCTTCCTGCCTTCTCCCTTTCAGCCTTTAAAACCTTATTGACGGCATTTCTTTTCCACCAGGTGTTTGCTCTATAATTTAATAATTTAAAAAACTTGGATGCTATTCTTGTTTTGTACAAGAGTCTGTGGACTCCCTGAGTCTGTGGATCGGGCAGTATATATATTAAATCTTTTAATAAACAAACAGACAGACAGACAGACAAGAGGGAAGAGGGAACATCTTGGCAGGGCAGTGACTGTGTTTGGGCTTCTGCCCCACCTCTTTCTCCAGGTGTGTGCCATCTGCCCTCAGCCTCTGTGGCTTTAAAGCTGGGGCTGGGCCAGGGACTGAGGAAGGGAAGAGGGAACATCTTGGCAGGGCAGTGACTGTGTTTGGGCTTCTGCCCCACCTCTTTCTCCAGGTGTGTGCCATCTGCCCTCAGCCTCTGTGGCTTTAAAGCTGGGGCTGGGCCAGGGACTGAGGAAGGGAAGAGGGAACATCTTGGCAGGGCAGTGACTGTGTTTGGGCTTCTGCCCCACCTCTTTCTCCAGGTGTGTGCCATCTGCCCTCAGCCTCTGTGGCTTTAAAGCTGGGGCTGGGCCAGGGACTGAGGAAGGGAAGAGGGAACATCTTGGCAGGGCAGTGACTGTGTTTGGGCTTCTGCCCCACCTCTTTCTCCAGGTGTGTGCCATCTGCCCTCAGCCTCTGTGGCTTTAAAGCTGGGGCTGGGCCAGGGACTGAGGAAGGGAAGAGGGAACATCTTGGCAGGGCAGTGACTGTGTTTGGGCTTCTGCCCCACCTCTTTCTCCAGGTGTGTGCCATCTGCCCTCAGCCTCTGTGGCTTTAAAGCTGGGGCTGGGCCAGGGACTGAGGAAGGGAAGAGGGAACATCTTGGCAGGGCAGTGACTGTGTTTGGGCTTCTGCCCCACCTCTTTCTCCAGGTGTGTGCCATCTGCCCTCAGCCTCTGTGGCTTTAAAGCTGGGGCTGGGCCAGGGACTGAGGAAGGGAAGAGGGAACATCTTGGCAGGGCAGTGACTGTGTTTGGGCTTCTGCCCCACCTCTTTCTCCAGGTGTGTGCCATCTGCCCTCAGCCTCTGTGGCTTTAAAGCTGGGGCTGGGCCAGGGACTGAGGAAGGGAAGAGGGAACATCTTGGCAGGGCAGTGACTGTGTTTGGGCTTCTGCCCCACCTCTTTCTCCAGGTGTGTGCCATCTGCCCTCAGCCTCTGTGGCTTTAAAGCTGGGGCTGGGCCAGGGACTGAGGAAGGGAAGAGGGAACATCTTGGCAGGGCAGTGACTGTGTTTGGGCTTCTGCCCCACCTCTTTCTCCAGGTGTGTGCCATCTGCCCTCAGCCTCTGTGGCTTTAAAGCTGGGGCTGGGCCAGGGACTGAGGAAGGGAAGAGGGAACATCTTGGCAGGGCAGTGACTGTGTTTGGGCTTCTGCCCCACCTCTTTCTCCAGGTGTGTGCCATCTGCCCTCAGCCTCTGTGGCTTTAAAGCTGGGGCTGGGCCAGGGACTGAGGAAGGGAAGAGGGAACATCTTGGCAGGGCAGTGACTGTGTTTGGGCTTCTGCCCCACCTCTTTCTCCAGGTGTGTGCCATCTGCCCTCAGCCTCTGTGGCTTTAAAGCTGGGGCTGGGCCAGGGACTGAGGAAGGGAAGAGGGAACATCTTGGCAGGGCAGTGACTGTGTTTGGGCTTCTGCCCCACCTCTTTCTCCAGGTGTGTGCCATCTGCCCTCAGCCTCTGTGGCTTTAAAGCTGGGGCTGGGCCAGGGACTGAGGAAGGGAAGAGGGAACATCTTGGCAGGGCAGTGACTGTGTTTGGGCTTCTGCCCCACCTCTTTCTCCAGGTGTGTGCCATCTGCCCTCAGCCTCTGTGGCTTTAAAGCTGGGGCTGGGCCAGGGACTGAGGAAGGGAAGAGGGAACATCTTGGCAGGGCAGTGACTGTGTTTGGGCTTCTGCCCCACCTCTTTCTCCAGGTGTGTGCCATCTGCCCTCAGCCTCTGTGGCTTTAAAGCTGGGGCTGGGCCAGGGACTGAGGAAGGGAAGAGGGAACATCTTGGCAGGGCAGTGACTGTGTTTGGGCTTCTGCCCCACCTCTTTCTCCAGGTGTGTGCCATCTGCCCTCAGCCTCTGTGGCTTTAAAGCTGGGGCTGGGCCAGGGACTGAGGAAGGGAAGAGGGAACATCTTGGCAGGGCAGTGACTGTGTTTGGGCTTCTGCCCCACCTCTTTCTCCAGGTGTGTGCCATCTGCCCTCAGCCTCTGTGGCTTTAAAGCTGGGGCTGGGCCAGGGACTGAGGAAGGGAAGAGGGAACATCTTGGCAGGGCAGTGACTGTGTTTGGGCTTCTGCCCCACCTCTTTCTCCAGGTGTGTGCCATCTGCCCTCAGCCTCTGTGGCTTTAAAGCTGGGGCTGGGCCAGGGACTGAGGAAGGGAAGAGGGAACATCTTGGCAGGGCAGTGACTGTGTTTGGGCTTCTGCCCCACCTCTTTCTCCAGGTGTGTGCCATCTGCCCTCAGCCTCTGTGGCTTTAAAGCTGGGGCTGGGCCAGGGACTGAGGAAGGGAAGAGGGAACATCTTGGCAGGGCAGTGACTGTGTTTGGGCTTCTGCCCCACCTCTTTCTCCAGGTGTGTGCCATCTGCCCTCAGCCTCTGTGGCTTTAAAGCTGGGGCTGGGCCAGGGACTGAGGAAGGGAAGAGGGAACATCTTGGCAGGGCAGTGACTGTGTTTGGGCTTCTGCCCCACCTCTTTCTCCAGGTGTGTGCCATCTGCCCTCAGCCTCTGTGGCTTTAAAGCTGGGGCTGGGCCAGGGGCGTGAGCCTCTTGGCGTGAGCCGAAGGGCGAGAGCATAAGGGCTCTCGTCCTTGTGGCTCTCAGCTGTGGGGCGAGCTGCCTGGAGCCCTGAAGACCTTCTCCTCCTGCCTTGACGATCCATCTTCCACCAAGCAAGAAGTCAGCAGGGACTGTATGAGTCTGGTTTTGGTTTTAAATTAAGCCAAGTAGCCGTGGTGGAATAGTCCGGGGAGATGTGTCTGGGAGAGCAAAAAAGTGGGTCTGGAGTGTGGGCGGCAATATCACGGGTAGCGGGCAGAGGGAGGTATGGTGGTGGGAGTTGGGCAGGCCGTTACAGGGGAAAACGGTCCAGGCAATTGAGGCCTGTTCCTTTTTCCGGCCCTTCCCCCAACCCTCTGACCCTAGGGAGTTCTGAGAACACTCCTTCGAGGATTAGGGTGCTGCTGCTGAATGCCAGGTCAGTTAATGCAAAAACATCTCTCATCCACGATTTGATTGTGGATGAGCGTGCTGACCTGGTATGCGTGACGGAGACCTGGTTGGATGCGCTGGGCGGGGTTGGTCTCTCTCAGCTTTGTCCTCCAGGTTTCCAGATCGTGCAGCAGCCCCGCCTCGAGGGTCGGGGAGGAGGCGTTGCGGTCATCTTTCGAGAGACCCTCCCCGTTTCCAGGTGCCCGGTCAGGCAATCTCAGAATTTCGAGTGTTTGTCCTTGAGGGTGGGCCTCCGAGATAGGCTGGGGATTCTGCTGGTGTACCGACCACCCCGCTGCACTTCAGTCTCCCTACCTGAGCTGGCGGGGGTGGTCTCGGAGGTGGCCTTGGGTTCCCCCAGGCTTATTGTCTTGGGGGACTTCAATGTCCACGCTGAGGTCCCCTTAGTGGGTGCGGCTCAGGATTTCATGGCCTCCATGGCAACCATGGGCCTGTCTCAGTTGGTATCGGGCCCTACCCACGTGGCGGGACACACTCTGGATCTGGTTTTTGCCGATCGGGAAATAAATGATCTGCAGGTGGGGGAATCTGAGATCACTCCCTTGTCATGGACAGATCATCACCTGGTGGGGTTTAGTTTGACTGCTCCGTCTGCCCTCTGCAGGGGTGGTGGGCCGATTAAGATGGTCCGCCCCCGGAGGCTTATGGATCCGCTTGGATTTCAGACGGCCCTCAGGGAGTTTCCAGTGTCCAGAGCTGGTGACCCTGTCGAGGCCTTGGTTGATCTCTGGAATGGAGAGATGGCCAGGGCTGTTGACACGGTTGCCCCCAAGCGCCCTCTCCGGCTTGGTGGAGCCCGTTCCGCTCCTTGGTTTTCCTCGGAGCTTAGGGCGATGAAGCAACTCGGACGACGGCTGGAGCGACGCTGGAGGAAGAGTCGTCACGAATCCGATCGAACACGGGCTAGAGCCCATTTTAGGGACTATGCCGTGGCGGTGGGGGCGGCGAAGAAATGTTTTTTCTCCACCTCCATTGCGTCTGCTCAGTGCAGGCAAACAGAGCTGTTTCGTGTGGTGAAAACATTGCTCCACACATCCCCCCGGACAATGGGGGAGGAGTCATCTACGGCTCTTTGTGATCGGTTTGCCTGTCGCTTTGCAGATAAAGTCGCTTGCATCCGTGCTGACCTGGACTCCAGAGTTTTGGCAGTTCCGGCAGACGTGCCTCTGGTACCATCTGGTCCCGTTGTGTTGGATTCTTTGCAGTTGGTGTGGCCTGAGGATGTGGACAAGATCCTGGGCAGTGTGCGGGCGACTTCGTGCGCTCTTGACCCTTGCCCTTCATGGCTAATAAAAGCTGCCAGGGAGGGGACAGGTAGATGGCTGGAGGTGATCGTTAATGCTTCGTTAAGGGAGGGCAGGATGCCATCATGCCTCAAGGAGGCAGTGGTAAGACCTCTATTAAAAAAGCCCTCCCTTGATCCCTCCAACCTGGACAACTATAGACCTGTGTCTAACCTCCCCTTTTTGGGCAAGGTGATGGAGCGTGTGGTGGCGTCCCAGCTGCAGAGGGTCTTGGATGATACGGATTATCTGGACCCTTTTCAATCTGGCTTCCGCCCCGGGTATGGGACTGAGACTGCCTTGGTCGCTCTAGTGGATGACCTACGCCGGGAACTAGACAGGGGGAGTGCGTCCCTGTTGGTTCTGCTGGACCTCTCGGCGGCGTTCGATACCATCGACCATGGTATCCTTCTGGGCTGCCTCTAGAGTATGGGAATCGGAGGCACTGCGTTGCAGTGGTTCCAGTCCTTTCTTGAGGGGAGGGTTCAGAAGGTGGTGCTGGGGGACTACTGCTCGGCCCCGTGGCCGTTGGCCTGTGGGGTCCCGCAGGGATCGGTCTTGTCCCCCATGCTGTTTAACATCTACATGAAGCCGCTGGGAGAGGTCATCCGGAGATTTGGACTGAGTTGTCAGCAATATGCAGATGACACTCAGCTCTATCTCTCCTTGTCATCTGATCCTAGGGAGGCGGTGGATGTCCTGAATCGGGGGTTGGAGGCCGTGATGGGTTGGATGTGGGCTAACAAACTGAAACTGAATCCGGATAAGACGGAGGTACTGTTGGTCAGTAGGAGAGCCAATCGGGATGAGGAGATTTTACCGGTTCTGGATGGGGTTGCACTCCCCTTGAAGGAGCAAGTACGCAGCTTGGGGGTACTACTGGACCCGGCTCTGCTTTTGGAGGCTCAGGTGGAGGCGGTGGCCAGGGGTGCCTTTGCACGGCTTCGGCTGGTGCGCCAGCTGCGTCCCTTTCTCGAGAAGGCAGATCTGGCCACGGTTACCCATGCCTTAGTCACGTCGCGGCTGGATTACTGTAACGCGCTCTACGTGGGGCTGCCCTTGAAGAATATCCGGAAACTGCAGCTAGTGCAAAATGCGGCAGCGAGGGTTTTATCCAGAGCTGCCCGTTGGGAACATATCACTCCCATTTTGAAAGAGCTGCACTGGCTGCCGGTTCGTTTCCGGGTCCAATTCAAGGTGCTGGTTTTGACCTTTAAAGCCCTAAACGGTTTGGGCCCAGGGTATTTGAGGGACCGCCTGCTCCCAAGGGTTGCTGCCCGCTGGACGAGGACATCTGAGGGGGCCCTGCTCCGGGTGCCGACAATGAGGGAGGCCCGGTTGTCGTGCACTCGGGACAGGGCCTTCTCTGTTGCTGCCCCCAGACTCTGGAATGCTCTCCCAGTGGCCATTCGTTCCTCGGACTCCATCACGGCTTTTAGAAAGCTTTTAAAGACTTGGCTTTTTACCCAGGCTTTTACATGATTGTTTTCTACTGCGGCTTCTCTGTGTTTCTATTTGTTGTGTTGTTTTTATGCCTGTTTTTATATGTTTTTGTACTTTTAACATGATGTTTTTATTGTGTTTTTATTGTATGTTTTTAACTTTTGTAAACCGCCTTGGGGTTATCTTTTTAATGAAAGGCGGTATATAAATGCAAAAATAAATAAATAAATAAATAAAGATGTATGCAAATATACATGATGTAACAGACAAATGGCTTGGATCCAATGAATGGTGAATGAACTCCCACTCATGAAACAGTGTCTTTCCTCTCCCACGATAGTCCCCTCTACTATACTCCCCAGAGTAACCCCTGAGGTTCAGGAACCCTCTGAAATCCTCCGGGAGCTTTCTCACACAGAGGCTTGAACCCAAATCTCCTCTGGAAGGGAGGGTGTTTGTTCTAACTGCAGCTGGATTCCCACTGAGGTCAGTTCGATGTTTTGGAAGCACCCCACACATGAATCGGGCTTTTCCTTCCAGATTTCGGAGACACCATATTACTCCTTTGCTGATGGAGTTACACTGGCTGCCAATAGATTTCCGGGCAAAATACAAAGTGCTAGTTATAACTTATAAAGCCCTAAACGACTTAGGCCCTGGGTATTTAAGAGAGCCTCTTCTTCACTACGAGCCTCACGGCCCAGTGAGGTCATCTGAGGAGGTCTGTCTCCAGTTACCGCCAACTCGTCTGATGGCTACACAGAGACGGACTTTCTCGGTTGCTGCCCCAAGATTGTGGAATGCACTCCCTGCTGAGATAGGATCCTCCCCATCTCTGGCAATTTTTTTTAAAAAAATCTAAAAACTCATTTTTTAAAACCAAGCTTTCTCAGCCTTTTAAAATTTGTTGGTTTTAATTTTGTGATTGATTTTAAATTGTTGAATTGTTTTAACTTTATATGTGTTTTAATTGTTTCATATTAACTGCCCAGAGATGAAAGTTTGGACGGTATATAAATGTGATGAATAAATAAATACATAAATAAATAATTTCCACTTCATCCCAATTTATATGCGAGTTTTAAAAATCCTGTTTTACCCCAGAGTTTTTGGAGATAAATCGCAGCAGGCGCTGATGTAAGTCTTCACAAAATTGGCTAGCTGGGTTAATTTGTACACACGTGTGAATAGCTTCACTCTCTGCCAAAAGAAATGCAAGGAGACAATAAGGGATGCAAAGTGACAGTTTGAGGAGCATACAGCTAGAAGGGGGCTGCAAATGTAGAGGCAATGCTGCAGGAAGCCTGACACATGCTGGGGACCTCTGTGTGTGTGTGTGTGTGTGTGTGTGTGTGTGTGTGTGTGTGTGTGTTGGGGTCCAAAGCTGATGGCTAATTAAGCAAAAGTGTGTGTGTGTGTATGTGTTGTGTACTTCAACAGAGCCAGATCAGAGGGTGTTTAATTACAGTACTAAAACCTTGGAAAAAAGGGAGGCATAGCATCCCACCTCCTCTAGAAAGCTATTGGCCACAAGCAAAACACGGAAGCGAGCTGTGTGTGAACCTACACAAAAGAAAACTCAGAGCAAGGAGGGGAGGGCCTGCTTCCCTAATGCTGTGTGTGTAATTTGAAGTGGCTTCACTGGCCGGATAGGCCGAGAGCTGGAAGCCCTGACTGTAAAGGCTCCCGGTGGGTTTGATTACTTTGAAATGAAGCTCATTATCTGTGTTGTCAAGGGCAGTGCACTTCCCATCTGTATCAAGTTACCCCGCTAACTGAGCTAAGAGGCACCTTTTAAAGTGGTGATTCTCTTATATTTAGCAGGAGAAGAGCAACTGGCCCTCAGCCACCGGCCCTATCCACCTCTCCAGTGGTTGTTGCTGGTGTTTCTTTTTAGATTGTGGGCCCTTTGGGGACAGGGAGCCATCTTTATTTATGCATGTTTTATTTTTCTATGTAAACTGCTTTTAGAAATTTGGTTGAGAAGCAGTATATAGGAACATAGGAACATAAGAACCTGCCATATACTGAGTCAGACCATTGGTCTATCTAGCTCAGTATTGTCTTCACAGACTGGCAGCGGCTTCTCCAAGGTTGCAGGCAGGACTCTCTCTCAGCCCTATCTTGGAGAAGCCAGGGAGGGAACTTAGATCCTAGATGCTCTTCCCAGAGCAGCTCCATCCCCTGAGGGGAATATCTTGCAGTGCTCACACATCAAGTCTCCCATTCATATGCAACCAGGGCAGACCCTGCTTAGCTATGAGGACAAGTCATGATTGCTACCACGAGACCAGTAGTAGAAGTAGTAGTACCATGCATTTGAGAGACCTCAAGTCTTGTCTTGAGAGACACACAAACACATGGACACGCATGGTACATATAGGAAAAGTACTACTGCATGTGTGTTCAATTTAAAATGAGAAGAACTGTACATGGGTACAGATCTGTACATCCGTTCATTGTACATAGATTATCCATGCGCTGAATAGAATGTGTGGAGAGAATTTACATGGCACCTGACTGTGATAGTGTGTTGTTTGATGACTCGATGAAATGAAGCGTATTATCCATGCTGTTAAGGGCAAAATGATATTTTGGTAATAACTAGGGGTATGGTGCAGGGCTGCCCTTCCATTGAAGCTGTATTTTGTCTAGAGTTGCTTTTATTAGTTATTATTATTATTATTTTGAAAATCTGACCCTGCATTGTTAGTCTCCATATCTGCTCCCCTTCATTTTGTATTTTTAAAATGCAAGCTTTCATTGAACAAGGGGGACATAGGAATGCCCCTGCCTTCTGTTTGTGAAGGTAACTTTGTACAAAAATTCACAACTTAGATTCCTATTGTTCATGCATACCATCCAAAATAACAGCACCGAACAGCATGAGCCATCCTATTCATCCCAATGGCCTCTTCTCTTTCTGCAGCCAAATGATAGCCATCTAAATGTCAACAGAACTATTTTACTGCTGATCATTTTTAAGAGAAGCACCCAGCTAACGTGCTTGCCTGGCTTGGTTGGCTATTCCATTTATCTGAATGTACATTCCACAGGAATAAGGCTGTGGGTTTTAAATTGGGGAAGGCTTAGTCTTCTAAGCATCAGGTTAGGTTTCCTAGACAGAACTCTAGACTTACTGGAACCACAGGTTAAAGTTCTGGCAGACTGTTCCGCCAAATGTCATACTTTTCACTTGACACTCATTTGCGTCCCAGTGCTTTTCACTCTTGCAAGCTCTGCTGAAATTTCACACATTTAGCTGCTGCTTGTCAACTGGG
Source organism: Hemicordylus capensis (assembly GCF_027244095.1). NCBI lineage: Eukaryota > Metazoa > Chordata > Lepidosauria > Squamata > Cordylidae > Hemicordylus > Hemicordylus capensis. The sequence continues at coordinate 179,450,430 of NC_069657.1, read as the reverse complement.
GATGCTAGGGCACCAGATTTGCTTGTGCGTGTCTATTATGTTCTGTGGACTCGACTACATTAAGAGTGGTATCAATGAAAGTAACTCTGAAAACTGTTTCTCCTGTTGTGATGGATATTTTTCAGTTTGTACAGCCTGTGGATGTGGACAAAATCCTTTGAGACTGAGGCCAACCACCTGTGCACCTGACCCTTGCTCACCCTGGCAGTAGAGAGACCTCTGCTAAAACTAAAACAAACAAACAAACAAACAAACAAACAGAAAACCTTCACTGGACCTCACTAGGTAATTTCTAGCCGTCATCCAAAGTTCCATTTTTGGGCAAGGTGCTCAAGTGTGATGGTGATGCAAAGAGACAGCCCAACTCCAGTTCTTTCTGGTTAAAGTAGGTTAACTAGGCCCATCTGAACCTAGCTGTAGGTTTGTTTTAGAACTGATTCAGCCTTGGTTGTCTTGGTGAATGATCTAATTGGGAATTGGACAGGGGGAATCTGGCCCTGTTTATTCTGTTGGACCTCTTAGCAGCTTTCAGTATCCTAAACCATTGGGCAGGTTCACATGATTAATCTAATGTCAACTTGGGAATCTGAGATCACTGCTGGATGCACACTTCCATGTGCAACATGTTGTGTGAACCCAGTTTTTTCAGCCATCTCCAGTTGGCAATGTGCCAACCTAAAATAAACCCAAGATCAGCAAGCAAACCTCAGATCTTAGATTATAGACTTTGGTTTTATGTTGGGTTGGTTTGTTGCCAACTGGAGATTGCTAAAAAATCCTGGGTTCACACAACACATTCTGTAGGAGTACAAGTGTGTACATTAGATTAAACATGTGAAGAGCCCCGTTATATTCTTGGACAATGTCTGTCTTGGATGGAGCTGAGAGACACTAGTTTAGTTCCAGTCCTTCCTGGAAGGCAGATTCCAGAACCTGGTACTGGGGGATTCCTGCTTGATGACTTGGCTTGTGGCATATGGGGTACCATAGGGTTCCATCCTGTCTCCTGTGCTGTTTAAGATCTACATGGACCACTGGGGGAAGTCATACAGGGTTTTGATTTTCATTGTCATCAATATGCAGATGATATGCAACTCCTATCTCTCCTTCCCACTTTAAACCAAGAAGACCAGGAAGCTTTGTACTGGTGGTGGAATTGATCATGTGCTACATCTCATCAAAAACCTAAGCTTAATCAAGACAAGCCCAAAGTACTGTTGGTCATTAAGTGGATTGATTTGTGAATAAGGATACAGCCTGTTTGGATAGAACTGCATCCCACCCCCCCACCCCCGGTCTAGAAAACTAGGTTCATAGTTTGGGGAATGCCCCGGCATCCAGAACTGCAGTTAGTTGGCAGTGGTCCAGAGGTGCCTTTGCGCATCTTTGACTGGTACACCAGCAGTGCTTTAGTTACTTCAGAGTTGGGCTACTGTAACACACTATATGTGGGATTGCTCTTAAAGAGTGTTCATAAATTTCAGTTGGTGCAAAATATTGCTGTGTGGCTATTGACTGGACCCAGCTTTAGGGAGCATGTCACTTTGCTCCTATAGTTAGTCTTCACTAGATGCCAGTTTATTTCCAGGTAGGATTTAGGTTGCTGGATAATTACCCTCTAAAGCCCTTAATGGTTTAGGGTTGAGGACTAAATAGCCATGTCCCTATGTGATGCTGCCCACTGCAGTCAACTGGAGACGCCCTTTGGGCATATGATATGGAGAAGCCCTTTGGGCAATCATATGATGCTGCCCACTGCAATCAAGTGGAGAAGACCTTCGGCATGTCACACCACCAGCAAAGGAGAGGGCCTTCTTCATAGTAACACCAAGTTGTGGAACTCCCTACACAAGAAGGAGAGTACTCAGGAGAGGTCCGTCTGCATTTGCCACTGGCTCGTCTGGTGGCTATTCAGGGATGGGCCTTCTCCGTTGCTGCCCCGAGGCTTTGGAATGCGCTCCCTAGTGAAATAAGAGTCTCCCCATCTCTGACAATTTTTAAAAAGTCTTTAAAGACACATCTGTTCATCCAGGCTTTAAACTGATACTGTTCTGATTGTTTTTAATGTTGTTTTAGAGCATTGTTGTTGTTGTTTTTTAAAAATATTAATTGTTGTGTTTTAAATTTCTTGTTTTGTTTTAAACTAATGTTTTAATGTTTTTATCTGTTGTAAACTGCCCAGAGATGTAGGTTTGGGGCAGTATAAAAATATAAAATATAAAAATATGTAAAATAAATAAATAAAAATACTCTAAAAATAAGACAAAAATATAAAAATACACATTCCATCTGAAAGTTGTCAGAGCACATATCTGCTTACTTGCAAACACTATCAAAGTAAAAGGCAAGGGCCAACTTGTGGACAGCATACTCCCAAACTAGAGAAGGGGAGATGATCCAATGACCTCAGAGTAGTCTTCCAGAAAGTTCCGTAAGTTTTGTTCCATGTCCTTAGATGGTAATTAGTTCTCCCACAACAAACATTGTGGTTCTAAGTTCATGCACACTGATATAAAAGCAAATATAAATGTTAAATATTTTGTACTAATTAATAACTGAGTGTATGTTTGTATAGATGTGTGTATGTATGAAAGCCAGCATAGCATGGTGATTAGAGTGTTGGACTAGGACCGGGAACACCCGAGTTTGAATCCCCATTCAGCCATGAAACTCACTGAGTGACTCTGGCCCAGTCATGTATCTCTCAGCCTAACCTACCTCACAGGGTTGTTGTGAGGATAAAAATAACCATGTACACAGCCCTGACCTCCTCGGAGGAAGAGCGGAATATAAGTGTAAAAATAAATAAAAATAAAATAAAATTTTAAAAAATGTATGTATTTTTGTAAGTATAACTCATCATTACTGACTTGGCATGAAATACTGTATACAGTTAAAAAGAGCTTGGCATGAAATATACAATTAAAAAGAGTTAAACTACTACTCTTAAAAAACAAACAAACCTAACAATGAAAACAAAACAGGGAGGCTCTCCACACGAGCAGGGCTTGTGCGGGGAGAGCGGCGGCCAGATCGGCTGCCCACACAATTACTGGCTCCATCACAGAGCTGGTAGGGGCTGCCTGCCCCCCGGAAGTCCTAGCACGCTTCACATGAGTGCGTGGGGCATTCTAGGGAGACCCCTGTGCCAGGAGGCTTGTTTTAGCCTCCCAGTGGGGGGTCTCCTCATGAGTTGCTGCGGTGTGGAGCCACACTATGGTGACTCATGATCTGAAAAATGGGGTTAGTGCTCACTCCGCTAACTTCATTTAACTGGGGGGGGGGGGCGGGCGGGCAATTAGGCAGGCTAGTTGCTAGGAGCTGCATGGCTCCCTGAGGTTCACACGTGTGGGGGAAACCGGGCTGGGCTCCCTTAGCCCAGTTTCCTCCATGTGTGTGAATAGCCTCAGTATGTGTATTGCTTGACAATTGTCCATATTATTTATGTTTGCAGTATATTCCCTGAGGCTTGCTGTGTTTCATTTCCCTTTCCATGAGGTATCAAAATACCTTAAACATGGGGATTATGAGAGGAAAACTGGGGATAACCAAATGAATGAAACAATTAATATTTCAGATATTAGGTTCACACGTTCTATAGCCTTTCTTGGGAGCTTAATGACACCTCAATTCCTTCCTCTGTGCTATGGAGATTGTGCTGGGATGTTTGTCCTCTGAATTTCATCAGCCATAGCCCAATGTCTTTGAGTGTCTTTTCAGAAGAGAAAAGTGTCCTTGCTTCATTACAAGTGACAGTGGAGGCACAGGTGGTGAGAGTGGACTAACCAGCTGTCCCCTCTTGGCTGTGTTCCCCTTCTCCACAAGCTCGTGACTAGAAAAAGTAGGGGTAAAGAGAATAGTGGAGAAAATATCACAAGGCAAGAATGTCCAGAACAAGCACTTTCTCTATAGCATTCTGCAAAGTACAGTACATTAAAAACTGAGGAAAGTGCAGATTTTATTTATTTTTCTTTATATTTTCTTTATATTGTTTTTTGGGGGCCAACCATTGGTTCTATAAGCAGCACTCCTCAATTAAAATAAAATACAAAATGTCACTGGGAAAGGGGGTTCTTAGCTGGAGATGGATTGAGGCACAAGGGAAGGCCTTCCCTTCCCTTCTCCTAATGGCTTAACGTTATGTATGTTTATATAGGTTAGGCAGCCTTTACATTATATGAGGCTATTCACATGTGTGTAAAACCAGGGTAAGGAAGCTCAGCCTGGTTTTGCATGTGCATATGTACCATCAAGATTGGGCCTGATCCTGGTGGCACCACGGCGGCAAACCCTTAACCTCCTTCTTTTGCTCGTCTGTCAGCTGCAGCTTCAAGCAGACACGTCTAACAGAGACTGTGATGTGCTTGGGGAGGAGAGTGGAGATCCCTGTTATGCACTGCACATTTTGGCAGTGCATTACTGGAGCTCTGGGGAGCGGGGTCACACGGGATGACATGTCTCGGCATCCTTACCCTTGGAGCTACCAAGAGCAGCCAGTGCTCAGCTGAGCGGGCAATCCGCCCGCCCAAGGAGCAGAAACTGCTCGTGTGCCAGGAGGAAAGCTCTTCAGGGCTTCCTCCCCACTAGCAATAGCAATAGCAATAGCAATAGCAATAGCACTTACATTTATATACCGCTCTATAGCCGGAGCTCTCTAAGCGGTTTACAATGATTTAGCATATTGCCCCCAACATTCTGGGTACTCATTTTACCGACCTCGGAAGGATGGAAGGCTGAGTCAACCTTGAGCCCCTGGTCAGGATCGAACTTGTAACCTTCTGGTTACAGGGCGGCAATTTTACCACTGCGCCACCAGGGGCTCTAATCCTCTACCCACTAATCCTCTTACCCTTTCTCACTGGTCGTGAGAAAGGGCTCTGTATGTTAAAGCTACTTCATATATATATAAACATGAATCCTTAGCCTTCCAGATCAAAAACCATCTGTAAGCTATCTTGAACAATGTGGACAAGTAGGATAGCAATATTTTACATACAATTAATTAAAAAAAAATCTGGAGACTTAAGAAAATAATTAATGTGTACAGGAGTTGGTTGGAAGATATGTGGAATAAGAAGAATGTACAGGAGAACCTTGTTAATCGTGGACCCCAACAGCCACAGTTTTGTGTATCCATGGTTGGGTAATTGACCTGACCTCAGTATGTGTAGAAAAAAACAGCAAAAAGGGGTTATTTTTTGCATATCAGTGGGTCAAGGGTGGGAGGAAATGACCTCTGAGGTAATGTCCATCCACTATTTTGTGTAAGGGAGCCATTTTCTGGCTTGTTTCTATTATTTTTTTAAAAAGGAAAAAAAACCCACAATTTTTTGTAGGGAAAAAACAAAATGCAAATTGCAGCATGTGGGGGGCATTGCAGGACAGCTGGGGACAGACTAAGCATGATAGGGCACTTGTCCCCACCATTTTAGGACAATTCAACCCGTTTTTGGCACTTCTTTTAAACCTCCGGGAAACTTACCCCCACGATCCCATAAACACAATTACTCAGTATTTATTTATTTATTTATTCAATTTTTATACCGCCCTTCCTATCAGAACAATTAAAACTCTGAAAACAATTAGAACTTAAACTATCAGAACAATTAAAACCCTGAAAACCAGGTTAACATTAAAACAATTAAAACTAATTAAAAACCCTGAAAGGCCAGGAAAAACAATGGGTTTTAAGGGCTCTCTTGAAGGTCACTAAGGAATTAAGATTATGAATTTCTTCTGGGAGTGCATTCCACAGCCCGGGAGCAGCTACAGAGAAGGCCCGCCTTCGAGTCGCCACCAAACGAACTGGTGGTAACTGGAGACGGACCTCCTCAGATGACCTTAATGTGTGGTGGGGATCATGTAAAAGAAGGTGTTCTCTAAGATATCTCGGACCCAAGCCATTCAGGGCTTTAAAGGTAATCACCAGCACTTTGTATTTTGGCCGGAAACATATCGGCAGCCAGTGTAACTGTTTCAAAACAGGCATCATATGGTCTCTCCAGGTTGCCCCAGAGAGATGCCTCTCTGCTAACCTTTGCTAACTTGGCAAAGAGGCATCTTTTAACATGGTGATTCTCTTTATTAAGCAGGGGGAGAGTAACTGGCCCTATCCACCCCAGCACAGTACATCCAGTGACCGTTGCTGGTATCTATCATATGTTTCTTTTTAGATTGTGAGCCCTTTGGAGGGATCCATCTTATCTTATTTATTTATTATTTCTCTGAGCCATTTTTGGGAGGGTGGTATAGAAATTGAACAAACAAACAACAACAACAACAACAACAAATATTTCGGCATTCTCCAGGTGGATAACATTGCACACATTGAAGTTAAAAGAAAATTGGAAGTGAATACATCAGGAGAGTTAGAAAAATCCTAAAGTCCAAACTCAATGGCAGGAACACCATACAAGCCATAAACACCTGGGCTATACCTGTTATCAGATACACTACAGGAATAATAGACTGGACCCAGGCAGAGCTAGAGACGCTAGATCGTAAGACCAGGAAAATAATGACCATCAATCATGCTCTGCACCCCCGCAGGATGTCGATAGGCTATACCTCCCTCGCAGCTCAGGTGGAAGAGGAATGCTACAAGTCCATCAAACAGTAGAGGAGGAGAAAAGAGGCCTTGAAGAATATATCAAGGACAGTGAAGAAGATGCACTTCAAATGGTCAAGAATGCGAAACTATTCAACACCAATCAAACAAAGGAGGCCTACAAGAAAGAACAAGTCAAGAACCAAGCAGAAAAATGGAAAAATAAGCCCCTGCGTGGTCAATATTTGTACAATATAAGTGGAAAATCAGACATCACCAAGGCCTGGCAATGGCTTAAGAATGGCAACTTGAAGAAAGTAACAGAGGGTTTAATACTGGCTGCACAAGAACAGGCACTAAGAACAAATGCAATAAGAGCAAAAGTCGAAAAATCAACCACAAATAGCAAGTGCCGCCTTTGTAAAGAAGCAGATGAAACCGTGGACCACCTAATCAGCTGTTGTAAAAAAGATCGCACAGACTGACTACAAACAAAGGCATGACAAGGTAGCAGGGATGATACACTGGAACATCTGCAAAAAAGACAAGCTACCTGTAGCCAAAAATTGGTGGGACCATAAACTTGAAAAAGTGGTAGAAAACGAAGATGCAAAAATATTATGGGACTTCCAACTACAAACAGACAAACATCTGCCACACAATACACCAGATATCACTGTAGTCGAGAAGAAAGAAAAACAAGTCAAAATAATCGCTATAGCAATACCAGGGGATAGCAGAATAGAAGAAAAAGAAATAGAAAAAATCACAAAATACAAAGATCTACAAATTGAAATTGAAAGGCTGTGGCAGAAAAAGACCAAAATAATCCCAGTGGTAATTGGCACCCTAGGTGCAATTCCAAAACACCTTGAGGAGCACCTCAACACCATAGGGGCCACAGAAATCACCATCAGCCAATTACAAAAAGCAATTTTACTGTGAACAGCCTATATTTTGTGATGATCTCTATAATCATAACAACAATATTGATAATAAAATTCAGCCATCCCAGGTCCTTGGGAAGGACTCAATGTCTGGATAAAACAAACCAGTCAATAACACCTGTCTGACTATGTAAACAAGAAATAATAATAATAAATAGAACTTAAACACCTTGGGCATCGATGAAATTAAAACACATCAACTACAGAAGGCCACACTACTTGGGACAGCACGAATACTACGACGCTATCTTTAATTTTTCTTTAGTTATCCTAGTCCCTTGGAAAGGGCCTAATAATTGAAGTACCAAAGCCAGTCAATAATATCTGGTAGACTGTGTGTAAATAGCATAATAATAAAAACCAGGTGATGCCTATCATCTTCATATCCTGGCAGGTGAAGCACCTGATTTTTTATTATCTTAAAAAAATCAGGCACCTGATTTTTTTATTGTCACTGCTGGGTACGCAGTCCTAGAATAAATGGATTTAGCTTTCATCAAGAGATTAATATTTTTATGACTTAAAATACCAGTAACAATTCTTCTGTCTGGAATTTGAGGCCCATGATTGCAAATTTTTGCTGCTATGAATCATTTCAGTTCATATTAGTAGTCCCATTGATTTTAATGTGTTGCAAAAGCCTTTTGATTTTAAGATAAAATAACTTAAGGGTAACGTATAGATTTTGGTGCTAAAACCTCCTCAGCAACTGGCATCCACCATTTAATTGTTCCCTTTAAGTATATTCTCATAGTGTTTTAATTTCCAGTCACTGAAGTTGCAATAGTAAGCATACTTTTTGGGGAGTAAGTCCCACTGAAGCTAGTGGGGCTGAGTAAACATGCTTAGGCTTGCACCCTTAATCTGTGGTTAACTATTTATCTTTGGTCTTTGATTTGGTATGACTACTTTCCAGAGAACTGATGCTTATTCCATGGAAGCATCTTCCATCATGAATATCTGATGATCCAAATGGGAAATAAGAAGATATGTCTACAGTCTATGTCCCTCAAGATACTAGATGAAACACAGGAAAAATAAACCAGTCGTTACTACTATGACAGGAATTGAATGAGTTTTAATGAATGGATATCTCAAAACTCCTGGGGGGGGGGAGAAGCTGGATCATATTGTCATATTTCACACAGGGATGTGCATGAACCTGTTTGGAGGTCCTTTTAAGGGCTGCCCAACAGAGGCCCTTTTAAGGGCCACCCAACGGAGAGCCCTTTTAAGCCCGCCCAATGTGCACATGAGCGAGTGTGATGTTTGTATGCCCAGCGTGTGCACGTATGCTGGGTACTTCCTTTTACTTCCAGCCGAAGAGGATACGGGGCGGCAGGGAGGTATGCTGCCTCCCCGACAGACACTTTTAGAATGGAGCACTGTTGGGGGAAATGTGGTGGGATTGGTAAGGGCACCCTGCCCTGCCCTTAAAGGTATGCTCCCCACCTTCGAGCCCCCCCCCCCCAGTTCCGTGAACAATCCTGATTTCACATGCACCACTCCAGTCATCATGATGACAACATTCTAAATGCACGTTGTGGAGAAACATGTAGAAAACAAAAAGTTCAGTTATGTATAAGATTTACATATTTGCCTCTATTGGTTACAAGACAGACACTGAAAGAGCAGCATTGCCATGGAACACTTTCAACAATCGTTTCCATGCATGGTACTGTCTCTGGAGTGAAGTGATAATCTAGTCTGCTGATATTGTCAAGGCTGAGCAACGGCTACAATCGGGGTGAAATCAAGAATGAGAAGCCAGAGGATGAACTGAAAGTCAGGAAGGAGCCATAGAGAAAACCAGAAACACACCAGAGCATGAAGACCATAGGTGCCCAAAGTCCCGGATTAAACAGTCAGGCTTTAATAGCTCTTCTTGCCTGGGAAGGGTCAATAGCTAGCCTGAATGGGTGGGGCCAGTTTAGAGCCTGAGAATACTGCCTAGAAAGAAACTCCAAACTGAAGTTCTTGTGGCTTACCACAAGGGGCGCTGCACACAGAACAGAGGCTCCTGGTTCTAGCCCCAGTAACCCCCGACAGTGAACTTTCCACATACCTTTCTAGATTAATCTGCAGTTCAAATGTGTGGCTGGCTTTTGGATTACAGCCTCTTGTAATGTTTGTATTGTTTATGGAAATTAACAAAACATATATATTTTTAAAGTGTGGCAGGAAGCAAGTTGGATCATAGCCAGAATATGTGGTAATGAAATAGAACCTGATATATTGCTCCCAAAGCTGTTCAGGTGGCTATTTTAAAAGAGCTCTAGCTATGCAAAACAATTCTTACATACCAAAACGTGCTGTGAAAAGACAAGCATACATTAAACATTGCATTAAAAATACTTATGTTCTTATTGCTAGGTCTCCCAATTCAGTTGTGTGTTTTGCAGCACTGGTCATATATATACCCACACTGAAATACCTTGTTACCCTTTAAGAACAAGATCATCTGTTCCTTTCCTTGTTTGTCACACTAGATCTGTCATGTGACTTCCTGAAACATGCAGGGTCCCTGATTGTGTGGGCAGTTTGGATGAATGCACATGATGTCTGTGATCTTGACCTACTGACTGTAGATAGCTTGGGGGCAGGACTGACAGTGGGATCCTGCTTCCCCCGCCCCCGGCCACCATGTAGTCATTGCACACCTGTGGTTGAATGGAGAAGGCTGTTGAGAAATCATAATCTTTTCTCCTATTTATTAAAGCCGCCTAATGGCACAGTAGGAAAATGACTTGACTAGCAAGCCAGAGGCTGCCGGTTCGAATCCCCACTGGTATATGTCCCAGCCTATGGGAAACACCTATATCGGGCAGCTGTGATATCCTCCTGTATTCTCTCAAAGACAACCTCAGGGCTCTGTGGCCACCAGGAGTTGACACCAACTCGACAGCACGCTTTACTTTACTGATTTATTAAGCAGATTTCCCCCCTGCCCTTCTTCCAAGGAGTGTAAGACATTAGATATGGGGTTGTTATATATCAGCACAAGAACTTGATAAGGTTGATTATGTTGAATAATTGTGGCTTTAGGAACACAGGAAGCTGCCATATACAAAAGATTGTTGCATCTAGCTCAGTACTGTCTACTCTACGCTAACTGGCAGTGGCTCACCACGGTTTCAGGCAGGAGCTTCTCTCACTCTCAGTCCTACCTGAAGATGCTCAGGAGTGAACCTGAGACCTTCTGCATGCAAGCAGGCAGATACTCTTCCACTGAGCTTTGGTACTGCTTCTCAGCCTCTTGGCTAAGATCGAGTGTAGTCTCTGACTAAAGCACCGGCACGACGCAGTGATGCATCGCCTGGGCAAGGCCATCCTTGCCTCTAGAGGCATGCTTTCCGTCAACCGAGCCATGCCTGGAACAGGCAGTCAGCTGTGGCCTGACATTGTGGTCTGCATGAGGAGCAGAAAAAAATCATCATGGTTGATGTCACCATCCCATTTGAAAACTGAAAAGCAGCCATGACGGAGGCCAGAGAGAAGAAGCACTAGAAGTATGACCCACTAGCACAGGCACTCAGGGGGTGCGGCTATGAGGTCTCTGTCCATGCCCTACTAGTCGTGGCCCTGGAGGGCTGGGACCCCGGCAACAAGACAGTACTGAGAGTTTGTAGTGTGGGCAAACGCTATAGCAAGCTCATGCACAAACTGATGGTGTCTGATGCCATCCAGTGGTCCCGAGACATCTACATAGAACAAATATCAGGACACCACCAGTACCAGAAGTCAGCTTGCCCCCCTAACGCCCAACCAGCCTGCTCTCTTTACCCCAGAGGGGAGGGGCCACTGAATGCACAAAGGAACGGCTCACCCAACTAAACCCAGAGGAGGAGAGCCATGTTTGGCTTGCCCTGCTACACCCACAGGGGGCAAGCCACCACATCCCATGGAGAAATGGCTCACCCTCCTAAAACCCAAAGGAGAGAAGCCACCTATGTCTTGCCCTGCTACACCCACAGGGGGCAAGCCACCACATCCCATGGAGAAACGGCACACCCTCCTAAAACCCAAAGGAGAGAAGCCACCTACAGCTTGCCCTGCTACGCCCACAGCAGGCAAGCCACCACACGCTCCACCCAACCCTGGAGAGGAGCTCCACCAGAGCTTTGGACAAGCCCAGTGAGATCCCCCACCCCCACAGGAGGATGCCAGACCACCTGGAAACCCCCAGAGGACTCCCCAGACAACACGCTGCCTCCCACCCACAAGATGAGACTGGGTTCCCCTGCTCTCCTGGCTTGGACTCTACCCTGGATTCTGTCCAGATTCACATACACGTGGAACTGAAGGAGGACGAGCATACATTGACGGTGCCTTGCAGCTCGCGACTAATTCAGATGGACACTTGTTTTCTTATGGCTGTTTTGATCTGCATGTATGTATGTAACCTCCCACTTCGGGAATGTGGTCTGTAGCATATTTGCATGCTACATGAACCATGCTAGCACAGCGGCCGACCACACCAGGAACTCCATCTGGCAGCACCCCTTGGACCTGGAAAAGCCCCTCTGCCATCGAGGACTCATGCCCAGAGGCTGCAGTTGGCAGGAGAAGACCGGCACAGCCCTGCTGGCCACACACAAGGAGAGGCCGGGATCTGACCTGCCCTTGGACCTTTTGGACATTCCTCTCACTGAACTCTTTTAACCGGACTCTACCCAAACCTGTAGGAACTCATGTACAGTGCTATATTCTCTCTGCTATTGCAACCACACATTCTTTTGTATGCGGCCGTGTTTTATTGGGAAATTATGTTCACTACTGTATTGCTTTTGTAAATCGTATGCTAAACATTCTCTAATAAAAGTCAATCTGAGGTATGGCCCCCATCCCCAAAGGGAATATTCTATAGTACTCACATGTAGTTTCCCATCCAAATGCAAGCCAAGGCAGACCCTGGTTAGCAGAGGCAACCATGCTTTTTGGCAGAGTGGGGAGCTGAATGCAGGTTTTCCTCGTTTAAGTCTAACACTTTGCTCAGTGAACCATATTGGCTCTAGATCTTAGGTCAGACATTGTATTTTATTACTAGTTTTCTTATGGACTGATGTAGAAAACTCCAGACAAGATTAATCAACTTGTGCAGTTGCTCAAAGGCCGTGAATTTGTACAACTCTGAAAGAAAGAATCAAATCATATAATATAATGGATGATTTCTGAGAGCTTGGATATATGTTGAAGGCATCGTTAAGCTGCCAGGTTCTTAGCTGAAAAACAAACATTAGGAGCTGATAGTGTGAAAATTTGAATGTTTAAAAGGAAGCATTATTACCTGTTTCTGCACAGCCGTCTAGCACTCTGTGTGGTGAGAAGTATTACTCACTGTGAAAGAAGTGGAAATTAAACTGTTTTTAGCATGTCTGTTAGTAATAGCCACAGCAGCAGTAGTCATATTGCTGACATAAACAATCTGGGAAGCTGGGTATCATTTCTGCTGCCCTCTTTTATCATTTTAAATGCTTGTGTATGCAGACGCCATTAGGAGGCTTTTTCTCTGCTGACGAGCCTGATGCCTTCTGGGTAAAGCTATTAAAGATAAATCCTCTTAGGCCCCATCCTAACAGTATGACTGCTAAAGGGTGGGCCTGCCATAACTGTTTTGCAAATGGTGTTAACCTAAACCACATAAAACTGGGATTAAAGAGCAAACACAGTTTTCCCCTCATGAGGCTGTGTCTGGGGCATTATCTATGCAGCCTGTCTAGTGGATGTGTAATTAAGACAACAGATCCTTTTTTCAAAAACTTAGTCTAATAGATAAGACAAACAGGCTTTCAGTAAAATACTGATCAGACATGATGACTGGGGCAATCAGTCTGTTTCTATACTGTGTTGGAAGGATTTTTTTAAAAAAATGATGATTTAAATTTAAATCATAAGATTTAAATTCTTGGATCTAAATACATTTTTTCATTTTCTTGGCAAAGGGCAGAATGGGTCAAATAATGCTGAACATATAAACACTCATAACCTAGAACAAGTAAAGTGCTAGGAAAGATGGTTGAAGATATTAACAACTATCTCTCAGTAGGCTAAGATATTCAAAACTGTTAAGGGTCGCACTTGGATTTCAGGCATTCATTTCCAGTGACTTGAGTACATGGTATTACATAAAACAAAACGATAAAAATAAAAATAAGGCTGTTACCGGAATGAGCCTGCTCCATTCCAAGTTCTCCACTCTCCCTCCATAATCCATGTAGTCCTTACTTTGAAGTCTGGTGGCAGGGTTGCTATTTCTGAGTGAAGTATTCTTCAAATTATTTCTTCCCAATATTTTTCACAATATCATGTCATTAAAATCTCCAGAATGGCTTTCAATGGTCTATTGCAGATTGATGCTGATTCCTGGAGACTGGAATGCCAGTTCCGGGTCAGCCCTATGTTCTGTCATTCAACTGTGCTTTCCATCCCGCCTTCACTCTACAATTCAGATTACCACTTAGGAGGGCAGGGAAATGCTCTTCATAAAGACACCTGGGCATTGGGTAAATTGCACATAAAAAGAGCCCTGCTGGATCAGACCAAAGGTCCAGCATCCTGTTGCCTACAAAGACTGATCAGATGCCTCCGGGAAGTGTAGGAGCAGTGCATGAAGGCAACAATTCTCTCCTCTTGCCCCCCTCTCCAGCTTATATATTTTTGGGCTTTGCATAACCAGTTATCAGAACCAATGTGATACAAACCTTATTGAACAATGTTTCATTCAATATGATCCAATGACAAATCTGTCTGATAAAAAGATACAATTTAATATAGTCCAATATTGTATTGAACAGTATGAGTGGGGTTTAGGAGAGCTTACCTGAATCCTAGCAATAGGCTCCCTTCTATCTTCTAACTGAGAATCTGATGCCTTCTGGACAGCCACAGCGGCATTGCTTGAAAAGGACACTCCCCGCCCCCACACACCAGCAAGTGACCCACAATGCCCCTGTGAAGGAAGCAGTGCCGTGGCATTGTATCCTTCCACTGGTGCATTATTGGGGGAAATATGGTGGTCATTCTCACCCCCACCCCAGTTATGCCATTTCTTCCTTCCCCAGGGCATTGTGGGCCAGTTGCTTGGCGGGGTGGTGGTGGGTGGGTGGACAGCATTTTAAAGTGCTGCTGCCACAGCTGCCCGGAAGGCAGGATTTTCTAGTTAGGAGATAGAAGGAAACCTGCTACTTGGATTCAAGAAAACAAGCAGCACCCCCACACAAATGCACCCAACTGATTCAACATATTGGCTAAATTCAATGTAACCGACATGAAGCAAAATTATTAGTTTTGGCTCGGAACCTATTCTGATACTGATAATTTACTCAATGCACAGCCTCACTATTCTTAGACTTTCTCTCCGACATACATATGCTTTAAAAAGCCACAAAAGGGGTCTCATTTCTTTTAACAGCCCTTTTGTTAGAGTCTGTAGCAACTCTCTTAGGATGAAGAATGCCAGGAGGAATCTGAGCCCAATCAAGCTTTTATATGTCCCACAAAACAATTGATTACTGGCCACTGGATGAATAGAGAAGCATGTTGCCTTTGCTTTCTCTGAAGCCAACTGAAACCATTGATTATAAGCTGTCAGATTGCTCAGAGTTGTCAACATGTGTGTATCTAGGCAATCAGTTTTTCCATCCAGCTCCTGGTGACTTCAGTCAGTTTCCTGTGTAGATCTTCTTCAGGATGCATTTTCTTGTGAGTAGGCAGATAAGTTTAGGCTTGTGCAGTGTTGCTACATCTCCTCCATTGAAATGTCCGTCAGTCGAGAGAAAGCGTCAGTTGCGAATAAGGACCGTAAAATGTTTCCTGGCTAAAAAGAAGGGTTGTTCCGCCCAACATGCACATTGGTAGGCTGAAGCACAGTGGTCACTTGGGCCCATAAGCTCTTGCCTAATCTGTAATAATGCTCCAATCATCAGGTGTGGATATCTCTTCCAGCTGGCAACCCCCAAGTACATGAGATTGGAGCTGTGGTCCCATGAGTAATTATTCCAAGGCCAACTGAGATGTTCAGATTGTTGGTGATGGCATAATTTGCTTCTGCAGGAGTTGCTGATAGTGGGACTTGGATATGCTTGTTTTTTGTCCCCCCACCCCCCACTGCCAGAGCCTGAACCTATTGAAGTTATGATCTCAGTGAGAAACCATGTGAGGTATCCAGCAATGACTATGGGTTGAGAGTCAGATTCGGGGGCCAGCTCATTTTATCCTAAGGGCTTGGGGTGGGTAACAGTATATATATATATATATATATAGAGAGAGAGAGAGAGAGAGAGAGAGAGAGAGAGAGAGAGAGATGATATTTGAAAGCATGACATAAATCTTGGCTGACAGACTGTTTTCTAGTTCAAAAAGCAATGTATTTCAGTTGTGTTTGTCCATGTGCTATTTATGATGTTACAAATGGGGATTCAAAAAATGGGGGCGGGGGGTGGGCACTGTTGCAAGGCAATCCCTCCCAAACATAAGAGAGCCACATTAAAGGAGAGGCTTCTGGAGTAATCCACCCTTGACTGCACTGCATCCCTCTGTCTCTGATTGTAGGGGTGGCTGTGACTTATGTGTACAAACAAAAGTAATTTAATCAGCAAGAAAATAAACACATCCATTCTTTCCCCCATCACTAGCTTCTTCATCAACTAATTCAGAATAGCTTCAACTCCAGGATAACTTCAACATTCTTATTTTTTAATTATTAAATTAAAAACCAATGACTACATTAAAATCAGCTAAATGATATTATTACAAAAACCTTGGTGAGATCCAAATTACACTTCAGGGATGTAAAAAGTCTTCTGGAAAAGAGCTGAAGGTGAAAAGAGAGTCAGTTAGGCAAGGGTCCCTAAGCAGGAGGGCTGATTTAACCTATACATCATAGGAAGCTGCCATATACTGAGCCAGACCATTGGTCTATCTAGCTCAGTATTGTCTTCACAGACTGGCAGCGGCTTCTCCACCTTGGAGAATCTCTCTCAGCCCTATCTTGGAGATGCCAGGGAAGAAACCTAGAACCTTTTGCTCTTCCCAGAGCAGCTCCATCCCCTGAGGGGAATATCTTGCAGTGCTCACACATCAAGTCTCCTATTCATATGCAACCAGGGCAGACCCTGCTTAGCTAAGGGGACAAGGCATGCTTGCTACCACAAGACCAGCTCTCCTCTCATTTGGGTCAAACCTACAACTGTGTTCAGTTTGGTGCTACGTGTAAGCCCTATGCAAACATTATGTTCAACACTCCTACGAGTACAGTTTGCACAGGAACTGATCTGTACACAAGTACAGTTATTCACATGTTATGTTGAACATAGGTACAGCAGAACACTTCCTATCAGAACCATGCATTTGAGGAACCTGTATCCAGGTTCACTTTTAAAATTATGCAGGTACAGTCATTCACACAAAATCAACAGAATGCAGGTACAACACAATGAACCTATTCACACAACATGAACTGCCTGGATTACCCCAGCCAGCTCGTGTTGTCTGGAGCTCCTGGATCTTTGCAGCCCTGGCTGTTCCAGTTCTGGTTAGCCTAGCTCTTCTGCCCAGGGCTTTACCGAGGTAAAATGAACCTATGGCTCATGTACACAATTGCCCTCAGGTAGGTGGGCGCCCTACCGGCCTGCCACCATTTTTGGCAGCAAGCTGGAGGAAGGAGCAGCCCACAGGATGCCTGCACTACTGTTGCTCATGTGCTGCATTCTGGGTTCATGGAGAACCCAGTACAAGCTTTCCCCCTCCCACCGGCACTCTGCCAATCGCTGCCCCAGCACGTGTGTAGATGCATGATCGGCAAAGTTTGGGACATTTGTTGATCATCTGTGGGGAGGCAGGTCAGAGCCCCATCCCCTAAGGGGAATATATTACAGCATTCACATGTAGTCACCCATCCAAATGCAAACCAGGGTGGATCCTGCTTAGCAAAGGAGACAATTCATGCTTGCTACCACAAGACCAGCTTTCCTCCCCTGACATCAGCAAGAGAGCACAGGAATCTCAGCTTCTGGGTCTAAAAGTAAAAACTCTGACCACTAAATCCCATTGGTTCTATGGAAATAAGAGTTAAATGACCGATGAACATAGCTACCCAAAGATGACATTATTTTGTGACGAAGCAGGCCATTTAGGTGTTACGTCATAGCTTTCCAGGTGCTAGTAATTGTAAACATCCTATGTTTTCAGTTCCCTGCCCACCTAATCCTATTAGGAGAATATCAGACTTTAAATCTTCTAAGTGGGATTAGAGCGTGTGTTCATCCACAACATGCAAGGAGGCTAGTTAGTGTTTTGTCACTTAGAAAACAGCATGCATTATGTAAAGGCTGAAGAATGTGAGGTGAAAACTGAACTTTGTACCATGATTGGGTTATTGAAATAAGCGCTGAGAATTAAAATAGTGGTGCTCCAAACTGGGTTTACATGATAAAGCAACATGCTTTCCTATTCATCAAGTGGCCAGGAGCAAATACTAGTGGGGGGAAATCAATTAGATTGAAGCCTTGAATTCAGAATATGTGTCATGACTCTTCTTAGGCATGATTCCTTTTTTCTTTCTTTCACAAGAGCATAAGATCCAAGAGGTAAATGAGTCTCAAATATATGAGTACATACCTACAGTGTATCTACAACCATTAGTGAAGGGTTATACAACCATAGCTCAACTATAGAACACGTTCTTTGTTTACAGAAAGCCCTAGGTTTAGTCCCTGGCATCTTCAGTTAGGGATGAGGAAGGACATCTCCAGGGAGGCATGAGGAACGTCTCTCTCTGAAACCCTGGAGAGCTCCAGTTGGTGTACCCATTTTGTCCCTAATGAAACAGTTTTGTGCCTAACATCACCGATGTGTTCGAATTTTTGAGTGGTACTGAAGGGACTATTTGTATTTTTAAAATACTTTTTCTTGCTGCAGGAGCAGTTTCAGACAGTGCCAAAACACTCATAAGAATGATCCTGGTTTTTTTAGCCTTATAACAAGACAGAACATGGCACTGGGTCATTTCTTGACTCACTCTAGACTACAAAAAGAAAAAAGAAAAAGAAAAGACAACCACCATTTTTTCAGCCTAAAATGAGGCAGGAAATGACTCTGAGTCATTTCCTGCCTTATTCTAGACTCAAAAAATGATGACTGGCAGCACCCGATGTTTGGGATCATTTTCTGTAATTCCAGGTGCTCTTTGAAACTGCTGCAGTAAAAATAAATAAATAAATAAATAAAGAAAGAAAGAAAGAAAGAAAGAAAGAAAGAAAGAAGAAGAAACCACTCAACAACACAATGAAGCAGGCAAATATATTTGAGAGGGAGTTGCTTAGAGGGAGCTTACTAACAAGGCTGGTGTAGCCAATCCTGAGTGAGTTAGATGGATGAGAGGTTTCAGCAGTAGTCTTACCTATCCTGATTTTTGAAGCAGAGTGCATTGCTAACAGTTTAGTTTTTAAAAACATAGCGAGCCCCTTCACATGACTGAGTAAGGGGGCGACCAGGCGGGCAGTGGGGAAGGCTGCTTAAACGT
Organism: Hemicordylus capensis; assembly: GCF_027244095.1. Taxonomy (NCBI): domain Eukaryota; kingdom Metazoa; phylum Chordata; class Lepidosauria; order Squamata; family Cordylidae; genus Hemicordylus; species Hemicordylus capensis. The sequence goes on along the minus strand of NC_069657.1, from coordinate 179,431,415 downwards.
ACTTTCCCTGCAGACGACTGATCCTCCGTTGCTGGGCATGTGATGATCCAGGCAGCATGGAGGGTCAGGGGCTGAGATGTTGTCCAGGCCCCAGGAAATCCCATAAAGCACTGCATGAGTGTGCAATGCATTGTGAGGATCCTTGCAGCAACAGGCGCCCGTCTCTGCTACAGCGCCAGCTAAAAGTAGCTGGTGCTGCACATATTTTTAAAAATGGGACTATGTGAGCACTTGCTCCCTTAACCTCATTTAAGAGGCAGGTTTCACATGAGGTTAGGATCGGGCCAGATCCCGGCAGTTCTCACATGCAACCTAACCCAGGCTGGGCATCCCTAGCTGGTTGAGGCTATGTGTGAGAAAAGCCTGAGTGTTTGATTCTTACAATTTGGTTGTACACATTATAGAATAACTATAGCCTCATTCAGAAATTATAACTAGAAGGCTGTACCTGCGTACAGCCTCTGAAAATGAGGTGGAAGTTCCGCCCTGCACATCCGTCACTCTCCCCTGCTGGGTGGGGGAGTATGCTGTATCATGCATACAGTCTCCATCTGAAGAGGCAAAGGCTGTACATGTGATGGCGGGCACTTCCGTGGCCAGCAGCCTCCCCTCCGCCTCTTCAGTCGAAGGCTGTAAGTGTGATGGAACCACCTGGCTGGGAGACTGATTGATGTGATGGGCGGGACTTCCACCTCCTATTTGGAGGCTGCATGCAAGTGCAGCCTTCCAGTTATAACGCCTGAATGAGAGTTATAACATGAGCATGTGCAACATTTCCCATCTTGAGCAATGGCTGTTGCCGGGATGAGGGGGAAGGAGCGCATGGATATTTTATGCCAAGATGCAACAACCAGGGTGTTAGAGCCAAGTCTTATACTCAGAAACTTAGTTTCTAGATACTAAGGAAGACAGGGCTGATTAACTCTAGTGCATATGCACACATCACAGTAAGCTGTTAAAAAGGCATCACCAAAAGACAAAATAGGAAAGGTATTTTACCAGGGACAGGTTAGGGGCTCTCTTTGCTAACTAGGGGCAATTAGATCGTATAATTGTTTTCTCTTTTTGTTTTTTGGACTACTGTAGACACTTCTAAATAGTACGCTAAACCTCTGCTGCATAGACACAAACCTTTATTAAAAACATAGATGAACAACAACAAAAGATTTCCTTTGGTGCTCATGAAGGCCAAGACCTTCTCATGTTTCAAGTCTCAATTTCTACTGCTAATCCTCTGTGTGTGCGTGTGCGTGTATCTATATTTCTGTCCAAATGCAGCTAAAATAGCTGTTAACCCCTCTTCTTCCCTTTGCTTCTTCTGCATGTACTATGTTTCTTTCAGATAATCCTGGTCTCTACAAATTGCTGACTCGTTTACTGCAAGTGCTGTGAAACCTTGTTTAAAGATTTCAGGCTGCTTTTAATCTCATCTCTGATGAGACAACCCCTTTGCTGAAACCCAGGAGGAAAGGGCCCATCTGTCTTGTGCCATATGTGTATAAACGAAAAGACTGGTAAATACAGAGGAGCGTGCTGACAGTGATGGGTTTTCTATAGTCATAAATTAAAGATGAGACATGCAGTGAGGTGACTGTGGACACCTCACTTATCTGAAACACTGTGAAAAAAGTGTTGGTTCAAAAACACAGAAATCTATAGGAAGGAGTTCAATGGGGAGAAGAAGAAGACGAAAGAAAAATCCCTGTTCAGGCTGCACGAAAATATCCCTGATCCTGCCTTCCACAAATGGGATGTGGTTTCCATGTTTGTACCAAATTTGCTGAATAGACTTGCCAGATGTCAGCATTTGTCCCATTTTTCTCACTGTGACTGCCTGTCAGTCAAAGATGATAGGCCTAGTGACATCTGGCAAATTTAACACTGAGGTCAGTGGAAAAACTCTTAAAGAGGACAAGCAGGTCTGCTACACTGACAGTTTAATTTGCCTCTCTCTGGTGGAGGAAATTCCAGTCCCCAAATAGGTGTTGTGCTTTTCCTTTTTAAAGGTATTTGAAACATTTCATTCAAAACTCAGTGAACTTGCGATGATTCTTCGGCTGGTTTTGTCACAATCTATGATGCATTTCCCCGCAACATTTGAAGTGAACTCATTTCAACTAATGACTGTTTCTAACAAAAGGAGAAGGAATGTAAAGGGAAGTTGTGTGTGCATGTGTGTGTGTGCGTGTGTGCGTGCGTACCACTCCTGCCTAGAGGCAAAGAAAAGAGAGGGAGGTCTAGGCAAAATTAAAATGTAGCTTGCCTTCTTTTGTAACAGCTGGAATTTGCTGCTTTAGGGTAAATCCACACGACAGCCTTTGGGGCTTGTGATTTAGTGTTGTGGCTCTAAACTGGGGGAAAAAAAAATGAAGTTCCTCAGGCAAGATATTACACTCTATACTTCAGAAGCTGTAAGACTGTTGTGCAAACTGCAGGGCTGCTGCTATTTAATTCTGTGCTAGGGACAGGAGGGAGACTGATGGACTGCCAAACGCCAACACATTGCTCCAACTATCCCTATTTACCAGGGACAGTGTGTTTTCTGGAAACTGTCCCTGGTAAACCACTGTCCCTATCTTGCCTCTTGGGGATGTCTTGTCCAATTTCTTTCATGTGCCTTGCTAGGGCTGTCATTCTTCAGGATTCAGCTCACTCATCAGAGTCTCTAGCAATCAAATCTCCAAGGGTGGGGAGTGGGGTTAGATGCATTGTGTCTGTAGTGCACCTGCATGGAAGTGGGTGCACAACGCTAAGGCATGATGCAATGCACAGCATATCATTGGTGAAATGTTGTCTTCACCGATGTGTCATCTTGGTTGGGGCTGGGCAATGATCCTTGAGAACAGAGAACTGTAATCCTTGGGCAGTTATCCTTGAGAAACAATAATGTGAGAGAACTGGTTAGGAACATAGGAAGCTGGCAGCTGCCTTATACGGAGTCAGACCGTTGGTCCATCTAGCTCAGTTTTGTCTACACAGACTGGCAGGGGCTTCTCCAAGGTTGCAGGCAGGCGTCTATCCCAGCCTTATCTTGGAGATGCCAAGGAGGGAACTTGGAACCTTCTGCATGCAGATGCTCTTTCCAGAGCAGTGCTCTCAGGTAGTCTCGCATTCAAATGCAAACCAGGGTGGGTCCTGTTTAGCAAAGGGGATAATTCATGCTTGCTACCCAGGTGCGTCCCTGTTTTCATCTGAGAAATGTTGGAAGGCATAGGCTTGCTACCTCTGCTTTGATAATCTGGAATACTTTGCTTTGCATGCACTTTATTACTTGCTTTCCATTTGTGGAAAATGCTTGTAGCCAGAATCATATGCCATACCCCCTACACATTCACAGGCATGTCCCTGTTAACATCACTGAAATGTTGGAGGGTATGATTACAGTGTATGAGTATTCTAGGGCTCTTGTATCTGTAAAACAACAACAAACAACTAACAACAACAACAACAACAAGCCCTTCTGAGATGCTTAGAAACTGCATTGTGTTTGCACTCTTAATGGCCATGGGCACAATCCACTGGGAAATGCTCCCATGGAAATGAATGGGGGCCGTGCAATTTATTTGTATTGCATTTGGAATGTTTACAACCCACTTTTCGTTTGTTGTATGCACACTTATAAAAACCATTGTCCTCAGTAGGACTTATTTGTGAGTACATTACATATGATCAGGCTGTACAATAGACTCTCATTATTCCTATACACTATTGTACAGTTCCCTTATATTTCAAAATAAGCATTAAACCTGGAACCTAGTGACCCCTGCTAACTTGGTGACCTCTGCTAACTTGGCAAAGAGGCACCTTTTAACGTGGTGATCCTCTTTATTAAGCAGGGGGAGAGTAACTGGCCCAATCCACCCCCAGCACAGTACCTCCAGTGACTGTTGCTGGTATCTATCATATGTTTCTTTTTAGATTGTGAGCCCTTTGGGGACAGGGATCCATCTTATCTTATTTATTTATTATTTCCCTTAGCCTTTTTGAGGAGGGTGGTATAGAAATTGAAATAATAATAATAATAATAATAATAATAATAATAATAATAATAATATAATAATAATTATTATTATTATTACAACCCTCTGAATTCAAAACATGTGCTCTATCACTGAGCTACAGCCACTTCTCTAAATTATATTGACCCACATTAAGTGGTCTGGTAAAACAGTTCAAATCATGCAATGAAACAGCTTTGCATTTGATTTAGTTTTATTTCTGTATTCAGGAAATCTTACATTGCATATAAGACAATATAATTCAATATGTGCACATTATAATTAGATAAAACAGTATAGTGAAGTTGAAGGGGTTCTGAGCTCTGAAATGGTCTTCCAGCATCAGTGAGTAATACTGTATATCACTAGCAGAAGTTGTTTTATCTCAAAAATCTGAAATATTAGCAAATAATCTTGCTAGAATTGCGCATCAGATTATGAAATACCATGACAAAATTACTGGCATTGAATACAGAAAAAGAGAACTTGGATTTTGCAAAGGAAGTGGGTGGTAGATAATGCTTTCTCCCAGGGTTGAAAGAGGCCACAATCAAAGAAGCTCATTGCATGCCCAACTTTGTTATAGCTTAAGTTATGGACAATTTCCCACACTGATTATTGCTTGTCTTAGGCTGAAGACAGACAGACTTTCTATGGTGTGGTGGAAGTGGTTTGAACATACATTTGCAGCGGGCTGAGGCATTTGTTTTCACAGTGCAGAGAAGAAGCTATGCTCTAATTACTTCCACCATGTTTGGAATGTATGTCCTTCATCCTTGCAGCCAAATTTCATGTTATGTCAGAGCTCCCTTGCACAAGCAGCATGAGAGGAACCAAATCTGGAGGATATGGTTTTTTGTTTTTGTTTTGAACTTTCCCCCTCATTCAGTGGCCCTAATCTACACCTCCCTGCCAAACACACACACACACACACACACACACACACACACACAAACACACACACACACACACACACACACACACACAACAACCCCTATTAACCAAGGAGGGGAAAACTTATGGGTACAAACCGTGCATGTGGATTTCTCCCCTGCAACTAATAGCAACTTTAGGGGAGATCTGAGTTGGTGAACTGGTGTGGGAAGAAAGTGTTGGACTCCCCCCTCCCCACGTTGTGGCCTCAAATCACTCTCCTGTGCTGTTTTCACATGAATAATATTTATTTATTGAATTTCTAGCCTGCTTCTCTACTGCTTAGTAATCTGTGTACAAAGATTAAAATAATTTAAAACATAATAAAAATACATCATACTGTTAAAACATCTCAACAGTAGCAGGCACAAGACAAAAATAAAGATCTCATCTTTTACATGTACAGCCCACTCCTCCTCCAAGGAGTCCAGAGAAGTATGTATGGTTATGTCTATCCCCACACCAACCCTGTAAGATAGGTTAGGCTGAGGGATAAGTGACTGGCCCAGAGTCACCCAGTGAGTTTCATGGCTGAACAGAGATTTGAACTGGGATTTCCCCAGTTCTAGTCCAACACTCTAACCATTACACCATGCCGGCTTACCTAGGGGAAGAGGGAACAGTGGGAGAAGCCCTAGCTCAGTAAAAGAGCACTTGTGTAGAGTGCAGGAAGTCTCAGGTTTGGCCAATGTAGGGCTGAGACAGACCTTGCCCCTGCCTGAAATCCTGAAGAGCTGCTGCCAGTCATTGGAGACAATACTAAGCTATATGGACCAATGGTCTGAATCAATATTGGGCAGCTTCTGGAATAATAATAATTTTTAAAAACCTGTTGTTACGGGGTAAATGACTTTGAATGAGGGATAAAAATGATAGAATCAAGGCTAACCCATATGACTGGAAGTCCACATTTTTCTTCTTCCTCATCAAGGTGGCACCAAGGAATGGGGGCGGGGTGGATAAAGACAAGCTAGAGTCTAAGATTCAGACAATAGGGTTATGTGAAGCTTTCTGGAGCTAAATGGGCTGAACTGAAGTAGGCCAGTTCAATCAGTTTTGGCGCAATTTGATCTGAATCAAGCTCTTGTCCAATTCAGGTCAAATGGGGCCATTTGCCCCACTTTGATTCTGCCCTATGTGGCTCTTCTTGCTCCTGTTTTTGCTGGGCAAGATGGGGAGACAGCCTCACTCTTGACTTGCTGCTGCTCCTGGCAGTGAGGAAGCAATGCCTTCGGTGGCTTCACTGCTGCAATGGCTGCAGCCCTTGAGATGACCCTCTCTTCCCAAAGACCTTTTAAAAAGTGGAGCCACAGAAGACACTGCTGCCTTGCCACTCGGAGGCTTACAAAAGAGGTTAAGCCAGTATAAAAGATGATGTATCTCCTGTCTCCTGTAGACCTGGTAAGGACAGTGGGGTGGAGTGTCTGGATTGGGCCATAGTGAGCCAGAACAGCCCAAGTCACAGTGCTGATTTGAATCAGGGTGCCTGTGAAACATCAAGATGGCCTCTAATCTGAACTGGGTCTGCTTTCCATAGCCTTAAGAGATAAGCTAGAGTCTCAAGACGGAACAAATGAAACTTGCTGTACATGGTGCCGGTGAGATTTCAGAAACCGAGATGAGGCAGGCTGATTTGAAAACCTCTGGCCAAAGATTTAGGTGCACCGAATAATGTTTTCTTTTAAAAGGCTGGTGGGGGAGAGCTGTGAGAATAGTAGGAACCAACATGTACTTTGAAGGAAGCATTTTTCAGGTGTACATGTAGAGAATTTAACCTAGGAGAGCAGCCGTTTTGAGTTCAGCTGTTTGTTCCACATTTCACTGGCTTTTGGCATCATTTTATGAAATTTTAAACAACAGATTTTACATAAGCATTTATTTGAAATATATTAGAGATGCATCTCATCTAAAGGCTGCTTTTGAAGTACACAAAACGATTCTGATTCCAGGATTATCTCCCCCCCGCCCCCAATTGATTTACGTGAGGCCCCAAGACAGCAGGGAGATCTTTCACCTCCCCCTTTCAAGTAAAAGTACATTTCTTGCCAAAGGGATCAGAATAATAATAGTAGTAGTAGTAGTAATAGTAATAATAAGATGACAGAATTAATTCTGAATAATCCATGCATTTTCCTATAGCATATTGGACAGAATCCAAGCATTGATGTACGCTTTGCCTTTGCCAAACATAATTTACTCATAAATTTCAAAGGTGTTTCACTGACACATTCTTTACAGAATTAAAATGGGGGGGGGAGTTGGTAGGACTGATTATTTGCTTAGACAAAATGCTACTCCTTCAATTCATTTGGAGAATTATCAATGGCTACTAGTCAGAGGGCTATAGGCCACCTCCAGCCTCAAAGAAAGGATGCCTCGCAGGGGAGTAACAGCAAGAGAGGGGGCATGCCCTCAACCCTTGCTTGTAGGCTCCCAGTGGCATCTGGTTGGCCACTGTGTGAAACAGGATGTTGGACTAGATGGGCCTTGGCCCTGATCCAGCAGGGCTGTTCTTATGTTCATAAAATAAATGAATTAATAGACATTTTTAAGCACAGCCTGGAGTACAGATAGACTGTGTATACATTCAAAGAGTTTAGAACATATGAGATGTGGTCAGCCTGTATGTGTGTACCTGCCAACTCAGGTACATCAGCAACATGGAACTCTTTCAGGGTCCTTCGAGACAGCAGTAAGTTGCACAATGTGAGAAGCTTCCATGCAAATTGCAAGCACAAGTCTACTTCCAAGTTTCAAGCGCCACTCCATACACTCCCACAGGCTTCTGCCCTCCTTCCCAATGTGAATTCAGATGCTGAGCAGGGTCTGCATGTAGTTTTTTCAGCTCCACCTCCTGGTCAGCTCTTGCCTTCCAAAAAGAACCGATTACTACTTTTCTGGCATATGGGCAAATGGGTAGTTATTCTCAGAAAGCAAGAGCTGGCCAGCAGGTGGCGCTGTGTAAGAGCATTGCTTGGCATCTGGGGAGCATGAATTCACACTAGGAAGGTAGCCTGCAGGAGTGTGTGGAGGGGTGAGTAAACTTGTGCTTGGAACTTGCACCCAGGCTTCTCAAGTTGCACAGCTTATTGCTGTCTGGAAGGGCCCTTTATGTGAGGCATTTGGTTCAAAGCCATGTATTTGGTTAAACTGGATCCCAGTCTTCTAAAGACTGTATAGAAGACATGCCATTCCTGTTGAAGTACACTCCAACCCAAAAACTTTTAGAGTAGGACCCTCTAATGTGCATTGGGGAGAAGAAACTAACCAAGTGTGGAGGTCCACACTAAGGAGCAGCAGTGGAAAGCTAAGGAGCAGTAACATTTTATAGGTAATTTTTGCTTGTGTATAATGGTCTCACACAAGGACCCATGCTACTGTTTGTCATTGGAGAATAAAGATTAGGTAAGTTTTACGCCTATGTGCAGTTTTCCGTAATCAAGCATACAATTGTAATTGGGTTGTTGTATCCTGTGTTGTGCAAGAGGAAGGAAGCTACTGCAAAGGAACTTCCCCATTCATCTTCCCCATGGCACCCTCCTTTACCCCCCAAAAGCCTCTCCGGAGGGTTGGGAGATACTCTGGGTGAGATGAGAAGAGAGGAAGGGGGTCAAATTGCCAAAAATCAAACTGAGGCAACCTTCCATTAAGGGACCTCATGGAGTATCAACACTCAACACGTCTCAGACATTCACTGTAACATTATGTGAACATGAACAACCCCCAGATGCTGGGGTTCTCATGACCACTAAAAGTGGGCTGGGAGGAGGCCTACCCAGATTTTCGTGATCAGATGCCACACATTTCCTACAACTCAGGTTGCTTGCAGCAGGGCTATCCAGCCTCAGAACCTGAGGGTTTTTCTTCTTCCCTCATTCAGCAGCTGGATACAGCTGCTGTGTAGAAGGGTTCCATTCTATCCAGCTGCCGCTTAGCAGATGATCATTGCCAATGCCTCCTACTGTGTTCTATTTTACTTGCACACAATCTGCTGATCATGCACATACTGCTGATCATGTGAACTGCCTTATGGTAAATAAGCCTGCTGGTTGGCCATGCTACACGAAAAGATCCTACCTCCCAAAAATGAATAGAAATGTATTATATCTGAAATACTCATGAAATGAATGTAAATTCCTACAAGTGAGTAATGAAACAAATGGAAGTTCTAAGAATGAAAATCAGTGCAGTAATTAAAAACACTTTTTTCCTTGCATACCCGTGAAAACAACATTGGAAGCAGCTCTCAAAGTTCAGCTCAGTTCCTAAAGTATGTATAACTATGAAGTTATCTTGTTGCCGAAATCTCTTGGACACGTAACCTGTGAGGTCTTTACTGTTTTTTAAAACTAATTTAGATAACTGTAAGATACAGAAAACAATATTTCTGATTTGATCAACATTTTTTCTTTTGTCTAAAAGCTATGGAAAGAGAATGTTTAATTTGATCTAGTGATATTGCTGTATATTTCAGCTAAAGCTAATAAAAAGAACATTCAATAGATACATTAAAATGTCTGAGATGGTGGCTAAATACCACTAGCGAGTTCGACCATTGACCCTGCTGCACTTAAAGGAGTCTGAGAGTCAGACTTTTGACGCCAGAAGACAGCAAAACTGAATGGTGGTTGTGTGTGTCTGTACAACTGTGTGTTTGGGAAATTTGGAATTATGTCTGTTGCCCCAAATCTTTTAGATCTCCTGGGCCAGTGAGACAATTTAAAGTTGTGTTTAAAATGTATCAATTAACACCACATCAGTAGGAAAGACTTAGGCAGTTCTTCTTCTCCTGAACACTCCTTCCCTGAAAGTCTTGCTCATCAATATTTAAATACTGGTTGTCAGTCAGTGTATGCTGCCATTATCTCTGTGATTATAGAAAATCCATGCAAATTTGAATCCAAATATGAGGTCATGCAAAACAAACAAACAAAAACACACAATCCACCCTGATTATTAAGCTGATATTTTGAAGGGGTTGGGTTGGGGGAAAGACTATGCAGGTTTTTGCCCCAGTTCTTGCAGTAGCAACACTGAGATACAGAAGGTTCTCTCTTAACATTCCCATTTTATTTATTTATTTGTTTGTTTGTTTATTTATTTAGGAAACCAGTAATGGTTCAGGATGTTTTCATGGGTGAAGACAAAGTCTGTATTACGGATGGGCATAAAGCATTTCGTGCACATCCTGGAGTTCGCCATGCTGATCACTCAAGATGGTGCCCGCACAGACATAATTTTGGTGATGACCCTACCTGCAGGGGCTGCTGGGAGCAGCCCTTCAGCTGCACAGCAGGTTATTTAATCCTGACGGTGTTGCTCTGGGGCAGTGGAGGGGCCATAGAGGTGCAGGTAAGACCTGCTTTCCTCCTTTTAAAGCATTCACTCACCCTCGCCAAAATGATTCAGCGGGGGAAGTTCGAAGTATTTCGGTACCTTAAAAGAGAGGGGCCAAAATGCTTCACGCACATCCCTAGTCTGTATTTTCATTTCTTCAAATCAAATTGCAATTCCGTCTTTTGACTGAAGAATTAATTCATTTCTGTATGTAAACCGCTTTGGGAACTTTGGTTGAAAAGTGGTATATAATACTCATCATATTTGTACCTCTGTGGTAGATTTCAGATAGTGTCGCTTGGAGACTGTTGTTCTGCTAAGCGAGAACTAACGTGTGGAGTTCCACAAAGCTCCATATCATCTCCAATGCTCTTTAACATCTACATGAAACTGCTGGGCATGATCATCAGGAGGTTTGATGCAGGGTGTTATCAATATGCTGATGACACCCAGATCTACTTCTCAAAGTCAACCTCATCAGGAAATGACATATCTTCCCTAAATGCCTGCCTGGAGCTGGTAATGGGCTGGATGAGGGAAAACAAACAGAAGTGGAATCCAAATAAGATAGAGGTACTGATTGTGGGGGTCCAGGAGATGGTTTAGATCTAGATTAGATCTGGTTTAGACCAGTTGCAGGGGGGTAACAGCAGGAGAGAGGGCATGCCCTCAACTCCTGCCTGTAGGCTTCCAGTGGCATCTGGTGGGCCTCTGTGTGAAGCATGATATTGGACTAGATGGGGCTTGGGCCTGATCCAGCAGGGCTGTTCTTATGTTCTTATATTCTTATGTTCTTAGATCTGCCTATTCCGGATGGGGTTACACTCCCCCTGAAAGATCATGTATGTAGCTTGGGAGTGCTCCTGGACCCCAAGCTCTCCTTGGTTCCTCAGGTTGAGGCAGTGGACAGGAGCACTTTTCATCAGCTTTGGTTGATACATCAGCTACATCCATTCCTTGAGGTAAACAACCTTAAAACTGTCGTACATATGCTGGTAACCTCCAGGCTTGACTACTGTAATGCGCTCTACATGGGGCTGCCTTTGTACATAGTCTAGAAACTACAATTGGTACAGGATGCAGCAGCCAGATTGATCTCTGGGATAACACAAAGGGACCACATAACTCCAGTGTTAAAAGAACTGCACTGGCTGCCGATGTTTCCGGGTGAAATACAAAGTGCTGGCTATTACCTATAAAGCCCTTAACGGCCTGAGTCCACACTATTTAAGAGAGCACCTCCTTTGTTATGAACCCTGCTGCCTTTTAGGATCTTCTGGAGAGGTCTGGTTACAGTTGCCACCAGCCCATTTGGTGACGACCCAGAACCGGGCTTTCTCTGTGGCTTTGGAATATGCTTTGGAATATGCTTCCTGCTGAAATGAGCATCTCCTTCTCTGTTTGTTTTCAGGAAGACCCTCAAGACTCTCCTGTTTTTGCAGGCTTTTAATTAGAATTATTTTAAAAATAATTTTAACGATTTGTTTTAATAACTGTTTTTATTTTAATCTGTTTTGACTTTTCAATATTTTAAATTTTGTACACCGCCTAGAAATGTACATATCAGATGGTATAAGAATATGACAAATAAATAAATAATATGCTTGCAAACTGCAAGCCATTTTACTAGTATAAATATATGAAATAAAAATTCAGAAATATTGCATGATACAAAATATTCTGGACTGAACCACTTAGCATGCAGGTGAAACATGTTCTTGAACATAGAAAACTGCATATCAGACAAAAGACTAAGCTACAGTCCTTTCCCCCGATATGCTAGCCTTCCACCAGCAGATATGTTTTCACAAAGGGGAGAATTTAATCATTTGATCCCCCATCTGCATTCACTTGGCATTATAAGTATTTATTGACAGGAATATTGTGTCCTTTTTCTGAAATTAAAAAACCATTTAAAGCAGCATTTCACAAACTTATGATCTCCTTCTAAGCTTATGCTATTTTCTACTGTACTGTACTGTAGTAGTATTGTACTGTACTGTACAATACTACTGTGTACAGGGTGGGACTCTTGGATTGGTGCAATAAACCTACATTGGCATTAGAAGAGGACAAATTAAAAAGGATATTTCCAAGCCTTCCCTAAAACCATGAACAGTGAAGCATAGGAACAAAGCAGCAACTCTTTCTCAAATCCTTTCTTCATATTGGGATGATAAGGAAGTAAGGGTGCCATCTGAAAGTCTACCCAGGTTTTGGCTGGTGAAAGAAGAAGGCATCACTTCCCTGCCTCAAAATCCTATTGCTCCTTGGAACTTTGCACTCTCTGGTGCTCTAAGCCTCCACAATGCACAAAGGGTGCTTTCCACCCGAAACTTGCTTTGCAAATTACAAATATATTTCATGGCTTAAATTAAGACTAATCTCTTCAATTAGAACTGCAATAAGAAATTGTGTGAATTTTAAAAATAAATATGTATATTTACATGCAAGCTTTCCTAAGAAAGAAAGAGAGAGAGAAAAAGAAAAAAAAAGAAAAAGAAAGAAAGGCATGTCCAAGCTCTGCATGGTTGGTTTCTCACTTTTATCAGTGAATGTTTTATCATGAAACTCTCCCAAATGAAACAAGCAAAAGAATTCAAGGAACTTCTGGAAAACAGTGACATTTTTGGTCTTTTGTGTCGTAATCATTATCTGCATGAAGTTGCTCTGTTTGGAAACTGTAAAACATGATAACAAAGGAAAGGAAGATAATAAATGTTAGACATCTGCTCTAATTGTACATTCCTGGAGTATTTGCAAGAGGAAATGTAGTGAAACTCTATTTCAGGGGATTTTGCTTCTTGCAAAAGAATCCAAATGTTTTTTTTTTAAGTTCATAATTCAAAGAACACTTTAAGGTTGTTCTCACGACCATAATAGGGGTGGGAGGGTGGGAAGGGAGGGATAGACCTACCTTCTCCCCAGGTGATTTGTGATGTCCTTTTTGGCATGCTGTCACATGCCCACACGATCCACATTGCTCCGTGCAGCACGGATCTCTGGAGGTCGGGACTTGTTTTCCTGGCCTCCAGGAATCCCACAATGCACCGTGTGATAAGCACAGTGCATTGGGTGATTTTCACGGGAGATGGGCGCTCTAGGTGCCCAACTCTGTATACGCTTGGGCTGCATGCAACTCGAGCATACTCATGACCCAAAACCTGGGGTAAAGGACATGCTCATGCGCTTTAACCTAGGTTGAAGCCTGGGGTAAATTCCTGGGCTTGTGGAGGAGGCAGCTTTGGGACAGCCTGCAATCCCAATGGTAATCACAGGCAGCCAAACCAGGCAGGGCTGCCCAAGCCTGGGTTTGGCTACTTGTGTGCACAGTCTCCTTGTCACACATTTGCTAGCTGACTGTTATTGAACAATGACCAGAAGAACACCAGTGCAAGTGGGGTATTGGGATGGGGTAGTGTTACTTCTAAAAATCATAATGTTCATTCATTATGATGTTTAGAAATAACACTATCCCATCCCAATACTTCAGACTTTACTAGAAATTATGTCTAACTTTTCATAGACCATGTTTATGATCCCAGAAGTACCTTAATGGCCCCCCAAATGTAGAAAAAGTGGTTCCCCTTCCCCGCTCATGAAATGGCAGTAGATTAAATAGTAGGTTACAAATGGAACTTGAAGATACATGTTGAATATGCTTCAAATATGTTCTGTGAGGATACACTTTCAAATTACCTACCTTGAGGACTTGCTGCACCAACACAAAGGGGTATTTCCACTGCTATGCAAGCACAGTGTAATAAACTCTAATGATATACCGGTGCTGCAAAGATGTTAACAAAACCGCAAGCATTTAGGGTCTTAAATGTAAATAATCAGTGCAGGAGTAGTCTCCTGCACTGATTATTTTCATTACAGTCAGTCATAGTCATTAAAATTAGTGATGCACTTAAGGAAGTTTGCCAGAAGACAAATGACACTGGATCATCTCAGGTCAGATTGTAAAGGGCGAAACCAGAGGGGTTTCATCTACTTCACACATACTCCACTGCATTAACGAATGCATTAATGAATGCCCCACCCCTGCCAGAAGTATGAGCTCAGTAGGCCCCCAATCTCACAGCCTCTAGTGATGGTCTGTGCAACAGCCTACAGCTGATCCCAGTGACTTAATAGCAGGGCTGCCAATGAGTTTTTCCTCAGTAGTAGACTTTGGATAAAATGGCAGCATGCCTGGGACTGTAAAAAGTGCCCCCACTGGCTACAAGGAAACCCAGGGGAGGGATGTCCCTGGGCTTCTGAGAGAACGGAACCCACTGCCTGGATGACTGCTCTCTTCCCTTGCACCTCTCTGAAGAAGGTGGTGAGGGGGTCTTCACTTTATGTCCCAGGACCTGCTCCAATCTTGCTATGCCCCTGCAGACCATGGTACATGGCTGGTAGCAATATTAGGTTTGGCAGATCACAAGTTGTGCAGGCCAGATATAATGTGAAGGCCACAGGGCTGAAGGGAGCTTGGCAGGGGCCGGGGGACAAAGTCTGGCTGGTGGCTCCCCCATCCACTGGGCATTGCTTTGCATGCACAAAGCACGCACCAGTGCCCCAAGCATGCCCCCTGTGTCTGCCATCAGATGCAAGGGAGGCAGGGCCTAGAAAGGAGATCCCTTTCAGTGATTCTACCAACCACTGACAGGGGTTATGAAGCTCTGCAGGGGCTGTGACAGTCCTTATGTCAGATGTAGGGGAGAGACCAATGCCTGGGGGGAGGGTCCATCCCTCACCAGCCAGTGTTGGGGAAGGAGTCCCTCCCTCTTTATTGAAATGCTGGCTGGATACACTGGCTGGAGAGGAGGGGCATGCCTCACACTCCCAGCTGGTGAGCAGTTTGCTCACCAGATGAGTGTGGGAGGAGGCAAGGGGCGCCCTGGCCGAGGGGGAGGGGAGCCTTGGGGGGGGGCCCAGACCCTCCCCCAGACCCTCCGGGCCTAGGGACAATAGTACACCCTTGCTCAATAGTCGCTACGCCCCTGGAAGGGCACATTAACATATATCTGACTTAATCATAATCATATCTGACTTAATAACAGGTCAGTTTTATGAAGCCTGTCCTTGAGTTATTTAAGTAAAGCACTATTCCATGCATGGAGTTATGGCAAGCTCAGCTTTGTTAACATCAACAACCAGAAGGTTCTTTAAAAATAAATAATGAATTTCAACTTAATTGCTTGCCTTTTCATTTCCAGTTCTTCAGTAGGTTCACTAGTGTATTTTTACTGTTCTCTTTGCAAACGTCTCTCTCTTCATACAGTGGCTGGAAAAATACTTTTTAAAATATCAAAGCTATAATTCTCAGGAAGCTTATAAAACCATCTTACCTACCTCTAGATAACAGATTGTGCAGGGTCTCTCTCTCTCTCTCTCTCTCTCTCTCTCTCTCTCTCTCTCTCTCTCTCTCTCTCTCTCTCTCATGCAGAGATTGTGCAGGCTGTCTCTCCATCTCTCTTGCTCCTCTCCTCTATCTCCTGTCCCCCCACTCTCTCTGTGCCACTGCTGCTGTAGCCATCATGCTAGCCCATACGGTCTGTATTTTGCCTCCCCCTCCTCTTGCCCCACTGTGCTTTCTTCCTCACTCTCTCCCCTGCTGCTGGTGCCAACACCACCGCACACATTCTCTTTCTCTTGCTTCCCTCCTCCTCTTGCCGCAATTTAACTTCCTACCACCATTGCCACTGCCACTGCATTGGTCCACATTCTCTCTCTTGCCCCGCCTCCTGGCCTGTGCTTGCTTTCTTGCTCTTTCTCCCCCACTGCTGGTGCTGCCTGCTGAGGCCACCAGTACAATTGTGCTCACTCTCTCTTGCTCCCTCCTTCTGCTCCCGTGTACTTTCTTTGTCTCCTTCCTGCAGCTGTGGTCAGGGCTACTGGCCCCCTCCTCTCTCCCATCCATAGAATTAGCCCTTTCAGCAGCTGTGGCCTTGGCCACAAAAATTCGTGAAGATCATGGACTTAATTGAAAGAGACAAAGGTTTGCATTATTCTACTCATTACTAAACTGGATGACTGACTACTAGATTTTTGTTATTTTTTATTTTTGCTTTCAAGGCCTGTTTGGCCCTGGTAAATGGAGCTGATCTGTACCGTATTTTTCGGACCATAAGACGCACCAGACCATAAGACGCACCCAGTCTTATGGTCCGAATGCTGTCCCCCGCCGCCCCCCCACCTGATTAGGGGCCAAATCGGCCCAAGCTAACTGCCGCCGCGGCCGCCCCCGCCACCAACCGCCCGCCCGCCTGGATTAGGGGCCGAATCAGCCCAAGCTAACTGCTGCTGCGGCCGCCCCCACCACCGACCGACCACCCTCCCAGCTGCCCAGTCCTAACCTTCTAAGCCTGATCAGGGACCCATACCGGTAACTGGAGAAGGAGAGAGGAGCTCGCAAGCAGAGCTCCTCTCTCTCCAAAGCCTCGGCCCGAACTGGCGCTTTGGCAGCAAAGGACGCCCCCAGGCGTCCGGGCGGGCGGCGGTCGGGCGGTCAGCGGCCGGGGCGGCCGCAGCGGCAGTTAGCTTGGGCCAATTTGGCCCCTAATCAGGTGGGGGGGCGGCGGGGGACAGCATTCGGACCAAAAGACGCACCCTCATTTCCTCCCCACTTTTTTTGGGGGAAAGTGCGTTTTATGGTCCGAAAAATATGGTACTTCATTTTTGCAGTGCTCTTGCCATAAGTATGCTGTTTTCTGTATTTACCCCACTATGTAATGATTGTTGTAATTTAGAGAGACTCCCTTACAATGAACATTAGGATGGAAACTTGAAGATAGTCCCCGAGACAAACCAACAGGGAAGGTGGAGCCAGTTCAAGTTGTAACTTGTTTGTGCAAGCTGTAATCAGCTCAGTTCAGTGTTATTCATGCCATAATAAAGTTTTCTTTCTTGTTCAAGTGCCTGTCCTTGTATTGAACCCAGAATATTACAGACTACACTCAATATTACCTTCTTTTGATTTGAAAATGAAAGGATCCAAAAGCCTGTGCATCACTCTAATATCATAATCAAAGTATGAGATGTATGAAGTGCATCACTAATCACTATTAGAAAAAGCCCCAGGAGCTCTGAAATATGTGGCATTCATGTTGACATTTGAGCTCTTTGACTTTTCTGGTCAGTGGCCATAAATAAACAACTGGACTGAAGTGACCCTTTCACAGAGGAGCACATCTTCAGACATCAAGATCCTCTACAGATGACTTACCAGTGCCCCACCTTATAAGATTTAGTGTTTGGCAATGTGAAGTAGGGTCTTTTGGGTTGTGGCACCTGGCCTTTGGAGCTCCTGACCCTAGGAATGCCTCAGGTCCTATACCCTAGTAATGCATCAACAGACAAGAGTTTTGTTCTCTCTAGCCTTTATTGTTGTGTCAAAGCTAGTTAATGACTGAGTTTATTTCAGTGATTTAAATGTTTTTACCTTTTTTGTGATTTTAGTATGTTGGGTTTAACCCAAAGGTTAAAGCAGAAACATGCTTTTGATCATGCAAGGCTTCCCTGGTTTTTGGCTGAATAGAACCTTTGTCCAGCTTCACCCTC
Source organism: Hemicordylus capensis (assembly GCF_027244095.1). Classification (NCBI taxonomy): domain Eukaryota; kingdom Metazoa; phylum Chordata; class Lepidosauria; order Squamata; family Cordylidae; genus Hemicordylus; species Hemicordylus capensis. Next base: position 179,413,596 of record NC_069657.1, on the reverse strand, counting down.
CATAGGATTACCCTCCCTTACTCTGAAGAAAGTGCAACAGGAGGGATATAAAAGCCCTGTCACATGAGTGGTGTTCCACTGTGCTACCTCGAATCCAACCCATTGTTTTAAAAATGCTGTTAGTCACCATAAGAGCAATTAACTAAGAAGCAGGACAGAGATATTTTAAGAAATAAATAATACATCAGAATGAATATGATGATTGGTTCCATGCATGCATTTTTAACATCTACAGAGGGAAGCACATGTAGGTGGATCAAGGAGACACTCACAAGAGTACTTTCACATCAACTTTCTGTGAAGAATGAAGATCCGTCCTATTTTCTTTGTTTCTGCTCCTCACTTTTATCCTAAATGGTTAAACATGTCTGAATGAGCATTAAGCCAGCTGAGAAATTTCACTACTTATCAAAAGACTTGGTTTCCTTTAAAATTTCCATGATGTGTCACCTGAGGAAAAGCCTCCACACTTGCTTCATATTTGGAGTGGTTTAGATCAGGAATTCTCAACATTGAGTCCCCAGATGTTATTGGACTTCAACTCCCATAATCCCCAACCCAAGGCCACTTGGGCTGGAGATTATGGGAGTTGAAGTCCAATAACATCTGGGTACCCAACGTTGAGATTCCCTGGTTTAGGTGATAGTGCCTGACTGGCCCTGATCCCTTGTGGTTAGAGAAGTGAGTGCATAAGAATACATGTCCTGCCTGCCTCCCATCACTCCATCCTCTAATTCTGTGGGGCAGTGGTTTGCCCTGCCTCTCCACATGCCCTTTCAATACAGTAACAATTGAATGTATCCTATACACACTTTAAAGACGGTCTTAAAGGAGGGGTGCTTTGGCTGAAACAACCCTTGATGTGATTGGGCAGTGGCACCCTGGCACACTGAGGGAAGGGCAGGATGTGCACACTCTCTGCGCAGCACACCCCTAATTGTGTGGGAGTGGGGTTGGTTGGACAGTATTGCACAAACTGGCTCACAACGCGAAGCGAATGTGGAGCCTTTTCCTCCAGTGAAGCTCTGGATGAATTTCACTACTTTAAAGTAATGTTTAAATTGCTTGTAGAGGGGCAGTTTAAATGAACTATTTCCTCACATAATTAGGTGGTGGCACCTCGGCATGCTGTAAAATGAGCAGGAAATGCAGACTCCTGGGCGCTTTCCAGGTTACACATTATGATTGTTTTGCTACGTATCTGTTACATGTGCATCCATACTAACTGTGTTTTGATACCATCGTGCGTGCAATGACAGCAAGGTGTCATTCGCACATCGGGAGCCTTCTTCCAGATTTTATCTTTACGTTTTAGTCTTACAGCATTGCATGTGTGTTCCAAAAATATAGCTGTAATTTTACCTTTTAGGAGGGCTGTCCCACTGTTTCCACAGTGTAACGTGATGTAATGTGGAGGGTTCATTCAACAGTTTGACTTCTCCAAGCTTTTGAAATGATCATTAAAAAAAAAAAATTCCTCGGTGCTCTTCTGCATGGTGCATCAGTGCAATTTCCTTTTTATTTGCTTTTTGCTTCTCTCCCTCCTCCTCTATCAATGTTAAACCTATTGTGATCATATTTCTTTTTATATTTCTGTGTATGTTTCTTTTTGTCCAGATGTGTGTGTTCTCTCAGCCTTTTTCAATGATCTTTTAATTTTTCTATTTTTCCTGGGTGCTCTTGTGCAATGGTGCAATTTTGTTTTTATTTGCTCCCCCACCTCCCATCCTCTGCTAAGGTTAAACCTATTGAGATTATATTTATTTTTATATTTCTGGGATTATGTTTTTTTTCTGTTCTTCCTTTCCTCTTTCAGCATCTGCCAGTGAGTTTTTTAAAATTAGTTTAAAGAACTAATTGTCAGCCATGTCAAGGGATAATTAAGTTTGTGCACACTAGAAAAGACTGCTCCCTCCTGCAGGTGGCTTTGTGCAAAGCTACCAAGGAAAAACTTTTTTAAAAAAAAGCCTCATGTCATTGACCCCCGCAGGGGCGGAGCCACCATTGAGACCGGGCCACCACCCCTCAGGGGCCGCACCTGGTACCCCAGATACACTCCCTGCATCTCATGTCAGGAGCAGGGGGTGTGATTTAGCTCCCAAATGCGGGCTGAGTGGCCCCGTTTTTGAGCGAAGTCAGCCAGCTCTGCCTTTGCAGCATGGCCAGAGTGACTCCGCGGCCCAGTTTGGGAGCAAAACCCTGTCCCCGCCCCTGATGTCAGATGTGGGGGGCGTGGCAGCAGCAGAACCCGGGCCGCTGCTGGCCTCCCTCCGCACCTGGCCCCCCTCTCCTTTGCGACCCCATTGGCCCAAAAGGGGGTAGTAGGAGGACATAGAGAGCACATCTTACAAACAATATGAACAGTCCCTGCTGGGAAAACATGTTGTTATGGGTGGCAACATGAACAGCCACAGCTGTATCATGAACTATGATGCAAATGGCTTCCATCCTTTATTTACATTTTAAATACGATTCTGCCAAACCGAAGCATTTTACACCACCTCCAACTGCTGTGGAGCTTGCAGTCTGGAAACCACCCTGGTGCACTCATGGCCCCATATCATGTGAGAGTGAGGCCCAGACAGTATCATCCAAACCAGCCATTAGTTAGTGGTGTTTAGAACCTCTTGGAAATGTTGCTAACCTCATCAAAGCTCTGTTGTCTTCCCTGAGGAGGAATTCCTAATTCATGTCTGCTTTTCCTTTGGGTAACATCTCTGTCAGAAATTCTGTACTGATCTTCATTCATTCATTCATTCATTCGATTTCTATACCGCCCTTCCAAAAATGGCTTAGGGTGGTTTACACAGAGAAGTAATAAATAAATAAGATGGATCCCTGTCCCCAAAGGGCTCACAAACTAAAAAGTAACACAAGATAGACACCCAGCAACAGTCACTGGAGGTACTGTGTTGGGAGTGGATAGGATCTGTTTCAACAAAATGTCTGCAGAATGATATCTGTCAGGCACCCCAGGAAATAGTCAGGGCTGCTTAATGTGCAACATTGGGAGCCAACCAGATGTGAAGCATCAATTTGAATCTTAAGAGCTGCATAGCTCATATAGTGGGCTTTTGAACTCTTACTGGACTACTTTCTCTGCTTTTTCATTAGCATGTAAGTGAGGTATAATCACAGCATACACAGGCTACTTTGTGAGTGTTAGTCCCCCTCTCCACATCCTCCTTGGAACGCATGTTCTTTTTTGCACTACTGGAAGTTAGCACTTTTGAGATAATTTAACACAGAAACTATGGCCAATTAAACAAGGGGAAAAACCCTTCTCCCCCAGACACTTCCATTTTGCTAAAGCACAAGTAACAGCCATTTTCAAAGCAAAGAGAACATCCCTTTCCCACACAACTGCCTTATTTTCATAATCATTCAACTCTACTTTTCTAATTGAATAAACAGACTGAAGTAATTGTTACATTTGCAAGGTAGTCTCTTTACAGAATAAATAGTGTTATGTACTCTCTTGTTTAATCTTTAACAAATAGCTCCAGAGTTGTAAATTATATTAAGAACTTAATAACAAGATTTAACGTTTTTACTATCTATCTATCTATCTATCTATCTATCTATCTATTCATTTTCTATACCACCCTTCCAAAATGGCTCAGGACGGTTTACAATTAAAACAAAACCATTAAAATCAATTAACAATTAAAACAGAGATTATAAAAACAACAATTAAACAATGAAACCAAATAAAAAACCCTGAAAAACCAACTTACAACAATAAAAACCCTTTACAACAATTAAAAAACCCTGGAAGGCCAGGCCAAACAGATAGGTTTTAAGGGCTCTTCTAAAAGCCAATACAGAGTTCAAATTATGGATTTCTTCAGGGAGTGCATTCCACAGTCCAGGAGTGGCTACAGAGAAGCCTCGTCTCTGAGTTGCCACCAGACGTACCGGTAGTAATTGGAGACGGACCTCCTCCGATGACCTTAACATGCGGTGGGGATCATGCAGAAGAAGGCACTCTCTAAGGTAACCTGGACATAAGCTGTTCAGGGCTTTAAAGGTAATTACCAGCACTTTGTATTTTGCCCAGAAATATATCGGCAGCCAGTGTAGCTGTTTCAAAACAGGCATTATATGGTCTCTCCGAGTTGCCCTGGAGACCAATCTGGCTGCCGCATTTTGAACTAACTGGAGTTTCCAAACCCTGGTGGAGCCCCTGGTGGCGCAGTGGTAAAACTGCCGCCCTGTAACCAGAAGGTTACAAGTTCGATCCTGACCAGGGGCTCAAGGTTGACTCAGCCTTCCATCCTTCCGAGGTCGGTAAAATGAGTACCCAGAATGTTGGGGGGCAATATGCTAAATCATTGTAAACCGCTTAGAGAGCTTCCAGCTATAGAGCGGTATATAAATGTAAGTGCTATTGCTATTGCTATTGCTACGTGCAAAGGCAGCCCCATGTAGAGTGCATTGCAGTAGTCAAGCCCGGAGGTTGCACCACTGTTTGAGGTCATACTCTTCAAGGAATGGACACAGCTGTTGAATCAGCTGAAGCTGATAGAAAGCACTCCTGGCCATGGCCTCCACCTGAGATACCAGGGTGAGGCGGGAGTCCAGGAGTACTCCCAAGCTACGCACCTGCTCCTTCTGGGGGAGTGTAACCCCATCCAGAACAAGGAGATCTAACTCATCCCTCAGATTCTGAGCCCCTACAATGAGCATCTCCATCTTGCTTGGATTCAGTTTCAATTTGTTATTCCTCATCCAGCCCATTACTGCCTGTAGACAGGCATTTCAGGAATGAACACCATTTCCTAATGATACAGATGAAAAGGAAAAGTAGATTTGGGTATCATCAGCATACTGATAACACCAAGCACCAAATCTCCTGATGACCTCACGCACCGGTTTTATGTAGATATTAAAAAGCATTGGTGACAAAATGGAGCCCTGAGGGACTCCATATAACAGTTTCTGTTTTGAGGAACAACTTGGACCAAGCTCCACCATCTGGAATCTACCTGAGACATAGGAATTCAACCACTGCAAGGCAGTGCCCCCTATCCCAGCTCCCCCAGACAACCTAGAGGGATACCTTGGTCAATGGTATTGAACGCCACCGAGAGATCCAGAAGAACCAGCAGAGTTACACTCCCTCTGTTGGTTCCCCGGTAAAGGTCATCCATCAGGGCGACCAAGGCTGTCTCAACCCCATAGCCCGTGCTAAAGCCAGTTTGAAATGGGTCTAGATAATCAGTTTCCTCCATCACTGCCTGGAACTGATGGGCCACCACCCTCCCGATCACCTTGCCCAACCAAGGGAAATCGGAGACTGGCCTATAACTATGCATTGCTAAGGGATTCAGGGAAGGCTTCTTAAGAAGAGATCTAACTATTGCCTCCTTCAAACAAGGAGGCATCCTACCCTCCCTCAGCAATGCATTTATGATATTAACTAGGCTATCTCCAACAATCTCTCCGCTAGATCGAAGCAGCCAGGTCAGGCAAGGATCCAGAGAACAAGTGGTAGGCCGCACTGCCACAAGCAGCTTGTCCACATCCTCAGAAGTCACAGATTGAAACTGATCCAACCTAACACTGCGAGAGGGATTGCTGGACACCTCCTTCATGGACCCTGCAGAAATAGTAGAGTCCAAGTTGAGCCAAATACAGGGCCGACATTTACTAAGCCTTTTGTTTCCTACTAGTTTCCGTCTCTGAGTTTCTGTTTATGCTGGTACTTCCTGTCTCTGCTTCCACTTCCTGTCTCTGCTGCACAGACTGCTGGGATATGTAGTACTGCAGGAAACTCTGTGAGTAGCTACACTACAAACAGGAATGTAAAATATTTGCCTTTCTTTCATGATTACATTTTTAAAAAGGAAAATTGAAAAGCCTCCCTGCTCTGGAACCAAATCTTTTCACTGATGTTCATGTTATGGTTTGAAGTGAGCATTCCCTTGTAACACATTTGTGTCTCAAGTGGCTAGAACAGCTTTTTTCTAAAACTAACTGAAAGTGCTTGTCCTGGAAACATCCCTGGCATCGTGCATTATTCCTGTTCTATAACAATTTGGCTGATGTGAGTTCCCGATTACCTCATTCCTTGTCATTTAGTGCACATAAACACAGAATCAATGTCAGGGAAATAAGAACACAGTCCATTATTTCCCTCTGTTCCCTTCCACGCATCTGTTACTGGCCACTAGTGGAGATAGGAGACTCTTATCTAGATGGTCTATGGGTTTTATCCAGTAAGGCTGTTCCTTCCCCGCCCCCACCATTTCTGCTAAATTAAGGGTGCAAAAAGATGTACATAATTTCAGGGGTGGCTTGCTGTGGAAGCACATTCATTGCATTTTGTCCAGTTGCACTAATCTCTTTGGGAATGAACTATGGGGAAACCAAATCTGCATGTTTGCTGCAGACAGTGATACCATCAACCACCTCTCCAGAGTAACCTTCCAGTGGTTTGAAAATTGGTGTGCTTTTCCAATGAATAAATGTACCTATAGCCCACCTAAAGCATGGTGGGGAAAAGACGGACACGGCAGAGTGAACATTTGGATCACTGATGAATAGGGCCATTTAAAAACTCTTAGAGTCCTGGGGGCAGCATATCTATTTGAGCCCCCCACCCCTTTATTCTCTCTGGGTGACATACTGCACCGTGAATCGAATATTCATTATTTTCTCACACGGTCATATATAATGTTTACACAGTTGTCCAAAAGCACTGTTGCACAAGTGCAAAACTTGCACAAATGGAGTTGCATGACAATGTGGCCATCCATTATATATTTTGAAGAATGGGTTGGTTGGTTGATTATTTTTGTGTGAAATGAAGTATTATTTCCTGATGATGTATAAATACTAGATTTTGCATACACAACCGTGCCACTAAAATTGGCTGAGTGCACTACTCCTTATACCAGAATATGCACAGTGAAAATTTAAATATTTCATTTGGTATTTTAAGAAGAAATTCTGAATATAATAATCAGATTTTAACTGTTATTGTTCTCAACATATTAGTAACACTGAATAATCAGATCAGTTTATTCCAAAACCACACCATGCCCAATTTCTCATATTCAAATTTACTATTATTCAAATTTACCATATATGCTAATCAATAAAATGAATAATGCTTGAAATTGAAATCCTACAAATTGCAAACTGTTCTTTTACTTCCCTTTTGCAAGCACATTAATAAAAAATTCTATTATAATATATTTAATTTATTGTACTTTCCTAAAAGTGTAGTCTACACTAAATGTCTTTGCCTGGTCAATGATGGTGACCAATTATATGTAATAGCAGCACTGTTGTGCAATTCAATTTGTGTAATTTTTACTTCCACAACAGTGCTCTTGCATAACTGAGTAAACACTAAGAGCTGGTTCTCATGACCCGCTCTACCCAGGTAGGGCAGCACTAGCCCATGTATTGCTGGTCGTGAGAAGCACCAGGATCAGTCCCGAACTGGGCACTTCTTGACCAGGTAGTCTGGGTTTTGTACTGGGCTAAAACTGAGGTAGGAGGGTGCACATGCACATGCACCCTCCTACCGCACTCCCTGGCCATGAGGTCAGCCAGGCTGCTGGCAGCCATTTTGTTCATAGAGGCTGGGGGATGAGCGCCCCGGCCTCAAGGATTTCTATAAAATGCATTGTAGAAAGTGCATTGTGGGATTCCTGGAGGCCGGGCGTCCTTCCCCCAGCCTCTCTGTTGCCATGCTGCTTGCCACACCACAGTGACAATCATCTGGGAACACTTCACAGCAAGTGGGGCATCAGCAGTGGTCATGTGAGGGAAGATTGCACTGATCCTGCCTTCCCCTCCTCTCGTCCTAAAAATGAGGTTGTGAACCTCACTATGTTCTAGCATGTGTATAATGCTGTGCAGTATGTCATCCACTACATCCTTGGTGGTGCGGGGGAGAGCTAGTGAACAAGAATTGTCCCTTTTGCTAAGCAGGGTCCACCTTTGTTTGCATTTGGATGGTATCTGTGTGAGTGCTGTAAGAAACTCTCCATAGGAGATGGGGCTGTAGCTCAGTAGAAGAGCATCTGCACACTGGCATGCGGAAAGTCCCATGTTCACTCTCTGGCATCTCCAGGTAGGACTCTTGGGAGAGACTCTTGCCTGAAACCTTGGAGAACCACTGCAAATCAGTGTAGACCAGGGCTGCTCAATTTAGACTCTCCTGCAGATGTTGGCCTACAACTCCAATAATCCCTGGGTATTGGCCACTGTGGCTGGGGATTATGGGAGTTGTAATTAAAAAACAGCTGGGGGGCCCAAGTTGAGCAAGCCTGGTGAAGATCAAGGGTGGGCAAACTTGGCCCTCCAGCTGTTTTTGGACTATACCTCCCAGCATCCCTAGCCACAATTTATTGTGGCTGGGGAAGATGGGAGTTGTAGTTCAACAACAGCTGGAGGGCCAAGTTTGCCCACCCTGGTGCAGACACAACTGAGCTAGATGGAGCAATGGTCTCATTTGGTATAAGGCAGCTTCCAATGGCAATGTAAAAACCCAAAAATACTGAAATAACTTTTGACCCTGTGGTTTTATTTTAATAGATTAGTTTTATTTCTTGAATGAAAAGGATTGATTTGATAATTTCAGAACCTGATCCATACTTTGGAACCTTAATGTTTGGGGCCCAAGGCAATTCCCTCCCCGCAAATGGTTCCTAATTACATCTGCCATTTACATTTTTAATAGAGGAGAAAGCTGGGCATGCCTTATGGGGCAAAATGCACCGTGACTCTTGTTTTTATGGTACATTTATATACAGGTCAGAAGAGTTTACCAGTGAAACTTTACCTCAAAAATCCATTTTCTTAAAACAGTGGTTTTGGCTTGAAGAGCAGCCAATATAAGAGGAGAGTCCCGTCTACAAACAGAATTTTCAGAAGTGGGGGGGCGGGCAATCGGAATTTGACAATTGGACTTCTGAGGGAGCTTGAGGAGAAAAGCCTTCAGAGAAGTGCCGGCTGTGTCTGTGAGGAACCCCTGGGTTTTCAGAAATTAAGGAGATCTAACAAGCAGGGTTAAGTTTAACAGAATTTATGGGCAAAACTAAGAAGCAGATGTAAAGTAAATAAACAAGTGGTCACAAAAGTACAACATAAATAAAAAATGACAGAGTTACACAAATGACAGTTTCCCCCACCTCCAGAGGTGCCCTTCCCACAATCCCATCAAACTAAATCAAAGCTTCAGTCTCAACAGGCAAGGCTTAACCGTGTCAGCAGGCAAGTCACTTTCTTTCAAGCCCTTGCTTCTCTTCCTCAGCTTCTTCTGTAGCCTTCTTTCCACTCTCCTTATTCCTTCACACTTCTAACTGCTCTCCATCACCAACAGCTCCAGCAACAACTGCTTCTCTCGATTACCTAGGTCACCTGCCCCTTTCCTAGGCATTGCATGCTAGGCTACACAGGCCAAATTCACATGTAATAGGAAAATGGAGCTCCCTTCACATCTGTAGCCGCACGTCTGAATGCTGGAAACCGGGGTTAAGGGTGAAAAGGGGCCTGCAGTTTCCATCCACTAACCACACTCTGAATCTTCAGTCAGACTGGAGTTTCGCGACCTTTAACTCCGATTTTGCGGTGCCAGAGTTACATCTGAATGTGGGCAGCACAGCTTCGGCCCCATGGAACTGGAGTTGAGGGAGGAAGCTCCTCCCTCACTATGGGCCAATTGGTTGTGCGGGCTGTCCTTCTGTCAAGAAGGAAGCTCCCCCGCCTCTTTGCAATCTTGCTGACTGCAGAGAGACAGCTCTCCTGAATATCCCCATTCAGATGGGAGAATGGAGGGAAGGGGGCGTGGAACCACGGGTCAATTGGACTTGCAGTTCCGTGTTATGTGTGAATTCAGCCAGAGTGTTGACAGTCTGTACATTCTCTCTCTGAAAGTAGAAAGCATATTTTTCAGTTCAGTAGTCAGATCAGCAACACCATGCTGACCACACAAATGGGTACCACACATGCAGAGAAGCCAGGTGAGTGCTGTAGGTGGGGTAATCACTGCGCAGGATGCCAGGTGGGCACTATTGCTCCCCATAGTGATACCAATGGTGCCAGCGATATTGCTGGTAATGACTTTTAAAAGTATCTCTTGCAGCCCCCCCGCCCCCCCCAGGCACTGCCCTTACCAGACGCCACTGAGTCAGCTGTAGCCATGTTGGGGTAAGCCTGCTGTGTTCTGTTTTTCTTCTGTTTTGACTCAAATAAATCTACTACCTTGTTCTCAAAATTCTGCCATATTTTGTTTGTGTGAAGAATTCCCCTCAGACTATCTCCCCCATGATGCCTTCTATCCTATCACACTAGAGTCCTCCTTTCCTAAACCCCAGTTCCCTGGGGTAAAACAATAACTGGTGGCAGCACTGCAATTTATTTATTTATTTTTGCAGTATGCAAGGCCCTGTTTTATCCCACAGAAAGTGGGTCAAGTCACAAGTCACACCTATCCTTTGTGATCTTTATTTAGTGCCAATGAGGTGATACCATCTCATTTTGGGAACCATTTTGATGGTGTAAAGTTCTTCCTAGAGGGACATTACACATTCTGGAGCCTCATGAATCTCTATGTTCTCTATTCCCTCTTGATCTCTTCTCCAGCCAGCTAAGCACAAGTGGGAACTATAAATGGATGAAGTGTGTGCCTTCTTTCCATCTGTGTTACACTCGAACAATTATAATCTAGCCCTTGGGGGTGGGGGTCATTATGATAACATTTGAGAAACTCTGTGTTAAAATCTTGTGTACATCATATTAATCTCACTTCAACTTCTTCTTCAGCAAGAACCCTGTTCCCTCTCCCACTCCTTTTTTAACCTTCTATATTCTTTTATCTTGTGTAAAAGTCCTGCACAATATTTAAGCTTCTCTAAGCACCCCTGTGGGGATATCCAGAGAGAAAAGAAGCTTGGGTATCAGCCAAGAGTGTTTCCCCTGGCTGCTGCTTGCAATTGCCTATTGCTCAGTCAGCAGGGTGCTGAGATTTATTGGGTGTGAAGTTGCTCATTATGGTTTTACCTTTAGAAGCCTTTATCAAAGGGTAACTATATATTGGCGCATGCAAAAAAGAAAACAAAAGATATTTGATTTTCAACAACACAATTCTTCATAAAAATGCAGACAAAGGGGAAAAAACCATGGTCCTGGCAAAGATAATACTTTAATGAAGTTTACCGTTAGCAAGTGCGGGAGTTTTATTCAAATGTGACCTTTTTATAAATCAAAGCCTTAGCAAAGAAGACTTAAATGGTACTTTATTACCTTGGTGCCCACTAGTGTCACCATATTTTAGGGGCTGTCAGCATTTCCATTATAAACCTTCAGGGATTTGTAATTTAGCTTAACTATAAAAATTTGTTCTGGGTTGGAACATACATCCTACATGGCTCCATCTCTGAGCCACTATAAAGAATAATGTAGCATTGCATAAAAGCTGGTTCTGTTTTGTTCCTCTTCGAGACTCAGGCTACTAAAATAAACGGAAAACATCATTTATTGCAACCTGAATGATTAAGCTGCATTGAATTTACTTATCAAAACCTGATTGCAGCTGATTCTAAATTTGTTGTTTAGAGATACAGTGCTGGGAGAATTATTATTATTATTATTTATTAACACAGTCAGACAGATGTTATTGACTGGTTTGTTTTATCCAGACTTCGAGTCCTTCCCAAGGACCTGGGATAGCTGGATTTTATTGTCAATGTTGTTGCTGTTGTTATAGATATCGTCGCAGAATATAGGCTGTTCCCAGTAAAGCTGCTTTTTGTAATTGGCTGATGGTGATTTCTGTGACCCCTATGGTGTTGAGGTGCTCTTCAAGGTCTTTTGGAACTATACCCAGGGCGCCAATTACAACTGGGATTATTTTGGTCTTCTTCTGCCACAGCCTTTCCATTTCAATTTGTAGATCTTTGTATTTGGTGATTTTTTCTATTTCTTTTTCTTCTATTCTGCTATCCCCTGGTATTGCTATGTCGATTATTTTGACTTGTTTTTCTTTCTTCTCGACTACAGTTATATCTGGTGTATTGTGTGGCAGATGTTTGTCTGTTTGTAGTCGGAAGTCCCATAATATTTTTACATCTTCATTTTCTTCAACTTTTTCAATTTTATGGTCCCACCAATTTTTTGGCTACAGGTAGCTTGTATTTTTTGCAGATGTTCCAGTGTATCACCCCTGCTACTTTGTCATGCCTTTGTTTGTAGTCAGTCTGTGCGATCTTTTTACAACAGCTGATGAGGTGGTCCACTGTTTCATCTGCTTCTTTACAAAGGCGGCACTTGCTGTTTGTTGTTGACTTTTTGACTTTTGCTCTTATTGCATTTGTTCTTAGTGCCTGTTCTTGTGCAGCCAGTATTAAACCCTCTGTTTCTTTCTTCAAGTTGCTATTCTTGAGCCATTGCCAGGTCTTGGTGATGTCTGATTTTCCAGTGATACCGTGCAAATATTGACCATGCAGGGGCTTATTTTTCCATTTTTCTGCTCAGTTCTTGACTTGTTCTTTCTTGTAGGCCTGCTTTATTTCATTAGTGTTGAACAGTTTCACGTTATTGACCATTTGAAGTGCATCTTCTTCACTGTCCTTGATATATTCTTCAAGGCCTCTTTTCTCCTTCTCTGCTATTTGATGGACTTGCAGCAATCCTCTTCCACCTGAGCTGCAAGGGAGGTATAGCCTATCTACATCACTGCGGGGGTGCAGAGCATGATTGATGGTCATGATTTTCCTGGTCTTACGATCTAGCGTCTCTCGCTCTGCCTGGGTCCAGTCTATTATTCCTGCAGTGTACTGTATCTGATAACAGGTATAGCCCAGGTGTTTATGGCTTGTATGGTGTTCCCGCCCTTGAGTTTGGACTTGAGGATTTTTCTAACTCTCCTGATGTATTCACTTCCAATTTTTCTTATAACTTCAGTGTATGCAATGTTATCAGCTCGGAGAATGCCCAAGTATTTGTAATGTTCTTTCTCCTCCAGGTTCTTGATGTTGCTTCCATTGGGCAGTTCTGTTCCTTCTGTTTTTCTTATTTTTCCTCTGTTCATTATTAATGCAGCACACTTGTCTAGTCCAAACTCCATTGCTATATCGCTACTGAATAATAATAATAATAATAATAATAACAACAACAACAACAACAACAACAACAACAACAACAACAACGAATTAATCCTCTCTAATAAAACGCTTGGTGTCCGTCCGTGGACGGACACCAAGCGTGTGTTCGTGCCTCCCTCCACTGTTCTGCGCATGCGCGCAGCGCATGCGCAAAACGGCCAAGTCAAAATGGACACAGGCAACAGACGGCCATGTTGGCCGCGGGGAGGCGAGAGACAGAGGCGGCGGGACCGGGGAGACGAGAGACGGAGGCGGTGGGACCGGGCTGGCCGCTGGTAGGGGAAAGACGGTAGCGGCCGAAACGGCCCGGCCGCGAGGAGGGGGAAGATGGCGTCGGCAGAGAGCAGCAGAGAACAGCGGCTCCCGGAACCCGGTGGGAAGAAAAGCGAGCGGGCTGAGGGGGCGGCGGCGGGAGGTATGTAGCTGACAAGGTGGAGGTGGAAGGAGGCGGTGAGGGAATCCAGCTGAGACGGCGGCAGAGCCGCCGCCTCGCCCAGAGAACCCGGAACCCGATGGGAAGAAAAGTGAGGGGGCGGGGGTGCTGCTGAGCTGCGTAGAAGGAGTGGCAGCAGCAGGTTGAGAGAGAGAGAGAGAGAGACCGTCGTCGAGCAGGGAAGGTGGGGCTGGAACAGACCCAAAGGAGGGGAGAGGAAGGGGGCTGAGGCTTTTGACTGGGGGGCTGGGGTGATGTTTCTGGGGTGGGTGGGGGAGATGGGCAGGCAGGTTTACCTCTGGGTCTCAAGTGCTGCTGCTGGGGTCGAGCCCCAGGGAAGAGCTCTAAAACAGGCTCCATACTAGCGCCCGTTATTTTAACGGGCTTCAAAACACTAGTAATAATAATAATAATAATAATAATAATAATAATAATAATAAATATTATTATTTTACATTTATATCCCGCTCTTCCTCCAAGGAGCCCAGAGCGGTGTTCACAACTACCCTGTGAAGTAGGTTAGGCTGAGAGAGAAGTGACTGGCCTAGAGTCACCCAGGAAGTATCATGCCTGAATGGGGATTTGAACTCGGGTCTCCCCAGTCCTAGTCCAGCACTCTAACCACTACACCACGCTGGCTAAGATGAAAGGTTCCCCCCACCCCTCAAATGTTCATTCAGGAGCCATGAATATGAATGCGTGGTGATGATGGGGATTTGGCAGGCTTTATGTGAACACATGCTTTAGAATATCTGTAAAGGAGCTTCTGCATAGACAGTGCAGATACAGACTGATATTCTGACACAAGCATGGAGGTCTGTGCAATGGAACTTGCAACCAGGCTGCTGTTCTCCATGAAATTGTCCTCAAATTTCATTATCCTCAAATTTATTCCTGAAAAGGGCTTGAGTTTATTTCAGATTAATTCAAAATATTGTAATGGATTGTTTTAATTATTGTTCTGTTAAATTTCATTGTTGTTTTGGATTGGAATTGTACATTGTATTATAAAGGGAAATAAATGTGGTTATCAGATACAATGCTGTTTTAATGCTTTTGTTCATCTTAATGTGTAGGCTGCGATCTTGTAATCAGAAATATTAAGAGGAAGAGAAGATATAAACAGCATATTGGTTCCCATTAGTCCAAGGGTTCTCAAACTTGGGCCCTCAGATGTTGTTGGATTTCAGCTCCCATGATCTCCAGTCACAATGGATTATGGGAGCTGAAGTCCAACAGCATCTGGGGACCCAAGTTTGAGAACTCTTGCATTAGTCAGTTAACACCATGGCAATATAGCTACCATTTTGAATCAGCTTAATAGCAACTGGATGGGTTCTATCTACTACACATACTGAAAAAGGCGTAGACAACTTGTGCTGCTCTGAAAAAAAGCATATGCTATGGGATTATAGTTAATTTGCATATTTGATGCATATGCGCCACATTTTAAAGCAATCTTACAGATGCTAGGCTTGGGTCTTGACCTAGGTCATGTCCTCGCCATGCAGGATCCATCTGCACATGCATGGTGGCCTCCAAAAGGGCCACTGCAATGGGATAGGCCCGGAAAGGGCCGAAGACCACCTGAACCAGGAGATTTTTGCATAGAGGAAGGCCGGTGGGGGGGAAGGGGAACGCCATGGACTCACCACCACTACCTCAGAGAAGCCCCCTGTAGGGGGTAAGTTAAAAAAGGAAAAAAATAAAATGGCTTGATGAACCCCCAAACCGGGTGTGTGTGTGTGTTTGGTCTGAGGCCGAACCGAACCGGGGGTGGTTCAGCTTGACACTGAACCTTCAAAGCAAACCAGTTCAATATCAATCTGGTTTGGATTCAAACCTGTTTGCCCACCCCTAGTGTAATGCATAGCAAAAGAGACTCTTCTTGTTCCAGCAGAGCTGGGGCATTATTGATTCATAATGATAATAACTATTATCATTATAAGCCCAATAAACCCTTATATTATCATAGAAGCCCAATATTATCATTATCAGCCCAATAAACTATTTTCAAGCTGGGCCCTGTGGAAGCTAGAGACTGGCTAGTACCTTTGGAAATGTGACCGCAAGGAAAGGATAGCTCCTGTACCACTTATAGTTGTGTAGATGAAGGAACTGAAGCAGGCACAGTTTGTCAACCAGGAGTGAAAAAAAGCTGCACCTGCTGAAATTCCCTTTTCTAAACAACTATTAAAGTGATGGGTCCCTGCTTGCCTCCTTTTATATCTAGTAACTATTTACCAGCTAGTCCCTGCTCATAAATTTTTGTTCTTGCATATCTACTTCCTGAGCTGCATGAAATCCTTACAAGGTCAGTATAACATTGTGATGTTTGACATTGTGCTGGTACAGTAGTACAACCCCTATTTTCTAGTCCATGGCAAATCACTATGCCTATTTAGTCCCCATTTTTGCCTTTTGGGAATACAGTGAGGTTGTGCATACGAGCAGCCAGACCTAGATTAGGGCCGCCCAGCCTAGGTTTGGCTGTCCGTATGCACTGCTGGGATTGATCCCAGTTCTGGTGCTGCCCTCATGGGTAGTCCAACTTTTTACCCTGGTACAGGGATCATGTGTATTCTCGGGCTGTACGCAGGTGCCTGACTCCCGGGGGAATCGTCCAATGCACCACACTTTTTGCGTAGTGCATTATGGGATTACTGGAAGCTGGGACACCGCAGCGGTCTAAAGAAACCAGAGATCGTCATCTGGGGTGAAGGTAGGTTTCAACCTGTCACACCTCTCCTCCCCCTCCACCCACTCAGTCATGTGAATACCCTTAATATCTTGTTAGCATTTTGTAAGCTCATATGTTGTTAGTGCTAGTGTTCTTATTCTAACCCACAAGTATGGGCCCTCACCAGTTATGATATGTATGTTATTACTAAAAATATGACACAGGGTAGAAAACTACCCCAAAATGAATGGATTTTCTATGGTGGGGTAGTTTCTATCCTATTCCCATTATAAGTAAATTGGGATGAATAGCCTTTCTTTGGTGGAGTGGCATCTACTCCTTGCCCATTTTAGGCTCTTTGGAGTGGGGTAGGACACCATGTCTCTCTTTGGAAACTTCAGTTTTGTTCCCCCAGATCATGTTACCCTAGATCATGGGGGGGGGATCATGCTACCCCAGATCATGTTACCCCAGATCAGTTTTGTTTCCCCAGATCATGTTACCCCTGCTAACTTGGCAAAGAGGCACCTTAGAACATGGTGATTCTCTTTATTTAGCAGGGGGAGAATAACTGGCCCTCCCCCTCCCCAGCACAGTACCTCCAGTGACTGTTGCTGGTGTCTCTCTTATGTTTCTTTTTAGATTGTGAGCCCTTTGGGGACAGGTAGCCATCTTATGTATTTATTATATCTCTGTGTAAACCGCCCTGAGCCATTTTTTGGAAGGGCGGTATAGAAATCAAATTGATGATGATGATGATGATGATAGTGTCTCAGAACTAGTTCCGAGACACTGTATAGTTCTGTGCTCCCAAGTTAGGGCAGATGAAACCAGCCGCTCCCACAATGTCAGACGTACTGTTTGGAACAAGTAAAGCATTCAGAAACATCTTGACTTCACAGAAGCAGGGATTTTAGCCCACAGAACAAAGAAGGGGTGTGCACAAAACCGCCTGCCCCAGTTCGTTTCGAATTTGAACCAGACCTGAACTGGATCGGGACAGTTTGGTTTTGCCTCCTATTGAACCCTCACAATTTGGTTTGGTTTAGGGGGGTTGTCAAACTTTTTTCCAATTTCTTTTTCTTTTAACTTACCCCCTCCGCTTCTCCGAGGTGGCATGGGGTCTGTGGAGGTTCTCCTCCCCACACTGGCCTTCCTTTATGTGCAGTGGGATTCTGCGTGGCCTAAGTCATGACCTGGCCATGCAGGGTCCCACTGTGCATGTGTGGTGACCTCCAAAATGGTTGCCGAGCCGGGGAGTAGGCCCGGAAAAGGCCAAAGACTGCCCAAACTGGGCGATTTTTTGATAAAAGAAGGGGAGAGTAACCTCTGCGGACCCCCCTACCACCTCAGAGAAGCCCCCAGAGGGGGTACAATTAAAAAGGGGGGGATTTAAATGGCTCAACCAACCCTTGAACTGGGTGTGTGTGTGTTCAGTCCGGGGTCAAGCTGAACCGGGGGTGGTTCAGCTCAACCCCGAACCTTCAACCCAAACCGGTTCAATATTGAACTGATTTGGATTCGAACCTGTTTGCACACCCATAGAACAAAACTAAGGATCACAGAACTAAGGATCCGCAGCAAGGATCACAACAGCAGCAACCACAACATGTTAACTTCAGTAACTTCAGCCAGCCTGGCATCAGTGATTCAATCATCTGTAGTAAATTTCCGATCTTTCCCCATTTCTCCTTCTGGGATAAAGCCCAGAATTGGGGTGTTGGTTCCAGCCGGAGAGAGCAAGAAGATGTACAGGTAGGATGTATGGCACTTAACAGTCTGCTGAACCTCACTCACCTGACATTGAAGGTACCAAGATAATGGGTTAATGACAAGCAGAAATGACAAAAGGTGGTCTATAACAGGGATTCTCAATGCTGGGTCCCCAGATGTTATTGGATTTCAACTCCCATAATTCACAACCAAAGGCCACTGGGCTGGGGATTATGGGAGTTGAAATCCAGTAACATCTGGGGACCTGACGTTGAGAATCCCTGGTCTATAACCATTCTATTAACCTCCTGCTGCTCAGGTCTGGGTAGAGTCTGTGTCAGACCAGGAAAAGTATAGTCCAGTAGGAGGAGGCAGTGAATGAAGCAACTCCCTCCCCTGCAATCTGAGGGTGGAGGGAACCATCATGAACCCTGAGGGAGCCATTCAAATACTTCCTGAAGTCTTGGTGAGCCACTGCCAGTCAGAGTAGACAAAGCTGCTCTAGATGGACCTAAAGTCTTCCTATGTTCTGATGGAAGCACCTTGACCTAACAGAACTGAAAGTGTATCTTAGCCTGCTAGTCCTGGCTGGTGTGTTTCATGCTAATCAGGCTGCACTGCAGGGACATAAGCAGCTGCCTATGTTCCTATATTCCTTATACTGAGTCAGACCATTGATCCCTCTAACTTAGTATTGTATACACAGATTGGCGGCGCTTCTCTAAGGTTGCAGGCAGGAGTCTCTCTCAGCCCTATCTTGGAGATTCCAGGGAAGAAACTTGGAAACTTCTGCATGCAAGCATGCAGATGCTCTTCCCAGAGCAGTCCCATCCCCTCAGTGGAACATCTTACAGTGCTCACACATGTAGTCACCCATTCAAATGTAAGCCAGGGCAGATCCTGCTTAGCAAAGTAGACAATTAATGCTTTCTACCACAAGACCAGCTCTGCTCCTGTGGGCAGTTTATTTGGGGCTCTCCTACTTCTTTGCCACAATGAAGCTGAGATGATTTGAGGACATTACAAGTAATTTAAGATTCAATGACAAAGCTGCATGACAGGAGAGAAGAGTGATTGCCAAGTTGGCAACCATTACAGGTATCTGGACCTTATTTGTGCAGAAGCTGTACAATGTACAGAAGCTGTACAGAAGTTTGTAGCATAGCTACATTGCTGCGTCTGACAAGCAGTTGAAGAGCAGCAGCTAGGTTTCCAAGACACTGTACCTTCTAGCAACACATTCCAAGCAAGCCAAAGAAGTACAGTTTGAAATTATGGTGGTGCTCTGATGTGGAAACATCCTACTAACAGGAGAAGGTTACCTTGGGAAGCAAGCTGGAGGACTGCAACAAAGACATGTAGACCTGTAAGTTGTGCAGCAATGTGCACAGCCATGGAACAACATTTGAGGCCACTTGGTGAAGTGTGTGTAGAGAGGTGATTCAAATTAGCACCCCTCTCATGCAATTAAAGAATGTGCCAAGAGTGCATTGGCGCATCCACCAGTGATATCAGGGCAAGTGTGTTCTTGCCACAGACCTGATATTCTTGTGTATGCAGGGCAATGCTCATCTGAACCTGCCCTCAGAGAATTGTGGTGAGGGATAACCCCTGCCCCCAGGAATATAGCTGGTAGATGCTCTCTTGAGCAAGGAGTTGACCTGTGTAGGCAAATAAAGTATGAAACCACAAGCCAGACATATGCCCAGAGGTGCAACCACATTCACAAAACTAAGCACTGTCAGCTATGTTTGGCTTTCATGGACAGAAGACGTCGATATTGTATGTACTCAGGAAGTTTGTGCGCAGGACAGATGACAAGAAACCAAGTAAAAGATGTGATGATTGTGGGTGACTGGCCTTTGGAATGTACTTGTCAAGCTTTCAGATTGTCTTTAGGTCATTCACAGTGTGCCCTTTCAGCTGATGAGCATGAAGTTCAAGTTTGGATCCTCATTAGTGTGGGTTTGATGTGCTCATGTTTCTTAACTGAGAACTCACATTCTCAGTGAATCATGCAGTCACACAGGGCACCATGCTTGGGATATGGGGGGGATCACCACTGCACTCCCTGGAATGATATGTTCAGAGGAGCTCTTACCCCCGGACCTTGGGGCCCCAGCCCATGGCTTCCAAGGTCTGTGGGGCCTCCAAATGACTGGGGGGGGGCCCTCCTGCCATCACACTGCTCCCCGCTCTGCCATTGTCCCACGGTGCCGAACTGCGGCTTTTCTGTAATTTTAGCTGCCATATATGCAGTTGGGGGGTAGGGGGTGAGATGAGCAGGCCTCCCATGGCACCCCTAGCGGGGTGTGTGTGTGTGTGTGTGTAGCGGCCACTGGGCCTGTCCGCCTGGCCCAGCAGCCCTTGAAAACTGTGAGGCATGCCTGCGCAGTTCAAATAGATCATCGCAAGCCCATGACATCATGGGCTTGCAGCAATTTATTTGAACTGGACAGGCGCGCCTCACAGTTTTCAAGAGCCGCTGGGCCAGGCAGACAGGCCCAGCAGCCACTCTGCCCACCACTGCCACTGCCATGGGGTGGGGGCAGGGGCGGGAAGTCTGCTTCGCTAACCCCCCGCCCCTGGCTGCACACATGGCAGTTAAAATTATAGAAAAGCTGTGGTTTGGCATGGCAGGTCCTTCCAGCAGCAAGGGGGATCTCATGGTGGGGGTGGGTGAGGTGGGGTGGAGTGGGGCTTGTGGCAGTGGTGGCCTCATGGTGGGAGAGGCCAGAGGTGGTGGTGGGGCCTTGCGGCAGGGGTGGTCCAGGCACCAAAATCACCTAGGTGTGCCACTGGATATGTTAAATTATTGTGGGTTCTGTGGCCTGAAAAAGTGGGGGGGGGCATCCAATGTGACTATTTGAGAGTAGGAAATTCTATTTGTGTAAAAAATCATGACTAAAGATGAGGGTTAATATACATGCCAAGGCAACTGCATAGAAATCTGCACCACTAAATAACTAGCTTGTTATAGGTCCAACTCATTATGAGGAAGGTTTTATCAAGTGCTATGAAAAACATCCACAGTTGTTTTCCAGAACAGAAGGTGAGGAGTGAGTCTACAAATCTTCAGAGACCAAACACGGAAACAAGAGTGGGTGGGTGTGTACTTTTACTTAATCATTTCAGTGATTAACCTCTGAGTGGTTAACTATTGATATTATTAGCAACATTATTCTGAATGCAGATGAGATTATTATTTTCACCTGGTTTGAGTGTAGGGTTTCCACTTTTTGGACCAGCCCCTGCTTCTGGACCTTTAAAGGCAGCTTAATATCCACACATTAGCAGTCAATAATGCTTATCTTGCTTCACCTACTGATTCTGCAGTGGCTGTTAAAGGCACAGGAGCAGACCGATTCTTTTCTGGTCAGTTGGCAATCTTGTTTGCAGGTTCACATGTGGGGGGATATCAGTCAGAGATAGCGTGTTAGCTCATTGGTAGAGCTTTGCCTGCATAAGGTCCCAGGTTTGGTTGCTGCCATCTCCAGATAGGGCTAGGAAAGACTCCTGAGTGAAGCCTCAGAGAGGTGCTGTCAGTCACATACGGAGACTCACTTCGCATGGTGAAACCAATCTGCACAGGTCTGGATAGAGAGCCACCATGATGTGACCCCCCCCATTCATTTTCTCCCTACATAATTAACAACTGCAAAGGAACCTGCTCAAACACAGCCTGATCCTGTACTTGTTTACTTGGAAATAGGCCCCATTGACTGGAGTGGGCTCATTTCCAAGTCAGTGTGCATATAGCTACAGCTTTTGATGAAGAGGATTGACCCTGGGCTTTTTACAAAACATGTGCCTTACCACTGACCACTGCTTCTTCTTAATGGTTGATACTACACAACTCTTCCCTACCTTAATTGATTACATTGATTAGATTTACTATAGCCCTGTACAGGCAACCATCAAGTGTAGAAGTATGTGTCTGAGTCTGCGTGTGAGGCAGGGAGGGACACTAGCCTGCCCCCACCCTCCTTGCATTCAAAGTCCTATTCACATAGAGTCCTACGTACACAGACTCCCTTCTTGTAATCCATATCATCCATTTTTGGCAGGGTACTTATGGAACATACAGTAGTTCTGGTGCAGTCTGCATCTGATTCCCCTTTCTACATGCTCATTTCTATACTTGATGCCCATCTGCACGAAGCTCTCGTCAGAGCTACAAAACCATCAGGTCTTCATAAGATCCTCTGTGCTATCATTCTCTCTTTAAAATCCACTCCTAAATTATGTCTTTAATGTTCTCAATTACTTATTTGAGAATGATTTGAGATTTGTCTTAGTTTTTTTTTTTAAATGAAATTGGAGCTTTTCAATATTAAGAACCCATTCCAGAAGTTCCCTGCTTAATTTTGTCTCTTTGTGTGTTTTGCTGAAGATATTAAGCAACTGGAGGAAGGTTTTGCTCTGTTTAAAATGTAAAGGAAAATTTCAACACTTTGTTGTTGTTGTTGTTGGACATGCACTGGCATGTGGGAAAGACTGACAAAAATGAAGAAATGTTGAAATCAAATACAGGCCTGGGAAAATGACTCCTTTCTGACTGTAAAGACACTCAGCTGGAATCCATGCAGGTCTTTATGATCATATTTCCCAGTCTGATGTTCACTGCCAACAATGCCTACTTTAATGTCAGATGTACAGAATTAAAGCCCATCTCCTTGGCCACACACTACTTCAACAGGCAATAAATATAAGTTCCCTGCTACACTGCCACTGCCATTGCAGTATTCAGAGGCTAGGGAAAAGACACTTATAATCAAGTGGTATAAATTTAAGAGAAAGCAAAAGATTTTGGCCGAGTGTCCAAGTGTTCACAAATAAAGCATTCCCTCTACAATATAGTTGGAGTTTTCTGAAAGTGGGCTTGTCACATTCTTGATTGGGCCAAATGCAAATAAAATATTACACAATGTGGCCCTAAGCTATGCAAAACTTAAAAGACTCCATAGAATTATGCAAATATGAGAAATAAAGCTTTATTTGTACCTGGAAAAGATGCAACAAAAAACTAATAATTAACAGTTATCTTGCAATAAGCCTTTTTGCCTTCGAAATACCTTTAAATGAAAATGTATTATGTAAAACTTGAAATGTAGTCATTATTTTAATTTCAGAGGCCCCTCATAATGTGAGGCCCTAAATTGTAGCTTACTTAGTTTGTGGCTATATTCGGCACTGGTTGGAATGCTCCTCCTGAAATTTGCTTGGGGAGAAAAGTTTGCACAACTGCCTCTTTCTGACTGCAGCTTTGATTTATACATGGTATAAGTCCAATCAAGAGGGTTGTTCTCAGATTATTGTGATGGGCATGGAGACGGAGCATATGCTCCCAGGTTCCATATTTGCCAGGGACAGTCTCCAATTTCTGTTACTTTTCCTTCAGAAATCACTGCTCCTATTTTGTTCCTGGTTTGGCCTTGGGGGATATTATCATTTGAAGGGTGAGCTGCTACAGTCATCATTCCTCAGGATTCAACTCCCACCCCACATCTCTAGAAGATAAATCTCTTAGTGGGGAGTGGATGCATCTTGGATCTCAAGGAGGTGCATATAACTGCATGTTTATATACACGAAAGCACTATGCAGTACACAGCCTGCTGTTTGATAACCTGCACTTACTGAGGTATATTTTGAACTGTTGAAATTCTATTGTAGGATAATTAGATTTTTAAGAATATCTTCCGTAAAAAAACCAAGCCAACAACCAAACCCGCCCCCCCATCTTTTAAATCGGCAGAGACAAGCTATTATAAACTAAATGCGGCATAAAGCAGGTTGAGCAGAGTTTGCAATAGCAAATAGTTAGGGGCAGCCACTTAGGTCCTTCCTTGGTATGAAAATTGAGGTGTTATAAGCAGTTTCATATTTTATCTGTAAAATGTTGGAGGGTATAGAGAAGGCTGTTTCATATGGAGTCTGAATGCACCCTGCTCTGCTAGGACTATGCCTGAATCTGCAATGGACCTGGAGGCATACCGAGCATCACCACTGATCCTCAGTCCCATATGGGGCAAATGAATCACACATGGGTTGATATGAGGGTGGTCTTGATTACGACGACCAGGAACCAGTATTCCAGAACATGGCTGTCCATGGACCAAGTCAGAGGTGGCTCAGTGGTAGAAAAGTGCCTGCTCAGAAGCTGCCTTTCCTAGTATAGCTCTTTGAGAAAAATGCATATTGGTGCCCTCAAGTTTTGTGATTAGCTATTATTACTCTTTACTGTGGGTTCTTTTGAAATTTGAAGGCTGCTTCTTGTGCAAGCCTTAAATTTTGGCTCATAAGGAGCCAAAATTTAAGGCTTGCACAAGAAGCAGCCTTCAAATTTCAAAAGAACCCACAGTAAATAGTAATAATAACTAATCACAAAACTTGAGGGCACCAATATGCATTTTTCTCAAAGAGCTATACTAGGAAAGGCAGCTTCTGAGCAGGCACTTTTCTACCACTGAGCCACCTCTGACTTGGTCCATGGACAGCCATGTTCTGGAATACTGGTTCCTGGTCATCGTAATCAAGACCACCCTCATATCAACCCATGTGTATAAATATGTCCTTAAAACTACACTACTAGTCTAGTACTATTGCCAGCACTGAAAAGTGGCAGGACTGCAATTTCAGTTGTAGCTGTATTCATTTAACTGCCTATCAATATATGGAGGACACCTGAAGTTCACTTATAATTTGGCTTCTGATGAAGATGATTTGGAAGTAGGTTCAGTAGGTGCCTGTCAGCCATCAAAATACTAGTTTGGTTTCACTCAGTTCTGTGAACTTCTAGATCTAGATCTATGTCTTATCTGGCAGGCAAGAATCAAATTAACTGTTTTTAAAAAAATATGTACACTTTAACAATAATTTAAATAGGTAATTTCGTGACCTCTTACTATGATAGTCCTAACAATACTGTGCATTAAATTTGACCTCTCTAATTTTGTGCCTTACTTAAATATTGAATTCAGTGTTGTCTCTGGTGGTGTTTTGTTTTGTTTTTTAAATTTTAAAATAAAGATTTTGAATTTTCACTTCTTATAGGACAACTTCCTCTTTTGTAGTTGTCTAGATCCGGAGTTTTGCCAGAATCGAAGCTTTTTTCAGTCACCAGGAAGTTTTTCACGTGGGGCTTTTAAAGTCCTTTAGCTTGCATCTCCTCCGGAATGGAGGGTGTGTGTTCACATATTGGCCAGATTTACCCCGAAGTCCCTGCGAGTTATCAGGGAGTGCTTCACACACAATCTGGGGTTTTCACTGCGCGTTAGAGTGTCGCCCGATTTATATCGGGGTAAAAAAATCCACTATTTGTGTCGGTTTGGGGGGACAACTTCGAGTTCGCAGTAAAGCCTCCCTGTAAACTCATGGTAAAACCTGTTGTGTGTAAAACGTCCCAGGCCATTCAAGGTATTTAAATTCAGTTGGGAGCACTTAGCCAATGACAGAGGCAACTTAGGTGACTTCCTGGGGCAGCAGAATGCCAGGGATGTTTCCTGCCTTGGTTATGTTAATATCTTGCAGCAGTGCCACTGCCTGGCTTTGAAGGATGTTCACAAAAAGGAGCTTGGCAGCTTATTGGCTATCTTGCATTCCAGAGATTTTTCAGATCTGCACCAGCTTCCTATAGATAGTTGTAAAGGGGAAGAAGTAAGAAAACTTAAACTGAAAATAAGACAATAATATTTCAGTGTAAGTGTATCAGTCTGTTGACCCACTCCTCCTCTTGCACTACCAGACTGGAACTAGAATGTTGTTTGTTCACTAGCAGAGGCAAAATAGGATGGGCAGAAAAGTGGACTGTTCTAGCACTTGGACACTGCCACGGATGTCTCCAGTCTCCACGCACTGAGTTGCTAAAGAAACAGGTGCTGTTTTTGGATCAGGAGCTGGTAGCCCCAGTGTGATATTGATAGCATATTCACACAACATGCCCTCTCAGTCATGACTTTTGGTATGTTAACCATGTGTTTCTTGGTCCTCTTCCAAGATATCTGAGAAATCTGATTGACTCTTCCCATACTAGAAGTTGTCTGGGAGAAACTATGGAAGCAGCTACATCTACACTGCTTTCCCATGGATAGGAATCCTCTGTTTTTGATAGATAATCCATAGATAACATTCAGAATGCGGAAATCCTTTGTTTACCTGGCACAGAGTGTCTCTGTGCTCCAGGAAACTGGTTCTTTCCTTAAGCCAGAGGTTCTCAAACTAAAGGCTCTTGTGGCTGGAGGTGATGGGAGTTGTAGTCCAGGAACATCTGGGAATTTAAGAAGTTTGAGAAGCCTTGCCTTGAGCATTAAAGGAAATAGAAATCTTTTCTGACATGGGCCAAAGCAGTTCCCAGCAAAGATCCCTTGTGACATAATAGAAATAAGTGCAGACTAAAACGAATGACAAACCTCTTTCTGCAAGCCTGCAAATTCATGTATTTGTATGTTAGAAATGACACATTAAAGAATATTCTCTCTCTTACGCCTGGAATCTCCTCCCAGAAGGGCTCTCCATGATGCTACCTCTCTGTTTTGCTTTTAAATCTCTCCTCAGACCCACCTTTCCCATGAAGCCTTAGGACCCACTCCTTAGCTCCCACACTGTTTAGGCTGTAACTAAACTTGTACAGTACATGAAATAAAACAAAACTGCATCTATTTCTTCTGTATTCTCCCTTGTCTCTCTTAGATAATAATCACTTTGAGACAGGGACCTGCCTTCTTACTGTGTAAAGCACCATTCACTAGATAAACAGAGAGCAAGCTGCCTTATATGGAGGCAGACCATTGGTCCAACTAGCTCAGTATTGTCTATTCAGACTGGTAGTGGCTCTCCAAAGTTTCAGGCAGGAGCGTCTCCCAGCCCTGCCTGGAGATGCCAGGGACTGAACCTGGCACTTTCTGCATGCAAAGCAGATCTTCTACCACTGAGCTACAGCCCCATGTATAACAATACAAATGATATGGGAACGAAGAACACACTTGCAGAGGGCTCTAAATGGCTTTCTGACCATTTTGTCTATTTTGCACAAGCAGTGAAGGAGTGTGCCATCTGGGTGTGCCTGCCTCCTTCACACTTACTTTTGAACACATTTGGTATCTGCATCTCTAGAAAAGTAAAAGGTAGTCTAATGAAACAACTGCATTTGGCTCCAATATTGCATACTGAACTGAAACTCTTCTTCCCCCAGCTTTCTGACTATTAATTTATGGCCCACAGATAGAAAAATAAAAGCTTTATGGAGAGCATTTCTTTTGAATGCTTTTAAATGGTTGGGCTATTTTCTTGTTGCATATCTTCTGCACATTTTACAGAGTCCTAACATTCCTGGCCTGCATGTTTTGCTCAGGCATAGATGCATATTTGCAAAGTTTCACTGAGGCTTCCTTGCCTGAGCTTGGACATAATCAGGACCATTGTTTCTGTGCAAGGACAGAAATGTCAAAAATGTTTCAGGAAAAGCCTTGGCCACATTTAAGCCATTGGGGGTTGTACAGTGAATTCAACTGACTCAGGATTCCACAGGGTTTTTTCTTCTAGCACTGTAAATGATTACTGGAGATTCTTTTCCTTAAGAAAGCAGAGTTTACCTAGTTGATGGCTCCTCTGTCCTTGTTCACTGAGGAAGTGGGAACTTTCGGGCCATGGAAGAGCATGGTGGTGGGCAGCGCAGAGCTGGTTGTCATGGAAATACCACCTCAAGCATGCTGTACTGAGACCGGAAAGCTGTGCCCAGTTGCCATGGCAGTGGGGTCACCTCTTCTAGGCTGAGCATATCTGTATACATCTCAGGAGGCCAAGGAGAAGCAGGGACCACAAGGGACCTGTTTAAGAAGCAGTGGGCCAAAAAGCCAACTTCTGTAGCTCAGGTGCTGGAGAGCCCAAGTGGGAGGAGGAGGAGAGGAGGAGGAAAACGGTCTCAAGAGGTTGTTCAGCTTCTCTTCCTCTGAATCTGAGAACTAAATCCAGCACCAGAGACATTATGCCGTAACAGCTGACTGTGACAACTGTCTTTATATTTTACTTCTGCTAGTCATGGGGAAGGCAAGGATCTAACCAGGCCCAGTCCAAGTGATACTCTTCCCTGGCACTTGAGACAGCACGGTGGGCTGCTGCCCAACCCCACCTCTACTCTGAAGTGCTTTCTGTGGGCCGTGCACCAATTGCCCCATCCTTGAGCTGCCCCACCTGCAATACGCAGAATGCCCTGTGCATCGATCTCCCCCTCACTTCGGTGTCAGTTTCCTTCTGCTCCAACCACTCTGTACGTGACAAATATTTTCCCAGCTTGTGCCAGTCCTCCTCTTCTGCCCCATCTTCCCTCCCACCCCTAGCAATCACTTCCATCCTTACGTGGTGGTGATGGAGGTACCAGTTACCACTGCTACTTTTCCTATTTGCTTTTGTCCCTGCCTTTTGAAAAAGGAGCAAACAGGAACAGAAGAAATGGTATAACGGTGGCAGCAGGGGTACTATTGCCGCCGCCGCCACCACCAGCAAGTATGTAGGACTATCTTTCTGCCCAGGGGCGTAGCAAGGTTGGAGTGGGCCCAGAGACGAGATTTTAAAATGCCCCCCCCTCAAAGTCCAGGGCCTCCGCACACCCCAGGCCCTGAAGGATTTAAGTCTGATATTTCAAAATAAGTATGTTGCCTGGAAATACATTTCACTGAATACACACACGCACGTCACAATATATAGTGATATACATTGAGTACTATACATCTGTGCTACTTTTAATGCCTAGAACACACTAGAAAGATAAATGATTAAAATGGACCCCTTGCTGCAGATTAGCAAAGGAGACTTTCAACCATGCAGGGTGAGCCTATGTTTGTTTTCTCAGAATTCTGAACAAATTCAGTCAAGTTCGATTCCAGGAGGTTTTTCACATGGGGCTTTTTAAGCCCTTTAACACACATCTCCTCTGGAATGGAGGTGCTGCATTCACATGTTGGCCAGATTTACCTTGAAGTCCCTGCAAGTTATTGGGGAGCAGTTCACACACAAGAAAAATAAAATCAAAGCACCACACATGCTTCACAGTTCTCACTCAGACCTTCTGGGTTGCAAAACAACTTGAACATAAGTGTATTTATAAATGAATGAATGAATGAATAAAATAAATATAATACTGTTTGTTCCAATAGTTTTTGTAATTTTCTGCCATGAAACAAGCCACTTATAGGACTTTTTAGATAGTTTTTTTTTTTTAAGCTAGCAAATTTTCCAAGCTGTTTTAAAATAAATAGTCAGAGACTTCTCAGTCCCTCCCCCCCATATCAAAGCCCTATGGCAAGCAGATGCCTATATATGGGGGGGGGGAAGGTAACCACAAAAAAGGAGTTCACACGCTACCTGGCAAATGCTGGGTTCAGCAGGGCAGCAAGGGGTCTTCTGCTGCAGAGACCAGTGGTGGCCACTCTGGCTGCCTCCTCCTTCCTGGCTGGCTTGGGCCCTACTCCAGTTCAGGCTTCACTGCGGCCTACACGGAGGCCTCCGTGGAAGCCCCGCCCACCCACCGATCAGCTGAGAGGCGGGAGAAAAGGAGCTCTTTGCAGCTTGCCTGCTGCTTCGATTGCGGGCCAGCAGAACAAGCAGGAGAGACGGCGAAGAGGGCAAGTGGCTGAGAGGCTATGGGGCTGGGCAGGGGGCAATGGGGAGTCACGTGAGGTGCCTCTGGGGGGCCCCTCCAGGCAGTGGGGCCCCCAGACAACTGTCTCCCCTTGCCCGATCTTTGTTACTCGTGTGTTTCTGCCTACTCATGGGGCAGCCATTGAGGAAGCTGGAAGTGGCAGGCCAGCAGAAGCTACTACTGTAATTCACCACCTTTACCAATCTACTGCTGGGACAGCTGCCTCATGGCACCTCGTAAGCAGGCTGTTTCTGGAGCTATGAAGCACTTCCTTGGACCACTGGGAATGTTATTTTGTAATAACTCTAGCAGATTGTGTCAGATTTCATCCAGCTGTTGTTGACCATATCTTCACAATCATAAAGCAGAAACCCAGGAAACATCTCATAAAGGCTGGCCCTAGGGTTTTTGGTGCCCTAGGCAAAGTATGGCTCTGACATCCCCTCCAGTTGAGAACTGTGGGGTCCTGTGCATGCTTGGAGGCCAGGAGCAGGACATTCAGGAGCAGGAGAGGAGAGCTGGTCTTGTGGTAGCAAGCATGACTTGTCCCCTTAGCTAAGCAGGGTCCACCCTGGTTGCATATAAATGGGAGACTAGAAGTGTGAGCACTGTAAGATATCCCCCTCAGTGGATGGAGCTGCTCTGGGAAAAGCAGAAGGTTTCAAGTTCCCTCCCTGGCTTCTCTGACACAGAGCTGAGAGAGATTCCTGCCTGCAACTTTGGAGAAGCCGCTGCCAGTCTGTGAAGACAATACTGAGCTAGATAGATCAATGGTCTGACTCAGTATATGGCAGCTTCCTATGCTCCATACACATGGGGCAAGCTCCTCCTCTTCAGCCCCCAAGCCCAGAGCTGCCCTGCCTCACACCCTCTCAGCATTGGGAGGCTGGCAGAGGGCTTTGTCGAGTGCATAGCTCGTAGGGGAAGAATGGCAGCTCAGTCCCCAAATAGCAAAGAAAAACTAGTTTGGTGAGAAAGCAGAAAAGCAAGAGGTCTTGAGACACATCTTTAGTATTGAAGAACTACACAGATTTATTTAAAGAAAAGGTTACAAACAAATGTGAAAAAGCCTAGAGCTTAATTTCAGCTGTAGATCATAGCTGAAGAGAGAGACCAAAACAAACACCCATCCCTGGAGAGACAAAATGGAGACTAACACTGGAAGAAAAAGAGGGGAGGAGTCCAGCACTTTTATCCATGACCCTAATACCCTCCCCCCAGTGGTCACTATGAGACATTGCAGCTGAGAGCTGATGCTGCCAGTGTCCTAGCTCCAACACAGCTCACTTACGCTTAAGTGCTGGAAGGGAGAGTATGGCCAGCTGGTAGAGAGATAAATAGCACACTCTGTTGTATGGGGCTGCTGCTGCCTTCTCTGGGGTACACTCTTCCCATGGCGCAGCCCAAGCCTCTCCTCCTCCTCCTCCTTATCCATTACTGCCTTGTCAGTGAAGGGACCTGGTGGGGCAGCTTCCATAACCAGCATCCCCAGGATATGGGGCATCTCCTTGGTGACTTGCCAAAGTCTGAGCCACGACGCTTCTCCAGGAGTGCTCCCAGCCAGGCCAGGAGCAGCCTCCACTCATCTCCTGTTCACAGTCCACTGTGGCCTCCATTGTAGGCTATCTTGGGACAGCTGGAGCCCCTTAAAACCTACCTATATATTTTGGACAGGTCGGCCCTGAATCCAGTTCACACAAACTTCAGAAATATTAATAGGGCACTGTGTATACTGTGATTCCACAAAAGTGAAGAAAAGTTATAGAATGTGATACTGCTTAGTACCAGAGAGTTCATCACTTTAAAAAAAAAAAAAAAGCATGTAGGGTAGCCTCTCCTGTGTTCAGTTCTTTGAATTGCATGCCCTCCACCTGCAGGACCATGCTTGTGCAATGGCGGTACATGTGAATTGCCTTGCTTATATTTCTGAGGTTTATATCCAAAATTCTATTGCACTTTGTATGAACTTTTTCAAAATTCCATCTTTTTCATCCAGACGGAATTTAAGTTGTATTAAATTACATACATGGCTTAACAGACTGAACAATAGTGAGTAAAGAGAAGTCTGGGTTGCTAATGAAATAACTAACCCTACGGCCTGGTATGGCTGGAAATGGTGGGAAAACTGAGTATTCTTATTACCAGTCTTTGAGTGGTAATCAAAATATCTCAGTTACCCATCTGTTAATATAAGAAAACAAAACCAACCACCCTCTCCATTTGGCCTGCAAGCCAAAGGAAAACCAAGGAAAATGGATGCTGTTGCTCAGTGGTATAACCTTTGCAAAAGGTCCCAGGTTAATTCCATGGCATCTCCAGGTCAGGCTGGAAAAGGCTCCTAACCTTGGAGAGCTGCTGCTAGTCAGTGTAGATAACGGTGAGCTTGATGGACCAAAGAGCTGACTTGGCATAAGGCATCTTCTTATGTTCTTAACAGCTAGGGAGACATATCAGCAGTGCCCTAATACTGATTGCTGCAATTCCAAACATACGATGTGGGGTATTTTATTCTTTAAGTCTATTCTCTAATTCACTTACATTTGTTGTAACTGTTTGCAGGATCAATCTTTCAAAGGCCGATTGTATTGGTTGCTTCTCACATCGCACTGAAAGCCTTTACTATCATTTGTGTTCCATGCATTCATTTTTACCAATAACTTTGAATAATTTTGCAGTCTCTTTGGTGCAAATGTTTTGTTTAACTAACACTCTTTATTTTATTGGATTCAAAAATGTACTTGTGAAACTGAAAGTGTTTCATGTTGCTACTTCAGTTCAAATGGTGCCATTATTAGCACTTTCCAATTTGTACAAGCCTGACTCCTGCAACAAGTCTTTCAAAAGTATAAATACTGAGAAAAAGAGGGTTTGGGAGATTATACTGATTGCAGGGAACAAAAGGGATGCAACAGAGAGGAGCAATGCAAAACATTTCCTTCTGGATATTTTGAGTGGGCAAAAAATGTAACAACAACCAAAAAGAAAGAAAGAAAGAAAAGAAAAGAAGAAGAAAAAGAAGAAGACAGACCAAAAGTTTGAGATCAAAACATACGAGTAAATGAGCCAATGCTAATTTCCAATCTTATCATAGATATACAAATGTTAATTCAGTCTGCATTTCTTGGTCATACTCTCGTGCAGTAACCTCTCCATTTCTTTTTCTGGATTGGGGCAAGAGGCATTGTTTTATAACTGCTTCCCTCATAAACACAAAGTAATCTTATGTTGAATTAACTAAGAGTTTATTCAGAAACAATTCCATTTTCTCCTCCTCCTGTCTCTCCCTTTTCATTTCTGACTCCACCCTCCACACTCTCTACAGGTTCCCCACTGGGACAAACTTCTCAAACACAATACAGAAAATATAACTAGATAGAATACAATACATCCCTCCCCTTTATAACAACCAGAATTGAATTAACTTAAAATTCAACGACAAAGTCTTTTAGGTGGCCTCCTGTCATGCACACTTCTCCTAATTCTTCAGTTCTCTGGCACAGGAGCTGTCAGTGATTTTTTCTGGTATCAAAGATTGCCCATCACTTTCATCAGCCTCCACTGTCAGGTCAGAACTGAAGGCAAGATAAAATTCCTCTCCAGTTTCTCTCTGGAGATCAGACTTTCTTCCCTCGTTTCTCATAGTATGCATGCTGGAAAGTCTTGAACTGTTCAATTTCTTTCCATCATCCAATATGAGTGTGACAGAATCTCCTCAGATTTTGATTATTTGTTTTGGTTCAGAATATCGGGAACATCTCTTTCTCACTTTATAAGGCAGCCATACTTGAACAAAGTCCCCCACCTGAAATGTTCACTGTTTCACACTCCATTTCTGATCCACATACAATTTTTATTTTTGTTGCTTCTTCCTTACCCGATCACGAACCTCTTCATCCTCAGACTGAGATGGCATGGAAAGCCCTATCAGTTGTTGCCATTGTGTAAGTTTGGTGGTAGCTTTGCATCCTCTCAGCAGTTCAAAAGTTTATTTTCCTGTAGTAGAATGAGGAGTAGCCTCTTTCCAGGGTTGTTGTTACATAGTAGTCAGTTGCAAACTTTCCT
This sequence comes from Hemicordylus capensis, assembly GCF_027244095.1. Lineage (NCBI taxonomy): Eukaryota > Metazoa > Chordata > Lepidosauria > Squamata > Cordylidae > Hemicordylus > Hemicordylus capensis. The sequence continues at coordinate 179,379,951 of NC_069657.1, read as the reverse complement.
TCACAAACCTGTTCATTCTTTCCACTAAGCCATTCCCTTGAGGATGGTTCAAGGAAATAGTCTTGTGTTTTATTGCATGGTTATGCAAGTATTGCTCCATTTCAAATGAGGTAACCTGTGTCTACTGTCAGTCACTAGTTCTTTAGGAAGACCTTCTCTCTCAAGTTCTTGAACTGGTTCACCTTGTTTGTAGTAATGTTTTTGTTGATGTTGTTTTACATTTATATTCCGCTCTTCCTCCAAGGAGCCCAGAGTAGTGTACATGGTTACGTTTCTCCTCACAACAACCCTGTGAAGTTAGTTAGGCTGAGAGAGAAGTGACTGGCCCAGAGTCACCCAGCAAGTCTCATGGCTGAATGCGGATTTGAACTCAAGTCTCCCCGGTCCTTGTCCAGCACTGACAAGGTGACCGAAGCTGATAAAAAGTGCTTCTGGCCACTGCCTCAACCTGGAGAACCAGGGAAAGGTATGGATCCAGAAGCACTCCCAGACTGCATAACTATTCCTTCTGAGGAAGTGTGACCGCATCTAGAACAGGTAGATCAGTAGCGCTTCCTGAGTGACGACCCCGCACAATGAGTACTTCTGTCTTGTCTGGATTCAGTCTCAGTTTGTTATCCCTCATCCAGCCCATTACTGCTTCCAAGCAGGCATTCAGGGAGGATATGCCTTCTCCTGATGATGTTGACATAGAGAAATAGGTTTGGGTGTCATACTGATAGCACCCAGCACCAAATCTCCCGATGATCTCTCCCAACGGTTTCATGTAGATATTAAAAAGCATTGAAGACAGTATGGAGCCCTGAGGGACCCCATATTAAAAGCTCAGATTTTGAAGAGCAACAGTCTCCAAGCGACACCATCTGGAATCTGCCAGAAAGGTAGGAGTGGAACCACTGCAAAGCAGTGCCTCCCACCTCCCTCAGACGTTCCAGAAGGATACTATGGTTGATAGTATCAAAAGTCGCCGAGAGATCCAAAAGGACCAACAGAGTCACACATAAACAGTTTAAAATTAATTTCAGTTAAAAGCCTGAGAAAACAAATGTGTCTTGAGGGTCTTCCTAAAAGGTGATGCTCTTGTTTCAATAGGGAACATATTGCAAAGCCCTGGGGCAACCACAGAGAAGGCCCAGCCCTGAGTCACCACCAAACAAGCCAGTGGCAACCATAACTGAACCTCTCCAGAAGTGCTTAATAAGCTATAGGGTTCATGACAAAGAAGGTGATATATTAAGCCTTCTTGTCCTTCAGGGCCCAGGCAGTAAAGCAATATAGTTTTCTGCTTTGCTGAAGGAAAATCAGGGGTTTGTATGGTAAGGAGGTAATTGTAGAAACAGGAGCTCCATTGTTTCCAGGGAAGAGCAGGTTCCCCTGAGGTGGACAAGAAAAAAAGGTGGTGGTGGTATCTGAATGCTGCAATGGGCATTCAATGGAACAACAGAGTCGAGGACTGAGAAGGGGGAAAGTACCTTCAGGGGTTTGTGTAGGTCAGGAAGCTGGAGAAACAATCAGCAGTAGCGATAGTAGAAAGCAGTTTAGGAATGTAGGTCCAGTTATGCAATGAAATGAGGTTTCAGGAACATTCACAAGTTTTGCAGTCTCACACAGCTGATTAAAATCTCATTGCCAATTTTTTATAACTGCTTCCTACATAAACACAAAGTAATCTTATGTAGCTTTGACTAAGAGTTTATTCAGAAACAACTCTATTTTCTCTTTCCCCTCCCTTTTCCTTTTTGATTCCACACCCTACATTCTTTACGGGATCCCCAATTGGCCAAACTTCTCAACAACAATAGAATACAACAGCACTTTCTCTCAGGGGGCTTTTTTTCTTTGGTTTTTTGGTTGGTTGGTTCTGTTCTCATTCTATGTCTCCCACAACAAGGCAATGGTATCTAAGCAGGAAATGTATGGAACTGCAATCAGGAACACTGTTAGATGCAGATAAACATTCTCCTAGACAAATCAATGGGAATTACTCTGTTCTATGGAACAAAACCGAGGGGCTGCAGTTAGGGACATGACTGCAGTGGGGTCAAAATCTGGATCCCATCACATTCATTGGAATTACATGTTGCTGACATGAGCTTGACAACATGTTCTATATGCAGTTTGAGGAAATGCAGCCTCTTAGAAGTCCATATTGAAGGTGGGGGAGGTGAAAGAGAGAGAAAGGGGGGGGGGACCCAGTTACAGAACAACTGGAAAGCCAGTAGCAAGAAACTGGTTCAGTGATGGAGCTAAACAGCTGATGGCAGCTGGTGAGATATGACACTGGATTTTAAGGTTCAACTGCTTTTATTAATGCTGTAGAAGTATTTTGATCACCACAGCAAATCATGAAATGCACAAATCATCAGATTATATTAGCTTGGGAAAATACATTTTACAAGCTTTTATTTTGTAAAAAACCTGAACAGATGAGTAGACAAATCATCGCTTCATCCATTTTTGTGTGGAAGGCACATTAAAAAGATGTGACAGTTAAAATAGTACTATACTGATCACATTAACCTTATTTATTCAGTGAGACTCTTCTCACGAGTAGTCAAGGCCAGGCTTAGGCAGCCAAGCCTGGGCGTGGCTTCCTGTGAGAACCACCAAGATCCACATGGATCGTGGCACTGCCATGGCACCAAACCCGGCTTTGAAGCACGGCTTTTAGCCACGGTTAACACGGCGAGCGTTCTGTCCATACAGATTCTGGGATCATGTGTCAGGAGCTGTCAGGGCATCGTGTGTCAAGCAACACAGCGATGGGTGACTAGAATGCCCGTCCCACAGGGGAACCCCTCAATGCACCATGGTCATCACATGGTGCATTGTGGGACCCTCCTGGCCTCTAGAATGCCACACCAGCTGCTGCTGTGGCAGTTGTGCGTGTGGCAGCCGAGCACGGCTGGGGCCAGTCCGGGATTGTCTGCGGGGAAAGTAGGCTTAACTCTGCCTTCCCCTGCCCACCTGCCCGGTTGTGTGAAAGGCCTTGTTGCATTTTTAAATCCACTTTTGAGGCAAACTTTCCTGAAAGGCCTTCCAACGTTTTAAAAAATCTGCTGCTGGGGCATGATGCCTGGCTGCAGCCCCCACATGGTTTCAGTGATAGCATTTGATAGCTTCATCCTGTTTAATCCCCACCCAGAACTGACCAGTACTTATTTAGGGTCAGAATAGTATCCAAATGCATGATTCATCCTGAATCATAGTGGGTTATCACTACTGAAGTAAGGAACCTGTTTTTCTGGTATTGCCATATTTTAAAATTGCTCAACCAGGATTCATTCATGAATATAAATTTCCAGCATACTATTTCCCACTCCCTGTTGGCTCAGACTGCTCTTGATTCTGGCTACAGATGCAGAAGCTTAGCAGAGTAGTAAGCAAATAACAGGAACTTTCAGACTGGAGTAAGTCAAAGTTTCTAGAATAGTTCCACCCACTTTCAAGGTACCTCATATACACAGACATGCCATTCCTTATGCTTACTAAGAAATCTCTCTCTCTCTCTCTCTCTCTCTCTCTCTCTCTCTCTCTCTCTCTCTCTCTCTCTCTCTCGCAAATACAGTACTCCCCATATCCCCAAGTGGTGAAAATCCATGGGACAGTGCTACGGGGTTTAGCTTCCTTGTGATGAAAGAGAAACATGGTTTCCCCCCTGTAACTGCATATGATCGTATTCATTCGTAATAACCTTGCTTCACCCTCTCCCACCTCTGCTGCCTTTCCCACTCTTGGAATTTGATTCTAATGGGGTTTCTTGGTGGGGGGGGGGGGCAGGCAGGGGAGAAAAGAAGTTGTCTTTTTGCTTCTGAAACCATGTGAAACATGCCAGAATAGATAGGTGGCGGCACTTAAACAAACAACCATGAATGTTGTGAAGTTTGTCATACCTTTTTCTGAAGCTGGACAAACTCTGTAGTTGTTTTGCAAGTCAACAAAGCTGAAGTCCCCATTTTCAGCTGATTTTCCAAATTTCACCAAATTTTTGAATGAGAAGTTTGAATGATTTAAATTTACATGTGAGTAAATTTTGAGTGTGAAATGTTAAAATTTGACATGCAAATACCTTTAGACTTGTTAGCATCTCTGGATTGTTTTGATTTTGGCAGGCTTCAGATAAGAATATGCACATACTGCCAACTGTCAAATATTAGATACCATGCCATCAATCAAATGCTGCTGGATATGAATAGTGTCTATCAAGTTGCAGTACAACAATAGTTATGATAATCAGAATGGTCATCCCTGATATACACTATAACATCCCCTGAGGTACCCAGAGTACCTATACCTTCCTGATCTGTTAATGGCCATTTTCTTTAGAAATTCTATAGTAAACACAAAGGTTGTCATAAACACTGGAAAACACAACAGGACTAATGTCTAACACTAATATTTCAGAGTTGGTTTTGTGGTCAGCCATGTTATGATGCAATGGTTAATGCATCTAGATAGCTGCTATCTAGGTGCTATCTATTTGGCTGAGGTCAATATATAATAACTTATTCATTGGTGTGACAGGATGCACTGGATATTTCTTTTTATATTGGTCAGTTGCAGGTATTTTTAGTGGTATCAAAACCTTCTTCAGCAAATAATGGTTGAGTGTATGCATATGCCTGTCCCTCATGGCATGTCTTATCCGTTTTTCCTTTGTATTTTCTAATCAAAATTTCCCATGTTCTCTGTACAAGCACACAGTTGCACAGCACATGCTTAAAGCAACATTTAATTTGGCCCTAAGATGATGCATTTGCATTTATGGATACATAGTTCTATATTTATTCATGTCCTATATAAGTAAATAAAAAACCTGTTCATTCTAATCTTACAAAATATTTTAATTTTAAGAATAACAAGAATGCTCAGTGCTCAGGAGAGGCTTCAGATTGCAGTTCTGATAACTCACCTTACAGGGCAACCACTCACAGTGCCATGGATGGACCCAATTCAAAGTGCAGGTTTTTGTCTTCAAAGCCCTTTATTGGCTTGGAACCAACCTACTTAAAGTACCATCTGCTCCCATGCCAATCTGTGTCAACCTGCCCAGCCTTTGAAATCTGCCCCTGAGGCCCTGCTCTTTGGCCTGCCATTAGCTGAGATTAATTTGGTGGGTGCAAGGGACAGGACCTTTCAGTGGTGATCCAACAGCTATGGAGCACCCTTGTTAGGGAGATGTAACTGGCCTCTCTGCTTGCCATTTTAAAAAGAAAGCTAAAGATCTTCCTCTTTAGAAGGGTCTTCTTTCTCTGATAATATTTATGTGTCTGCTGTTGGATTGTATTGCTGGCTACTTTTTAATAATTATTGATTTCGTGATTTAAAAAAAATGATTTTGTTGTTTTGTTCTGTGAATTTTTATAAGGCATGTTTATTATTTAAATAATAAATACATGGGTTTCTGATTCAGGCCTGCTGGCTCCAAATGTATTAACATAAAGGTGCAGCAGTGTGCTATTTAAAATGGTACATTGCTGTACTTATGGATTGGAACAACCAAATGTGTGTATAATATATGTAGCTTTTAGAATAGTTATTAGGAACTTACATCTAATAGTTGTACTTTAATAATGCTTTTCTACCATTATATATAGATATTCAGATTGCTCTGAATGATATGTGAACCAATTTGTTGTTCCAGTACATGATATTTTGATATTCAGTGGGCCTCATTTGGTGCTTTATTTAACACTGGTGTATCTGCTCATGAACAGAAACTAAAATGTGACATGCATCCCCCTCCTGCCAACTCTCCTCTTCGTGTCTTAGATATTGCATGGAATATTCTTGGAGAAAGTTAGCACTTCTGTAAAGTAGTAGTAGATTCCACAGAGGAATCCAGAAGTAAATGACATAGTAGTAAGGACAATTTGGGACAAGTTTCAGAATAAGGTGCACGTCAAAAGCAGCTGTTTGTTCTACATTTTGGAACATACCATGCAAAAAACAAACAAAAACAAATGGTTGTGAACATTCCCTTTGTAGCACTCTTTGGACAATTCTGGGCAATGCTTTCCGGTGGCTGCTCACTAAGTCATCAGTAGCCAAAAGCATTTTATTTTCTCAGTATTCCCAATTGCCATCCTGCTAATCCAAGCAGATGTTGTCAGGTATTGGCAAATACTTTATAGAACTCTATGAATTTGTTTTTAGCTACTGAATTCATTTTGATAGTTGAGACAGTATAACAGTCCCCATAAAAGCCCAGTACAATCCTTTCCCCCCATCCCATCATTTATTTTATTTACATGGCCTATCAAAAAGCTTGAGATAACTGAACCTTTGAATATACAGAAGTGACATTTACATAGCAGTTCATTTACTTCATCACAGCACTTAAATCCTCTTATAATCATTGCCATCTTCATTTGTCCAAACCTCAATTACTCTGATCACACAGTGTCTCCCATGCCCATGTAATCCTATGTAAATGGATTAATCAGGAGTATGGAACAAACAAGATGGAAGATGAAAGTGGAAGAAGTGGTCAGCACTGGTGTATAATACATGACAAAATGTGTAGATGGACAGAAGCAAGCACTATGTAAAACTAGGAGAAAGCTGTTTATAGTTGTTTGGAACCAGGTGAAGATACTTTCTCACATGCCATAGGCAGTAGAAGGGGCTAGGTGCTTGAATGTCTGCAAGTGTAGTCCCAAGGCATCAGGCAAACACATGACCAAATTTGAATAATGGCAGCTTGACAGAATGATGGTAGTTTGGTAATGATTCAAAGCCTATGTCCCCTACTTAGAGCCAGTTTACACATAGGTCTTTATTACTTGATCATTACATCAAGTAACGATGACTCATTCACACATGCAGTAAGAACATAGGAGCAGCCCTGCTGGATCAGGCCCAAGGCCTATCTTGTCCAGCATCCTGTTTCACACAGTGGCCCACCAGATGCCTCTGAGAATCTGTGGAGGAACCAGGCCTAGATCTCTTGGTTTTGTAAATAAGCCCTTGTATTGAAAAGTGTATTGATATTCCTAAACTTTCCCCCCTGTAAATACAATTTTTGTGTAAAAATGCTTGCTAGTCTCTGAGGCTATTACACACACGTGGAAAACCTGGCTAAGGGAGCCCAGCCCAGGGCGTGTGAACCACCAGGATCGGGCCTGATCCTGGTGGCTACATGGTGGCAAACCCGTCTGAGTAGCCTCCCATTAAAATGAGGTTAAGGGAGTGAGCATTTTACCAACTGAGATTATTCTGCCCAGCTCCCAGAAGCCTCCCTGTTTACAGCTGCATCTACAGGCTTGGAGATTGTACTTTTGCTATGCTCAGGAGCTTCACCACAATGTGAGCTCCCAGTTTATGTTATACACCCCTAGATTTGGGCAGCAAGTAACATAATTGCAAAGGGGATTAGCTTCACACCTCCTCTCTCTATGTCTGGCCCCAGCTAAGCAGACTCCAGAACTAGCTACTGTGAGTTGTCTGACATCCGAGGTCATTTTGGACTTAGGATGAACTCTAAAACTCCACTCATCCTCTTGCAGGAGAGATAACACCTGATGCTAATGAAGCAATTAGGCCAGGAAGGGAAGGCAGATAAGTGCAACAGCAGACTCCATCACAATAGGGATGACTTAGTGATCTAACTTTGCCCATCAAAACTTTTGATAGAACTATTAGGAAGCACTTCGCAGCACAGGATACTGTTGGATGCACCTGCACACTCCAATTGTCCTCACAATCAGCATTGAATACAATAGGTGATTCACCCAGCTTCCTAATAAGGAAGGATGATTAGACACAATGCATTCCGCCCTGAGCCATTTTGGAGGGGCGGTATATAAATCAAATAGATAAATAGATAAATAAATAAATTCCGAAAAAGCCTGTCTGGATTCTTCCATTCAGCTGAGCATGACAAGAGCAAAGTGCCCCCAAGGCACGTTTTGGGATATAAGTATCCCTAACCCCATGACTCAGTGTACTTCCTCATGTTAACCCCTGCTAACTTTGCAAAGAGGCACCTTTTAACGTGGTGATTCTCCTTATTTAACAGGGGGAGAGTAACTGACCTCCCCAGCACAGTACTTCCAGTGACTGTTGCTGGTGTCTATCTTATGTTTCTTTTTAGATTGTGAGCCCTTTGGAGAAGGGAGCCATTTTATTTATTTATTATTTCTCTGTGTAAACTGCCCTGAGCCATTTTTGGAAGGGTGGTATAGAAATCGAATAACAACAACAACAACAACAATGTATTACACCTGGAACTCCCACTGCGAAACATCTCAGTGTTCCCTTGTGACCACATCAGACTGCAACAAGAACTCCAGCAGACCACCTTGGTGCTCCCCTTTCCATTGGGGCCACCCAAGCTGTCTGCGTGCCCTTCCAGCCAGCGTCCCTAGTAGGCGTAAGGAGTTGGGTCCACTGAGACACTTATCTCGTGGGCATCCATCCTTTCACTAACTTCTGCAACCCGCCTGCCTTTCACTTCGCTGTCCCTGAAGGATGTGAGTCTCCTGCTGCTTGAAGCCCCCTTGCCTAGTGACAGGTACCGCATAGCGGTTGTCCGGCTTTCAGGACCCCAGTCTATCACTGTGATTCAAACGTCCCCCTTCCGCCTCTCTTAGTCTCTCTCTCTCTCTTGCCTGCTGGGGAATTTACACACAATCTGGAACTTTAAGCTAAATGTGCCTTATAATCGTCTGTTTTTAAACATATTTGTATTGCTTTTAGTAACCTAGTTTATTGCTCTTATTATTTCTCTTTCAAGAAACTCCTTTTTGTTAATTAAAACCTCTTTCTCAAGCCGATTTTCTTGAGTTCATATGCTTGCACAAATTAAGGCTGATTGGAACTGACTCCCCTTTTGAGCTAAATTCCCCACATTCACCCAAACTAGGGGTGTCGACCAATCATCCCTGAGATAGTTCCATCAGCAAGTGCTCCCTTACCCTCATTTTTCTGATTGTCAGCTGTGGCTAGCACACTTGGGGAGGGGGGATTCCCATAATGCACTACGCACTTGTGCGGGGCATTATCATTGCTCTGGTGGGCAGGGTGCCTCATAGCAGTACTTCCCTGCACCCTGACCCTTGGAGCTGCCGGGTGAGCCACTGGTAGTCTGGGCGGGCGATCTGCCCACCCAGGGAAGGGGATCATCTGCGGGGAAGGTAAGTTAAACCTGCCTTTCCCACAGACCGCCCCAGAGCTCTTCTCACCAATCATGAGAAGAGTTCCTCTGTGTAAAGAGAGCTGACAGGACCAAAATTTCATGGCTTCTGGGAAACAATTTCAGTTTGTGGATGATGAAATATACAGGTTTGATTTTGGAGGAAAAGGGAGGTCTTGATTTGATTGGTTACATTTTAAAAGAACGGAGGGAATTTGAGTTACGCTGATTGGGTTGTTTTTAAAAAGGTTAGAGAAAAATTGTGTATATACAGGAGGCGCTTCAGCTCAGAGTTTTGTTTAGTCTCAGAGTTCAGTTTGGAGATCAGAGTGTGCAAGTCAGAGCTGAGATTCAGAAGAAGAAGGAGTTCGTGTTTGGTGCAGTGAAGATGATAAGAATTCAGCTGAAGTACCAGGTGGGGTGCAGAACTGGAGAGGCCAAGTGAGAGAATCACTAGCATAGTCTGAGAAAACCAGTACTGGGGCTAATGAGCTGTGGAAATCACTTGCTGGGAGTGGAGACACTCTGTAGGGATGAAACCACAGAAGAAACAGGCTGGATGGAACCCCAGGCCAGACTGAAGTCTGTAACTGTGACTAAAATCTGAGACTGCACCACAGACAAGCCAAATTGCTGCAAAGGCTGTGGTAACTGAAAAAGACTCTGAGTTAAGGACCAGTTCAGATAAATTAGTTGGATGCTTTCCCCCCAACCCTTTTATTTCATCCTTTGGTGCTCTAATGGTAACTGTTTTTTCTAAAGATTATGCTATGCAAATAAACCAAAAAGCTAATGCTGTAAATTGATGATTTTCCATCTGACTGAGAGGTGTTTTGGGTTTTTTTGTTTTTGTTTTTGGCAAAGGTGTAATGGCTGTTTGAGTAGATTCAGCCATTTAAAAGAAGAGTCTGGTGGCAGTGGTAAAGTAAGGATATCACAGGGCTGGTAGGATAAGTAATTCTTCCATATGTGGTTTCACAAAGGTGGGACCAGTAAGCTGTTCCTCCACACGTGGTGGTAGAGGTGGGATCTGTCAAATGCGGTATCACAGCAGAGCGGATTCCTCCACGGAAGCCCACAGCAACTCTCTCTTGCTGTTGCTCATCTGCTATTGCTATTTAGAGGTGTCTCTGAAGCTGGAGATAGCCTATAGCCATCAGACTAGTAGCCATCAGACTAGTAGCCATCAGACTAGTATATCAATGGCTACGAGTCTGATGGAGGTCTTGTCCTCCATGAATTTGTCCAAGCCCCATTTAAAACCATATAAGCTAGTAGCCATCACCACATGTCATGGCAGAGAATTCTATAGATTAACTATGTGCTGTGTGAAAAAGTACTTCTTTTTGTTGCTCCTAAATTTCCTGGCCATCAGTTTCATGGGATCACCCATAGTTCTAGTGTTGTGAGAGAGGGAGAAACATTTCTCTGTCCACTCTCTCTACTCCACACATAATTTTAGACACCTCTATCACAGATGCTGTAGCTTTTGTTAATGGAACTATTCTGGAATGCTTGTATAATATCCTGAGACTACTTTTGGGCTTGAGTGGGGAATTAGCAAGACTAGTGAATGGTCTATTACAGTATCAATTTATGCAAAGCTGTGGTCTGGAAATAAAGGCTTGATATAGGAATATGATACAATCAGATTTATTTAAGGATTTTTGGGGTACAGGAAATGAAAAAGATGGTTAGACAATTGATAAAGGCAATAAAACTTTAACTAGCAATGTAAATCAAAGACTCACAAAGAGGCATTTTTAGCTTAAAGGTCCAAATTGCAATTATATCAGCTTAAGGCTTGCCAGAGAGAGAGGACCTGTAGTGCAGAGTTCAGTTTTAGAAAAGAGTGGAGAGATTGTTAGTGTACCCTCTTCCAATTCCATCAGCATGTCTGTCACCCTCAGAGGCACTCTAACCCCCGGACCTTGGGGACCCGGTCTGGTTGTCCAAGGTCTCAGGGGGGCTCCAAATGGTCGGGGCCAGGGGCCTCTGGCAGCCAGCCAGCCCACCTCCACCACACCAAAGCTCTGTGGTGGTGGTGGTTGTTGTTGTTGTTGCTACAGCTGAGGTGTAGCAACTTCCTTCTCCCTTCTCCCCTGCTCCCCCAGCGGTGGCAGGTCAGCGTCTTTTGCCAACTGAAAGGTGCACCTGCACAGTTGAGAGACCGTTGCAAGCCTGTGACAAGCCCGTGACAACACAGGTGTGTGACAATCTCTCAACTGTACAGGCACGCCTCGCAGTTGGCAAAAGACACTGACCCAAATGTATGGGCCCTGCATTGCTTTGGCCCCTGCCGCTGCCGGGGGAGGGGGAAGAGGGGAGAAGGACTGCTCTGCTCCCCCCCGGCAGCCACCCCTTGGCCATGGTAATAATAATTTTTAAAAGACCACAGAGGGCGTGGTGTGTGGTGGCTGTAATTAAAAAATCATGGAGTTTTGGTGACGGAACCCCAAAAGGAAGTTTTGGTGGGCCTTGTGTGTGTGGGGGGCCTTGTGCATGGGAGAGGGGGACGCACCTCACAGCTGGGTGGTCCGGGTGCCCAAATTACCTAGGTGTGCCCCTGGTTACCCTTGCAGGATGGGGAACATTGGGGCTTTCTTTCCAGGGACCAGAAGGATGGGGAAGAGTGGAGGCAAGTGTGCCACTTGCAAACCAAGGATCTAGGAAAGCAGCTGGTTCCAGGGAAAATCCAGGGGATGTTGGCTTTCTAAGGCAGTCAAGCATGGTGTGTGCTTTGGATCAAGAGATAGACCCAAACCAGGAGCTGGAAGCAAAGCTGGAGAAATGGCCATGGTGGATGGAATTGCCAGAGCCAAAACACATGCAGGTGGTGGGTCCGAAGAAGGAGCACACCATTGGGTGGGGCTCAGGATTAAAATAGGCAAATACATGCCTTCGGGCCAAGCACGGGCCATACCTCCTGGCTGCAGAGGATGGCATCTGTGGTTAACAAAAGAATACATGCTGTATGATTCAATCGAGGGTGTGTGCATTCTTGAAAAACAATGAAATGAACTGGTTTGAAAAACTTGTATGGGACGGAGTAATTGGGTGAGCTAAAAGCTTATCACATGGGTCAGGAAGACCTTCTAGGTGTGGAAACTAGAATGCTTTTCACACTAAGGATCCTCTTCCTTGGTCCAGGCCAGACTATTAACACAGTCTGTGAGGAAGGAATGATACAGCCTTGTCTAAGCTCCTTTTGAGATGATTAGTTCAACTAATCCTTTGTGCCCACAACAAGAGGAGTTTTGCTATTCTCTTGAGAAATAGCCCTTCTCCTTAACTCCCATCTTACTCAGCTAGCATCCTTTTCTATATTTCCAAATAGAGAGGGGCATAGGGGTTACTTTTCAGTCGCATGTCATACCTGACCTGGGGTAAAGTTTTCCCATGCTGCTTGTGCTAAATGACTGAGAGTTTGCCAAATATGGGCGTGTGGAGGGCTTGCAGACCTGTGAGTCCAGGTTGCCAAGATGGAGAATGCAAGCCTGCAGTTCCATATCATATAGAGGGGTGCTGCTTGTAGCCCCTGAACAGGCTGTTCTCGTAACACCTTGCTTCATAAGGAAGTTGCTCCCGGTCCCTGATAATTTTGTTTGTCCTTTTCTGCACCTTTTCCAGTTCCACAATGTCCTTTTTAAGATATGGTGATATGGTGATCCCGGTCCAAATGTGGCCATATTATAGATTTGTATAAGGGCATTATAATATTAACATTTTTATTTTCAATCCCCTTTCTAATGATCCATAGCATAGAATCTGCCTTTTCACAGCTGCTGCGCACTGTCTCAACAATTACAGTAAGCTATCCACCATGACCTCAAGTTTTCTCTCCTGGTCAGTCACTGACAGTTCAGAACCCATCAATGTATATGTGAAGTTCGGGTCCCCCCCCCCCCCATATGCATCACTTTATACTTGCTTACATTGAACCACATTTGCCATTTTGTTGCCCACTCACCTAGTTTGGAGAGATCCTTTTGGAGCTCCTCACGATCTGTTTTGGATTTCACTACCCTAAAGAGTTTAGAGTCATCTGCAAATTTTGCCACCTCACTTACCCCAACTTCTAGATCATGTATGATTGTTAAAGAGCACTTGTCCCAGTACATATCCCTGGGGGACCCCACTTCTTACTTCCCTCCATTGTGAAAACTGTTCATTTATTCTTACCCTCTCTTTCCTGTCCTTCAACCAGTTACCAATCCACAACTGAACCTGTCCTCTTATCCCATGACTGCTAAGCTTATTCAAGAGCCTTTGGTGGGGAACTTTGTCAAAAACATTTTGGAAATCCAAGTATACTAGTGTCAACTGGATCACCTTTACCCATATGAAGGGGCAGATTAACCTCTTTGCTGCCCATAGGCAAAGAGGATTTTGCCGCTGTGGGGAGGGGGTGCATGAGCGGAAATATCCCCTTTTCACTCTAAATATTGCCACTGCCACAGTGGGATGGGGTGCGGTGTCTTTGGCTGCCTGCAGGGGGTGTGATGAGGGAAGAGTGCCCCCTTCTCTTTACCTTTTTAAAATGCCAGGAGTGGTGGTGGCTTGTCTCTGGCCCTGCCGCCCAGCCCTCCAGTAACATCCACGTCTGCTCAAGCTGGAGCTTGGGATCTGCCTCTGAGTGGACACAGATGTTACAGGAGGGCTGGGCGATGGGGCCAGAGACAGGCCACCACTGCTCCTGGAATTTTAAAAAGGTAAAGAAAAAGAGGCACGCTTCCCTCCTTGCCCCCCTGCAGGCAGCCAATGACACCACACCCCATCCCGCCATGGAAGCGGCAATATTTAGAATGGAAAGGGGGGATTTCACCTCACGCCCCCCCTCCCCGCAGCTACTGCCACTCCCAGAGAGGCACAGCAAAATTTGAGGAGTGGCAAAAGTTGCTGCTCCTCAAATTTCGCCACTGTAGGCAGAAACCTCTTCTGCCTCTGCCTCAATCCGCCATTGTCCATATGCCTGTTGACACTCTCAAAGAACTCCAAAAGTTTAACAAGGTAAGACTTCCCCTTGCAGAAGCCATGGTGGATCTTCTTCAGCAAGGCCTTTTCCTCTATATGTTTAAAATTTTGACCTTAAGTATGCTTTCCATCAATTTACCCGACACAGAAGTTAAGCTAACCAGCCTGTAGCTTCCTGGATTTCCCCGGATCCCTTTTTCAATGTTGGAGTTACGTTAGCTTACCTTGGAGAAGTATCTCTTTTTCTCTTGCAAGAACATATATACTTCAGTTCTTTGTAAACTAGAAAATTAACTTTCAGTTGGCAAAGCAGTAATCAAAATGGTAAGATCAACGTTTAATCATGATAGATGTCTTCTTTCTATCTATCTTCTATCTAGATGGTTTGAAAAGGCCCATGGGCTGGAAAAGAAACCATATAGCCATTTTCTTTGGCAAGAAAGGACTTACCTCTTCAGGACTTACCTCCATGTTAGGAACAAAGGAACACAGGAAGCTGCCATATACTTAGTTGGACTATAGGTCCATCTAGCTCAGTATTGTCTACAGAGACTGGCAGTGGCTTCTCCAAGGTTGCAGGCAGTAGTCTCTCTCAGCCCTATCTTGGAGATGCCAGGAAGGGAACTTGGAACCTTCTGCTCTTCCCAGAGTGTCCCCATCCCCTAAGGGGAATATCTTACAGTGCTCACACATCAAGTCTCCCATTCTTATGCAACCAGGGCATACGCTGCTTAGCTAAGGGGACAAGTCATGCTTGCTACCACAAGACCAGCTCTCCTCGCACCTGTTAGTGGTGATCACCTGTGATCTTGTACACGTCCTCCTTCCTGAAACAGTGCAACAATGTATATTATTGGACCTTTTTGTTATGTTTCAACAGATTGAAAACCATGCATTTCAAGCCAAGCCATTTCCTGTTAATAAAGCATATTATGATTGTGTTGCCTCTCATTCTTTAGGAAGGGAACCAAATGGCTTCTTTCTTTAGCAATAAAGCCCTCAACTTTGTGTTGATTTTTGTTATGAGTTTATTTTCTTAAACTTGGAGGAATCTTTTTTTTTCTAATTTCCAGATGATTCCAAAAATGCAGTTTGTCTTATTGTTGTCCATTTGTCTGTAGTTTCCTGTTCAAGTTGGTTTATTTCCAGGGTGAAGGTTCTTCTCCAGGCAACGTAGTATGTTTTCCTCTACTCCTTCTACAATTAAGCCTTGGCAAAGGTTATTTACAGATACAAACAAAGAAAGGAAATGGGGTGGGGGGTGGAATTGGCATTTACTGATGCGGAAATGCTCGCATCTGCTGGATCACTTGGTTTCAGACCACCTCCTGCCCTTACAACTTCCTATTCTAGAACAGAAAGAACTTCTTACCTGGCAACCTTACCATTCGTTCGTTTGTATATTTAAAGGGGGCACAACTACTTTGCCATGTGCCTGTTCTATAAAGATATTCGTTAATCTTTCATCACACCTTTGTTATGTAAATTCCCTGGTTGACAGAAGCAATTTTATTGTTCCTTGTTGCTTTCGGACTCACAGTTTGTAATTACATCTAATGTTGCTAAGTTCTATGCTGCCGCCATAAATATACATCACCGGATGGTTAATAAGGAAATTTTATTGTTTTAATTTTTATTATTACTATGCTTCCAATATTGTTTAAATTTTTAATTAATTTTAACTGGTTCAATCATATATACTCTATTTACTGCTGTATAACTGCAATCTTTTTCTCTTGTTTTGGCTTGTGGCCGTAACATTAAAGATTCTGATTCTGAACTGCTTTGCCATTATTATTCTACCTGATCTTGGGATAGGAGGCAGAGAACCA
Source organism: Hemicordylus capensis (assembly GCF_027244095.1). NCBI lineage: Eukaryota > Metazoa > Chordata > Lepidosauria > Squamata > Cordylidae > Hemicordylus > Hemicordylus capensis. The sequence continues at coordinate 179,364,009 of NC_069657.1, read as the reverse complement.
AGCTGCCCCTGTGAGATGCTGCTGCTTCTCCTGCATCCTCTGCACCTTGATGGCTGAAGGTTGGCAATGGAGCTTTAGGAGACATCAAGGAGACAATGAGCACTTCATAACAGAGAAACCACAGGTGATGTCATAATTGCCACCTGCAGAGGTGGGGGCAAAGTGTCATCCTTCAGCACTGGGGAGAAATATAGCTGGAGTGCACTCATTTTTATGACAAACATATTTGTGTTTTATACCAGTCTCTGGGAGTTCTAATCTGGAGAGAGTGCTGATAATTCTCAGAGCTATTAATTTTTTTGAGTTTCCCATTGATCCATATGGGGAAATTATCTGATGTGGCCCGTGTTAATTATTGTACACAGGCCCCTTCAGAGCTTGTTACACTCCTGGAAAAGTGTTATTTTGGCTTCAGCCAGACTCTGCTACCTTTCATCTTCTTCTTTTCCACCTGCTTCCTAATTTTTCACTCTCTGCCACCCACTTTCTGGCTCCCTCTCTCCTTCTGTGAATTTCACTTCACATTATTCAAGTACTGTGTAGCTTCCTTGAAAGGCTGTCTTTTATATCAGAAGCTGAACAGACAGCCTGTTGAGCAACAGAACCTGACTTCATTCTTTGAATTAGGGGGAGATATATACTTCTATCTAAATTTGTAAGCCTTCTCTGTGTAAAAGAGTACTGTGTGGAAGGCTTGCATCCTAATTTTGCTAATCTCATGAGTGAAATTAGGGCTGCATTGCTCCTTTGTTGGCAATGTATATATTTGCCATCAATCCATACCTGCTGTTCTCATCTCAATTGGCTTAAAATTTAATTAATCAAATATAAGGGGTGGGCTAGAAATCATCGTTTCATGATTTAAGCTCTATTCATTGTATTAAGGACTTGATTTGTACTACTGTATATTCATTGCAGTAAAATAAAGATATATGTTTGCCCTTGAGATTTCTTTGAGTCTGAAAGTTAGTCTTAAATTCTTCATTGCAGGAAAATATTTGATATGTTATACATAGTGTTGTTTTGCTATTGAATGGTCTGTAACATATCCTAATAATGGGATGTGCTACATGTTACTTCGCATGTATAGAGCACTTTCCAGTGTTCAGAGCGCTTCATGTGACAGCTTACTGTTATCTTTACAAGAAACCTGTAAAATATTCTTATCCTTGTATTGCAACTGAGACTTGCAGGGAGTGGCTTGCCTAAGTTAGTTCATGGCACAGGCAAGATCTGAAGCAGGAAAGTCTAAATCCAGAGCTTAGCTGTAGTAATTCTGCTATATAAACAAGTTTCTGCTTTAAATGGGTGTTCAGTTTTGTCTGTGAGCTGCATTGACCATCCATTAGGTGCTGTGTGTCAGGGGTTTGTTACCCTTTCAGCACTTTCTTGCATATGTGGAATCTTACTGAGACAAGGAACCCTATTCAGATATTACATTGTACAAGTGCACAGAAGTCTGTACACTCGTACATGTGTTTTGTGTGAATGACTTTACCTGCATACATTTAAAAAGTGAACCTGGGTACAGCTCACTCAAATGCATGGGCCTGATAGGAAGTGTACTACTGTATCTGTGTTCAACTTGACATGTGAATAACGGTACTTGTATACACTGTACACTCATACAAGTGTTGAACATAATATGTAAATAGGGCTCTGGATCCACAGGGATCGTGTTATTCTGGACTCCCTAATGCCCTTGCTTGAAGCTTTTCCTTAAACCCCTAAGGACAAGTATTTTGCCACCCATCGGTGCCTGATACATAGTAAAATTCTTCTTACCACAAGGCAGGGTGATACAGATGCCAACTACAGCTTCCCTAGAGTAATTTGTTGATGTTTGTGCATATTGATCTTCAAGTCTGTCCTTCACTTCAGTTTAATTTTTTAACAGGTTCAGAACAATGATAGGCTTAAATCCTAGGTTGGATGTGGTTAAGTGTCTTGCTTCACCAGTGATTCAGAGATGGGCCTACTTTATCTCATCACAAAGGATTACAGTCAAAGCATTCCATTGCTTTAGGGTGCTTTGCAGATGACAATAATTAACCCTTGGTATTCTACAGGGCACAACTGCCATGCTTGTTTTCATGTGATCTCTACTTGCTAATGAAAAAATCTGATTATTTCTTCATATCCCTTTGGGCTTCTCCTTTCACAGGAGTCTTGTAAGCAAACATGAGCAATATCTATTAAATATTAATCTCCATGTTGATTAATTCTTATTTAATCAGAAAGAAGCATACCTCTTTATTTTTGAATTTCTTCAGTGTCTATAAAATTTAAGTTTTAGATCCATTTTTCAGATCCTTGATTTTTATCTAGTTAATTCCTGATTAATCTGATTCATGTATTTCACTAATGGAAAATGCATTCTTAGACTGTAGGCCTCTCTAAAAGTCACTTTTGCTTCATTTATCTGGGTGCAGTGTTCTCTCTAATATTTTTCATCTATGTGTGGAATGAGTTTTTTTCTGGGTAGCAGTATCAAGGCAGTGTGTACGCACTTGCATTCCGAGTGGGACCTTCCAGATTCAGCCTGAGTGGCATCTAAAATTAATTGCACGGACATCAGAATATGTGTGAGCACACGTATGCCTTAGAGCAGTGGTTCTCAATGTGTGGGTCCCCAGATGTTGCTGAACTACAACTCCCAGCATCCCTAGCCCCATTGGCCTTTGGTTAGGAGGGATGCTGGGAGTTGTAGTTCAGCAACATCTGGGGACCCACACATTGAGAACCACTGCCTTTGAGGGAACACTGTCTGGGAGGCCAGGTTTCTGAAGTAACTTCTTGACTCAGTCAGAACTTGTTAAAACATGTTTTATTACCAATTTAACACTGTCTCATTTGGTGGATTGGGTCCATGGTCAGGTGTCCATTCTTGGGCAATCTTTGTATTCCTGTTCACTATAGTTTGTGTGCTAGGTTGTTGTTTTTTTGCTCCTGTTCGGTGGGTTAGCATCCTTTCTGTTGCTCTGTGAGAGAAGTTCCTGTTTGTCCTTGCAAACATTTATGAGATTTCCTATTCTCTGAATACTATGGTTTGCCTAATCTGGTCTATGTGTGGTTATCTCCTCTGGGAGGGAGCATGACTCCTAAGCTGCTGTTCACACCTCTGCCTGGTGACACTTCTGTGCTAAACCATGCTGTCCCGGCCAGCTGCAGAGCTGGTCTTGTGGTAGCAAGCATGACCTGTCCCCTTAGCTAAGCAGGGTCTGCCCTAGTTGCATATGAAAGGGAGACTAGAAGTGTGAGCACTGTAAGCTGTTTCCCTTTGGGGATGGAGATGCTTGGAGAAGAGCAGAAGGTTTCAAGTTCCCTCCCTGGCTTCTCCAAGATAGAGCTGAGAGAGATTCCTGCCTGCAACCTTGGAGAAGCTGCTGCCAGTCTGTGAAGACAATACTGAGCTAGATAGACCAGGGTTTCTTAACCTTGGGCCCCCAGATGTTGTTGGACTACAACTCCCATCATCCCCAGAGAATGATTGGAATTGTAGTCCAACAATATCTGGGGACCCAAGGTTAAGAAACCCTGAGATAGACCAATGGTCTGATTCAGTATATGACAGCTTCCTATGTTGCCTCTGACCCCTCTATGCCTTGTATCATGGGGAGGGGTTTCAAACACCACCTCTTGTAAGGCCTCATTTGTGAGGCCTCCGTGTGGGAGCCCCAGCTGTCGTGGAAGTCACCTCTTTGGCACTCCCTCAGTCTGAACTAAATCACCCTGTGCACGTAAGGCTGCCCTCAAAGAGGATGCTACCCTTTCATGAGAGGCCTTCAGGCTCTTGCAAAAGGACACTGGCCCTCTATGAGAGTGCCTGTTGATGATACTGAGCTTCCTGCTCTCCAGCTGCAGGGCCGAGAATCTCAGCAGTGCTGGCAAGGCAAAACTGTTCTCCACCCATTTCCTCCCTCCAAATCTGCAGGCACTCCTCTACTGGTAACTCCAGGAGCATAAGGAGGCTGGGGGTGGCCTGTGTGCAGCCACTGCGGCAGCTTACTGGCCCTACCCCCTGCATCTGACGTCAGACGCATGGGACCGGCTAGCCACACCCCCATGTCTGATGTCAGACATGGGAGATGTGATCTCCCTCCCAAACGGGGCCTGATGCCTGACGCGAGAGACATGGTCTCCCTTCTAAACAGGGCTGTGTGGCCCATTTGGAAGGGAGATTGGCCCACGCTGAGTTGGGCAGGGTGGTCCGGAGTGACTCCGGCCGCGCTGAGAATGCAGCGTGAGAATCGGCCACGCTGAGAATGCAGCATGGGCCAATTTCTCTTCTAAATGGGGCCGCACAGCCTTTAAGGCAGGGAGAGTCACTCCGGCTGTGCTGCCCAACACAGCACAGGCCGATTTCAGCTCCAAACGGGTCTGCGCAACCCCGTTTGGGACTAAAATAATGCCCCCACATCTGACATCAAATGTGGGGGGGCGTGTCTGTGGCTGCACTGGCAGCCCCTGATTGGTGGCAGCCCAGGTTCTTTGAACCCGTTCACCCAGTGGTGGCTCAGCCTTTGGGTAACCCAATTGTGAATACCACCCACCCCCCACCCCATTCTTCAGTCATGTGTTTCTCAGATTGTTCCTTGGAGTCATGACAACTTCCACCTCCATAGTTTTTATCTTGACCTTTCTGTTTTGACTAGCAAGACAGAGGTTGCCAATTCAAATCCCCGCCAGTGTGTTTCCCAAACTATGGGAAACACCTATATCAGGCAGCAATGATATAGGAAGATTCTGAAGGCATCATCTTATACTGTGTGGGAGATGGCAATGCTAAACCCCTCCTGTATTCTACCAAAGAAAAGCACAGGGCTCTGTGGTCACCAGGAGTCGACTTTACCTTTACACGTTTCCTGCCTGTACATATGCTATCAAAGCCAAAGTCTTTATGCAGATCACACCACCTGTCTTAATATTTGTCTCATAAATGTTTTATAAGTCCTGACCCCAGAAGTCCTTAGCAATGAAACTGCAATGTCACTTTCCTGTAAGATTAACTATGTGCCCAGCTCCTTACTGCTCACCACTCAACGGAAGTATCAGAAAAACCACACACTGAAAGAAGAATAACTGGGCATGATCTAGACTAACCTCTCCTTTTGATCTTAGTGGTGCTTAGTTATTACTACCAACCTTACTCTAGATCCTGCTCATTATGAGTAGAAAATACACATGGGGATAATTGGGAGCTAGCTTGCATATTCAAACAACACTGTTCTGTTAAGATGGCAGCTAACTGGCACATGTGAGAGAAAGTTTGCTCTAGATTTTTTCAGTGATATTTTCTTTCTCCCTGACTCCCTCCACAGCACCTATCTTATGATGTTGCCACTGTTTGATTTACTAATATACTAATATACATACTGGTCATAGAGCATAATAAACATTGATTTGATTTGACAAATACACACAGACCAAAACTTCATCATAACTTGGAACTTTCTAAGTCTGATCCAAATAATGGCTGTGCAAATAGAGCAACAGAAGTCACTCCACTCCTGTCTTTTTCTGATAGCATATATTTAGCCTTTTGCATAATAGACAGCAGTTACCTAAAGTGGATGGTAAAGGATTATTAAAATTCTGAGCATTTGTTTTCTACAGTGTGAGCTAGTGGTGTATAAACAGGTAGGAGCTTATTTATTCATAGAGATGAGCAAATCATCTAAATGTTTCAAGTAAAAATTAACATTTTAAAACAGCATGGTGAAATGATTACCATGTCTAATCCTAACCTCTGCATTTACTTTTAGGGGTGTTTTTTTTTAAAGACAGCTTGCTTTTTACACTCCCAAGATCCACTAGTTCTATAAAACCACTAAGTTCAAACTAATGGAAATAACAAATTCTGATTCATATCTTTAAAATCCATATTTCATTGGTCCTTGAATGGGAAAACAACTTCAGAAGAACATGCATATATTATCAATTTTGTGTCTAGATCAATGTTCCCTGTAGCAGGGATTCCCAGATGTTGTTGACTCCCATCATCCTCATCCAAAGGCCACTGCAGCTGGGGATGATGGACGCTGTAGTCAACATCATCTAGAAATCCCTGTTACAGGGAACACTCTAGATCCTAGACAAAACAACCACACAAGTCCTCTAGAGGCTTGACAGGTGCATACAAAACATTCTACCTTGTTCCAAAATAATGAATTCGCCACCCCCCCCCATAAGAACAAAATCCGTGAATCTAGAACAGTTAAGTAATAGAGCTAAAGGTTGAGCCTGTTAGACTATTTTCTCATGTGGACAGGATAATGCCATGCTGGTATTGCAGCAAGTTCAGTTGAAACTTCTGAAGAAGAGTTTTGAACTACAACTTCTGAAGAAGGTTGTGAGTCTAGAGGAGGCCTGCTCAACTTAGGCCCCCCAGCTGTTTTTGAACTACAACTCCCATAATCCTCAGCCACAGTGGCCAATAGCCAAGGATTATGGGAGTTGTAGGCCAACATCTGCAGGAGGGCCGAAGTTGAGCAGCCCTGGTCTAGAGGGACTGGCACAATGGCCTCCTGGTCACCTATGGCAGGAACAGGAGGAAATTCTGACTCTGGAGCATCAAGTACCCCAGGTGGGTCTTCCAAGTTTGGTGTCAGTGATGGTGGACAGTTTTGTGTTCAAACTGCTCCTTGGATCTGCTCAGTGTGGTGATGCCAGGTGACATTTGGTACAAGAGTGACATAAGAATATGATCCTCTCACTGCTTGATGGTACCTGGAAAACAATTTTCTTTTCCATGGAAGGCCTAAATGAAGACAAGTTGGGCTATGCATAGCTCCCACAGCTTGGAATGTTCACCTTGTTTTATCTGATCAGTTTGTTTGTTGAGAACATGTCTAAGCAGATCAGGCTTCAAAAGGTCCAGAAGAGATTGGAAATCGTGACCAAGAAACAAACTTGCAGGTGTTTGGCTTGTTGAACTATGTACAGCATTCCTATATGCCAATAGGAAACTAGCCACTTTAACAGATAAAGAGCCTGGATGATCCTCTGTAACTTTCAAGGCATGCTTCATAGTCTAACAGTCAATTCGTAGTTAGGTGATATGGTGCAGATGTCACATGTTTGATGCTACTTTGCTTCAGGAATCTTTGGAATTCTGTAGAAACAAACTGTGGCTCATTGTCTGTTACTATCTGAATAGTCAACCCAGTTTTAGCAAAAGGCTTCTAAGAATGTGACTGGTGCCTGCCGAAATTGTAGATAACAAGAATACTTCAGACCATTTGGAATATACACCCACCACCACCAAATACGTTGTGCCCAGGAAGGGTCCTACAAAATCGATGGATGTGTTCCCATGGGGCTGTCTGCCAGTTTCATGGGTGAAGTGGTGCCAGCCCTGGCATATTCTGGATCCACTGACAGACAGAGCAGGCTTTAGATAACTGTTCTAGGGCTGTACACAAATTATTTGATCACAAACTGGTCTGCCAGTTTGATCATGAACTGGACTGGCCTCCATGAAAGGTTGGCTGGTCTGCAACTGAACTGAGCCTGTCCATGGTGGACCGGTTCAAACTGGTTCAGCGGTTTGAGGGGCTAGGCTTGTAAAGGGGAATCTGGTGAGGATTCCCCATTACAAGCAAAGGGGAATTCTGGCTTTAAAAGGCTTCCAAAGGGCGGCTGGGGGCAGTGAGAGGGCACCTTTAAAAGTAGATGCAAAGTGCTTACCACCCAGCCACCCACCCGTATGGCGGTGGTGTGGTTCTGAAATTGACCTGGCCTCTAAAGATGCGCGGAGGCCATTTGTGTGACCACACAATGAAGAGAAAGTGTTGCTACCATTTCTCCACCACTACCATGTCTTGCTGTTGTGGGAAAGGGTGGAAAGAATAACCCACCAGTAGAGGCTCCTGGGCCAAATGGGGCCAGGCCCTCCCAAGAAAGGAAAGAAAGAAAGAAATTGAATGTAAATATTTAATTGCATTATATCAGTTAAACAAATACTTCTGTGTGACCTTAATCACTGTTAACTATTTAATTCTAGTGTTATTTTGGTTTTCCCATTGCTTCTCTCATGTCTGACTCATGGGTTTAGGCTCTCGCTAGAAGAGGAAAGGACCTGCAGATTACAGATCACATGACAAGATTTCTTTGTTCCAGGCCTCTCAATACAAGGAAGGCAAAACTGGCTTCTCTTGTTTTGGCCCCCTCTGGGCAGAAAAGTCCTATGGAAACTGCTGAGCTCGCAAATGATCAGCCAACAGACATTTTCAGCAAACAGGAATTTTCAGCCAATCACATAAAGCACAAGGGCACAAATTAATCTTGGGCAGGGTTGGCCCCTTGGATGCTCCTTCATCATACAACTTCTCTCTGATTGGTCAGCTTTCCACTGTGAGGGCTGGGCCGTGCACACAGAGTGGGAAGAAGAGGCACAGTTCTAAAGAGCAGGTTATTCCCCTCCCCTTTTACTTTGCTGTTTCTAGATAAAGCAGAAAGGCCTGGCTCTAGTGGATGGAATGCAAGTTAAGTAGGCCTAGGCCAGTAGGCCTTTATTTTCCAATTTCAGTTCCAGTTCGGGTTGGCAACTCCTACTGAAGCTATTTCTTCAGGATCCCCCCGCCCAAGTTTTACACAGTATTAACCTAGGTGTCTCCAGATGGCTCTCATCAAGAACATTTGTGGGTTTTTAAAAACACAACAACCCTCATCTATGCTTATAACAACAGTGCATACAGATATCATTTACATGTTGTCTATTTTTATAAGCTCGCAATAGACTTAATATCCACTTTATTTCTCTGTTTTGCAAAGGCTTACAGACTCAAAACTGAGGATTGCACATTCTCCCCTCCCTTACCAATAATACATTATTTTGTGGTCTGTTGTTTTTTGTTGCATCAAAATAAGGTTTTGCAAAATGAATCATGGAGACTAGTTTTTATAGATGCCCTTTTGCCCTGCCCCTGAAGTGCTTGCTTATTCTTAAATTCTTAAAAAATGGGGTAAATCCAGGTACAGTTTGAAATCAGATTGATGGTCAATATATATTTCCCTATATTGTCTGCAATTTGGCATCTTTTCCCTCTTGATAGATGTTTTGGCAAGATAATCCAAATTAATTTTTTGTGAGGAAGAAGTTGTATTTGGCAATTTGTCTGATAATTTTTTAAAAAATATTTTTTATTCAGCCTGGGAAAAATTATGGAAAACTGATTTAAAATTTACTGCATGTTATGCTTTAAAAGAAAATTATTATAAAATGATGTATAAATGGTATCTGACACCAAAAAAATTGGCATTAATGTATATAAATGTTTCAAACAAATGTTGGAAGTGTGGACACTCTGAAGGCACTTCTTTTCATTTGTGGTGGAACCGTGGGAAGGCTAAAGCCTATTGGGATATTATATATAATGAGTTAAAGAAAATATTTAAAATGACATTTCCTAAGAAGCCAGAATCCTTCCTGCTGGGGATAACACAAGGTGTGATTTCTACAACTAACTTAACATTTTTTATGTACGCTTCTACGACAGCCGGAATTATATATGCACAGAAATGGAAGAGTAATGAACTGCCTTCAAAAGACGATTGGCTGATAAAAATTTTGGAATATGCGGAGATGGCAAAACTTACAACACTGATAAGAGATCAAAATTTGGAAGGCTTCAAAGAAGATTGGAAACCATTCTTGTTGTATCTAAAGGATAAATTCCCTACTATGGACTTTATAGCAGGGTTTGAAATTTAGTAAAAAAACTGCAGGTTGGGTAGATTAACTGTGTTTGTAAGGGTTTAAATTTATGTTTTGAATTATTATTACAGCAAGGGTAAACTTTATAGCTGATGATTCACGAAGAGAGGTGTGCGGGAAATCCACTTTTGTGTAATATTGTAATGAATGAAAATATTATTATTGTTAAAATCAATAAAAATTGAATTTGAAAAAAAATAAAAATAAAAATATTATTTATTCAGTTTTTCCACAACACAAAAAGGAAAGCACAAATAAGCAATTTGTTTGATAATTTGAATAACTTCTTGACCATACTTAGTGGTATTCAAAGGTATACTGCCCCTGAATCTGGATGATTCACATTATAGCCATCATAACTAAAAGCCAGTGACAGGCCTTTCTTTCTCTATGGATTTGTCTAATCCATGTTTATATCCTAGCTGTGTTAAATTGGTGTGAGTATGTATGTCCTTGGATGGACCTGCCAGTAGGGGAATTATGGATCCTTGAGGAGGGTGTTAGAGGCCATAGGAAGCTGCCTTCTACTGTTCTATGTTTTAATATTTGTGTGTAGTGTAGGAGAGATTTTATCTTGGGGATATATGGGAACTGGTATTCAATATGGTGAATAATAGTATTTACTAGCTGAACCCGCACAGAGCATCTGTGTGGTAGTTCACTTCCTTTTTGGGTTTAGTTGGGAGAATTCGTTTGGCTGGTCCTCCCACAGCTCTCTCACTCGCTCTGTCCCCCCCCAACAGCTCTCTCGCTTGCTCTGTCCCCCCCCCCACAGCGCCTCTCACGCTCCCTCTGTTTCCTCCCCCGTGACTCTCTCTCTCGCTCTGTCTCTCCCCCCTCCGCGACTCTCTCACTCGCTTTGTCTCTCCCCCCTCCGCGACCCTCTCACTCGCTGTCTCTCCCCCCTCCGCGACTCTCTTGCTCGCTCTGTCTCTCCCCCTTCCGCAACTCTCTTGCTCGCTCTGTCTCTCCCCCCACGCGCCTCTCTCGCTCACTCTGTCTCTCCCCCGCGCGCCTCTCTCGCTTGCTCTGTCTCTCCCCCCGCGCACCTCTCTCGCTCACTCTGTCTCTCCCCCCGCGCGCCTCTCTCGCTCGCTTGGTCTCTCCCCCCGCACGCCTCTCTCGCTCACTGTCTCTCCCCCCACGCGCCTCTCTCGCTCGCTCGGTCTCTCCCCCCTACGCGACTCTCTTGCTCGCTCTGTCCCCCCCACAGCGCCTCTCTCGCTCGCTCTGTACACTCCCCCACCTTCTGCCCTTCTCCTCTCCCTCCCATCCTTCTGCCCCAGCTTGCTCCCTCCTCCGTTTCCACCTCTCTCTCTCTCTTTTTCTCTCTCTCATTCGTGCTCCCCCCCCGCCTCCGCTTTTTAGCCTGCTTGTGTTTTCCCCACTGGCCGTTGCCGCATCCTCCTTCCTCCAGTCCCTGGTGTCTGGCCACCAAGCGTTCAGCCAGCTCCTTCCTGAAGCCCTCCCTCTAGAGAGCATCTTCCGAAGCGGCCAACTGTTTGTCTCTGCCCAGCCAGGCTCCCCCGCTTTCTCTCCCCTCCCTTCTGCCCCAGTCCGTTCAGTTCTCCTCTCCACTTGCCTGCTTTCCTTCCTTTCCTTTCCTCCCCAAATGGCCACTTCCCTATGCGGCCAACCGCTGCCCAGCCAATCCGGCGTCTCCACCGCCCAGCCAATCTGCTGGGTTTCCGGGACTTATCCCCACAGGGGCACGTCTATGAGACTTAATATAATAGATATTACGTTTGAGTGTTAAACATACTTCATAGATACAATTCCATGAACCATGATAAAAGTACTGTAAATTAGGTTAGTTGGGGCAATGGAGTTAAGTGATATCAGTTGGCTACCTACTACATGGGAACATAGGAAGCGGCCATATACTGAATCAGACCATAGGGCCATGTAGCTCAGTATCGTCTACACAGACTGGCAGCAGCTTCTCCAAGGTTGCAGGCAGGAGTCTCTCTCAGCCCTATCTTGGAGATGCCAGGGAGAGAACTTGGAACCTTCTGCTCTGCCCAGAGTGTCCCCATCCCCTAAGGGGAATATCTTACAGTACTCACACATCAAGTCTCCCATTCTTATGCAACCGGGGCATACCCTGCTTAGCTAAGGGGACAAGTCATGCTTGCTACCACAAGACCAGCTCTCTTCTCCCATTCTTGCAGATGTGATTCTACTGCCCTTTGAATCTTTGGCTTCACATTGGCATATGGTGGTTATCCAAAAGTGTGTAACCCCACCCCCGCCATGTTCCCTCAGACAGGGATTCTCAGATGTAGTTGACTACAGCTCCCACAATCCCCAAGCAAAAGCCATTGCACCTGTGGATTCTGGGAGCTGTAGTCAACAACTTCTGGGAATCCCTCTTAGGGGGAACACTGCCCCCCGAAAAAGTATGTGTGTTGTAATGGCATGACAAAAAGCCCAAATTGGCCCCACTAACTTCAGACTTCACCAGCCACCACTGCCACCCACCCAACACAGATACCCATATACTATCCACCCATGAGTACCCTTCCCTCCTCTCCCACGATTCAGGTAAGCTTGGGGGAAAACAGGGCTGGGGGGGACATGCTTGGAGGGCAGGTGAAAACACAATGAAGCGGGCTAGTGTATGGTTTTGCCAATGCAACTTGGCACCACCCAGTTGAGTTGGAGAAGGGAGGCAGGAAAAGCATTATGGGTGCTGTCTTCAAGCCAACTAAAGATCTGTGAGAAAGGGTACATAGGCTTGCATTCTTCATGTGACAGTCAATGGACAGACAACAAAAGAGCCCATAGGAGCTCATTACTTAATTCTGGGCACAAGAGCCTTTAGCTGCCCCTTCTTTAACCTATCCCTCATGTCACGGTCACACTTAGGGAGTCCAGAGTGAATGGTTGGAGTGGGAAAGTGGCAGTGAGGCCTGGTGAAATGAGCCTAGATACAAGCTACCTTTCTCGTTGCTGGTGAAACATAAGGAGCCATTCATATTTTGTTCTAGTTTTCTGCAAATGCCATGGATACCACTGCAGGAGCATATCATTATATATTCTGACTGCAAGCATAACACAACGTGATGGCTTTAATAGATGTATGCATATTGTTGCTGCTGCCACCTTGACCCCATCATGAGTTGTCTGGCTTCTGGCAGAGGTCATGGCAGAAATATGGCAAGCAGAGGGCTGAAAAAGAGCTTTAGAAGAAACTACAAGTGACTTTTTGTGCGCTCTGTACTCTTTTCTTTTTAGTGGCATCTTAAGACAAGCTTTTACATGTTTCTTTCAGATTGGCAAATCATAAGGAAAGAAAAATTGCAAAGAGAAACATCGCATGAGAAAATTCATATTAGAGAAAATTAGTTGCTCCAATTAGGCACAGCTGGTAGATTCTGCTCAGGAGGTTTAGTAAAGAGACTCAATTACCTATCTTATTTAAAGGTCTCTATAGGTTAGAGCAGGCATGAACAGCTTTCCACACAATTCCCTACATGCAGTGATTTCCAGTCTTTAGAAACTTTTAATCATCTCTTTGCAAGTAAACATTTGCAACAAAACCAAGGAAGATGTGTCTGCAAATTGCATTTGTGAATTGATACAATAGGTTCTGCAACAAATGTACAGTGACTTGAGCACTTGTTGCATGACATTCAGGTGCCTTTGTTCTAAGTTCTTCTTTTAGATACTGCATTTCCCCCCAGAATAAAAATTTATGTTATTCTGTAAATATCTGAACTTTTGGCAATGTTCAGTTTGACTTTGATATATGTATTGAGCTTTCTGGTCATGTTTGGAATGGATTTATGTTTTTACTGATTTTGGTTTAGTTATGTTCTTTCTTTGAAACAAAGTTACAATTAAATTTCTTCTTTTAAAAACTGCATTATCTTGTTGTTGGGAAAATATGTCTTTCCCCAGCACTTTGGATTGCCACCTGGAAAATGGTTACCTGAACATCACAGACATTTGCTGGAAAGTATTTATAACATAACCAATGAATGACTGAATCTCAAGGCAAAGTGTGGAGAGGTGGATCCTTTGTTGGTTTTACCCTATATTTAGACTCTTGGTCAGTAACTACTTTTATTAAAAAAGATGTTTTGAGGAGAAGATGGAAGGTGATGGGCCAACTCTCTTCCCTCTCCTGAAAAATGGATTGTTGGAAGAAACAAAGGCCTGTGCATTGCCACACTCAACAGCCTCCCGCCTCAGTTCTCATTCCCTTGGGTTGACAAGAGATGGTTCAGTGGATATCCCTTGGGAGCTAAATTTGGCCCTGGGGCCTCTAGTTGCTGAATGCTATTTTAAATATTAGGGTTATTCACATGTTAGATTGTACTTGTACAGGTGTTTTGTGTGTGTGTGTGTGTGTGTGTGTGCGTGCGTGCGTGCATGCATGTGCGCGCATATTGTTGAAAGACTCACTACATGTGCTCATTTTAAAAGCCGCTCATGGGAACTGGAGCCTTTGAACATTTAGACTGCAACATTCAATCTACCTGTTGAATGTAACATGAATAATTGTGCACATATACAGATCTACAATCATGGCTACACTCTATGCAGATTGTATATGCATTGAATGTAAGGAATTTTTACTTGGATTGGCTGCCAAGGTGGAACTAATAATTAATATCTCTTGTCAACCCAATAATTAGTTTCACCTTAATTAGCTGAGATGTATTAATTTCAGTTCTTATACAAGTTACTTCTTTGAAAGCTATATGCTGGTGCTCATACCTTGTGTGCAAAATTCCCCATCACCCAATATCCCATTCTGTTGGGATATTCCATCATAATACAAGTGGCCAGAATTTGGGCTCAGCTTCATGGTGTAATGAGTTTGGAGTTGTGATTATGAATACCAGCTGGCTTACTCTTTTGTTAGGCAGATAACTGGCTAATAGTTAAGGGGGTCAATTGAAATTTCTTCCTTAGATTGAGCTAATGGTTGCAAAATCACCCTGGAGGGTGAAGTCATAAGAGTCTTGTAAGATGACATGTATTCTCCACGTTGGGAAGGGCTGATGGATGAGTGAGAAATGAACAAAAGCAGCAACTTTGGACAGACAGGCAGCTTTCGGAGTGAGATGGAGGGAGAGAGACTGGAACGGTGAAGCTGAGGAGAGAGCTAAAGCACCTCCGGCTGCTCTCTGAGAACTGATGTAATCTGTATCTCTGCTATTTCAGTTCCATCTAATGCTCAATTTGTAAACCTGCAAATAAACTAATTATAATAAAGATACTATAGGCCTCCAGTAATATACCCCAAATGGAAGCCAGAATCTGAAAAGGATTACATCCCTAGAACATCTCACCAGTCAGGGAAGTGGGGAGTGTGCATAACAATATGAAGAAAACTGTGCTGTAAGCTGGCTGTCTATGCTATCTATCCCACTTCACAATACTACTATTTTGTACCTCTTCAGTTATATCTAAAGGATGATGTCCACTAATTGCTTTGCTTACTAAACTCCCTCTTTTGTATAATAAAAATGAACGTGCATGAAAGTAATCAGGACCAGGTACAACAAACAGTATGAACTTACAATTGCTTCAAGAAGTAATTTTGTAGAGCTTCACTGCAGCTCCTCCTCCTACAGAAAACATTTTAGGATTTGGCTGAAATCCTGCCTGCTTCCATTAAATGTGGCCATTCTCCTGATTCTGTTATGACAGAGAATCGCTACTTGTTGGAACAATTTCAGTAGCACTGAAACCAGTTTGCCTTTTGCCAGATATATGGCTTTTGTGATTCTTCCCTGGGAGACGTTTAGAAGAATAAGTGACTATTTTGTGGTCGGTTTCAGAATCCAAAAAGTTCCTGTGTAAGCATCTATAGGCAGAGTGCTGCTTTCATCAATAACCTATTGCTAAGTGTGAAATAGGCAGGCTGCTTAGGATTTTAAGAGCCAAATGTAAATATGCTTAATGAACCGCAAGGGAATTGTGACATGGCTGAGGGGAAAGAAACTTTTAGCAGCAGATGCAGACAAAGGTATTAGATTTCAGTCTGCAGAAAAGTCAAAGACAAAGAGCAAGGAGATGGTGGCCCCCTAGAAGAGGAGGTGTCAGATTTTAGAAGCCTAAACAGCTGTAGCCTGTTTATGGAACCGGATATTTGCTATTTGAACAGTAAGAAATGAAGAAACTACAAGTAGAGGCCTAAAGAGCAGATGTCTACAACTGTCCCCAAGAGCAGAAAGAGACGGCACCAAAATGAATACACAATGTTGGTTTGGGTGGCTTGTTTCACTTTTAAAAGAGATGGCAAAAGGTGGAGGTATGAGTGCACATCCACGTGTGTTTTGCCAGCACATATACTGTGCAAAGTGACCTTGAGAAGAAGTGTAGGAAAGAATCAAAGCCCCAGTCCAGCCGTAAGCATGTGATCAAAGATGCTACACCACCGTGGCCCTGCACGGGATGGGGATGTGCATTCTTATGCCAATCCATGTTGTTAAGTGGACAGGAAAGGTGTATACTCATCCACACCATGCATTATGAAAGAGAGTCATATTGGATGCTTTGCATTTGGATCATGCACATTACAATGCAGATGGGCATTCCTGATCCAGCGAGGAAAGCCACGTGGAGACCAGTTTCCATGTGCTGAGTGCAGATTTATGTTATGAAAAGGAATTAATTAGTGTGCAACTAGATGAAATCTGAGTTTTGTTTAAGAGCTGCCATGGTTTTGAAAAGGGAAAGTACAGCAGGGAGGGGTGGTGGTTGGACTGGGGTCATGACACTGAAGGAGAAGTTTTAATACATTTCCTTCTGCATTATTTTCCCCCAATTGGAACCACCCCTTCCTAGAGCGACTATTTCCTCTGTGGAGCAAATAGCTCTAGCTCTCTCTCTCTCTGTGATTTGGCTTGATATAATCGCATTGTGAGTATGCAACTCCCATCATCCAGAGCAACAGTGGCCAATAGATAGGGATCATGGGAGTTGTAGTCCAACATCTGCAAGAGAGCTGAAGATGTGCAGCCCTGTCCCAGAGCCCTAGTCTTCCATAGCAGAAAGGTAAGAAGTACTGTGGCATGGCACCCTCGAGATGAACTGATTTTTAGCAGCCAAGTTTGCCTGGAAGCAAATCAAAAGAGAGTAAAAAAATGTTCTTCATAATCCCATGAGGGTAATTCATGCATTACATAGCACCAGCAGCGCACAGCACTATTCAGTCTACCCTGACTTGAGGTCTTAATCTAGGAGACATTCTGTTACGGACAGCTGTGGGTTAGATTTGCAAGGGTAACCCCCCCGCCCTTCTTCTTCTTCTTCTTCTTCTTCTTCTTCTTCTTCTTCTTCTTCTTCTTCTTCTTCTTCTTCTTCTTCATTTAAAGAAAGAGTTCAGGAAAATGGCATGTTTCTGAATGTTAACAATGCTAGTATCAATGTCAAGAGGAAAACAAGTGAGAAAGAAACCATAAAATGTTTTTATTGCTCTTAGCAGAGTAACATTTCTGTGTACATCATATGGTTTAAATTTGCAACAGTCTAGCTGTATTAGCCTTCCATTAGTTATACACCAATGCACCCAGAGGGAGAGGTCCAGTCACAAATAGCTACTAAATGCTCGACCATTTTATTACTGATTGGGAGATGCATTTCCAGGCTTTAAACTAGATTAATAAACTGTTAGCTTGTGTGGAGGACTTGGGATCTCTAATTACCAAATATTGCCCAGGATTCTTAGGGGAAAAATAATTCCCAGGGCTCTTTGTGGAGGGGGAAAAGTCAAATTCAAATGGCATCTTATCCATTAACCATTATTCATTCATTCATTCATTCATTCATTCAATTTCTATACTGCCCTTCCAAAAATGGCTCAGGGTGGTTTACACAAAGAAATAATAAATAAGTAAGATGGATCCCTGTCCCCAGAGGGCTCGCAATCTAAAAAGAAACATGAGATAGACACCAGCCACAGTCACTGGAGGTACTGTGCTGGGGGTGAATAGGGCCAGTTACTCTCCCCCTGCTCAGTAAAGAGAATCACCACGTTAAAAGGTGCCATTTGGCGGCTTTGTGCAAGTCGCCCCCAGCACCCGCCATCCTTCCCTGCAATATGGGGATAATCCTGCTGATCTACCTCACAGGTTGCTGTAAAGATTATTGAGATAATGTATGTGAAGAACCTTCAACCCGCTATGTGAGGAGATCAAAATGCTATATTGAATACATCTAGTTGAGGCAAAGCACCACAACAAATGTCTAATTATACAAAAGAAATCTAACACAGTTCTTGTACAACATAGAGAAGGCCAGAAGCATGGCAAGTTTGGTGTGGGTCTGGGACAGAAAGTAAAGATGGGCCTTCACCTTCCAGCTTTTTCAGAGAAGTGCAAGGAGAAAGCAAAGAGCAAGCTGTCACCCAGCCAGTGGAGGCTCCCCTCCCTCAGGGACATCCTCCAAAAACTCAGAACCAGTGTGGCATTAGGGGGTTCAATAAGACTATTATTCATTTTGTGGTGAATGGAAAGTGAACCACATCTGGTTCATTTAGTCCAGTTTCCATTAATCAGAACACAAATACCTGTGGGCCATAAAGGGACTAGATGGCAAAGGGACCTTTCAGTATATTTAGGTCTCATTAATTTTCATGATGAAGTGGAGATGAGGGGGCTGGGCAGATCAGCAGAGCCCTCCCCCCTCCTTTTTAAAAGCAGTGTAAAATGAGCATCAAAGCTCCTTCTGAGGCCTACCTCCTGGTGGCCACCTTTTTGGTCAGCAGTGCTGATCATCTGTTTGAGGACAGGAGGGAAGCAAATTCCTAGAATTGCTGCCCCCCAAAGATTACTGGTGCAGTAAGAGCTGATGTTAGTTCAAACCAGCTGTGTGCCGTCTAGAGGACATCATGTGTACACTTGCCCATATACACCATCTCTTATAATACATACCCAGAATGGCCATTGATACTTAAACATGTATTCCCATGTGGATATAACATTTGCTGCTTATTTCTAATTTTATATGGGAATAAAATTATTTGAAAATGTTTGAGGGGAAGAGTTTGGCATACTTTAGATTAGAATCTGACATTCTTTTATGCATCTTGAAAAGACATAAATAGAAACTTACTATGTCATCAGGTTCTACTTACTGAAGCTTTCATACTGGTCCTGAAATAGTCTGGAAGAATGCATTAAAAACCCATTGGTGTGATTTTCATTAACATAGTGACTGCACCTGTCTTTCACTTTAGCTTACATTGTAAGATCTTGGTACCCCTGAAAACCAGTGTTTGCACCTTTACGCCATTGAAAGGAAAAAATAAATATAGCTCTAAAAAAGGATATGCTCTTAAGCATTCCTAAAATAGTTAGTCTCTGAGGTATGTAGCAAATCATGCAGCCACAATGGTGTATGGTGTGTGGTAGAAATGTTTTTTTTATTGATACCCTTGTGGAACGTCCAGCAAAACTCATTCATGGCTTCGTCACTTGATAGGAATGTGGCTATTCCAGACGTGTGTGAATAAAACGACTATACTAAACATTCATGCATTTTTAATATATTTTAAGCTGTGGTGAATCGTAAAAAAATCATATAAACAATTGCAAGAATTTTAGCTTGCTGTAGCACCTGATAGCCAAAGTTTCAGCTGAAGCAAGTTTCAGAAAATCTCAAAAGGTAGCTTCTTAACTGGGGATGCTTGACAAAAAATATCAGCTTCTGCAGTGCTGAGTCAGCTGTCTTGGGCCCAGAGTGTTGTTGTCAAGCATGAATAATAGCTCCAAGAAAAATTATGTACCAGTCAGTCTATTTCCAAGTACTGTTCCGTTTATTCAACTTAATTCAACGTCTCTCTTATGGCTGACGAGCTTGACTAGGCCTGGAGCAGAAATGTATTCTGCTGAATTTTGAAAAGTCTGCTGTGTTTTTCCTCCCCATCACAAACCAACATCTTGTTAAAAACTAGAAGAACTTTCTATCTTCCAGAGAAAGACAATGAAAATGCCTTGTTCTACAGTCAGAACGACTTTGGTCACTCTAAGTAATTGGTTAGTTGGTTAGTGCCAAACTGGACAGTTATTTCAAAGCTTTCCCATTCACAGATTGCTAGGATCAACATTCATTGCAAAATGATACATAATTTAGAAAATATGTCATACATCTTAACTGAAGGTGTGTGTGTGTGTGTGTGTGTGTGTGTGTGTGTGCGCGTGCTACTAAGATTGATGCAAAAGTGAAACCCTAGCCTTTGACTCCAGAAGAGAAAACAAAAACTATCTGGTTTACATAAACATCCATGAATGATGTATGTGCTTTAACTAAAAAAAAGTCTGATTATTTCTGTTTGATCCATGGCTGGAAGTGTAAATCATTAGCCTCTTGCAAGATGTGGGGGGATATTTGAGCAGTAAACATTTTAATGTAGACCAGTTTCTGGGGCTGCAAAAGAGTGCCTTTCAAGCAAGAAGACACAAGAGCAACTGTAAAGCTGTCTCCATTCATACCCTTTGAAATATTAAACTGTGAACTCCGACCACCGAGAAATGTCAGGCACGCCAAATTATGTTTACAGCAACTGAATCCCTCAGCTTCTTTCAACATGACTTTGTGATACTTTAATAAATATCTGCAGAGTAGCATAGTTAACTTTGATTGTCTCTTCTGAATAAAGACATCATTTAAAACTTGATTTCCCACTGTTGTACAATAATATAAAATAATTATTTTAAGGCACAGCAGAATAATGAGCAGTGAAATGAAGCGAATCCCTAGGCTCACAGGATAACGGTGCATGTGCACAACTATTAAAATTAATGTTCTTCTGTATTTTTGGTAAGCATTTCCCAGCAGTTTTGTTTATGTAGCATATTAGATCGCATAGGCAGATCTGGGGGTGACACAGTGCTATTAAGATGGGTTTTTAAAGTCCCTTTTAATTATTTCATTCTATAATAAAAAGAGAGCCTAAGGTTCTAGTATTGGCTTAGCCAAGAACCTTCACTGAGCACTAGGGACATGGAACAGCACCTCCTATTGGCCGGAGGTGTTGCTTATATAATCATTACAATATTTTGAAGATCAAGTTTAAAACTTTTACCAATAAATAGGGCATGATCAGGCCAAAGTTAAGTCCCAACAATGAGGGTGAGTTGCCAGCTCTCCTAGGATTGACTTGGACTCTCCAGAAATTGACATCAATCTCCAGGAGGCTATTAAAAGCAATCCTGGAGATTTCAAGAGATTTATTTATTTATTTATTTTACATATTTGTATACTGCCCAAAATGCAAGTCTCTGGGCGGATTACAACAAAACAATAAAAACAACAAATGAAAAGGTTAAAACATTACCCAGGGCCCAAGCCAGTTCCTGGAAAACAACCTGGAAAAAAGAAATAATTGAGAATATCTTCAGGCAGAATTGGCAAGCATTCCAGAAAAAGCACCCAATGATTATGTGGCTCCCCAAAAGGCCTTGCTTCTTTGAAGGTGCTTCTTTGAAACCCACAACATGATTTCAGTGGGAGAAAGTTAAATGGGTACATTTACAGCTGTATCTATTTAAATCATTTTCACACTGCCTTTCTGTTGGGCAGTTTAATTCCAATTAAAATAAATTAATTGCAAGTGCCCAACATTGGCTCATGTCCCTAATAACAAAAATCAGTTGCAACTGAGAGTTCTATTCTATAGCTTATTATTGACATTGCTTAGTAGCAAGCAAAGTGAATGCTACAAATGGATCCAGGGGCGTAACTATAATAGGGCAAGGGAAGACAGTTGTCTGGGAGCTCACTGCTTTGGGGGGGGCAGAGGCAGGTCACATGACTCTCTCCCCCAGCCATGCACCCGCCTGGGCTTCCTTCAGTTGTATTCATCCTCCGAAATTGATGATGTTCTATTGTTGCACATAGGTTATATAGATATAGATATAGACATAGACATAGACATAGACATAGACATAGACATAGACATAGACAGAGATATGTCACTATGCTTTTTGTTACCACTTTTCAGCCTCACTGATTTAAGATTTCTTTACTTCATGAGCTGAACTTTAGATTGTGTCTAAATGTGGGGGGGGGGGGGCATTTTAAAATCTTGTCTCTGGGCCCACTCCAACCTTGCTATGCCCCTGAATGGATCACCTCTTCTGCTGAAAAAGGGTATTGGGTGGAGCCCAAATATGCTAGTTTAAAGACAGTTCTTCAAAGCCTCCCACTCCAATGACATGAAGAAAAGTTGTTGGGATATTCAATCCTCTATGGATTGTTTTACAAATATATCTTACTGGGATGGATGTGAAGGTCCAGGCAGATAGTCCACATATGTTCAAAAGCAGACCTGACCAAAAGTCTCTTGATTCCCTCTATGTTCCTCCCAGAAAACCATGCTGGAAAACTCTAAACTGGAAGGGTAATGCAGATGGACAATAGTAGGTCACATTGAAGCCAAGAGCTGATTGTGATGGCAATAGTATTTAAACTTCGCTCTCTCTCTCTCTCTCTCTGTATGTATATAGGTTACACTGCTGATAGAGGAAGATTTCCTATCACCTTTCATCCTGTTAAGCAAGATAGTCAAATGGATAAACATATATGAAGCAGCCAACTAACCAGTTTCCAAATCAAAGGTGTGAAAAACTGTTCTACTGGATGTTCAACATTAATGTGACAATCAAAACATCCATTCTATCCATGAGTTCAAAATGAGTTATTTGGTACACAAAACTGCCTTCAGCGGAAAATTGGGAGAAAATAAGAGTTTTCTTTGGGTATTTCCAGTTATTAGTCCCAGAGAACTCAAAAAGGCAAACAAAATTGAAACACTTATGCACAGAAAAATGTGAGACTCCTGCA
Source organism: Hemicordylus capensis (assembly GCF_027244095.1). Lineage (NCBI taxonomy): Eukaryota > Metazoa > Chordata > Lepidosauria > Squamata > Cordylidae > Hemicordylus > Hemicordylus capensis. The sequence goes on along the minus strand of NC_069657.1, from coordinate 179,341,487 downwards.
GACACTGCAAGAAATTGTGACATGTAGATAGGAAATGCACATGCACACACACTCTTTTATCTTACTTCCCTAAATATGATATCATGTCTTCATGTCTAGTACTGGTACTGTGAATATTTATATACTGCTTTTCAACAAAAGTTGCCCAAGTGATTTACATAGATATAAATTAAATTAAATTAAATTAAATTAAATGGCTCCCATGGCCCAAAGGGCTCACAATCTAAAAAAGAATAATAAGGTAGACACCAGCAACAGCCACTGGAAGGATGCTGTGCTGCGGGTGGATAGGGACATTTGCTTTCCCCGCCTATATAAATAGAATCACCACTTTAAAAAGACGCCTCTTTGCTCAGTTATCAGGGGATGTCTGCATATCATATATTTATCATTTATTTTTGGAAAATGCTGAAGCTATTCAGATTGCCCTGTCTAGCTAGGCTAGACATAAAGGTAAAGTGTGCCGTCGAGTCAATTTCGACTCCTGGCGCCCACAGAGCCCTGTGGGTTTTTTTGGTAGAATACAGGAGGGGTTTACCATTGTCTCCTCCCGTGCAGTATGAGATGATGACTGTAAGGAGGCTAATATGGTTGATGGACATGATATATAAACATAACCCTCATGTAAAGAGGCAGCATACTTCTGAATACTATATGCTGGGGACATTGGTGTAGCCACTATTGGACAAGGGGAGGGACAAATGTCCCTGAGCCTCTGGGGTCTGAGGGCTGCCACGGCACCCCCTTGACCCTTCCTCAAATATCAGAGGAAGGAATCCTTTTCATTCCCTGCTTGTGCTCAGTCTTCTTGAAAACAGATTGCTTGACAGGTCTACTTCTATCTGCTCTAGTAAAGCAATATAGATTGAGGGTGTGGAGCTGATTTTGGATATATAGGAACAGAGGAATCTGCTGTATACTGAGTCAGACCATTGGTCTATCTAGCTCAGAACTGTCTTCACAGACGGGCAGCCTCCAAGGTTGCAGGCGGGAATCTTTCTCAGCCCTATCATGGAGAAGCCGGGGAGGGAACTTGAAGCCTTCTGCTCTTCCCAGAGCAGCTCCATCCCCTGAGGGGAGTATCATACACTGCTCACACTTCTATTCTCCCATTCATATGCAACCAGGGTGGATCCTGCTTAGCTAAGGGGACAAGTCATGCTTGCTACCACAAGACCAGCTCTCCTTTCCTGGTGAATTAGAGATTAGAAGGCCTAGAAAAAATCTGAGAAATGGGGAAAAAAAATTCTCCCCATTTTTCTGAAATAAACCCAGAAATTTTGGTGGAAAACAGAACCTATTTTTGTTCCAGTTTTCCCCCCAGGCCTTCACATTATTATTATTATTATTATTATTATTATTATTATTATTATTATTATTAACATTTTATATCCCATTCTTCCTCCAAGGAGCCCAGAGTGGTGTACCACATACTTAAGTTTCTCCTCACAACAACCCTGTGAAGTAGGTTAGGCTGAGAGAGAAGTGACTGACCCAGAGTCATTATGGCTGAATGGGGATTTGAACTCGGGTCTCCCCAGTCCTAGTCCAGCACTTTAACCACTATACCCTGTATAGTACTAGATCTATATGAAGTATAGTATAGTACTTTGGTATACTATGGTATACCGTAGTACTACGGTACTATGTATATGTAGTACCACGTATAGTAGTATGGTATATAGTATTTCATCTACGGTATAGTACTTCATCTATATGAAGTAGTAATATGACTTGTTTTAGAATGTTTTTTTAAAAACTTGCTGAAACAAAATCTTAATTTTCCAATGTGTATTGCCATATTTTATGGAATTACCACTAACCAACTCTCATCAGCCTTTTCTAGCACTGCAAAATGTCTGCTGTAATTAGGACCTGGACATTTGGGATTAGCAGTGATAACTACAAGGGTTAGCATGTGATGTGGTTTGTTGAAGTTGATGCTTTCCCCTCTCCCCTCTTATTGGCTCATCTTGCAGGAACTTCTTATTCATGTGCCATATAAATGATGCATGCCTATTAAGGAGCTCTTCTTTCCATTGTATGGCTAATTGTCATGTCACAGTTTGGTATGGCTGGCTGTACAACATCTCTTTACAAGTTAAGAGTACTAATGGGCTGTCTTTTTTCACTCTAGGTGAAAACTGTTTAGTTTTTGCACTCTTTCCTCATATGATCTGCCTTCTTTTATGGTATAGTGGCTCTTGAATAAATTTGTCCACATGTTTCTTGAGGCATGCAGCACTGAACCAAGTACACTCTATGATGTCTCACATCCTGAGCATTATTTTAACAAATGTATTTTTATTGCACAATTATCATCTGTTGGTACACATGTATTTCTCATATGACAAGATTAAGTATCAGATCCTGATCATATGACCAAAGTGTCAGTGGCCTTATTCAGCCCTCATACAATCTGTGTACATAGGTGCCAATCTGTATGCAGGCACAGTTATTTACATATTATATTGAATGCAGGTGCAGCAGTACACTTCCTATCTGTATCCTGCATTTCAGAGGGCCTGTACCCAGGTTCACTTTTAAAAAACATTCAGGTACAGTTATTCATACAAACACATTCAGATGTACAAACATCTGAACACAGTTATGACATCATGTCTGAATAGGGCTAGATATCAGTGTGTCTTTCCAGCCATGTGATTGGAATGTTTATGTAAAATCCAACCATGCAGTCCAGACCACATGCATAAAATGACCTTGTATAAGGTGACTTCAGTTTTAATTCACTCAGTATTTACTATTGTATGAAGGAACCATTTGCATTCCTAGTGACAATTCAAGTCACTGAAGATGAAAAGTGGCAACAGTCCTGTGAGCAATATGGCTGGCAGCTTACAATAATTAAATCAACATTTTAATCATCAACATTAATTTTGGAGTTGGACAGACATATAAATTATAGCTTAAAGTGCTTTAAAAAGCTGAGCCCTATCAGCATAGAAGGTGTGATTTTGGAAGGTGCTAAGGATTCTACCAAGCTGCTGAAACGGAAGCTTAATATTAAGCACATGATGTATAAAGAATATCTTCAAAATGGAATGCTGAAGACTGAAATATTTGTCCCATAGCAGAAGCAGAAGAACAATAGTAGAGGTTGGATCCAAAAAACGTGAGTCTAATCCATGAGCCAGACCCAGTAATTTTGGTCATCAGGACCATCTCAGGGGATGAATGCTCATAATGCTTTTGGGGGGGGGGGGCATCTATCCCCTTAGAGAAGGAAAATAGATGATAGCATAGCTGCACTTAGTTTTTTGTGTGTTCTTTATCCCTATCCCCAAAACATTAGGGTAAAACTGCAGTAATTTTTGCACTGAGGAAAGATTTAGGGTCAGTGTCAGGGTCAGGGTCAGTGTAACAAATGGTTGTGCTCTCTCCATGGAGTAATCTTTGAAGGACATCTCTGCCCACTTTAATTTCCATTGCTCTGACAACACTGATAAAATTGTATAGTAGTTCTTGTGTTGTTGTTTTTTTAAAAAACTTTTACAAACTTTTAAAACATCATTGCAAATTTGGCCATTGCGGGCCCAGTGGTCAGGTCAGTGAAAGCATGTTGACACACTGAAAGCTGGAAATATTGCAGTGCTCCCTCTAACAGGGATTCCCAGATGTTGTTGACTACAACTCCCATAATCCCCAAGCAAAAGCCACTGCAGCTGGGGATTCTGGGAGTTGTAGTCAACAGCTCCTGGGAATCCCTGTTTGAGGGAACACTTATTTTCTGTCCCTAGGGGTGTAGACCTTGTCCAAAATCACAAGGAACATTTGTCCCTTGAGATATACCAACCACACCAGCTGGCTGCTGTGCTAGTAGGGTTCTCCTTCCACTACAGGTCTTTCCCTATCCACTTCTCCTCAATACAGCATTCTGTGCATCATTCAAAATCTCTACTTGAGCACCCTGGAATTGACAGAAATTGGATGAGCACCTTTCATGAACAGAAGTGCCTTTCTACTTGCACAAAGTACCTTGGGGTGCAACTCTACAATGCTACTTGTATTTAAATTATTTTTTAATATTTTTATGAATAAAAATTAAGTAATAATAGTAAAAACAAAAGAACAAACATTAAAGGGAACCATTATGAATGGTTAATTTAATTTGAAATGTACTTAATCTTAATTCTCCCAGCATCATATCTTTATGCAACCAATTTGGTATTAGCCCTGATGTGATAAGTATCTGTATTGTTGATTTATAGTGCAATTCTGTGCATGTTTATTCGGAAGTAATTTCCATTGAGTTCAGTGGGGTTTGCTCTCAAGTGGTTGTTCACTGGCTTGCAGTCTTAAGGTTTAATAAGTTAATGTGGAGCTAAAGGTTTGGGGCTTATTAGCAAGGGCTTTATTAGCTTTGTGTAAGCTAGCGATTGCATTAGAAAGAAATCTTCACAATTTCTTATCTTCATTGAAAGAATGATTTTTTTTTAAAAAAGGATCTTTTGGAAAGTCAGTTTCCCCCCAAGGAAGTCATAGTTGTGAAAGACATGAGATTTCTGATTCATGTACTCTTCTGGGGGGAAAAGGAGTGAAGTACCGTAACTGAGTTTCATTATCCAGTAGATTTTTCTTTTTTATTTACTCCATTTTCTGCAGTTCTAATTTGGCCAGCCTCCCTCAAAATAAAGATTTTTGTAATGCAGAAATATTGCTGTGTGTTTACATCTGACATTTTATTGCTATTGGTTTCACCATTATGTTCCTCCGGGGTATAAAACCCATTAGTTTCCAATAATATTAATGCAGATGGGAGGAAAACATTTTGACAGAAAAGAAATCCCAAGCAATCCACAAAGAAATCCACTTATAATCTTAGTGTCCATCACACAGAGAATGTATTTCTTTGCCGCCACATCACACAAGTGCCTGCACCTTTTAGTGCAAAATGGAACTAACCTAATTTCACTCTCCCGTCTACTGGTAGTTTCAAAGTTATATAAATGTAATCTCACTTACTCTTGCAGTTCTGAAATGATATAAAACAGCCAATCTGTCAAGAATAACAAGATTGTCTTTAAATTCAGTGCCTTGTGTTTTTTTTTGCCCCAGCAGTTTTATAGTTGTAGAAGACACTTTAAATTGCATTCAGTTTGAGCTTAGAATTCACAGAGAGCCAAAATCCCTGCCACTAGTGAAAAACAAAACACCCACCTTGTTACTTACTGCATCTTTTCCACATCATTTCCACCAGGATCTTAAGCTAGGCTAGAGCTGTCATTGTTTTTCTGAGCAGGGCTACTGTGCATGGAGCACAGAAATAATGCAGCAACATTACTGCACACACTGCTTCTGACATGCTTTTTCCCTCACAACCAGAAGTGAGAGCACAATCAGAAGTCCCCTGTGGCACGGCACTGAGATGCATCCTGTAAGAGTTGAGCCTGTCTAAATTATTTTAATAACATCCACTCTGCCTCTGACCCAACTGGACTTAATGCAAGATGATAGCATCAGCCAAATATGAGTCCTGTATCCTTCTGCAAGCCTTTTCCCATTAGAGAAAGACTGGCAGAGGAAAAGGCAGCAGTTGCATCTTGGTTTTAAGAAAGTGCCAAGGACTCCTGTGTCCTCTGCTAGTTGGTGGATTGAAGGCCTTATTAAGCTTGTTTGACATTTTTGACAGCTTGGCACCATGGTCCGCTGAACCTTCTAAAAGTATACATGACTAACTAGCAGTTTCTCATCTAGTTAGGGAGGAAAAACTGTCCTGTCTCGTCTTCTCCTTGCTTCAAATACTACTCATGGATGGTATCCAGATTCACTCTGCAGTACCTCAATGGACTCGGTTGTGCACATTCCAGTAGAGCACAGAGCTGGGTGGACTGCGCTCTTCTTGAGAGTGGGGGATTCAAGGATGTGGGGGAGTCTGTGGGGGGGATGCTCAAAGTCGCACAATCTCTTGTGCTCTCGTTATGCTTGCACAACAGGGATGTTTCACAGGAGGAGGAGTGCCACTGGTTGTGTGCCTTGTTCTGCAAGCTCAGCACCAGTCTGGAATGCAAGCTTCCAACTTAGCGGAAATAGCTTTCAAAACATCCTTGCACTATGGAAACTATGAAATCCTTTTGGTGCATCTGTTTAATCAGATGTGTTTGGATGTGCATATATATTGAGTATATAATTTGTTCTAGTACCATGACTGTACAGACATCAGACTTCCAGCCTGATTTTTTTTTTTTTGCATTGTTCCCTTAGCCTTGAGACAAGGTGTTTTGTGGCTTTGCAAATCTGTTTATCTGTTTACGTCATCATTTATACCTAGGGTTTACAGTAAAAGCTGCTTTAAGCAAATGACATTAATAGCACTAACGTCCCTCCTAACATGAAGAAGTGGCATATAAATTGCTAGACTGAACAGGGCAGCATACGTGTCTTGCAGATAACATATCTGACATGGAATTGTTTCAGGCATTGTGGTTTTGCCTCATATGCATAAAAACACCACCAAGAGTTCATACAATTTCAGTAACAGAATATATATATAGTGAGATAATTGAGGGGATGAGAGCCATAGCTCAGTGGCAGAAGATCTGCTTTGCATGCGTCAGGTCTCAGGTTCAAGCCCTGGAATCACCAGGTAGGGCTGGGAGAGATTCCGGCCTGAAAGCTTGGAGGGCTGCTGCCAGTCATTGTATTGACAATACCGAGCTAGATGGATCAATGGTCTGACTCGGTGTAAGGCACCTTCCTATGTTTCTAATGTATAATGGTATTTCTAACTCATATGTTAGACTAACATACACCTCTTCTAAAAGTATTCAGGGTTTCCTCAGGACATATTACTCATAAGTACTGTGGAAACCCATCACTTCATGGCGCAGCGGGGGAAATGACTTGACTAGCAAGCCAGAGGTTGCCGGTTTGAATCCCTGCTGGTCTGTTTCCCAGACTATGTTCCCAATGTTTGTTTGTTTCCGAAACATCGGGCAGCAGTGCTATAGGAAGATGCTGAAAAGCATCATTTCATACTGCGCGGGAGGAGGCAACGGTAAACCCTTCCTGTATTCCACTAAAGACACCCGAAGGGCTCTGTAGTCTCCAGGAGTTGACACCGACTCGACGGCACACTTTATGACACCTCTGCCTCTAGCACTGGGAGGTAACTACTCATCTTAAGGATATCATGGCAGTCCTGCTTCAGATCAAGGGTCCATCACCTTTAGCATCCTGTTGCCTACAGTGGTCAGCCAAATGTGTCTGGGAAGCCAGAAGCAGGGCCTGAAATTGGTAGACCTACCTGTGTTAAGCCTGGGAATCTGAGAACTGTAAGGAAATGCATGCCCCTATCTGCATGTTGATGGCAGAATAATACCCTTGCTAAGGTAGAAAGCTGGCCAATGAGAGACAAAAGGGCAGTCAAAAGGGCAGCACTATCTACGAAAAGCCCTCTTGGTTGTGAAATATTTCTGCTGGCTGGAGGACCTGAGTCATGAGGTTAGCAAAGTTGAATTTGATGTACTTTCCTCACCAAACTCTTACAGGGAATGGAGTTCATGGGATTTTCTTATAGGAAATCCTTCTGATGAGTCACAGAAACAACAAGAAGCCTCTCTCCAGGGCATTCAGGAATGCTTGAATAAAGAATATCTGACCTGTGGAAAGTTAGCATAATTGAATGCCAAGAACAAAAAGGACAAGCTCTTAGGAAGGTTCCCAGCAACTGTATCCCACAGATCTAATCAGTCCAGTTACCCCAGATAGGAAGGAAAACTTGAAGTGACCAAACTGTACCTGCCCACCACATTCACAGGTAGGCAGTCTTTGTTTATACCTAGTCAAGAAGACCCATTCCAGTAGCCCCTTTGAATCCTTTGTAATTCCACTGGGAAACAAAGGCCAACTCAGGTACAACTGGAGGACCTCTGAGCCAGGTCAGGCAGATAGAGGGGCTGGAATGTCAGGAGTTCTGCAAGTCATGCTGCCTTCTGAACTTACCACTGTCATGGCATAGCTGATTAAGCCCCTTGCCCACAGTAGTGACTCTGAGTCAGATATTGAGGATGCAGGACCAGTACTAGCTCCAGCCCTGGAATATGACACAAACTAAAACCTGAGAGGGCACTGGGGCTGGAGTCTCCCAAAGAAGCTCCCTCATGGCTAGGGCCGTCTCAAGCACAAGCCCTCAAGCCAGCATTATTTGCAGATTACAGTGGGAGCACCATGGCTTTAGACATTTCATAAAATCCGCAAGTACTGAACTAATCCAAACATTATGTTTGAATTGTTCCGTTATCAACCACATGGGCCAGGTCTGCAAAATTGGTGACTTGTCAAACCAAATGTAGCCCACCAGCTATATATCACGGTGCCAGAAGATGGACTGTCCTCTTATTGCAGTCTCAGCTGGGTAGCAAAACCTGGAGATCGGTTGAGCTCCTGATGGGCCACCATACTTGACAGGTTGAATAAATTTGGTTTGCTGGATCACAAGTTATGCAGGTCTGACCTGACATGTAGAATTTAGACAATACCTTCATCTCATTTCCCCCTTGCATTAGCATGTGAGACTTATTAGCATTTTTAGCATTAGCATTTTTACAGACAGAAGTAGATGCTTCACTTTCATGGATTGCCTTTTGAGACATTAGTCTAATCTGGGAAGAGATACAAACTTTAGGGCAGTTTATTTAATTACTGGAGCATTAAGTTCTCCCATATAGAGCCAGTGCGGTGTATTGGTTAGAATGCTGGACTAAGACCGGGGAGACCCGAGTTCAAATCCCCATTCAGCCATGATACTAGCTGAGTGACTCTGGGCCGGTCACTTCTCTCTCAGCCTAACCTACTTCACAGGGTTGTTGTGAGGAGAAACTTCAGTATGTAGTACACCGCTCTGGGCTCCTTGGAGGAAGAGCGGGATAGAAAATGTAATAAACAAACAAACAAACAAAATAAAAATGAAGAGGATCAACAATAAAATATCAAGACAGACCTTTACAATTGACAAAACATTCTGCTCTACAAAGGAAATTAATGTAATGGGTTTGTTTTGTGCCGGCATAGTATGCAGAACTGGCTGAATATGGTAATGTGTACACACTTTAATAGGTGTGTCTCTGCAGTGGGGAGCACCATAAAAAGAACATAATGGCGGCTATGCTGTGTTAAATGCATGCACATGCTGCTGCAGCTACTACTAAAATCCACAGTAGCACAATGCTCACATCCTTCCAAAAAAAGATGGCTGAAATTCCTTACAGTGTTCTGACAATGGAAGTGTGCTCCCGTCTCCAAGTTGGTGACAGTTTAAAATTTTGTTGATATTAACAGTAACGTTATCAATTCCTTGTGCAAACTTGAAAGTTTTCATTCCATGTAAGTCATTTAGTAATGCTATCTCTGGGATCATCCCTAAAGGTTTCGTATATTTCTCCAAGTCTTTTAAAAGATGAAATGCACTTTCACTCCAAATACGTTCCTAAATGTCCATTTTACATTATTTATTTAATTTAAAATATTTAGACCTTGCACCTTCGCATAATCTCAGGGCAGTTTGCAGTACTCAGATAATCAATACAAGAATGGTAATTTCAGTCATGTCGTTGGCCCTCATGTGCTTACTTTTGTTAATGGCATGCAGAAGGGGGAGGATCTCTCTATCTCTCACCATGATGCAACAGTGGATCATGTGCTATTTACAGAGGGTGGCAGGGGAAGCAAGCATACCCTAGCCAATGACATGATTAAAGTCACAGTAAGTTTGGTCCTTAGATGTCTCCCACATCTTAAACGTGTCACATAAGGAGTGTAGTTTGCCAGTTGCTTTCAGAAGAGTGGCATCTTAGTCTGATGCAGCAAACAATGACAGTCTTGCAAGACCATACAATGAATTTGTATGAAGGTGCCACAGGACTCTGTCATCATTTTTATGACAATTATGCACATTTGAATGGGTCTTTACTCACATAATTTGCAAATGTCTTGCCTGTGAATTCCACCCCTTATCTGATTGTTTAGCACAGGGATGGGGCTATAGTTGGGCGGTGGAGAACCTTCTTTGCATGCAAAAGGTATTAGATCCCCTGGCATCTCCAGGTAGGGCTAGGAAAGACTCTTATCAAAAATGCAAATGAGCCAGAGCGAGTTGGTAGACAATGCTGAGCTAGATGGGAAAATAGTTTGACCAAATATAAGGCAGCTGTGTATTTCACTCCTAAAGTCAAGTGTGCTGTCAAGTTGATTCTGACTCCTGGCACCCACAGAGCTCTGTGGTTTTCTTTGGTAGAATACAAGAGGGGTTTGCTATTGCCTCCTCCTGCACAGTATGAGATGATGCCTTTCAGCACTTTCCTATATCGCTGCTGCCTGATATAGGTGTTTCCCTTAGTCTGGAAATCATACCAGCGGGGATTTGAACCGGCAACCTTCTGCTTGTTAGTCAAGCATTTCCCCACTCCTATATATCCTTATATTAAAGCAGGGGGAGAGGTCCCGATCCAACCCCAGCACAGCATCCCTCCAGTAACTGTTGCTGATGTCTACCTTATCTTTCTTTCAAGATTGTGAACCCTTTTGGGACAGGGAGCCATCTTATTTATTCATGTAAATACAGGTGAAACTCAGAAAATAAGAATATCGTGCAAAAGTCCATTAATTTCAGTAATGCAAATTAAAAGGTGAAACTGATATATGAGACAGACACATTACATGCAAAGCGAGATAAGTCAAGCCTTAATTTGTTATAATTGTGATGATCATGGCGTACAGCTCATGAAAACCCCCAATCCACAATCTCAGAAAATTAGAATATTACATGGAACCAAGAAGACAAGGATTGTAGAATAGAACAATATCGGACCTCTGAAAAGTATACAGTGTACTGTGCTTGATTGGCCAGCAAACTCGCCTGACCTGACCCCATAGAGAATCTATGGGGCATTGCCAAGAGAAGGATGAGAGACATGAGACCAAACAATGCAGAAGAGCTGAAGGCCGCTAATGAAGCATCCTGGTCTTCCATAATACCTCATCAGTGCCACAGGCTGATAGCATCCATGCCATGCCGCATTGAGGCAGTAATTGCTGCAAAAGGGGCCCAAACCAAGTACTGAATACATATGCATGCTTATACTTTTCAGAGGTCCGATATTGTTCTATTCTTCAATCCTTGTCTTCTTGGTTCCATGTAATATTGTAATTTTCTGAGATTGTGGATTTGGGGTTTTCATGAGCTGTATGCCATGATCATCACAAGTATAACAAATTAAGGCTTGACTTATCTTGCTTTGCATGTAATGCATCTGTCATATATATATATATATATATACACACACACACACACACACACACACACACAACTTTGAGAACTTTTGTTGAATAATGATATATACAAATATTTATAGTCATCGTCGAAAGATAGCCTTTCAGAGTGCTGAAAGTGGTATTAAGTAGTCGTCGTAGTTTCACAATTGCCAATAATAAACTGGTTTTGCTGATTTGTGTAATTTTTTTAAAAAAACCTGCAAATTCTGTTTCACTAGGTTTTGCACACATTTTGTGCAAAATCAAAGGCAATGATGTTTCTGTCATACTGCATTTAACTTTTCTTTTTTAAAAAACTATCATCTGTACAAGAATGAAAATATTGAATGCAGTGCTGGAAAGAACCAAAGATGGGGCTAGCTAGCCTTTTGGTAATTTCCCACTTCATACTTCTATGAAATATGCTTGAAATGTGTAATGCTTGGTGTCTTGCCAGTTGTTGAAAGTGGGATTTTTTGGCTTACAGCTTTACAGATACAAGAGAAAGGGGAGAGTCCTGGAACTTGATACTAGACAATCAATGTCTAAAAATAGGTGAAGCTGACACTGTGCACAGAGCAGCATTACTAGTCAGACTGGCTCCTCATTTGAGGGGCCCTTGGCAGCGAGTTTCATTGCGGCTCCTGTTACTTAGGTGGCTCCTTGAATGTGGGCCTCTCTGCCTTGCCTCCCCTTTCCTTGAGTGGGTAGCAGGCCAGGCCCTTGAGTGCGGTGCTGGCTCTTGCCGCTTTCCACTGTGGGTGCTGCGGAGAGTGTGACAACAATGACAGCAGCAGTGATAGGTAGGTCACCATGCCTCACAGAGCCAGGAGGTGAGCCAGAAGCTGACGTGCCACACCTCCTCCTTCTCTTTCCATGCTCCAGTTGAAATAGACAGGAGAAGGGAGAAGGAAAGGAAGAGGAGGTGAAGTGAGGTGGGGCAGGTTGATTGAGCGACTGTGTGCGTGCCACAAGGCAATACCCACCAAGGTAAAGGGAGGGTGTTGCATTACATACACAGATGGGAGGCCCCAGCTGCTAGCTCAAACCCCAGGATCAGTACCAGTCAGGGGCGTAGCTAGGGGAGAGGGGGCCCGTGTTCATCCCTTTCTTGGGCAGCCCCTCAGAGTGAGGGAGACAATGAAGAAAATAGGGAGGGATGGAGCTGGAGGGCCCTCAGGAGCTGGGGGCCCGTGTTCTTTGAGCCCTTTCGCTCAATTATAGCTACACCCCTGGTACCAGTGGCAACAGTGGGCCTTGCCGTGGTGCTGGGTTCTCAGCAAATGCCCAAGGTTGACATTATGTGACACTGGCCCATAGGCTCCAAATGTCCATCTACCAGGGGCAATCTCTATTTTCTGGATTCTGTCCCTGGTAAATGTCCCTATTTTGGTAATTGCCCCTATTTAATCCCTATTGTAGGTATTGTAGGGACAAAATGATTACCTACACGGTAACTGTCCCTATTTTGCCTCTTGGGGTAGCCTTGTTCAAAGTTTTTTGCACGAGTTGCTAGAGTTGTCATTCTTCAGAATTTCGTTCCCTTGCTAGAGTTTCTGGAAATTAATTCCTTGAGTAGGTATCCAGTCTTCAGCAATGCATAATAGTGGAGGAGGGTCTTGGGTCATAAGCCTTAGTATGAGAATTGGGTGTCACAAGTGTATTCCTATTTTCATCTGCAAAATGGCACTAACTACAGTGGTATCCTTTGGGTTAATTTAACACAGACATTGCTGATGGGTTCTGTGTCATGCAACAGATTTATGTGATGTTTCAGAGCTACAGCTGCCAATGATTATTCCCAGTTTATTAGTTGTTGTTTTTCCTGCTGTCGCTGCGTAGGATCCTAATCTTGCTTGCAGTGTCAGTGGAACACCATAGGCCCATTCACATGTTACGTTCAACAGTTGTACAACGAGTGTACAGTGTACACAGATACAGTCATTCACATGTTATGTCGAATGCAGATACAGAAGTGCTCTTTCTTTCTGTACCATGCATTTGAAGGGCCTGTATCCAGATTCACTTTTAAATGAACACAGGCAAAAGTCATTCACACAAACACATGTGCGACTGTGCAGGCATCTGTACACTCTTACAGCATAATGTCTGAACTGAGCTCATATCATGTTGTTCTGCCCCATTGGCAGCCCCTTCTTTCCTGGTTCATAGGACTGGTTCACAGCAAACTGTGTTGACTGTTTGCTTCCCCCTTTCCAGTTAATGCAAGTGGCCAGATCATACAAGGAACATTGTGCATGCTGAGAGTGAATGGAATATCATGGCACCAACGGATGTTCCCAATCAAAGGAGCTGAGGCCAATATGCTTGTCCTGTCTGGGCTCACAAGATACACCGCTGATAGGAGCAGACCATTCACATAAGGAGGGTGGTGGGAGAGAACATAAACTGCCAACTGTAACATGTACAGAAAGGAAAAATGATAGGCAAGCTGCAATACTCAGAAAAGCACCAAGAGAAAGAAACGTCAAGCTGGGACCTGAAGGAGAATTTACTAGTTCAAATCCATTGTCTGATGTGTTAACTTTTGACAAAATGACTTCTTCAGGGCAAGAGTTATAAATCTACACACACACACACACACACACACGTTTTTAGGTGCTTTCTCAGAGTTCTAGCTAGGGCATATCTACACTACACACTTATATTGGTTTATAAATTCCAGAGAGGTAGGTTTTTAAAAAAATCATCACCCTCTTCAGAATCAGTAGTTCTGGTATATGTGTGGGGTGGATGAATGGAGTGGGGTAGGGATTTCTGCTATAATTCTTAGCACCCTCACCAAACTAAAGTTTGCAGAATTCCATAGAGCAAGGCTTTACAGTTAAACTGGATTACAATCTATATGAATGTGTAATACAGACACACTGCTACTTTCTTAGAGTTTTCCCTCTCCAAGATCTCTCTTGTACATTTGCCTCAAGTCTATTCCCATATCAGATCTGCTCTGGTGCACTTAAAACCATTGCTTTTCACAGGTGTATCATGATCAGCTTCCTAATGTGCTTTTCATCTACTTTTTTTGTTGGGGGTGGGTGGGTAATAGAGCTCAATTTAAAAACAACCCCCCAAAGCCCCTCATGTTCCTAAGGTTAAAAATGTTGAGCTCCATTTGTTTTTGATGAAGTGATGCTGGATGCCTGCCTCTTTACTGGGGATCTGCCCAAGTTCCAGAAGTCCATAATATTAAGAGGAGAGGAGAGGAGAGCTGGTCTTGTGGTAGCAAGCATGACTTGTCCCGATAGCTAAGCAGGGTCTGCCCTGGTTGCATCTGAATGGGAGGCTTGATGTGTGAGCACGGCAAGATATTCCCCTCAGGGGATGAAGCCGCTCTGGGAAGAGCAGAAGGTTTCAAGTTCCCTCCTTAGCTTCTCCAAGATAGGGCTGAGAGAGATTCCTGCCTGCAACCTTGGAGAAGCCACTGACAGTCTGTGAAGACAATACTGAGCTAGATAGACCAATGGTCTTACTCCGTATATGGCAGTTTCCTATGTTCCTAAGAAAATAACAATGAAGGACTCAATGGTAATGCTGCTTGTGTGGCATGCTTAAGTTACCAGCTGTGTAACTGAGCAGGAAGGAATCCAGAACTTAGCAGCAGCCCAGCATAATAAATGAGGCATTTTGTCTTGCAATAATGGAATTATAATTGTGATAATTTCAGAAGTTGCTCTCATTTGGCCCCATAAGATCTTGTGCTTGCTTCCCATTGTTTAAATATGTATACCCTCTCCCAGAAAGTCTGCTTGATGAGAAAAATCTAAGCACAGATATACTGGAAGAGATGATGGAGATTTTTTTTTTTTTTAAATAGGAAATCTTAAAAGAAGAGGGTTTTGTTCCACCTTTGTTTTCTTTGCAGATTGTACAGGAAAGAAAGAGGAGGAGGAGTAGTTAAAATATTGCTTTTATTTGCTTGGCAGTATATGTATATATTTAGTGACTTGTAAAATGCCAGTAAACTATGTAGTAAAATTATGGTACAGAAATAATATAAACATAGCTAATGAGAAAATAATCTATTATTTATATTGATTTTACCTTTCTCTCTTTCTCTTTCATGAAGTATTTATTAGGGCTTCTTCTTCTTCTTCTTTTCCCCCTGTTTAAGTTTATTTCTAAAGATTGGTCAATACCAGCTTTCTCTAATGCTATGTACCCTGAGCCTTGTGGTAATGGCTCATGTTACAATTTTGAATAAATTAACACACACACACACACACAAACACGGCATGACCAGGATGCCACTGTAGGGCTTTTAAGAACAGGGAGAAATAGATTTCTGTTGGGAGAAACAATATTCTCGGCACAGTTCAAAGGCCTAGTTTTGAATATATTCCAGATGAGATAGCAAACAAGCCTCAAAGTAGTTTTAGAGCTTTGACTGTGGTTGCTTTTTATACCTCATTACAACCAGGGATATACAGTAAGCACACAGGAGAAATAAACACACCCGAAGCACAAGATAGGAAAACAATTAACCACTTCTGTGCTCCCTAAGCAGAACCTCTTGGCATGATGATCCATCCAACCAAAGTTAAGTACTTTTAAATCCCATTTATTTCAATGGCGTGGGGGGGAAAAGAATTTACACATTTATAAGCCTTCCTCCAAGAATCTCAGGGTGGTAGGCATTCTGCCCTCGCCCCCTCCCCCATACTAGAATGCTATGAATTAGGTTGGACTGAGAGATAACAGGATACCCAGTGAGCTTCAGGGATGAGCAACAATTTGATGCCAGGTTATCCACTAGCACACTGGCTCTCCATTCTCTTTGCTGTTGAATTAGTTCTTCCATCAGGAAAACACAGGTATCTCTTCTCATTTCTCTTAAACATCAGTGAATACAGGTAAACTTCATTATACATAGACTGTTTTCATTATCCATGGAAATGAAAGGGTTAAAACCCATGTATCCGTGGTTCCCAGAGAGCTGAAAGTGACCACAGAGGTCACTTCCAGATGCCATTTTGTAAGAAGCAGCCATTTTGTGGCTCTTTTTTTAAAAAATAAGGTATTTGTCCACAATTTTTCACAGTTTTGGGGGGGCATTTTGTGGATTTGGGGGGCATTCCTGGGCACATGTAGATCCCGTGGAGCATGGTATAGTAAAGAATGTCAATAATTTTTGCCATTTTTCACTGGGTTTTTTTTCATGATGTTTAAAGCTTTTTGTCCAGTCTGCAACCTAACCGCCATTTGCCATAGGCATAATGCCTCGTTACTCACAGTAGTAGGCCAGGAACAAAACCCCCGTGAGTAATGTGGTATGCTTGTATTAATAGTCATTCTCCAGGGAACTGGGCTCTAGTTCTTTAGGTAAAAGTAGTTTTACTCTTCAAAGGTATCAGAACTGTAATTGAAAACAGTAGTGGTCCACTGCATCAGGTAATTCGTAACTGAGTGACAAGTTTTCTCCCCCCCCCAAATTCAATTTTTATTAATTTTTAACAATAATAACCATTAACAATCATAATAAACACAAATGGACTTCCTGCGCACCTCCCTTCGTGAAATAACAACTATAAAGTTTACCCTTATTATAATATTAATAAAAAACACAAATTTAAACCTTTAAAATAAAAAAAAGAACCACTAATCTACCCAACCTGCATTTCAAATTTCAAATCCTGCTGTAAGATCAATAGTAGGAAAATAATTCTTTAAATACAACAAAAAAGAACTGAGTGGCAAGTTTTCGATGCAAACCCAATGAAAGAATGGAACATTTGTGGGAAAGTACAGTGGTAGGAAAGGAAGTGGCATAGGGAGGTCATAGGTGGCCTATGTTCTCACAGGCTGCCACCCAAGGTAGCGGCAGTGTATTCCCTAACCCAGCAGCCTGTGGGGAGGCTGTCCTGCCCCTGCCACTCAGCAAGCCTCTGCACATGCACAGAGGCTAGCTGGGGGGTTGGCATGGCAGCCAAGTGCCGTGCCAACCACTCAAATTGTCCCTGTGCATGTGCAGATGAGCAGCGGGGGCAGGGCAGTCTTCCTGTGGGCTGCTGGGTCAGGGACAATGCCTCCATTGAGGGGGTGCCAGGTGCCCTCAGCGGTGAGGTGAAGGGGCGAGCAAGGTGGCCCCAGAGGAAGGGCAGCACAGGATGCTTGGGACCTGTGAGCTCTATTACAGTTCCACCCCTGAGGAAAGGTATCTGAAAAGCTAGATGAAAGGAAACCAGATATCCCTAACATGCTTGTTTTAAGTTTGGATGTACTAATAGAACTACATGCCCAAGGTAAACTCACCAAGCCATGGTACCCTCACTAGAAGAGATTGCACTATGTTGATAAGGGTGGAGGGGGAAATCTATTCATGTCTTAAGCCAGGGGTTCTGAAACTTGCTTTTTTGTCGAACTGCAACTCAGCATCGTCAGCCATAATAGCCAGAGAGCATTGTGGCTGGGGATGATGGGAGTTGTAGTCCAACAACATCTGGAGTCCTAAGTTTTCAGAGCCCCTGGCTTAAAGCATTGATGGCAAAATGCTTCCACACACTGTCAACAAGACCAGGCTATAATTAGTAAGTGGTTTGAAAACCTAGCCCTGAGCAGCTATCTCCCCTTCCTATATAGCCTCAGCTAATTTTACACTGAACCACTGTTAAATGACTTATTTCTGGTACAGTTATCTCTCTTAAAACTCTGCCAGCTGTATGATTTCAGTAGAGCATTGGCAGGAGTTGCGAAGTGCTTTTACGGTTGTATCATCTTTACGTGGCAATTTCTGAGGCACTTATCAAGTTGAAATTATAATTTTTTTTGGTGATGTGTAATTAAAAGTAAAAGGTCTTTATGGCCTGCAAATAGCTACATGGTAGTTTTCCATATGGTTTAAAATAGATATTACAATTGAATCATGGAGATAATGCAATATATAAACCAATGTTTTATTGACTAGCCTCCAAAACCATTGCACTTTCCAAAATACAGCACAAAACATCAAGAATTACAAATTCTGCTCAACAGCAATTGCTGTCAAGCTTGGTTTCAGGACCTGGGCAGGCAATCTTCTCAATGGGGTTGGGCCCCACCCAAGAACAGGGGTTCGGGTTTGGGCAGGGACAGCCCAAGCTAGGGATGTGCACAGAACCAGTTCGGAGGCCCTTTGTTGGCTTCTGAACTGGTTCAAATGACCGGCGGTTCTGGCAGTTCAAAGGGGGGGGGGTTGACTTTAAGGGCAGGGTGCACTTACCCCTCCCTCCGCTTTCCCCCTGCTGGTGGTCTGTTTGCAAAGGGTCCATCGGGGCAGCAGTATAACTCCCTGCCACCCTGTTGGACCCTACATCAGCAGAAGCACCCAATGCTCTTATGTGCATCGGCGTGTGCACACGCACATCATGTTCCTGCACCCAACGTGCACGCCCATGAGCATAGCATGCATGCATGAGGTACTTCTGCTGATTTAGGGTCTGACAAGGCAACAGGGTGGCAGGGAGGTATGCTGCCACCCTGACATACCCTTTGCAAATGGAGCACTGGTGGGGGGAAAGTGGAGGGAGGGATAAGTGCACCCTCCCCACCCTTGAAGTCAACCCCTCCACCAATGAACTTCCCCCGCTCACTTCTGTGCGCATCCCTAGCCCAAGCCTGAGGTCTAGGGAGGCAGGGGTTGCTTGCCTTCTAGGCTTATTAGGCTGCAAGGTTAGGATGCAGGTAGGCTTCCAAGGGGCTAGACTAAGCAGTAAAGTGAGCTGTTCTAGCAAGAACTACTTGCTTGTGTGAGGTTTATATAGGCTCAGGGCCTAGTGCTGGTAGCTAACTCATCAGTGTTAGGGGCCTGGGCGGATTGTTCCCTTGCTGCCAAAGAGACCTTACTCCCAAGGAGCCCTTTTTGAGAGAAGGCAGGCTGAGCAGCTAGTCGGACACTTCTCTGTTGTTGCAACTCTAACTTCATCTGCTGGCATCAACAGGTGGGTGGACAGGACCCCTCTTTGGGGTTGGACTTGAGGGCAGGAGCAGGAGATTCCAGTGCTGGGGTTAGGCTCCCCTTTGGCTCATAGGGGTTTCAGGCGGAGCCCCCTGGGGTTCTTGTGCCTGCGATTCTGCCTCTGTCACCTCTTCAGGCCCTTCGGGGGTCCCTTGGATCAAGATGTTGCTCTCCAGGGTAATCCTCTGGAGCAGGGTTTCTTAACCTTGGGCCCGCAGATGTTGTTGGACTACAACTCCCAGAATCCTCAGCTGCCATGGCTTTTGCTTGGGGATTATGGGAGTTGTAGTCCAACAACATCTGAGGGCCCAAGGTTAAGAAACCCTGCTCTGGAGGATTGCTGGGCCCTTCACTGGTGGGCAGAGCTGGGCGATCTCCCGCGAGTGGGGTGGACCCGAGGAGCATCTCTGTCTCAGACTTATCCCCGGAGCTCTCCTCAGGTAGAGCTGGCTGGATCATGACAATTACACTTCACATGAATAACACTATGCTGAACACAATGATCATTTGTACAGTCAATACAATTTTGATTTACATACAGTATTGTTCTCTTGTCCTTGTGGTCTATAAGGCAACGTTAGCAACAGCTCTTGTGATATATTTAATCACCTTTTAATAAATAACTAAGCAACAAACTAAAAACTTTATTCTGAGATACTGCAGTTGCTTAGGGTCTTGTATTTCATAGAGCTTATAGGAAAGTATATATATGAATGTGCTAAATCTTCTACCACTCATGAATGACACACACAAACTATCCTCATAGCAATCTTATTCAATCTCCCATGGAGCACCATAGCCGTTCTAGACTGAGATAGTGGAGATGGAGACTTGCTATATGATGATGATCACTACATACTACTGAATGTTACAGTTGGTGCAGGGGCTTCTCTCATATGGACATAGGCAGCTGTCTTCTACTGAATCAGACTGTTGGTCCATCTTTCTCAGTATCTTCTACACTAACTAGCAGCCAGTGGAGGCTGTTCCATGAGGCAAGGTGAGGCCATTGCTTTAGGCAGCAGATTATTGGGGCATTATTGAAATGGCAAGGTTTCCTTCTGCCCCTAAGAACATAAGAACAGTTCTGCTGGATCAGGCCCAAGGCCCATCTAGTCCAGCATCCTGTTTCACACAGAGGCCCACCAGATGCCTCTGAGAAGCCCACAGGCAAGAGGTGAGGGCATGCCATCTCTTCTGTTGTTACTCCCCTGCAACTGGTATTTAGAGGCATCCTGCCTCTGAGGCTGGAGGTGGACTATAGTCAGCAGACTAGTAGTCATTGATAGACCTGTCCTCAATGACTTTGTCTAAGCCCCTTTTAAAGCCATCCAAGTTAGTGGCCATCACCACATCCCGTGGCAGAGAATTCCATAGATTAATTATGTGCTGTGTGAAAAAGTACTTCTTGTCAGTCTTAAATTTCCTGACTCCTGTTTTTTTAAGATCGGTGTGGGGGGAGAAGGACAGATGGGTGCACACAGGGGGCAGTATTTGCCCTCCCTGTCTCAGGCACACAGACGGCAGACACTTTGTAGAGTTGAGATAGGGACCTTTCTTTGTAGCCGAAGCTGTGAGAGATTGAACCTGGGACTTTGTTGCTAGCACTGCTTTTTGACAGGCTCCCAGAAGACTCTCTGATGATGTTTGAGACTGCAGGCATATGGGTCTCACTTTTGACATGCTCAGGAGTTTCACAGTATCACGAGTCCTCTGTTTGTTGGCATAGTGGGGATCAGTCACTTAGTAGGCAGTAGGACAGTTACCCCTAGATTTAGCGGCTGCTAAAGTGAAATTGAAAAGGAACTAGCCTCACACCTTCCCCATCCTTGAATATCTAAGTAGACTCCCAAAGTTAACTCACAAAGTTAACTCTCTATTCAAGGTCTCTCTGCACGATTGACCCTCCATTGGTCTACCTCCCCTCCATAGATGCTTCAAATGAGGTAAAAATCAATTACCTCAGCAGATAAGAGTCTGCAATGCAAATTCCCTCCCTATCAGAAGGGGACGAAAGAAACTCAGAAATGTGCCCATTAAAATACTGATTAGTTTACTAGGTTCTTCAGACCTAAAGAGATACCGTGTTTGCATGTCCAATCACTCAATTTGCATTAAGGGTGCATTTGACAAACATTGTATTGTAATGCAGCACAGCAAACATAAACAATGGGATCTTTTGAGATTCCCCAGAACTGCCCTATTCAGGAAAGAAGAGCAGCTGGAATGTTCCCTCAGGACACGATTTGGGCTTTAATTGCCACTGGTTCCCAGTGTGCTCCACTTGGCCTCCCATATGCTCCCTTGTGTGCTACATTTGGATCCCAGTGCGAGTCACCCATACCTTGGATGTTAGCTTTGGCACTTGCCGTTACACTCGGGAGAGTCTTGCTCTGCATGCCAAGAAGGTTTCCAGAATCCAGATCGGTCCTTTAGTCTGGCTTGAACTGCTCAGCCAGCCTTGCTGCCACCAGAAGTTGGCTACTCGAGAACAGACACATTTTGGATCTAACTCTGCTACCTAACCTTTGGATTTCCTGCCTCTGCTTGCTGCCTCCTGGTCCATCCCTGAGGAAAGAGGTCCTTGGTTGTGCCTGAGCTACAAGGATCCATCCACCAATAAAGGAAGGAACAAGGTTGTATGATAACTGCTGCACCCCAGTCTGGGCTCTCTCTAGCTCTGTTTCTTCTCTCTTAAATCCAAGAGCCTGTTTCTCTGAGTCTCCTTTTTCTCATTACCCTGGAAGCTACTTTAATTCCTAAACCCTAAACAGCTTAGGCCCTGGGTATTTAAGAGAACATCTTCTTCACCACGGGCCCCATTGCCCATTAAGATCTTCTGGAGAGGTTTGTCTGTGGTTGCCACCAGCTCGTCTGGTGGCTACTCGGGAACAGGCGTTCTTCATTGCTGCCCCCAGGGCTTTGGAATGCTCTCCCAGTTGAAATAAGAGCCTCCCAATCTCTGGAAACTTTTAAAAAGACATGGAATAAATATTTATTCACTCAGGCTTTTAATTAGATTTATAGTTTTAATACTTTTAATGTTGGGTTTTAACTGATTTTAATGTTTAAATGATTTTAATTGTTTAATTGAGTTTAATGTTTAAATGATTTTAATTGTAAGCTGCCCAGAGATGCAAGATTTGGGTGGTATAGAAATATGTTACATAAATAAAAATAAATAAAAATTTGGACACTAAGCTATATTTCCTCTTAGCAGTTGTATGGTTAATCTTGTAACATGTTTTTAGTAGTAATATTGCTTTAAGTGACTCTCTTACTCAGGGCCGCATTAAGGGCAACTGATGCCCTAAGCACAGTCCAATAATGGTGCCCCCCCTCGGCTCCCTTCATTGCTTAACTGACAAGACATTAAGACTCAAGCAAATTATTTACTTACTAGTATTTTTCAGCCCGTTAAAATAACGGGCACTAGTGGCACTGGGTGGGGGGTACCTTTAAGAGCGGCGGGAGGGTTTACTTACCCCTCCCGCCGCTCTCTCGCTTGCTGCCGTAATTATGTGATTAATTGGGGCGGCAGGACACCAGGCGCCCCCGCACCCCCCCACCTGATTAGGGGCCAAATCGGCCCAAACTACTGCCACCGCGGCCGCCGCCCGGCCGCCTGCCCTCCCAGCTGCCCGAGTCCTAACCTTCTAGCCGATCAGGGACCCATAATGGAAAAAGAAGGCTAAGTATCCACCCTGCCTCCCTGTTCCATACATACCTCTGGTACTGCATATCTTGCTTCTCCCTGCTCTCTACTTGTGACACATTATATTTTGGATGATATGGGATAGCCTGTCGGGGGTGTTAGGTAAGAAGGATCTTGCAGTAGTGTAAGGGATAGGATGACATTCAGATGCTTTCCAGCTCTAGAGTTGATCAGGTTCAATCTATAAACAGGAAAGTTGTCAATTCCTCTATGCAGATGCTTTGTATTCCTCTATGCAGATCTGTTGTATGCAGCCTCAGTGAAATAATAGTGCCTTGTCTGCAGCCTTTGATCTAGGAGGAATTGGGCCGCAGGACTGCATTTAGGAGATTTAGAGAACTCTGTTCAACAAACTTGATAATCTTACTAATACCTGTGTGGGGCCTGAATGAAAAATCAAGGTTCAATAGATAACAGTTTGCTTGCTTCCTCTGTTTGCTGCTTTCAGCTGCAGAGCCATGCCATCCAAAACTAGTACTATATGAAACTTGGTACTCAGACTCAGATTGAAAATAACAGAGAAATCCTCATAGTGTAGTAGTGAGCAATCTGCATGAGACCACTTCCTTGAGGCCCCCCCCCCGATGACCAGCAAAATCTAGTGGAACTTTGGAAAAGGTATTCAACGTTACCTGTAAAATTTAAGTTCCTCTACCACCTGCAAAGCCCCTCTTTCTTCCTGCATGCGTTCATTTTTTTAATGTTTGATTTGAAGATAGAGTAACTTAATTATGAATAAAAAATGAAAGTTGCAACATTTTGATAGGAAATGCTTACAAGAGGAAGAGCCTTTCTGCAGCCTCAGGAACAGACGTGGGGCCCATTACACAAAGCTTCAGTTAGCTTTTCTTTTACCTCTGCAGATGACTTTGCTGTCAGATGCATTTATTTTATAAACCAGGACCACAGCCAGTCTTAGTCAAATCAAAGCTCTTCCCTTGCTTCCGCACAAGCTTTGCAAAAGCTGTCTGTTTGCTGATGGTCTTCTGGACCCCTGCCAAATAGTCTGGGAGGCGTCTTCCATCTCTGCTTATGTCTGAGGCATCACTGCAGCATTTCCATGAGGCCAAAGATATTTCGATTGGAGACTAATCCAGATCAGACTATTAAATCTAAACAACCTATGAACATAAAATGATTTTTAGAGCTGCATAATCAAGTACTCTGTGTGTGTGTGAGAGAGAGAGAGAGAGAGAGAGAGAGCGGCTGTATGTCTGTTTATGCCTCAATCTAAGGTTGTGGCAGAATGCAGAGAGAGCAAGAAGGTGAGGCAGCATTAATGCTTGAAGACAGGTGGATAGTGGAGAACGCATGGTCCCAAATGGATTGGTCAGCACTTTCAAAAAGGAGGAGCCTTTCTTTTCTCATGCATTCTAGCATACAGGCAGAGGATAAGGTTATTCACACAACTGAAAACAGGTTTGGGAACTGTGCATGCTCCCTATTTTCAGTTGTGTGGGAGCAAACGATTTGGTAGGAGAAGGGAGAAGTGGTTGTGAGGGAGACAGGAGCTGGGTAGGTCAAGTTTTCCTTCTACCTTGGTCAAATGAGCCCTGGTGGCGCAGTGGTAAAACTGCCGCCCTGTAACCAGAAGGTTACAAGTTCAATCCTGACCAGGGGCTCAAGGTTGACTCAGCCTTCCATCCTTCCGAGGTCGGTAAAATGAGTACCCAGAATGTTGGGGGCAATATGCTAAAATCATTGTAAACTGCTTAGAGAGCTCCGGCTATAAAGCGGTATATAAATGTAAGTGCTATTGCTATTGCTATTGCTAAATGAAACCTGGGTAGGATGATGCTGTCCTACCCAGCTCCTGTCTCCCAAACAATCACTTCTCCCCCTTCCTGCCTAGTTGTTTGATCTCATGCAACCAAAAATTGAGAGCATGCACAACACCCAGACCTGGGTAGGACACTTGTTCTACCCAGTTTTTGTTGTGTGACTTGCCTCAGTGAGTTCTTATTCAAGTTCCACTGAGATGGCAGTGCTGCACTAAGAGTTTAACATCCTCCTTCTAGCAAACATGTTTGTATGTGATGCTGCATCAATCTCTTTGGCGGAAGAATGGAATACAAGTGTAACCAAAAAAAAAAGAGTTGATGTAAACCTATCTCCAGAAGCAACTACTTCATGCTAGCCATGTGCATATTTCCCCACCATCCACACTGATAGGGGCATAGCAAGGCTGGAGTAGGTCCTTGGGGGCAAAAGTGAAGATGGCTCCCTGCATCCCTCTGCCACCTTTTTCAGATAGATGGGAGGGGGAGAGTGAAAGGGGAGGAAGTTATCGTTCCGTTGGTGGGCCCCCTCTCCCTCAGGGGCCTAGGAACATTTGTCCACATGCACACCCTTGTTTAATTTCCCCTAGATTCATCGCAGGTCCAGGTGTGTGTGTGTGTGTGTGTGTGTGTGTGTCTGCGTGTCTGTGCTTATGTTCAATCAGCTGCATAGAAGTTCAAATAAATGTCACTGGAAATTGCTTCAAAAAGTTATTAGAACCCTTGTGTACCATTTCAACCAATAGAAACATTGGGGCTATTCTCACGATCGGGAAAAATCGAGCTGGGAAAGCCTAGCCCAATTTTCCCCAATCATAAGAACCACTGGGCTTGGTGGTTCACAAGCGGGTCACCCTCTGAAGTGCCCCTGCTCTGAAACCAGGTTTGCGGAGCTCTCCCCATTCACCCTGCAAAACCGGGTCTCACGGATCATGAGCCCCGGCTCCTTGACTACTTTCTATGTTGCCTAAGGATGGTAAGATTCTTCTAAGGCACATTTTAGAGAGGGACCATTCTTGCCTGTTGAAAATGCTGAGTGATAAAAGGCCACTTCCATCCCTGAGGTGACTACAGAAGCTTGACTTTGATACAGAGTTTTTGAAAATGTCAGCTGAAGGTGCCTGTTTATTATAAGGAGCTTCAGTGGGTTTCACATCAGTTCATTGTGTTGTACTGTGTAATTGCTCATTTAAAATCAATTGTTCAGTGAAAAATGTTGCTAACATAGTAGTTATTTTGCTGTCAGTTTGCACTGAATTACTTCATCACACAGCAGAAAACCACACATTTCTGGATGAATGTATCACAATTCTTGATTTGTATTTTTTAAACAAAAAACAATGTTGGGGTGGAGGTGGACTCTATTTTTGACTTTTCAGATAGTTAAATAATTTGTAGATCATTTAGCAAAAAAAGAAGAACAAAGCCACAACACTGAGTGATGGATTTTAAAGAATGAGCTCATATTGTAGTAGTAGTAGTAGTAGTAGTAGTAGTAATAATAATAATAATAATAATAATAATAATAATATAATACGCCCCCAGTGAGGCACTACCTTGGCGTGGTTGTGGGGCTTGTGTGCTCTGAGGAAGGTGAGAGCTATGCCAGAGGTCCAACCATAATGGACAGGTCTCACCAGAGGAGCCAGATAAGGAGTGCCTCTCCCATCAACAATATGGTGAGACGTAACTTTAATAAATCTATACTGGATCGGTCATCGCCCGGGTCAACAAGGACTGCGCCAGGTGCTGGAGTCCCTGGACATCTGGTGGCAAGTGGGCAACAGGACTCAGGATCTTCAGTTGAGCAACCAGGGCTGAAGACAGCAAAGTTACTGGAAGAAACGTCGCTTAACTGAAAAAAAATACGAAAAATTCCAACAAGGAAATAATGATCTGCTATTACAAGTCTAGTCCAAGTAGAAGAGGTTATTTAAAAAGAATGTACCAAATTTGGAAAGAGAAGCATCCAGATACAGAAATAACAGAACAAAGGCTAGCAGATCAGAGAAGATTCATAAGAAATAAAGTATTCACAGGAGTTGAGCTGAAAGAACTGCAAAGAGCAACACAGGCTCAAGATATGGAAGAAGAATTACCACCAACTGAAGCAGTTGCTCAGGCGCAGGTGAAGGAGGTGTTGGAAATCGAGGATGCCACTGTTGCTGAACTGTTTCAAAATCAAAACCAGGCAACCTCCCCTTTGCCTTCACCTCAAAAACCCAAATGCCGTTTAACAGAAAAGCAACAAGAACTAAAGCAAAAAATAACTGAGCACATGAAACAAACAACCACCAAGGTTCGACTTCCAGCTCTAAAAACAGTTGCCAAAAAAACAACTTGCTCAGGTATTAAAAGATGTCAATGCTACACTTGCAGAAATAACAACCAATAATTTGCAAGAAACAAACTAACTAATGTACAGTGCAGCAACAATAACAACACAAGAGCTTGGATATAAGATCAATGGACCTGTAAAAACAGAAAGTAGTACATCACCTAAATGGAAGATTAGATTAGAAAATAAAATCTCCAGGCTTAGATCAGATGCTAGTAAATTGAAAGATATGAACTACAAGAAGCTGAAGAATGAAAACACCAAACAGTATCTGATCCAAAAATACCACCTAGATTGAAGGAAAATTAGAGAAGTCCTGGAAATAATAAAGCAGCAAATAACAGCAGTGTCAAAGAAGATTAGCAGATATGAAGCCAGAACTACACAACACAGGCAGAATCTCCAATTCCAGTCGAATCAGAGACGTTTCTACCAAAGCATAGAAGGAGAAACTGCAAGAAACATAGAAACACCAAATAAAGAAGAAACAGTGCAATTCTGGGGGAAATTATGGGACAATCCAATAGATTATAATTAAAAAGCAGGCTGGATGAAAGAGGTCAAAAATGTAACCAACAAATGCAAGATCTAATAATAACACCAGAATTAATAAGTGAAAGAGCAAAGAAAATTAAAAATTGGACTGCTCCAGGCGACGATGAACTGCTTGGCTTTTGGCTTAAACACCTAACAAGCCTTCATCAACAACTATCAAAACAGTTCAATCACATTTTGCAAGGAGGTGATATTGAACAATGGCTAACAACTGGGAAAACTCATCTCATCATGAAAGACCCAGCAAAAGGTGCACTTCCAAGTAATTATAGACCGATAACCTGTCTGCCAACCATGTACAAATTATTAACTGGAATAATAGCAGATGAAGTGATGCAACACTTATTAACTAACAAACAGCTTCCAGTTGAATAGAAAGGAAATTGCCCGAACACCAGAGGCACAAAAGACCAGCTGCTGATTGACAAAATGATTTTAGAAAATTGCAAGAGAAGAAAAACCAATCTAAGTGTTGCATGGATTGACTACAAGAAAGCCTTTGATTCATTGCCTCACACATGGATACTAAAATGTTTAGAAACAACTGGTGTCAGCAAAAGCATTCAGATATTTATAAAAAAAGCAATGAGCATGTGGAGTACACAGTTAACAATCAATGGCGAGACACTTGGACAGGTTAGCATTAGAAGAGGCATTTTCCAAGGGGACTCACTATCCCCTCTGTTGTTTGCAATCGCCATGACCCCACTTTCACAAATACTAAACAAAACAGGCCTCGGATACCAAACATCTAAAACATCAAGTAAAATCAACCATCTGCTGTACATGGACGATCTGAAGTTGTATGGAAAGTCCCAGTCAGAAATCGAATCACTGCTAAGCACTGTCCGTATATTCAGTAGCGATATAGCAATGGAGTTTGGACTAGACAAGTGTGCTGCATTAATAATGAACAGAGGGAAAACAACAAGAACAGAGGGAAAATAACAAAAACAGAAGGAATAGAACTGCCCAATGGAAGCAAGATCAAGAACCTGGAAGAGAAAGAACATTACAAATACTTGGGCATTCTCCAGGCTGATAACATCGCACACACTGAAGTTAAAAGAAAAATTGGAAGTGAATACATCAGGAGAGTTAGAAAAATCCTCAAGTCCAAACTCAATGGCAGGAACACCATACAAGCCATAAACACCTGGGCTATACCTGTTATCAGATACACTGCAGGAATAATAGACTGGACCCAGGCAGAGCTAGAGACACTAGATCGTAAGACCAGGAAAATCATGACCATCAATCATGCTCTGCACCCCCACAGTGATGTCAATAGGCTATAGCTCCCTCGCAGCTCAGGTGGAAGAGGAATGCTGCAAGTTCATCAAACAGTAGAGGAGGAGAAAATAGGCCTTGAAGAATATATCAAGGACAGTGAAGAAGATGCACTTCAAATGGTCAATAATGCGAAACTATTCAACACCAATGAAAGAAAGCAGGCCTACAAGAAAGAACAAGTCAAGAACCGAGCAGAAAATTGGAAAAATAAGCCCCTGCATGGTCAATATTTGCACAATATAAGTGGAAAATCAGACATCACCAAGACCTGGCAATGGCTTAAGAATGGCAACTTGAAGAAAGAAACAGAGGGTTTAATACTGGCTGCACAAGAACAGGCACTAAGAGCAAATGCAATAAGAGCAAAAGTCGAAAAATCAGCAACAAACAGCAAGTGACGCCTTTGTAAAGAAGCAGATGAAACTGTGGACCACCTAATCAGCTGTTGTAAGAAGATTGCACAGAATGACTACAAACAAAGGCATGACAAAGTAGCAGGGATGATACACTGGAACATCTGCAAAAAATACAAGCTACCTGTAGCCAAAAATTGGTGGGACCATAAAATTGAAAAAGTTGAAGAAAATGAAGATGTAAAAATATTATGGGACTTCCGACTACAAACAGACAAACATCTGCCACACAATACACCAGATATAACTGTAGTCGAGAAGAAAGAAAAACAAGTCAAAATAATCGACATAGCAATACCAGGGGATAGCAGAATAGAAGAAAAAGAAATAGAAAAAAATCACCAAATACAAAGATCTACAGATTGAAATTGAAAGGCTGTGGCAGAAAAAGACCAAAATAATCCCAGTGGTCATTGGCACCCTGGGTGCAGTTCCAAAAGACCTTGAAGAGCACCTCAACACCATAGGGGCCACAGAAATCACCATCAGCAAATTACAAAAAGCAGCTTTACTGGGAACAGCCTATATTCTGCTATGATATCTATAACAATTGACAATAAAATCCAGCCATCCCAGGTCCTTGGGAAGGACTCGATGTCTGGATAAAAGAAACCAGTCAATAACACCTGTCTGACTGTGTAAACAAGAAATAATAATAATAATAATAATAATAATAATAATAATAATAATAATAATAATAATAAAATAATAATAATAATAATAATAATAAGTGTATTGCATGTGAGCTTCCCTCTTTTGGAGATATTATTTGACCATTATGGCCAGGACCCCAAGAGCTACTTTATACAGGCCCAAAGGCTTGGGGCTGTCCCCTGGGATTCTTAACTCTGTTCCCTTTTGAACAGCAGACCCTCATGCTGTATTATAAACTGCTTTGGGAAATCTCCTCAGCACCAGAAGCTCTGGTTGGCATGAAGTGTGCAGTTTCCATTTAAGAAACAAAAGCTTAAAGCCTCATTGATCATGAGGAAACAGTTATCTATTTTTCTGGATTCTCACCAGCTTTCGCCATGGTAAGGCAGATGATATCTTACATGCCAAATGATAAGTTGCGGATGGGACTGCAGTTCATGTTGGAAGTGAAGGACTTTGTGCTGTCTCTTGTCTCAGTGACATAGGAGGACAAACTAGTGAGTCAGAGGGCTAGAGGGTCAAGACACTGGTCATCCCTTCTCTACTGCTCTGACACTGTCCCTTTGGAATGTTGATTGCTAATCTTAGGGAGTTCCTTCCTTCCAGCCACTTCCTTCCTCTCCTCCCTTCTCTTCCTGTTCCTTCTACCTTGCAACATGCAAGCAAGCTCCTCTTCCTGCACCATGTGTGCAGAGATGCAGAATCCATCTGCATCCAGCTAGCTAGCTAGATTAGCGATCCTAACTCCTCACTTTTCTATCTAGAATGGAGTTTTTTTAAAAATAAATGCCATATATATTGATTTGAAACTATGAACTGGCTCCAAGTTACTTTACTCTCAGCATACAGGCATGCCTAACCAAATTCTGTTGTGTTGTGCCTCTGTGCACTCTGCTATAATGAAAAAGGGATTCTCTTACCAGAGAGAATTCCCAACAGTTCAGTGGTAGAGCACGTGCTTTGCACGTAGAAGGTCCTAAATTCAATCCCTCTCTGGCCTCTTCAAGTTGGGCTGGGAAAGACCCCTTTCTGAAATGCTTGAGAGACACTGAAGTTCTTCTCACAACCAGTGAGAAGAGCTTCTTTCGGGTCTGCGGGGAGAGCCCGCTCTCCCCGCAGATGATCCAAAGGCAGCCCTGGGTGGCCACATCAGCTGCCCAAATGACTGCTGGCTCCATCATGGAGTTGGTGGGGGCAGCGGGGTTTGGAGGCTGTGTGGCCCCCGGAAGTTCCAGGATGCCCCACATGAGGTTAATGGAACGCTCACTCCATTAACCTCATCTAAGGGGAGGGGTATTTATGGAGGCTAGCTGCTGGGAGCTGCATGGCTCCCGTTGCAGCACACAATTGCCCATAAGGGGGCTAGGCTCCCTTAGCCCGCTTTTGGGCAATCATGAGAATAGCCTCACTGCCAGTCAGTGTAGACCTCTGAGCTAGATGTGACCAATGGTCTGACTCATTATAAGGCAGCTTAGTAAGTCTGAAGTAAACAATGTGAGTGTCGCAACATTACATGTGAATATGTTTCTGCAACGAAAATGAAATATTTCCACATTGGTACCATATGCTATGGTTTTTCCATTTGCTCTTGCTTCCCTTGAGCAACAATTTCTCCTAAACACTGAAAGCTCTCACTTCAGTGCAACCTGGAATTCTTCAATAAGGAGGTAGAGACAGGCAGTATGATAGAAATTTTGTGATCATTGACTTCCTGGCTTGACGACCCTGGTACATTAGCTCTTATCAAAGTTGGAGGAGCTGCTACAACGTAGTCACTGTAGATATTGGATCAATAGCTGGCAAGCTGCCTGAAGGTCAGATAAAGTACTTAGGCAGGCAGTTTGCCAGGCTAAAGAGATGTCAAGAAAATCAATTAGTCTCTAAAGAAAGAGCAGCAAGCTAACTAAAAATCCAATCTTGAAAGGCTCTCTGTATTTCAAAGGCAGCTTATTAGCGTTAGCTATATCTCTATCTCTTTAATAAAATTACATTTGCTAAGCAATTAAACCAAGCTGGGGTCATCTGAGGCTAACACAAAAGGGCTTGTAAACACCTGAACAGCACCAGATTAGAAATAGCAGCAACAAGTGGGCAGTTAATTGAGCTATTTTTCTCGGTCCCCTGCTAGATGACTTTTGATTAAGTTGTCCCTCCTCCCCCTCCTCTGTCCCCCCCCCATTGATTACTCTACCTATACACTTTTGGCATACCTAAGATACTTTCTCAGCTGAGCAGTAATGGAAAGCTATAGACAGAGAATTTGTCTCATGGAGTCGTGTAGGTTGCTGAGTAAATTATAGCTGTCTGAAGACAATACAAGGAAGAGAAACCTAGATGTGATTGTTTTTGTACATTTCCCCCCATTCACCAGAGTGAAACAAACGAGCTTAATCATCATCATCATGAGGAGCGCAGCGGAGGGCTTGTGGGCTGCAAAGATGCTGCTGCTCGGTGTAAGCATTTCCTCATGAAACCTTTTATTACCAAAGACTTCATTGTCATAATTAGCCGATGACTTACAGCTGTTATGGTACCACTGCTGTTATTCTTGAAGATAGTGCAGAGGTCAGGAATAATGGGCAGGAGCTGAGATATGCAGCATGCAGCTTCCTTTCAGTGTGCATTCAAAACAGTCAATCCCCAACCATTAGGACTGTGCTTGCTAAGAAACATTTCCATAAGAAAAAACAAACACTGCCTGCAGATAGCATGGAGTGCAAAGGGCACTGCTCAGTAAGGGCAAAGGTGCACCTAGGTAATTTTGGAGACCAAACCTTTTGGAGCCCCCCTGCTTTGGAGCCCCTTCCCCCCCCCACACACACACCATGAGGCTATTCACACGGAATAAAACTGGGCTAAGGGAACTCAGCCCGGTTTTTTCTCCATTGTGAGAACCATCAGGCTTGCGGGCGAGCCTGGTGGTTCAACGGTGGCTATTCTGCCAGAGCAGCCATCCCCTTAAATGAGGTTAGCACTCCGCTAACGCAGGTGTGTTTTTTTTACTGTGAGTCGTGGCAGTGCAGCTCTGTGCCACGGTGACTCATGAGGAGACCTCTGACCGGGAGGCTGCAACAAGCCTCCCAGCCTTGGGGGGTCACCTCAGAATGTCCCGCTCACTCACGCAGGACATTCTGGGACTTCCGGGGACCAGGCAGCCCCTGATCCCCACTGCGCCTACCGGCTCCGTCACGGAGCTGGTTATCGTGTGGGCGGCCAATCCGGCTGCACAGGGCAGGCTAGCTGTGCATGTGGGGGGGGAGAGCCCGCTCTCCCCACCAAACCCCTTTCGGCTCTACACACTGATTGTGTGTAAAGCCTCCATGACACACACAGTATGCTTTAATATGTAGGTTCTTGAGGGCACAAACAGCAACTGAATTCACAAGAATGTAAGACTATATATTTCTATATTTATGCAAATATGCATTAGCAGGAACATTACAACACGCAACTTAACATATTCCCATTGCACATATTTCTTTCCCCACTCCCCCCCCCCCCGTCTCTCAAGCAGGGGTCACGCCCTGCCACCTGGCACAGTGGTGGGCCACTGCCTTCCAGAGCAGACTAAGGAGAATTTGGAGCCCCCTCGGGGGTGTGGAGGGCCTGGACTTTGGCCCAGAAGTCCAGGGGTAAGGAAAGAAAGGAAAGATTGTGCTGTCAAGTTGGTGTCGACCCCGGCGACCACAGAGCCATGTGGTTTTCTTGGTAGAATACAGGAGTGGTTTACCATTGTCTTCCTCTACCGAAGTATGAGATGATACCTTTGCCATTTGTCACTGAAGTGAGTATCTGTCTCCAGCACCTTCCTATATCACTGCTACTAGGTACAGTCTGGGAAGCACACTGGTGGGGATTCAAACTAACAGCGTCTTGCTCCCTAGGCAAGCTGCTTCCTTGCTGTGCCACTGCAGCTGTAAGCGTGCCTCTGAATAAGGGTAAAAAAATTGCATCCAGAGATGAGAGGATTTGAAAGCAGGTGACTGCCTCCACCACCCTTTGAAGAAATTCAGGGCTACTGACCAGCAACCCTGCTAAGTAAAGAGAATCACCACTATACACAGTGGCCTGGTTGTCTCAACAAGAGTGCAGAGAGCTATTGGCCAGTTCACTGGCTCAGAGGTGCATTCCACTTGGGGGAAACGAATATCTTGTGACCCCTCAGCTCCCACTCAGTCCCATAGGCCATGGCTCCTTCTGTCCTGTAACTACTTTGGAGATGTGCATGTCCAAACATATTGCTCCAACGTGTTCTCTTGTGAATTTCTTTTTAGTTTTCCAAGAACTAAAAATGCCCTTTGTACTATCTGTATATTCATCCTTTGTTTTTCAAAGCATTTTGATGGCGTTGCCCACCCATTACCATTCTTCCATCCTGTGGCTAATAACACAGAATGGTCAGCTGATGGGAGCTAATGTTTTGCCTTGTGGAACACAGCAGCAGGACCACAAAGTGCTTCTCTGCTGGTTTATAGACCATAATAAATGTTTTACTGACTGACTGACAAGTGCTTCTCTCCCAAAGGTTTGGGGGAATCTTTGGTTGTGTTCTGGTGTGTGTGTGTGTGTGTGTGTGTGCATGTGTGCAGTTTATGCTCTGTCATGCTCTTTACCACATCTTCTGTGGTGTAATGAAGCATCCTTCCACTGTAGCAGTCTGCCACTATTCATCAACATTCAAAACATATTCCATCAGTCCCTCCAATTTCTATGCATATACTGCCCTGGATAGTACATGGAAAAATCCTAAATTAGTTGTTTGTGTGTGTAGTCAACTGGAGCAGTACTATGTCTCTAACTGTTCTCTGCCCTTCTACTCTGTTCTCCAGTGGAGCCTCCTTGTGCAGCAGCAGCCTATCTTTTGTAGGCTGTTTGTAATACATATTATTCCTTGTGCCTATTAACCAGTAAAGTGCTTCACAAAGAAATGAACTTTGAACAAAGTAGATGAATGTACAAAGCCCAGCATGTATATGAGGAATGTATATCCCCAGCATGAACTCTGAAAAATATTGGTGGGAAAAGGGCAAAAAGTTCACTTCCTTGTGTGGAACAAGACAGATTCAAATGTCAGATACTTTTGCAAAATCTGAGAAATTCAGGAGCATTTCTTGCTTGGATGAGTACACCACCTGCAACAGAAGAAGACTCTGAAATCATGAGCCCTAAGCCCTATTCAAGACATTATGTTGTACAAGTATACTGATGTCTATAGACTCAAATGTGTTTTTGTATGAATGACTGTACCTCAGAGGCGTAACTATAGGGGGGGCAGGGGGGGCACGTGCCCCGGGCGCCATCTTTTCTGGTCACGTGGGGGGGCGCCACCATGACAAATTTTTTTAAAAATTTTTTTGTTAATTTTTTGTTAATACAAATGTTTCCTGCTCAGTGCAGCAGCACTGCAGCAGTCAAGGGAGCACGTTGGCGCCCCCTCCCCCACGAGCGGTCCCTTCCGCGCCGCCCGCGCCCCCCCCCATTGATTTGCTGTCACCTGGCGGCCAGTCAGTGGCCTGGCTTGGCGGCGGCAGGCGCTTGTGAGGAAAAGCCTAAGTATAATGTAGTATGTTGGGGGTGCAGGGGGGTGCCATTTCAGTGCTTGCCCCGGGCGCCGTTTTCCCTAGTTACGCCTCTGCTGTACCTGCATTCCTTTTAGACATGAACCTGGGTGCAGGCCTCTCAAATGCATGGTGCCAACAGGAAGGGTACCACTGTACCTGTGTTCGACATATAATTGTGTTCAACACATAACCTGTGTACACTGAACATTTATGCAAGTGTTGAAGATCATGCGAATAGGGCCAGAGATGCAGGAGTGGAACTGGAGCTCAGCTTTGATCTTGAATGACACCACAATGTAGCTAGTGAGAAGCTCCCTTCACACCTGCCCCCATGGCCTGGGGAACCCTGATGCAGAACTGCTTTTCAGTGAAGATAAGGAAGGATG
The DNA here is from genome assembly GCF_027244095.1 of Hemicordylus capensis. Classification (NCBI taxonomy): domain Eukaryota; kingdom Metazoa; phylum Chordata; class Lepidosauria; order Squamata; family Cordylidae; genus Hemicordylus; species Hemicordylus capensis. The sequence continues at coordinate 179,305,575 of NC_069657.1, read as the reverse complement.
GGTGCACGGCCTACCCATGGGCATCCGAGGGGGTGGATAAGGGAGGCAGTTGCCCCTCCTGGATTCATGGTCAGATTCATGTGGAGCAGCAGATGCTCTTATTTTATATATTTATCTGTTTGTATTTCACCATTCCCACATCTGCTAGAAAAATAATTCATGCACTGAAAAACCAAACGGTTGTCTGCAACTCACATCGCTTTCTGTCATGCCAAGAGGTAAATTTTCTGCAGCACCCTTCAGAGTGTCTCTAGATTGTCCCAAATGACTCAGTTGGGTCCTGCCAAATAACTAATTTGGCACAATCCAGACAAAACCAAGCGGGCTTAAAGTTTTAGAGAATCAATAAGATGTAAGTGTTTGATTGTGCACTTGCCATCCTACTGTTTTCAAGAGAACTTAAGGGTAGACGTTCTCAGGATTGTTTCCTTTGTGGGCCTAAAGCTTTGGTATTATCCTTTAAAGCCCTTAATTGCATAAGGACAGCTTCCCTTCAGCATCTCCGTCTTCCGTGTGAACCTGCCAGAGCTTTAAGGTCAGCCTCAGAGATCCTTCTCTCTGTTCCATTGTCAATGGAAGTTTGGCAAGTGGACAGGAAGGAGAGGCCTTTTCTGTGCTGGTTCCTAGACTGGAATACCCTCCTCGAGGTGGTCCTCCAGGGTTCCCTTCTTTACTTGTATTTAGACATGCAGTTAAAATGTATTAAAATGCAGCAGCCAGATTTTAATTTAAACTGGGGTGGTGGTGGTGGTGGAGGAGGAGGGTGGGGCAGGCAATTGCAGAACGGGCCACAGCTGCCTCTCTCTCTCTCTCTCTCTCTCTCTCTTTTCATCCCACCCTGGTTGCGTCTTTCTCTCTGTTTGCCCCACCCCAGCTTTAACTATAGCCCTGCAAGCTCTTCTAACCAGTTTCCCCAGCCCAGCAAATGACCACCAAGTATAGTTCGAGTTAAATCCAGGGTGGGGTGAAAAAAGAGGAAGGGGGAGGGGGAGAGAGAGAGAGAGATGCTGTTACATTCCTCCCCGCTCCACCCCAAGTCCTAGCAGTCCTGGCTGCCACTGGCTGCATTTTAAATCTGCCTTTTCGACTTTTGTGTGTGTTGCTGGCTGATCATTGTGCTGCACTATCCAGCTGCTTTTTATGGTGTTAGGTAGTGTTATTTTAAATATACTATAATTTGTTGTTTTATTGTTTTATAAGCTGCCTGGATTGAACTTAACAGAAAAGAGGGTAAATGAAGTACAATGAGTAAATGAAATTCAGGCTGTGCTCCTCCAAAGCACTCTGTTAACGCAAGTAAGCTAATGGCTGCATATGCATGTAATGGGAGAGCAGGGAGAGAGGGGCATGGGACCGTGGGTCCATTGGACCTGTGGTTCCGTGCCCCCTCCCCCCACTCTCCCATCCAAATTAGGACATTTAGGAAAGCTGCCTCTCTGCAGTCAGCAAGACCACATAGAGGCAGGGAAGCTGTCTGTGCGGGCTTCCTTCTTGAGAGAGGGACAGCCCGCACAGCCAATCAGGCCAGAGTTGAGAGAGGAGCTTCCTCCCTCAACTCTGGTTCCAGGGCTAGCAGCCTGTGGTTCTAAAACTGGATGCTCCTCAGGCTGCTGGAACCTCAGGTTGCGGCAACCAAATTCACTACAACCTGAGGGTTCAGACTGGAGTTCCAATCCTGAACCCTCGGTTTCCTCACTGTGCCCAACTGCGGTTCCTCACATATAGATGCAACGTCCATGGAACTGCAGGCTATTCAACTGTGGTTCCAAGTTAAGTGTGAATGAGGCCAATATCTCTTGAACTCTTCTGTCACAAATGTGTAGAGCTGCTGACCACCCAAAGAGCCCATTTGGATGATGTCAACATATTAGAGTCAAATTAAACATGCTCACCTAAAAAGAAGCTGTAGCTCTTGAATCAGGCCTCCCAGTTGATTGGGACCATAGTGTGTGTGTGTTCCAGATCTGGGCATCAGTGAGCACCCCACCCCCTACGGCAGAATAAATAGCAGCCATGAAGAACCTGATATGGGTTGGCATTCATGGTGGGGGCAGATAATTAAAGCTACTTCCCCACTGTCATGGTCCTAAATCATGGGATCCCTATCCTGGCTGCTATTTACTTACAACCCTAACAGTACATCAGTGTTAAACATGTGCTTAATACAGCGTGTAGTTCAGGGCAAATTGATGGAAAGCCGTTCCAGGCAAATTGATGGAAAGCATCCTCAATAATAAAATTGTAAAGCACATAGAAATAACAGGTTCTGCTGGGAGATAACCAGCATGGCTGCTGCAAAGGTAAATCTTGCCTCACCAACCTTTTGGAATTCTTTGAGAGTGTCAACAAGTGTGTGGATAAGAGTGATCCAGTTGACATAGTATACCTGGACTTCCAAAAAGCTTTTGACAAAGTTCCTCATCAAAGACTCCTGAGGAAACTGAGCAGTCATGGGATAAGGGGACAAATACATGTGTGGATTGCTAACTGCTTGAAGGACAGGAAACAGAGGGTAGGGATAAATGGAGAGTTTTCACAATGGAGGGAAGTAAGAAGTGGGGTCCGCCAGGGATCTGTACTGGGTCCGGTGCTTTTTAATTTATTCATAAATGATCTAGAAGTAGGGGTAAGCTGCGAGGTGGCAACATTTGCAGATGATACCAAAATCTTTTGGGTAGTGAAATCCAAAATGGATTGTGAGGAGCTCCAAAAGGATCTCTCCAAACTGAGGGAGTGGGTGACAAAATGGCAAATGTGGTTCAGCATTGGTAAGTGTAAAATGATGCACATTGGGATGAAAACCCACTACTTAAAAAATACGTTGATGGGATCTGAGCTGTCGGTGACTGACCAGGATCAGGATATTGGGGTCGTGCTAGACAGCTCGTTGAAAATGTTGACAGCTGCCAATGTGTGGCAGCTGTGAAAAAGGCCAATTTCATGCTAGGGATCATTCGCAAGGGGATTGAAAATAAAACTGCTAATATTATAATGCCCTTATACAAAACTATGGTGCGGCCACACCTGGAGTACTGCATACAATTCTGGTCACCACATCTAAAAAAAGGACATTGTAGAATTGGAAAAGGTGCAGAAGAGGGCAACCAAGATGATCAGGTGCCTAGACCACTTTTCTTATGAGGCAAGGCTACAACACCTGGGGCTATTTAGTTTAGAAAAAAGACGACTGCGGGGGAGACATGATAGAGGTCTATAAAATCATGCATGGTGTGGAGAAAGTGGATAGAGAGAAATTATTCTCCCTCTCACATAACACTAGAACCAGGGATCATCCCATGGAATTGATTGCCAGGAAATTAAGGATCAGCAAACGGAGGTACGTTTTCACACAACGCATAATCAACTTGTGGAATTCTCTGCCACAAGATGTGGTGACAGCCAACAATCTGGATTACTTTAAGAGGGGTCTGGATAACTTCATGAAGGAGAGGTCTATCAACGGCTACTAGTTGGAGGGCTATAGGCCACCTCCAGCCTTAAAGGCAGGATGCAGTTCCAGTTGCAAGGGAGTAAGAGCAGGAGAGAGGGCATGCCCTCAACTCCTGCCTGTGGCTCCCAGCGGCATCTGGTGGGCCACTGTGTGAAACAGGATGCTGGACTAGATGGGCCTTGGGCCTGATCCAGCAGAGCTGTTCTTATGTTCTTACCTACTCCATGCAGTAACAACACTACAGAAAGCCTCATGAGCCCTCCTCCCCCCACGATACTCCATTCTATGGGCAAAAGAGCTTCTCCCACTGATTCTTCCAGCAAACAAGCCACACCAAGGCATTTATAAGGATGACAAGCCAGTAGCTATCATGGCCTTCTACCTCGACTGCATTCTTCTCGCAACAAGGACACTGGCCTATGGACTGGCGGTTCATCTACACCTCTGCTTAAGACCTGGTCTGTGGACTCCCATTCTAGGCTCGCCTTCACTTCCTCGCCCTTCCTGGATAAATATTGCAATGGAGGCCATAGCTCAGTGGTTGAGCATCTGCTTTGCATGCAGAAGGTCCCAGGTTTAGTCCCTGTCATTTCCAAGTAAGACTGGGAAAGCTTCCTTTCCTGGATAAATATTGCTCAGTGAATATCTAGACTCCATACTCTTGGAGACCCGTGATGAAGACAGCCTCTACTTCTTGTGTAGGACTCATCCTGGTGCGGAGCCAGCCGAGCGGCGGCCTGGGTGCAGCCCTGCTTGGCCCATGACGGCGTGTGATGTTACACACACGGGGGTGTGGCTCAGGCTCCGGAAGAGGCTCAGGCTCCGGAATCATTCTATCGGGCAGTCGGTGATGCCTGAAATAACTGGTGCAGAGTTCGCCCGGGCTCTCAGTGGCCTGGGCGTTGGAGGGGGGAGTTCGCTCTGGGCTCCTCTGGAGCCCGGGCGATGGGGCTTTGGTGGCCTTTTCCATTGGTGGCCCGGGTTCTTTGAACCTGTTGACACAATAGTAGCTATGCCCCTGACTCATGCACACCCTTCTGGCCTCTCTCCAGCTTCTCCTCTGACAAATTCATGGCCTTCAGCATCTCCTCCTCCAAGCCAAGGGCACCCACGTTCCCCTGGCAGTGGTTTAAAACAACCCAGTGCTCTCAGGACACCAGTCCTCTCACCTTCTACCCTACCATACCCAGAGCAACTCCTCGTCCCTAATCAGAGCAATCCCCTCGTCCCCAATCAGAACAACTCCTCGTTCTCATTCAGAGAGAGACCCTACTGTGCTTAGAAGAACATCTCTTAGGATTTGGTGACTCATGTTCAGTTTCTGAACAGTATTCTTTCGATACACCACAGGGTTACTCAGTCTATTCTTCATCCCCCACTGCCCTAAGCAACCAAGCAGGTTCCACCAACCTGCATGGTTCAGGCGCCTACTTTATACTGCTTTTTGGTCCCACAGAATGACGGGGCGTGGAGAGCGGTGCTGTACCTCTTGGCTGATCCATCGGTTGACAGAGAATTCATTCGTCCCCCACCCTTGCTCCATAAGGCGGCACTCCAATGCATCAACTTCCTGACATTGTGGGGTCTATCGAAAGGATGCCTCCACATCCTGATTTTTCCCCAGCCACAGAAAATATCTTCAACTACCATCTCTTTCCCTGTATTGGGTGCTTCCTCTTGGCCTTCCATCAGCTTCCAGGATGCTGCCTAGATCCTGGTCTCCCTGGGGGCACCCCCATGCCCATCAGGGGTTCACTTGTACCCCTAACTGCACAACGTGTTCACCCCATCACCCTCTATAAATGGGACCCACTGCATCATACAGCGGAATACTTGAAACTTCCTCAACCACGGCCTCACTGAACCACACCTGAACCGCACTTCGGCCGACTTGATGTTTTAATCATAATCCCCTGAACTAATGACAGCGTGCATGGAAAGCACACTTTGGGCCAGAGGGCACGCCGCCCCCCCCCCAGTAGCTGTCCCCTCCCTTCCAGAATTCCTCATGGCTCACCCCCACAGAATCTTCCCACTTCTTCCTGAGGCCATTCACTCGTCAGGTGGTGACTCTTCCAGACAGCTCGAGGGATCTCCCCCTCACAGTCCACTCAGGACAACCAGCAGAATGGACTTCAGCTCAGACGGCTGAGGGTGGGATCCTCCCAACCATTCTTTCACAGGTCCCCTGGCTCTGCCGCTGAGATATCTCATTTCATCACTTCATCTCTGGCTGGACCATGGGCAGCCTGGTCGGCCCTCATACGCTTCCTGCCAGTGATTTAAAAAGAAGAAGTCTCCATACACACGGGCTATCTACCACCGATACGTATCTGACCACCAGGGCAGTACCAGACCTGAAACTCACATACAGACAACAGTTTTCCTCTCTCAAGGGACAGAAATACTCATATCCCTCGTGGTAAAACTCCTACAGGACGTAGTCAACTTCCAGCCAGACTGGTGGCGCCTCCTACTACAAATCTGATGGAGTGGTGCCTCCACCTAAAACTCCGCCCCTACATCACTTCCATCCTGGAGCACACACAGATGGACCTTTTCACGTTTGTGAATGGCCATCTCTTCCTTCTTTCTGCTCCAGGCCCCAGTCAACAGTAACAAAGGCGGCAGATGCTGCTACCACCATTGACCGCCAGTCCTCCTCCACACGTTTTCCTTCCTCGACAATCAGTCCCAAAGTCATCACCTAGATACCCTACCAACACACGGATCCTGATCCTGCTTGTACTTCACTGGTCCAGATGGCCATGGTGCTCTGACCTCAGGACATAGACAGTTTCTGACCGCTTCTATTCCTTCCTCTCCGGCCAGATCTCCCGTCACAAGGACCAGCATGCTCCCCAATCCCAGCTGGTTCCATTCATGCACTGGGACATCCACCACATCTTCCCTTCATGCAGGGGTTACTTACCCAGAGCTTAAGTGACCCCCCCATCTCGACATCCATCTATAAACTGGACCTTCCAGGCTGCATGGGCTGCCTGTCTTCCTGCTGGAGCCGCAGAAACCATCTCTTTCCCTCAGGGCAGGTCATCCTGAGGCTTGCCCTTCCTTCTACGGTTATCGACCTCAATCTAAGACCTATCACCCCAAAATGACGACTTCGACCTCAGCATCGGCCCTTGATTTTCATCTTCGGGGACTACATCTTCCACTCCCTTGTACCTAGATTACTCAGGAGTGTGTCCAACCTGGCACCTCCTCTGATTCCTTTTTACCATCATGGAACCTTAGCAAGTTCTCAGCGCACTAACTAAAGCTCTCTTTGAGCCCCCATTGAAGGCACCTTCCAAACTCTTTGCCTGAAATACTTCCTGCTTCTCGCTCTCATCATCTTCCTGCAGAATTCCAAACTCTCCATCCTCTCAGCCAGAAAGAGCTCGATACCTTCCTACCTGAGGCAGTCATACTCAAAGTAGACCCATCCTTCTTGTCTAAGGTCAACTCTACCTTCCATGGAACCCAGATTGTCATTCCATCTGCCATTTCCCTGCCCTCTTCAAGGAGAGTCATGGCATACTCTGGACGTACGCAGTGCCCCACACTGCTTCTCCAGTCTCATCAGGGAGCCTGATTCTCTCTTCTTATTCTCTCTTGGAGCCCCAGGCCTCTGTTTCCATTCTGCTCCTGGCTGAGATGCTCTGCCGGCCTGCAAAAGACCTTCTAACCTCCTGGCTCCTGGGTGCTCCTCAGCACCCTCCTCCTGTACTGCTTCTAACTCTACAGTTTCTCAGCCGGGAACCCATTCAGTGATGTCTATAGGGTTTCCTCTACCCCATTCAGTGATTTCGCTGAGTGGTTTTCCTTTACCCCACTCCTTAAGCACTGTAGTTTCCCCCCACCTTCCACTCATACCAGTGTTCCCTCTGGTGGGAATTCCTGGGCATTGTTCGCTAAAGGCTGCTGCGGCTGGGAGTACTGGGAGTTATGGGAGACGGCATCTGGGGTCCCTGTTGGAGGGAACAGTGACTCCTACCAAGCAGCCTTTGGGCATACAGCCATTCAACAGGTGATCCAACACATCCTCTCCCTCCCTACAATCTTTGCTTGGGCACATCCCATTTCTAATGGATGGCCTATAATCAAGGATAAAAAGGAACATTGTTACTTATTGTGAAGGGTTTATTTCCCCCATGATCGTTGGCCATCCGGCCCACCCTTTGGATGTCTATAGTCCTTTCAGTGTTCTTTTCCATGCCTTACCAACAATCCAGAGTTTTGGCAGATCCTGTGTTGGGTGGCTACATATCTCAGGGCATACGGACATAGGAACAGCCCTCCTTTTTGTTTGTCCTCTACTATTATTATTGTGCTTTGTCCTCTACTAATCTACGTTTGCCTTACAGAGAAGATTGGGTCCCCCCACCTTTTACTCTCACCGCTCTCTTCACAAATCCTGTCAAGGTACCAGGGTTTGGTGCCCCTTACATGGGAAGAAAGCCTCAAAAATTAACTACTTCCTGTCTGCATGCTCAGTGACACAACCTATTTGTAATGGATGGCCTACGATCATGGGGAAAAGAACCCTTTACGGTAAGAACCAATGTTCCTTTTTCTCCAACATTCTGACTAGGTCTTACTGACACACTACAGATGATGTTCAGTTGCACATAGTTTGACCCTGACTGTGCTCCTTTTACAGAATGTAGCCATGAAGACTGTAGTCTAAAGCAGGAGGCCAGTCCTGAGGGGAGAGCCTTCTTAACCCTTTCCCCTCTGGCAGGTTTTCTGCTAGCATGGGGGGGAGGGAGATATGGGCACCTATATATTTTATCTGTGGGGCAAAAATCAGCTGGGGGGTAAGTTTTCAGGGGGGGGGAAGACAGATGGAAAAGGCTTAAGAAGCCATTTTATTCAGAAGCGGAAGGATCTTCCACTTCAGACTGCAGCATCCATGGTAGCAGAAAAAAGAAAAAGTTGGGGACAAAGTATCACACGTAGTTTGGCCTTCAGTATCTCAAGAGAAGCAAACATTTCTCATGAGAGTTTAGAAATGTCATGCTTGTGGCATGAATACAATACTAACAATATGAAGTGCCTTAGAAATAACAACACAAGATTCAGTCTGCACCTTTCAATTCTATTGATTTGAGCATCACCGCCACATACAAATTAAATCCAGTAGAGTTTGAGATGAAAGGAAGTGACTAACTGAACATTCTGTATGGCAAATGTAAATTTTTATTTTCTCAGCAGTATGCAAACACATGTCTCATGAATAAACTAATAAACTTTTCTGAGAAACCATAGATAAAAAGAAATATGTGTCATGTATATCACTATCTTATCATGGATTGTAAAGAAAGTTTCACTTGCTTGCATTAGAGTTAAACCAATCAGTTTTATAAATCAAACATATAAGGATGAACACATATTCATCCCTGTTAACTTGGCAAAGAGGCACTTTTTAACGTGGTGATTCTCTTTATTTAGCAGGGGGAGAGTAACTGGCCCTATCCACCCCCAGCACAGTACCTCCAGTGACTGTTGCTGGTGTCTCTCTTATGTTTCTTTTTAGATTGTGAGACCTTTGGGGACAGGGATCCATCTTATTTATTTATTATTTCTCTGTGTAAACCGCCTTGAGCCATTTTTGTAAGGGCAGGATAGAAATCAATCAATCAATCAATCAATCAATCAATCAATCAAATAAATAAATAAATAAATAAAAATAAATAATAAAATCCACTGGTTCAGTCATATGGGACAAAATGGCTGATATTCTTCAGTGTCATAGTAGGTTGTGGCAGACAGTGAGGATATAAGTTCGAAGAGTCATTGGCCAGCTGTAGGGAGGCATGAGGCAAACGATTCCGCCCCTAAGAATAATACCACAGAGCCATTGTAGCCTGTGGTATGATTATACTAATTTTTTACCCACTATTGTCTTTGGTCAAACAGACTTGGTACATTTTGTTGTGCCTTTATCATGCAACCCATCCCAACCTCGTATTCCTTGTTTTATTATTCCATTTTGTTCACCTCTAGTTAGAATGCTCTAGAAAGAATTTTGTGAGCAATTTTTGAAGTAACAAGTGCAAGATTCCTTTGCTGTTAAAGCCTATAAGTGGTTCAGGAGCATAGCAAGGTTGGAGTGGACCCTGTGACTTCATTTGAAAATGCTTCCCCCTGGCTATGGCCCCTGATGCTGGCTACACCCCTGATGTTGACAATCTATATTAGCATTGGGGGGGAATGCATTGGGCATGGACATGCCACCTGTTGGCCTCTCCCAGCCGATGAGTGCTTTGCTTGCACAAAGTGCTCACCAGCTGGGAGAGGCTGATGCGTGGCATCATCCCTATGTTGACCACGACCCTTGCTGGCATCACGGCAGGGGCGGAGCCACCATTGGGCCAACAGGTTCAAAGAACCCAGGCCACTGAACAATCGGGGGCCGCGTATCGTGGCCCTGACACGTCCCCCGCGTCTGACGTCAGACGCGGGGAGGCTAGTTTAGCTCTGGAGTGGGGGCTGCGCAGCCCCTTCAAGAGCTAAACAAAAGCTGGCGCTGCATTTGCAGTGCCAGCCAGGAGTGGCTCTTACCTGCAAAGCTGTGCGGCCCCTTCAGGAGTTAAAAGGCTGGTGTCTTCAAAAGAAGATTGGTTGATAAAAACTTTGGAATATGCGGAGATGGCAAAACTTACAACACTGATAAGAGATCAAAATTTAGAATGCTTTAAAGAAGATTGGAAACCTTTATTGTTGTACCTAAAAAAATATTTTCCTACTATGGATCTTACAGCAGGATTTGAAATTTAGGAGAGAAAAAAAGGCGGGGGGGGGGGGAATAATGCAGGTTGGGTAGATTAATGGTTTTTTTAAAGGTTTAAATTTGTGTTTTGTACTTTTATTATAGCAAGGGTAAATTTTATAGTTGGATGTCTCACGAAGAGAGGTGCGTGGGAAGTCCATTTTTGTCTATTATGTTTGTTATGATTACTATTGTTAAAACTAATAAAAATTGAATTTGCAAAGGAGTTAAAAGGCTGGTGTTGCTTTCACAGCGCAGCCCAGGAGTGGCTCTTCCCTGGGGTCAGCCCACTCCTGGGCTGTGCTGTGCTGCGAAAGCAGCACCAGCCTTAACTTAACTGCTGAAGGGGCCACGTGGCCCCTTCGGGAGTTAAAGGGCTGGCGCTGCTTTTGCAGCACAGCCCAAGAGTGGCTCTTCCCTGCAGGGAAGAGCTGTTCCTGGGCTGTGCTGCGAAAGCAGCACCAGCCTTCATTTAACTCTGAAGGCGCCGCACGGCCCCTTCGGCAGTTTAAGGGCAACTCTCCTGTCCTGGGCTGAACGGAGCCTCAAGGCTCCGTTCAGCCAGACCATGCCCCCGCATCTTATGTCAGATGTGGGAGTGTGGCTAGCTCCAGCGTCTGATGTCAGATGTGGGGGCGGGGTTAGTGGGGCCATGGAGGTGGCCGCACACAGGCCACCGGCGATCCTGCTCCGCCATTGCATCATGAGTTGTTGTTTGCGTTGGGGCATCAATCACTGAGCCTCTTCTAATGAGCAGTGAGAAGGGCTCCAGAGTGGGCTGCGGGGAAGGCAGGTTAAACATATCTTCTTCACAGAAAAGCAGCTCTTCTTTCTTGGGTGGGCGCCCAGACGAGCACTGCTCCTCCCAGTAGCTCCAACGCTTGGGTTGCCGGGACGTGCCTCCCTGTGTTGCTTCGCCCCTTGGAGCTCCAATAGTGCACCGCACAAGTGTACATGCATTATATGACTTTTTTTTTCATATGTGGTGGTCATGCGGGAAGGCAAAGGCCTTTTGGGATATGATATATAATGAGCTGAAGAAAATTTTTAAAATGACATTTCCTAAGAGACCAGAATCCTTCCTGCTGAGAATAACTCAAGGAGAGTTCTCCAGAAGAAATTTAATTTTTTTTAATGTATGCAACCACGGCAGCTAGAATAGTATATGCACAGAAATGGAAAGACAACAAAATGCCCTCAAAAGAAGATTGGTTGATAAAAATTTTGGAATATGCGGAGATGGCAAAACTTACAGCACTTATAAGGCATGAAAATTTGGAATGTTTCAGAGAAGATTGGGAACCATTTTTACTTTACTTAAAGAATTATTTTTCTAATATGGATCTTTCAGCAGGGTTTGAAATATAGCAATAACAGCAAGTTGGGTTGGGTAAAATCGAGTAGCAACGTGGAGTATGTATGTTTTGAATTATTATAGCAATGGTTTATATGTATAGTTAACATGAACTGCGCAGACTGGTAAGCTGGAAGTCAATATTTACTTGATCAAATAAATGAATTTAGTTGGATTGTAAAGTTATTGTAAAAGTCAATAAAAATTTTAAAATGAGGAATTCTGCAGCTGACACATGATTGGAAAAACAGGGTTAGGAGACCGCTTGCTCTCCTAACCCCATTTTGAGGGGAGGCTCCTCAAGCGGGTTTGGCGCCATGGTGCTACTGGGATTGGATGCAATCTTGGCGGTTCTCATGTGCGTGAAAAACTGGGCTGGGCTCCCTTAGCTGAGTTTTGCATGCACGTGTGAACAGCCTCATTATCTTCATATGGTCTTTGACCAGCATAAGTTAAAACATAACAATAATAGTGTTTAAAATGCTCTGTGCCTGTGGAGGCAGTAGCTGTACAGTTAAAAGCTAAAATCTTATTGTGGAACTAAAATCTATGGTGTGTTATAAAGTTAATTAAAATATGATAAGGTAAATGCATAGAGGTTAAAAGTTAGAGACTGTGAGCATAAAACTAAGATCTATGAGAAGTTATAAATTAGTTAAGATTAGAATTAGAAATTGGTTAAAATATGACAAAAGGAAAACTGTATAACTAGGCAGCAGGGGTGGCAGGACAGGTGTTAGCTGTATTGGGCCTGATTAATTCTTGCTGGTGGTCAGATCTTAGCAAATTTTGTATGCTGCCGAACAGAACTTGGCAACATTATGTGTTATAAAAGGGGAGAGTAGTAGAGAGATATGGAACTGGCTTGTGCGGCCTGACAACGTTGTAAGTAGCAGGACAATCAGGGTACTGCATTGTCTATATCATCATCATCAATTTTATTACAGCCATTGGCCAGCAGAGCATTGTCTATATAAAATAGGCAGTGTAGGAGGACGTGCTTGGTGGTTTCAACTTGCCCAGCGTCGCAGGGGCACAGATGTTCCGGGAAGGGGATCGTCTTGTATCTTCCATTTAACACAGCTAAAGGGAGGGTGCTGCAGTAAGCTATGGTGAAGGCTCTTCTGTGATTAGGGGCTCTCGCTGCATTAGATATACAGCAGGTGCCAATATGTACTTTAGGCTTTCAGTGATAGGGAGCTTTGGGGCCCTGCCTAGGTCAGTTTGGCACATCCATTATGTGCTATTTAAGAAGTGTCCTGGCCTGCTCATAACCCAGGGGAAGTAGTGGGGGCGGGGGGGAACCCAAGTGATGTTAGTTTTGCCAGCAGGGTTCACATCCAGGTGGATTGGTATCCATCCTCCAGCATTAAGGCATCGGGGCATAGACATGTCACCCATCAGCCTCTCCCAGCCAGTGAGTGCTTCATTCTCTGGCTGGGTACTAGGAGTGGGGGGGAAGGGACTGTCAGGTAGCCCCTGAATACAGGCAACCGAGGGACATTTGTCTGCCATGCTCAATAGTGGCTACATCCCTGATATGGCTGGTAGGTTGAAGGCATTTTCTATGAACATAAATGTTTAATTTAGTTGTCCATATGTTTCCTTTCTCTCTCTCGCATCATTTGATACAGTATGTAAACTGCCTGCTAAGTTATTATGGCATTCAAACTTGCATTGCTTCATAGGGAGCACTGACAAACCACTGAATTTATTGTCCTGATCTAGATGAATGCAGAGGCTGGTTTCTATTGTAATTCAAAATAATGCTTAAGTCCCTTTGCTTAGAAGTTATTGGAGTGAAACTGTTCATGTTGTGGAATTACTTTTTGACAATGATGCATGGGGAAATTATGTTGCAGGAACTGAGGGGGAAAAATATGATACATGCAGTAAGAAATTCAATGAACAAGCCAGCTTAAAGAAAGAAAAACATCCAGATGGACAAAAACTGATGGAACTGGTTCCAAGGCCTTGTTATCACCCCAACAATGATGTCTAGTGTCCTGCAAAGGGTTCCTAAAGGACAGTCACACTTGGAACAGGAGCAGATTACCCTATCATCAAATCATCAGAGTGCTGCTATTTGAATAAACACAGCTGCTGTTTTTGAAGAAATATGGCAAAGAGCAGCCTGGGGAGGAGGGAGAAAGGGGACGGGACAATTAGTGTTGCTGAAATGCCAGAAACATTCAAGTTGACATATTTCGTATTTATGGAAATGTTGATTTTCTGGAGAAGCTTGTTTATGTTGTGATTCAAGAAAATGGGAGCAACTCACCAAATCTATAATGAACATTACTCATATATTTTGATATGTGAAGGTTTTCAAGTGCCAGAGTATATAATTTTAGAATGTGTTACAAATATTTGTTTTAATTATGGACCTTTTCCCAATCCTTATTTTTTACATGGATGGGATGAAATCAGTAAATTAACTGTTTGGTTTTGTCTTAAAAATTAAATTAGTTTAGGCTGACTGACTACTTTCCCCCTCTTACAGCCTATTCTTGTGATTGTTTACTTGGAAGTGAAATACACTTCTAGTTTCATTGCAATCCAGTAATAAGCAAGTGTTTAGAATTACAGCCATAATTTTTGTTTTCTCCAAGTTTCATTTAAAGAGCTGCCTTATGCTAAATCAGACCAATGGTTCATCTAGTGTTTTACCATTAACCCAACTGTCAGCCACTCTGGAGTCCCAACTGAGATCTCTCTCATTTCAAATGCCTGTGAAGGTTTGATGCCAAGGGACTGGAGCCTGAGAATGTGCATGCAAGGGCTAGCGGGGAAGAAGCCTTAAAAAGCTTACCTCCCTGCAGATGATCGCAGGCTTCTTGTGCAGGTGGATTGCCTGCCCACACGATTGCTGGCTACTGCCAGCAGCACGGAGGGTTGGGTTGCCAGGACATGTTGCCCCGCCCTGGAACTCCGATAATCTATTTTGGGGGAAGAACTCCCTGAAGAACCCGCCTCCCAAAGGCTGCCTGAGTGGAGGCATATAAGTCTAGCTTATAGTGTTTAATAAAAGTGGAGGGGTTATTCCAGACTGCCGCCTTACATATTTCTTGAACCAGTGCATAAGTAGCGAAAGCCGCTGACGTAGCCATTGATCTGGTAGAATGAGCTAGTATGTGTTCAGGTGGGTGCACCTTTTGAGTCTCATATGCCAGAGAAATGCAAGCTCTGATCCATCTTTTGATAGTTCTAGCAGAAACTGGTTCTCTCATAGATGCTGGTAAATATGAAAGGAAAAGGGACTTCCTAAAATCCACAGAGCGTTCAGGCAGCGCCGTACATCAAGTTTATGCCACAGCTTTTCTTGAGGGTGTGTCGGATGTGGGCAGAATGATGGATAGTATAAATCCTGTGCCATAAGGAAATCCGACAGGACCCTTGGATGGCTGAATGGGTCCGGTATCAGATGAGCTGCATCCTGTGAAATTATGCAGTAGGATTCATGCACTGACAGTGACCTTAAATCGGACACCCGCCTTGCCGCCGTCACGGCCACCAGGAAGGCCAGCTTCATGGATAATAATCTGAGAGAAATCGATCTGATGGGTTTTGCCACCAAGGTGCCACCAGGATTGGGCCCAGTCAGGATTGGGTTGGCGGTTCACACGCGCAGGCAAAACTGGGCTGGGCTTCCTTAGTTGTTATTGCTTTTAATGGTTTCTGTTTTTTAATTGTAAACCGCCCTGAGCCATTTCGGGAGGGCAGTATAAAAATCAAATGAATGAATGAATGAATGAATAATTGAAAAAATAAAATAAAATAAAATAAAATAAAATAAAATAGTTTGGTTTTGCCTGCACGTGAATAGCTTCACAGTCTGTACCCCTGAACCCTATCCCCTTTCTTTACAGTGATATGTACAGTGGAGGTATTTATATAATACCTCTTTTGTCATATAAGCAGTCCTAACTATCCATTGGTACATAGTCTTGTGGACAAATGTAACGTGTTAATTGGATGGTGACGGACGTAAACCCCTTTCAGCTGTTCATTGAACATGTGGAAAGGCAATGGGAGACTGGGATTTTGTTTGTTGTTTGCTTTCCAACTTCCATGCATTCATCTGAACAGAGCTTGTTCTTATACAGCTATATGCATGCAAGTAGGTCCTATATGTGCAATTGGGGGCCCTGCCTTTTGCTTAGGCTTCCAATCATGCATTGTACATGTACAATTTGAATGAACATAGCTTCTGTTCAGTCCTTTGAAGGTTAAGGCAGCATGTGTGATCCTGATTTCTTCCCCTTGCATATCCATTAATGTCCCTAAAGAGCCAGCCATAATTTTCATGATTTGGTATCTAGAAAAGTACTGCTACAATCACAGGGTCCTTGTTGCTATTTACATCCAGTTCACAGGTCATCCACATGAATGTGTACTCAAGGGACCAATATGTCTGCTTGCATGAGCAGGCAAACATATTGTGTGAATCCACACTATGGTCTCTTTTTAGTTTTTATTATAGTGTTTGGCAGTTTACCACGATTCCCTGGACAGAATCAAATGAATAAGTACTTTTAAAGTTAGTGCTTAGGAAAGATCGACATCTTCAGCAGTGCATTCTCATGCTAAATCATGGAGAGTTATTCAGTCCAGTTGTTTTTAATAATTTCTCATTAAAATATTACAAAAACATGACATCAAAACATTATCATGTAGATAATCCTAAAAATTAAAGTAATCCATGGGCAGGCTCAGTCCCATTGTGGCAGTCTTGTGAGCACAGGTGAATAGTTTATCTTAAGAACATAAGAACAGCCCTGCTGGATCGGGCCCAAGGCCCATCTAGTCCAGCATCCTGTTTCGCACACTGGCCCACCAGATGCCGCTGGGAGCCACAGGCAGGAGTTGAGGTCATGCCCTTTCTCCTGCTGTTACTCCCCTGCAACTCGGACTCAGAGGCATCCTGCCTTTGAGGCTAGAGGTGGCCTTTAGCCCTCCGACTAGTAGCCATTGATAGACCTCTCCTCCATGAAGTTATCCAAGCCCCTCTTAAAGCCATCCAGGTTGTTGGCTGTCACCACATCTTGTGGCAGAGAATTCCACAAGTTGATTATACGTTGTGTGAAAAAGTACTTCCGTTTGTTGGTCCTAGATTTCCTGGCAATCAGTTTCATGGGATGACCCCTGGTTCTAGTGTTATGTGAGAGGGAGAAGAATTTATTTCTTCTCTCTTCACTTTCTCCACACCATGTATGATTTTATAGACCTCTATCATGTCTCCCCTCAGTCGCCTTTTTTCTAAACTAAATAGTCCCAGGTGTTGTAACCTTGCCTCATAAGAAAGGTGCTCTAGGCCTCTGGTCATCTTGGTTGCCCTCTTCTGCACCTTTTCCAGTTCTGCCTTCAACTGCTAGAGGCTTCTTCTAGCACAAGACTGAGCAAATGAGATGTTAAAATAAGGTTCCCTGGTTTCTTTTTTGTTCTGGTTTCGGAGCTGTAAGAAAATACCAAATAAAAGCATCGAGATAATTTGTGTTGAAAATGAATTTGCTTGCCTTTAAACACCATAGGTACATAGGAAGTTGTCTTTAAAAATGAGTTACACCATTTTATTAATCTGGCTCACACTGTCTGCTCTGATGAGCAGCAGCACTCCAATATCTCCGGCAGGAGTCTTTCCCAGCCCTAACTGGAGATGCTGGGGATTGAACCTGGAACCTCCCACATGCTAGATGGTAGATGCTCTACCACTGAGCTAGACCCCCATCCCCAACATTCTGTTGTTTCAAATCTTACAACAACCCTGTAAGGTATGTATTATGGGCTCACCAATCCTGACTAAATTACTTGTCAGATGTACCACTGAAATTCAGTAGTCTTTTCAAGTAACTCTTGAATATTAATGCAAAGTAACTTAGTCTGGATCTCAGCTATTATCCTTCCTCACATAGCAGCTGAGGCTGGTGGAGGTCGCAACAGCAGAATGGCTTGCCTAAGGCAGGCTAGCAAGTTCATGGCAAAGGAGAGGTTTGAATCGGGGAAATCCTTCATATCTCAGTCTCTTAACAACTATACTACACCACACCAGCTTTCTTTCATCAGGCAATCAACAAGAACATCTCGGAGAGACCACATTACTCCTTTACTGATGGAGGTACACTGGCTGCCAATGGGCTTCTGGACAAGATAAAAAGTGCTAGTTATAACTTCCGAAACAGCTTAGGCCCTGGGTATCTAAGAGAGCGTCTTCTTCATTACGAGCCCCACTGCCCACTGAGATAATCTGAGGAGGTCTGTTTCCAGCAACCGCCAACTCGTTTGGTGGCTACATAGAGGTGGGCCTTCTTGGTCACTGCCCCGAGATTGTGGAATGCGCTCTCTGCTGAGATACGATCCTCCCCATCTCTGGCAATTTTAAAAAAACACCTGAAAACTCATCTTTTTGCCCAAGATTTCTCAGCTTCCTAAATTTTTTAAGGTTTTAATCTCTGGTTTATTTTTAAATTGTTAAATTGTTTTAAGTTTTTTGTATATGTTTTTAACTTGCTTCATGCTATTGTTAACTGCCCAGAGACAAAAGTTTGGGGCAGTGTACAAATTTGATCAATCAATCAAAAAATAAACTTTTCAAATGTGAGAGGAGAGCTGGTCTTGTGGTAGCAAGCATGACTTGTCATCTTCGCTAAGCAGGGTCCACCCTGGTTGCATTTGAATGGGAGACTACATGTGAGCACTGTAAGATATTCCCCTTAGGGGATGGAGCCGCTCTGGGAAAGGATCTAGGCTCCAAGTTCCCTCCCCGGCTTCTCCAAGATAGGGCTGAAAGAGATTCCTGCCTGCAACCTTGGAGAAGCTGCTGCCAGTCTGTGTAGACAATACTGAGCTAGATAGACAATGGTCTGACTCAGTATATAGCAGCTTTCTATGTTCCTATGAGCAGCCCAGTTGTTTGAGCACATCAGCAGACATTGTGCAGAGGAGATGTGGATCAAAGTTACAGTCTCCCAAAGGCACTTTCAATAAAGTTCCAAAGAATACTTTTCTATTTGTTCAGCCACCTTTCCCATTAGTTATGTAGTGTAAGCATAACTGACGATTGTGTCTGTCAGGTTTTGTAGATGCTGATAGCATTTGCCAAAGATTTAAAGGAAGTTACATCTTTAATGATTCAGCATAATATGAAGGAGCTACAGAACAATTTATTGCTCATGTGATCAGCTTGAGTTCTTAATAGTCATGAGGACTTTGTTGCATGGTAAATTATTCTGTGGACACAAATGGTCTCATAAAAATAAGTATCATCTTGCTACGGAAAAAGCAATTTTGGACAGTGGCCTATCAACTAAGCTTTATCTTAGGTGGTGTTTCTCTCTCTTGTCCATCCTGAGGCACACTTACAAATAATAATAATTTAAAAATTGGGGCACACAGTTGGCCCACACTGCCTGCCACAAACTGCCCCCCACAAACTTCCCCCTACACACCATGTGATATTTATTTATTTATTTTCACTTCCTGAAGCCCAGCAATGTTCTCCCATATGTACCATGCATTTCTCCCCCAGTGCATTATGGGTTGAGTCAGCTCCAGAAGCAGGAAGTTTAGACTTGGAGGTAACTCAGAGTGAGTCAGTGTGGCACACCATCCAATGTCCCCCAGCATTCTAGTGTGCCATGGAACACCAGTTGGAAAAAACTATGTATGAATATCAGAAACTCCTGTTACTGCTGTTTTGATGCCACAAGAAGAGTGAGGGATTTGTATGCTGGTGATGAAGCCTATAGTAGTGATTGGCTCAGTCAGGACCTGTAACAAGAGGACTAGGCCAACAGAAGACCCTACAAGACTTTTGTCTGCCATTGACTCCGATGCTAGAGAGAGGGCTCAGCAAGCAGAAAGTCACAGGTAAGGAATGGGAGGAGTGGAGCTATAGCTAGCCTACCTTACTGTGGGAGGCGGCACATTTCTGGTTGCTGCTTCAGATCAATGGATGGGAAATCAGCATTTTCTTCAGAGCCAACATCAGCTTACATAAAGGACTGTGCAAAAATAGTGTGTAACACGACGTTCATTATGAACATCTGGAATTAAATAAGCATATGTTTTGTTTCATAAGAAATAAGGATATAAAGGATAAAATGAACAGAGGATGCCAAAAGCTATAAAGCTAACAAAATTGTTTACTCTCCAACTGGAAGTGAAAATATAAACTTGTCCTCCATGAATCCCCTTTTAAAGCCATTTGAGCTAGCAGCCATCACCAAACTATTGGCCATGATTATCTTCAAATGCAGATTAAGCTCACCATGCACTGGTAAAGGCAATGGGCGAAAGGACAATGAATTGCTCTGTGGACTGGGAGTGATGATTTTTATCTTTTTGGTGTCTGATATGATTATTGTTGGCCAGGAAGCCAAAAGATGAGTGTTACCTTGTGGTAGTCAGTCCAACATTTCCTTGTGGGATGTGCCACCTCCTGAACATCTAGGCAGGCCCTGTTGCTGGTCTCTGTGACTGCTGTATGGTTTTCATTCTGCCTTGTGCAAATTGCTCTCTTACTTGCTGTCCTCTCACATGGACTCTGTTGGAGCCATAGGCATCTGCAGGACTCTTTCCAGGGGTGGGGGCACGGTAAAGGCTGCAGCTCTGTACCTACTTACTTGAGAGTAAGCCCCATTGAAGTTGAGTAAGCCTTCCCCTTGCCTCACCCCTCTGGACACCCATGGTTGGAGCCTTGTCCCCCAAGTTGAACCCTTATCCTGGGAAGCCCATGGATTTTCTGTGCCTTCTTTCAGCTGAGCTATAGAATTGCCTGCATATTATAATGGCATGTCTGTCCTTCCTTCTCTGTGAGTCCCTATGTGTTTGCCTGTCAAAAGCGTAAACATACAAAGAGTTGTGTTTGTCAAAATGGCAAACACAAAAAGGGTTGCGATTTGCATTTGTGTAGGAGGGGACTCAAAAGCCCACCTTCAAGAAGCCTTGGCAAATTTCGTGGTGTCATTAGCGTCTGCTGGGTTGTGTTGCATAATATAATTGGGCCATTCTGCCATTGCTCTGGATTGAATGGTTCTTTCCATGCATGGATAATGTGGGGACATCATTGGCAAGTATGCTATAATTGGTGGGTGGTGTCCATGGATGCTTGTTAGGATATCAGTGTTGCTATATTATTTCTAGTTTAAAGTGGTACCTTTTCCTTTGGAGCTGGGAGAAACCTCAACAGTAGGAAATGGTTTTCCCAGTTTGGCTAGAATCTGGACCGGATTCAAGCCACTCTGGGAGGCTTAGGTTCGATCATGTCCAGCTCAGTCTGGCCATCGAGCCGCCTAAGGGGCTTGACAGATATACTCATAAAGGGGAATCTGGCAAGGATTCCCATTTACAAGTAAAGGGCTTTTCTGATAGTAAATGCAGTGGTGGAAGGCAAGGAAAAAGGTAGCCTTTAGGTAGCCTTTAGGTAGTCAAGATGGCGGCTGTGGCCTTGGTTTTTAAAGGTAAATACTACCTCCCCCACCCCCATATCTACTATTGGAAAAGCCCTTTACTTGCTGGATTCCCCTTTACAAGTATATCTGTCGAACCCCTCAAGCCATCTCACGAGGAGGGTTTTCAAGCTGGGTTTGGCTCGATTTGAATTTGGACTGGCTCCCCTCTCCGTGGGACCAGTTTGGTTTGAGCACAAGCCTTCAGGTCAAGCCAGCTCAATTCCGAGCCAACTTACACACCCCTACTAACTACGCTACAATGCCTGTTAGTCGCTGTTAGCATAGTAGGACCTTTGGTTTGGCCTATAAAGATCTTTGATACTGCAGACATTGTGTAACAAATTTGTTGTTTTAAAAAGATGATTTGCATTATCCTCCTGCCCTTCTCCCTGCAGAAGCTCACGTATTATTTTGTTATGTCTTGTGGACTGTTCAATTTTAGGATTGATGTTGTTGGCACCAACCCACTTAAGCACAAACCACTAATTGAAATTAATGTATTTGATTCAGTCTATCAAATTTAAAGGCTTAAAATGAGCCAACAAATCTGCCCAGTTGAGATTGCTCAAGGAAACTGCACATTAGGGTAATGCAAACTGCACAAGTCTATGAGAGCCCTCTTTTTGTGTGTAGAATTATCTCCCTGTATGCATTTTAGAAAGATAACTTTGAGATTCTGCAGGACAATGCAGCCTTTGGAGTGAAACAGACCTTCTTTCTTGTAAAATACCTCTAATGTTTCTGGCACTTCTTGCAATGCATTCCCCAGACCTTTCTTTTCTGCTAGTACTCTGACCATACTCTAAAAGGGTGCCTGTTGAACGATGTCCTCTCTCAGCACTCTTAAAGTGACACAAGTCTTTTCCTTTTGGAATATGAGGGAAACAGTGATAGACTAATGTCAAATGAGATCATGGTGCAGCAATTATATCTGCCCTTAACATTTCACGATAACATTTCACTCCAGCTTGTGCATTGTTATAATTACCTGCTTAAAATTATTTTTCAGATTTTCACAATATAGTTTCTAAATATGAACATATCCAGGGGATAACACTGGAAAGTGCTTGTTTGGGGGCAAAACTGTATCTGTTTTGATTTTTTAAAACATAATTTGCATTAACAATATAGAACAGTATTAGTTTCAACAACTTTACTCCATGTTGGTATCTGAAAGTGCCTCTATGATATCTATATTCATTAATTAAATGATTTATCTCTGTGCTGATGTTGAAGAGAGACCATTTCCCACATCTTTAGAGATCATTTAGTACATACTTGCCTACACGTGCATTGCTCTGCACATGTTATAACTTCTCTCTAGTTCAGAAATGCTATGCAACGAGAGAATAATGGGCTCATTCAAATGAACAATGGTTGCTACACATGATGATGTTGGGGCCACAGTCACCCCAACTTTACTAATGGATGTGCCGATGCAATCTTGGCATGTCCTTTAATCATAGGTGAGGGGTGTTCATTGGAATTGCCCTGTACATGTGCTGCCAAACCCTGTTTAAACAGGGTAATGTTTGATAATGATATTCATTCATTATCAGAATTATACCTGAGTGAAATGCTTGACTAATAAGCAGAAGGTTGCCGGTTTGAATCCCTGCTGGTATGTTTCCCAGACTATGGGAAACATCTATACCGGGCAGCAGCGATATAGGAAGATGTTGAAAGGCTTCATCTCACACTGTGCAGGAGGAGGCAATGATAAGCCCCTCCTGTATTCTACCAAAGAAAACCACAGGGCTCTGTGGGCACCAGGAGTCGAAATCGACTTGATGGCACACTTTACCTTTACAGGAGAAAAGGGAGCATGCTTTCCAGAGCTGATGCATTTCTTGGCTACATCTCCTGCTCTTCCTGAGCTCAGTGCTTTCCTCTACAGAAAAGTGCTGAAGCCGGGGACAGCAGGGAGTGTAGCCACAGAATGTGTCAGCTCCAGGGCACAGTTAGCCAACATGCTTCTGTGCCTAGGTACACAACATCTGTACAAAACCATAGCCCTCCTCAGATGTAAAAAACAAAAACACAAAACAGAGATGCTAAACTGCATACAACGTTCAGAGAGCCACTGTCTGAAGAGAAAAACGCTCTAACTGTGGACAGATGCTTTCCATGATTGGAAGGGTGCGTGCTGTCAACCTTCTAGTCATGGGCAGAATCTGTCCACTCTTTGTCTCTGCAGATAAACTCTGTAAGTGTGAGTGGGGCTTCTGTGCATATCAGCATGGTGTTCTTTTCCTAATTCCAGACCAAAGACCAATTTGGGAAACTAGTACTAGTACTCACTGCATTAACTAGTACTAGTATCCACTGTAAACAAGGGACCAGACAGATAAACAATACACAAAGACTGCTTGGGAGGTCTGGTTATGAAAAAGGCACCTTGCTGTGTGAGACGAACAAATAACCAAAGGAAATTAAAACTTTATACACCCCAGTAAGCAGTAGTGGCTGGTGGACACTGGAGTGGGGTGGGGAGAGAGAACCTGGCCACAGAGGCAGAAGCCTATCCCCCCCCCCCGCCCTCTTTCCTCCATGCCAGCGGGCTTAGGTATTTACCCAACCTGCCAGCACGGAGGAAAACAAGGGGGAGCAGAAAAACAGGGGCACAAGTAGAAAACAGAAAGGTTCTGTGGGGGTGGGTGGGAAGAAGGCAGAAAGCAAAAATGCCAGGGCAAAAAGCAGAGAGAAGGACAGAGAGGAAGGGCGAAAGGCAGAAAGAGGGAAAGAAGGGGAAAAGCAGGGATTGTGTCCACCAAACAACAAGCTAGTAAAACTAGATAGGCTTACCAACAGTCAGGGAATCCTCTCGAGCAGGGAGCTGCCTCCAGCCCCTCCTCCCCTGCCTGCAACTTCCTCTTTTGGTTTTACTGGCTGGAGCAGCTGCTACACAAGCTGCTACAGCCAATACGATTCCTAGGGGGAATCTGGGGGCACTGCCCCCAGGAAGAAGGGGGAAATGTATTAAAATACACTCCCTAAAGCAATCTGGAAGTGCATTTTTTAACCATCATTTTAGTTCTTCCTGGGGGACAGTGCCAGGAGGTGCCCCCTAGGAATCAGATTGGTTGGAATAGCTTAAGTAGCAGCTGTTGCAGCCAGTAAGACCAAAACAAGAAGTTACAGGCAGGGGAGGAGGGGCTGGAAAAAGCTCCCTGCTCTGAAGGTTTCCCTGACTGCTGGTAAGTCTGAACCTTTATTAGCTTGTTTGTTTTTATTTGTGGGAGGGCACTGCCAATTCTGCCCTTACTGACCAGCCACCACTGCCACTAAGCATGGCTAGTTTGCAAGCTTTGCTGATTCCTCCCCACTAATGACGTTTTGTCCTCAAAATGGAGTTAGTCATGTCAAGCTGGTGGATATATGCCTCTGTGGTTCATCGCAGAGCCTAAGGTCACAATTATACTGAATGACTGGGATTTAGTGGAGAAGAATTTAAAATCTGAAAGAGGGCCTACATTTAGAAAACAATGGCCCTGACTCAAAATGTACTTAATAAATAAAAACAACCTGTATTTGCTTGGGCATTGTAGAAGGACTGTTGTCACTATGTGGATTTATGCTATAACTGGAATAGTGTGTCTTAAGTTTATTGTGGAATTTTATTGCTTCAAATTTGAAACCACAGTTTTATAGCCCAGCGAGCAGGTGCAGATAGTTTTTGGGGGAAGGGGGAAAATCCCTAACATTTCAGTTTTTATAAAAATGGACCTTGTAATAAAAATGTGAAAGGGAGTCAAATATGCACCACAATAAATACAAACCACAAAAGTTGGATTGTTCTAACTAAAATGGGATACTAGAGCCTCATTTCCCCCCTGAATCACCAGCAGTTTGTAAGGATTGCATTTAAAAAAAAATATATAATGTACCATGCCCTTTAGAAATCCAGATGTGGTCTTATATAGCATAGCAGGCAGTAGGAAATATAAAAGTATTTTGAAAGCACAATGTATGTCTTTGCTTAGAGTGATAAACACTCACCATCAGGACTCTTCTACTTCTGAATTGCCAGAAGCAGATATCTGCCAGTTTTGAAACTGACTATCGCTTGTATGAGTGATTTGGTCAATAGGTATTTATTTTCAGTTTTACATTGCTACTTTTGAAACAACTACAGAAATACCAAGGAGTATTTGACCTTTCATTTGTGGAACAGCAGCTCTTCATACCACAGGTCAAACTGCCTTGAGAAAAGGATCCAAAAGCAGTCTGTGACATGCACTGGGATATACTTTTCAAGGAGAAATACCCTTAAAATCCCATAGGACACACACAAGCTCTTGAGATTACCTAGAGTAGTCAGTTGTGTATCTAGGGTGGGGCCCTTGACCTTGATGCAGCCTTGACAGGGGTTCAACATAGTGGTTAAGGGCCACTCTTAAGGAGAAAGGACCAAAGCCCAGTGGCAGGGCAGATGCTTTGCATATGGAAGGTCCCAGGTTCAGTCCTTGGCATTGCCAGGTAGAGTTAGGCAAGAACCACAGTGAAGCACTGCCAGTCAGTGCAGACACTAATGAACGAGCTAGAAAAAAAGTCTCCCAGTAGAAGGCAACTTCCTATGTTCAGGCATAATATGAGCGTTATTAAAACTGGGAATGATGCATAGGTTTGGCCCCTGTCCCAGCTGTAGAAATGGCTAGTTATGAGCTCATTGAATCACACCCCATACACGAACAGTAAATTAGTGAATAGTAGAACGCCAACACTGCTGACATAGACTTTGACAGCAGCAGCCAACTGACTGTCTCCTGTTATCTTTCTCCTAGAATGATGCTTCTGTAATACACATTAAGTGTGTTCTTTGCCTTCAAAATAAAAGAAGAAGGAGGAAGTTTATGATTGAGGCACTTGGATGTGCAGTACCTGCCCTCCTGACATTGGTTTCCAGCAACAATGTTCACTTTCATCTTCAAGGACCTGATTATCAATTCTGTGGGAGTCTCAGAGGCACCTTCGATTGGAATCTGTCATGGATGCCCTTTCTGCTGCTCAACACAGAAAACACTTTCTTCTTAATTTGGTACAAATTGTTCAACCTGATGTGATTAAATAGGCAGAAGGGCTAATATATGACTTTGAGCAGTACTATGTATGAGAAGTACAAAGGCTCAGGACAATGAAGGTCTTCATTCCAGTGATTCCTTTTGGGAGAAGCTGGGAAGCCCTTTATTGTCAGCTTTTACTTTTTTTTGGTAATGCATCATTCTGCTCCAGGGTCCAGAATTTGTACTAGAAATGATCCAGAATGTGCAGCAGACACTTTCCTGTATGCAAAGATGGCATAATGAGGTGAACGGTACAGCAGTACTGCAAGTGACAGGAAGCAATACCCTTCTTGTTAAAGGACCTTTGTTAGTCTGAGGCCACCATCGGACATAGCATGAAACCTCTGGTAGACGAACCTGTGTTTAATCTTTGGAATTGGGAACCATCCGGCAGATTGTCATCCAACTGTGGTTTTGCAACCCTCAGCTTCTGGGAAGAGGGAGATATCCCTCCTCCTGGGCCACCTATGCTGCATCCCAGCAAGCGTCACCAGAATGTGGAGAAGGCATCAGGACGTCAGTGTAATGGAAGCCACTGACTATGATCTTTGAGAGTGGGAGTTTCCATAGGAATTATACCTTTTCTGCATTGACCTCCTGCCCTTGGCAGGGAAAGGGCATTTAAACTCTTTCCCTCACAGCACTTGTACTGCTGCCCTCGCAAGAGCACTTGCACAAGTACTGGTACTAAGGATGGAGAGGGGCACTAGCTTTATGTTACTCCGGGAAGGGCTTGCAATGACCTCCTAGGGGGTTGATATGTGTATGAAGGCTAGCAAAGGATCCTGGGGTTTGGTCTGCTGTGACAGATGCTCTTGGACTCATAGACCCAGGCCAAGCAGTCCAGGAAGCCCCAATACATTCCTGTGCCCCCATGTAAGCTTGCCAGCTAGGGATAGGAATTAGCCTTCTCATGAGAGGGACAGTCCACTGGAGAGGACCAGAGGCTCAATGAGCTTCAGTCTCCATTGGATTGTGCTCTCATGAGATAGCCCATCTGACATCGGGGGGGCCCTGATGTGGAGCTCCCAGTATCTCTGGTTAATAATAGAACTCATACTCTGCACCTTCCCCTCTCCACTTCTAGACTCTTCCCCTCTTTCAGACTCACAAGGAGTCCAGCCCACTCCATGTGTCTGGATGGATCCAAATGGGCAGTTAGGTAACAACCGGGATGGCTCCTAGTCCACATTCAAATTTCCTGGGCTGGAACTGGAGTTTTGGCGTATTTAGATTGGCCACCATGGGTCATCCTGGGGCAGGGTACCTGCTGCTTTCATTGATCCCTGCCAAGATAGGTGGCCATGCTGGGCAGAAGGAAAACACTGATGTGGGGAGACCAGACTGCCAGAAGGATCACTTGGACTGCTGCTTCACAGAAGTCACAGAGACAAGGAAGGGTATTGTTTGGGTACCCTTCCTCGGGGCTTGCATGGATCCAAGAACTGGGCTGGGCAGCAACAGCCCTCCAACTCGCATGCGTGTCTCCATAGCCTCTCACTCTCATGAGAGAATGGTCTGCTCTGGAGCATTACCCATCATCCTTACATCGGAAGAATCTCTCCTGTGACTGGATTGATTAATGCTCCAGATGGATGATTCTTCCCATGAGTTATTCCAGAGACTGCATGCTTGCACCCTAGGGGAAGGAGCTGGGGCTGGGGCCCCCTTCCCCTATAAACTGGTACAAAGAATGGAACAGAACTACTTAAGAATTCTGGGTACTATCTTTTAGCCCAGAACTGGGATTGTCTCAGATATGCTAGATTGCCCCTTGCCAGTGCACTTGATAATTCACCAGTCTTGGGCAACTCCAAGCCAGGGCGGCAATGACATACATTTCAATACACATATATCTATGTGTGGGGTGGAGGGCACAACTATACGCAATTGGAGGGGGCAGAACTGTCTATATTAACCTTAAAAATAAAGACACTGTCCTGATACACAGGGAAATAAATGCCCTGCTGACCAGTCAGACAGCACACGGAAAACCTCTGAAAGGATGTCTTGCTTGGTGACAGCATTGTATCGGATGTGTTTCTTTATTATGATAGGGTTCCTTGCATGTGTGCCCCCTCCAGTTTCCTCGATGGAAGATGTCAAAAGGTCTTGCATGAAGATAGTGATGACAGGTTCTGCATGCCTACAGGATGTGTCAAGGTGTGTATTGCAGGTTGCTCAGGGAGTCGAAACCACTGGAAAGATACAGACAACATATATGTGGGGGTACGTGTTTTCACAGTTTTTAGATTGAAGGACAATAGGAGTTTTTTGTGGGGGGGGGTTCTGAGGGTTTATTCAGGGGGTCAGCACATTGGCAACTTTGCAAAGCAACATGGTATCTCTACTCTGTCAAGTGTGGCCTTTGTTGGAAAACAACAGAGTTGCACAGTTTCTGGTATCACCAGGGCTCCATGCATTTGTGCACAAATTTCTGCAGTCCTTAATCGCTGGAGACCTCTCCTGCTGTGCCCATCTTATCATCCCAGCCTTTTTGTGCAGATTGACAGGGTGGGGGAAATAACATGAATTAGAAAGTGGGCATCCTCCCATGTGGTTCTCTCCTTTTACATGCCTTAAAGATTGGTACTCAGTGTCCCTGTTGCCAGGCGACTCCAGGAGGAGTGCAGAGACTGTAGAGGCTGGGGCAACTGCTCAGAGAGGCAGCCGGCGAGAAATGTGGCCAGCATAGAGTGGATGCATTTCTGGTCTGGTCTGAGCCGCCCTCTCTGTGGTTTTGGGAGCTGCCACTGAACAAAACCCAGGTTATGGTGGCTGCAGAATTTGGATAACATGATGCCTCCTTCAAATCTGAGGTTTCGGCAGTGAAACCTGCTACAAACCAAAGGCTCAAATTCAGGTTTGGCGTCGAAAACTGACCTGTGGTTGGGTTGTGAAACTGTAGTTTCATGCATTTGGGTGAATGCAATCTTGAACTTCTGGCACGTTTGCTTCCTGTTTGGTATTATGTCTGAAGGCAGCCAGTGTCAAAGATATAGGCATGTTGTTGTTGAGTGCTCAGAATTCTCAGGAGGTTTTTCTTCTCTGAGAGTCCTTACATCTTCTCTTATCTTACCTGTTCCTTATTTTATCTGGATTGCTTCTTACATGGAAGCTCACCTTCCTCGATGCATCTCAGGAAGGGACCTCCTTAACTTCCAGGACTGGTGTGCCCTGCCAACCTCTCCTTGACTTCCAGGCACTGTCTGCATGAACTCCTAAGGAACAAAAAGGTGGGAACCCTTAGATGCCTTCACATATTTCTTTATGAAGCCCAATGCATTTTGGATAAATCCTTTCCCAAGAGCACCTTCAGGGCTTGGACAAAAACTTGATAAAAAAGCAGGCTAAACTCACACATAGCAACTGTGCTGGTACGCAGGAACATAGGAATGGTCTGACTTATACTGTCAGACCACTGGTCTATCCAGCTCAGTATTGTCTTCACTGACTGGCTGCAGCTCTCCAGGGTTTCAGGCAGGAATCTCTCTCAGCCCTGTCTTGAAGATGCCAGGGATTGGACCTGGAACCCGCTGCATGCAAAGCAGATGCTCTTCCACTGGGCTACAGCCCTATCCCCTGCTGGTAGAAGCAGGAGAGTTGGTAGAAGCTGGCTTTCTGTTAATTTAGACTCCTTTTTTCATCATGTTTTTATCTAAGCCCAGAAAGTGCCCTTCAAAAGAGGATTATCTAGAGTATGTTTTGCTTAATAAAGAAACCTGAGGGTTCCCTCTTTTTTTGTTTTTGTTTTTGTTTCTTTGGTGGTGCCGTCGCCCTCCTTTTTTCTTCTGCACACATTTCCTGTGAGGGCCACTTTTTTGCATCCTCTCTGCTTCCTGTACATACACCCCATCAGCCTTTTTTAGACCATTTGAGTCAGACTTTGGAGTTTCAGCTCTTGCTGTTGTATCTGCTCAGTGCCTGTATTTGAGCATCAGAACCCTGTCTGCCAGTTTCAGTTTGTCTGGTGGCCCTCTGGTACCATCATTTCTGGGCACCAGTGGCCATGGCTGGGTCACGTGTTGACTCTTCAGTGCCACAATTGATAGCCAGGGGTGGTGGGCATAAGTTGACTCCATCAGAGCCTTAACACATCCATTTGTGAAGGAGTGCAGAACAACAGTACCATAACTTTAGGATAGCCACATAGAATTATCCTTTCTACACGTCTTTGTGAGCCAAATCCTTTGGATCTTGGCTACTTTCAAAGATCTTTAGCTGCAATAAAGCATCTTGGATTTATTATGTTCAGTGTTGTTCATAGGTCAAAGGGTATGTAGATCAACACTAACATCTTGAATAATGTCTAGAAAACAAATATAGTTAGTCAGTCCCTAGAGCACTGGCTTTAGCAACCATATAGTGTCAGAAGCTGGCCATTTGCTGCACCAGATATAAAAGGCTGCCTATGCAGATCATATAGCAATAGTCTAAGGCAGGGTTTCTTAACCTTGGGCCTCCAGATATTGTTGGACTACAACTCCCATCACCCTCAGCCACAAAGGCCATGTCTGGGGATGATGGGAGTTGTAGTCCAACAACATCTGGGGGCCCAAGGTTAAGAAACCCTGGTCTAAGGGATGAAGTACTAAATGAGGACACAAGGTTGGAGTCTTGCAAGAAATATTACAGCAGAGAAGTTGTTAAACAACATTCTGCCATGGCATAGCAATGGATCCCAGACCACTCCTGAGTCTGTGAAATTGATGGGTTTTACTGGTTTTTATTGTTTTTAGGTTTGTATGTGTTGTTTCTAATTTGTACTATAGTTGATTTGATTTTATTGTCTGTTTTTCATTTGATTGTAAACCACCTTGAGGCTTTTTGTCAGTTGGGTGGCATGAACGTTTAATAAAAATAAAATAAAATCTTAAAGATCAGGAGAGGCTGAACTCCTGTCAATGACTTGCAAGTGACAGGCCCTGATAAGCATTAATCTTATCTAGATCAGACTTATCTCAGTGTGGCTTCAGTTGGCTCACCTGAAGAATTTCAGGACCTGAACCACCTGGAGAACACATTCCACAATGAACAAATCAGGTCACCAGTTATCTTCCACATGACAAGCCATGTTTCCTTTTCTCTGTCTTTCCAGTTCATCCAGTTCCCAGTTCTCAGATGACTGTGTCAACTTGGTGAACCTGGTGTTTTGGAAGCATCATTATAAATGTAACTTATGAATGGCTGTCATCCTTTGGACATTACAAATGTGGAGAATAAAGCTGGCATGATGAGAAAATAATAAGGGGAAGCCTGAGGGTATGAATCATCCATTCCTTTTGCCCTTTACTCTTGTGTGCTGGAGACGCCTGCAAACCAAGTACCATATTCCTTGCCTTCCTTTCCTCTATCTGTCATTTTGAGGAGGAATTTCCATTAATTCACCTTAGTTCTCCATTATAGCTTGCCTCACCCACATGTGGCTAAGCAGCAGCACACAAAAAGATTATGCACACAAGCAGCCCTACCAAGGTTAGGGAAGCCCTACCTGGGAAGGGTTGCTCATGTGCAGTGCTGGGATCAGTGCCAGGATCATGGGCAGCACTGGGATTGGGGCCGATCCCAGCGCTGCCACCTTGCCTAACCCTACTTCTAACCTTGGCCTTTAGCCAGGGTTAAGGGTGCAAGCACCCTGCTGAGGGAGGATCGCTCAATGCACCACACTCCTGGCATGGAGCATTGAGGATGCCAGAGGACTTCCTCCTCTGGTTCCCTGATCTTCTGATTGATACAATGCAGCAGAGCCTAGATGGGGACGGAGATCATGTGCAGGGAGGCAAGGAGGAACCTCCCAGCCAGCCCTCAGCCCTTCCAGCCAAAAATGGGTGTGTGCACTACTTTCCTGCTTTGCTCCTGCCCACCTGCCCTGGTCATCTGAATAGAATTTTTAGTGATCAACTCTTCACTGTAAAACAAGCAGTGGTATTGAAACAGAGACATCTTAAAGGGATGGAACTGAAAGAGGGCAAACACCACAGAATATATGTGCATTTGTTGGACTGTTTCTACTTCACTAATGAACTAGTTATTCTTTTTAGATACTACGTTTTGCAAATCAGACACTAAAAGCTGGCCATTTTCTAAGGGTTATTTTTCTCAGTGGGATAAATTTCTGTACAGTGTGATACAGTATGATTTAAATGATTTTTTAGAACAGTGCTGAGGAACTGCACATCTATCCATTATTTTAATATTGCTTATTCATGTGAATGTGATTCATTTCAATGATGGGGAGAATTTATTTATTTATTTATTTATTTATTTATTTATTTGTCAAATTTGTATGCTGCCCCAAACTTTCATCTCTGGGTGGTTAACAGCATCATAAAACAAGTTAAAACATATGCAAAAATCTTTAAACAATTTAGGCAAGCTAAAAATTAAAAAAGATTAAAACTTAAAAATTTAAAAAGCCGAAAAAGCTTGGGTGAAGAGGTGGGTTTTCAAGGGGTTTTAAAAAAATTGTCAGAGATGGGGAGGATCGTATTTCAGTAGGGAGCACATTTCACAGTCTTGGGGCAGTAACCGAGAAAGCTCGTCCCCGTGTGGCCACCAGCCGAGCTGGTGGCAACTGGAGGCAGACGTCTCCAGATGACCTCAATGGGTGGTGGGGCTCATAATGAAGGACATTCTCTTAAATACCCA
Source organism: Hemicordylus capensis (assembly GCF_027244095.1). Lineage (NCBI taxonomy): Eukaryota > Metazoa > Chordata > Lepidosauria > Squamata > Cordylidae > Hemicordylus > Hemicordylus capensis. The sequence continues at coordinate 179,272,835 of NC_069657.1, read as the reverse complement.
GGGCCTAAGCCATTTAGGGCTTTATAGGTTATAACCAGCACTTCGTATTTAGCCTGGAAACCTATTGGCAGCCAGTGTAGTTCAATCAACACAGGGGTGATGTGGTCTCTCTGAGATGCAGACCAACCTGGCTGCTGTGTTCTGTACCAATTTGAGTTTCTGGACTACATAGAAAGGCAGCTCCACATAGAGTGCATTGCAGAAGTCAAGTCTGGAGGTTACCAATATATGTACCACTGTTCTGAGGTCATTCATCTCAAGAAACGGGTGCAGCTGACATATCAGTCAAAGCTAATAGAAAGCCCCTCTGGCCACTGCCTCAACCTGAGAAACCAGGGAGAGGTGTGGATCCAGAAGCACTCCTAGACTGCATACCTGCTCCTTTTTGAGAAGTGTGACCCCATCTAGAACAGGAAGATCAAAATCATCTCTAGAGTTCTGACCCTGCACAATAAATACCTCAATCTTATCTTGATTCAGTCTCAGTTTATTCTCCCCCATTTAGCCCATTACTGCTTGCAGGCAGGCATTTAGGGAGGTTATGCCATCTCCTGATGATGTTGACATGGAGAAGTATATCTGGTTGTCATCAGCATATTGATAACAACCTGCACCAAATCCCCTTATGATCTCTCCCAGCGGTTTCATGTAGATGTTAAAGAACATAGGAGACAGTATGGAGCCCTGAGGGACACCACACATAAGCTCAGATTTCGAAGAGCAACAGTCTCCAATTGACACCATCTGGAATCTGTGTGAGAGGTAGGAGCAGAACCACTGTAAGACAGTGCCTCCCACCCCCAACTCCCTCAGATTTTCAGAAAGATACTATTAGGGATGTGCATGGAACCACGGAGGCGTGGTCCGGCACTGGGGGGAGTGTGGCTTTAAGGTTGGGGGGGTAGTACTTCCCCCCCGCTCTTCCCCCTCCAACGTTGGACTTTGCTAAAACATTTTTGGGGTGGCAGAGTTCCTTCCTGCCGCCCCTGCCCCCGTCGTTGTCTGCAGAGTTTGCAAGCAGTAGAAGCTGGCGCCACACGTGCGCCCATTGCCGCCGGCAGCACGCGCACCGCATACATGCAGTGACGGGCATGCACAACACGATGAGCACATGCATGGCACCAGCTTCTACTGCTTGCAAACTCTGCAGACAACGACGGGGGCAGGGGCGGCAGGAAGGAACTCTGCCGCCCCAAAAATGTTTTAGCAAATTCAAGTGCCGGAGGGGGAAGAGCAGTGGCGGGGGGTTAAGTACTACCCCCACCCTTAAAGCCACACTCCCCAGACCGCCAGACTGGTCGAATTCCAGACTGGTCCGGAGGCCTCTTGCATGGCTCCGGACTGGTCCGTGCACACCCCTAGATACTATGGCCAATAGTATTGAAAGTCACCGAGAGATCCAAAAGGACCAACAGAGTCAGACTTCCTCTGTCAATTCCCAATTGGAGACCATTCATCAGTCTGACCAAGGCAATCTCCACCCCGAAAGCCAGTCTGAAATGGGTCTAGATGATCAGTTTCCTCCAAGACCGTCTGCAGCTTAGAGGCCACCACCCTCTCAATTACCTTGTCCAGCCATGGGAGGATGGAGACAGGCCTATAGTTGCTCAACTCTGAGGGATCTAGTGCAGGCTTCTTTAGAATAGGTCTAATAATTGCCTCCTTAAAAAAAGGAGGCACCCTGACCTCCCTCAGAGAAGCATTTATGATTTCTAACAGGCCTCCTAAAACAGCCTCCCTGCTAGATAGAACAAGCCATGTCGGACAAGGTTCAAGAGAACAAGTGGTACTCCTCATCACTCCAAGTAGCTTGTCCACATCCTCAGAAGTCACAAACTGAAACTGATCTTGCTGAACCATATAAGGGGAGTTGCTGGACACCTTCAATTCAGACACCACAATAATTGTGAAGTCTCCATCTAGGTCGGCCCGAATACAAGAGATTTGTCTGCAAATAACTCATTAAAAACATCATAGTGGGTAACAGATGGCTCCAAATTCTGATTCAAGCAAAGGGGGACATGTATTAGCCCCCTCACAACCCTGAACAACTCTGCTGGATGTGATCTCACAGATGCAATACGGGCAGAAAAGAACCGCTTCTTTGCTGCACGTATTGCCTGAGCATGGATCTTTAAAGCTGAAATTAATTTTAAATTGTTTAATTGTTTTTATCCCAAGAAATTGTTTCAACTTTTTATTCTCTTATATTGTTTTAATTGTTTTACTCTGTTTTATATTTGTTGTATTTTAAATTGTATCTACTGCCTAGAGATACACATCAGGTGGTATATGAATAGAATAAACATACAAGCCTCCTAATCCATAAGCAGAAGGCAGGCAGAGAACACCATACTAAGACCCTTGTGAATCCCCCATAGCCACATGAAACCCTGCATTAACATATTATTATTAGCTACATTTCTATTCTGTTCTTCAAGGAATCATACAAGGTTCTTCTCTTTATTTTATCCTCACAACATCCTCTCAGATAGCTTAGGCCAACTGGGATTCGAACCTGGCTCTCCTTACATCTAGGCATCTCTCCTTACATCTAAACATTTCTGTACAGTGCTATAGGATCTGATTTCAATGATTCTTTAGGTGCTGTGGAACTGCACACCTCTCTAATATTTTCATAGAATCGGTTCATGTGAACAAAGGATTATGGCCTCTCCTAAAAATATTTTAAGCTTCCTTGATGCAAAGTTTTTGATGATTATGATGATAATAATTATGGACTGGGTGTGTATGGATAGTAGCAGGCTGGCAGAATGAGGATTATGGTTGCTATTCAATTAAAGATAAATGGGATGTGCTCTTGAGCTAGGGGATGGAGCCTCGTAGCCCAAAGCAGTAGAATGACAGAACGACACAGACCGATCATGTAACCAATTTGACATTTTATCACTGGACCTTTTACGCATTAATGTACATCATGAAATAGAAGGAAATGTGAGGCCAACAGGCTGCTTTAAATGAATCCCTGTGGTGGTGTTAATGTTGCAAGCAGCTCATTTGCAATTGGATTGGGCACTTTCTACCCTGCCACCACAAACCATTTTCCCCCAAGCTGTTTGCATGGTGAAAAATCACTTGCTGTCTATGGTAAGCCAGTTCGCATAAGTGGTTTACCCTCACAATAAGATCTGCTTGGGGGATGATTTAAAGTGTCTTGCATGTTGTGACTGTAACATGTAAAGTGGGTTGATGGGTGTGAAAACTTGTACCCCACAAAAGATGCTGACTGCATAGCTGACAAGACCACAAGAAGTCATTGTTTTAAACTCCAATTGGCTGTTCTCCCCACTTTCTTAATTAACTTAATTAAATTGTCTAAGATGATTAGTATAATTTGTCTTAGGTGGTCAGCATGAGACTTTTAAGTATTGTACAATCTAAAATAATTATGTGGCTTACTTGTTGGCCTGGTGGTTGATCTGGCTGAGTCATCTCCAAAGCAGCAGAAAATGGTCTGGTAGGATACAGAGAGCTTCATCTTTTAAACAATGGGCTGTCATATAGAAGAGAGCAATCTCTTGCTGGACAGCCATCTATTGGGGAAGCTCTAGTTCTGGCTCTGAATCTCCTGCATCAAGCAGGGGGCTTGGACTAGATGCAATGGGGGGAAAGGTGGATGGACTGGGTAGAATCGCACCAATACAGGCTGGCTCATCTGCTAGCCCCGGCACATGTGACAAGGATTTCTGTGCCTGCTATGAGTGTCTGCATACCTCTCCCTCCCATCCTGCTGGGGTGCCTTTCTCTAATCACACAGAAGAGGCCAGTTTGTCCAAATTGCTCCTCTACATACAGTTCAAATACCTTTTTGTAGGCCATGCACAGGGATAGCGAAAGCCATGTGATTAGGGAAAGTGTTCAGGGGTGGGGGACATATCTGCTTACAGTGTGCACATTTCCTCATCACATGTGCTGGTGCTGGCTGATGAAATATCATCTTTTTATAATTGCTTCCCACCCCAAACCATCTTTCTTATTCATTCATTCATTCATTCATAAATTTTCTGATATACTGCCTCTATAAGACTCTAAGACTCTAAGAGGTGAATACCACTGTGGATTTTACTAGGTGGATTTTACTTATGTGGATTTTACTAAAATTTTATTCCAGAAACTCCATTTTCTCCTTTCCCTCCCTTTTCTTTTTAACTCCACCCCTCACACTCTCTACAGCAGGGATGTCAAATTGTGGCCCTTCTGCAGATGTTGGCCTACAACTCCCATCATCCCTGGCTATTGGCCACTGTGGCTGGGGATTATGGGAGTTGTAGTCCAAAAACAGCTGGAGGGCCACAGTTTGACATCCCTGCTCTACAGGATCCCCAGTGGGACAAATGTCATACATTAATACCCAGCCATACAGTAAGGGTATTAACACGCACAGTCTAACCCAGGCTAGGGAAGGCGTTGGCTGCACTTGCACCAAACCCCACTTACAAAACCAGCATTTAGCTGAGGTTAAGTAGGCAGTCCCCGCCAGGTTAAAGTACTCCCCACTGGCCCACTGCCATCTCCAGCAGTGAGTCAAGGGGAAGGAGCACCTGCACCGTGTGCAGTGGTTGCTCTAACAAGCGCAGCCATTGTGTTCATGCCCTGGGGCACCCTGGAATGCGAGAGGGGGGAAGTCCTCCTGCTCACAGGATCTCTCTTTGACGCACAACTGCTCATGTGGGTGTGCAGTGTGGCCAAGGGAGGACGGCAGCTACTTATCTGTGGGGGAAGGCAGGAGAGCTCCTGCCTTTCCCGTAGCCCACCTGCCCTCTCCAGCAAGGTCGTGTGCATAACCTCAGTATCTGATTACATTTTCAATATATTTGTCTATACCTGGCCACAAAAAACGTTATCTGATTCACCTTTTAGTTAAGCTCATGCCCAGGTGACTTTCATGGGCAATTTTGATCACTTTTGCTTGTAAGGAAGTTGGCACCACTAAATGATCAGTCATCAGCACCAGCTCATTGAGAAGGGCCAGCTCACTCGTTACATGCATGCGTGGTGGAAGATGTTCAGGTACCTTCTTTTTGCATGGCCATCCATTAGTTATGTAAGGTCCAATAGGCTCTTGAACAGCACTGAGGGCTGCTTTCCAGAAGTGATCGATCCATAAGTGGGTGAAGCTATATGCACAATTACTACTCCTCCATCCTCATTTTTGGGGATCTCCTCTTGGCCTGGAAATGGAAGATGAGATAAACGATCTGCAGTTGTATTCTGAACACCTGGAAGATATTCCACCTGGAAATCAAAGTCCATAAGTCTGATGATCCATTTGGCTATTCTTGGGGTTGCTTGACTTGATCCCCAAGTAGTAAATAAAGCAGATAGGGGTTTATGGTCTGATCACAAAGTGAATTTTCTTCCCCACAAGTAAGTCCTGAAGTGTCCCACCATCCAGAAACATGCTAGAGCTTCTTTTTCAATGACAGAATATATCTTCTCTGAAGCAGTAAGCACTCTAAAAGCAAAGGCAACTGTGACTTCCCTGTCCCTTTTTTTATGGGTCAAGACAGCATCCAAACCATATTCAGAAGCATCAGTGGTTGCAATAGTGTGCCTGTTGGTGTCAAGAGAAGTGAGAGCAGAGCTGTCAGGATGGACGATTTGATCGTCTGAAAACTAGTCTTACATGATGCATCCCAGTTAAATGCTTCATACTTTTAAAAAAGAAGACCCAATGGAGAAGCTTTTGAGGCAAACAAATTTAGAATAATGCTCACAGAGTCCAAACAATGATCAAAGTGCATCCTTGCTGTGTGGCTCTGGTGCTTCCTAAATAGCTTTCACCAAGTCTCTTTTGGGATATATGCCACTTTGAGATATTGTGCGTCCCAAGTATTTCAATGAATATATGTAATACTGACATTTCTCTGCAGAGATAGTAAGTCAGTATTGTCAGAGATTTCTTAAGACTTCTGTCAGTTTAGCATCATGCACCTCAATGGTTTTGCCACTGAGTTACTAAAATGTCATCCTAAAAGTGGATGCACATCCATTTGAAGTGTAGTGTTTAAGTTCCATACAAGAACAATGGGAGGTTCAATGTTATGGGTACGTTCCTCATTTTGTGTTGTACAAGTATTGCATTTGCCTTCATATGCATTTTATGTTTGAAATGTAGGGCAGGGCCAGGAGTATCAGCAAAAACGTCTGAGAAATCAGTAATCATATGAGCATATGGATGCTCCATCATCTGTAATACGTGTTCTGTGATATTTGGGTCTAATATATATCTTTAGATATTTCTGATGTTTCCAGCCCAATATTGAGACTTCTTTTTGTGATATGTACACTTTATCTTCTACAGTATGCCCTTTGTATTCCAGGGCAGCAGTGAAGTAGCCATTGATGGCAATAGGGAAACCTCCATATCCCCATGGGTGGATGTCTGGAGGCCGCAGAAGCAGATCTGATGTAGTAAGGAGTTTCTTGTAAAGTAGATGGGAAATCATAGTGTACGGAGAACCAGAATCAGCCATCATCTGCACTTTATGGTCGTTAAGTTTCAATCATCAATCAATCAATCAATCAATCAATCAAACAAACAACCAAACAACCAATCAATACTTTATTATTACAGTCACAGACCAGCACAGTTTATTATCTCAATTATAATTTTTGAAGCCCAGCAAAATAAACTGACAAGATTATGATTCAGTGGTTAAACACATAGATCAGCTAGAAATGATTCTTAATGAACTCCTGGTAAATTGTACAGGCTGGGGATTATGGGAGTTGTAGTCCAAAAGCAGCTGGGGGGCCAAAGTTGAGCAGGCCTGATAAGGCTTGCAGAGCAGCTTCATAAGGGTTGGCATCCCCTTCCAAGTTGCTATAAAAGGGCAAATGAGTATATATTCTTTGGCCTTTAGGGCACATGCAGTAAAGCAATATAGCCTTCTGCTTTGCTGGAGTAAAATCAGGAGTTTGTATAGTGAGGAGGTAGTTGCAGAAATAGGACCTCCATTGTTTCCAGGGAAGAGCAGGTTCTCCTGGAATGAGCAAGAAAAAAAGGTGGTGGTGGGATCTGAGCCATGCTGCAGTAGGCATCCAGTGAAGAAGAACAGAGTCCAGGATTGATAAGGAAAAAGTACCTTCATGGGTTGTGGAGGTCAGAAAGCTGGAGAAACCATTGGCAGCCGCATTAGTAGAAAGCAGTTCAGAAAAGTAGACCCAGTAATGCAGAGGCGTAACTAGGGAAAATAGCGCCTATGGCAAGCACTGAAATTGCGCCCCTGTCCAAACAGGAATGATGGGACTTGTAGTCAACAATATCTGGAAATCCCTGTTAAAAGGAACACTGTACCATCTAGACATGGTTGTTGATCAAAACCTGAAAACATGAGCCATCTCTGTAAAAGACTTAGAACAACAGTCAGGAGTTATGCAAGGATTCCAAGTGTCATTTTCTCTGTCTCATCTCATTCTTTAAAAAAACCATGACTTTGTCCTAGAGGATCACCTGCCCAAATAGCTACTAGCAAAATAGGGGGGAAAGAAGGTGTTGGGGTGGTGGTGTCTATAAACCAGTGAATGATTCCTGCCAGCCTTTGTCTTATGATGACTGTTGGCTCATGATGGGCTATATGTGCATTCACCACACCAGTGCTTACTTTGACACCAAAGGGGAGGAAGATACATTACCGTATTTTACGGAGTATAAGACGCACTTTTTTCCTTGAAAAATATCCCCACAAATTCAGGTGCGTCCTATACTCCGATTGGCCGGGGAGAAGTTGAAAGTTTAGGGCTTGTCGGGAAAGAGAGGGGGAGGAGGAGGAAGGGTTTGGAAGGATTGGGGTGGGGGGTTCCATTAAGGGCGGGGGAGGGTTTACTTACCCCTCCCACGCTTTCCCCACTCCGTCGCCATATTTCCTTTACAAATCAGGAGGCAGGATACCTCCCTGCCGCCCCTTTCCCTGCTTGGCTGCAAAAGGCTTCTTAAAGCCTTTTGCAGCCAAGCCTGGAAAGGGGCGGCACGAGCACCAGCTCGCAGGAGCTGCCAGAGGCACAAGGTGAAGGAGGTCCCGAGCAACGAGCAACAGCCGCCGCGGGTCACCAACGTGGGCTTGCTGCTGCTGGCAGGAGGGAAAGGACAGAGCGGGGCTCGGTGGGAGGGCTTGGAGGGGAGAGGAGAAGGAAAGCTCGAAAACTCAAAAACTGGATGAAAATTGAAGGTGCGTCTTATAGTCTGTAGCGTCTTATAGTCCGTAAAATACGGTAGTTTGCCACACTAGACAGAGGCATTTGCAACAGGAGCAGACAGCCAAGTTCTGCCAGGGCCAAAACCAGCCCCTGCCAGACTAAGAAATCATTGTAATTTGCCCCTTCCTGTCACAAGCAGTGTGCTGTTCTTTTATTATTGACTCTTAACTCTCAAATATCCCAGTCATGGATGGAAAATTCAGGGTCAATTTACAAGAGTCACCTTTTCTACATGGAAGTTTCTTCTGTGCAGGTGTTGTGCAGAAACCCATGTGTAGTAACCGCCAGGGGCATAGCAAGGTTGGAATGGGCCAAGACGAGATTTTAAAATGGGCCCCCCAGCCCCTCAAAGTCCAGGGCCTCCACACACCCCAGGCCCCCAAGGATTTAAGTCTGATATTTCAAAATAAGTATGCTGCCTGGAAATACATTTCAATGAATACACACACATGTATAGTGTGTGTATACAATATATAGTGATATAATTGAGTACTATATATTTGTGCTACTTTTAATGCCTAGAACACACTAGCAATACTAATTATTAAAATGGCCTCCTCGCTGCAGATTAGCAAAGGAGACTTTTAACCATCCAGGGTGAGCCTATGTTTGTTTTCTCAGAATTCTGAACAAATTCAGTCAAGTTCGATTCCAGGAGGTTTTTCACAGGAGGCTTTTAAAGCCCTTTAACACACATCTCCTCTGGAATGGAGGTGCTGCATTCACATGTTGGCCAGATTTACCCTGAAGTCCCTGCAAGTTATTGGAGAGCAGTTCACACACAAGAAAAATAAAATAAAATCAAAGCACAACACATGCTTCACAGTTCTCACTCAGACCTTCTGGGTTGCAAAACAACTTGAACATAAGTGCATTTATAAATGAATGAATGGATAAATAAATAAATAAATATTTGTTCCAGAAGTTTTTGTAATTTTCTGACATGAAACAAGCCACTTATAGGCCTTTTTAGATAGTTTTTGTTTTTAAAACCAGCACATTTTTCAGTCTGTTTTAAATTAAATATTCAGAGACTTCTCAGTCTCACCCCACCACCCATATCAAAGCCCCATGGCAAGCAGATCCCTATATATGGGGGTAACCACAAAAAGGAATTCGCAGCCTAGCTGGCAAAAGCTGTGCTGGATGGTCTGGTCTGCTGCAGGGAGCTCTGCCAGCCTCCTTCCTGGCTTGCAGGGGTCTGCCAAGTTCAGGCTTCAGGGAGGTCTACTCGGAGGCCTCTCTGGAAGCCCCGCCCACCCACTGATCAGTTGAGAGGCGGGGAGAGAAGAGCTCAGCAGTTTGGAGGCTGCTCCGATCCTAGACCTCGACGATCCTAGGCCGGAGCTGGAGGCAAGTGGCTGAGGGGCCCTGGGGCTGGGCAGGTGGTCAATGGGGTGGGGGTGGCAGGAACTGGCATGGCACCCCCACCTCAGTGGCGCCTAGGGCATGTGCACTGCCTGCCCCTCCCAGTTCTGCCTATGCAGTAATGCAATGAAATGAAGATGCAGGAACATTCACAAGCTTTGCAGGCTCCCATGCCTAGCTGGTTCAAAATCCTGTTGCCAAATGTTTTATAACTTCTTCCCTTGTAAACAGAAAAAAATCTTATGTGATTTAACTAAGACTTTATTCCAGAAACAACACAATTTTCTCTTTCTCCTTTCCTTTTCTTTTTCTTTCTCTTCTGTAGACCAACTCCAGCCTCAGAGGCAAGATGCCTCTAAATACCAGTCATAGGGTAGCAACTTGCCCTCATCTCTTACCTGTGGGCTTCTCAGAGGCATCTGGTAGGCCATTGTGTGAAACAGGATGCTCACTAGAGAGGCCTTGCACCTGATCCAGCAGGGCTGGTCTTATGTTCTTATGAGTCCACTCCCAACACTCTCTACAGGATCCCTACTGGGACAAACTTCCAAACAACAAAACACAAAAGATTACTAGCTAGAATACAACACGTCTGAACCAGCCCTATGCCTGCACTAAGGAGGGAATAATCCAGGGTGCCAACCCCCCCCCCCCTATTTTTATATAGCATTCAAAAGTCCTCATGCACTTCATGTGCATCAGAGGCAATAATACTGTGAGGCTCTTCACAATTGCTATGAAGCACCTCAATGAAATCTGCGGGGAGAGCAGGCTTAGAAAGGCTTAGAGAGCAGGCTTAGCCTGCTCTCCTCACAGATGATAGGTGGTGGAGCCCTGGGTGGCCGGATTGGCTGCCCACACAACTGCCGACTGCAGGGATCGGGGGCTGCGTGGCCCCCAGAAGTCCCAGGATGCTCTGCGCAAGCACGGGGGTGATCTTGGAGAGACCCCCACACCCGGTGCAGCCTCCCAGCCAGGGGTCTACTCCTGTGTTTCCACATGATTTTCTCCCATCGTGAGAACTACCGGACTCAGCTGCGAGCCCGGTGGTTCCTAAGCGGATCACCTGCTTAAGTATCCCGGTGCTAAAACTGGGTTTGCGGAGCGAGCATTCCACAAACCAGGTTTTTCTGATTGTGAGTTGCTGTGTCGTGGCTCCGTGCTGCAGCAACTCATGAGGAGACCCCCGGTGTGGAGGTGAAATGCCACCTCCCAGCTCAGGGGTCTCTCCAGCATGCCCTGCGCACTTGCGCAGGGCATGCTGGAGCTTCTGGGGGCCGATCGGCCCCAACTCCCCCCGGCACCCGCCAGCTCCGTAGCGGAACCAGCAGTCGTGTGGGCAGCTGGTTTGGCCGCCCAGAGCAGACTGCTAGGTCATCTGCGGGGAGAACAGGCTAAGCCTGCTCTCCCTTCTAACCCACTCCAGGCGGCTCCCACTGATCACGGGAACCGCCTCACTGTATTTTTAGCACCATAGATCATTCCCTCTTTATTGGTTGTAGGAATGTGCACAAAATGGATTTTGCATTCTGTTTTGAGCTCGAAACAAAACACATATGGCTGAAGCATTTCATCTAAACTTCCGTTGTTTTGACAAAACAAAACTTGAAAAGTTAGAGAGGCTATTCCCACGAACAGCAAAAATTGGGCTTGGAGAGCGTAGCCTGATTTTTGCTGCTTGTGTAAACCACCGGGCTTGCAGGTGAGTCCGGTGGCTTACAAGCTGCTAGCCCACTTAGGTAGCCTGCCTCTTAAACCAGGTTTGCAGGCTAAGTCTGCTCTCCCCGCAAACCCCCTAGAGGCTCTTCACACTAATCGCGTGAAAAGCCTCAGAGTGTTCTGGCCATAGAGAACAATGGGGAAACTTGAAACACTCCATAGTTCCCCATGGGTACATAAGGGGGCTATTCACACGATTGTAGAAAATCGGGCTAGCCTCCGCTAGCCCGATTTTCTACAATTGTGAGAACCACTGGGCTTGGCTGCGAGCCCGGTGGTTCTTGAGTGGGAGTAGCCCACCCCTTAAACCGGGTTTGCGGAGTGAGTGCTCCGCAAACCCAGGTTTTTTGATCGTGAGTAGCCACAGTGTGGCTCCGTGCCGCAGTTACTCATGGGTAGACCCCCGGCGGGAGGCTGAAAAGCAGCCTCCCGGTTTGAGGTTCTCCCCAGTATGCCCTGCGCGCTTGTGCAGGGCATACTGGTGATTCCGGGGGCCGCATGGCCCCTGAACTCCCCAGCCCCCGCCGGCTCCGTCACGGAGCCGGCAATTGTGTGGGCGGCCGATCCAGTTGCCCAGGGCTCCCGCCCTGATCGTCTGCGGGGAGAGCGGGCTTAATGGATCAGGCCCAAGGCCCATCTAGTCCAGCATCCTTTTTCACACAGTGGCCCACCAGATGCCTCTGGAAGCTACAGGCAGGAGTTGAGGGCATGCTCACTCTGCTGATGTTCCTCCCCTGCAACTGGTAGCTCCTAGGGACACCATAGTGGGTTATGTGGTAGGGCATTATGGATGCTACCTACCACCCGAACATTCAGTGCTTCTACCTGCCACCCAACCCAGAAATGGACAAGCAGGCAATGTTAAATTTTAACTTTCCCCCCAAACTCCAATAGGATCCTCCATTTGGGCTCCCCTCCCTGCTCCCTCCCCAAAGCCAATGGAGGCACAGTTGCCCATGACAACACTTAATTTGTATGCTAACATGCCAACCAAGGAAGAAGGAGATTGGAAGTCAATTGTAAGCCAGTGTAAGAAAACCAGTCAACAAGGGCAAAATAGGCCTCCTAAATGGCGCTCTAAGCATCAAAACATTTCAAATCGAAACAGGGTTGTTTTGTTCTGAACTCAAAACACTCGAAATGCTCATTTTGAGTCAAAACATTTTGACGCTGAAACATTTTGCACATTCCAAGTTGGTTTTACTATATTGCCTACAAGGCCCCTTCTTTAATTATTTAACTGTGTGTTAAATTATTGCCATATCATCTATATCTATATTCTGTGTTATCTACGATAGCACTTGGTGTTTTCTCTTGTCGGTTTACTCTAAATTATATTTATGAACTCTGATCAATCCAGCATTCTACTTTTAGTTAGATTACTATGAACCGAGCTCTACTGGTCCCACCAATGTAGTGTGAGGCAGTGTGGAGCGTGCCCTTGGGCAGTGCTAGCTGGCCCCTCCGCTGCACTAACCCCAGCTCTCCCCCCACCCCCACCGTTCTTGTCCAGAAACAAAGTTTGATGCTTGGAGGTGAGAGAGAGCAGGGCAAGAGAGCTGGTGCCAGCTTCTCTTTGCCACTGTGTTGCTAAGCAGGAGAAGAGGGGAACCTAGCATCAGCTCTCTTTTTCTCCCCCACCACACTGTCGCAGAAGGTTCCAGGTTTGGTCCCTAGCATCTACAGATAGGGCTGGTAAAAACTCCTGTCTGAAACTTTGGGAAGCTGCTGCCAGTCAGTGCAGACAATGCTGAGCTGTATGGACCAATGGTCTGACTGTGAGGCTATTCACACGAGCAGCCACCACCACCTAAGGCAGCCCAGCCTGGATTGGGCAGCTTGTGCGGAGCTCACTGAAAGATCAGTGCTCCTGATACCAATGCTTCTGTCCCTGCTAGCCTGAGTTTTAACCCTTAACCCGGGTTAGAGGGTGTGAGCGCACCCTCGACCTCAGGTTTGTGATTATGTGTGTGCTTGGGCTGCATGCACACTGGCTGCACACAGAGTCAGGCACCTAGAGCGCCCGTCTCATGGGGGAATCTGACAATGTGATGCATTATGAGATTCCTGGAGGCCGGAACTCGTTTTCCTGGCCTCTTGCGATCCCTGCTGCCGGGAATCCACACCACAGATTGTGTGGGCATCTGATGGTGTGACAAAGAGGAGCTCCTTGCTTGTTTGGAGGGAAAGTAGGTTCAACCTTGCCTTCCCCCCTGCCCTCCCTCCCCTCCCCTCTTAGGGTTGTGTGAACAACCTTTCAGAATAAGGCAGGTTCCTATGTTCTCTCTAAGCATCAAACCTATCCACTTTGTCTATGGATAAGTTTGGTGCTGAAAGAGATAGGAGAGAGGGAGAAATCTGGGGCTAGTGTAGAGGAGAGGCCAGCCAATGCTGCTTGAGGCAGCATGCTCCACACGGCTTCATGCAGGGTAAACACTGATCCACAGAGGTGCAGCTCAGCAGTTGAGGGTGGCATGAGGGGAAGAGTGATGGCCACTGCCTAGACCAGTGAAGCAGGTGAGAGATGAGGGTGGGGGAAACCAGCAAGTGGGTGGGTGTGGCCTGGGAGAAAGGGTAGCAGCAGCACCACATAGGAGAGGTGATGGCTGGACCAGGGACAGGCAAGGTACCCCCCTGCAGTCACTATCTGAGGCTGTCACACTTCACTTGGCCTTTTGGAGGAGTTGCCCCTGCTGGTGACACAAAATTAAACTGCACAAGGAAGTTAATAGTTTGCAGTCCAGTGCCTGTGAGGACAGGAACGATTGACATTTAAGTGGGGTTAAATTCTTTTGGAAGGGCAGGTTAAGGACTGGGATCCCCTTCTGCTGTGTCTGGGACTGTGATTGCATCAGCTGGCTCTTAGGGCAGGTGCAGATTAATTGAAAAGGTAAACAGTATCCCCTGCTAACTGGGCAAACAGGCACATTTCAAAGTGGTGATAAATATCACTGGAGGAGAGCAACTGTCCCTGTTCAACGCAACACAGCAACACTCCAGCGGTTGTTTGGTGGTGTCTCCTTTGTGTCTCTTTTTAGCTTATGAGCTCCTTTGGAACAGGAAATCATCTTTTCATTTTATCTGATATGTAAATCTGCTCTGAGAATTATTTTTTGTTGAAAAGTGATATATACATATTTATATCACTACGACCAATACTGGACAAAAATCTGTCCAAAAGGACTTTTTCCATAACAAGTTTCTGAAGAAATCTGAAGAAATTATTTAATAATAATAATGATAACGATACATAATAAACTTTGTTAGTCACCCCATAACAAATTGTTCTCTGGGCAGCTCACAACACAACTTTAAAACATCCAATAAATACACATAAAACACATCAAATCACAAAACACCAAAAAACAAAAAAACAAAAAATACAATACAAAACAATTTAAAAACTTGCTTTTGAAAAATCAATTTTAAAAATCAAATTAAAAAAATTTAATTTCAAGAAGAACTTTATGCTATGGAGAAAACAAGAAAGCAGTGCTTGGAAGCTTGTTGATTTGGCATAGTGGCTGAAAGAAGAAAAAGAAAAGAAGCCGTAGCCTAAAGAGCAGGAACCTGAGAAAAAAGAGCGGTGAAGACACAAAATTGAAAGAAAGAGGAGGCAAGGGGCGAAAAAGTACTGTTGGGAGGAAGGAAGTAGGTACACCAGGGGGTTTGGAGCCAGAGGGGCATAGGGTGGTTAGGTCCCGAGCAGAGTGGGCCAACCTGAGGCTCTCCAGCTTTGTTGGACTCCATCTCCCATTACCCCTAGCTGCAATTTATTGCAGTTCTGGGGTTGTAGTCCAACAAACGCTGGAGAGCGTCAGACTGGCCATTCCTGTTCTAGTTTTCACTCTGACAGGGGCAATTCTGCCAGTTGTAGTTTATATTGTCAATGCAGCATTATGACCTGGCAACCCCAGGGGGCAACAAGGTCCAAAAAGCAGGGGAGTGAGTGACTTTGAATTTCACATATTGGTTTAATGTACTCAATCAATTCTTTGGTTGCATGACTCCTGTTATCTATTCAGTCCACATACTATTTTCACTGCATCTTCAACAAACCCTTCTCTCTCTATCCTTTTCCAAACAGTTTATTTTTTAGAGCTATGGAGGGGCATTTAAAACCAGAGCAGTTTGCAAAATAATATGGATGGCTGTGTATTACTTAATCTGAATTTACCTGTGTGTAAATCTTACCATTTAGTTATTGAAGGAAGAATAGATCCTCAGTGAAGATAAAGGTTGGCAAACATGATAATAGATTGAAAAGCTTTTGGGTGTTATGCAGAAAATCTGATTCCAGCTAGAGGAGAGGAATAGATGACTCAATTATGTGGGCTGAGAAGCAGGCATACTCTGATGGCTGACTAATTAGGAATCATCACCCCAGATAAAGAACCCCAGAAATACTCAGATATTGTTGCTTAGATGCATGCCCTGTTGCCACTTAATACACTCCTACACTATTTAGTTTCTTCACAGCAGTCAAAATACATTTTGCTGATCAAGCTGCTTAATTACAAATGAGTTTACTGGGCTGCCATTGCACCCAACCTACATGTCATTAATGTCTTCTGTGAAGCCCATTAAATGTGAATGAGCACTATAGCAATGTGTAGTGCAGGGAGATTTTGCCCTGTGGGTTACAGTGAATGAGACAATACAGCCAGTGCAGGTGCCGCCGGGGGGGGGGGGGTAGCGAGAGGCACGTTTAAGAGTAAAGCAGTCGGTGCTAACCTTCTCTCTCACCACACCTGAACGCTGCTCAGAGCAGCAGTGTGCCACCCAGCACCCCCTGCGGCAGGGGATCGCCTCTACTACTCACCTGGCTGCCGGCAGGGGATTGGCTCCATGGAGGCCAGGTGAGTGGCGGAGGTGATCCCCCGCCACAGGGGGTGCTGGGCGGCGTGTTGCTACTGCAAGCATTGTTCAGGTACGGCAAGAGCGGAGGTAAGCACCGATTGCTTTACTCTTAAACGTGCCTCTCGCCACCACCTCGACAGCACCTGCACCAGCCACTACTGGAATGAGAGGGACAGCACAGAAAAGGGGATACATTCATTTGGGGATGATGGTTGCATTTGGACATAACGTGAAACTGGAGGCAACCGTGCCAGAGAGTCAAGATTAAGGTTGTCTGAATGTGTGAACCTGTGGTTTCATCACCAAACTGCCAATTGTTTTTAGACCCAAAACTTGAATTAGAATCTTCAGTTATCTGTCAGTTTTGCTGCTGTAAACTCAGGTCCAGAAGTGGCATCATGTCATCCAAGTTCTGCCACTGTGTGAAACCGGAGTTGAGGGTAGGAAGCTCCTCCCTCCCTCCGAGATTGCCTGTCAAGACTTTCCTTCATATGAAGGAGGAAATCCGTGCAGCTAGTTTCTCCCCACTTGCAGTCTCCCAGACTCTAGGAGTGCAGCAGGGGGGAACGGGGGCACACTGCAGGTCTGACCTGCGGTTTGCTGTTAGGTGTGATGGCAGCCATTGTTCATAGGATTCTGCTAGGCAGCATGGCTACCAGAATATTTGTGAAAGTTGGGGTCAGGATTTATTGGCCCATGATCCCACATCTTGCCCCTGATTTCCAGTTCAAGGCCAGACCTTTTGCCTGTTCTGCCACTTTCAAAAGAGCCGCCTATGCTGGATCAGGCAAAGGGTCCGTTTAGTCTATGGCATTATCTCCAACAGTAACTAAACAAATGCCCCTGAATAGCAAACTGGAGATAGCTGTGGGGAGGCTGCTGGATGACCTCCTGTTGCTTGTGCCTAAGAATTCTTGGGTATTACCACATCACTACTTGAGTCATCTCCCACCCATGCTGTTTTTTAAAGTGCTGTGCACTCATGTACAGCCTGCTTTCCATGGCAGAGAGAGGGAAGATGGCAACACCAGGAAGGAAGCACTTGCTGTAGCCATGGCCTGGCCTTCTGCTCCCAGTCCAGCACTCTTTAGCTGGTTTGTTATTGGATCCATTTTATATGCTCTTCCAGTCTTATGAGAAGTAAGCTGAACACACAGGATTGCTACAAAATGTACAGTGTCCTGACTGCTGTGCTTGCCACCATCTTTCCTGTACTGCACATTAAAAAACTGACTGCAGCATGCTGAGACTGTAGTGCAGTGCATACCTATTATTTTCTCTTAATGATCTCCCTTTGGGAATAAAGTGCTATTTGTTTTTACTGTCAGTGAAGGAAGCAGTTCCTGTATTCTGCTGAACCGGCGACTGTCAAGCAGTGTCATTTTACACAACAAAGTCAAATAAGTGTTTGTAGCACATTGATTCAGCACATCAGAATCCAGAGCTCATTTGACATCTGACTTAGAAGATATTATTAAACTTTGCACTGGTTCTAAATTAAATATGAGTCAGCTGTATATGAAAATAGGAGCTTCTTTAATTACTTGCTGAGCAGTCATGAAAGTGGCTGCAAGCAGTTCCAGTTTAGTTATGCCCAGTAGGTGAAAACACCCACCTTATATCTGCGATGTAATCAACTGTTAAAAATCAACTTATGAAATACGTTAAATAGTTACAAATTAATATTTATGAAACCTGGCATCCTTGGAATTATATGTAAGGGAGTTGTTCCCAAAAATGGAAATGTACCCAATATACAAAAGTATTAAGCACACAAAAACCCCAATGTAGAAACACCATTGGCCTATTCACACATTATGTTCAGCACTTGTGCAACTCGTACAACAGTGTACACAGGTACAGATCTGTACACAGGTATAGTCATTCATGGTAGGTTGAATTCAGGTAGAGCAGTACATTTTTTATCCATACCATACATTTGAAGGGCCTGCATCCAAGTTCACTTTAAAAATGAACACAGGTACAGCCATTCACACGAACACATGTATAAGTGTGCAGACATCTGTACACTTGTACAACATAATGTCTGAACTGGGCTTTTGTCACACCTTAGCCACTAAGAAGAGGGAAGAAGGACTGCAGCTCAGTGAGAGAGGACATGCCTTGCATGTAGAAAGTCTTAGGTTCAATCTCAGCATCTCCAGTCATGTTATCTCAGGTAGCAGGGCTAGGAAAGACATCTGCCAGGGTCCAGAGAGCTACTGGCTGGCAGTCAGAGGGGACAAGAAAATGGGGGTAGATTATATATGGCTGCTTCATACTGTATATCTGACCAAAGATATGGAAACTCCTCATCCCAATGTAATATCTTATGTATGTATGTATGAATGCATGCATGCATTTAACTAACATATTTATATACTTATTCATGTATTTAACTAACATATTTATATACCACCCAAGACTTATGTCTCTGGGTGTTTTACAATAAAAACAATACAAATCAAATCAAAATTAAAACATCAAAACAATTTAAAATTTAGCACAATGTTAAAATCTGTTAAAAACTGTTTAAAAACTGTAAATATAATTAAAAACCTGTGTGAACACATGTGAGGTAACTGCCTTCTTAAAAGTTGTCAGAGATGGAGAGGTTCAGGAAGTGCATTCCAAAGCCTCAAGGCAGCAATAGAGAAGGCCTGTTCCTGAGTAGCCACCAGACGAGCCGGTGGCAACTGCAGACTAACCTCTCTAGATCATCTCAATGGGCGGTGGGGCTCATGGCGAAGAAGATGTTCTCTTATATACCAAGGGCCTAAGCTGTTTAGGGCTTTATGGGTTATAACCAGCACCTTGTATTTTGCCCGGAAACTTATTGGCAGCCAGTGTAGCTCTTTCAATATAGGAGTGATGTGATCAATCCAAGATGACCCCAGAGCTGCTGCATTCTGTACCAACTGCAGCTTTCAGACTACTTATAAGGAGCACATTACAGTAGTCAAGTCTGGAGGTTACCAGCATATGTACCACTGTTCTGAGGTCATTTATCTCAAGAAACAGATGCAGCTGGCATATCAGCCAAAGCTAACAGAAAGCACCTCTGGCCACCGCATCTACCTGGGACACCAGGGAGAAGTTTGGATCCAGAAGCACTCTCAGGTATCTCTACCTCTGCCTTCTGGGGAAATGTGACCCCATCCAGAAGAGGCAGATCAAAATAGTCTCCTGAATTCCAACCCTGCACAATAAGTACCTCTGTTTTATCTGGATTCAGTCTCTGTTATCCCTTATCTAGCCCATCATCGTCTCCAGTTAGGCAGTTAGGAAGGTTATGTCTTCTTCTGATGATGTTGCATGGAGAAATAGATTTGGGTGGCATCAGCATACTGATAACACCCCGCACCAAATCTCCTGATTTGGTTACCAACATTAGTGTGATTGTGTAAACTCATGCCAAGGTAGGAATCTCAGGTCATAAATCACCTTGGCATGGGTTCACACAATCACTTCAGTACTGGTATCCCACATTAAACCTAGATTCAAATGATTGTGTGAACAAGTCTACTAAGATCTGATTAAAAGTACTGAGTTCTTTTTATCTATCAGAGCACCATGAGTCCTAAGAAAAATCCAGTCAATTCCTGACATGATGCTCAGTGGTACAGAGCCACTGTGCGCCATGTCAAGGCTGCTGAAGGCTAGTAAGGTAGCCTCCATGTTGTAGAGAATCAGCAGTTGCATAATCAGCACTTCCACAATTTGTCCCATGGTTACAAATGGGAGAACCTGTGGCAGTGCTGTTGGTGCATCTGCCCATCCTCTACCACATTGAGGTTGCTTTATGAATCATAGCAGCCTCAATGTGGAGGGCAGCATCAGCCAGTGTAATAAAATTATGATTAATTAAGATTTTGGTTCAGTGTGACGTTGTGTTTAGAGTGATGGACTTGGTTAAAGAAGATGCAGATTTTGACCATTATGGTTGCATATTTCCTTCACTTAAAATGGGAATAAAAATGAACTCCTTTGGGTTGTTACAGGAATAATTGGGCTAAGGCTGTGAAGCTTGTCCCTGCTATTAAAATAATCAAAATATTTAAAAACTGCCAGAGTTCAGATTCTGCTCCCCATGCTGAATAGTCATTTCATCGCAAATGGGAATTCAGCACACTGACCCTTATCCAGCAAGAGGTATCTGTGTGCAGAAACAGGATCCTTGGGTCCAAATTTGTCTGAAGTGACATTCAAAAGAGAATTTCTGGGTTCCTCCCAAGCACATGCACATTAGAGGATTTTATCAGATGGTTTCTTCCATGGATCTTCTATCCCAACATGATCTGTAATGGATTAAACATGAATCCTTAAACTATAAACAACATGATCTAGGTGTGTATATAATCTGTCAGAACAGTGTGGACAACTATGTCTTTCCTCCCAAAGGTGTCAAATTCTCACCTCTTCTGTTGCAGAAGCTCCACTGATCTGCCAGGATCTAGGGCTGATCTATGCTGCATGTGGTTAATGTCCAAGATTGTTAATGCCTGACTCTCAGTATGTTTATTCAGCAGCAAGCCCCACTGAGAAAGGGAGTCAGTCCAAAGGCAGAGGCAGAAAGAGAAGTTTGGGGAGAGCAGCTCCCAATCAATGTTAGCAGCTCCCATGAATGTTAACACTGCCAAGGAGAAAGCTGGGAATCTTGTCAGAAAGGAAGAAAGCAAGAAGTGGAATTTGAGATGAGAGGATTGGCTATAGTACAGTCAAATGTATTTGCAAAGGGTGTTAGACATATAGCAGGGTAGAAAAACAGTGGATGTTGCTAGTGATGGACAAATTGGCCTTAGTTTGATTTGACATTTGGGCAATAACGCTGGACATCTGTGGAGAACATTCAAGAAAAACAACAACACCCATCCCCCTACCACCCAGTGTTCAAAACTGACTCATAATGCTGGCAGTACAGCATCCCATTGCCTTAAAGACATTCATCTGAGAGAAGCAAGGGCCCATAGCTCAGTGGTCAAGTGCATATCTGGCAATCTTAAACATCGCCAGTTAAAAGGACCTCAGATAGCAGGGCTAGGGAAGATCTTACTTGAGAATCTGGAGAGCCACTGACAGCCAGAGGAAATCATCCTGGGAGAGTTGGACCAATGTTTTAACAAACAGCACTTTTCAAACATTCATTGCATGTGTAGTGAATTCAAAGGGAAGGGGAGGAGAAGCATGCAGTAAGATCCATGCTCCACCATACTGCATTCATTTGTATGGCTGCAACATGCTTATGTACATACAAATTGTCTGTGTGTAGTCTCATTTGCAAGGTTGGTTCTATAACTGTATAACAGTATAATCTTAGAGAGCACCTTCTTCTGCATGGTCCCCATTGCACGTTAAGGTCATCTGAGGCGGTCCATCTCCAGTTACCACCAGTTCGTCTGGTGGTGATCCAGAGCCGGGCCTCCTCTGTAGCTGCTCCTAGGCTGTGGAATGCACTCCCTCAGGGGCGTAACTATAATAGGGCAAGGGGAGACTCGGGGAGTCTCGGGGCCCATTGCCTTGGGGGCCCCCCGAGGCAAGTCACATGACTGACTCCCCCAGCTGTGCACCCGACTGGGCTTCCTTCAGTTGTATTCATCCTCTGAAACTGATGTGAGTGTTAAGACCTGGAGCTACCAGAACAGCATGTCTCTCTCTAGTACCATTAAATGACTTGCATCTTCCACAATTTACAAAACTTTTTAAAAAATAATGTAGGATGATGTTCTATTGTGGCACATAGGAGATATATATGTGTGTGTGTGTGTGTATTTATATATATAAAATGTGTGTGTATATATAAAACTTGTGTGTGCGTGTGTGTGTGTGTGTGTGTATATATATATATATATAAAACGTGTGTGTGTGTGTATAAAACTTGTGTGTTTGTGTGTGTGTGTGTGTGTATATATATATATATATATATATATATATATATATAAATAAAAACATTTACTATGCTTTTTGTTACCACTATTCAGCCTCATTTAAGATTTCTTTACTTCATGAGCTGAGCTTCAGGTGGTGGGGGGGCATTTTAAAATCTTGTCTCTGGGCCCACTCCAACCTTGCTACACCCCTGCACTCCCTGCTGAAATCCGTAATTCAAGATCATTAGTGTCCTTCAGACCTACCCCTTAAGACCTATCTGTTTGGCCTGGCCTTCCAGAGTTTCAAATGATTTAAAAACTGTTTTAAAATTGTTTTAAATGGTTGCCCTGGATCTCCAGGGGTTTTTAGCTGTTGAATTGTTTAATTGGTTTTATCTTGTTTTTATAGTTCTGATTTTAACTGTTAACTTGTTTTAATTGTTTTTACATTGTTGTAAACCGCCTTGAGCCATTTTGGAAGGGCGGTATATAAATCAAACAAATAATAAATAAACAAATAATAACTATTATATTATATTATATTATATTATATTATATTATATTATATTATATTATATTATATTATGTCTGATGCAGAGGCTCTAGGTGGTTCACAACAGTAAATACAATAAAAACACAATAAAACAAACTATTAAAACAACAATGATTTAAAACAATTTAAAACCTGTGCATAGGCACAATGCAAATTAACATACATATGGCACACACACAGAGGATTTGCTACCAGTAATCCTGTTTATAGTACTTGCAATGAAATGGGAACACTGGTAGTATAAGGCATACATGTCACCAAGCACTGGGAAGTTCTAAATTTTAAAAAATGGTTGGTAGGGTTTTTAAGGAATTCTACAAGGTCATCCATGCGACCAAACTCAGGTAGGCTGGGCAGGAGGCAGCCTGCCTACCTCTTCCCAGTTGATTGAAGGTTCTTCTTGGCTCTGCTAATTGCGCACTCAGATGACTGGTGCGGCTGTTATTGGCTGAACTGGGATCTGGAAGAGGAAGTTCTCCAGTATCCCACAATGCACCATGCAATAGTTCTGCACTGCTGGGTACTCCTTCTTCCCAGCGTTATGGAAGCTTGTGCTGCTGGCAGTCCGAGCTTCCACATGACTGGGTGGTGAGGTAGGAGGGTATGTGCATGCCCTCCTACCTCACTTTTAGCCCAGGCTACCCAGCAGAAGAGCACTGGGATTGGAGTCAGTCCTGGCAGTTCTCATGACCAGCCCAGGTAGGGCTGGTTGTAAGAGTGATCTCTTTGTTAGCTATTCCCCTCCGCTGCCCACATTCTCTATTTTCTTGAGTATTTAAGTTTATAGTGAGGCCAAAATACATTTTATACTCAGAAACTTCAGTTTTAAATGCAAAGCTCTATGACTTAGGATCTATGCAATTTGGTACCCTGCAAAAAGCCAAAAGAAGGGAGTGGCAGTTCCAGAGGCAGCAAAAGGAAAAAGAAGGGCAATGGCCGAGCAGGAAACGATGAGAATTTAGAGAGACAGTGGATGCATATGATATGGTGAAATGTAGAAAAATATTAAAGGACAGTTGTATGGCCATGACATATTCCTGTGTGAGCATATTTTCTACCATCTTATAGATCTATGATCTTCTTCAATTCCTTCCTTAGTCAATCAGTCAATCACTCATTTTATTTATGGCCATAAGCCAAACAAACCTTCCTTAGCGTTTTGACAGCCTGATCATTCTTTCCTTTTTCGGTGTCTACGAAAAATACCCCATTCATTCGATGCCGAGTTTTCACTAATACAATTATAGAGCCAGTCAGTCATAACTTTATTGTTCAAACCACAGGTCATAACAAAGAAGAGAAAAAAACAAACAAGCAAAAAACTGGCAAAGATACACACCCCAGTGAAAATTATAGAGGCTCTTCCCACGATCTGTGAGAAAGGCTCAGAGCGGACTGCGGGGAAGGCAGGTTAAACCCACCTTCCCTGCAGACGATCAAGGTGTCGTTGCTGGGTGCACTCCCGCGAGCCCAGATGATTCCTCGCATGCCGAGGCAGCAGGGAGGGTTGGGGCCCAGGATGTGTCACCACACGAGTGTGTGGTGCATCATGGGGATCCCTCCTTCCCTCCCCAGGCTCCCTGCAGTCTAGTAGCCGTGGCTGACAGCAGCCGCAGCTGCCAGGAGATTAAAAAAACAAGGTTAAGGGCGCACATGCTCCCTTAATCTTGTTTTAAAGGGAGGCAATTTAGGCGGGTTTGCTGCTGGGATCAGCTCAATCCTGGCGGTTCACATGTGCGAGAAACACTGGACTGGGCTTCCTTTGCCTGATTCTGCATGCGTGTGTGAATAGCCTCATAGAATCAGTGTAATGCTATATTTTTCTACAGACTATCAACACTGCCTATCAGTTTTATAAAAAACAAACAGAGAGCTTTTCAGCACCTTAAAGACTCAGAGATTATTGGGGCAAAAGTGTTCACTGAGTAGATTTATGAAGCTTTATTCTTAGCTGGTAGATATTTGCAGGGTGGGGAGTGAAGAGAGAGAGAGAAAGAGAAAGAAAGAAGGAAAGAAAGAAAGAGAAAGACAGACAGTGGAGTCCAAACTAGGTCTCCTAGGCTGTCATAGATTGCACAACATGCAAAATATGCCATCTATGACATTTCTATGTGAAGCCAAAAATGTTTACAAGATAAGCAAAGTGACTCTTTACAATAAGCAATAATTGGTGATTATAAGACAATCATCCTAGTTTTGCTATGCTAACCTGTTGTGGGAACTACATATGCTACACACATAGATCTCAAGAGGAAAGAGTTCTTATTTCACAGTCTGTTAGGGAGACTAACTCTTGTGGTCATTTTCCTTTTCCCAATTTGTTTTTGAAAGGTCTCTTCCCTTTCTTGTTTATGTTTTCTGTGTTTAATTAAAATGCTAAAGAGTTTCAAGAAAAATGGATGTGGGCTATCTTTCCTTGACTAGCTATTAGCACTCACAGAATACCGGAGAGAGTTAATGTTCTCTCTTCTCCTCACATTTTCTGTTGTTGTGGTGAGACACAACTAATTTGCTGTAGAATCTTTAATTTCCCTGTATTGAATTGTGGGGGCTGTCTCAACTAGAATGTGATGTTACCTTACTAATATGACACAGTTTTCAATTATTGTTAACATTATCCTTCTTATTCTTGTTATTACATTACAACCTGCAGGATTTGTAAGTCTTTTCAAGAAGAAGGGAGGGCTTTTTTTTTTTAAGCTCTATATTTTAAATTAATAAGTGTGATTTTTTTGAAAGCTATATTAAATAAATAAGTGTAATGATGAGCAATGTTTAGCTTTTATACATTTGGGTGATTGCTAAGGCTAATAGCAGCGGACTTCAAGGAGGTTTAGGCCTCACTACCTCTAGGAAAGCATTGCTTATTAGCATTTACAGCCTGAAAATTCCACTAACATTATTTTTCTGCTGTCGAGTGGCAAAATAAAGGCCAGAAGATGCTATTGTTTATGCTTTGCTTTCATGAATGTCTACCTCATGTAACTATTCTTCAGTTGAATGACAAATTTGTGTCAGATTTGGATTTACATCTGTTGTAGCCTTTGATGTTTGTCTAGATTGAGTTAGAGAGCTTCCTAGTTTGTCTAACATTTTATTTGCATAACAAGGTTATGAATGACAGAGCTGCTAAAGCCAGACGTGTTGGCTCCAAGGTCTGCAATGTAAGAAGACCGTGTTTTGCAACAGTTAAAAAACAAAAAACGTGAGCGCATGTGCATATGTTTCTGTATGAGGGATATCAGCACAGGATCACTCTCCTTGCAATATGCGGAGATTGCTGAAATAAGAGCTCCTCTTAAGAGTGACTTTGCTTTAGGCATGGAAGCTGTAACACAGGGAGGAAGCGTTTGTAAATAGATGCACAATAAGTCACCTTCCTGAGGTGCTTGAAATATTTATATTATTAATTCCTGTAGACAGACCAGGGGGATGCATGGGGATATGGCAAGATCCGCCTCCGCTGCAGCTGTGACCAATAAGGTCAAACCCCCTCACAGGGCCCAGAGGGGGTGACATGTGCAAGGGCAGGAGGGAGGAGTGCTTGCTAGGAGGCAGTTTGCGAGACTCCACAGGGGTTGCAGTTGAGTGAAGTCGAGGCTGATGGAGCTGAACGGTTGACCGGCTGAGGGACGACCAGCAGGGAGGAGAGGCGCCTTCAGGATGCCAAGCACTGGACGAAAATGGTGGCCCACCACCTGGTGAAGTGAGAGGCTTGGTCAGGGCCGGATTAAAGGCAACTGATGCTCTAAGCACAGCCCAACAATGGTGCCCCGCCCTCGGCCCCCTCCATTGATTAACTGACAAGACATTAAGACTCAAGCAAATTATTTACTTAAAAATAAGTAAAATCTTCTAGATTTTTAAAGGTAAAACACAACAGTTCCACTGTCTATAATTTCTTATAAATAGCCACAACAGAAGGAATGATTAAGAAAAATATTTCATCTTCAAGGTCAGACATCATAACATATGATCATCTTTTATGTGAAGATTTATCAATAGTTTGTATTGCTCTTTATAGTAATCTTCCGCAAATCAAGGACTTTTAACTTCAGATACATAGTTTAGTTGTTTCTTGAAACTTTAGTCGTTCATCAAGCCAAAGAAAATGTTTTTTTAACAATGCAGAGTAAAGTCGGACACAGCAGATAAAAATAATTACAAAAAATCAACTACAGTTGAGTGTGGCTGTGAAATGCAATGTGGCAAAAGAAATGCAAGGTGACAATAAGGGAGGCAAAAAGAGAGTTTGAGGAACTCTTAGCTAAAAGCGTCAAGGGGAATAACAAAAACTTCTTTAAATACATCAGAAGCAGGAAACCTGCCAGGGAAGCGGTTGGACCCTTAGACAATGGAGGAGTGAAAGAAATTATTATGGAGGATATGTAGGCTGCAGAGAAGCTCAATGAGTTCTTTGTGTCTGTCTTCACGGCAGAGGATACTGAGCATGTACCTGTTCCTGAACCAGGCTTTTGGGGGATGGAGGCTAAAGAACTGAGAAGATAGAAGTGACAATAGATGATGTTCTAAACTGTCTAGAAAAACTGAAAACTAACAAATCATCAGGGCCGGATGGCATCCATCCAAGAGTCCTCAAAGAACTCAAAAGTGAAATTGCCGACCTCCTTGCCAAAATATATAACTTATTATCCCTGCAATCAGGCTCTGTACCGGAGGATTGGAAAGTAGCAAATGTAACATCAATTTTCAAAAAGGGATCCAGGGGCGATCCGGGAAATTACAGGCTGGTTAGCTTAACGTCCATTCCAGGCAAATAGATGGAAAGCATCCTCAATATTAAAATTGTAAAGCACATAGAACAGGCACTGCTGGGGGAGAACTAGCATGGCTTCTGCAAAGGTAAATCTTGCCTCACGAACCTTTTGGAGTTCTTTGAGAGTGTCAGCAAGTGTGTGGATAAAGGTAATCAAGTTGACATAGCATACCTGGACTTCCAAAAAGCTTTCAAACAAGTTCCTCATCAAAGACTCCTGAGGAAACTTAGCGGTCATGGGATAAGGGGACAAGTACATGTGTGGATTGCTAACTAGTTGAAGGACAGGAAACAGAGGGTAGGGGTAAATGGAGAGTTTTCACAATGGAGGGAAGTAAGAAGTGGTGTCCCCCTGGGATCTGTACTGGGACTGGTGCTTTTTAATTTATTCATAAATGATCTAGAAGTAGGGGTGAGCAGTGAGGTGGCTAAATTTGCTGATGATACCAAACTCTTTCGGATAGTGAAATCCAAAATGGATTGTGAGGAGCTCCAAAAGGATCTCTCCAAACTGGGTGAGTGGGCAACAAAATGGCAAATGCAGTTCAATTTTGGCAAGTGAAAAGTGATGCACTTTGGGATCACCCCAACTTTAATTATATGTTGATGGGATCTGAGCTATTGGTGACTGATCAGGAGAGTATCTTGGGGTCATGGTGGACAGCTCATTGAAAGTGTCGACTCAATGTGCGGCAGCTGTGAAAAAGGCTATATTCCATGCTAGGAATCATTAGGAAAGGGATTGAAAATAAAACTGCTAATATTATAATGTCCTTATACAAAACAATAGTGTGGCCAGACCTGGAGTACGGCATACAATTGTGGTCACCACATCCAAAAAAGGACATTGTAGAACTGGAAAAGGTGCAGAAGAGGGCAACCAAGATAATCAGGGGCCTAGAGCACCTTTCTTATGAGACAAGGCTACAACACCTGGGGCTATTTAGTTTAGAAAAAAGACAACTGCTGGGAGACATGATAGAGGTCTATAAAATCATACATGGTGTGGAGAAAGTGGATAGAGAGAAATTCTTCTCGCTCTCTCAGAACACTAGAACCAGGGATCATCTCATGAAATTGATTGCCAGGAAATCTAGGACCAACAAATGGAAGTACTTTTTCATACAACACATTAGCAAGTTGTGGAATTCTCTGCCACAAGATGTGATGACAGCCAAGAACCTAGATGGCTTTAAGGGGGGTTTGGATAACTTCATGGAGGAGAGGTCTATCAACGGCTACTAGTCCGAGTACTATAGGCCACCTCCAGCCTCCAAGGCGGGATGCCTCTGAGTACCAGTTGCAGGGGAGTAACAGCAGGAGAGAGGGCATGACCTCAACTCCTGCCTGTGAGCTTCCAGCGGCATCTGGTGGGCCACTGTGTGATACAGGATTGTGAATTAGATGGGCCTTGTACCTGATCCAGCAGGGCTGTTCTTATGTTCAGTGAAAGAGTTAAAGGCATGCTAGCTAGGGGGAAAACTCTGTGGTGCCCCCCCTTCCCTTGGTGCCCTAAGCATGTGCTTATTTTGCTTAATGGTTAATCCAGGGCTGGGCTCTGTGCTGGGTCAGCAGGAGGTGGGGGGAGGGCAGGAGCGACAGTGGCAGGAGGTGGGACGGTGAGGGCAGGAGAGGCTGGGGCAGAAGTTGGGGTGGAGGAGGGCAAGAGAGACTGGGGCAGGAAATGGGGCAGGGTGGGCAAGAGAGACTGGGGCAGGAGGTGGGGCAAGGAAGGGCAGGGCAAGAGGTGGGGTGGGGAGGGCAAGAGAGACTGGGGCAGGAGGTGGAGGGCAAGAGAGACTGGGGCAGTAGAGATTGTGGCAGGAGGCGGGGCAGGGCAGGCCAGGAGAGACTGGGCAGGAAGTGGGGTGGGGGAGGGCAGGAGAGACTGGGGCAGGATGTGGGGGGAGGGCAAGAGAGACTGGGGCAGGAGGTGGGCAGGGCAGGGCAGGAGAGATTGGAGCAGGAGAGACTGGGGCAGGAGGTCAGGTGGGGAAGGGCAGGACAGACTGGGGCAGGAGGTGGGTGGGGTGGGCAGGACAGACTGGGGCAGGGATTGGGGCAGGGGAGGGCAGGAGAGACTGGAGCAGGAGAGACTGGGGCAGGGGTTGGGGTGTGGGAGAGCTGGAGAGACTGGGGCAAGAGGTGGGAACCGCCAGCCAAAAGAGCACACAGATGCTCTGAGCGGGGTCGGCTAGTGTGCTTAAATTTCCGGTTGCCAGATTTGGCTTATTTTAAGCCAAATTCTGGGTTATGGCCCATTTGACCCACAAGTATACCCCTTAGGTTCTGTTAACCTTATACAGGTGAAACTCAGAAAATTAGAATATCGTGCAAAAGTCCATTAATTTCAGTAATGCAAATTAAAAGGTGAAACTGATATATGAGACAGACGCATTACATGCAAAGCGAGATAAGTCAAGCCTTAATTTGTTATAATTGTGATGATCATGGCGTACAGCTCATGAAAATCCCAAATCCACAATCCCAGAAAATTAGAATATTACATGGAACCAAGAAGACAAAGATTGTAGAATAGAACAATATCAGACCTCTGAAAAGTATACAGTGTACTGTGCTTGATTGGCCAGCAAAGTCGCCTGACCTGACCCCATAGAGAATCTATGGGGCATTGCCGAGAGAAGGATGAGAGACATGAGACCAAACAATGCAGAAGAGCTGAAGGCCGCTAATGAAGTATCCTGGTCTTCCATAATACCTCATCAGTGCCACAGGCTGATAGCATCCATGCCACGCCGCATTGAGGCAGTAATTGCTGCAAAAGGGGCCCAAACCAAGTACTGAATACATATGCATGCTTATACTTTTCAGAGGTCCGATATTGTTCTATTCTACAATCCTTGTCTTCTTGGTTCCATGTAATATTCTAATTTTCTGGGATTGTGGATTTGGGGTTTTCATGAGCTGTACGCCATGATCATCACAATTATAACAAATTAAGCTTGACTTATCTCGCTTTGCATGTAATGCGTCTGTCTCATATATCAGTTTCACCTTTTAATTTGCATTACTGAAATTAATGGACTTTTGCACGATATTCTAATTTTCCGAGTTTCACCTGTATACTACTTTACTACTAATACTATTACTAATTACTAATTAGGGGTACTTCAATTTGTGTTTTTAGGGCCTGTTCAAGGGATGTTCCTAGGAAACAAACTCTTGAAAATTCATGACATCTTGTCAAAAAAGAGTGCTAGAACTCAAACTTAGGGTCATCCAATTAAATGGACTGGCAATATATTCAGGACAGACAAAAGGAAGTATTTCTTCATATAAACCACGTAAGCTGAAGCCAACACAAATATAAAACAGAGAATATAGCATAGTCCTTATTCCTAAGGGAATAAAGATATAGTAACACTATATTCCATGGTCTCTTTTATTCTGTATGCAGCAGTACCTCATTATCCACAAGGCTTCTGTTCCTGCGTATTACCACAGGTAACAAAACCACGAATAATGAGGCATTAAGTCTATGAGATCGCAGGGGTTAGGTTCTCAGACTCAAAACAAACAAACAAACAAACAAACAAACAAACAAACAAACAACCCCCCCAAAGTGCCCCTAAAACATGAAAATGGGCCAAATAAAGTACCCTACCATGCTCCATGGGCCTTGGAGAGTCGGATGCCCCCACCCCACCCATCCAAGTCCCAAAGTCCCAGGGACTCCACAAAAAATTGTGGGGGTTTTGTTGTTGTTGTTGTTGTTGTTGTTGTAAGAAATGAGCTATAAAATGACTCTCCTCCACAAAATGGCAGCTGGAAATGACCTTCGAGGTAATTTCTGGCCACCCAACCCATTGATACATGGAATTAACCCCTTTTCTGCTCTTCCCTCTGCTGCATATGCCAAGGTCGGGTGTTAATACTTGTCAGTAGATTTGCAAAATCACGGATGCTGGATCGGCATATAGCGAGGTCCACCTGTAGTGTAATACATTTTGAAAACCACATTTGTTTGATTTCTAAATGGTGGAACCTACTCTAGGTATAAACTAACCAATGTCTATTCACTTTGGTAAGACAAAGGAATGCATAAGAAAAGCCCTGCTGGATCAGGTCAAGACCACAAACAGGGTTAAGATGGCAACTATCCCCCCCCTTACTGTTCTCTAGCACCTGATGATCAGCCTATGCCACCTCTGATCCTGGTGTAAGCATGTAGTAGGAATATACAAAACATTTTGACATCAGAACATTTCAGCTGGAAATGGACTGTTTCAAATGTTTTAAGCTTGAAACAGAACACCCTTTAAATAAAGGACCTGCTTGGAGCTTAGAACAAAACAACCCCATTTCAATTTGAAATGTTTCAGTGTTTCGATCACCATTTTGGAGGTCTGTTTTCCTCTTGCTGATTTGTTTTCTGGCACTGGCTTGCGATGCTATGGATTTTGGGGAAAGGTAAAAGATTAGTTTAAAATCTCCTGCTTGCCCATTTCTTTTGTGGGTTGGGTGGTAGGTATCAACCATTAATGGTGTGCCCGAACCGGTCCGGCAGCCATTCCAAAGAATGGCCGAACTGCCGGACCGGTCCGGCCCTGCCAGGTTCGGGTCCGGGTGGGGGGTATGTCTTTAAGGGCGGGGAGGGCTTGCTTAGCCCTCCCGCCTCCTTGCCCCCGCCAGCGCCCGTATTGAACACTATAGGGGCGCTGGAAACCAGCCACCCCCCCCGCCGCCGCCGCGGCGAAATAACCCCTAAAACCAGCCAGCCCTCCCTCCCTCCCAGCTAGCTGCCCGCCCGCCCGCCCCCCACCCACTCACCCACCCACCCGGTCGCTCACCCGGTCGCTGGATAAAAAGCGAGAGGAGCTCCGGCACAGAGCTCCTCTAGCTTGGAAGGCCTCCAGCAGAATGGTGGCTTGCGCGCGCGCGCATGCGCGCACCGCAAACCACGCCGTTCTCCGGAGGCCCGGTCTACCCGCCGGGAAAGGGCCGGGTAGACCGGGCCTCCGATCGCTGGGTAGACCGGGCCTCGAGGCCCGGTCTACCCAGCGATCGGAGGCCCGGTCTACCCGGCCCTTTCCCGGCGGGTAGACCGGGCCTCCGGAGAACGGTGTGGTTTGTGGCGCGCGCATGCGCGCGCGCGCAAGCCACCATTCTTCTGGAGGCCTTCCAAGCGAGAGGAGCTCTGTGCCGGAGCTCCTCTCGCTTTTTATCCAGCGACCGGGTGAGCGACCGGGTGGTGGGTGAGTGGGTGGGGGGCGGGCGGGCAGCTAGCTGGGAGGGAGGGAGGGCTGGCTGGTTTTAGGGGTTATTTCGCCGCGGCGGCGGCGGCGGGGGGGGGGCGGCTGGTTTCCAGCGCCCCTATAGTGTTCAATACGGGCGCTGGCGGGGGCAAGGAGGCGGGAGGGCTAAGCAAGCCCTCCCCGCCCTAAAAACAAGGCCCCCCTTCGGTGCCGGTCCGGACTTCTCCGGACCGTGCACATCCCTATCAACCATCATGCCCTACCACCCAACCCACCTTGGTGTCCCTAGGAGCTACCCATGGGGAACAATGGAGTGTTTTGAGTTTCCCCATTGTTCTCAGTGGCAAAAACACTCAAAAACATTTTGAGTTTTGTTCCATTGAAACAAGCGTTTTGACTACTGCTTCAAATGAAACGTTTTGGTGAAACAAAACACAAAATCTGTTTCATGTGCATCCCAATTATGTAGCTATTAAGGCTAGTAATTGTTGATAGCCCTATCCACCATAAATTTGTCTAATCCCCCTTTAAAACTGTGTAGCTAGTGTAAATTCCTTTAGACTCTACCTCAATAATATTTATTTTATGTTTTTAGCATCGTATACTACCATTGAAGATATGGCAAAACTATATCCAATACAATATCTCTTCATCTTCTTTCTTCTGTTCTGAGATATGACATGGGTAGAGCAGAAACAGGACAACTCACTTGAGTAAAATAGAAGAATTGTGCAGTTATTTTCAATGAGAGGTTGTTACAAGATTGCAGTTTCTACTCAAGTCACAATCCACCAATGACAGCAGCAGCATATCCATATTTTGATAAAAATTTGATAATTTGTGAATAAATACAGCTTAACATTGTGAATCTGATGACCAAGTAAGCTGTATGTCTGCTCAGGTGCTGAGTCTAGGTTCTGAGTTCTCAAGGCCCATTCTTCTTAACTGTAAATTTCTCACCTGGTTAGGTTTACCACACACACAGTCCTCTGTCCTTCTCTCCCATGGGTCGCCCACCCTGCTCTCCCCAGCTAGGCAAGAACATAAGAAAACCCCTGCTGGATCAGGTCCAATGCCTACCAGATGCCACTGGAAGCCTACAGCCAGGAGTTGAGGGCATGCCCTCTCTCCTGCTGTTACTCCCCTGCAACTGGTACTCAGAGGCATCCTGCCTTTGAGGCTGGAGGTGGCCTCTTGGCTTCACCTCTTGGCTTGAGGCAAGGCAGCCAGCTGGCTACTCAGCCAGCTTTTTTGCATGCTGGCACAGCAGTGCATGCATCGTTTCCCACTTGCTTGCCATTCTCTTCAACTATAAACATTTATTTATTGCTTTTCACAGTGGTTTTCAAATAAAAATAAATAATAAGATGCTCCCCTGTCCCCAAAGGGCTCACAATCTTTAAAAAACCCACCACAAGGTAACACCGACATCAGCCATTAAAGGAATGCTGTACTGGGGATGAATAGGGCCAGTTGCTCTCTCCATGATAAGTATAAGAGAATTGCCACTTTAACCGAGTAAGGTTAATTAGTTACCTGCTAACCTCTCACTGTCGCCGCCGCCGCCGCCACCACCACTACATGAAGGGAGCAAGCTGCACCTGCTGGGCCCACCTATCCGTGCTCCTGCATCATGTGGCTCTGCAACCTGCCACTCAAGCAGAACCTCCCCTCTGGTTTCCCCATTGGATGGATGGTCAGTAGGAAGGGGAAGGAGCCAGAGGAAGAGAAGCTGCCCAGGAGAGCAAAGTGTTCTGAGCGAACAAAATGTTCCAGCTGCTCCCTAGAACTTTGGACACCACAACACATGCCCCCCACAAAAAAATAAAAAATGGTGTTTGGTCCCTAAAATAGTTGCATGTCCTCTACAAAAGTCCCTAGCTGACAACCCTCGTCCTAAACATCTTTTCTTGAAAGTAAGCCTCCTTGATTTAATGGAACATCTAAGCAGCTTTGCTTAGGAACACAACCTAAGTGGCAATGGCAAGTCATTGCTGATTATTCAACTGAGGATTAATCTTGCCAATCAAAATAAAGTACCTTTGGATCCTTTCAAAACTATCACATACTTTGGGAGTCAGAAAATGAATCCTTGACAAACTCATTTACTGACACTGTCATTCACTGGGAGTCTGCTGGGCCATCCTCTCCTTCAAAGTGACTGGACGCCCCGCAGCATCTAAACCAGAACAAACAGCTTTGCTAGGCAATCTAAAAATATCTTGACAAGTTCAACCATCCTGCTTTAAACCCTTGAGCACTTGCCACATTTACGCAGCCACAACTGTGAATTTTGCTGCAGTGCACTAGGTCATATGTTTGTATACCCCAGAACTCAGCAAGCGGCTGTGGACTCATCTGCATGAGAACTATACGTTCAGCTCAATGGGTCAAGAACTTTAATGATGGGTGAAGCTCAACTGATGATAGTGTTTTGCCCTGCAGAACCGGTTTGTTTCCAGGGGTTAATCGGGTAAATAATGTTGTGTACTGTATGCAGCAGTGTTTTCCAGTCTCCAATAAAACAGGCTGTTTCAAAGCTAGATCCTTGTCCTTTCACAACAGCAAATTTTGCTCAGTGAGAGCAGAACAGAAGCAGATAAAATGGCATCACACTGAAGAGAAAAGGGGTTCTAGGCACTGAACTTTTAAATTTCATTTTAAAACCTGAAATGTACTTTTGACTAGAAGTTTGCATTTCATCAACCGAGGGTCTCAGTGGGCAACTCTTTTATGTCAAGGGAAATATTTTATCATTTTTTTCAGCTGTTATTAGGTTGCTTTGTAAACACTTGCAGCCATTGCTGGTTTGAATAGGTGTTGGACAGTTCCATAGTGATACGCTCTTGGAGCTGCTGAAACATAAAACTGTGGCCCAGGGCTGCTGTGAACTCCTCAGCAGTCCCAACACTGCTCTGAATGAGCAGTTGCACAAGCAACACTCCACTGGTTTCCCCATTGCCACCGATAGGAAACTGGCAGTAGCACTGCTTGTTTGACCGGTCCTTCAGAGCCATGTCGGGGCTGTGGAGAAGTTCAGCCTGGTGCCAGCCTGGTGCGTTGTGACACCAGATTGCTATGCAGCATGTTGGCTATTATTCCTTAGTAAAAGAAAGCAACCCCATGTACATTCATTAAGGCTCCAAAGAGCCCTACCTATTGATAACTAAGTGTATGAGAGAACCAATGTGGTGGATTATGGGCCTGTCACTCTGTCTGAGTGATCTCTCTCAAATGTTTTGTTGTGAAGATACACTGCAGAAAAACCCTATGTGATCATGGGCTCCTTGGGAACATGATGGATGCTCATGTTCATGATTGCTTGAACATTTACACCCACCTGTGCTTCCTACATTGTATTATTATTATTATTATTATTATTATTATTTTAAATTTATATCCCGCTCTTCCTCCAAGGAGCCCAGAGCGGTGTACTACATACTCGAGTTTCTCTTTCACAACAACCCTGTGAAGTAGGTTGGGCTGAGAGAGAAGTGACTGGCCCAGAGTCATCCAGCTAGTTTCATGGCTGAATGAAGATTTGAACTCGGGTCTCCCTGGTCCTAGTCCAGCACTCTAACCACTACACCACGCTATGTGGAGGCAATTTTCTCCAGCCTAGCTCCATCCCCCACAGCCTCCTTATGCCTAACCCTTAATCAAGTGACACCCTTTCTTAAAACATTGCAGGAGAAAATTCTATCAACATAAGAGACAGGATGGGACAAAAGGTGGGAGAAGTAATGCTTACAAATAGAATAGCAGGTCCAACATTATTATGAGTGTCCAGAGTTCAGTCTCAGTGATCTGACCTTTTGACCAGGGTGTCTTTTCTGAGAAGGGATATTGTTTAATGAAGAGCATACAGTCTTTAAAATTTCCACAAATCCCTTTGGTGGAATACACTTACTGCCTAAAGCGATGCACGTTTTCTCAGAGGAAGTCCAGGGAGTACAAACAACAGAGCCTTAGCTCTCTTTTAAATAAATAGAATAAGGCTCTCCACATGAGCAGTGTGAAGAGCCTAAAGGGGTTTTGCGGGGAGAGCGGTCTCGGCCTGCTCTCCTCGCAGACAAGCAAGGAGCCCTCTCTGGGCGGCTGGATCGGCCAGCCAGACAATTACCAGCTCTGTCACGGAGCCAGCTGGCGGGGTGGAGTTCGGGCATCTCCCAGCCCCTGGGAGCCTCAGAATGACTCACGTGAATGCACGGGGCGTTCTGGGGAGATGATTACAATAATGGGGTATTGTCATGGAGCCGGTTGGGGCAGCAGGGATTGGAGGGCCTCCTGACCCCCAGGAGTCCCAGAATGCCCCACGCAAGTGTGTGCCCTGATGCCAGGAGGCTTGTTGTAGCCTCCCAGTTGGGGGTCTCCTCGTGAGTTGCCGCACTGCAGAGCTGTGCCATGCTGGCATATGATCAGACAAATGGGATTAGCAGAGCTCTCGCTCCACTAACCTCATTTAAGAGGGGGAAATTAAGTGGGCTGGGCTCCCTTAGCCCGGTTTCCAGTGTGTGTGAGAATAGCCTCACTGTCTGCTATATCTCACATGTAGTTACTATGAAAGACTAACATTCTAACTAAGGTTGTTCTCAAGCAGCAGAGGCACGTGTGTAGCTGTTCTGTTCCTAGTTAAAGAAGCACTGGCACTCATGCCGGACAGAGTGATTTTCACTTATCGCCCCTTCCCCCAGAAGCATCGATGCCACCCACAAATATGTGCCACACGCACACTTAATTTCCTGCAAGAGCATAGCATTAGTCAAGATGCCAACCATTATCATTTCTATTACTATTATTACTATTATGTTCCACAAGCTGAGTAATAAATACTTGAGGGAGCAGTGCTTTACTCATTAATGTTTTAAGACCCTCAACATAGGACACTAGATACTCTTAGCCATAGAGTTTGCTTTGGAAGGAGGAAACTAGAGTTGCAAAAGTGAACAGAGGTTATCCTGACAGTTCATGGGTAGCGTCACACGGAATGCCCTTGAAGCACTTTCTAGTCACTAGTATTTTAAGACTTAGGTGCGGAACTTCCTATCCAAAGTGACAATTGTTGTCAGACGAGAAAGGAAATCAGCTTTTTAAATTCTGAAATGTTGCTGTTTGTCCTGTCAATTTGTCCTGTCCTGTCAAATGCAACATGGCGTGCTCTGTGGCAAAATTTAACATGACTAATTTTTTTATTTATTTATAAGAGAGATATTTTCAGTAGGAAGTCTGGAGGTACAGTGCTGTTAATAAAAATATACATTAACACTTGAGTAGGGAAGAAATGTATGGAAAAGGAATACGGGATGTCTTTCTGTCTTTCGCCAAAGCTCATGTTAATCAGTGAAGCACAATGTGCATTGATAGCAGCATACATTCTCAATTTGCCATTTTGACAATGTGCATTGGTACTAAATCTGCTTTTCTTTGATGTAGAGCCTTCCCCTCAATTCTTCTTCCACCTGATGGCTATTGTATGCTAACTGACAAAACAGACCTAGATAGACTGTTCACTTAACTATGTGTGCTGCATATGGTTACAATGCCAACAAAAGTGTGCTAGCAATCCCTCTTCAACCATGCACCCCACCACCACCACCTCTACTCTCCATAAATATAATGTTTGAAGAGACAAATGTTGTATTTTGGGAGAAATCATCTCAGTGATTAGGAACATTGGGTAATCAGCTTTCTCTTCTCAGCCTTGGGGAGAACCTCTCCCCAGGTACAGTGTTTGTCTATGCAGACAAATGCTTTACCCATGGAGAGCCAGGTGAAGTGGCTTGAGTCTTGTAGGTGCGCTCCTGTGTGTGATGTACCCGGGTACTGCATTCACAGTATGAGAATGTCTGAAGATGGCTAATGTTTGAAAAGTAACTTGGCCTGGTAGTTATAAACTGAAGGTAGGAATTGTCATATGCCCTCACTGCTTATGATGCTCCAGATACAGAGTCACTTCTCACTTCTTTTGCCTATATCGTGTATGGCTGTTGGGCCACAGCAACTGTTAACACGTCACAAAAATACAGTGCACTCTGGTGAATGGAAATAGTCGAAAATGCAAAGGAACATTCGAGGAAACCAACAGTGAAATATGGTGGAGGAATCTTTAGAAGTTTAACTAGCCACCAAGTGTGGGAATTGGGGCAAATGTAATGATGAGGTTTTGTGGCATTTATGACCAGTTCGATTGTGTTGACGGATTGCTTGGCTTTTTCAATGCCTCGGGTGACTCTTATATCCACCATTATTGCCACTTGCAACAGATGGGCAGGCAGCGCATTTGGACAAGCTGATGGATCTCATTTAAATGTTTGTTTTTGCTGTCTCGAGTTTGGCTGCCCCATCTGCCTCAGTTTAGCAAGCCATGCATCTTTATTCCAGCTGATGACTCCTAATTGAAACAATGCACTAAATGAGTCAATGGACGTGTCAGTGCTGGGATCTGGTAGCAGTTCGTTTCCCGACCTTTTGTTTGTTTTCATTCTGCCAGCACCATCATTTACAAACTTCAGATGCACACTGACAAAATCCCTTGCTGTTTTGGCAGTGCCTCTATCAATCATTAGAGTATGGGCATAATGCTTTACCTCTGCTGTTATAGCTATTTCAATTGTGACAGCAATGCATTCTGCAAAGATAAATTAAAAGTGATCATTTTTACAGGGTCAGAAATACTACAGCTTTAAAATGTTCACTTATTTTACAATAGAATGCCTAGAGCTATTGTTTGGTGGGTTCTTTCTATAAGCAGCTTAGAGAACGAGCACTTCTATAAGAGTGCTCTGGAATAGTCCCATAGACTTAAGTAGATCTTCAATGAGACTATTATGGAGTGGGTAGCTTATGGACTGGAACCTTAGTGAGAACTTGCCAATTCTCTCATCAGTTTTATCAAAGACCTCTTTTAATGCGTAAAAACATAAAATATAAAACAAATGTCCAGAGTTAGCATACGTTTTGATGTAACACATCAGCTTCCGTGCTATACACAAGTGGTTGAAGCATGCTCTTGAATACAAGAGCTAAGTATCATGACTCAGCACATGGACAGCAAACAGCCAATTCTATTACAGTACCCATGCCAGCCAATCCTGTTACAAATTTCTAACAGGATTGGTTGGCATTGGTACTGTAATAGGATTGGCTGTTTGCTGTCCGTTTGCTGAGTCATGATACTTAGCTTTTGTATTTAAGAGCATTAGGGATGTGTGAGCCAGCTTGGCTCAAAGGTTCGCCCTCTAACCAAACCGACAGCCTCCGCTGTCCCCACTGCCACAGCCACCTGTCTAAGGCCCAAAATGGGCCATAGCATGGGGGCTTGGTCATTTGGGAGGCCGGCGGGGGTGGAAGGAGCACCTGCCACCGCCATCCCCTCTGCTGTGGCAGCTTGTTTTTAAAGGCAAACTGTTAAGGGGCACCCCAACATATTAGAACCAGAGGTACCAGCCCAGAAGTATATGGAATTCAGGCCTGTGTCTAGTTCCATTTTATTAAGAAATGAATTATTGCCTGAACTCAGGGTGAATTGACACCCCAGATCTCAACTGGTTTGTGAGGGAAGAGGCGATCCAGCATTGTATTGTGAAATGGATACTCAAGGGAGCACAAAAGCCAGGCCCGAACAATCCAAATGCTAATATGTGACTCACTACCAGATAATGTCTGAGGGAGAGGCCAGAGGCTGATCTCCCCTCTCCTGTTGCAAGAAGTCAGCGTTAATCCTTGCCAATGATTAACTCAATTGCTCTCTATAGAAATTCAACATAGGCAGATGCATACAAAGAAAACACCTATAGACTTTAATTCATACCTTACTAACACTTTAACACCTTTTTGGGGTCAGGCTGGCAAATCTGGGAAGATGCCCATTTGTAGCTCAGAGGTGCAGGTATGCTTTGGGCAATGTCCTCCCCCCGCCCCAAGCGCACAGTTTACAGAAGATGAGATTCAGATCTCTCTGGACTGGCCAATATCCTGAATAATTAAAAGACATTGTCCAGAAGGTAACAGCATTGTCACCCCTTTTTGGGGACCCAGGAAAAGATGAGATTTGAATAGATCAAAGGAAAATACAACTATAAAGAATGAGGCTACTGGATAGAGAGTTAGCAATCTTGTGCCTACATGCAAGACCTGCTCACACGCAATCCCAGAGTTTGCTGCTAAGCCGCGGGGCAACAAGCAGGAACTCTGTCCATGGACAGGAGCTGTCTGCGACTTCTACTGCGCAGTGAGAAGTCAAGACTTCCCCAGCCATGGTGCTCTGACTCTCAGCCATGATCTGAGCAAACTGCAAAAGCTCCTGTCTCCAGCCAAGAGCCTCGCTCCTTCAGCTGAAGAGATCCACCACTCTCAAGTCTCTGGTCCTGGTAATATGCTGCCCCTACAAGCCTTGGATCCCTCCATCTTTTCCCCTCCTTCTCCCCTCCTTTTCCTCTACTAATTCCTGATCTCCCCAAACCATGCCAGCCCTCAGCCTTCCTTACCCCACCTTTTTCCGTCTGTATCTGAATTGTATTAGGCTCTAGGAAGATTTAATACACACACATATGGTAGTTAGGAACACTGGTTGAACATTGGTGCTGGCTAGGATGTTCTGTTTAAAATACTGTTAGTAATATTGATAGAGTGTTCTGCTTTCTGCTCTGCTAGATTGATGTTGTTACTCTTTTATACTCAATAAAGCCCATTGAATCCTTTTTAGGATTGGTTTGATCTCCTTTCTTCCTTGCGCCCAGATCCTACATGGTCACTATATAAAAGGACTTGGTCACTTGGTGACACTATGAGACAGGCCTAATTTTATATGCTAGCTAATGAGCATATTTAGTATATAAACCGGGCCTGCACGGTAACAAAACTACTAAAAGGCTACCTTTTCCCTCCCTCCTGCATTTAGCCCATTACTTCTAAAGGAGAATCCTTGCTGAATTCCCCTTTACAAGTATACCTGTTAAGGCCCTCATGCTGACTTGACTGATGAACAGACCGGGCCCAGGCTGGATCGAGCCAAACCAGGCAATTCAGTTCCATGCACATCTCTAAAGAGCATGCTTCAACCACTAGTGTATAGCACTGAAGCTGATGTGTTATATCAAAACATTTGCAACTCTGGACACCTGTTTTCTGTTTTCTTTTTTTACTAATTAAAAGAGGTCTTTGATTTTTGGATTCTTTGATGAATTTTTGAATTCTCTCATTTGCAGAAAACGATAGGCTGGCTTTCACAATCCACAGGAGGATTGTACAGCCAGGCTTCATGCCCTGTGAGCGCTCCTGAGAAGAGGTCATGTGTGAGCAGAAATTGAGGTGGGAGGAGGGAAAAGTGATCATCTGCTAGCCATGATCTGAGTAAGAGGGCAGTGGACAACCCACATTACGTACCCAGCACTGTATTGAGGGTGGAGGCAAAGCATGCCCCACTCTGTCCTATCCAGCTTGTGTCTAGCAGACAATCACTTCCCCCAACTCTAACCTTGATCTTTGCCAACACATGACTGTTTATCGGGAGTGTGTATGATACTGGGAGCCTGGCTGGATGCTTCTCCTACCCAGCTGTTAGTTGTGAGAACAATCCTTATATATGCTCTGTACTGCATGTATCCTCTGAATTGGAGACTGCTCATCACTTTGTAAATTCTCCAGATTAGTTTTCCTTGTGATACCTTTGAGCCTTTCTCCCTGTCCCTCAAACCTCCTCTGTTAACACCTCACACTCAACCTCCACACATCACTCACAAGTTTCTCTGACAGTCTATGGCCAAGTTTGTCTCTCATCCCAGTCTAAGTGTTATGTAGGTCTCCTGATGTCGGCATGAGAACAAAAGAAGGACACTGCTGGAGCAGACCAAAGGTCCGTCTGTTCAGGCATCTTGTTTCCAACAGCCATCCACAAACTTGGCTACCTCACTGCTCACCCCGACTCCAAATTTTTTATGAACACATAAAAATAGCACCTATCCCAAGACTGATCCTGTAGGTCTCCTTATCACTTCCTCCAATCATGAGAACGGTCCATGAACATGCTGGTTCCTGACAAACCACTCTTATGTTGCTTATTTCTGTCAATTACTGTACATCTCTGATTACCAGATGTTGGGAGCAAGCGAGAGGGGACAGCTGTATCCATCATGCATTGCCTCGGAGTTTTCTAAGAGTCTGTAGATGACCACTGTTGTCCTGAGGAGCAAGGTGACCTCTTAGTCTGATCTAGTAGAGGTAGTTTTAATACGACCATATCAAAACAACAACAACTAATATTTATATACCACTGTTCAACAAAAGTTTCCAAAGTGGTTTACATAGAGAAATAATAAATAAATTATTGGGGGGTGTAATTTTTATCCCCCAGTTAATTAGCAGAGCACTGAAGAAGCTACATACTTCAGTTACAGAGTAGTTTGCAGAGTTTAGTTGTTGCAGCTATTTAGAGAAGACACATGGAGATTCTTGTAGAATAAAATACTAAGTATTAATTGGTGAAGTACACCTTTGGATAGGAAAGACCTAATCCTTAATCTACAGAACTATATAATGAATAGGTTGGGAGAGAGATAGATGTTTCCATCTGCTCTCTAAGAGGAAAGGAAGGGATTCCTGTCTCTCACAGGAAATACCTGAAGAGTCACATCAGGGGCCATGATAGAGTAGAGACAGGTAGAACAGCTAGGGAGACCCTTACTTACTATCTCTACTCCCAGTGCCCCTAGTGGTCATTAGGATGGTTAGTGCAAAAGGTTGATGCACTGGAACTCCAACACAAATATGATGGATCCCTGTCCCCAAAGGGCTCACAATCTAAAAAGAAACATGATATGACACCAACAACAGTCACTGGAAGTACTGTGCTGGGGGTGGATAGGGCCAGTTACTCTCCCCCTGCTAAATGAAGAGAATCACCATGTTTAAAAGGTGCCTCTTTGCCCAGTTAGCAGGGGTCACTTTCAGTCATGGTTAACCTTAAAAATTAAGCGAGGTTATTCACACACGTGAGCAAAATGGGGCTAAGGGAGCCCAGCCTGGTTTTGCACATGTGTATGAACCACTGGTATCAGGCCAATCCTGATGGCTACATGGCGGCAAACCCACCTATTTAGCCAACCTTTAAAATGAGGTTAGGGGGACCAGTGCTCCCTTAACTTCATTTTTAAAAGCCTACTTTCCAGTAGGCTTATGAGATCACCCGTCATTCTCTCTGTGTGTCCATCTGTGTGTTCCCTCCCACCCCCGCATCAACTTTGCAACACCTGGACCAATATGAACCAAAATGGGTACAGTTGTAGGCACACACAGGGACACCTCAATGGCATAGTTTGTGATGATATCATCCACCCCAATCCAAGATGCCCTAATGGCGTGGCGTGTGATCATGTCATCCACTCCCATTCAAGATGGTGGCCACGTGAACATCTGAGGCACAAGCGGGCTAATTTGTGGACTGCCTAATGCATTTGAACCAAATTGGTTACAGTTGTAGTGAGTGACACACAGGGACACCTTAATGGCATAGTTTGTGATGATGTCGTCCACCCTGATTCAAAAAGGCAGGTGTGTAAACCTTTGAGGTGCAAGTGGGTTAACTTGTGAACCGCATAAGTAATTTGAAATAAATTTGCTCCAGCTGTAGGGACACATAGGGACACCTCAACTACATAGTTGGTGATGATGTCATCCACCCTGATTCAAGATGGCAGATGCATACACTTTTGAGGCACAATTGGGCCAACTTGTGAACTGCCTAACTGATTTGAACCAAATTTGATCCACCTGTAGGGGCACATATGGATGCTCAATTTGCATGGTGTATGATGATGTCATCCACTGCAATTCAAAATGGAGGCTGCGTGAACATCTGAGGTGCAAGCAGGCTAATTTGTGGACTGTCTAGCCAATATGAACCAAATTAG
This sequence comes from Hemicordylus capensis, assembly GCF_027244095.1. Classification (NCBI taxonomy): domain Eukaryota; kingdom Metazoa; phylum Chordata; class Lepidosauria; order Squamata; family Cordylidae; genus Hemicordylus; species Hemicordylus capensis. Next base: position 179,228,349 of record NC_069657.1, on the reverse strand, counting down.
GTACAGTAGCAGTGAGTGACATCCAGGGACACCAGTGGCATAGCCTGTGATTATGTCATCCACGCTGATTCAAGATGACAAATGCATAAACTTTTGAGGTGCAAGTGGGCTAACTTATGAACTGCTTAACCAATTTAAACCAAATTTGCTACAGCTGTAGGGGCACATGGGGAAACCCCAGTGCCATGGTTTGTGATGATGTCAACCACTCTGATCCAAGACGGTGGAAGTGTGAATTATTGAGGCACGAATGCACTAACTTGAGGACTGTCTAAACAATTTGGACCAAATTTGGTACAGTTGTAGTGATTGATACACAGGGACACCTCAATGGTGTAGTTTGTAATGATGTCATCCAACCTGATCCAAGATGGCGGATGCGTGAACATTTGAGGTGCAAGTGATATAGCTTGTGGACCTCAATTTGAACCAAATTTAGTCTAGCTGTAGAGAAAGAGTAAGGAAAGTAACCCTCTTCTTCTGCATGTTTAATATCCCCCACAATAGGTTAGGGATGTCCACAAACAGGTTTGGAGGCCCTTTTTTTTGACCTCCAAACTAGTTTGAAAGTCTGGCAGTTCAGCCAGTTCAAAGGTGAGGGGGATAGCTTTAAGCACTGGGGAGGGTGCTCTTATTGGCTCGCTGCATTTCCCCTGCTGGTGCTGTGGTTTTAAATGGTCCCATAGGGAGGCAGCATACCTCCATGCCACCCCGTGTCAGATGCATGTCAGATCAGAATTGCCACCCCGTGTCTGATGCGTGTCAGATCAGAAGTGCCTGGTGCACATGCACTTCCAGATACTTCTGGCTCCCCACCTTCCCCCACCTTTGAACTAGCAGTTGCCAGTTCTGTGCACATCCTTACCATAGGTGGTTAACTTAAATTAAATCACTGATTTCAGTGTGACTGAATCACAAATAACTTTTGCTGAATCAGGGTCAAAATGTTCTTATAGTAATGTTTACAAAAACACATACGCATTCATGAAAGCAAATTTACTTTCAATACGTAACATTATGCTTCTTATTATAGACTTTATTAATAATGGAAGCATTTAATTCTTTGATAGAAAGCATGGAACCACTTTCCAGCATAATGTTTTCTATATTTTGATGGTGTAGATATGTCTCGTTGTCTGTGTGGGTGGGGCAGATAAAACACTCTGAATGTTTGGCTACTGTCTTCCACGCCACACCCAGATTTCAGCCCTATTCTGTTTGTTCTTGTGGTTTTTCTTTTTCTTGCTGCTGCTGCTGCTTATATTCAGCCAGTGGCATAGAAATCTGTTGCAAAAGGTGGGTTGTGTTTCCTTCGGCAACAGGTGCATATATATATTGTTTAGTTTCAAGACACAGCTGACAAAGCAGCTCACATGTCTAATAGTTCGACCATGAAAACCAACCTCCCCTCCCCCGCACCTCCCTCTCCCCCCCTGCACCTCTCTCCCCCTCCCCCGTTCTCCCTCCCCCCCCTCTCACTCACCTTTAGACCAGTGGCTTTCTGCCTTAGAAGAAGCACCAGCTGCACTTGAAACAGCATAGCTGATAAGGCCTTGGCTGTCTCAGTTTCGTAGCTTCACTTTATATTTTGCAGTTTTATGCTGCAAGCCAGTTGAAGATAAACATGTTTTTCTTACATCGCCACTTGCGGCATTCTTCCAAGTTTCATAAAAGGCATCTATTTATTCCGGTTCAGACTTCTAGCTTCTTTTTCTCTCCTTTGCAGCACTTTCTTAAGGTCAAGCCACACTACTTTAAGCATGTTCATGTTGGTGTTGGGGTGTGTGTGGAGGAACATTAAAGTCCTCACACAGCAGAGTATGCTCTGGTGGCAAAGATACTTAGCCCAAGAGACTGAGCCCTTTCTCACAGGCAGTGAGAAAGGGTTACCTGTTTTGCGGGGAAGGAGCCTGAAAGCACTTACCTCCCGCCCAGATCGCCTGCCCAGATGAGCACCGGCTGCTGTGGCTAGCTCCGAGGGTAGGGGTGCCAGGACACGCTGCTCTGTGTCACCCCATGCCCTGAGCTGACATAATGCACCGAGCGAATGAGCAGTGCATTATGGGGATCCCCTTCCCCTCCCCGGGCCTGCCAATTGCGGCTGCAAGCAGCTGCAGCGGACACACAGGCAAATAACGAGGGTTAGGAGAGGTTTGCTCTCCTAACCCCATTTAGAAGGGAGGCTCCGTATGCAGGTTTGCCACCGGAATTGGGCCTGATCCAGCAGTTCACAAACACGTGCAAAACCGGGGTGAGCTCCCTTAGCCCAGTGAATAGCCTCATAATCTGGAGACAGTAGGTTGGGTTCATAAACAAAAAAGGATTTATTAAGAAACTAAACATTACATACTAAGAGAGAGGCACTGAACAACATGCTCAAGTGGGCACTAGTCTTCAACAACTGAACAATTCTAACTGACTCTTAATTGATCAAGACAGACCTATAAATAATCACTGTATAAATATTTGTCACAAATATTTGCCATAAATATTCATTGAATATCCGTCATATTAACATCTCATCATGCCTTTAGTGGCCAGAAGAGGTTACTGTGGTGCTAACAGCAATGCTTTAGAATGCTCACTTCTAACACTTGGAACTGGAGCGCTTGTTTATTTTTGCTTTCTAAATAGCAGCTGTGAGGGTCCTGATCTGGATTGGGAATGAAGAGTGGGCTAGGAGGCTTTAACCTTTTGCCCCCAGCACAATGGTCACCCTCCTATTTGTCTTGGGAGGGATGTTCCCATTTGTACCAATGGAAATTTTCTCACAACCAACTCAGTGTCCAGCAGCTGAAACTGGAAAAAGTTACCCTATAGTTACCCTATACTACAGGGGTTCTCATCTATGGTTCACAAGACCACTGCGGCTGAGGATGATGGAAGTTGTAACCAACATCTGAGGAGCCTAGGTTGAGAATTCATGCCATACTGAGTTTCTCATGTGTTTTTTTTCTAGTATAGCTTTCAACTAGTTTACCCAGACAGCTGATCATGTGGTGAAAATTTTGGACAATGGAAGGAACACAGAAACTAGTTTGAGGGGAGGAGTGATTTTTACTGTTTTCCCCTCCCTCTTTAAAGGACTATTCACTTGCAGGACTGTGTTGCTGCCTCAAAAGCTTTGCGTAAGAGTGCAGATATTTTCTGGAGCTCGCCCACACTTTGAAGTGTGGAGTGCTCTGTTAGAATGGAAACACATTGCAGAGGGTCAAACAATGCATTTTCTACTCTAACAGAGCAGTTCCAGAGAGCAGGCAAGCTCTGGAAAGTCTTTGCACTCTTGCACATAAGCACCCACGCACAGGGGCGTAGTTATAATTGAGCAAAAGGGTTCAAAGAACATGGGCTCCCAGCTCCTGAGGGCCCTTCAGCTCCACTCCTCCCTATTTTCTTCATTATCTCCCTCACTCTGGGGGGCCACCAGAGAGAGGGATGAACACAGGCCCCCTCTCCCCAGCTATGCCCCTGCCCACGCACCCACCAGTGTGGGGTCTAGTGCTACATGTCATTAGATGTTAGGAGTGCCGACAGTATGCTGCTCTGGATGTCAGCCATAATTTGATGATGTTCTCAAGGTGTTCTGTTAATCAGTGATGGCTAGAAACATATTTTAAAATCAGTACTCAGAGTCCCAGGATTATGAACCACCTGCATTTCATTCTTTAAGACTGTCTAAGTGGCTGGGTATTTGCATTTCTAGGCGATATATTAATGTCTTCCCCCTACACATTCATTATCTGGACATTCTCAAAGAAACTTATGCCAAGGTTGGCAGCTCAGGTAGCAATTGTTGGCTCAAGATCATTGTAATTGACCTGGAGTGTTACAGCATTTCTGATGCCAAGTCTTAGAAGACTAAGGGATTATTAGAGCATATTTTAGGTTTCTGCTTAAATGATGTTCTTACTTGGTCACAGAGGACTCTATTTATCCACAATTATCTATGGCCTCAATACCAACCATGGTAGCAAAAGTGATTGACTTTCTGGCAATGTACTATACCAGCTTATCCATTAAAGTTATAATCAGTTATGGAAATCTATTTTTTCTTTCTTTCGGGCAAGCCAACGAGTTGATCAGAGAAGGACGTCTGCAGGGAAGCACTGCCTTGCACCTGAATGATGGTAGCAAAAATGTTTCTGTGCTTATGAAGGTTGCTGCTAAAAACAAATTTTGGAAATTTGCTTGTAGTACTTAGGCAATTACATATCATACATTTCATTCAACTGACCATTAGAGAGAAAGCTTCTGATATTTGCCAAGACCTGGTAGCCATTTGCTATGTATGGCTATGACTATCTTACAGATGTTGTGCTATGATGTTATGTCAGCGGAAGAGATAAGATTGGTCTTATAGGACTGATGCAAAGGCATCATTAATGCCAGTAAAGTCCTGGTATCAGGCTCAACATTGATGTAGCAACAGCCATTGGCACCACTGAACTGAAGCCTTCTCCTTGTTCCTTAGACAAAAAGGTGGACAGCCCAATATGGCTCTGATGAACAAAGGGAAATGGAAGAAAAGGCACTCCTATACAGCATTCAGTAGTGGCCCATACTAACTAGCTGGAGGGGAGGTAAATGAGACAAAGCTGTTCTTGTACTGGCAGCTGCTCTCTCACTGCGTTCTGGCCCCATCCCAGCTGTAATTGAGCCCTGTAGGTTGGTCATCTGCCCAGTTGGGAATGGAAATGCCCATTTGCCTTGTTGTGTTGACTGTTGGATCGGGGTTGGTCAGAACCCAAACAGGCCCCCTGCCCTGCCCTACTTCTGGGACCTTTACTTTTACCAGGGGATAGGCTTCCTCGCTTTTTCTTCCTCCTCTCAGAGCAATCACTGGGCTATCTGCTTGCTTTTCTGATAGAAACTTAAGTTTTAAAAGTCAGATTTAGTTTCCTTTAGCTTTCTTTCTAAGTGCCCCAGGCAATCCAAGAAGCCGCTGGGCTGCTCAAGCACCACGTAGGACAGCTTTTCTTCTAGGACCCTGAGTGGAGTTGGATTTTCAATGGGTTTGTCATATAGTCAACAAATTGAGATCATAGTCATGTTTTCACCTCCTTTCTGAAGATCTTTTCAGAATGTAACAAGTCATTATCTCTACACATGCTGGAACATTCAGAAGACAAATTCAGCATGCTAAAATAAATGAACAAAAACATTTAGCAGCATGCGAATAATCCCAGGAACATATAGTTTTGTTCAGTGGCTGAAGGATGTGGTTCCCTTCCTCAGTTAGGATCATAGAAACATAGGAAGCTGCCATATACTGAGTCAGGCCATTGGTCTATCTTGCTCAGTATTGTTTACACAGACTGGTAGCAGCTTCTCCAAGGTTGCAGGCAGGAATCTCTCTCAACCCTATCTTGGGGATGCAAGGGAGGGAACTTGGAACTTTTTGCTCTTCCCTGAGTAGCTCCATCCCCTGAGGGGAATATCTTACAGTGCACACGTCATCTCCCATTCAAATGCAACCAGGGCAGACCCTGCTTAGCTAGGGGAACAAGTCATGTTTGCTACCACAAGACCAACTTTCCTCACTATAGAAAATGCACTAGCTAGAGGGACTACTTGTTGCACTCTTTGCTTTCCTGTTGTGTATGTTGTTCTTGAAAGTAATATGGAACTCTCAAGAGGGATGCTAGGTGGAAACAACTCATCCATAGATAAAGGTTTGAGTAGTGTTTTAATAAAAGTTACATGGACATGCTTGGTGCAAAATGATAAATGATAAATTGTAAAGCACTTGTACATAAAACAACAAAACAACAACACCTTATGCAAGAAATTTCACACCACCAGTTATGTGACCTTTATTGAATTAGTGTGACCTTTATTGAAAAAAACCTATTTTGTTTTTAGACAATGCATACACAGAACAGTAGGCATAATCTTAGAATTAGATTTCCCTCTTGTGTGAGAAAGTTTCTGCCTTTCATCATGATCTTTGTAATTAAAAATAATTACATTTTAAATTTAAAAAATCCTTCCTGATTAATTGGTGACCCTTTTTAATCAATCAAAAGAGTTTTCATCAATAATCTGAGTAATTGACTAAAAATTGCATCCCTATTAAATATAATAGCAAGCTTTGACATGTCACAATGGAGACTTTAATATTCAGAGGCCAGTATTCAGAAATGGAAACATAGATTTTAAAGCACATCATCTTCCATTATCAATCCCCAGAGCCAGCCAGTCTCCCAGTTAAGATGATTTACATTTTCTGTGGCTTCCGTAGAAAGCAGACCAACCTATCAATGTTTTCCTTTCTTAATTACTTCCAGTCTTATTAATATAAAGATAAGCTTTGCTTTTAGAATTCAGGGAAAAGCTTCTTTCTGAATAATACAATTGAAGCAACACTCATGAATAGAAGAAAATATTTCTTTCTGCAAGGGAATATGGTCAAAATACTTAAGACAAAAACCCCTTTTGGACATACATTTAGATGGTAGGTATCACAGGTGCAGGGATCTATCTATGTGTCTTCTGGAACTTTGTTAAATGACATCTAGATTGATGGTGCTGTATAAATCATAATCATAATCCTAACCCTTCAAGCAGTACTTTAGATCTCTTCCATGTTTTAATCAATCATGTTTAAAATTGTAAATAGAACTAAAACATAGAGGCGAGTCTCACAATCGGTGAGACCTGCCGTAAGGGGCTTAGCCTGCTCTCCCCGCAGACAATCAAGGCTGCAGCCCTGGGCAGCCGGATCAGCCGCCCACATGACTGCCGGCTCTGTTACGGAGCCGGCAGGGGCTGTGGGGGTTGGGGGCCGCGCTGCCCCCAGGAGTTCCAGGATGCCCCGTGCAAGTGTGCAGGGCATGCTGGAGAGGCCCCTGAGCCTGGAAGGCTGCTTGCAGTCTCCTGATGGGAGCCTCCTTGTGTTTTGCACAGAGCCGCAGTGTGGCAATACACAATTGGAAAACCTGGGTTAGCGGAGCGCTTGCTCTGCTAAGCTGAGCTAAAGGGAGGGGTATTTAAGCGGGTTGCCTACTTTGGGGAGACCGGGCTTGCCTGCAAGCCCAGTGGTTTCCACACTCCGTGGAAAGTGGACTAAGCTCCCTTAGCCCGCTTTCCACTGATCGTGAGAATCGCCTCATAATGAAATAATTATCAGCCTAATCTTATGCATCTTTACTTAGAAGTAAATTAGGTAAATGTACTTAGTATTGCAGCCTTACAACATAAATCTATGGGTGGGTTAACATAATGCAGAAATTGAGGTTCCCTCAGCCCACGAAAGGGAGGGAAACTGATGTTGACAAAACAGACAATCACATATCATATATCTTGGTTTGTTGGAAGTAACTGAGTTAAGCCACAGATGTGCCTTCTGGCAGGGCCTCCTGGATGCCATCCCAGCCTGCCTTGCACTGGCTGATGGCAAAGGGGAAGGGTTCACCTGGAATTAACCAGAAGTTTATGAAGAGTGTGGGTTCAGACATAATGCACACCTCAGAGGGAAGAGCACTTGGTTCGGTAAGCCAGCTTCAGATCTTGGTTACACATCTCAATTTGAGGCCTGAGTGAACCTGCCTTCACGTGGGTTCCTGCCTCAGCATGGGTTCAGTCACAAACATGTTGGCTTGACATTGTGGCCAGCTTCAGAGGGACACTAACACCAATTAACACTAAATGGAGTTAAAATATAAAACTTCAATTCGTGCCGCAGACGTTCACCAAACTATGGCCCGCAAAACCTCCAGTTCCAGGATGTCCCAGCAAGCTCCGCAGCCTGGCTGTAGGTAAAGCGTAACCACATCAGCCAAATGGCTGTGATTGGCCACGATCTCAAAGGGGGCATGTCCTTCGTGCTCTGCTAGCTTCCTCGGGTAGATGGCAGCTTAACCCTTTCCTCACTCTGCTCCTAGCGATGTTGTCCTAATTAATTTTCTGCAAAGCAGTGGATCATGGGACTAATACTTGGCAGTAGAGGGGCACATCCTCCAGCAGGGAGTATGGTGCTGGGGCAGACTGCATATGAGTCCAGGGCTGCTTCCTCCACAAAGTGCAGAGTGGAGGTGAGTGGAAAGGGCTGGTGCTGAACATAGCATGCAAGGTCCCCTCCTGGTTTTCTGCAAAGCAGTTAATTTTTCCTCTCCTCTTTCCCCCATCTTCCTCTGTCTGTTTTGTTTGGTTTTTTTAAGGAGACATAGAAGCATAGCAGCAGAGAGCACCGTTCCATGCAGTCCTTTCCCCCACCCCCTTTTGTCCCTCTGCTTTGTTTACTACTAGGCAGTAAACGTCTTTCTCTCTTTTCCTCTTACTCCATTTCACGATGCCTCTGTGGATGCATGCTCACTCAGCCCTTCTGGGCATGGGGAGAAGCGGGGTGACAGCCTCAACGCTGTGTGAAGTCCCTCCTCTCATCCTCTGAGTGGTGGTAGCAGCAGCACCACCACCACCAGCAGCAGCGAGCAAGCAATGGAGCAGAGCAGTCCAGGGCAGGGAGAGAGAGAACTGTTCCTCTTACTTAAGAGGAAGCCCATTGAACTAAATCATTTTACTTCTGAGTAATCCCTGCAAGCCTGCGAGCCTCTAAACTCAGAAAAACAGCTACTATTTCATGATGCACATACATCTTAAGCCTGAAATGTCAGGATAAGATCCGAAGCAGGCTGTGGCTGTGTGAAGGGCACCCTGGGCAGTGACTGGGAGGAAGGCGGGCGTCATGAAATAGTAGCTGTTTTTCTTGAGAACAGTTTGCAGGCTTGCTGGGATGACTCAGAAGTAAATGATTTAGTTCAATGGGCTTCTTCTTAAGTAAGAGTGCATAGGATTGCCGTTGTAGAAGTGTGGCTTGCTTTTAGAGGTGTGTGTGTCAGCTCTGCACTTCTAATTGGAAGAATCACAACAGATATAGAAATCACGATTTTACTTTACTGGGAAATAAAAGACTTTACAGCACCATGCAGCAGGAATTAGTAGGAGGTTTGTATCTCTTTAAATTTCACGGCACACGTCGCTGTTGCCAGACAGAACAGGGAAGAGAGGGAAGATGTAGGGGGGTGGGGTTGAATCTCTGAGAGGCGACTACTGTCAGAAAGAGGCACTTAACAGTGGTTATGGGCAAGTTAGCCTTCGGGTGTAACTCTTCAGTGACAAAACTGCAGTTCCCTGCAGCGAACCTTAAAGAAAACCATAGGACCCAATTGGAGTTTTTCGGAGAAAACTGGTGTTAACTTTTGAGGCTTAACAAAAGTTTGGGCATACTACAGTTAAAACCTCTGCAGCTTTAACTGCAGTTAAAGTGTGTGTGTGAATCGGCCTTATGTGTGAAGCCATTGTGTATTTACTCCCTCCGCACATGCTTGGCATGAAGAAAGACCCAGGTTCAGTCCTTGCCAACTCCCGGTATGGCTCAAACCCTGAAGAGCCACTGCCAATACTGAGTTAGATGGACCTCTAATCTGATTCAGCTGTGTAAGGTGGCCTTCTGTGTTCTATTTCTGAGCCAGATTAAAAAGAAAAAGAAAGTCAACAGAAACAGCACTAGGGCTAGATTTAGGGACAGGCAGACCTGAGGACTAGGCTGGGCACTTGGGTTACTCTTAAAATGTAATTTAAAAAATAAGATTGGAAACTAAGTGCTGCTTCCACTGAGGTGCACAATATTTATTTATTTAAACCTGGCCTAAATGTTTGTTTCTGGCTCATTTCATTTTGCCTGCTGAATTCTGAATGCTGGGGAGAAACAAGAGGAAACTATCATCACACTCATGCCCTACTTGTGAGCTTCCTGGTGGGTTGGCTGGTTGGCTTTTTGGAATCATAATACTGGATTAAATGGGCCTTGGTTTGATCCAGCAAAGCAGTTCTTATGTCCTCATATTCCCTGTAGCAACCGGAAAAGGTGGGTGTCACAATGCTTTGTTAAATATTCAATAGGCTTCTGTTTTTAACTTAGCCACATGGCTATGACTCAAAGGAAGCATGCCAATAACTAGTTGTAATGTCTCACACACTCTCACATTCACACCACCCATTTGTGAAAGTGATCGCCATGTGATAATTTGCATCTTCATGTGGCCTAAAGCTCTTTGCCAAACTCCGTCCAAAAAACGTCATGCCTTAGGATTTCTTGTTAAGGTATCCAACCGCTGCACATGTTTGATGGCTGCATGGCGTATGCTGGTTCCTGTTGCACTCAGATTCTTTTCCTCTCCAACTAAAATGGAGAGGTCCAAATATGCAGCCATAGATAGTAATTGGTTGTCTATTTACATGGCTTGGTTTAAATTGCAACATTCCTGGGCACACTAGATACCAACTTGGAGTGAAGAGTCTTCTAAACTATTTAAATATGAAAATGTTATCATGAACATTGTTGATGGTCAGTATTTCAAGTCAAACATAAGCACCTGACAGATAGAGTGACAAATATAGAAATGAGCAGGAGAATGTTTCTCCTTCACATGCAAAGTAGTGCTGAAGTGCTGAGAACAATCCATACTCAATAGAGCCAAATGCTATATGCATACTTATATGTATGTTGACTTCCCAAAGTTAATTCAACTGCTAAATTTACACCCAGCTTCTAAAGATATTGAAATGGAAGTCATTTCTTCAATTTGGAAATACTGGATCTTATAACTTACCATATTGAAATCTGTTTTCCACCTAGCACAGGCTAATCATAACTGTTACAAAGTGCAGACTGTGGGGATCTTACATCATCATCATCATCACATTTATATCCCGCTTTTCCTCCAAGGAGCCTAGAGCGGTGTAGTACATACTTGTGTTTTCTCCTCACAACAACCCTGTGAAGTAGGTTAGGCTGAGAGAGACACGACTGGCCCAGAGTCACCCAGCTAGTATCATGGCTGAACGGGGATTTGAACTCGGGTCTCCTCGGTCCTAGTCCTGCACTCTAACCACTGCACCACGCTGGCTCTCTGGCATCTGTGGGGATTTTCTCTCCTCTCTCTCCCACATTAACACATCCAGTTTGAAAGAGAATTCTGGAACATTCTCTTTGCCTGCTCATGACTTTTGGCATCTTATTCCCCCCTATTTTATCCAACTCTGGCTTTTGAATTTTTTCTAATGGGCCAATACAGCTATGATTTTTAGGCATGATCCTTGTCTGTTTTGTCTCCATGTGGCAAATAGCAGCTTTGGGAGTGAAATTCAGCTGGGAAAATGACTGGGGTAAAAGGCTTACCCCACTGATCTCCCACTATCTTGCCTTATTTGATGTTAAGCAGACACATTTAGGATTTGATAAATAACATAACCTTTTCATTAGGAGTTCTAGACTTTTCTCCTCTTCTATACCCACATCAGTTTACAGAACATAAACTTATGATAACTTTATAGTGTCATATCTAATAAGTGTCACAATAGTGATAATAAAAAAAATTACGACTAATACAAAATAATGATTTTTTAAAAACCTGCTATAGCTATTATCCATTCACAAGAAAATGACGCAACTGAGCAATTAATTTTTCAATTATGGTGAATGGAATTAATCAAAGCACAACATGCCATGCTTTCTTCTTTTCTTAGCTTCTTCTTTCCTTTTTTTGTCTAGCATGACAGGGAGAAGGATATCCGTTTGGATTCAGAATGGACAAAGAGAGAAATAAAATTAGAAATATAAACTATGCATTCATTCAAATTAATTCACTTAGGGTTAGGTGTCTCCAGTATTTTCCAGTGTTCTGCAGCTAGTTTTAACTGCTCCAAAGGGCTGTGCAGATATTATCCACTTGCATAGCAAGGATGTGAAGCAAGCTTTTCTGAAGGCAGCACACCACATGTACCTAGGGGCTTTTAGGATGCCAACGATTAAATAGTCAAAAAGAATTAGCCATACAATATCTTCAATGTTTATTAGATGTGCAGCACGTATTTACTCAGAATTAAAGTAAAGAAGTAAAGAAGAAGTAAAGCATGCACGGAGGTCACACAAATTGCCTCTGTGCATGCATAGAGGCTGGAACCGGGCTGCACTGGAGCACTGGGCCCAGTCCAGAGAGTTTGGAGGAGCTGTGCCACCACACCGCCACCTCCAACTACAGATGCCCTCTCACCGCCACTATTAGGATTATTTTAAAAGTAGGTAGGGTCCGCCACCCCTGCTCCCCCAGTGCATGCAGGCCTCACTGGATTCCCCTTTACAAGCATTCCCCTTCACTCGAGCCAAATCCAACTGGTTCAGCCCTGTTTGACACTTGGACTAAACTAGGGGCTGGTTCAACTTGAACCAGCTTGCGGTCCAGAGGTCTGGTTCAAGTTCAGCTCAAGCTTGAACTAAACCACCAGAACTGGTTCCTTGCACACCTTTAATCTCTGAATCTGGTTTTCTTTGGCCCTCACATGTGATTACTTAGTTCATCTGAACAAAGTCCCTCCCCTGACTCTGAGCTAAATCTCCACTCTGTCTTAACTACCTTCTTTCCACATAACCCAAGTAGTAGTTGGTGCAGACTTCATCCACACCACATAATATTTTCCTATTTAGACAACCTATTGTGTACTTCTGCTTTGGAGCTTAAGTGCTTCATAGTTCCATCAGTGTTTGAGGATGCGGGACTAGACTCTCCCCTATTAGAACAAAGTGCTAGACCAGGGGTCAGCAATCTATGCTACCCATGCCAAAAGTGGGACCAAAATTATTTTGAGTGACATTCACACTGTGCTGCTGGGTGCTGTTGTGAAGATTGGTCCTGCTCTTTTGCTCCACTGCTTTTCCTCTGTCACCATCTCCTCTGTCTTCTTCGCCTCTACTGCCAATGTGCTCTAAATCCCTGATAATAGCAACAGGGGAGTTACAGCACATCAGTGGTGGTAGTGGAGGAGGAAGAGAAGTGGCACAGGAAGTAGTAACAAAGATCTGAGACCCTTCCTCCTCCTCCTCCAGTTCTGGGAGCAGCAACTGCTGCTATGGCCACCCACTCTGGCCTTGTGCACGCAGGCCTTAGAATCATTTGATGTGGAACAGTGCATTGTGTTTGACGGTGTGCATGCTGTCTGTCACAATTTGTTTCCACTGGCATGTGGAGACTTAAATTAGAGTGAATAAATGAAGATTTGGCATACTACTTCTGAACAGTTGCCAACCCCTTGCTAGAAAATCTAGACTAGTAAAGTTTAAGTAGGTCCAAACCAGGTAGAGTTCTCTTCATCCCATGTGTTGTAACAGTTGGACATATGGCTTAGAGAGAAACACACAGGTTCTAGCTTGACATTGCAGAAGCCTAAGTCCATTTATGGTATCTAGCTTGCAAGTGAAGTGTTTAATCACTCACTGCAGAAGATATCTGTTTATGAGATTATAGGCAAGACAGGTGCCTGTATTCTTCATTCAGGTGCTTGACTCCTGAGGCATTAATACTCCACCCATTCATTCATAGGGAGTGTCACCTTCAGGAGCAGTAATATTCAAATGTTCCACAATAAGTTCCCTATGATGTATTCCATTCATTTTAATTAGGAGCTTTTTGACTCACACCTGCAGGAATTCCAGAATTCTTGAAATATGAGAGTCATGCACACATGGGTTTCTTTTTTAAAATCTTGGTTTGGATTGTTCAGGGATCAAAGAAAAGTGGAGAATCTCACACACGAGAAGACATCCCGATGCTTCAGAGAAATTGGGATAGTCTTAGGCCACCTAATGGCACAGCAGGGAAGTAACCTGCCTAGAGAGCAGGAGGCTGTTGGTTTGAATCTCCGCTGGTGTGTTTCCCAGAATATAGGAAACTCCTATATCGGGCAGCAATGATACAGGAAGGTGTTGAAAGGCATCATCATCTCATACTGCACAGGAGGTGGCAATGGTAAACCCCTCCTGTATTCTGCCAAGAAAACCACATGGCTCTGAGGTCAGCAGGAGTCGACGCCAACTCGACAGCACAACCTTTCCTTTCCTATGGGTATCTTTATCAGCTGCAGTGGCACAGTGAGGAAGCAGCTTGCCTAGAGTGCAAGGGGCTGTTAGTTCAAATCCCTGTCAGTGTGCTTTCCACTAGTAAATGCTGTGCCTAGTAAATACATTTGTAGTCACCTATATTGGGCAGCAGTAATATAGGGAGCTGCTGAAAGGCATCATCTCATACTGCACGGGAGGAGCCAGTGGTAAACCACTCGTGTATTCTACTAAGAAAAACACGTGGAATGTGATCACTAGGAGTTGACACTGACTCGACAGCAAAATGGGTATCTTTTTTGGGATAGGCTATGGGTATCTTTATTCATCTGTTTATACACAGCCTTTTGGTGAAATGGTCCTCAGAGCAATAGTTAAAAGAGCAAATAATCAATAGCTAACATCTTGACTACCAAAGCACTTGACTTCAGAGATGTGGGGATGTGATTGGAGCTCATGCACAGCTCCTTCAGTCCCTCTATGCATGTGCTGTTGCACAAGCGTTAGAAACATCCCTGCTCTACTGGCACTCTGGAAGAGAGGAAACACACTGCTAAGGATCAGCAACATGTTTCCACACTTTCAGAATGCCAACAGAGTGGGAAGAGTGGGAATGTTTCCATTACTGTGTGCGCACAATAACTGGAGGAGTTGCATGCAAGCTTCGGTTATGTCCTTGCCATCCTCTTTACATGTGTGCTTCAGTAGACAGGATATTAAAGTAAAATAAAGTTATGCCGTCAAGTCCATGTCGACTCCTGGTGACCACAGAGCCATCTGGTTTTTCTTTGGTAGAATACAGGAGGGGTTTACCATTGCCATCTCCCACGCAGTGTGAGATGATGCCTTTCAGCATCTTCCTATATCGCTGCTGCCTGATATAGGTGTTCCCGATAGTCTGGGAAACATTCCAGCGGGGATTCGAACCGGCAACTTCTTGCACCCTAGGCAAGTCATTTCCCCACTGTGCCATGGATGTTAGCCAATATAATTTAAAAGCAATTGCTAAATCTTTAATAACATACATCATTAGAAATATATGTGTCAGGAAGTTTCTGGATATCATTTAAGTATTACAAATCTGTAGTGAGTATTTAAATGCTTTTTCTAATTCAGAACCACTCACTGCTTCCTACATGTGTGAGGCTGGAACAGCCTAGCTAGCATTCTTCCTCTAGGCAGGTCACTTTGATCCCTCCACTTTAGGCTGAGCAGGGATGTACCGTACATATCTTGCACAGAAAGCCCACTGTGGATCTGCAATGGTCTCTTTTTGGACAGATGTAAAAACTTCCTACTGAAACAAACCTAGGGGAAAACTGGTTCTTCCTGTTTCCAGCAGATTCCACTTTTGCAGAGCACTGATATTCCCTTGTGGCAATACTGAAGCCCTCTCCTTCCAATCTACAGCAAAATTTTAATAATAAAAATAATTTTACATTTTAACAAGGCACCAGATAGTACACATTTTGGTGCCTTGTTTTGATGACACTTTAAAGTCTACATTTTAAAAAGGCACCGAATAAACATTTAAATCAGGGCTGCTTAACTTTGGCCTTCCTGCAGATGTTGGCCTACAACTCCCATAACCCTTGGCTATTGGCCACTGTGCTGGGGATTATGGGAGTTGTAGTCCAAAAGCAGCTGCAGGGGACTAAGTTGAGCAGTAGTGGTGTGCACGAACCGGTCCGGAGGCCATGTTGGAGGCCTCCGAACCGGTTCGGAAAAGGACCAGTCTGGCGGGGGGGTGTCTATCTTTAAGGGCAGGGGGGTAGAATTTACCCCTCCTGCCGCTCTTCCCCCTCCGGTGCTGCGGTAAAATTTCAAGTTTTCGGGGCGGCAGCGTTCTTCCCTGCCGCCCCGGCCCCCGTCGTTGCCCGGAAGAAGCCTTCATATCAAACACGCATGCGTGCGTTGCGGCGTGCGCGCGCCTGGCGCCACCGTGCGTGCCGCATATGTCACATGCACGCTTTTTTTTACCGCAGCGCCGAAATTTTACCGCAGCGCTGGAGGGGGAAGAGCGGCGGGAGGGGTAAGTTCTACCCCCCTGCCCTTAAAGATAGACCCCCCCTTGCCGGTCCGGACAGATCCGGACCGATGCACACACCTATTGAGCAGGTCTGATTTAAATGGATAAGCCCAGCTCAAGGTGGGCGGGGTGTTGTTTTTTTAAAGTTACCACCTCGGCAGCCCCGGGGTGTGTGTGTGACCCAGTTCATGACCCGGCCATACAAATGGCCAGAGCACAGCCTCCAAAATGGCTGCTACGAGCACAGAAAGGGCCAAAATGGCCCCCCAAATGGGCCAAAATGGCCCTTCAGAGACCAGGGGGAGACCAGCAGGGGAAAGGAAGCCACCAGAGACCACCCGAAGCCACCAAGGGGTATTGTTTTTGTCTATAGAGCACCTGAACCAGCCTCAAGCCAGGTCGGGGGGTTCGGCTTGACCTCAAGGCGAACTGGGCCTGGTCTGGCTCTAGGATGAGCCGTTGAGCTGGGCCAGCTCAATGTCGGACCAGCTCAAGGTTGGGCCGGTCCGCACATCCCTTTTCACCTGTAACCATATGCCTATTGACAATCTGAAAAACTATCAAAAAGGCAGGCGCAGCTGCATGGGGCAGCTGGAGCACTGTCCTTGAGTAGGCTTATTTGGAGAAGGTGAACTAAAAACACTCAAATAGGTGCACAGCAACATCAATAACCAGCATTTAGGCATGCTGCATAAGGGCCATATCTTTATGTCCTCTGCCAGTGCCATGTAACTTGGAAGATCACGAGAGACTGGAGCAAATTCAGGGCAGCAATGGTGCAACTCTGGCAGTGGCAGAGGAGGCACAGGGGCTGGGTCCTAAAGCTGGGCTGATGAAACTGGAGCACTCTTGGCTCTAGTACTGGATCCTGAAGGACAGTCCTTCATGCTCAATAGTGAATATGAAGCCTAGGATGGGGCTGATACAGCATACTTCCTCCTTCATTGTTTGCTCTGTTGGAGTTACAGCTCCTGATGGCATCGACTCTTAGCACCAGCAACTGATGTGAACCCCAGGACCGTGGCTGATCCTCCCAAGGGCTTGGAAGGCTGAGTGTCTGGCTGTTTCTCTCCTATCCCATCTTCTGTACATTTTACTCCTTTGCATGAGAAAACAAGGGGTTGCTGTCAGTGAAAAGGCATTTTCCTTCTTCAGTATCTTACTCATTCTACTACTTTTGCCAGGCATTGTCTGTGATGCGGGCTTCAAAACTACACAAACTAAAGCATGTCAACAAGGGCTGAGGGGAGTAAAAGGGAGAAGCCTTCCAGTTCTCTTGGGAATGGAACCAAAGGGCTCCAAGCTGCATCCTTCTTGTGAGAAAGAGGATGGGCAAACTTAGCTGCTGAAAAAAAAACATTTTTTAGGTTAGAGATAGCATTGAGCTGAGCAAACAGAATTATTTGTCTGGGGGAACCACATTCAGTTCTAAAGGCAGATCTCCTTTCAAGGGTTTGAGCTGTGATGAATGAAACCATTTGCTCCATGGAACTGAGAATACTTAGGGATTCCCTTCTTGTTACCCCTGTGGGCTTCACATTCTAAAGTGCATTTCAACTTAGGAACATAGGAAACTGCCATATACTGAGTCAGACCATTGGTCTATCTAGCTCAGTATTGTCTTCACAGACTGGCAGCGGCTTCTCCAAGGTTGCAGGCAGGAATCTCTCTCAGCCCTATCTTGGAGAAGCCAGGGAGGGAACTTGAAACCTTCTGCTCTTCCCAGAGCGGCTTCATCCCCTGAGGGGAATATCTTGCAGTGCTCACACATCAGGTCTCCCATTCATATGCAACCATGCTTGCTACCACAAGACCAGCTCTCCTCTCATAACTTGGAGGGGAATGTTGTGCACAATGGGTATGTTTTGAACTGTGCCTCCATAACTGCTGAGCTGAACTGAGTGGCTGGTGGGCTTCCTGCCGGATGTCCACTCAGGTAACAAAATGGTCAGGGCAGCTCCGGTGTCCAGGAGGAGCCGGGCTGGAGTTTGGCTATTCCTACTTTAGCTTCTGTGTTTGGCCTCCCCCACAGGCCACAGGTCACCACCTCCCCCACAGGTCACAGGCTACAACCTGAGGTTCAGCAGGCTTGGGGGCTTTTACTGAGGCGAGAGGGGCCTGTGCTGGTACAAATTCCTCTGCTTCAGGGTTTAAGGTTGCAAGTGTGCTGGTGTAGCTGCTGAAGTGTCTGTCTCAGAGCCAGGGGTTTCAAAGAGTGAAGTTAGAGGGAGGTCTGCTTCAGTAGAGACCTTGGGAGTAAGTTTTTCATACAGGCATTTAATTGCATCTAAGGGGTACTCTTTGTCTCCTACAATCCTTTTAAACTTTTCCACTGCAGGCTTGGGGTCAGGAAAGAACAACCACACATCTCCTTTCCTTTGTCTTTGCTGTGAAGGAATTTTTCCAAAGACGTCTCTCCAGACAGTATCTGTCGGGGCTTCATCCGAGTCCATTTGGGTTACTTGGGAGAGAAATTCCTTGCTATGATCTTCTTTGGAACTAGAGGAGTTTAAGCTTGAAGCTGCAAGTCCTGGATCTGCCTCTGCAGCTTCACTGGTTGAACCGCCACCCATGTTGCATTTTGGTGAAGGAGCAATGAGTTGGCGTTCTGCCAGACCTGGGCATTCCTATTGGTTGCTGGATCTGTTTCCCTCATCTGGGTTGCTGGCTGAGGGTTGAGAAGAGGCTCTCTTGGGGCCTGCAACCTCTGGTTTTAAATCTGCAAGGGCTTTTAGGAGAACATTAATGGGCTATTTATCACAACCCTATTGACCACTAGGGGCACTGGGGTAGAGAAAGTCAGTAAGGGCATTCCCCCTCTGACCATGCTTTCTCTACTCATGATTCCCCTTCCTTAGACTGATAGACTCAGGTTTCTTCTCTCACCTGGAGCATTTCTTGATGGGGCTTTTAGCTCAGAATGGAGGGTGTACATTCACACACTGGCTGGATTCGCACCGAAGTCCTTGTAGGGTATTGGGGAGCACTTCACACATGATTCAGGTTTTTCATTGCACCTTAGGCTTGGAGCCTAGCCCAATTTATGTTCGGGGTAAAAAAAAATCCACTTTTCACGTCAGTTTTTTTGGGCGAATTTGAATTCGCAGTAAAGCCTTGCAGTAAACCCGTGGTAAAGCCTGCTGTCTGGGAAAGCTCCTAGAGAGACAGTCTTCCTTCTCTCTCGCTCTCTTCCTGTATGTAACTATCAATGAGACATGTAGATCTCAATCTATTTCCCTGATGGATTTCCTGAATCAACAACTTTATTTGGAACTTTAACTCGGTGTCTCTGGACAATATTAATTAGCAGTGCTCCCTTACCTGTGCACATCCACTGTAGCTGGGGCAGATCAAGAAATCAAGCTCTCTAACAGGCTCCACTTCCCACGTTGTGGACAAGCTTCAGAAATAACTTGCTGTAGCTATTGTCTGGCTCACAAAGTCTCAACCAGTTTGTCCCGGCTCCTCCGATTTTTATTAATTTCACTACAGGTGGGAGAGAGTTACATAATGAGACTATTTTGTTTACATTATATATGAGTCTGGAAATCTGCCACTGGAAAAGTCCCACACATGCCATACAGCATTAGAGAAGCACGAGGGTGTGTGCATCAGATAAAAGAGGTGGAGGCTTCATGAAAAGAGGGCTATAACTTGTCCAAACAAGTAAATTACACCTACTGAGTCCCACTTTCCCAAAAGCGAGAAATTCATAATTATAAAAGGAAGCCATTTTGGGGTGTAATTTAGACTTGGCCTTGGGCAGCTCCAGTTCATTCCCTCGCTCTAGGATCTTGACACTCTCTACAGCTACATTTTAGCTGCACATAGGAAACTGTACATTCTGGAAAGTTTCAAATTATCCATATGATGTGGCATTTGAGATGATGAATGGCACATACTGGTAATTTGCTTACATCTACCTGCTTTAATTTAAGGCTCCCTGCTTTTATGTTATTGGTTTTGGCATCTGCAACATATGTACAACAAGAAAAAGTGGAGCTGATTACAAAATAATACAAAGGCAGTATAATTTTAATGGCTGTTTCCAGCTGGCCATTAACTATGTTACAGAAACATAGATTTGAGCCATACACCATATATTAATATCCATGTGTGTCTATAATTTCAGTTCTCAGGTTATGCTGATAGTAAAAATGCAAGTGTGATATTTTGGAGGCATTAATATCTATATGGGTTATTCCAGAGGCGTAACTAGGGAAAACGGCTCCCGGGGCAAGCACTGAAATTGCGCCCCCCCCATCGTGCCCCCCCGCCGCCCCCCAACATACATCTGACTGACACACATGTGTTTTTTCCTCACAACAACCCTGTGAAGTTGGCCTGTATCTCAAACATCAGAATTATGATGCAATGATGATACATACTACATTAGGTTTTTCCTCACAACAACCCTGTGGAGT
Organism: Hemicordylus capensis; assembly: GCF_027244095.1. NCBI lineage: Eukaryota > Metazoa > Chordata > Lepidosauria > Squamata > Cordylidae > Hemicordylus > Hemicordylus capensis. The sequence continues at coordinate 179,208,005 of NC_069657.1, read as the reverse complement.
TGGCTTGTATCTCAGACATCAGAATTATGATGCAATGATGATGATGATGATTATGATGCCCTTCCCTCACGCCCTGGTTCTGTTCCTGACTTTCCCTTGTGAGTGACTGTATTTTAACAAACCGAAAACCAAGGACTCCAGAGTAATTCGAGGGACTAGGGTGATAGTGCTAAAGACTCCTTATTCATGCCATCCTTTTTAATCCACTTTTTGCCACTTTTTGAGCCACTTTTTGGCGCCCCCCATGTGACCCACCAGGGTGGCGCCCGGGGCACGTGCCCCCCCTGCCCCCCCTATAGTTACGCCCCTGGGTTATTCCGATAAACTTGAGAAAAATTGAGTTAATATTGACAAGTCAGAACACACTTGCATGTAATTACTGTGGCTTGTGATCAAAGGTGATAGTCACATCCCTTTTGTAGTGGATCCATCACTACAACTGAAAAGACACTGTGATTCAGCAAAGCACTTCAGTACTACTTACAGTATTTACTTTATAAATTGATAGGCTGGCCTTTAGTAAGAGGGCTCTCTCAGGGCCACGTACAATTTATAAACAGATACAATAAAATATAAAACAAGACAATAGAAAAAACAATAAAACTGCAGTTACATCACAGAAGCAGCAGCAAGAGAAGCCCTATTCAAATATAAGGGCAGTAGGCATGATAATTACTAGGGTAGAAGCTGCAGCTGTGCCTAGCTGCTGAATGAGGTAGGAGGAAATGCTGCCCTCTGACCCAGCTGCTGCTTAGCACACAAGCATGGAAGGAGCCGATGGCCTTGTTTTCCCCTTGCAGACGATCAAATAGTGGGAGCGTGCACAGCTCCCAAACTAGGATAGGACCAGTGTTCCCTCTAACAGTGATTCCCAGATATTGTTGACTACAACTCCCAGAATCCCAAACTACAATTGCTTTTGTTTGGGGATTATGGGAGTTGTAGTCTACAACATCTGGGAATCTTTGTTAGAGGGAACACTGGATAGGAGGCATTTCCTACTCCAGTAATCATCGTGTGAACTACCCTATTATGTTGTACCTGCATTCATAAGACTGTTCCCATGTATTTGTTTTTGTGTGAATTAATATACCTGTGTTCATTGTTAAAGTGAACCCGAGTGCAAGTCCTTTAACTACATGGAAGTGTATTGCATTTGACACAACATATGAATAACTGTACCTGTCTACACTGTACACAGGGCGGAGTGTGGAACATCATGTGTGAATAGGGCTACGGAGAAAAGAGAATATTGGATGTATCCTTACAGGAGCTTTCTATGATTATTTCTTGGTACTTCACTGAAAAACTGGAAATATGGGAAACAGCGATTAGCAGCAGCATACATGCAGCACCAGCCTCAAAGCATAGAAGCTCTTGCACAAGACTACAACAATTTTTGCCCCTTTGCCCCTGCTCCAGAAGTGCCATTTGACAGTGGAAACATTTCCCTGAAGGTTGCACAGCCCTTAGGGATGTTTCCATGGATCACAGGTCAAACAGTGCTTCTGGAGCATAGGAAGAACTGCAAAAATGGTTGCACATTTGCACAGAAACGCCTATACTTCAGAAGTTCCAAAGCTGATGCTGCGTGCATACTGTTGCTAATCATCATTTCCCTTATTTCTATATTATTACTATAATGCCTAAAAGATAAACTATTGCCACCTAAGCAGGCTTAAAATAGCCTTAGAGCCCTTTCTTATGAGTATGAGAAAGGGCAAGAGGGCTAGTGGGGAGGAGGCCTACCTCCCCACAGACAATCTGGTTCCAGTAACAAACCATTACCAGCTGTTGCTAGTAGCTCCAGAGGTCGGGGTGCCGGACGCATCGCCCCATGCCACCCCACCCCCTGGAGCTCGCATAATGCACCATGCAAGTGTGCAGTGCATTATCGGGATCCCCCCTCCCCAACTGGGAGCCCCACAATTGGCCAGCCCTGGCTGCAAGCAGACAGTCACAGAAACGGGGTTAGGAGAGCAGTCGTTCTCCTAATCTCCTTTTGGAGGGTGGCTCCATAGGCAGGTTTGCCACTATGGTGCCACTGGGATCAGGCCTGATCCCAGTGGTACACACGCATGTGTAAAACCGGGCTGGGCTTCCTTAGCCTGGTTTTGCACGCACATTCTTAGAAATGTCCAGGATGTCATAGGGCTGGCACTAGGGATGACATCCAATAGCATTGCAGTACTCACAACCATCCATATGCCAAGAGAACTGGCAATGTCATCAGGGCCTCAGTCCTGTACATGGGAACCTTAAATTAGGGACAGCTGGGGCCAGATGATGAATTTGGGCTAAAGAAACAGTCCTTGCTTACAGGTAATTACTCCAGGCCCCACCTATATTTGAAAAGAGAAGGAAGGAGAGCCTCAAATCAACATTAAGCCACTGGGCTTCTCAGAGGTTTCCCCATGTAACCGCATCACTCTGCCAGCTTGGATGAAAGTGAAGAAGCCTGATAAGGGAGTTCCTCCTGCTTTGGCTGTGATGAATGTGTGTGGTGATGGGTGGCAGGAGAAGCCAATGAATGCAGGAAACGTAACGGAGGAAAGGAAATAAGAACCAGGAAGTGGAGTAGCATGGACAAAACTATCAGAGGGAGGTACTAACCTTCCTGTTGCCTGAAAAAGTGGGAAAGAAATGCGGACTGGCCTAGGATTGAGCCAGCCTAGAAAACCATTTCAGTTTGTCCTGTAATTTGTCCCTGTTCCAAGAGAAAGAGCAGGGCTCCCGATGAAGCTTGGGATGGAAGGAAGCAGGTGCAAAGAGACTGGAGAAGGGAAGTTACAACAGATGATCTTGGAAGGAGACTGTGAGGCTGTTCTCACATGCAGGCAGAACCAGGCTAATGAAGACAAGCACAGTCTTGCCTGCACGTGAGAACTGCCGGGATCGTGCCTGATCCTGGTGGCATCTTGGCAGCAAATCTGCCAAGCCAACCACCCTCTTAAATGGGGTTAAGAGAGTGAGTGCTCTCTTAACCCCATTTTGCTGATCATCTGGAGGCTCCCCATAATGCAGCGCACACTTGCACAGTGCATTATGGGAGTTCAATCCGGCCCTCAAACCTCTCAGGTGCCAGTAGCAGCCGGTGAACGTTTGGGCGATCCACTTGCCCAGCAAGAAGACCAGGGCCTTCTGGGGAGGTAAGTGTTTCAAAGCTTCCTCCTATACAGTGTGGAGCCCTGTCTCCGTGATGGTGAGAAAGGGTTCTTTGTGGGCCTGTTGTGAGGGAATGAGTAACCAAGTTAGGATTTTGATGATGACTAAAGCATGTTGATTTTCCTCCTCCTTTTTATTTCCTTCTTTGGATATGCTTTATGGGTGGATTGGGGTAGTGGGTTGGTTCTATTAAAGTTTATTGAAACTTTAATAAAAATATATTAATACAGCACAGGTTTGAACTGCATATAACTATTTCTTTCCCAATGGTTTCCAGAATTGTGTGGGACTTGTAAGGAACAACCTTGAAAGAGCCATCAAGCCAGAACACTTAAAATGTCTGCCACAATCTTGCTGTTCAATTCATAATTATGACTCTAGACTTTATACTCCTTAGTCCAGATCAGGCTACAAAACAGATCTCTATGTAAAAGTAGATGTTCAGAGAGATTTGAGGTTTGTGTATGTTTCTGGACCACGTAGGTACAAAATTAACTTGGATAGACATGCCCTATCTGTGGCATTAATTCTATACCTATAATTTTCCAAGATGGCAGCAGACATGTGAATGTGGATATGAGATAACTCATGAGAGCTAATTTTTGTGGCAAAATATGTTTTTTGAGTCAGGGAGACAGAAGAACTATTACTATCCACAATGAACATCAGTGTGATATGATGGATTGAATGTTTTAAAATAAGCAAGGAGACCTAGGTTCAAATCTCCACTCATAACCAAAGCTCTCTAGGTAGCCTTCAGCCAGTCACCATCTTTTCATACAACTTGGCTCATAGAATGTTTGTGGTGTAGATTATCACCTACTGAGATTAAATGAACCACAGATTCATTTAACCTTGGTAAAACCCTGGGTTAAATAAAAGGGCTATCGTATTCTGGGGCAGCTGGGAGCAGAGCGCTCCCAGCGCTCCAGACAACATGAGATGCATGGGTTACTCCAGGCGGCTCATGTTATGTGAGCAGCCTTAATGTATATGAAGAATTTTGCACACGAAAAATGCTGTACATGTTGTTTCGTATGATATTTTCCCATGGTTCCTGCATGGCCATTTCTTTTTGATATTCTTCATGAGAACTTTGATTACAAAACAAGCATGCAAAAACGGAGGGAACACTGCATTTGGATTTCATCCATGTAATCCTCCAAATTAAACGGATATTAGTTTCAGTTTATAGTTTTGGTCCATCTTGATTCCAGTCCTTTAATTAATTAGCAAAACTTGCATTGACTTCAACAGAAAGAATTCGCCTTAAACATCCAAAATTCTATTAATGTATTAAAATGCTAATACATTACTCAAAATGCAGTTATTCTGCAGCTTTGCAATTACAGCCAACAGAGAATTTAAGAGTAAAGGAACCAGTGAAGCCAAAGTTAAATACTTTTGTCTCACTGATTTGAACAGTAAAGCATGGCTTCATCACTGGGGTGGCAGGGGAAAGCAACTTAAACATACCCAACTTTGCTTGGATTGTGCCCCAAATAAAATTAAAAATTTGAAGTTGTTTGATAATGAGACAAAGGGCATATCAAACAACTCTACTTTCTCTGACAGATCAATTGCTGGACTTTGAATTTTTTATTTTTCAATCAAAGCTAGCTTGTTAGCTCTCAATGCAGACTCAGCTTAAATCATGATCAACATCCAGCACTAATGACAAATTGAAGAATTCCATTAAGTTGTAGATATTAGTTTTAGGGCAAAATAATCTATCTTCAGAGTCTAAGGGAGGATGAAGATATCATTTTTTATTGGTCTAAAAAAATTCCATTTTTAAAAAAAAAAATCACAGAGCCTAATTTTTCAGAAAATACTGGCAGGGCTATGATTCACCTATTCAGTTCTAAGACTGAGTGGTCAGTGATCAAATGCATCAGCAATTCATTTCCAGCAAGAAATGGAAGATTAAATTTACATTAGTTTTATCAGGCATAGGCACACATCTATCTGTCTTTATCTATCAACAAGAAATAGCAAGAAAAGAAAAGGATGGGCAACTTGTTCATAGGGCTGAGAACCACTTATGAAATCCATCATGATGGAAGGTTGCCTTGAATTGCTGTATTTATCTGCATGCCATTAAGGTGTCATCTTCATGCATAGTAGACACCAACCTACAAGTGATGGCCTTATTTTACCTAACAGTAGTGTTACTACATATAACTATGTAAGTGTATACAACACTGCTTTTCTTAGGTCCTTAAAATACTTAATATATGTCATCTTAATAATCCTTCAAATACTTCTATAAAGTGGGCTAACATTACTATCCCCCCTGACTAAGAAGCTATTCACATGCACACTGAAAACCGGGCTAGGTAAGTCCAGCCAAGTTTTCTGTGTGTGTGTGTGTGTGTGTGTGTACCACTGGGAGTTGAATGGCTCCCAGTGGCAGCATGGTGGCAAGCCCACTAAGTGTCCCTGCTGCGTAGCCTGGGTTTTGGGTGCAAGGACGCCTAAAAAGTGGGCTAAATGTTTGTGTGTCAGTGCTGCATGGCTTTGCGTGGCACCTACACACAAGTAGGTGTGTAGCAAGCTGCTCCAGCCAATCTGATTCCTAGGGGGCTCCAGGAAGAAGGGAAAACCCATCTTAAAAATACACTCCCTGAAGGAAGTATGAACCAGGAAGTGCATTTTTAACCCAGTATTTTAGTTCTTCCTGTAGGTAGTACCAGGAAGAGCCCCCTAGGAATGAGATTGGCTGCAGCAGCTTGTGTAGAGGTGTTCCAGCCAGTAAGATCAAAAGAGGAAATTGCAGGCAAGGGAGGAGGGGCTGGAAGAAGCTCCCTGTTCTAAAGATTTCCCTGGCTGCTGGTAAGTCCTATCCATTATTAGCTTGTTTGTCTTTGCCCCTCCTGACCATCCACCACTGCATTGTGGCCTCTGTGAAGTCCCTGTCACAGGATGTGTGATGATTATAGGGTCAAGATGGGGAGTTCATGAGAACATAAGAACAGCCCTGCTGGATCAGGCCCAAGGCCCATCTAGTCCAGCATCCTGTTTCACACAGTGGCCCACCAGATGCCACTGGAAGCCTACAGGCAGGAGTTGAGGGCATGCCCCCTCTCCTGCTGTTACTCCCCTGCAACTGGTATTCAGAGGCATCGTGCCTATGAGGCTGGAGGTGGCCTATAGCCCTTTGACTAATAGCTGTAGACAGACCTCTCCTCCATGATGTTATCCAAACCCCTCTTATAGCCATCAACACTAGTAGTCAACACCACATCTTGTGGCAGAGAATTCCACAAGTTGATTTTGTGTTGTGTGAAAAAGTACTTCCATTTGTTGGTCCTAGACCTCCTGGCAATCAATTTCATGGAGTGATCCCTGGTTCTAGTGTTATGTGAGAGGGAGAAGAATTTCTCTCTCTCCACTTTCTCCACACCATGCATGATTTTATAGAACTCTTTCATGTATCCCCACAGTCTTCTTTTTTCTAAACTAAATAGCCCCAGGTGTTGTAGTCTTGCCTCATAAGAAATGTGCTCTAGGCCCCTGATCATCTTGGTTGCCCTCTTCTGCACCTTTTCCAGTTCTACAATGTCCTTTTTGAGATGTGGTGACCAGAATTGTATACAGTACTCTAGGTGTGGCCACACCATAGTTTTGTATAAGGTCATTATAATATTAGCAGTTTTATTTTCTATCCCCTTCCTAATAATCCCTAGCATGGAATTGGCCTTTTTCACAGCTGCCGCACATTGAGTCAACACTTTCTACGAGCTGTCCACCACAACTCCAAGTTCCTTCTCCTGGTCTGTCACCAGCTCAGATCCCATCAACGTATACTTGAAGTTGGGGGGTTTTTTTGTCCCAATGTGCAACACTTTACCCTTGCCAACACTGAACCACATTTGCCATTTTGTCCCCCACTCACCCAATTTGGAGAGATTCTTTTGGAGCTCCTCACAATCTGTTTTGGATTTCACTACCCGAAAGTGTTTGATATCATCAGCAAATTTGGCCACCTTGCTGCTTACCCCTACTTCTAGATCATTTATGAATAAATTAAAAATCACCGGTCCCAGTACAGATCCCTGGGGGATCCCACTTCTTACTTCCCACCATTGTGAAAACTCTCCATTTATACAGTACCTACCCTCTGTTTCCTGTCCTTCAACCAGTTAGCAATCCACACATGTACTTGTCCCCTTATCCCATGACTGCTCAGTTTCTTCAGGAGTCTTTGATGAGGAACTTTGTCAAAAGCTTTTTGGAAGTCCAGGTATACTATGTCAACTGGATCACCTTGATCCACACACTTGTTGACACTCTCAAAGAACTCCAAAAGGTTTGTGAGGCAAGATTTACCTTTGCAGAAGCCATGCTGGTTCTCTCCCAGCGGGGCCTGTTCTGTGTGCTTTACAATTTTATTCTTGAGGATGCTTTCCATCAATTTGCCTGGAACGGATGTTAAGCTAACCGGCCTGTAATTTCCCGGATCACCCTTGGATCCCTTTTTAAGGGACCCCCAGACTTTTAGAAACAAATGTTATTCATCTGTCACTACCAAGCAACCTTCACACTGCAGGGATGCCTCTTATCAAAGATCCAAATATGACCCCACTCCACTAATTATGGAGTGTCAAAAACATTCATTGATTGATTGAGTTAGTTAGTTAGTTTAGTTTATTATTATACAGCAGTATATTACTTTTCAATGAAAGAGTTCTCAAAGTGCGTTACATAGAAAAAAATAAGATGATCCCTTGTCCTTTCAAAGGGCTCATCTGAACAAAACAAAACAAAGTAGGTGCTATCAATAGTCACTGGAGAAAGGTGTTTGTTTGCCCAGTTAGCAGGAATTATAGAAACAACTTTATTTATTTATTTAGGGATGACTCAAACATCCTCAGTAAACCACAAAGTGATTACTAAATAACATTAGTTAGCCAAGAGACATGGGAAGGTGAGTAAATGAATGAAAAAAGTAAAGTGGTATTTATTTAAAGACATCTCTGTTTGCGTGGTGTTGACCTTTGCGTGGTTTTGGCCTATCTTAGAATAAAAGAGATCAAGAGAAAGAAAAAAGAAGTTCCTTCATGCTGACTACATGCCCACCTGGATATTCTAGCCCCAGGGAGGCTGGCTGGCTCTATGAAGAACTCTGTATCTTTTGCATCTCCCAGCCTGGCCAAACTAGTTTAACTGGAAGGGGCCAACCCACTTTTTAATGTGAGCCAATCTCTGTCAGTAGTCATACAAGATGGGTGAGATGTGGGCATAAGCCAACAGTACAACAATGACATCATTCTAAGGTCAGCCTACAGGGAACTGAAATGAAGCATTTATGGAGTAGTAACCAATTCATACCCCACTCCGATAATCTGCCAACAAATCACAGATCCCCTGTAGCTATTTACGCTTGTTAATAGCACATATCCAGCAAATCCGTAGGGACAAAGGACTTGGGAGGTGTTTGGATGAGGAGACAGATGCTCATCCAAACACAAAATGAATCACATGAATACACATCCAGGCAAGTAGGCTGTTCCCAAATGAGGTTTTCATCTCCAGGATGGAGCTGGTTGAGAAAACCTTGAAATCCATCTAATTTCTGTCACTTATGGCAGGGAACCTAACAACATAAAAACATCCCTGCTGGATCATGCCCAAGGCCTATCTAGTCCAGCAACTTGTTTCCCACAGTTTCCTACAAGATGCCTCTGAGAAGCCCATAGGCAAGAGGTGAGGGCATGCCTTTTCTCCTGCTGTTGCTACCCTGCAGCTCATATTTAGAGGCATCTTGCATCTGAGGCTGGAGGTGGCCCATAGACATCGGACAGGGATGGTGCCCCCCTACAACCTATAAATCAGCACCCCCCTACTTTCGGCACTATAAATCGGCACCCTACTTTTAAGCAAAATGCTGTGCAAAGTGGCTTAAAATAAAATCACAATATTAAACCAGTATATATACAATTTATTAATTTAAACAGCATTAAAAACTGCACCAAGGCAAGGAATTTCTAAAAGCAAAAGTGTTTAAAACATTAATATGCTAAAAACCAACAAGAAATTTGAAAGATGTCCGGCGAAAGACTTAAAGGCCTTGATCATTAACCTCAAAACAATGACCTTCCATTTTATTTTCAGTCATTTAGGGCTTCATATTTTGGGCTGTATCTCCATAAAACTGAAGCTAGACATTTCAGAATTTTTTTTCCAGTAAGATCATATGGAACATATTAACATAGTAATTGTCATGTAAAATATGTGCTGTATTACTTGCCACACAGACACAAATGCTGTTTTTACTTGGTAGGAAACTACAAGTATTTACTATTTTCCAAGGTTAGAAATAATTGGGTACCATATAAGCACATTTTATTGAGAGAACTAGGCAAGAGATAATATAGAGTAGCAGTTAAGAGACTTCTCTGGATTGAATTTCACTTCTGCCACCGGCTTGCTAGGTAGCCTTTCCTTCTCACCTTATCAGGTGATCTTTTCCTTCTTCACCTTCAGTCTCTCCCAACAGCAATATGTTGATGTTAATGCTTGCTCTCCCTTCTTGTAAGGATTACATCAGCATAATACACGTGACATGCTTTGCACACTCAGAAAGTGCTATACTAATTATTACTACCTGTTATTATTAGCTACTTATTTCTCACCTCTTGAAATCAATGGGATTGAAAAGCACTTAACTTTGGCTGTGTCATGCCTATTATTTTAAAACTGTAATAGACTCTCATGCCCATTATTTTTAAAGTATAGCTGAAGATGTTTAGACATGTCAAGAACCAGCCTAGCATAGTGGATAGAATAGAATAGACTAGTCCTAGGGTGCACTATGACTGGGAAGACCTGAGTTGGAATCCCTATTCAACCAAGAAACTCTCTGGGTGACTCTGGGCCAGTCATGTATCTCTCAGGCTAACCTACCTCACAGGGTTGTTGTGAGGATAAAAATAAGCATGTACACCACTCTGCGCTACTCAGAAGAAGAGCAGGATATAAATGTAAAAAACAAAATAAAATAAATAAGTGTAAGCAAAATCTAATGAAAGCACATTTTATCCTAGATTTACTTTGTTCTTTCTATAGACAAGTGCATTCTAATATGCCAGTCCAGCTCTAATTGTGGGTATCTTGTCGCTGATGGCACCTGATGGATATCCCCATTCTTATGTGCATGAAGAAGACACATCCAGCCAGTTCACTGGGGCCTTGATGAACAACTTGGATGAACATTGTGTGCATTTAGATGTGCATCTGCTTTGCCATAGGCATACAGAAGGTTGCTTCAAAACTTTTTTCCTTCCTTGCTAGATTACAATAGAAACATTTAAATAACTTCAAATATAAAAATGAACTTGGGTGTGTCGATGCCTTGCTTTATTTTCTGATATTGAACTGAGATCCTGGAGGACATAAGTTTGTTCCAGCAATGTAATGCTCCTGGCTCGCACTTTAAGAGCCATAGAGGGTATTCCGATGATCAGGTGAAATCGGGCTAGGAGAGCCTAGCCCGATTTCGGCTGACCATGTGAACCACTGGGCCCGCCAGGCGGTAAACCCACCAAAGTAACCCTCCCCTTAAACTGGGTTTGCAGAGCGAGCGCTCCGCAAACCTGGTTTTTTTGCTCATGAGTTGCTGCGGCGTGGCTACTCACGAGTAGACCCCTGACCAGGAGGCTGAAAAGTAGCCACCCGGCTCGGGGGTCTCTCCAGCATGCCCTGCACGCTTGTGCAGGGCATGCTGGAGCTTCCGGGGGCCTCATGGCCCCCAAACTCCCCAGCCCCAGCTGGCTCCATGATGGAGCCAGCAGTTGTGTGGGCAGCTGCTGCGGCTGCCCAGAGCAGACTGCTGCTCATCTGCGGGGAGAGCGGGCTAAGCTCGCTCTCCCTGCAAACCCCCTAGAGGTTCTTCTCAATGATCCTGAGAAGAGCCTCACTGACTAAAAACAAAACAAAAGGGGTGTTGATTCATACTTGGGTGTGCACAGCAACCCTATGGAGGGAATCTCACAGGGCTCTACCGAACTCTGTTCCCTATGCAGCCCTCTGTTTCTCTGCAATGCAAGTGACCTGTGCTCCTGAGCAGGAGTAAATTGCATGAAGTATGGATTCTGGTTAGGGATATGGGAAGCATGCACAGACCTTGCATTTTCTGCAGTGGCCCCTTGCTTTACGTTTGCATGTACATGTAGGTTGGGAAACAAAATGCAAAGTGATCTATTAAACCCTATGGAAATCCTCTACTCATGGGCAGTGTGCTACATTTAGGCTGGATTGGGTCCTGCTTTTAAGATCTTGCCCATCCCAGGGCCCAGTCTCTAAACATTTTGTTTGCTTATACACAGTGTGTATTGCAAATGTGTAATTTTAACAGAGAGGTACCCACAGACTGAGCTCCAAAATCAATATAGTAAATTCTTGGTAGCATACCAAGCTTTATTATTGCTTTTGACACATCTTCAGGTGAGACAAAGTGCCCATTTCTTTCCAGGCTTTGCAAATCCCCTTAATCACATCAGGGTACATAATATTTCTAATAAATGTAATTTATAGTTCCCTTACTTTGTTTAATGAACAGCTTGTGTGGTGGTTTTAGGTGAGAATCTTATATTTCACTCCGTGTATTATTAGACGTCTGGTTGTACAAGTAACCTGGGGTTACTGCATACCAAGTGGCTAGACTAGCAATAAACCTATGGCAGATGTAATGATCATGACTACAGTTTCTTTGCAAAACTCACAATAATCCTTTGTCATGTGCACATACATAGCTGCAATGCATTCTACTTATAGATGAGAAATGGATGTGAATTCATTTTATCCTGCAAAAGAGCTGGATGATGTACCCACACATATGGCAACTGATTTTCAGGCTAATATAAAGGGATGTTGTGAGTACACAGAACATGCAGGACACCCTCTATTGATGAAAGGGAAGTTGCCTTAGATTGGCCTAGCTCCATCCCACTCCTGTCTCTGATGCTGGGGCAGTTACTGGCATCATAATGGTGATCCATGTGCTTCACTGGTACTCAAATAAAAGTGGAAGAGGAGAGGCTGGTGCCTGTCCATGTGCATTTATAGCAGTGCAATGGACTAGTATCCTATCTGAGGATACCATGGACAGCCAGGAAAACAAACAAATGAATCATAGAACAAATCAATCCAGAATTTCCATTCGAGGCACAAATGACCAGACTCAAACTATCATACTTTGGACACATTCTGTGCAAACCCAGCTCCCTTGAGAAGTTCACAATACTGGGAAAAGTTGAAGGAAAGAGAAGAAGAGGATGACCAACAGCAAGGAGGATGGACTCAATTACGGCAGCAATGAATGCACTACTGAGAGACCTTAAAGGCCAAGCTGAAGACAGATCATCCTGGAGAGAATCTATCTATGTGGTTGCTAAGAGTCAACACTGACTTGACAGCACTCAATCAATCAATCAATCAATCAATGGACTAGAACATGAAATGTTGTTCCTAGAGTGCTGCACCACCCAGTGTGCTTTTGCTAGTTGACAGTAGTAGTATTCCCAGCCATCCACCCACACCAAAGGCAGCTTGCTGAGAATGGATATGATCTCAAATATCACATCTTCAAGGACGAGAAGTCTCTCCTCATACCCATCCTTTCATGCATATGAGATTCTTGTTCTGGTGGGCAGAGTGGAGCCTTCTGCCTCACACCCTACACCGCTCCCCTTTGCTGCATGTAAAGTTCTGTATATGTGCCTAAGGAGTGTACATTGGTAAATACAGTGGTGGGACTGATTTTGGTCCTATATTTACTGTCAAGGCTAGATAGCTGCAAGGAAGGTGGTGCCTGGAGTAATGCATTCACTCTGAGTTTTCAGGCAATCCCTTTAATCAATCACACATGGTCATACTCTGCCCCTCTTATTATCATCATTATTTTTACAAATAATTATAAGTGCCCCCAGACCTCAAGTTGTCTTAAAAAGTAAAAGTCCAGATAAACTGTCTCTCCTGCCTTTCCCCCCACTTTGCCCCCCCCCCCCAGCCCACAACCTTTGGGCTGGCTACGGGCTTGCAATCAGGTAAAAACAAAACAATCAGCTATAAACAATCAGCTTTAAACAATCAGCCATTTTTGGAAGGGCGTTGTAGAAATCAAATAAATAAATAAACAAACTGACTGATGGCTCACTTTGACTGCTTGTATAACATTTTCACCTATGTTGTTTTATACATATTGTATTATTTTGGGCCTTGGGCTGATGCACTGAAAACAGAATTGAATAATGTTGGAAAGGACCAAAGGGTTCTCTAGTCCAACCTCTGGAGCAACTGTCCACTAGCTCCTCACAGTTAAGACTACCTAGTCCAGATTACTTCATTCAACAATCAAAGCCAAGTCCAGCACAAGTGTTACCTGTGTGTCCTGAAATAGTAGAGTCATTGTATGAACAGATCCACCTCTCACTTTCTAATTTAACTCATAGTTGTAAAGATATATTTTTGCCCTAGCGTTTTTCAGAATAAACATATTTTCTAAAATGACCCAGAGCATAGAGTATAGTCTTCCAAAATGCACTAAATCATTTCCCCACCCCCCGCTTAGCTGAACAGCAAATGTGACACACAAAATTGAAACTGGCTCATCGTCCTGTGTGATCAAATTATGTCTGTTCAGTGGTGTTTTCACTAGAGGGTTTGATTTGAACTGCTGGCACACAGTGGGCTTGGCAGGATAATGGGGAGAACAAACAGAATATCCAGGCAGAAGAAGTCTTGCACTGTGTACTACTTTCTGAAGGAGGTTAACAGCCGTTGCACCTGCTCACACTTTCTCCTAGGACTTGTTCCCATAATAACATTTGAGCACAGTATAAACTTTCTTTATGGAGCTAGAAGGGCCTCCAGCTGACTTGAATTCCAGCTCAGTTTCAAAATGATTTGCAACATTTTCTGGGAAGATTCACTCACACTTACCATGTAACGTATGCATTGAAACATTTCAAATTGTAATTAAAGGAACTGAGGAAGAAGAATGAACAACAAACACAAGTACCTAAGACAAGAATGACTACTATACTGGCAGAGATGAATGGGATGAGCTTTTTTTTTTTTTAAAAAAGTATGCATTGTGGTATTCAACTCTTTTTCGCAATATATAACCCCGGTGACTTTTCAGATGAAGATCAAAAAGAAAATCTTGATGTTGTGTCAGACACAGCTCCGAATCCTCAAGGAAAGAAACTACTTGACAAAGGCAAACAGGCTTTTACATACAGGTATATATTCTCTGTAGCTTTTAAAGACTTCAAGCATATGAAAAATGTACTTAAAGGAGGGGCATGGATAAAACACGTAAATGACTCACTTGCAAGCACTAGAATGCAAGATGATGAGCATGGTATAGGGTCATCCTTTGGCAGATCATCCACTGGTTTGGGCAGACCAAGCTTCTGACAAATAATTAATTCTTTAATTCAGTGGTGTATGGGAGTATCTCTGAACTGAAGGCCTGTGCTTGCTTACAGGTATCCTTCTAATATGACATTGTTACTCAGCTGAAGTATCCAACAAAGACTATACACAGACTATACTAGCCAGCGTAGTATAGTGGCTAGATTGCCGGACTACGACCAGGGAGACCCGAGTTCAAATCCCCATTCAACCATGAAATTAGCTGGGTGACTCTGGGCCAGTCACTCTCTCTCAGGCTAACCTACTTCACAGGGTTGTTGTTGTTGTGAGAAGAAACCTAAGTATGCTATGCACTGGTCTATGACCACAATAAAGGACTGACTGACCTAAGTATGTAGTACAACACTCTGGGCTCCTTGGAGGAAGAGCGGGATATAAAATGTAAAAATAAAAATAAACAAACAAATAAATAAATACTATAGTAGCTCTGTAAAAATATTTACTCTTAATGGACCTAATAGCATTCAGGATGGTTAACTGGTGGCAACACAGATGTTTCTGTGTTAGTGTTCGATTATGGTAGTTGCTCCAATATTTTTTATTCTGAAATCTCATTAATTGGTGCCATATTTTACCTTTTATTTTGTATGAGGCTTAACCTGCACAAAATAATTGCACAAGCATTCTTTACTTAATAAATAGTTTTGGAGTCCTGTAGGAAAGACCATGTCTTACTTTCCATGTGCTGCTGAAATAATTCATCTCAGTATCTTGAACTGGCCATAGACCCATTTGGCAAATGGTCTAGAAAAAGAATGCAGAAAGTAGATCTGGAGAAGCCAACCTGTGTACTGTTGCATGTGTTGCTCCTCAACATGGGAAGAGGTTCCTCATAGATACTGTAATGCTGCTACTTGAAATTTCTGTTCCTTCCGGGATGTGAATGATATCACTTTGATGGCATTGGCTGGGAAGTGATAAAAAAAGCTTTTAATTACCAAAGTTTTAAAATAATCATTTTAGCCAATTTTTTAGAAAACTACTCTGGCCTGGTCTCTTTACAAGTAGACAGATTTTTTTTATTATTTTTTTTAAAGATGGGAATTAAATGGCAGCATTCCCTGGAGATAGAAAAGACTTTAAAAAACAAACAAACTACCTTGCATAAACAAGATTCCTAACATAACAGCAGAAGTGTGAGCTAGAGATTAGGGATGAGCCCAAAGCTTTTCAGCACCTCTTTGGAGAGGCACCGAAATGTTTTGGCATGGGGTGAGGGGTTCCCTTAAGAGGAGATGGGCACGTCCAAACCCTCACCTTGGCGCTTTTAAAATGGAAATACCTCTGTGCAAGTGGCAGCTTGTGCCACTTGCCCCTTTAAAATGCCACACCGCAGCGAGGGGATGCATCCCCTGGCATCCTTCCCTCGGCGTCAGCACATAAATGGCCTGGGCTTGGCTGCCTGTGAGAAATGCTGGAGTCCACATGGATCCCAGTGGTAATGTGATGATAAACCCAGCGCTTAAGCCCGGCTGTTAGCCAGGGTTAAGGGTGCAAACACACTTTTAACCTGGCTCCCGGGATTGTGTGTCAGCTCGCACTGACACAGAGATGGGCACCTAGAGTGCCCGTTCCCTGGGAGAATCCCCCGGTGCATTGTGCTCAGCATGCGGTACACTTTGGGATGCCCAGAGGCCTGAACAAATCCCAGCCTCATAGTGATCTGCGCTGCTTTGCAGTGCACAGAGCAGCAGGGATTGTGCGGGAGCACACTCAGTGCTTCCATCAGACAATTATCATATGGTGGGGGGGAGAGGCAAGGTTTGGGAAGTCTTTTGCCCACCCACCCGCCAGGTAGGTCATGTGAATGGCCCCTATGAGTGCAAATTAGTTTCAGCAATATGTTGGGAGCTGAAATACTTGTGGTTGCATATAAAAGGAGTCACAAGCTCACATGAACTTGAAATTTTGATATTATACTGCTCATTCAAATATATACAGCTCCCATGAGCAGTTTTATTTTGCTTTGGTTTTTTTTTTGTAAATTAGCCACAAGTGTTTCATATGAACCAACACTTAAAGTCAGCAAACAATTGCTCAGATGGCTGCTCTACTTATATGAACAGAAGTGAGCCAGCTGATCATCAGAATCAGCAGTGAGACTAGGAGGAGACTATTTGACCCATCTATCGGTCTATTTCTTTGATAAGGTTCTGTGATTGCATTGTATGTTACTATAAAGCATATTGTAGTCTTATCATCTGGGGACCTTGGATGAGCGACAAAAGTTCATGCAGCATCTGAAACCTGCAATGCACAGCAATATGCAACATAATAATTTTACATAAGACATGGAGAATCTTGAACCCAGTCCAGCCATTATGCTGTAGGAGTGTACAGATGTCTGTACACTCATACACGTGTTTGTGTGAATGATTGTACCTGTGTTCATTTTAAAAGTGAACCTGGATACAGGCCCTTCAAATTCATGGTACAGAGAGGAACTGTACTTCTGTACCCGCATTCAACATAACATGCAAATGATTATACCTGTGTACAGATCTGTATTATACAAGTGTTGAACATAATGTGTGAACGGGCCTTTGGCCACAGCTTGCAAATGAAGAGGGTGTACATTTTGTAAGAAGGCAGGATAATGTTTTCCCCCCAAATTTGTATTATCGTGGTCTCTGTGATACTATTTATGACAGAAAGGAGCAAGGATACCTGTATGGCTGGATTCCTATCTGTATCTAGGTATAGTGTGGTTGAGTGAAAAATTAAAGGGTCAAAATGGTGTCTACTTTGCGGTTGTCCTATTCATTCATTCATTCATTCATTCATTCATTCATTCATTCATTCGATTTCTATACTACCCTTCCAAAATGGCTCAGAGCGGTTTACATTAAAACAAAACAATTAAAATCAATTAGCAGTTAAAAACAGAGGTTGTAAGACACCATAAAACAGCAACAGTTAAAACATTCAAAACAGTTAAAAAACCCTGAAAAACCAGGTTACAACATTAAAACTATTTACAACAATTTAAAAACCCTGGAAGGCCAGACCAAACAGATAGGTTTTGAAAGCTCTCCTAAAGGCCAATAAAGAATTCAGATTACGGATTTCTGCAGGGAGTGCATTCCACAGCCCAGGAGCAGCTACAGAGGAGGCCTGCCTCTGAGTCGCCACCAGAAGCATTGGTGGTTGATGGAGACAGACCTCCTCAGATGACCTTAACATCTGGTGAGGATCATGCAGAAGAAGGTGCTCTCTAAGGTAACCTGGACCTAAGCCATTCAGGGCTTTAAAGGTAATAACCAGCACTTTGCCCGGAAACATATCGGCAGCCAGTGCAACTGTTTCAAAATAGGCATAATATGGTCCCCCTATCTCCAACTCCCCCAGACAATCCAGAAAGATACCATGGTCGATGGTATCAAACGCTGCCGAGAGATCCAAAAGAACCAGCAGAGTCACACACCCTTAGTCGATTCCTCAGTAGAGGTCATCCATCAGGCCAACCAAGACTGTCTCAACCCCATAGCCAGCTCTAAAGCCAGTTTGAAATGGGTCTAGATAATCAGTTTCCTCCAAAACCATCTGGAGCTGGTCGGCCACCACCCTCACAATCACCTTATCCAACCAAGGGATATTGGAGATTGTCCTATAACTATTCATCACTAAGGGATCCAGGGAAGGCTTCTTAAGAAGTCTAAACACTGCCTCTTTCAAGCATGGAGGCATCCTACCCTCCTTCAGTGATGCATTTATGATAGTAACTAGGCCGCTTCCAACAATCTCCCTGCTAGATTGAAGCAGCCAAGTCAGTCAGGCAAGGATCCAGCGAACAAGTGGTAGGCCACACTACCCCAAGCAGTTTGTTCACATCCTCAGGAGTCACAGATTGAAACTGATCCAACCTAATACCACAAGAGGGATTGCTGGACACCTCCTTCATGGACCTTGCAGAAGTAGTAGAGTCCAAGACAGCCTGAATACAGGAGATTTTGTCTACAAAGAACCCATTGAAAGTGTCACAGAGGACACTGCCAGGGACTGATCTGAAGTAGAAGGAGCAGAAATTAAACTCTTCATGACCCGGGATAGCTCTGCTGAATGCGAACCTGCAGATGCAATGCGGGCTGGCCAAAATCCCTTTTTCACTGCTCGCACCGCTACTGCATAAGCTTTCAAATGGGTCTTATGCTGCATCCTGTCAAATTTGAAACGAGTTCTCCTCCACTTGCATTCCAGTCACCTACCCAGCTGCTTCAGCCTTCACAGCTCGTCGGTATAACAAGGGGCCATTCTTGGAGCAGGACGGGAGGGATGCTTAGGAGCAATCATGTCTACTGCCCTGGTAAGTTCCCTATTCCAAGTTCCCACCAGGGCATTGACAGAATCACCAGCCACACCAACTTCAAAGCCCTTCAAGGCCTTTTGAAAACCTGCTGGGTCCAGCAGCCTTTTGGGGTGGACCATTCTAATAGGATGGTCACTCTAATAGGATGATCACCTCTGCTTTGGTGGATTGTGGCTGTGAGACCAACCTTAACCAGGTAGTGGTCTGTCCGTGACAATGGGGAGACCACCAGATCCCCCACCCACAGAACATCCCCCTGATCTGAACAAAAGACCAAATTGAGTGTGTGGCCAGCAACATGAATTGGTTCAGAAACTAATTGGGATAGGCCCATAGTTGTCATGGCCACTATGAACTCTTGAGCTGCACCAGACAAGCCAGCCCCAAAGTGGATATTGAAGTCCCCCAGCACCAGAAGCATGAGAGACTCCAACACCACCTCCTTATTTATAAGGAGCTTACGGGCTGGGCAGCTTGGAAGTAACCCAGGAGACTGTCTTGCATCAAAGCAAGACAAATTGGCTT
The DNA here is from genome assembly GCF_027244095.1 of Hemicordylus capensis. Classification (NCBI taxonomy): domain Eukaryota; kingdom Metazoa; phylum Chordata; class Lepidosauria; order Squamata; family Cordylidae; genus Hemicordylus; species Hemicordylus capensis. The sequence goes on along the minus strand of NC_069657.1, from coordinate 179,188,567 downwards.
AAGCCAGGGGTTCTTAAGGGATTATGGGAGTTGTAGTACAGCAACATTTTGGGACCCCAGTTTGAGAACCTTAAGAAAAGCTTAAGGATAGTGACAACACTGTCATAGTCACCCTGACATACCTTTAAATATGATAGATAGATAGATAGATAGATAGATAGATAGATAGATAGATAGATAGATAGATAGATAAGGTGGCCAGGAACAGTAGCAAGTAACCTCAGTTGGCCATTACAAGCCTCAAAGTTAAGAATGAATAACTAAAGAATTGAGGGAAGCAAGACTCTGCCAATCTGATATGGGGAAATGTTGCCTGTTCTGAAACAGGACTTTGCCCATATTTGCTCCTATATTAGGTTAGGTGGGTCTGTTGATTATCTGTTGCAGATCCAGTTTCCAATAAAGAGTTAGCTTTAGTTAATCTAAACTTTTGCCTCCTTTATAAAACATTGTATATTGCTGAAGTTAAGCTTTTATGATCTTGGTCAAAGGGAGTACAAGACCCTGGAATGGGGAGAAGTATTTGGTAGTGTGAATGACATTTGAGGCATTGGTGTCTCTTAAAGGCTTAAAGTGATTACAGATCAAGCAGGTTAAATACCAAGTCACAAGTATGTACCTGTAGCTCATTAGCATTCCTCTCTCATTTCCTTTTGTTTCATAAGAACATTCTTTCCTATCCCTTTCATTAAAGTTAAACTTGCCATAGCAAAAATGAGATCCATGCCAGAAACAAACCAAACAAGTATTATCCAACGTGCAGATGCACCCTCTGTTTACATGTTGGCTACACGTTATAACAATTTCATTGAAGGCCCTTCCCCACAGTGCTATATTAACAAACGTGTGTAAAAAGAAGTGAATGTGTCTCCGACTTTTTATTGCCATCGATGGGCAAACCTGCAATATAGTATGAGCCTATTCTCATGAGCAGCCTGAACAGACACAGAAATAGGCATCTGTCTCACGGGGGTAAAGCATCTGATCACGGGGGATCAAGCATCTGTCTCACGGGGGTAACCCCCACTGCACCATGCTTGCCGTATGGTGAATTGTGGGATATCCGGAGGCCGGGACACATCATCCCAGCCTCCAGAGATCCATGCTGCTTGGGGCAGCATGGATCATCTGGGAGTGCGAGCCGAGCTCCATGGAACATTGTCTTGATCATCAGGACAAACACAAAGGAGATACCCACAATATGGCACATATTCACACTGGCCTTAATATGGACACTTGTTTTCCTCCTGCTGAATATAAGGGAGCCATCACTATAAATACTGCCTCTTTCCCAGTTAGAAGGCATAAAATGCCTCTTGCCCAGTTAGAAGGCATGTATAATGTAGGAGTGTATAAAAGGTAAAAGGGTAATGTGTGCCATTGAGTCAGTTTCGACTCCTGGCAACCGCAGAGCTCTGTGCTTGTCTTTTGGTAGAATACAGGAGGGGCTTACCATTGCCTCCTCCTGCGCCGTATGAGATGATGCCTTTCAGCATCTTCCTGTATCACTGCTGCCCAGTATAGGTGTTTCCCATAGTCTGGGGGAAAATACCAGCGGGGATTCGAACCAGCAACCTCATGCTTGCTAATCAAGCCATTTCCCCGCTGCGCCAATGTATAGAGCTAAATACATAAAATACTAGCTGCTTCTTTAACATTGGGAGGATTGGAGAGTGTGGTTTTCCCCAGGACAGGGCTCTGGAAAACATGGCTGTCCTGACATAGTTGGGACAGTAGGAAATAGTTCACAGGAAACTCTATGGTACTTCCAGCTTTTTTTGTATGTGGCCACATTCATATTGTTTTACACTCCAAGCTCAACAGAGATAATCTGCATTCTAAATTCTAAGCTACTTTTCATTAGAAACAGTCCATCCCTTTATATGTGATAAGTATAGCCAGTTGTGTGTATACATCTGTCATCACACCTCTCTGATTGCAAACTCAAATGCTCTTAAAATAGAACAGATGTGAGCACCAACATACTAATAAATCATATAGACTGGAGATGAATGCATAATGACAATGTTTTGTACTTTGAAGGCATTCTGGATTTTTGAAAATGTTTGTAACTGATATTCTGTCTCTGTTTGGGTGTGATTTTTAATTTGAAAAATAAAGTGAAATAAAAATACAGCTTTCTCTGATTTCTGAAGTTGCTACTGCTATGAATATAAATAAAAACAGAGAACATAAAATGTTAGGTTAATTAAAGCCATGGGTTTCAATGGGGCTTCTGTATGCATAATTGTGTACAGGTCAGGACTGTGCCCAAAGAGACATTTATGTGCACAATCATATCCATTGCATAACTATCTGAATGCTGAAACTGACCTGTGGAGTTCTTGCTGCCAGCCACTGCAAGGATCTCTGTTGGTTCAATAAGTAATTCATTTGTTTATGCGTATGAGGTTTTTCCCCCTGCATGGACCACCTACTGCATTGAGTATCACTGAGCATGCTCTTACTTTTGGGAGCAGCTCCCTGAGTGGTGTAATGGGTTTCAGTAGGAAGGAAGTGAGGCTTAGAAAACCAGAGTGTAAACCCAGAAACTTGCTAAGGTTGGTTTGAAGGCATGTGAGACAGCCACTGGAATGAAACTAAGCAGGTCTGGGTTTGGCCATTGCCTGGATGGAAGGACACCTGAGAACTACATGTGTGATACCTTAAGTGCCAGCATGGAAGAATGGTGGAATAGAAAATGTAATAAACAAACAAACAAATAACCTTGGTTGTTTGGGTCCCACCTGTTCCTTTTTAGTTATTGTTATGGCTTCAGTCGAATCCTGTATTTTGGAATTATGGGCATGATCTGAAAGCACATAAGATGGTGAACTTGCAGAAGCTAAGGAGGTCAGGATCTTATCACTTCTTGGATGAGAGATTACTTGGGAACCCTAAATATATCTGGAACTACAAATATATCTTGGGAACCCTAAATATATGTGGACTATAAATAGTTTGTTGCCCATTGATTTCAGTGGGATTTGCTCCCAATTATAGACGATAGAAAGCTTTACAGCTTTCATCAGTAAATTAATAAACTGAAATGGTGCAGCCCAATCCTATGCATGATTTCTCAGAAGTAAGCCCCACTGAGTTCAATAGGATTTACTTCCAAGAAATTGTTCATAGGATTGCAGCCCTTCCTCTCTCTAGCCCTACACAGAAAAGATTTATAAAGGCCTGCTGTAAGTATATACAGTGGGCAAAGGAGTCGGAAGTTTGCTAATCAAAGAAAAGGGTCCCATCATGCTTAGGGCATTGACCTCTTCAGACGACTGACCTAGGCTAAAAAGACAGAGCCAGCAGCAGCATGACTGACATGCTGGAGATGCGCTGGAGGTGGGAATTCCCTCTCTCTTTGCCCCCTGTGCAAGCTGGTGAAGCTGAGATTGAGGGGCACATGTGTTTGTGTGTGTGTGTGTGTGTGTGTGTGTGAGAGAGAGAGAGAGAGAGAGAGAGAGAGCCTTTTGGCTTTGCTTACTTTTAGTTATCTGGGAGAACTCTGTCAGCCAGGCTTCAAATTGGACTCCAGGGAAAAAGAGGATTATTTTTTACAAACCTCAGAAAATAGCTTAGATTATTCCAAGCCTAATTTAGGCCTGTCACACTCATGGTGGTGTAATCAGCAGTATGTCAGTGTACAATCCCTTGCCTATGGTAAGTCTCCCAACTCCTTCTCCCTCCAAACAGTCTTGCTTACTTTTGTTGCTCCTCTGGTAAAAAGGTAAAGTTGTGTCCTCAAGTCAATGTCGACTCCTGGTGACCAGAAAGCCACGTGGTTTTCTTTTGTAGAATGCAGGAGGGGTTTACCATTGCCTTCTGTTCCCCATATTCTGGGAAACAAACCAGAGGGATTTGAACTAGCAACCTCTTGCTCGCTAGGCAAGTAATTTCCCCGCTGTACTAGCAGCAAAAATATGGAAGGAGGTGTATTTTTCCTTTCCCCTCTGTTACATGAGAAATGTAGTTTTGCCAGATTTAGTACTGGAAAACTACCTTTCTCAGTGCTCCTGACACTTCAGACGAGGGAGAGAGAGCAAGAGAGTGTACTCCATCTTTACCTCCATTCTTCTGCTAATGGAACAACTACAAAGGTAAGTGAGGCACTTGAGAGACAAAGAGAGCTGGGAGGGAGGACTAAAACCCAACCCAGAGAAGAATGAATGAATGAATGAATGTATTTATTTATTTATTTGATATACTGCCTGATTCCAAAGGCTCTAGGCGGTTTATGCATTATGAATACCCTGGATTTGTATTTCCCAGCAGGAAATATGAATTCCCCCCATGTTATTGAGGGAATACAATATCTCCAGAAAGGCTCATACTGAGGTTTTTGTAATATGCTAATTTGATTGAAGTTCATTAATTCAATTTAATCAAATTCATTGACTACATTTAAATGCTTGATCTCTGGCAACAAATTAATTGGTCAATATCCTACATATTGTTTTGGTGAATGGTATGGATTTTTTTTAAAAAAAAATACATAGTCCCTTTCCAGCCCCAGCTCTTTCCAATTGGCTCAGTTGAGTACTGTCATTATTTGGACATTTGCTGTCATGCACAGAGGCACTCTTACCCCTGGACTTTGGGGCTGATGTTCAGGGCCTCCACACCCACTGCCCTCCCCCAATCCTCTTTAGTCTGTCCTGGGTGGTGTGGTTTGTGCCCTCAAGAATCTACGTGTTAAAAAATGTTGCTTAACTTGCAGCGGGGGGCCTCCAAAAGCCTTTAGGTCCAGGCTCCAAAATTACCTAGATGCACCTCTAGTCGTGTGTGTGTGTGAGAGAGAGAGAGAGAGAGGCAGGCAGGCAGGCAGGCAGACACCATCCTGCGCAATGGGCTAAGAAAGGAAAAGTAACAAATGCCTGAAAATTCTACTGAAATCACTTGTGACTGTCTTTATTTTAAGCCTGAGGCAAGTTGAAATTGAGACAATAAATGAGAGTGCCTCATTCCAAAAGAATGAAAGAGCTGGCAGCTCTGCAGAAAACTTGCACTTGTGTGTGTGGTGGAATTGGAGGACAGACAAGAATGCCTAGAGGCCATGCTTCCTCTCCAGAAAGAACAGATGACTTTATGTATACATCAAATAGGCTTGTGTTTCCTTTTGTCATGTTTGCCTTTGTTTCTAAAAAGCACAGCTTTGTTTTGTATAGGTCCACTGACTTTATGCAGAGACAAAGAACTTCTGTGAGTCCATGCTAGAAAGAAATGGGAAACCTTTTATTTATCACTTTGGGGTGTGATGTACCTTAAGAAACATATTTGCATTTGATCTACAAGACAAACCAGATTTTTATTTTTATTTTTTAATAAATGAATTTTAATCTTTGTTTTGGAAAGGTCTGGGGTTCCCCCGCCCCATTTAAATGAAATGCAGTTTAAGTATCAAGGCTGCCTGTCTGACAAGCATATATTCTCCTTGTCTAATCTGATCTAACACTTGATATATCTAAACTCCCAGTTGACATCTTCCAGCTTAATAGAAAATGACACAATTCTTGGTTTTCACTTTTGTCATCCTGCAGAATTTGTAAATGGAGCAATGACCACTAAATGAGAAGTTTATTTCTTTTAAAGAAGCAGTTATAATGAACAATATTTAAAACTGTGAACAGATGGAAGCATTCAGAGTCTAGCACCAGTTTTGCCATGTATATGATCTCTTTGTTATTGCTGTTTGATGTTCTGCTAGTACCATTAGTGGAATTTGTTTGGTATGAACTGGAAATCTAAATAGCTGTACAAACACAATGACAGATGGCAAAATCCCAGATGGAACGTATGGCCAGCAAACTGGCTGCTATTTGTTTTCACTCTAGGGTAGACAGCAGACATACTGTGTCTGTAAAACAGCTGTGACAAACATTTAATTCCAGAACTTTCTAAGATGCGAGATATTTCCAACAAGTGGGAGATTGGGCGGAAGCCTCTGAAGACAGGAGTTTACCTGGATGGCATTGTTGCCTATAATCTATCTCTCAGACCCAGAGAGCAACAGAGAGAGACTGACTTCTTCTGAAGACTTTGAGTAAATGAAATTCCCTAGGAGGTGTGAACATGTATGAAATGTTTACCCTTGATGTGAATTTGTAGCACATTTTGTAAATGAGGAGCTGCTGATGTAATGGCTGGTAGTTTTCTATGGGAAGAAAGATTGTTTTGAAATGAATGAGATTGTTCAAGTAAGCTGACTTTTGAAAAACAAGTTTCCTCAAAGGGCTTTTCTTAAGGAATTTGGACTTGTAGATGATTGTTGAAGGGGTGGGTGGGAAACACTCTTATGTTGATTCAGATCCAAAGTATGTGACCATAGAAACGTCTTAGAGTGCATTCTTTAGAAACGGAGAATATGATCTTATGTGCAGCTTGATTCTGTGTGTGTTTACTCAACTCCCTGTGAGTTCAATAGGTCTTCCTTCCTACTACGTGTGTTTAGGATTGTAGCCTAAGGCTGCAGTCTTTTGGACACTCATTTGGGAGTAAGTCCACCGAATTTGGCAGGTCTTATTTCTAAGGAAAAAAATGCATGAAATCAGGATAAATTAAACAATGCCACAAAACCACAGAATCAAATCAAATCAAATCAGCCCATACTGTATCTAAACTATACTGGGCATGTGCACCCCTCCCCACACACACGAAGGCTTCAATCCAGAGTTCATTGTGCTTAAGCCAAATGGAACAACAAGATAGTCATTACCAAATTAAGCTGCATTAATTTCAATAGAAATCTATTTGTTTGTTTGTTTGTTTGTTTATTTATTTAACATATTTTTATACCGCCCAAAATAAAATTCTCAAATAAACTACTAAATAAAATAAACTACCGCCCAGAATAAAATTCTCTGGGCAGTTTAGCAGTGATTAATTTTTTAGCAGTGATTAATTTTCTCCAGATTGGTGCTTTGTATGCTAAACATATCCAGAACATAAACATGTTCCTGATCATTTTAACAATGACTTCAATTCTATAAATAGCATTCTGTCTCTCCATTAAATATTTATTTATTTTTACATTTATATCCCACTTGTCCTCTGAGGAGCTCACAGCAGTGTACATGGTTCTGTTTATCCTCACAGCAACCCTGTGAGGTAGGTTAGGCTGAGAGATACATGGCCGGCCCAGAGTTTCATAGATGAATGGGGATTCAAACTCAGGTCTTCCCGGTCGTAGTCCAACACTCTAACCACTATGCTATGCTGGCTCAAATATGCTTGAAGATGTTTTGTGCTGGCTATAGACCAGGCCTGCTCAACTTCGGCCCTCCTGCAGATGTTGGCCTACAACTCCCATAATCCCTGGCTATTGGCCCCTGTGGGCTTATGGGAGTTGTAGTCCAAAAACAACTGGGGGGCTTAAGTTGAGCAGGCCTGCTATAGACACATTTATGATTTTATATATGCACAGTGGCTAACATCCAGACTAATGCTGCACTAGTGCAAACATGTTGCACTAGTACAGGGTTATTGCACTAGCTAGTTCCACTAAGCTGGGAGCTTGCATTCCAGACTAATGTTATACCAGTGCAATGGGATGGGTTTGTGTAAACTGGGGCATGTCTCCTGCTGCGGAACCACTTCCTCAGGCCATATATTTATTTATTTATTTATTTGATTTATATACCGCCCTTCCAAAATGGCTCAGGGCGGTTTACAATTAAAACAAGCCACACATGCCCAATGGCCATCTGCATGACCTGGCCATTGGGTATGCATGGCAGCCTCCAAAATGGCCACCACCACTGCAGAGAGGCCCCAAATGGGCCAGAAATGGCCCATAACGGGCCAAAAAGTACCAGAGAGTCTACCAATCATAGAAAGCCAGATAATGAGAGAGACAACAACAGAGCAGTAGAGCATTCTGCAGCAGAGCAGAGAGCAAGAAGCAGTTTGGGAGCAAGAAGGGCGGGGAGAAAGTCTGCCAATCATAGAAAGCCAGATAAGGAGAGACAAGAGGGAAAATAAAGAGAAAGACCCTTCCTCACTGTACTACTCCTAATGCCCCTAGTGGTCCCTGGGATGAAATCTGCCAAGAATCAATGCTCTTGGAGTTCCAGCTGCAGCATTTTAATGGGTGTGTATCTTTCTTTGTTTCATTAGCACAGCATGAGTCTGGATATCAACCAGTGTTGTTAAAAGTTATTCTGATATTGTTTTAAATTATTTTTCTGGCTTGTTAATCATTTTATAGCAGGGCTTTCTAAGTGTGTGAACTAGGGGTGTGCATGGTCTGGAGTCCCCCCCGGTCCGGCACGGGGGGGACTGTTACTTTAAGGGGGGGTGGTAGTACTTAACACCCCCCCCGCCGCTCTTCCCCCTCCAGCGCTGGGTCCTTTGAAAAATCTTCTTGGGGTGGCAGAGTTCCTCCCTGCCGCCCCTGCCCCCGTCATTGTTCCTAAAGCGTTAAAGAGATGAGCGCTAGCAGCACGCATGCGCCCTGCGCGGAGCGTGCACTCATCTCTGACGCACCGCTAGCGCTCGTCTCTTTAACCCTTTAGGAACAACGACGGGGGCAGGGGTGGCAGGGAGGAACTCTGCCACCCCAAGAAGATTTTTCAAAGGACCAACGCCGGAGGGGGAAGAGCAGCAGGGGGGGGAGTACTACCCACCCCCTTAAAGCTACATGCCCCCGCCCTCCCAAACCTCTGGACCGCCGGACCTCTGAACCGGTCCGGTGGTCTTTTAAATTGTGCCCAGACCGAACCGTGCACACTCCTAGTGTGAACATTGACTACATTTGCTCTCATAAGAACCACTAAAGTAGGTCATTATATTCTAGATGAGGAACTGGCTGGGCAGAGATTTCAACACAGACCTTCCTTCCCAATCCAGTTTTGTTTTTCATTCCCCAGCAGGCCTTTGGTTTAGTCAGTGGATGACTTTGGTCTGCCTCCTCCCTCTGTCTCCCCTGAAGCGAGGAGCAAAGGGCTACCATTCATTTCTATGAGAGTCAATAGGATAGTGATCCAGATTCTGAGGCCATGTGATCCAGATTCTGAGGCCCCCTACTAACTGGGCAAAGAGGTAGCTTTAACCGTGGTGATTCTCTTTATTTAGCAGGGGGAGAGTAACTGGCCCTATCCACCCCCAGCACAGTACCTCCAGTGACTGTTGCTGGTGTCTATCTTATGTTTCTTTTTAGAATGTGAGCCCTTTGGGGACAGGGTTCCATCTTATTTGTTTGTTATTTCTCTGTGTAAACCGCCCTGAGCCATTTTTGGAAGGGTGGTATAGAAATCGATTTATTATTATTATTATTATTATTATTATTATTATTATTATAATATAATGTGCTTTGGCTAGAGGTATATATACATTGAACCAAGCCCTGAGACAGTTTCCAAGCTATTCTGCTTTCCCAGAGGGTGGCAGATTCCATGCAAGATAAAGAAATCTATTGCCACTTCAATTTAATCACTCTGAGGATAGCTTGCCCACCAAAGGCAAGGGTAAAGTTATGTAAATGTGTTGGACATGTTGAATAGAACTGCTGGGCTGACTATCCCAACAACAGGATTCCTCCCTCCAGGTGTCTAGATTATACATTTCCAATGTTGATGCACTCATTTCCCTGAGTCTTTGTTTGCCACTTTGAATCCCCCTTGGTATGTTTCCCAGACTATGGGAAACACCTATACCAGGCAACAGTGATATATAGGAAGATGTTGAAAGGTATCATCTCATACTGCACAGGAGGAAGCAATGGCAAACCCCTCCTGTACTCTGCCAAAGACAACCACAGGGCTCTGTGGTTGCCAGGAGTCGACACCAACTCGACAGCACACTTTACTTTTGCCAGCTAAGTTGTTAATTCAAAAACAGATAAGGAAATGGCTCCTCTGTTATCTCTTGTGAAAAGGGAGGTTATCTTCCCTGATTGTTTCTCCTTTTGAAATGGAGTCTGCTCACCGGCTACTGCCTTCTCTCTGAAACAGAGAGGTGTGGGTGTCTCATTCTGTCTCCACTATTCTGACCTAGGGTATGTTGCCCCACACTTTGCTCACGCTGAGCGACCAGCTGTGAGTCTTGCCAAACACAGGCAGGCGAAAGGTTCAGTTTCAGGCTGTAGAGCTTTCCAACATAATATAGATAGAGGGGTGCTCTCTGGGCACTCCTCTCTACCCCAAAATTGGGCTGTCTGGCAACATTACATGTTGACATAATTAGGCTTCTAATGATCATGCTTTATTGCTAATTTATAGGTTGTGTTAAATATCAGACTTGATACATGAAGTTTGTTAATTCTTAAGATGTTAGTAGACCCATAGGAGATATCAGAAGATGCTGAATTTACTAGTATGTCTCAAGGCTGAGGGCCAAACTAAATGATGCATTGACTGCATGATTGAGACATGTGCTGCTTGATATTTTTTTTTAATGGGAATAGAATGTTCAAGGGGCCAAGTCCAGATCAGGATTGTGGGGAAGTGGGCTTTAATCCTCCACTCCCATTGACATCCTGATCCACACTGAGGCCCTATGCTGCTAGTTGCTCTAGGAGGAAAGCTCCCACTGGCATCAATGGGAACCTTCCTTCTATAGCAAATAGCAGCAGTAGATGCCCTCAGTCTAGTCCAGGTCTGCACAACATACGGCCTGTGGGCCACATGTGCCCCGCAATGCCTTTTTTCCTGGCCTGCCACTCCCAAGCCCTCCACGGAGCTTGTTTTCCCCCACCCACCTGCCTTTCCGGCAGCTACGGCTGCCTTAACCGGCTGAGCCCTACATGGAGCTCACCTCCCCCCTACCTGCCTGCTGCCTTTCTCTTCACCGGCCGAGCCCTCCATGTGGCCCGCTTCCCCCTGCCCGCTTTCCTCTCTGGCAGCTCTGGCTGCCTTTATTGCCCAAACCGAGGAAGCTTCAACCTTCGCTCCGAGCACGTCGGCTGCTGCTGGGGCAGGAGCTTCCTGGCAACAAGGGCGCACGCGTGCTCAGAGGCAACAAGGGTGCATGCGTGCTCTGAATGCACCCTCATTGCCAGGAAGCTCCTGCCTCAGCAGCAGCCAAGGTGCTCAGAGCGAAGGTTGAAAGTTCCTCGGCTTGGGCAATAAAGGCAGCTAGAGCTCCAGAGAGGAGAGCGGGTGGGGGGAAGTGGGCCCCATAGAGGGCTCAGCCGGTGAAGAGAAAAGCAGCGGGGGGGGGGGAGCTCCGTGGAGGCCTCGGCCGGTGAACGCAGCCGTAGCTGCTGGAAAGGCAGATAGGTGGGCAGGGGAAAGGGCTTGGGAGACTTAATTACTGCAATGCGCCCTACAGATTTACAAATTTGCTGTCAATATTGTCTTGTATCTTGTTAATAAAAATATGATTTGTGAACTGAAAGGCTGCAAGCATTCAGGCGATTTATTTTCATGAATGGGGGAGGACATTCACCACTTTGGGAGTTGCTTCTCATTCCTCACTTCCTTTCCCCTCCATATCCACCTCCTGCTTCTTTTTCCCTCCACCTTCCGAGACCCTCCTACATTCAGGGCAGCCAGAGTCAGCCACCAATCAAGCTCTCTCCTCCGCCTCCCCTGCCTTCTCTTGCATCCTGCACCCCTCCATCTCTCTCGCTAAGTCTGCCCCATTATTTCTCAAGCCAAGCCTGGAATTTTAAAAACAACAACATGGAGGCTCATGGCAGGGTAAGGCAAGCGGCAAGCAGCATGAGGTGCGGTGGGGTGGGGTGGCTCTTTCCATCAGTTTCTTTTTAAACTTTCTCTCTCTCTCCCCAAGTCTGCCTCATTCTCTTTCTCAAGTCAAGTTTGCCCCATTCTCTCTCTCTCTCTCTCCCCCAAGCCAAGCCTGCTCCATTCTTTCCCTGTCTCCCTTCTCTCTTTCCCTCTTATAAAAGCCTGTGTGGTGAAGGATCAAAGTGTAACCTTCTTATCAAAATTAAAAGAAAAACTTCTCTAATTTTTTTTTTCTTGGAAGTGCTCCATGTTAAGTGTGATGATTTGGCAGAGGTGGCAAGGAAGAACGATGCATTTTATTGTTATGTATTTTGTACAGATTGTATTGTATTTATTTTATTAGAATTTTTAATTCAATTCATTTTAATTTAAATTAATCATGCCCTGCCAGAACTTCAAATTTTGATTAAATTCATTTTAATTAATTTCACTTTAATCTGATTTAATTAATATTAAGTGTTACTTTGATAATCAGCACCCTAAAAATTGACCTCGGCCCCCGTGAGCCAAGTCACAGTCAGTTTTGGCCCACCAGGTCATTTGAGTTGTGCAGGCCTGGTCTAGATCAATCAGTCTTCATTATGGTCCAGCAAATATCCCAGTCTAGATCAGGACTGTGGCCGGGCAAAGGATTGAATTTCCTTCTCCCTTCCATGGTCTTGATCTACCTGTAGATCTCTCCCATGTGTACAAAAATAGGTCCCTTAGAGTCACAAAGCCTTCAGGGATATAATTCTGGGAGTCACAGTTGATTTCAGAGGGAAGGGGAATTCGACTAAAGTTGTTAGTTGCATGCATTCTTTATTTTGTATTGTTGACCTTTATTTCTGTCATTTACAGTAAATGGCAACACTTAACATGGCATGGATCTAAATTCATGAAAAGTATCATTGTTGAAGCAAATATTTCTGACATACAGAAAAACTGAGAACTGATGCATGATGGGAAGGACCCAGTTCTAATCTTTCCTCAGCCATGAACACATGAAGTGACCTCAGACAAGCCACAGTTCCTTTGGTCTCTACACTAGGAGGGTTTGGTCTGCCTGACATGGATTGTGCAATGACTGCCGAAATAATCTTTGTGGAATACATTTAATACCTGAAATAGGCTACGTAAGTGCATCAGCAAAATTCCCAAAGCACTGTGACTTTAATGAAAGACATTTTCCCCCTTCAGTTTTATAATTTACCCAAAATTACTAGTATTTGCCAAGACAAGACAGGAAATATCCAGAATGATGAAGAGATTTAGTTGTTTTGCAAATGTGTTTGAATCTGCTTGAAAGCATTAAAAGAATTATCTTTTGGCAGCATTTTAGGCACTAAGGAGAACCCTTCCCCCATGCAGGATAGAACTTTGTGCCCATCACTGGTGGGAAGGGACAGATGCATGGTACATTGTGGAAAAACAAAAGCCGATGGAAATTGTGAGCAGCTCCAGCATTAAACCTGACTCCTGCAGTTGTGACTGAGAAAGAGTTCTCCCCTAGGAGGCTTTACACACAGGGCTTCTACCCCAAATCTCCTTCGGGAGAGAGTGTGTGTGTTCACAGACCAGCCAAACCCACCCCGAAGTCCCTTTGAGATCCTTGGATCCACTCCACACACAAGTCGGGCTTTGTCTTGTGAATTCTAGCTTATCTCGAGGTATTTCCGGGTTTCTAAAATGCTGCTTTTAAGCTACTTTTTCTGAAAACGCCAGAGCAAATAGGGAGAGGCATTGACGTAGAATTGTAAGCATGATAAGAGGGATACTCTCTTTAGAAATGCAGATATAGCTCTTTAGTAATCTCTCCCCGCCACCCAACTAGAAGGAAAACACGGAGGCCTGCCATGTGAACTTGCATCAAAAGCAAAATAGAGAGCAGAGGGGAGGGGCTGTTTCCCTCAATGCGGCGAGTGTACTTCGAAGTGGCTTCGCTCAACATGTACCCCGCAGCAAGAAGCCATGTGCAAATAACTCCCAGGGAAGGCTAGCTTGTGCTCAAGAAGGTTTTTTCTTTTCCTCATAATGTGTGGCTTGGTTTGTGGCCATTAATAACTGGGTTCTATCATTTTTTCAGAAATTGGTCGTCTTGCTTACTCCTGCTTTCTGATCATGACAGAATATGGTGTAGATTTTGTGGGTTCCTCTGTAAGCTGTTGTGTGATGTTTCCCCCCCATATGTAAATATCTCAATAACATGTTTTTGTCAAAAGAGGTATAAATTACAACAATAATGACTGACATCTTATCCAGTCCCTGCTGCAACAGCATTTTATTGTAAGATCTGGTGAATCTTTTGTCAGGATGTCACCCACCAAAAATAATAAAGTGGTCCTGAGGGAAGGTGACGTCAGTAAAAATCACACACACCCCTTCAACTTGGGGTGTTTGTCCAAATGTTTGTCAGGAATGGAACAGCTGCATGCATGCTACTTTTGCTCAACAGGTGCAGCATTAGTCAGGATGTTGGCCATTAATAATATATGGGCTTGGGAGACCTTCTTAAAGCCTTATGGATGTAACATAAATGAATGTAATGTCTAGTCAATCCCTGCACTTACAAGTAAGACCAGTGTTTATATTAGAGTTGCCATGTGGAAGCCACTGGAAACATTGCTGGTGTAGAGCCCAGGGCAGTAGGGAAATGACTTGATTATCAGGCCAGAGTTTGCCAGCTCTCATCCCCTCTGATATGTTTCCCAGACTATGGGAAACACCTATATCAAGCAGCTGTGATATAGGAAGATGTTAAAAGGCATCATCTCATACTGTCCAGGAGATGGCAATGGAAAACCCCTCCTGTATTCTACCAAAGACAACCACAGGGCTCTGTGGTCACCAGGAGTCGACACCGACTCGACGGCACACTTTTCCTTTAGATCCCATCAGCGTTATCATGGTGGCTCACACAGGACGTGATTCTCAAAACACTTCAGCTACTATTACATAGCAATGTTTCCAGGTGGCCAGCCATGTGGCAGCAGCTGTAATATTAGAATTGTTCTTATTTAAACAGAGTCACTGTGATCTGAGTACTTTTATCTATATGGCAAGCACTAATTCTTGAAAGCCTTATTCAAATAAATGTTATTTATTTATTTGTCTTAGCCAAGATCTGTGTTGTTATGGAGTTGCTATGGGAACTTATGTAATTGGCTATTTCAGTTGCCATGATACCTCACTTAAAAAAAAAAAAAAAACACCCATATTTTTAATCTTCAGTAAGATTCCCCCTCCCCCCCGCCAACATTATCCTGCCTTTTTTTTTCCTTCATGGGATCTGGTGTTTTTCAGCCACTGTTCCCATTCTTGCTGGCAGCCATTCTGTTCAGTCCAGACAACACCAGTGATGGGAATTATTCATAATAATAATATCACTTCTTCTAAATGTTGCATAACAGGCAATGTTCAATGATTATGCAAATATGAAAAAAATCAAGAAAAATATACTAAAGAAAAAAGTTCTTTAGAAATGAGAGGAAAAGTTATACTTCTTTAAAAAAGAATAAGCTGTCCTTCACAGAGAATTGGTAGATTCTCTACCAGGCAAAAGTGATGTGTCTGTCAAAACCTAAGCAATAGAATAGGTATCTGCAAAAGACATTGTTATGCACTGAAGAAAATATACATTAATCTATGGAATTAATCTATGGAATTCTCTACCACGGGATGTGGTAATGACCACTAACTTGGATGGCTTTAAAAGGGGCTTAGCTAAATTCCTGGAGGACAGGTCTAGATTCCTGGAGGACAGCCCAGAGCTGTGTACTACGTACTTGAGTTTCTCTTTCACAACAACCCTGTGAAGTAGGTTAGGCACTTAGCTGGCCTCCACACATGTGTGGAGATCATTTGCTGACCACGCAAATGGCCTCCGCCACCTGAGTGGTGGAGCTGATCTCTGCAGGGGGTGCTGGGTGCCACGCCACTGCTCACAACAGCTTTCAGGTGCGTTGGGAGGAGAGTTAAGCACCTAGTAATTTAGAGTTAAAGGTGCCTCCTGCTGCCCTCCCCCCAGCGGTACCTGCACCAGACTCTGCTGCTACCTAGTATAACTAGCAGGGGTGTATTAAGCCTTTTGCCACCCGTAGGTGGTCAAGGATTTGCTGCCCTCCCACCACAGTGAGAGTAGGGGTGGCAAGGGGGAAGTCCCCCCCTTTTTCTTCTAAAAGTGGCCACAGTGGCAGGATGGCGGGCAGCGAAGGCCCTACAGAGGTGGCTGTTGGAAGCTGGTGATGAGAGGAATGTCCCCCTTTTACAGTAAAACGCCGCTGCCTGTGCGGCAGAATGGGGTGGCAGCAGCTGCAGCAGGCAGGGTTGTGTGTGGGTGGGTGGGCGGAAGGTTCCCGTTTACCTTCAAGCAGCATCCACTGCTTCCGCGTGGAGGAGCGGCGAGGGGGAGCCCCTTCCAGCTCCCCTCCCTCCCAAATGAGTCCATGCCCCCGTCGCAAACCATTTTGGACGTTTCTCCATGTGTGGCATTTTAATGTAAAAGGCAGCTTGGAGAAGAAAAAAGGAGGGACTTCCCCCCTCGCCATCTCCGCTGCTGTCCAGGCAGGCAGCGCCCTGTGCCCGGCATGATTTGGTAGGCGGGCGGGCCCGCTAGGCGTTCTTGCCGTTGCCACTAAGCAGTGGCAGTTTTAAAAGCTTTTTGCTGCTCCCCCATGATTTGCATGGTAGGCAATTGCCTCTATTGCCTATGAGATACTCCGCCTATGATTACTCGGCTGCCGTGAGGATAGATTGAGAGAGCCTCAGTACAGTCAGCTCCTTAACAAACTGGGGGCCAGTTAGACTCAAACCAGCTTGTGGTCCAGCGTTCCGGATTGAATTTGATCCGAACCACCGGAACCTGTTATGTACACACCCCTACTACAGGGGCTGCCGTGGTGGATGTGCCACTCTGCAAAGCCCACTATAGAATCCTGACACTGGAGCTGCTTCAGCAGGCTCGGCCCACCACCTGGTTCTTCGTGGCCAATCAGAGGACAGCTGCAGATACAATGAGGCATTCTAGTCTGTTGGTGGCACAAAGCATACTGGGAAGGCTTTGCAAGGCCTTCAGAGGACCTACTGTGTTCCCGGCTCCCAGTTTCGGCAATGGACCTGGCTTACTCCTGAGATTGCTAACCCAAACAGAGGTTCCGCTTGTGTGTTGCTACTACGGTAGGTGCTCCCTGATTCTCCAACCCTCCTGCATATGGTTGTGCAAAGTGCCTTATAGCAGGGGTGGGCAATCTTGGCCTTCCAGCTGCTGTTGAACTACAACTGCCATCATCCCCAGCCACAATGATGGCAGTTGGAGTTCAACCATAGCTGGGCGAGGGGATGGTAAGACTGCTCACCCCTGCACTATGGTCTAATAATTACAAATCAGAAATGTATCAATCATTAAACTGTAGGCGTGCAAATGAAACAATATGAGCCATCCGCAACATTCAATGGCAGAAGTATGCAAGCCACTATATTTAATTTATTAATTAAGTTTTTATGTGGCTACATCCGTTATCTCAAACCAGAGCACAGTACTTAGCAAATTAGCAATCACTAATTTTATATTCTAACTTAAGTAAGATAATTAATCACAATTTTGGGTAAGGTTTGATAAATATATTCCATTCTATGCATTGTGCAAGAAAAAATTGGACAGATAAGTAGGAAGGACATCCTATCTTTGATCAGGAGTTTGAACTATAGATTACCCATTTGATCCCTTCGAGACACACTCATTTAAAAAAATAAATAAATATTTCAACAACTGATGGTACTCCTACAACCCTCCTATTTATGTCGTGACTGTGGCCTTGTTGAGACAAACATGCTCACTGAAAACACTAAGACTTCTTGCTTAGGTGTTTGTTCCGCGTCTTGCACATTCGGGCACCAATTATGATAAAATCCACAGCTCATCCCAGAAAACAAAACATGTTAATAACATTTAAGAGTTAAGGACCCATTAACAACAACTCAATCATTTGTTTTTACTTTTACTTCAGTTACTATATCAGAAAAACACTAAGAATAAAGTTTGATTTAGATACTTGCTCAGTTTTCACTCTTGAATGGGTTTGAGAGAAAAGAAGGGCTTTTGAAGGCATGACCCCCCCCTAGTTATTTAAGCTTGTGTTCACAGTGATTTCCTGCACTCCTTCGCCCTTTCTGCTGCTCTTCCACTGAGTGATTCTATAGCGAACAATGGGTTACATAGCAAATGTGATGACATCACAGTGCTATGTGGCCAATCACATTTGACTTTGGGGCAATGTTTCTGAGGGTAAACAAAACCAATGCTTTCCCCTCAATTTAAACAGGTGTAAATTGGGCAGCGGGGAAATGACTTGACTAGCAAGTCAGAGGTTCCGGTTCGAATCCCCGCTGCTATGTTTCCCAGATTATGGGAAACACCTATATCAGGCAGTAGCGATATAGGATGATGTTGAAAATCATCATCTCATATTTTGTGCAATGAGGCAATGGTAAACCCTTCCTGTATCCTACCAAAGACAACCACAGGGCTCTGTGGTCTCCAGGAGTCGACACCGACTCGACAGCACACATTACCTTTAGATTGGGAATGGCTCAATTGTGAGGCAAGTGCATTGTGCCTCAGCCTTGTTTCCTTGGGAATGGGGGCACGTTCCCTTTCCCCCTATGAACAGCTTTACATCTTGTTGAGCCCCCAACAATTGTCAAGAGGGGACATTTCTCAGAGGGGAGAGTATGCAAGTGTTTTTGAAAGTACTCTCCCTTTGAGCTCAGTTCTGTTTGGGATAACACCTGACCCTTCTTACTGGAAAACATTAATACATAGCATTTAGAATAATGATTCCCATGTACACAAATAACTGGCTATATTGTTAATAAGTAAATAATGCTTGCACCCCCCCCAGTTGATAATTGTTTCATAGCATGAGCCTGTGAAAACCCAGTCAGACCTTTCACTTAAACTGAATATACCAAAGTCATCTCTACTTCAGCCCTCAGTTCACCCAGTGGGTTGTAATTTCAGAATAAATGGTTGTACTTGTCAAACGGTGACAAACCACTATGTCTGCGTTGACATAGAAGCTGGTACAGCACAGTTCGTACATTTGGAACGTTATCTCAGAAAGACTTGGGAACAATTCTGCAATAGGCTCAGCTGCCAAAAGTGTATTCCAATAAGGAAAAAAAAGCAGAACCATTTAGATCATTTTCAGCTTTTTACGAACTCCAGAGATCTAAGCAGATATTAGAATGAATTAATCTAAATGAAGTACAGAGGGTATTGAAATGAGTAAAACATTGGTTATTATAGATGTATGGAACGGAGAATTTGAAGTAGAGTAAGGCATATGTAGCAAATTGTATTTTATGTTTAATCCAGTGGAAATATGGCCTCTTCCACCCTTTCCCCTTCATGTGGGTATATACATGGAAATAAATCAATGAACTCTTGGTTCCGCTTGGTCCTCTCCCCTAAATAAAGTTATGTACATATCAGAGCAGTGCATACAATTGCAACGTTAATTGTACCCAATTCAATTTAATCCACACCATATGGTTTTTTACAATATATTGAGGTCTTTCACACAACTTTGCTGGGGAGGGCAGGCGGGCTGTAGGGAAGACAGAAGCTTGCCTGGCTTCCCCAGGAGATGAGTGGCTGCTGTCCTCCCCTCTGCTGCACCACACACCCACATGAGCGGCAGTCTAGTGAAGGGAAATGCAGCAAGTGGGAGGACTTCCCCCTCCCACATCCCAGGGTGCCCCGGGGCATGAGCACGGCTGTTCCTCCCCCCACCCCAGCTTGCTACTGGAAATGGTGGCAGACTGGTCGGTTAGTTGTTTAACCCTGCAGCAATCACCCAGATGATTGCTGGCCAAGGTTAAGCAAACCCATAGGTTTACTTAGCATCTGTAAATGCCTGGTTAAAAAGTGGGTCTGGGCATGGGTGCAGTGCTGAGAGTGCAGCACTCGCTCCCAGCACAGCCCATCCCAGGTTGGATTGCCCTAGCTTGGGTTAGACTGTGTGAATGAATACCCTTATTGTCTTTGATACAGATGTGCACGGAACCAGTTTGGAGGCCCTTTATGGGCCTTCGAACTGGTTCAAATGACTGGTGGTTCTGTTGGTTCAAAGGCAGGGGGCGTACCTTTAAAGGTGGGGGAGGGTGCCCTTACCCCTCCCACTACTTTCCGCCCATTTGTGCTCTATTTTAAAAGTCTCTGTTGGTGCTGCAGCATACCTGCCACCCTGGTGCCCTTGGCCGGAAGTAAAAGGATGTACCTGGCACACGTGTGTATGCCGCACTTGCTCGCATGCATGCCCGACATATGTACATCATGATTGCTTGCACACCTGCCCAACGCTTGTGCGAGCACGACGTGCGCTCTTGCCTGGTGTGCGCACTTACCTGGTGTGTGCATGCGCCTGGCATGCGCACGCAAGCCAGGTACTTCCTTTTACTTCTGGCCAAGGAGGACACCAGGGAGGCAGGGAGGCACGCTGCCACGCCAACGGAGACTTTTTAAATAGAACGTCGGGGGGAGAATGCAGTGGGAGGGGTAAGGGCCCTCCCGCACCCTTAAAGGTATGCCCCCCGCCTTTGAACCACCCCACCGGTTCCGTGCAAATTCCTAGTCTTTGATACAGAATTACTATTGGTACTGATACAATATTTTCTGTATTGTATGTTATAATTAGGCCACCTAATGGTGCAAAGAGTAAGTAACCTGCCTAGGGAGCAAGAGGTTGCTGGTTTGAAACTCTGCTGGTATGTTTCCCAGACTATGGGAAACACCTATATCGGGCAGCAGTGATATAGGAAGATGCTGAAAGGCATCATCGACTCATACTGAACGGGAGATGGCAATGGTAAACCCCTCCGGCAGGCGCAGGCCGTGAACGCGCCTCCGAGGGGGACGGCGGGCGGCTTCTTTAAGTGTAAACAGAGCTGGTGCTCTGTGCCGCCCAGCAGCCCCCGCGGCAGGGAATCGCCTCAGCCACTCACCTAGCCGCTGGCGGGGGCTCGCCTCCATGGGAGCCAGGTAAGTGGCAGAGGAGATTCCCCGCCACAGGGGCTGCTGGGCAGTATGGAGCACCGGCTCCGTTTACACTTAAAGAAGCTGCCCCCCACCCCGGAGGCGCGTTCATGGCTTGCGCCTGCCCTCCGGTATTCTACCAAAGAAAACCACAGGACACCGACTCAATGGCACAACTTTTACCTTTATGTTATAATTAGGTCCTAAAATTCCTTCCTTGCTTTCCTTACCATTTATTTGTTATTATTTAAACTCTTTGAACAAAAAATTTCTATCATTCGAGTAAGGCTTGTAATAGGACCCTCTTCCTTTTTATATAGTTTTCCTGACCAATGTGACATCTTTTTGGATGTGTTCACCGTTCTCTCTCTGCTGTGGTACAGCAGTGGGACTAAGTTGCCTCAGAATTCATTGTTTACACAACTGATCAGTAGAAGAGGTCCAAGGGCCTGAATATATCTGGTATAATGAGATGAATTCCCAATATCTTTAATATAGGTGTAATTATGTGCAACAGTTTTTAATATTAAGCCCCGAAACCATATACATAAGGTGAATTGCCAGTGCTTTTGAACATATTCTAATCCATTTCTATTAAATGCATAATGTGAAGATCCCATTTCCAGCCCTGTACATTAACACATACTTTAGTATAACCACCAGTACATTGCTTTTACCCTTTTGCCCAATCAGAGGGAAAAATCTGTCAAGTCATGAACAGAATAAATAGGATGGTGTGTGCATTAATTTTATTGCAATTGCTTAATAGCTGGCCTTTACAATAACACCAAGCTGATGTTTAACCTTGGAACACTGGTAGCGTTTTAAATAACTTTGGAATTGAAATTCATGTATGAACCTTTTAAAATGCTTGATATTTATTGTTGTGCATTCTTGAACAAACCGGCATATGGCCAATTTGGTGCGTGCGGAGGGGTATCTTTAAGGATCAGGGAGGGTGCTTCACACACACACATCCCCGTGCGTTTCCCCTGCTGACACTGTCTTTAATATCACTGGTACAGGGCAGCAGCATACCTCCTTGCCACCCTGGTCAGTGTCAAACTGGAAGTTTCACGGACCATCTGCTGGTTTGTGCACATCCCCAGTGAGAACTAGGCCAGTCAGCCAGATATAGACGTCAGCAAATCAGTATGGAAAGTGAAACAAAGTGACTAAGGTGGGAAATACCAATTGATAGGGACACAATGAGCAAAAAGGAAGCACATGCATGAGTGCATGGATAAAATATTTCCTCTTGGTAAACTTGTTTAGGAAATATGTAGATGTTTCTGTGTGCATTTATGGCATGCATAATGATAAGCATGCTTAGTTGACAGAATGTGGAAGAGTGGGCATGTCCTTAGCCTAAGACTAAAGAAGAAAGAACAGGAGTGAAACTCTTCTGCCTGCAGTTTATTGAAATCAACAGAACTGTTCTTAAGTTCAAGAATGCACAACAATGCATTCAAGAATGCACAATAAAAGCGCCCTCCCCGGTCCTTAAAGGTAACCTCCACACATCGAACTGGCCAAACCACCAGACCTTCGAACTGCTTCGGTAGTCCACAAAAAACCTGCTTTGGCAGTCCACAAAAGGACTGAAAAACCAATTTGTGCACATTCCTAGTTCTCATTTGTTCAATGGACTCCACACTGTCGTTACAGGAGTCTCCTGTCTTCAATGGCAGCCTTGTAATTCAGGAAATTAGTATCAGGGAATTGAACCTTTACAAATTGGGGTTTCATAAGGGTCAGTTGGATTTGGTTTGGATTTAGTTCTGGTTCAGACAGACAACTTTAGAAAGCAGGTTGAGTAACTACTTTGAACTAGTTTTGAACCATTTTATATACACATTAGAATCTAATGATTAGCTATTAGGCTTGTGCATGATCAGAAATATTATATTGGATCCAACCTGATCTGAACAGTGAGACAGCTGTGAAGAAGGCTAATTCCATGCTAGGAATCATTGGGAAGGGGATTGAAAATAAAAAAGCTAATATTATAATGCCCTTATACAAATCTATGGTGCAGCCACATCTGGAGTACTGAGTACAGCTTTGGTCACCGTATTTTAAGAAGGATGTTGTAGAACTGGAAAAGATGCAGAAGAGGGCAACCAAAATGATCAAGGGCCTGGATAACCTTCCTTATGAGCCTAGGCTACAGCATCTGGGGCTCTTTTCCTTGGAAAAGGGGCTACTAAGGGGAGGCATGATCAAGGTGTATAAAATTATGCATGGAGTGGAGAGGGTGGACAGAGAGAACTTTCTCTTTCTCTCTCACAACACTAGAACCAGGGGTCACTCCATGTAACTGAAGGCTGGGAAATTTAGGACTGACAAGAGGAAGTACTTTTCACACAGTGCACAATTAATCTATGGAGTTCTTTGCCATGGGATGTGGTGATGGCCACCAGCTTGGATGGCTTTAAAAGGGGTTTAGACAGATTCATGGAGGACAGGTCTATCAATGGTCACTAGTCTGATGGCTGTGGGCCATCTCCAGCCTCAGAGGCACGATGCCTCTCAATACCAGTTGCAGGGGAGCAACAGCAGGAGAGAGGGCATGACATACCTCTTGCCTGTGGGCTTCTCAGAAGCATCTGGTGGGCCACTGTGAGAAACAGGATGCTGGACTAGATGGGCCTTGTGCCTGATCCAGCAGGGCTTTTCTTATAAACTGATAGATATTGGTATTGGCTCTTCTGACCCTTCAGAATATCAGTATCGATACCAGATTTTCCAATCTGAAATCTGATAATTATTGGTAAAAATCCCTGTAGAAGTCTATGGGGAATTTTTTTAAAAATCGGTTCCCCCCTCCAAAAATAAAAAAGAAGAAGAAAAGGGCTGGGGAGAGAGCTCTGAACTTTGTCACATACATTGTGGAAAATGGTGGGACTCTACTTAATTTTGAATACATTGGCCCATCCATTCATTTTTAATTCATTTTTGAAAGTTCTCTCTTTAGGTGCAGATACAATGACATGTTGCTTAAATATTACCATTGTTTACATGAGTTAAATTTGTTGTTGTGCTGAGTTTTGTACAAAACATATAGTGAAAGAAAATTAAATGTTGATATTTCATTTATATTATTGCATAACTCAAATGAAAAAATTCTACTCTGCCACAAAATACATACGGAAAATAATGGGAACAATATATTCTGCATGATTTGCCAATCTGTGATTTTTATTGTTGTTGCTCTTTTGTCTTCACTGGGGTTGAGTAAGGACAAAAGAGTACCATCTGGTGCCATATGTTTCTTTTTCATTTAAAAAGCAATTTGAAAATTAAAGGAGAAATGCTATTTAAAACAAACCTAGCACCATCAATGGCTTCTACATGAGTGTTCCATGATCAATCTAGGCTGCAAGATGAAGTCCTTAATGAAATAAAACTTAACCCTCAAGATGATATTCTGGACAGGAGCGTAGCTAGTGGAGAGGGAGCCCGTGTTCATCCATCTCTCTGGCGGCCCCCCAGAGTGAGGGAGATATTGAAGAAAATAGGGAGGGGTGGAGCTGGAAGGCCCTTAGGAGCTGGGGGCCCGTGTTCTTTGAACCTTTTTGGTCAATTATAGCTACGCTCCTGATTCTGGAACAAACATTCCCCCCACACCTATCCCATCTCCCTCTCCATCCAGCTCAATGTCATGTAATAGTTCTTTGTAATTGCTGCCCAAAGCTGTTGGGAATCTGAGACACAAGAAGGTTGGAGGTACACTTTGAGAGAGGGCTCCACCACAAGGCCTACTTTCATGGCAGCCCCATGCTGCTGCTGCCATCACTTGACCACCGCTGCTGGTCTACATTTGATGGGCTGTGCTACTCCACACTGGCCACACACCCTGTTCCGGTGTTAGAAGCTTGCCAATGTAGGGAATGTGGCCAGCATTGGGACATGGATCATGTGCAGCCTATTGGCATCTCCGGTGAGCACTTTGTTAATTAACTGGGTACTTCCTTCCTTCCTCTCATTCCAAGGAAGAGGAAGAAAGCATCTAGCTGGTGAATAAATGCTCACAGACGGAGAGAGGTTGACAAACCATGTGTCCATTCATCAATGCCAGCCATGCCCCCTTCATCAGCATATTCCTGATGCCAATGCAGGGATGTTCCACATGTCACCATCTACCAGTTGTCAAGCACTTTGTTTGCTGGCTGGGTGACCTGGAGTGAGGGGGTGCCCTGGGAGTTCCCACCCAGACAATGCCCAGGTAGCCCCTGGATATGGGCAGCTGGGGTTAGTTCAATGTGGCTATGCCACTGTTGGGAATGATGCCATTCAAGAGGCTACTGGCTATATATATAATATTCTGAAAGAGCAATATGGCCATCTCCTTTTGTTAAGGAGATTCCAGTAAATAGTTCTGGCTGACAACTTGACAATACTAAAGTGGTTTCTTAATAGCTCTGTTAATGACTTTGAAGTATACTAAACAAGGATGCACAATGGGGAACCCTGTGTCACTTTTCTCCTGCCTCATGGCAGAGGTTGATGGGAAAATGCAAGATTACCTCACACACACACATCCTGCTTCCCGTCCCCTGGAAGTATGTGTGAATAAGTAAAAGTAACTGCAAGTTGTTTCTAACAGAGGCAGACTGAGAGAGGTATGTATTTATTTTCTGGTCAGTGGCCATAATAATGACGATGACGACGACAACAACAACAAGAGGATTTTGAGACTCTAGAAGATGCATGAGCTATGTGATGCAGAGTTTGGGCTCTCTGATCTAAGCTGTTGACTTTTAGATATGATCTGCTATAAATTTCATTCAGTGTTCAACCAGTATATTTGTGTAAATACACCAAATATTACAAAGATATGGCTGCAGTGATACTCCTTCCAAGGGAAACCAGGATCCAAGGTACACTGTGAACCTCTAGAACTTCCCACTTTTCAAGGAAGTGGTGCAATTGAAACAAGTGAGGAAGCATAACAATATGATTGCTAGGACAAGATCAAGAGCTGAATGAACAAACGCAAAATTCTGCTGAGAAATGCAATATGTAATTTCAACATGGTTTTAAGAGGATAAAAACACATTTTCTAGATTGTGCCCCATCTACATTGGTTTGCATACTGAAGGTTTAGATAGAACTGCATATTACATGTGTTGAGTTATTTCCATCTCACTTATAATATGTAGGAGCACTTACCTTTCGTTTTGGCATCATTGCATAGTACGTTTACATGCACCTTCCAGTAGTAGCCAATTATGTGGAGGAGGTGAAGAGATGCATAACATGAAGATATCAGGACATGGGTCAGTGGCTGGCATCCAGAGCAGCATTCCATGGGCACTCTGAACATCCGCTGCTAAGCAGCAGTAGCCCCTGCACCTTTTCTCCAAAGTGTGGCCACTTTTGCCCTCTTGCACAGGAGCGCAAATATTCTTTGGAGTTCGCCTACAATCCGGAAGTGCTCTGTTAGAGTAGAACACAAACATGTCTCTTGACCCTCAGTGACATGGTTCTCCTCTAACTAGGGGTCTGCACAAACTGGGCCGGTTCAATTGCAGACTGAATTGGAGGCGGTTTGGTCGGTGATTGAACCAAACTGAGTCTGGTCTGAGGCAGACCAGGTCGAACCAGTTCAGCAGTTCAATTGTGAGGATTCCCCTTTACAAGCAAAGGGGTGGGGAAATCCTTAAAAAGCCTTACCAGTCTGGCAGAAGCTGTACCGCTGCGCTGCTCCTAGAAGGCCCCTGGTGCTCCCCAGCAGCCTATCCACACAGCATGGCCCTGACAAAGTCCATGTCCAGAGTTGCGCTGCACAGGCGGGCTGAGGGCCTTCTAGAAGTGGCAGTACGGTCGCCACCAGACCAGTAAGGCTCTTTAGAAGCCTTCTTTTTAAGGATTCACCCACTCCTTTGCTTGCCCAAGCATAGCCTTTGAGCCAAGTAGACCTGGTTCAACCAATTGAACCGAATTGGCGGTGGTCCGACCAGACCGGTTCACGGACTGGCAGTTTGGTTTGAATACAGCTCAAATTCAAACTGAATTGCAATAAATGGCTCCACCCACACCCCTACTTCTAACAAAGTTCTTCCAGAGTGCAGGAGTTCTGAAATTTATGGGACTCTTGTGCAAAAATGCCTGTGCTTCATAGAGCAGGTGCCCCCTGATAGGGGCAAGCACTTTGTTAGGAGAGCTCCCATAATGCTGCTGTAGACGTTGGACAGGGGTTCTCAATATTATGGCAAGGGGGAATTAAAACATCATGGGATGCTGCAGCCCTGTGTCATGTGTTTGTAAAAAGTTCCCTGTTTACATTGTTCTTTAAGGAAATTATTGCTATTGCTACCAGTAAGAACAGAATAGTGCAACTACCACTCTGGGATAATTGTGGAAAAAGTCTATATCACACCATGATTTAGCCTAGTGAATTCACAATTGTTTTAAATTCTGGAATTGTTCAATTTATAGAAAGAAAAGCTTCTCATTCCCCAAATGCATATTTATAACCCCTAGCTGAACCTGCACAGAGCATCTTTGTGGCAGTATACTTCCCCCCTTTCTGCCCACCTCCCCGCCCCTTTTGCCCCAGTCTCCTCTCCCTCTTCTGCCCCAGTCTCCTTTCCCTTGCCTCCTTCTGCCCCAGTCTCCTCTCCCCACCCCCTTCTTCCCCAGTCTCCTCTCCCCCCTGCCCCCTTCTTCCTCAGTCTCCTCTTCCCCCCCACCCCTTCTGCCCCAGTCTCCTCTCCCCCTTCTGCCCCAGTCTCCTCTCCCCCTTCTGCCCCAGTCTCCTTGGCCCCCTGCCTTCTGGCCCATTCTCCTCTGCTTTCTCACCGCCGCCATTATTTATCTCCCACTCGCCCACTTGGCCGCAATTATTTCTCGCCCGCCTACTCCTCTCCCCCTATTCCCTTCTGCCCCAGTCTCATCCCCCCATCCCCTTCTCCCCCAGTCTCCTCTCCCCCCTGCCTCCTTCTTCCCCAGTCTCCTCTTTCCCCCGCCCCTTCTGTCCCAGTCTCCTCTTCCCCACCCCCTCCTGCCACAGTCTCCTCTCTCCCCACCCCCTTCTGCCCCAGTCTCCTCAACCCCTTGCCTTCTGGCCCATTCTCTTCTGCTTTCTTGCTGCCAGCGCCATTATTTATCTCCTGCTCGCCCACTCGGCTGCCATTATTTCTCGCCTGCCCGCTCCTCTCCCCCTGCCCCCTTCTGCCCCAGTCTCCTCAGCCCCCCCCGCCTTCTGGCCCATTCTCCTCTGCTTTCTCGCTGCTGCCACTACCATTATTTATCTCCCACCCACGCCGCTCCCAAAGCGGCTGTACTTCCCGTCGGGTGGCTTGAGGGCGACTACCTAGTGTCTCGCCGCCTTCAATGCCATTCCTTCCCAAGGCAATGGGTCTGGTTTCCTCCTTTCTTCCTCCTTTCACCCGACTCTGCTGATTCCCCTTCAATTTTGCTTCTTCCTCATCTCTCCCACCTGCCTCCCTTGCTGCTGTTCCCTCCCAAGGCAATGGTTGGAACTCTCTCAGGACCCCGCGAGAGTTCCAGCAGGCATCAAGACGCATCCCCACGCAGTTCCCTACACAGTTGGTGGTAAGAGAATTAAATATATAGATTCCAGCACTCTCCAATATCACTGACAATCATGTAATACAGGGATTCCAAACCTGTTGTACTCCAAATGTTGCTGCGGTTGAACTACAACTCCCATCATTTCCAGCTAGAGTTTGTTGTGGCTAGGGATGATAGGAGTTGTAGTGCAGCAACATCTGGAGTGCCACAAGTTGGGAACCCCTGATGTAATACAACCAGAGTGATACAGTGTTCAATACGAGACACTGAGGGTAAACCTTCTCAGCCACTAGGTTCACTGGGTAGCTTTGCATAAGTCTTTGACTCTCAAGACCCATTTCACAGGATTAATGTGAGGATAATATACTCTAAGTATACATACAGTTGGAGCCTAACTTTCCATGGAGTGCTGCTCCATTGCTGGAAGCTCCTTTTCGGAATGAAAGGAGGGTTCCAAAGGACACAATTCTATTTCCATTTTCAAAAGGAACTTCCAGTGGGAGAAAAGCACTCTTGAAAATTAGTATCCAGCTGGAATATCAGGCCCTTAGCCAACCTAAAGGTTTAGGGCAGGCACCAAAAATTAGTGGGGGGAGCTTCTCAGTCCTAAGGGCAACCAACGTCCAGTCATTTAAAAATTATTTGTTTGTAGAACATTTAGGGGGACCCAGGCCTGACCTAGCTCCAGCCCCAGATTCCGGTCTGCAGAATATGTATCTACATTCATAACCATGACAATATAATCATGGGGGACAGCATCCAGACAAATGAACAGCTGGTGCAGTAATGGTGATACAGGGGAGAGTGATTTTCATCACTCTCTCTTTCACTCTGAAGCCAACTATGACTCCCCAAACTATGTCCTGGAGGGTTGTGCAGCCCTCAGGACATATTTTTGGCAGGCTTAGTGGGCTTCAGAGCAAAGTAGAGATGGATGAAACACGCCCCTCCCTTGTAGCACCAGAGCAGCTGTACCAGATCTCTAGTCTGGACATCAGCTTCTGACTTCAATCTAGGGACTTGATAATATAATAGGACAAAAAAAAAAAAACAACCCCTTGAGACACATCTCTCTTTAATGCTAATAGAGAATGAAGGTGTCTCCCTTCATGTGAACGGAATTATATCCACAATGACTGTTCATGTAGGAGCTCTAAAGAATTCTTGGGGAATGCAAAGATGCAAAGATGTTTTGTTTTTGTTTTTTAAGCATGAGATTAAAATGGGTTTTTTATTCACTTGGTGTACTTCTTAGCTTCATGAAGAATCCATTAGGGATCTTCTTTCAAATACAGTTGAAGAGATGGTGACTGATTGCCTGTCAAATGTATGGATTGGCAAGGTGACAGGATGCAAGAGATGTTTCCCAAAGGAGAACATTTGTTTTAATGACATCAGAACTCATTGAACTTTTGTTAACAAAGGAGTAACTTTTGAAAGAAAGAAAAAGTTTTTGTAGCCGGAGATCCTCTGAAAGGCTAATCATAATATTGCTGAGGTAATTAATATCTCTTATTTGGAGAACATGACATAGATGTTGTGAAATACTTTCAAAAGTGCCTCATCTGAAGAAATCTTCTTCATCAATAAATATTCAATAATCCCCAGTCTTGAAGAATTTTGAAAGCTTTTAATTCAAATCTGGTTTGAGGAGGATTCCTTCCCATTTTAGAATGTTCACTTTGCCACAATGGAGGCTTCCCTCGCCACCACTTCAGATGAAGACTCTAGCCCAGTGGATGCCTTTGCACATAATGGCAAATTGCGGGTCCACCCACAGTGTGCCTCCATTCTCCCTGTGCACTCCCGGACAATCCAATATGCAGTCTGGGAGACTGCAAAGGGAGAGGCACAGGCTGTGAGTGCGGCATGAAGGGCAGCCGTGGCATTAGGAGAGGGGAAGGAACTTCCTGATCCTCAACCCCAGTTAGGATGTGGTAGAATTCGGATGGCATGTTGCTGCGTTCAAACCTGAGGTCTTGGTGGCAAAACTCCATTACAGACCTAAGGTACAAATTATGATTTGGGGGTTAAAACTGACCTGCAGTTTTCTGCACTTGGATTATCACAATGTTTAACCTTTGGCATGTTTACCTCCAGTTTGTCATTATGTGTGAAGGTGGCCTCTGTAAGTGGGAGTGAGGGGGAATGATTGACGGAGGCAGCAGATGGGATTTCCATTCCATTTGAGGCACTCTATGCAAGTACAGTGCCTCTTTTTCTTAGCATCTGAATAGGGCTAAAGTCTTAACTCGTTCAAAACCTGTTTACTTATCAAGCAATAACTTGGTAAGGACTCCTCTCTGTTCCAGCTTATTTGGAGAAATGATATTTCCCATGAGCCATATAAACAAGGGGAAGAGGAGCAAAGAGATTGGAAGGCATATAAAAAAAGGGAGGAAGAGCAAAGAAATGGGAAGGCAGGGCCTAGAACTGGCAGCCTTCCTGGTGCTCAAGCAGGCCTTTGCCCACCCACACAGGCTCTTGTACAGAATAACAAGGCCTCCGTGTGGAGGATTCTTGAAATGAAGCTGGACTCTTCTTGTGGTTTGTTGGCACTGCTGTTTATCCTTAAGGATAAAGGATAAGGACGTAGTGCATGGCCATTGTATGAGGAAATTCACCTGTGTGTTCTCTACTTGCTCTTTTGTTAGTGCAACACATTGATATTTGATGTTCAACCTCTTGCACAAGTCCATGTATATGCAAAGGGGAAGTTCTTGTGCAATATGCATGCAGGTAGTTCCTCTTTCATCAGGAGTTGTGCAACTTTGTGGAGCACCACTACCACAAAAAGCCCTTCCACAAGTGCCACTGTAGATGCTACCCTGTACTTTTTCTCAACTGAAATATTATCAGTGTATTCCATTTCATCGTTGCATTGCAAGGAAAGGAGTTCTGTACCCATAAGAAAGGTATCTAAGCCAGCTCAAAACTAGTTTTATCTGTCTGAACCCTGTTGCCAAAGCACTCTTTAAAATTAGTGTCTGAACCAGAACTGAAGAGTTAAAAATGACCAATGAACCTGAACCAAACCAAAACTCAGATCTTAATGGTTCAACTCTCGATTAACTAGCTTTTTAAAAAGTTCTTGCTATCCTGATTGACTAGGTTGAGAAGATGTAAAAAGCTCATGAACTGAATATATTTCATTGCTTGCATGAAATTGGAGGAATCAGAATGGAAGAGGGTAAATGCTCAAGAGGTGCTAGAAAAAACATTTATTGTGGTAATATTTGGGACGTACAGTAAAACCTTTTTCCAGGGTCAACTCCCCTTGTAGAATTATTTCACAGATTGATGCCTCTCTTTGCCATCTCCTAGACTGATTAAATTTTTCTTGCTTTTCGGTGTTATTCTGCCCCTGTCATTTTGCTCCCAAGTTCAAAGCAGAGCAAATGGATTATTAGCAAATGTGATCAATCCCCATGGAAATGGAGCGATGCATTATTGAAAGCTAATAAAAACGCTCGAGTCCCTCCATTAGCATTTCACTTTGCAAAAGCAAACATAACAGCCCCACCCCACCCACAACAAGTTGTGGTTTTCCTGTTGCTTGTTTTGGCTAACAGAGGCTTTTACTTAGCACTAGGCAGCAACTACTTCCGAATAAGCCTCTTCTGCAGTGTTGACCTTATCACTGGAACAATTCCATTATTGTTTCGGCACCTTTTCCACATGTTAAGTGGAACACTCTAAAACCCCCTTTGCCAAGATTTTCAGACAGATAACAAGCATTTTATTCTGACAGTGTAAACTGTAAACAGCAAGATAAATGGCGTAAATGCCGGTTGGCCTCATGTAATGTATGCAAACGCTTTGGAACTGTTGGCAGAACTGTCAGTCATAATGCATCCTGTTTATCATTTCTGCAGAAAGCATGAATTTTTTCTTATTTGGCACTGGAAAATATGTTCACATCTCTTGATTGTTGTAGTAATTCAGGCAAGGCTCTCCTAAAGGTCGCCAGTATGCTGCCTATGTCTACAATGGACTTATATAATATTTGTGGCAGGGTCTGTATCTAGTTATCCTAAAATACAAGTTTTTAAACTGAGTCCTGAAAACCTGGGGTTTCTAAGAAGCTTCTCAGGAGCTCCTCTAGAGAAGATTAGTAATGGTGGACAGACTTTTCTGAAAGACAACTTGACTGCCCCCTTCTGGTCTGACTTAAAATATGCAGCTGTAAGAGAGTACTAGATTCTAGGTCAGAGTTTCTCAACCACCGGTCCGGGGACCGCTGCCGGTCCCCGAAGGGTTGAGCGCCGGTCCCTGACTGGGAGTCAAACCCCCCCCCAACAACTGCAATCAAGTCACTCACTTCCTCAATTTTGCACATGGTACGGAAGAGGAAGAGTATCACCTTCTTGTCCCTTGCCTCCACGTGCTGCTGTGATCTTCCTACAGCTATTTTATTCCCTATCTTTACAGCTTCAAACTGTATGCGGTGTGGAAGGTATGCCACCTGAAGGGCTGCCACTTGAAGGGCTGCTGGTTCTTGCATGCTCATTGTTTGCAGCCAAAGGTTGATTGATTGAAACCCAGCTGCCTATTGTGGTCGAGGCGCCTTGAGAGGGAACGCTGTTTCCCTCTTGCATCGGTGGGGTGTTGTGGTCCCTCTGCCCCCTGTAACCCCCTGGTCTGCACCGCCGGTGGAGGACGGCGGTCCCCTTTATGACCTCGCCGGGTGCGGGGGACAATCTCTGGCCGGGATCATGCCGCGGTGAGGGCTAAGCAGAGGAGGGAGGGAGGAGGGCCACCTTGGCTCACCTCGCAGGTATGCGCGGGCAGCATGTGGGACCACGTGAGCTGCGTGGCCCCAAAGGCAGGCTGGTGTGATTGGCTCCCGCAGGGGAGTTGGGAGGGGGGCACAGAAGTGCACATTGTGAGAGAGGATGGGGAACACTTGCTACACTCTGGTGCGCAAGCACAGTGGCGGCAGCTCTTGGACCCAGGCGACCTTCCGAGTGCAGTCTGGTGCACCATTGCCTCACCCACCCTGAACAGTGCCTCGTCTCCCCAGCGAGGAAAATGAGGCATCTACCACTACAACGCCCCACACCCTCCGCCATCTCAGAATCACCCCCCTTTCTTTTAATGCCAGGTCTCCACCGCTCTTCTTCACATTTTCTTTCACCATTAAAAAAAACCCCATTCCCAGCACCTGCCATGTAACGAATTTAACGAGTTTTGGAGGAGCTGCACGGGTTTCATTAGGTCCACCTCACAAAGTGCACATCTAAGAGCAGGATCCAGATCAAGTCAGGTGATCATGACCAAGCAGCATTGACACAAATGAGAGATGACTAAATTAATTTCAGTGGGTGGTCGTGACTAACGTTGTCTGGATCCTGCCCTGCGACTACACAACTCCTGCTAAAACTCCACCTCCATCATGAGAGGGTTAAACTGTAGATTTCCGGCTCTACTGAGCTTGCCCTGCTCTCCTCTCCTCACCTCCTTTTTGCTTTGCTTGACATCCAGCCTGATGAAGCATTTTGGGGGATTCAAAAGCTTGCTTGTGTGTTGTTTTCATTGCCCCCATGTAGCTTTTGAATTTTTCTAATGGCCCAACATCCCCTCTCCATTGAGTAATCACAAGAACCTCCACCCCCACCCCACACATACTGAAGACATACTGGAGACAAATTTGTTCACCCAGGCTTTTAGATTCAGGGGTTCTCAACCTTGGGTATCCAGACATTGGTGGACTTCTACTCCCATAATCCCCAGCCATAATGGCCAAATGCCATTGTGGTTGGGGGTTATGGGAGTTTAACTGAGGGACCCAAGGTTGAGAACCCCTAATATTCCATGTTTGCAAAAGATTCCAAATTTAATTATTTTAATGCTTATATTATTTTAATTGTAAACTGTCCAGAGATGCAAGTTTTGGGCAGTATAGAAGTCTGATAGATAGATAGATAGATAGATAGATAGATAGATAGATAGATAGATAGATAGATAGATAGATTTGAAACCCCTTTACTAACTGCCGGTCCGGGAAACTGCGCATGAAGAATGTAGCGGTCCTTGAAACTCTGCACGAAGAATTTAGCGGTCCTTGACTCCAAAAAGGTTGAGAAACACTGTTCTAGGTCATATGTTCAGTTCAAGCGGAGTAGTGGTGAGGCTCCAAAGGTCTGGCCGTGCCAGAATCCTTTACAATGCACTGAGATTCTATGGCAGATGAGCAGGGATTCCTTGGCTGATGAGTCAACGTGGAAAGATTCCCAGCTAAGTTTGAAAACAGCTATCCTAAAACCCCCAAATCCTGCCTTTGATTAGGACTCTTGAAAACCATTCTAAAGATATTTTAAATGCTAGCATTAAAAAAAAAGTTTTGCTCTTCATTTTAATTATTATAGTCAGTTACAATGTACGTATTAGATTACATGTTAGTATTTCAGTTTCGGTGCAGTACCAGCTATGCCAATCCTTTCATCTTTGTGTCATTAATAAGAGAGAAGCCTAAAAATAAATGTTGCTTTGCCCCTTGAAAATTTGCTATACTCCCCGCTCTGCCACCAGTCGAGACAACTGGTGGTTTTCAGAATGGGTGATGGATGAAGTTTCACTTGGAGAACAGGAGTCCCTCTCTTAGGAATGCTACTGTTGCAGACTGCTTGATGACCATCCACTTTGCTGCCATGAAAGCTTAAAAGTCATGCAGCTGGGCATTATTTGTTTGTAGCAGAGAACAGTATAGGAATGCTATTTCATCCTTTCTTGAGTTTCTAGATCAGGGCTGCTCAACTTCGGCCCTCCTGCAGATATTGACCTACAATTCCCATAACCCCTGGCTATTAGCTACTGTGGCTGGGGATTATGGGAACCGTAGTCCCAAAACAGCTGGAAGGCCTAAATTGAGCAGGCTTGTCTAGATGCTCATGCAGAGCTCAAATGAAGATTTTACACAGGCACCTGATTTAAGCCCTATTCATACATTATGTTGTTCACCACATGTACAACCTGTGTTCAATGAACACCATGATTCTTATGTTAAATTGAACACACATCATAGCTATACATGCATTTGAGAGGGTCCTTCTAACAGAGATTTCCAGATGTTGTTGACTAGAACTCATAGGAACATAGGAAGCTGCCATATACTGAGTCAGACCATTGGTCTATCTAGCTCAGTATTGTCTTCACAGACTGGCAGCGGCTTCTCCAAGGTTGCAGGCAGGACTCTCTCTCAGCCCTATCTTGGAGAAGCCAGGGAGGGAACTTAGATCCTAGATGCTCTTCCCAGAGTGGCTTCATCCCCTGAGGGAATATCTTGCAGTGCTCACACATCAAGTCTCCCATTCAGATGCAACCAGGGCAGACCCTGCTTAGCTATGGGGACAAGTCATGCTTGCTACCACAAGACCAGCTCTCCTCTCACATAATCCCCAAGTAAAAGCCATTGCAGCTGGAGATTCTGGGAGTTTTAGTCAACAACATGTGGGAATCCCTGTTAGAGGGAGCACTGGTCTGTACCCAGATTCATGTTTGAAGGGAATGCAGGTACAGTTATTCACACAAAAACATATACTTGTGTACAGATATCTTCAACTTGCAAGGTCACTTGAGCTGTGCATGGTTACTATATTCTTCTGCAGTTATTTATTATCCTAGTTATTTTATTATCCTTTATTATTTATTATCCTCTTTATTATCCTAGGAAACAATTTGTATTGAAGTACTCATACCACAACCAAGTTCCATTGCCTTCTGTTTCCTAAGTGAAGCTACATACCAGTCCTGGGGTCATGTGTGAACTAGTCCCACTCATAGTTACGTTTTCCTTATGACAGTTTAGAAACAGAACAGGTGGTACTAGAATATTATTGTCTTAGGATTGGTGAAAGGGTTGAAATGGTGTCCTCATGTTGGTGTTGACCCTTGATCTGGCCAAGAAGGCTGATGCAACAGCAGTCAAATTGCAATAGTTATGGGTGGATGGGGAATTCCTGGAAAGCAGGTCAGAGCCAGCTGGCTTTCTTCCATTTGCCAAGAAGAGGTTTGGGCTTGCAACTGCTGCCACTAAGAGCGAATATATATATATGTTAAGGTTGTTAGCACATGCTGCCCAAGCAAAGTATGCCTGTGACAAACATAGAGACTTACTGCCCAGATAGTCTCTGCAAGACTGATAACCCTGGCGGCTGCAGACATCATTGGTTTGCTGAGCAGCATCCCAGATGAGTGCATTGCATACCATTTCAACAGAAGTGCTCTCACCCCTGGACTTCGGGGCTGAAGTGCAGGGGCCTCCACACCCCTGTGGGCTCCCAAATCATCTTTAGTCTGTCTGTCCCAGGTGGTGGGGTTGCCGTGCTGTGCTGTGCCGCTGCACCGGGTGTCTGAGTGTGACCTCTGCTTTAGAGACAGAGGGGGGAGTGGAGAAAGAAATATGTGGGAAGGGGATATGTTAAGTTGCATGTTGAAATGTTTCTGCTAATGCATATTTGCACAAACATCCCTGTTTTATATTCTTCTATTCTTGAGAGTTCCGTTGCTGTTTGTGTCCTCAAGAACCCAGATGTTAAAAATACTGCATGTTTCATGGGGTGTGTGTGTGTGTGTGTGTGTGTGTAGGGGGATATTGCTTAACTTGTAGAGGAGTAGGTGGGCTCCAAAGGCCTTTAGGGCCAGGCTCCAAAATTACCTAGGTACACCTCCACATTTCAATCCCCTGCTAACTAAGCAAAGATCCACTTTTTAAAAGAGGTGATTCTCTTTAGTTAGCAGGGGGAAAGCAACTGGCCCTATCCATCCACAGCATCCCTCCAGTGGCTGTGGCAGTTGTCTAATGTATGTTTCTCTTTTAGATTGTGAGCCCTTGGGGACAGGGAGCCATTTTCTTTCTTTCTTTCTTTCTTTCTTTCTTTCTTTCTTTCTTTCTTTCTTTCTTTCTTTCTTTCTTTCTTTCTTTCTTGTCTTTGGAAACTTTTGTTGAAATATAATGAATATAAATATTCATTGTATTCATATTTGTATACCAGCTAATAACAGAATCCATGATGTCAATTCCTGAGAGAGAATAGCAATAGCACTTAGCAATAGCACTTACATTTATATACCGCTTTATAGCCGAAGCTCTCTAAGCGGTTTACAATGATTTAGCATATTGCCCCCAACATTCTGGGTAAGAAAGCAGGAGACTCCGCAAGCTTCCTATATGTGCTGTGCCTTACAAATGGTAAAACATGGAGTGAAAAGACCAGAAACCATAAGAAACATGTAACAGCTGCATTAGCTCATTGTTTAGCCTGAAGAAGATGTAACACTCACCTATGGCTACAGCAAACTAGAGAAGGAAGGGTGAATTTGTGCATGAGAGGGGCAAAGCAGGAGCATGTGAGCCCACTGCACATTTCTAAACCTCAGACTATAATTTGGAGATTGGGAATGTTGCTTCCTAAATGAATGATACCAATCAATTCAATGGTTTAAGAGCTGGCCTAGTAAGAAGGCTTCCTTTGTTTGCCAGTTTTTTTGAGGGCTATATCTCACAAGAGACTTTCTCTTCTGAGATTTTACAAAGCATTATACTTGCATTTTAAAAATTGCCCTGAATTTCTACTCTCTTCTGGAAATATTACCTTGACCTTTTGATTACTTTTTAGAAATAATATCGTGGTCTCTTCCTATAGGTTCTTCCATTTGTTCTTCTTGTATAAAGGTAAAGTGTGCCGTTGAGTCAGTCTTGACCCCTGGAAACCCCAGAGTCCTGTGGTTGTCCTTTGGTAGAATACAGGAGGGGCCTACCTTTGCCTCCTCCCACACAGTATGAGATGATGCCTTTCAGCATCTTCAGTAGTGAAGTTTATTGCTGATCTTTCAACTTGGCTCGAAAATTTCATTTTTAAAAATGTAGTTTTGATGTACAGCTATTTGGAAAGTAATTTTCTTGCCCAGTTGTTTTTGAAGGTCAGCAGATCTTTAACTGCCAATTACCATTATTTTCTCATTTCCACCCCACATGTGTTTTTGAAGATGTTGCTGATTTGACTTTAAAGGAAGTAAAATCTTCAGTTTTGTTGTTCTGACATTTCACATTTTATTTTAATTTTGCTTATAATTCAAATAAATTTAATTATAAGCACATTCATAAAAGTTCCCAATTGTTCTTCCAACAATCTGAATTCACAAACCTTATCTAACTTATCTTCTATAAATCTGTTCTATAGGGATATTTTACCATTTGGAATAAACAAATCAAAGGTTTCTGAAAATGCATTTAGGAAAAGCATTACAGATCCCCCCCGCCCCCCGCCGAAAGTGGCCACTATAGAGACTGAAATAAATGTAGCTTGGCCATGCTGACGGAGAGTGAGTAAGCTTTATTTTCTGAAGAAGGTATTATAAGCCACTGAAAACAGAAAAATCATTTTTTTAAAAAAAGGGGTTTTTCATTATACAACTTTTCACATTGTAGTCTTACAAGAATCCATTCCAGAATGCAGAGTAAATCAAAACCTCAACCATATGTGATCAGAAGACCCTGAACTCAGTAGGACTTATTGTTTTGGAGCAGATTGTAAGGGTGTGTTCTTCCCCCTTAAACCCTTTGAGTAAGTAAAATGCTGCTGATAGACAGAATACCACCTTGTCCACGGCATTTGTTGTGTGGGCGAATCCATTCTGAGATTGTGTTCTGAAGTACAAAACAAATCATAATTCAGAAAACTTGAGCTGTTCAAAACTTTATGTAATAAATGCATTTAAACAAAAAACAACAACAACACAGATCTGCCTTAGGATAATAGATGCACAAATCAAATCATGACCATGGCCAAGACTGCACTTACCCGGTGTATCTGAGAGGAATGTCTAATCTGGTGGAAAAGTCAGGCTTCTTCACCATCATCTGTTACAAAGAGCAAGTTTGTGGTCACTCTGGTCATGGGAAAACAATTTAAAAGGGGTCGGTGGTATATACTGAGGGCCTGGGCAGCAAATGCGACCTTGGGCTGGGGCTCCTGAAGTCATGGGACAGAACGTTATTGTACTGAGGAGCTCAGAGGCCGACCCCAAATGACCTTATGCTGCCTGCTCTATGTTCAGCTGCCCCTACACATTTCCTCTTGCCCTTGCATTTTATAGAGTGGTTCTTATCCAAATATGGCAAATTCAGTTTTAACTCAAATTTATTCATTTATTTAGCATATTTATATATCACCCCAAACCTATGACCCTGGGTGGTATACAATACAAATTAAAACAAAATTAAATCATTAAAATAATTTAAAATTGAACACAATGTTAAAAAATGTAAATCTAATTAAAAGCCTGGGTGGAAAAAAATGTGCCCTTTTAAAGGTTGCCAGAGATGGGGAGGTTGTTATGTCAGGAGGGAGTGCATTCCAAAGCCCCAAGGGAACAATGGAGAAGGCCCGTCCCTCAGCAGCCACCAGACGAGCCAGTGGCAACTGCAGATGAACCTCTCCTGATGATCTCAAGGGGTGGTTGGGTTCATGGCGAAGAAGACGTTCTCTTAAATACCCAGGGCCTAAGCCATCTAGGGCTTTATAGGTTATAACCAGCACCTTGTATTTTGCCTGGAAACGTATCGGCAGCCAGTGCAGCTCTTTCAATACAGGAGCGATATGGTCTCTCTGAGATGACCCACAGACCAAACTGACTGCCACTTTCTCTACCAACTGCAGTTTCTGGACTATATTCTAAGGCAGTGCCACATAGAGCACATTGCCACATTGCTGCAGTCAAGTCTGGAGGTTGCCAACATATGTAACACTGTTCTGAGGTCATTTATCCCAAGAAAGAGACACAGCTGACATATCAGCCGAAGCTGATAGAAAGCCACCAACTTAATCTGAAACACCAGGTAGAGGTTTGGAACCAGTAACATTACTGCACAATAAGTACCTCCGTCTTATCTGGATTCAGTCTCAGTTTGTTATCCCTCATCTAGCCCATCACCATCTCCAGTTAGGCATTTAGGAAGGTTATGCCTCCTCCTGATGATGTTGACATGGAGAAATAGATTTGGGTGTCATCAGCATAATGATAACACCCTGCACAAAATCTCCTGATGATCTCTCCCAGAAATTTCATGTAGATGTTAAACAACATTGGAGACAATGTGGAGCCCTGAGGGAATATGCAAGTTCAGATTTTGAAGAGCAACAGTTTCCAGGCGACACCATCTGGAATCTGCCCAAGAAATAGGAGCGGAACCACCACAAAGCAGTGCCTCCCACTTACAGTCCCCTCAGACCCTCCAGAAGCATTGAAAGCTGCCAGATCCAAGAGGACCAACAGAGTCACACTCCCTCTGTCAATTCCCAATATGAGATCATCCATCAGGCCTACCAAGGCATTCTCTACCCCATAGTCCACCCAAAAGCCAATTTGAAATGGGTCTAGATAATCAGTTTCCTTCAAGACTGTCTGGAGCTGGGAGGCCACAACCTTCTCAATGATCTTGCCTAGCCATGGAAGGTTAGAGACAGGCCTATAATTTCTTAACTCTGAGGGATCCAAGGCAGGCTTCTTCAGAAAAGGTCTAATAATTTCCTCCTTAAGATAAGGAGGCTTCCTGTCCTCTCTCAGAGAAGCATTTATAATCTCTACCTTGGCCTTCTACAACAATCCCCCTGCCCGATAGTATAAGCCATGTTGGGCAAGGGTCAAGAGAACAGGTAGTAGGCTGCACCATTCCAAGCAGCTTGTCCACATCCTCAAAAGTCACAAACTGAAACAAATGCAGCCTAACCACATAAGAGGAGTTGCTGGACACCTCTGAATTAAACACTGCACACTGCAGTAATTGTGGGGTCTGAATCTAAGTCAGCCTACATACGAGATATTTTATCCACAAAGAACTCATTAGAAATGTCACAGCGGGTAATTGATGTTGTTCCAAATTCTGTGCATGCTGGCATGTGCCGAGTGCATGATGGCCATGTGCATGCCAGCACTGCACAGGGGCAGCTGGGAGACCCCCCACTGGCAATAGGCATAGCTGGGGGGAGCACCGGGATGGCGGCAATGGGGGGAGAGACAAAGAGCAGGTACGGACCTACTCTCCTCTGCTTTAAAGGGCTGTGTAAGCCCTTAATTTTAAAGGGAGGTGCCTGCCATTTGGACAGCCAAATCGCGTTTTGGCACATTCCTACTGCAGCTTCTCCACCCCGGATTTGGGGTGAGGGTTCTGCATAATATTATAGCTTGCCTATTGACAGGGCTGGGTAATTAGGAGCAAAATAAGCAGCCTTCTAGTGTCTTCATAGCTCTGTTTCTCCTCTATTTCTATCTCATCAGTTGGCAGCAGTGATTCTAGATGCCCATATGGCTTGCAGCAGATAGAACAAGGTGTGGAGGAACGTATATAGGAGCTGGTGAGTGAGTGTGTGAGGGTTACCCTAGTAACCAGGCACAGGAAGTTCGGGGGGGGGGCTTTAAAAAAAGGTAGTTGAGACAGAGAGAAGAGAGAGGGAGTTGGATTTAGTTGTGTGGGAGTAGGAGGTGTGTTGGGTTGAGGGTTGAGAGATCAGTTGGTGTGTTCTGAACAGGAAAGATTGTTCAGGGTGGGGGGTTGTATAGAACTTGAAGGGTGAATGGGTGGAGAACCAGCAGTGTCCTGGGAAGCTCCTAGTAACAGACAAGTTCTGGAGGAATTCACTAAGTTTACAAACCCAAGTTTAATTACTTCTGTCCCACTTATCTTAGCTGATGTACCTTGTAACTTGGTAAAGAAGCTTGTGTGCCCTTGTAGTGAACAGCCCTCCCCTCCCCTCCCCAACCCTCAAGAGTGAACCGGAAGTGAACCCTGTCTTGACTGACAGGCAGTGGCCTCTGGGGATCAGCCACTCAGCACACGGTGGACGGGACCTTGAGGGCCTTGCAGTAGGAAGAGAAGAGTTTCTTTGTTCTCAGTTGGAGCCAGGCTGTGCTTGCAACAGGTTGCTGGCCAGGCAAATGGCTGCAACCAGGATGACTGCAATCCTGGGAATTTAGGACTTCAGGGGCCTGAAGCCTCTACCATAGATTTGGTGAATTCAGGAAGAAAGCCAGGACTTTGGTTTCGGGGAAAGGTTTGGCCCAGAGAACAGTTTGTTAGATCGCGTTAGACTTCTTATTTTCCTTTGGTGTGCCTTGCATGACCTTGCATCTGTTTTATGTGTTTTATCTGTAACGTAACAAACTAAGAAACACTAGTCTGCGCCCATCCATCCATCTAGGGTGCTGCAAAAGTATCTGTGGTGCCTTTAAAGGGTGCCTTTAAAGGTTCCTGTATCCCTGTTCCTTGCAACTGGGGTGCCTTTTGAAGTATTTTTGCAACTACTGAATGTTTCTGTTACCTGTAACTAAAAGCTGAGAATGCCTCAGACAGAAGCAGTCTGTAGTATTTTGAATAATGTTTTTCTTTTTTTGTTCTTTGTATTTTACCTGCCTCTGAGTGGATTTTTAATTCAGGAAAAAGGGGTTTTACTCTGGTGCAATTTTGATTGCTCAGCAACTCTACCAAAGTCT
Source organism: Hemicordylus capensis (assembly GCF_027244095.1). NCBI lineage: Eukaryota > Metazoa > Chordata > Lepidosauria > Squamata > Cordylidae > Hemicordylus > Hemicordylus capensis. The sequence continues at coordinate 179,145,835 of NC_069657.1, read as the reverse complement.
TCTCATCACTTGTAGGCTGCACATGGAAGATTTTTTGTACTTTTCCATTGGTAAAGAGGAGAGTTCCCTGGAATTTTGCCCACACCAGTGGGGCTGGATTAAACTCTATTAAATAGTGGGTGTGGTGGCAGCAATTGAGCTACTAAAGGAACAGTTTAAGTTTAAAGGAACAGCCTTTGTGAGTGAAAGCAAGAGAGAGGATGATTTAGCATTTTTCTTCCCCTCACACGAGCTTGCTTTGAGACAAAAGCTTGGTTAAATCTGCTATAGCCCTGCTTTGCAGAGATCTTTATTCCAATCAGTAAATAATAAATTTGTTCCTGTTTTCATTTTATACCTCAAGTTTTGTTTCATTCTATATCCTGAACATATACACCAATCTTGTGCTCGTGAGGCTACGCAGCCAAAGGTGTTGAGTACCAAGAGCAGGATAACAAGAATTTATATGGTGGCAGTGAGGGAAAGTAAAAACTGCATAAATTCCCAGAACCTGGAGACTAAACTGTCATAGAACAATAAAAACAAATCACCTCCCTAGAATTGAGAGGGCCATCCCTTGTGGGATCTTGACACAAGGTATACTCCCTTCTCTCACCTTCCTGTTGTTCCCTTGTCACTTGTTTTTCAGTTATTCAGTCACTTGTCTGAATAAGTTCTTATGAGTAAAGGAGTGGGTGTTTCTAGGTGGCATGGGATCCTGTTGTTCCATGCTGTGGGCTTTACCAGGGATTTTGCACAATGGGTTAATCTTGAATGGAATTTCTGGAGCATAAAATTCTCTCAGTAGTTTGCAATACTCCAGAAAAAACACTTTTAGAAACCTGTAAAAGGGAATGATTTGATTCCAGCGCTACTGTGCTATAAATCCTCACTGTACAAATTTGTCAGGCACTTAAAAAACAACAATAACTGAACTCTAGTGTGGGTGAGGGAAAAGAGGGAGATTAAACTCATCTTTACAGCAGTTTAGTCACGTATTCAGTGCCTAGCATACTTAATCGGTGATTTATCCTGCTCTTCACTTATTATGGCAGGGATGAAATGGTAGGCAAGGACAGGATATAATCCATTCACACTCTTCAGGCAGTGGCACAGAGTGATGCTGGCACCACATTAGGCTTCATTAACCCTGGAACATGTTGCATATTCAGTCTTGGCACTCTTATACAGGCTGCAGGCAGTAACCCATGAGTAATCATATTACCTACAACCAACTGTATCCACATGGAATAGGGGAACATGATTACAGCCTTTTGAGGATCAATTAGAAAGCTGTGGGCATGCTCATTTTCAACACTCTGAAGAAGCAGGCTTCAGTTCCCTCTTTGATGCAGACTATTTCATTAGGACACACTGTAAATGAACATAATGAACAACTATAGTTTTCCTCCATCATGCTTCATTTTGTATATTAAAAAGACTTTCAGACATATTTTGCTGGCTGTAATGGGGGTGGGGAAAAGGGAAGCGTTATTTGTCCAAACAAAACCAGATGGGTTTTAGAAATGCCCAGAGTATTAACGCAGCTGAATTATATCAGACTAGTAAGTAAGGCCTGTCGTTAGTCGGGCAGTGTCATTTTGCATAGATTACATTTCTAGGAAAGTTCAATAAATTAAAATATATGTAATATAATTTTTAATTAATGTGCTTGCAAAGGGTAGTAAAATATTTTTGAATTTTGTTGGATTTCAACTTCAAACATTATTCGTTTTATTGAATAATTACCATATATGGTACATTTGAATAATAGTAAATTTGAATCTGAGAAAGATCTTCTGCTTTTCTTGAGCCTTATGTTGTTTTGGAATTATTGATAGCATTTTTGAGAGTTAAAAATCTATTGAGAACAATAACAGTTAAAATATGATTGTTATGCAGAATTGCTGCTAACTGCTCTCCCAATTATTTAAATGTGTCATGAAGCATATCCTGGTGTAAAAAGTATTGCATTTAGCTACTTTAAGAGGCAGGCATGTTCATCCACAATTTGGTATCTTCTGTTGGTCATCAGGAAGTATGACTTTTTTCACACAGACACATTTTTCCAGATATATAATAGATACAGTATGTATAAGCAACTACCCATAAAGACAGAAACAGTTCAGATTTGTAATTGAATTAGGTAGACTTAGTCTAACCTAGAACTGCACAACTTCAGCCCTCTAGCTGTTGCTGGATTACAACACACATCATCCCTGACTATTGGCCACTGTGACTGGGGATGATGGGAGTTGTAATCCAACAACAACTGGAGGGCCAAGTTGTGCAACCATGGTCTAAACCTATTTGTCCATTCCAGTGGTTGCCCAAGACTGCCGTATTCAAGTACATTACCATTTGGAAACACCTACCATAGATCTCTCTTGCAGGATAAGAACATAAGGACAGCCCTGCCAGATCAGGCCAAGGCCCATCTAGTCCAGCATCCTGTTTCACACAGTGGCCCACCCGATGCCACTGGAAGCCTACAGGCAGGAATTGTGGGCATGCCCTCTCTCCTGCTGTTACTGCCATGCAACTGGTACTCAGAGGATAGTGGTCTGGCGTGCGCTGCATGATGAAAGCAGGTTGGAAGGAGACAATTTTCTCTGAGTATTAATATGGAATTCAGCTAGGGGTATGTGCAAGGCAAAAAATTAACAAATCCTATGTGTTATATTGGCAAATCTTCATGTAAGATAAGTGGCACATACACATGATCATTTGAGGGGCTGTTGTGGTGCTCCTATTGTAACTGTATCTAGAATGTATGTACTAAGGCTATGCAATTGTATTGATGCGGTAGGAATGTCAGCTGGGACAGTGGGTTTTTCATGTGGAGGAGTTACCTCGTCCCCCCAGTTATTTCAGGGGTGCAGTCCTTAAAAAACACCTCTGGAGCCAGCATGGAGAGAAAGTCTCTCCAAGCTGGCTCTGACATGGATTTTAGGGACTGAACCTGTGAAACCAAGGGGTAGGTAACCCCAGGTGGGGGACCCACTAGCCCTGTGGGTCTTTCATGGGGGATTACCTTGCTTCCCTGTGTCCCTGATTTCAGGGTACAGTCCTTAAAATCCACCTCAGGAGGTGAGTGTATTTCCCCCGACAGGTGTATTGGACAATATCGGGACGATTCTGATCTGATTCTGATGGTGTTGGGGAGGCTATGTTGGCCTCCCGACATTTTTTAAAATCGGATTGGATCGGATTTGAGCTGACATTTTTGGTTGTGCACAATCCTAATACGCAGGTTTTGAAATTTTAGCTCACTCTCTTACCCCATCTTTATTTTCTTCACAACAACACTGCCAGCTAGGTTTGGCTGAAAGAGATCAACAGGCTCAAGATCACTCCGTGAACTTCATTACTGAGCAGGGATTCGAACCTTGGTCTCCCTTGTCCTAGTCTGACAATCTAAGCACTACACATCATGGGCTCTTAGTTGATACTCCCCTCTGTAGAAATGGTTGGATACACTACTGTAGGGACAGAATTTAGAGCACATGCTTTACATGCAGAAGGCCCAGATTCAGCCCCTGGCATCTTTGACTTTTTAGGGGTGGTGGTGGGGAATGGCTGAGTTAGCAGCAGGTCATGGGAAAGACCTGTGCCTGGGGAACTGATACCGGGCACAGCAGACTATACTGAACTAGGAGGACCAATGGTCAGTATCAAGCAGTTTCATATGTCTGCATGATTCAGCAGAGTCCTACTAGCAGTTGCTGTGCTTTAGGGCCCTAGACGTTGTGGGGGTGTGGGTTCTGCGGGATGCAGTATGCCATCCCCACCTTTTGCGGGGCGGGCGGGCGGGCGGGCGGGCGGTAAATGCATGTACCAGAGCAAAAAGGATAGATGGAGAAAAGGGTGTATAAATGCTAGTGCTATAAAAATGGTCAGGCGGGTAGAACATCAATTTCATTCTATTCTTGAATTCCCAGACTCCACAGATATGGTTGTACAGACCTTACAGATAATGGCTGAGTATTAATAGTGCTGGTTGATACTGAAAGCCATGATAGAGAAAAATAGTTTTACTTCCTTGCTCTTGCTGATTAATTTGTGTATCATAGATCTCCACAGGTAGAGGTTCAGTATGCAATACTATAGCTCTTGTTAACAAGTCGTAAGGGAGAACATGTCAAACCTTTTATCATTCCTATGCCAGACTATTCAGTTGCGGTAATCATGCCTTAATAATTTAATCAAACTCATATTTATGGTAGGTTTCATTTCTGACCCCCCAACTATGCAATTTGGCTTTTTAAATCATTATTTTTAATTAATCACTGCACGTCAAGGGAACTGGTCAAACGCAGCAGTCGTTATTAGTCACCAAGGTTTTAGGAAATTGGCAGCAGGTTTTGCAAGCGTTCTGCTGGTCTAATTGACTGCAGCTGTGGCCCTTAATTAAGAAAATAAAAATGTAGTCACGCAATCTGAAATCGAAGAGCCTCGAAGAAAGGATGGCGAAAGCATGGAAAGGCATTGCAAAAGACATTCCAGGACTTCTGACTGTGCAAAGGGATCTTTTCCTTTGCGTTGCCAGCATAAGTAGGGAAAGTCGTAAATTATGTCTCCTGTGATTACATGACCTTTAATCATATCTACTAGGCCAGCAAACTGCACACAGTTAAGCCAATAATTAAGAACAGTTCAGATGAATGGAGGGGAAACACCCCTCACACATGGACATTTTGCAGCTTCTGAAAGTTTGTTTTGCAAAACTAATAAATCTAAAACCACACACGTAAACGCATGTATAACCTACTATGTTTTTTCTGCTCTTCCAGGATTACGTCAGGGAATAATAGCAAAATGGATTCAGAGGCAAACTCTTACAAATAATCCACGTCAGATGTATGATAGTAACTACAGTATTACAAACATTCGGTTGCTTATGCTTTCTCCTTTCAGAAGCAGTGATACAGTATACTTGCAATATTGAAATCTTAACACTTGAATCAATCCTGCTGTCGGTTCAGATGACACTGGACTCCTTGCAAGCCACCATTTAGGAAAATATCAGGTCTATGGCAACTTTGTCAAAAGTTCCAGTTTACAAAATCACATCACACATGTTTCAGTTGGCCAAAGAGCCCAAGAAACATTATAGAAGTGAAAAACCCTGCTGCAGTTCATAATACATTGACTATATTCTGTCTCAATAGGCAAACTTATTTTAATGCTGCTTTCTACTTCCTAACCTGTTTTGTACCTAAATCAAGATGTTTGGGGTTTAAAATAGCTCTCTTACAAAATAATATCCCCCCCCCCGATTATCTCCCAGGAAAAAGGACTGTAACTCCTTCAGCAATATGTTCAAATGTGAAACCAGAAAACAAAGAAACCTCCACTATACAGTATATGTACCACTCTAAAGTGCTTTGCTTTCCCCCCTCCCTTTTCTAAATCCAAGGGTCCATACACAAGCATGATGTAAATAGTATGTAATAGTAATAGTAAGAAAGAAGGAAATCCCATTCAGCAAGAGAAATTTGTATGCATTGCCTGTACAAATGTATATCCTCATTCATATTGTGATTCTCATCATAGCCCTATCGAACTGGTTGGGTGCACTGGTTGAGAGCCAGCATAGTGTAGTGGTTAGAGAGCTGGACTAGGACCGGGAAGACCTGAGTTTGAATCCCCATTCAACCATGAAACTCACTGGGTGACTCTGGGCCAGTCATGTATCTCTCAGCCTAACCTACCTTACAAGGTTGTTGTGAGAATAAAAATAACCATGTACACCACTCTGAGCTCCTCAGAGGAAGAGTGGGATATAAGAATAAATAAAATATTTTGATGCAAATGGGGATACACATCAATATCCATCCCACTAGTTATTATGTACAAGTAGTCTCCAGTAACTAGAATGCACCATGGCTTATATCACGCCCCAAAAAGGGATTTATATGGTTCCCCTCCCCACTCCATATCAGTTACTATTATTTAAAATGTCTATAGAATCTTTTGATGTTAATGTAAACACAATGTGTTTAAATGTAGATGTGAACATTTACATGGTTTTTATAAGGGTGTGTATCCAGATGTTGATTTCAGTGTATGTTGTCTATCTGGACTACATTCATACACAGTGATACATACGGATAACACATACCAGGATGTATCCATTTACCCTGGGTCCAATTCAAGTTGGATGCTGAGCACACACAAGAAGAAAGGGTTAATACACATACCTGTACGTGTATGCTTCATTACAGGAGGATGATTCTCTAATCTCTACTATATTTGTTCAATTTTTAGCCTACTTTCACAAGAGAAGAAGCTTATGAAATCATTATGCTGCGTGCCCCACTCTAATAACTTGTATGTTACAATTGGATACAAACCACATTCACAACATGGGAAGTAGTTCAAGGTTGCCCCAATAGAGGGGAGGGGGCATTAAGTGTCCCCCCCTTTTTTGGGCCTCTCATTTTGTTTCAAAGTCTAGAAGACATCCCATAGTAATCCATGTGCCGAGAGTGCGATAAATATCAAAGTCACAGCATATGCGGGGTGGGAGGGTTGTAAGGATGCTGAGGGTGTTTTTTTTGTTTTGCAGATCTGCCATGCTGTTTCAAGATGATGACAATTCAAAGTATAGGCAACACCCCTTTGTGACGCATGTGCGGACAACTGGCTTCAATTTGAATTCACAGCTCATGGGAAGGGGTCTAGGTAAGAGTCAATTAATTAAAGTAAATGGAAAGTAGGCCCCATTAGTTCCTTTTAGAATAATGCTTTTAAAAAATCTTGAATATTGCTTTAACGATATAGTAGTAGTAGTAGTAGTAGTAGTAGTAGTAGTAGTATAGTAGCAGTAATCTTGAAACCCTTATCCTTTTGAGGTATTTTTCCAGACACAGACATTCAGGATTTGGAATCAAATAGTAAAGCATGTATTTTCAGTATCTCTTATAATAGATCATCATGCAGAAGCTTTTGAATCCTTCTAAGGGCCTGAACTGCTGTTGAGATTTAGAATTCTTTTGGCCTATAAAGAGAACAGGATTTTGTGAGATTTTGTTCTTAGAGCAGTGGTGTAACAAGCTCTGAAGGGGCCTGTGTGCAAGAATTGAACATGGGCCGCTTCAGATAATTTCCCCATAGGGATCAATGGGAATCACAAAAAAGATTAATAATTCTGAGAATTAGCACCCTCTCCAAACTAGGATAGGGCTCGTATAAAACACATATACATTTGTAGGGTAGATAGGGGCTTGTATTGTAGACAGGGGCCCACCAGCTACATCTCACTCCAGTGCTGAAGGATGACACTGCTCCCACCTCTGCAGGTGGCAATTATGACATCACCTGTGGTTTCTCTGTTATGATGCACTCATTGTCTCCTTGGTGATGGCTAAAGCTCCATCACCAATCTTTAGCCATCAAGGTGAGGATGCAGGAGAAGAAGCAACATCTCACAGGGACAGCTTGGTTATCCTCCTCCTATCCCAACAATAGGTGGAATAATCATGTCAAGGCCGTTGTGCCTGTTTTAAATATACAAATGAGTAGTAAGGCTGCCAGGTAAGAAGTATCTTTCTGTTCTAGAACAGGAATTTGTAAGGGCTGGATGTGATTTGAAACCAAGCAATCCAGCAAATGAGAGTATTTTAGCATCTCTAAATGCCAAAATCTTTCATTTCCTTTCTGTTTGGGGGTCTATATATAATCTCTGCCAAGGCTTAATTCTTGAGACAGTATAGAAAAAGATATTGCCTAGAGTTGAATCTTCACCCTGGAAATAGATTAACTTGAACAGGAAATTACAAACAAATGGACAACTATAAGAAAACCTTCGTTTTGGGAATCATCTGAAAAAGTTAAAAATATTTATCATAGATTCCACCAAGTTTAAGGAAATAAACTCATAACAAAAATCGTGATGCAAGGGAAGGAACATAATTTGCTCTGTTTCAGAAAAAGGGAAGAAGAAAAATCAAATATTAACATCACCAACACAAAGGAGTGTTTTATTGCTAAAGAAAACAGTCATTTGGTTCCTTTCCTAGAGAATAAGAGAATAAGCATATCACGATGTGCTTTATTAGCAGAAAATGGCTTGGCTTGAAATGCACGATTTTCAATCAGTTTAAGAAAGCAACAAATTCATAACAAAAAGGCTGATGACAAACATTGTTGCTCTGTTTCAGGAAGGAGGGAGTGTAAAAGATCACAAGTGGTCATTACCAACATGGAAGTTATTCCTGAAAAGGAATGTCCTTTCTTATCTGGCCCACTGACTCTTTCAAACCAATTATAGAAGACATCTATCATGATTAAACATTGATCTGACCATTTTGATTACGGTTTTGCAGACTGAAAGGTAATTTTCCAATTTACAAGGAACTGCAGTCTTATCTGTTCTCGCAAGAGAAAAAGAGGTGCTTCTGCAAAGCAAGTAAAACATACACTTTTGTCTTGCATAGGAACAGACTAGGGGTGTGCACGGAACCAGCTGGTCCGGTTCAGTTCAAGACCGAACCAGACCCAAACTGGATCAGGCCAGTTCGGTCCTTCACCCCCTTGAACCAGTTCGGTCCAGGGTTTCCCCCCCCCCACAATCTTTTAAAAAACCTTGGGAGGGGGAGGTTCTCTGAGATGGTCTGGGGGTCTGCGGAGGTTCTCCCTCCCCCGCTGGCCTCCCATTCATCCGAAACCGGCCCGTTTGGCCATTCTTTGGCCTGTTAGGGCCTTTCCCCCGGCATGGCAACCATTTTGGAGGCTGCTGCACCTGCTCAATGGGCCTCTGTATGGCTTGGGTCATGCAAACAAACAAACTCACAACTCCCCCAAAACGGGCCGGAGGGGGTTTGGTCCAGGGTTGGACTGAACAGGGGCTTGTTCGGTTCAACCCCGAACTGTCGAACCAAACTGGTTCAACGGCAAATACGTTTGATGTCGAACCTGTTTGCACATCCCTAGAACAGACTTGTGCAGAGAACTGGATATGGGGGGGGGGGATCTTTATTTGCAGGAAATGGCTTGGCTTGAAAAGTATAAAGCAATTCATGGTTTCCCACAAACTTAAGAAAGCAACAAACTCTGGTCTGAGGTAAGGAACATCGGAATTGTTGCTTTTCCCCCAGGACAGGTGAAACATCACCAGCGTGGAAATAGACTCTTAAGAAGCAGGCCATTTATTGCTGATGGGAGTGGTTTAACACTAATCTGTTTATGAAATTTTATTCTGGTCTCTGACCGTAATAAAGGTTGATAATGGAAGTCGCTGCTTGATTCCATTTCTAGCACACTGGTCTTTTCAGACCAATCACTGAAGACTAAGTGTGCAGACTTTCAAGGATATTGGATTATTTTTAATGATTGTTTATGAGTTTCTAAAACTGTTTAAAAGTGTCACAACTGCTATGTTTCATGGCAGAAAGTTACAAAATGTTCTGGAATAGAATCCCCCATTCTGTCCATCATTCAAGCTCATTTGCAGGAAACTGCTTGTTACCTTCATATAAAAGTAGCACCCTCATTTTTGCATCTCATATTATAATTCCAGAATGGCTAGGCAGAACGTTCTCAAAATTCATATGGAAGTACCATATGATGGCAGTATTAAATGTGTCAATGTTCAAGGAGATCAGTCTATCTGTTGCTTTTAATTGATTTTTTGGGAAAAGTTGTGATATTTTAAAATAAATTTATTGAAAATCAACAGGTCGAGTGATCTCCTTTAACATCCACACATTTAATCCTACAATCATGTAGGAACACCAAGTGAAATTTGAAAGCTTTCTGCCTAACCATTAAGGAGTTATTAATATTTTTGTATTTCCTGTTGATCCTTAAGCAAAAATTATGGTTTAAGTCAAAAATTCAGTTGCAGCTCTCCCTAGTGGCAGCCTGTGTTCATTGCACATATTTGCTCAATTGTAGATCTGCTCCTGTCTTAGAACAGTGAGGTATGAAACATTTTTAGACATGTTCTCAAGTATACTATTCTTGCTCTCAAAAGAATACAGTAATAAAAAATCACTTCACCCAATAGCATTCAGTTTGAGTTCCATGTACTTTAACATACTAAAACAGCCTTTCTCCATGTTTCTTGTTTTTGCCACATCATGCTATTCCCTATATGGTGAAGGAAAATAGCATATATGTAGCTAATATGTATCTCCTTCTCTGTTTGCTTTTAGGAGGACCCTGAAGACGCACTGTTTTCCCAGGCCTTCAACTGAGATTGTATTTTAAAATGTTAATGTATTTTTAACGTGTTTTAATCTATAATTTTTATCTTGTTATGAATTTTAAATGTGTTGTATGTTTTAATTTTGTAAACTGCCTAGAGATTTTTATACTAGGCGGTATATAAATTAGATAGATAGATAGATAGATAGATAGATAGATAGATAGATAGATAGATAGATAGATAGATACTATCACCACTAGCATTGTTTTACCATCTTGTACATGCATGGTTTAGGAAAAACAGAATGGGATAAAGAAAACTTTAGAAATCATGCTAATGGAACTGCTCCTGAGGAATTGGTGGGGATCCTGAGGTATGTTTTAGGCTTGTGTGGGGGAATTAGCTAGCTTGAAATGAAGAATTCACACCTTCAGAATAAATTTGTCCAAAGCTTCGGTTGCAGAAAGAACTGAGTGGTTAAAGTTCAAAATAAATTAGGTTTATTGAAGGGTTTTGGGGGCACAGGAATAGAAAATAATGGTTAAGAGTGACAATATTTAACTAACAAGGCTAGAAAAACCAACAAGTTACAAAAGGCTGTGTTACAGCTCACAAGGAAGCAATTTGGCTTGAGTTTCCAAATTGAGTTCACTCAAGGCTGACAAGTATGGATGTGCAAATGGATTCAGGTACAAATTGAATTGCGCCTGATTCAATTCGAATTGATTTGAGATTTGGATCTCTTCTATTAATTCTGCTAGATTCCCAGCTTTCATTTTTTAAAAAGCTCATCTCTAGCCCTTGTAGAAGTGGAGTTATGGAGCAAAATGTGTGGTCACTGTTTTTCAAGTGTTTGGATTATTTGGTGTATAATTTTTATTTATTAATTATTTATTTATGAAATTTATACACCGCCCCAAACTTTCATCTCTGGGTGGTTAACAATAGCATAAAACCAGTTAAAAACATATACAAAAAACTTAAAAACAATTTTACAATTTTAAAATAAACCAGAGATTAAAACCTAAAAAATTTAGGAAGCTGAGAAAGCTTGGGTGAAAAGATGGGGTTTCAGGTGTTTTTTTTTAAAATTGCCAGAGATGGGGAGGATCGTATCTCAGCAGGGAGTGCATTCCACAATCTCAGGGCAGCGACCAAGAAGGTCCGTCTCTGTGTAGCCACCAAACGGGTTGGCGGTAACTGGAGATGGACCTCCTCAGATGACCTCAATGGGTGGTGGGGCTCATAGTGAAGAAGACGCTCTCTTAGCTACCCAGGGTCTAAGCCATTTAGGGCTTTATAACTTATAACTAGCACTTTGTATCTTGTCCAGAAACCTATTGGCAGCCAGTGTAGCATATCAGTAAAGGAGTAATGTAGTCTCTACGAGATGACCCAGAGACCAACCTGGCTGCCGCATTCTGAACCAACTGAAGTTTCTGGACTACGTACAAAGGCAGCCCCATGTAGAGCACATTACAGAAGTCCAGTCTGGAAGTTACCAACAGTACCACTGTTATAAGGTCATTGATCTTGAGAAACGGGCACAGTTGGCATATCAGCCGGAGCTGATAGAAAGCACCCCTGGCCACCGCCTCAACCTGAGAAAGCAGGGAGAAGTGTGGATCCAGAAGTACTTTCAGACTGCGAACCTGTTCCTTTTGGGGGAGGTGTGACCCCATCTAGAACAGGGAGATCAAAATCGTCTCTAGAGTTCTGACCCTGCACAATAAGTATTTCTATCTTATCTGGATTCAGCTTCAGTTTATTCTCCCTCATCCAGCCCATTACTGCTTCCAGGCAGGCATTTAGGGAGGATATGCCAGCTCCTGAAGAAGTTGACATGGAGAAGTAGATCTGGGTGTCATCAGCGTACTGGTAACAGCCAGCTCCAAATCCCTGATGATCTCTCCCAGTGGTTTCATGTAGATGTTAAAAAGCATTGGAGAAAGTACGGAGCCTTGAGGGACACCATACTTTAGCTCAGATTTCGAATAGCAATAATCTCCAGTCGACACCATCTGGAATCTATCCGAGAGGTAGGAGCGGAACCATTGTAAAACAGTGCCTCCCACCCACAACACCCTCAGACGTTCCAGAAGGATACTATAGTCGATAGTATTGAAAGCCACCGAGAGATCCAAAAGGACCAACGGAGTCACTCTGTCAATTTCCAATTGGAGATAATCCATCAGGCTGACCAAGGCAGTTTCCACCCCATAGCCTACCTGAAAACCAGTTTGAAATGGGTCTAGATAACCAGTTTCCTCCAAGACTGCCTGGAGCTGAGAGCCCACCACCCTCTCAGTTACCTTGCCCAGCCATGGGAGGTTGGAAACAGGCCTATAATTGCTCAAATCTGAGGGATCTAATGCAGGTTTCTTTAGAAGAGGTCTAAGGATTGCCTCCTTTAGACGAGGCATCCTGCCCTCCCTCATAGAAACATTTATGATTTCCACCAGGCTGTCTACAACAGCCTCCCTGCTAGATAGAACAAGCCATGTTAGACAAGGGTCAAGAGAACATGTGGTAGGCCTCAAGCATCTTGTCCACATCCTCAGGAGCCACAAACTGAAACCAATCCAGATGAATCTCATAAGAGGAGTTGTTGGGTACCTCCAGTCCAGACATCAAATTAATCGTGGGGTCTCCATCTAGGTCGGCCCGAATCTGAGAGATTTTATCCTTGAAAAACTCTTTAAACACATTGCAGCAGGTAACGGATGACTCCAAATTCTGGTTCAAGGGAGGGGGAGCAGATACTAGTCCCCTCACAACCCTGAACAACTCCGCTGGACGTGAACTCACAGAGGCAATACGGGCAGAAAAGGAACGCCTCTTTGTCGCACATATTTCCTGAGCATAGATCTTTAGATGTGCTCTACAGTATGTCATAGTCTGTCGGATTCAAGTCGAGTCTTTCTCCACTTGTGCTCCAGTTGCCTACCTTGCTGCTTCAGCCCCCATAGATCTTCCATATACCAAAGGGCCCATTTTGAAGCAGGTCAGAGGGGACGCTTGGGAGCAATTGCGTCTACTGCCCTGATGAGCATGTTGTTCCAATTCTCAACCAAGGCATCAACAGGATCACCAGCAAAGCCAACATTGAATTCCTCTGAGTTTTCTTGGAATCTTACTGGATCCAATAACCTCTTCGGGTGGACCATTCTAATAGGCCCCTCACCCTGGGGAGGTGGGAAGTGGTTGTAAGTCCAACCTTCACCAGATGGTGGTCCGTCCATGACAATGGGGAAATCACAGGAGTCTCCACCCATGGAACACCACCCTGATCAGAGTAAAAGACCAAATCAAGCGTGTGACCTGCAATATGCGTCAGTCCAGAGACCACCTGGGATAGGCCCATAGTTGTCATGGCCACTATGAACTCATGAGCTACCCCGGACAGATTGGGCCTGAAATGAACATTGAAGTCCCCCGGGACCAAGAGTCTGGGAGACTCCAACGTGAGTTCTGTGACCAAGTCCGTGAGCTCAGTAAGGGATTCCGCTGGGCAGTGGGGCGATCGGTATACCAACAGAAGTCCCAATCTATCCCTGGTACCCAAACTCAAGTACACACATTCAGTATGGCCCTATACCCTAACAGGGATCCTGGTAAGGGAGATGTTATCCTTATAGACCACAGCCACTCTACCTCCCTGCCCACATCCCCTCACTTGCTCCTCTACAGTATATCCTGGAGGGAGAAGCTGGGACCAAACTGGACCACTAGCATCCCCTAACCAAGTGTCAGTAATACATTCCAGGTTGCCCCCTTCATCCATGATCAAATCAAGGATGAGTTCAGGATAATTTTGGACCGACCTGGCATTACAGAGGAGCAGGGTAAGGCTATGTGGGTTGTTGACAGTGCTCCCCGAGGTCAAAGAGCTGGCAAGACAGCCGGAAGTGGAGACAGCTATAAAGTTTCTAACTATCCTTCCCCTGGAACTGCCTGCTGACCTGCCAACGTTACTTCTTTTATTCCACACCACCACGATAGCTTCCCTATAGTCAACAAAGGCCCCCCCTGTCCCCCCCATCTCCAGACAAACCCAAACACATTACACCAACTTCAATCCAAGTCCAAAACAGCTTAAAACTGATTAAACAGAAGCCCGATAGCCCTTGCCCTCATTCTCCCCCGAAGTGGCTCCCCTAAAGGGGCAACCCCCTTTGGTGTCACCCCTTCAGTGGCGACTCCACCGATAGCAGGCCTACTGCCACAAGGAGCCTTCCTATAAAGCCCCAAACTGAGCAGGTAACCCGAGGAACAGCTGAGTCACTCAGGGGCTGGTCCCAATCCTGCCCACACTTCCCACCGATGTTACCCTGAGGCTACAGCCCCACAGGGGAAGCAGAAGCAGGCAGGCATCAGCAGAAGGAACCCCAGAAACCACCTGGCAGCACCGGTTGGGAAGTGGATAGACTCTTCCTCTCTGCTGGGCTTCTAATAACTCCCCCTCAATGAATCCCTATGAGGATTCATTACACATCTTCATTTCTTCTATTCATTTTGACTGTCTTTTTGACAGTGCTAACTGTCAACTGCTTGTGCCAACTATACCCCACTCCTGCCTGCAAAGCAGTGGCATACTACTCAGTGTATGTTCTAGGATTTCCCCCCCAAGTGTTTAGGCTCATTGGTGTCTAATAACTTTTCCTCATAATGAATCCCTTTGAGGATTCATTACACACCAAAGAGTCTAAACACCTCAAAAATTCCTAAAATATAAACTGAGTACCCAGTGGCTTGTTGGTTGCGGGATAGGTGGAACATGGGATGCCACTAATTTCCCACTCCCACCTGCAAAGCAGAGGAGACAAAATGAACAGAAGAAATGAAGGCGTGTAATGAAGACACCAAAGAATCTAAACACTTTAAAAAGACCTAAAAATAAACAGAGTACCCCAGTTTGTTTGTGTGTGTTTGGGGGGGAGGGTGTAGTTGACACATGGCGTTTGACAATTGGCACCGTCCAATGATAGTCAAAATGAACAGAAGAAATTAAGGCATATAATGAATCCTCCTAGGGATTCATTATGAGGAAAAGTTAAAAGACACCAAAGAATCTAAACATTTCAATATTCCTAAAAATTAAAATGTGTACTCCACTGCCTTGCAGGTGGTTGTAGTTGGCACATGGCAGTTGACAGTTTGCACTGTCCAGTGACAGTCAAAATTAACAGGAGAAATGAAGGTGTGCAATGAATCCTCCTAGGGATTCATTATGAGGAAAAGTTAAAAGACACCAAAGAATCTAAACATTTCAATATTCCTAAAAATTAAAATGTGTACTCCACTGCCTTGCAGGTGGTTGTAGTTGGCACATGGCAGTTGACAGTTTGCACTGTCCAGTGACAGTCAAAATTAACAGAAGAAATGAAGGTGTGCAATGAATCCTCCTAGGGATTCATTATGAGGAAAAGTTAAAAGACACCAAAGAATCCAAACACTTGAAAAATAATGACTGCACTGTTTGCTCTATAACTCCACTTCTGCAAGGGCTAGAACTTAGGGTTTTTTTAAAATGAAAGCTGGGGATTCGTTTTAGGTTAGGATATGGCAGCTTCGAATCCCCATTGTTTCCTATGGCGGAAATGTTCAAAATCAGTAAAAACTAAAAAAAAATTAAAAATCAAACAAGTGTTCCACTGCCTTGAAATTTGGTTGGTAGGTGGCATCCATGGGGACCTACCCACCACTCAATTTTTGTGCCCCTAGGACCTTGTTGTCTTAATTGGTCCAAATCCAAATCAAATTGGAGCAAATACAAATTGAATCTGGGGTGATTTGGAAGAGGTAGATTTGGATACAAAACAAATCGGGTGATTTGTTTGGGGCACAAATCAAATCAAAAAATCAATTTGTGCACATCCCTACTGACAAGAGAGAAATGGACAGTTTGGGATTCTAGAGAAAATGTGGAGAAAGGAAGATAGTGTTTTAAGAATAGGGTTTATATACTGTATTACCTTGCTCCTTCCCAAAGTGATGCTGTGAACCCTTGCAGCTTGGTCGTGGCCGAGAAGCTTCTTTCCTCTGAGGCAGGCAGGTAGGCAGGAGCAGGAACCTGGGAACCAGGCGAGAGTGCATCAGCCAGGCAAAATAAAAAAATGAACCAAAATCTTTCAGCCAGGAGTGCTGAGCAGATTGGTTTAGGGAAAGGGCCAGTCTGGAGGTGAAAGATAAAGCAGGAGTGAGAGTCAAGGCAGAGCAAAATGGAGGTACCTGTGCCAAAACCAGGGGTGTAGCTAAAATTGAGTGGATGCGTTCAAAGAACCTGCCCCCGCCCCAGCTCCTGAGGGCCCCTAGACCCATCCCTCACTATTTCTTTCATTATCTCCCTCACTCCGAAGGGCCACTGGGCGGGGGCAAACACGGACCCTCTCTCACCTAACTACACTCCTGGACAAGACATAGGAAAAAGATGGTGGATCCTAGCAGGGGCGTAGCAAGGTTGGAGTGGGCCCAGAGACAAGATTTTAAAATGGGGCCCCCCTCACTGAAGTAAATACACACACACACACATCCTATGTGCCACAATAGAATGTCATCCTAAATTATTTTTAAAGGTTTTGTAAATTGTGGATGATGCAAATCATGTAATGGTACTAGAGAGAGACATGCTGTTCTGGTAGCTCCGGGTCTTATCACTCCCATCAGTTTCGGAGGATGAATACAACGGAAGGAAGCCCGGGCGGATGTGTGGAAGGGGAAGTCAGTCCTGTGACTTGCCTCTGGGGGGGCCGCCCAAGGCAGTGGGCCCCCAGACAACTGTCTCCCCTTGCCCTATTATAGTTATGCCCCTGGATCCTAGGAAGAACCACCTGGTGAATCTGAGGTAGAGCCACGAATGACCCAGGAGGTGCAGGAGACGCAGAAAACACACGGATTGGTGTGTCTTGGTCTCTTATAGGAAATTTTTGCCCAAGCACATTATGCTGATCACACCTTGCAAATGTGGAAAATAGGGAGAAAGGACAGGATGCAACATTGTTCTATTCAAAAGTGAGGAGTGAACCTTCTTGGACAAAGGCTAGGGAATGTCTAAAATACCCATGTAGGAAGAGGCAAAATGGGCGTATAAAAGATTATCTTAAGTTTCTTTTAGAATATATAAGGGTGGCTAAAATGTAAACAAATTAGCTTCCTTCACCTGAGCCATCCATTAACATACTTGTTAGTAAAGGGTTGCTTTCTTATCACTCCTTCCTGAGGAGGTGCAGTCTTGACCTGATCCACTGTGTCAACATAGGAAGAATACTTGGCTTATTCTTGATAAGCTCTTGAATAGCTCTTGATTAAATTATTTCTACACCAGCTTCCAACCTGTGAGTAATCAAGGGGTTGACAGTATGGGTAAATTCTCCTGCAGCCGTGGGCTTCTGAACCTGACCTAAGAATTCTTTCTCCCAGGCTACATGCCAAAGTGACATGCCCTTTGAGTTAGCTGCAGGCAATACCAAGTGGAGATCTCAGGTTCCTGTAAGATCTAGAATTCAAACAGTGGTATCTACAGGCCTGTAGTTCCAAATAAAGAGGGGTGCTCCTCAGGGGAGCCCCCAAACTGGCTCTCTTTATAACAATCACTAAGCACCTGCTTCTTGAATGAAGGCCTTTCCTTATAAAATGCTTTCTAGGCATGAACCTGTAGAAGCCTAATTGCACAGCGAGGCATGAAATTATAGGGTATTAGGGCACTACTGTTCCCTTGAATGTTAAATCTGTGCATCATTTTCTCTCTTTGTTGGAACACTGTATAGCATCTTATACGATGGAGGTACAGGTGAAACTCGAAAAATTAGAATATTGTGCAAAAGTTCATTAATTTCAGTAATGCAAATTAAAAGGTGAAACTGATATATGAGATAGACGCATTACATGCAAAGTGAGATAAGTCAAGCCTTAATTTGTTATAATTGTGATGATCATGACGTACAGCTCATGAGAACCCCAAATCCACAATCCCAGAAAATTAGAATATTACATGAAACCAATAAAACAAGGATTGTAAGTAGAACAATATCGGACCTCTGAAAAGTATAAGCATGCATATGTATTCAGTACTTGGTTGGGGTCCCTTTTGCAGCAATTACTGCCTCAATGCGGCGTGGCATGGATGCTATCAGCCTGTGGCACTGCTGAGGTGTTATGGAAGACCAGGATGCTTCAATAGCGGCCTTCAGCTCTTTTGCATTGTTTGGTCTCATGTCTCTCATCCTTCTCTTGGCAATGCCCCATAGATTCTCTATGGGGTTCAGGTCAGGCGAGTTTGCTGGCCAATCAAGCACAGTAATCCCATGGTCATTGAATCAGGTTTTGGTACTTTTGGCAGTGTGGGCAGGTGCCAAGTCCTGCTGGAAAATGAAATCAGCATCCCCATACAGCTCGTCTGCGGAAGGAAGCATGAAGTGCTCCAAAATCTCCTGATAGATGGCTGCGTTGACCCTGGACTTAATGAAGCACAGTGGACCAACACCAGCAGATGACATGGCTCCCCAAATCAACACAGACTGTGGAAACTTCACACTGGACTTCAAGCATCTTGCATTGTGTGCCTCTCCATTCTTCCTCCAGACTCTGGGTCCTTGGTTTCCAAATGAGATGCAAAAGTTGCTCTCATCAGAAAAGAGGACTTTGGACCACTGAGCAACAGACCAGTTCTTTTTTTCTTGAGCCCAGGTAAGACGCTTCTGACGTTGTTTGTTGTTCAGGAGCGGCTTGACAAGAGGAATACGACATTTGAAGCCCATGTGCAGGATCCGTCTGTGTGTGGTGGCTCTTGATGCACTAACTCCAGCCTCAGTCCACTCCTTGTGAAAGTCCCCAACACTTTTGAATGGCCTTTTCCTGACAATCCTCTCCAGGCTGCGGTCATCCCTGCTGCTTGTGCACCTTTTTCTTCCACACTTTTCCCTTCCACATAACTTTCTATTCATGTGCTTTGATACAGCACTTTGGGAACATCCAACTTCTTTTGCAATTACCTTTTGAGGCTTTCCCTCCTTATGGAGGGTGTCAATGATGGTTTTCTGAACAACTGTCAAGTCAGCAGTCTTTCCCATGATTGTGATTCCTAATGAACCAGACTGAGAGACCATTTAAAGGCTCAGGAACCCTTTGCAGGTGTTATGGATTGATTAGCTGATTGGAGTGGGACACCTGGAGCCTACTGTTGAACCTTTTCACAATATTCTAATTTTCTGGGATTGTGGATTTGGGGTTTTCATGAGCTGTACGCCATGATCATCACAATTATAACAAATTAAGGCTTGACTTATCTCGCTTTGCATGTAATGCGTCTATCTCATATATCAGTTTCACCTTTTAATTTGCATTACTGAAATTAATGAACTTTTGCACGATATTCTAATTTTTTGAGTTTCACCTGTATAAAGCTGAAGTTTGTTGAACAATGGTTGAGTACACAGATTCTGGTAATCTGTCTATCCTGGACTTTCAGATTTTTCTCATGGGGAATCATTAGATCTGTGTATGCAGGGTCTTTGAGATACAAGATGGGTTAACTCAAGTTTTCCCAACCTAGGGTTCCCAGATGTCAGTGGATTACAACTCCCATCATCCACAGCTACAATGGGACAGGGAATCATCGAATTTATATATAATTTTATGTTTAAATCACTTTGAAAATTTCAGTGATTTATATAACTACTACTATAATTGTAGCCCAACGACATCTGGGGTCTCAAATTTGGGAAACCCTGAGTTAACAAAAAGCTGCAAGAGATATAGTTTCACCCTGAATTAACAAAAGTTGAAAGCAGTTTACGGATGGGTTAATTATTTAGTATTAAACAAATAAGCATTTCAGTCAAAATCATGGAGATTTTCATAGGCTTGTGGAAATCGTGTGGTAAGATAGGGAGATGAGACATTAAGAGCAAGAACAAATGGTGTGGTTTTAAACTGTTCAAACAGCTGTCTTAAGAATGAAAATGGAGGGGTGGGAAAATTCACCCTATGCTGCCTAATCCCGGAATTAACTCATTTTTCTATCTAATTGTGAGGCGAGTCTTACAATCAGTGAGACTCGCCGGAAGGGGGTTTGCAGGGAGAGCAGACTTAGCCCGCTCTCCTCGCAGATGATCATTCAGTCTGCCCTGAGCGGCCGAGCAGCCATATCGGCCACCCACACAACTGCCAGCTCCAACATGGAGCCAGCGGGGGCTGCAGGGATCAGGTGCTGTGTGACCCCTGGAAGGTCCAGGATGCACTGCTTGAGCATGCAGGGCACCCTGGAATGTCCCCCAGGGCCAGGAGGCTTGTTTCAGCCTCCTGGTGGGGGTCTCCTCATATGTTGCCACGGTGTGCAGCCGCACCGTGGCAATACATGATCACAAAAATGGGGCTATTGGAATGCTCGCTCCGCTAACCCCATTTAAGGGGAGGGCTACAAAAGCGGATCACCCGCTTTGGAGAAACAGGGTCGAGTGATTCTGCGAGCCCGGTGATTCTCACGCTCGGCCGAAATCGGGCTACACTCCCTTAGCCCAATTTTGGCCGAGTGTGAAAATCGCCTCTGCTTCTTGAATGAATTATTGTGCAAAAAGTGGGCAAGTGGGGTGAGTTGTGTTGAGAATACATTGTGTGTCCCTTAACACTTCATGTTGAGCAACACTTTCTTGTATTTTAAGAGTTGTCCTTATGTGTTCTTTACAGTTCTGCCTTTTTTCTTCCATACATTTTGTATAGATAGATTTCAGAGAAATTAAACAGCCCTTATGCTAGAAATAAAAAGACCAAGTTGGATATGATTGTAATAAAAGCAAAGAGAAACTGGAGAGGAGAAAGGGAATGCTTTTAAAGAAGCTTCTAAAAGAAGGCTGCTTTGGATCTCTCAGAGTTGGGTAACCACAGGCCTGTCTTCAACCTTCCGTGGTTGCTGCTCTTTATAGTCTGTATTGCTTTTATGCTTTTGTTTTAAATTTTTAATCAGATTTGTTTAATATTTTTTTCCACTTAATATTTTAATTGTGTCTTTTTTACCATCTTGTGTTTAAATTTTTGCTGTAAACTGCCTTGGGATTGTTTTAATGAAAAGCGGTATATAAATTTAACAATAAATAAATGAATAAATATTGACCCGTTTCAGACCGGCTTTTGGGCAGGCTATGGGCTGGAGATTGCCTTGGTTGGATTAATGGATGATCTCCAATTTGAAATTGACAGAGGATGTATGACTCTGTTGGTCCTTTTGGATCTCTCGGCGGCTTTCAATACTATCGACCATAGTATCCTTCTAGAGCGTCTGAGGAGGTTGGGGGGGTGGGAGGCACTGTTTTACAGTGATTCCACTCCTACCTATCGGATAGATTCCAGATGGTGTCAATTGGAGATTGTTGCTCTTCGAAATCTGAGCTAAAGTATGGTGTCCCTCAAGGATCTGTACTTTCTCCAATACTTTTTAACTGAGGGGGTTGTGAGTGGGGGGCACTGCTTTGAAATGGTCCCGCTCCTACCATTCGGGCAGGTTCCAGATGGTATCCCTTGCAGACTGTTGTTCTTCAAAATCTGAACTTTCTTATGGTGCCCCTCAGGGCTCCATATTGTCTTTGATATTATTTAACATCTACATGAAACCACTGGGAGAGATCATCAGGGGACTTGGAGCTGGGTGTTACCACTATGCTAATGACACCCAGATCTACTTCTCCACATCAACTTCTTCAGGATCTGCCATATCCTCCCTAAATGCCTGCCTGGAAGCAGTAATGGGCTGGATGAGGGAGAATAAACTGAAGCTGAATCCAGATAAGATGGAAGCACTTATTGTGCGGGGTCAGAACTCTAGAGACGATTTTAACATCTATCAGAAACCGCTGGGAGAGATCATCAGGAGATTTGGTGCAGGGTACTATCAGTATGCTGATGACACCCAAATTTAATTCTCCATGTCAACCTCATTGGGAGAAGGCATAACCTCCCTAAATGCATGCCTGGAGGTGGTGATGGGCTTGATAAGGGATAACAAACTGAGACTGAATCCAGATAAGACAGAGGTACTTATTGTGCGGGGTCGAAACTCGGGAGATGAGTTTGATCTGCCAGTTCTGGATGGGGTCACACTTCCCCAGAAGGAACAGGTATGCAGTCTGGGGGTGCTTCTGGATCCGAGTCTCTCCCTGGTGTCCCATGTTGAGGCAGTGGCCAGAGGTGCCATTTATCAGCTTTGTCTGATACTCCAGCTGCGTCCATTTCTTGAGATAAACGACCTCAGGACACTGGTACATATGCTGCTAACCTCCAGACTGGATTACTGTAATGCGCTCTATGTGGGACTGCCTTTGTACGTAGTCCGGAAACTACAGCTGGTTCAGAATGCGGCAGCCAGGTTGGTCTCTGGGTCATCTTGGAGAGACCATATTATTCCTGTATTGAAAGAACTACACTGGTCGCCGATAAGTTTCCAGGCAAAATACAAGGTGCTAGTTATAACCTATAAAGTCCTAAATGGCTTGGGCCCTGGGTATTTAAGAGAATGTCTTCTTCGTCATGAACCCCACCGCCCACTGGGATCATCAGGAGAGGTCCGTCTGCAGTTGCCGCCGGCTCATCTGGTGGCTACTCGGGGACGGGCCTTCTCCATTGCTGCCCCGATGCTTTGGAATGTGCTCCGTGAAATAAGATCCTCTCCATCTCTGACAATCTTTAAAAAATCTTTAAAGACACATTTGTTCACACAGGCTTTTAAGTAAATACTGTTTTAATAGTTTTAACTTTCTTTTTAAAATATTGTTTTAAGGTTTTAATTGTTGTAATGTTTTAACTTTTTGCTGTCATTTATTTTAACCAACGTTTTATTTTCCTTCTTGTCATTTATCTGTTTTAACTAATGTTTTAACTTTTCTGTTTTTGTTGTAAAGCACCCAGAGATGTAAGTTTTGGGCGGTATAAAAAAATGTTAAACAAATAATAAAAAATTGGTGATCTTTTTCTGGTAGCAAAATGTCATAGGCCAGCACTGAGTATTGTGTATGCAGGGCCTACCACGAAGCTGGGCTAAGTGGACTGCTTTCAGAGGAAGATTATGAGTCAGTTCTCAGTGGTGGCACACTGAGCATCCATGGATGACTTGCAGTGGAAGGAAGGCAAGATGGCATCACACTGCTTTTCCTCTTCCCTACCTAACAGGAAAAGAAGGGAGGGAGGGAGGTGACAGTGGCAGCTGGTGGAAGCTGGGGAGTGGTGTGTGTGTGTGTGTGTGTGTGTGTGTGTGTGTGTAGCAATAGGTGTTTGTGGAGCAATAATGACCTAGGCCATGCAGAGGCCCATTGGGCATGTGCGGCAGCTTCCAAAATGGCCACCACAATGGAAGGCAGGCCTGAAACGGCCCGAAGACCACCCGAAACGGCCTGAAGACCACCCAAACTGGGCAATTTGCACATAAATGGAGACTGGCAGGGGGAGGGGGAACCTCCAGAGACACACACATCTAAGCCCCTGGAGTAAGTAGAATTTTTTTTTTTAGCTTTTTAGAATTTTAAACACGCGAACACCCCTGAATCGTACTCTGTGTGTGTGTGTGTGTGTGTGTGTGTGTATTTTCAGGGGTTGCCAAAACCAAACATGCCTAGACAACCCAGTTTTGTGCACACCCCTTTGCTGTGCATGCTCATCAGCCAGTTGAGTGGTGGGGGCAGGACACATGGATTGATCACTGCATGGGATCCTGGGCAGTGGGAGCTTTTTGGTGGTTAAAGGTATACTCCTCCTTTTGCTCTGCTCTGCCCCACCCTCAACATCCACTAGCTGCCACTGGAAGAGGCAGATACCTGAAAAGAAGGAAGGGATTGTTGTTTGTTAAAGAAAGGAATGGGAGAGAGAGTACAGCAAAATGACATGGTCTGGCACATATGACAGGATATACAAAGATGCTACAAAACTATTAACAAAAATGTCAGTGTAATCAATTCAAAATAAATGTGCGCTGGTATCTGTGTCATTAAAAAAGAAAGCATGTGCCACATTTGGATGTGTGCCTTCCCCCCCTGTTATGTTTGCTTTGGCTAGTGTCTGAAGTTTCTTTTGGAAAGGAAAATTATTGTTTCCTGGCAGTGCAATTTTTTTTTTCTTTTCTTGCTAGTGATTTGAACTTAGCAAACAAACACTATGAAGACTGTTTTGGAAAGCCCATTATCTTCCTGGCATTTCTCTGTTATGCTTGGAATAAAAAAGAATCTCAAATGATGCCAGCAGCATCTTTATGGTATGCTGGTGTGAGGAGATTTCTTCATCCGACATTGGAAAACAAAACCACCAGGAGGAATGAGACTGTGTGCCTTGAGGAGGAGAAGCCAGGAAAACTCTATCACATTTAAGTAACAGTCTTTCCTTTTGCCCCTCTTGGCGAGCTCTGGTTTGAATAAAGAAATCCCAAGGCTCTCTTACACTTGTTTACCAGATGTGACCCCCCCCCAACCCCAGTCTCTTGGAACTTACAAAATTATGCAGTCAGCCACAGCCTTGACAAATCTGTTTTTGTTGCCTGCCTAAGATAGCAAAAACAGTGCTATTCATGCCCTTGGAAGCCCACAGTAGCTCAATTCAGACATGGTTTGCACTATCCAAATTTTAGAACCCACATTACAGGGTGGGTTCTAAACAGGTGAACCATGGATTAGAACCCTGGATCTGCATTCACTTAATCTCTGCCTAGCAAATCATGATCTACAGCCACTTTTCACCTTTTGTTTTTCTATGTGTTCTATTGGAGATCCTGCAGCCTCTTCACCTTTCCCCAGTGTAAAGATTTCTATCTTGGGGAAGCCAGGGGATGAGCAACAGAGCAGGCAAACTGCTGCCCAACTGGGGCATTTTCAGGTTCTCCACTTGAGCACTTGAAAGTTCAATCCTTGAACACTTTCAGAATGAGCAGCAATCTCTTGTGTTTCCCAAATTCAAAGGTCACATAACATAGAACTGAGGAGAAATTTTCTGGAAGGATGCTCAAAGCAAAGGCTAAGGTTCTTCCAATAGCACTGTCACACACACACACACACACACACACACCCCATTTTAATCCATACCAGCTTTTGTGGGCCGTGATTAAACTTTTAAATAGATCTTTGAATTTAGTTTGTCTGATTTTATTTGAGTTGTATGTGAACTTTTAATATTGTGAACTCTCCCCAGACTATAGGGATGGGGATAAAATAAAAAATGATTCAATCATAATTTCCTTCTATTTAATTTTTTTCTAAAAATTCCTTGGCATGTTAGTCCACATGAAGAAGGCCAAAAGTACAACCATTGTCCATGATACAATATTCAGGAAAGTAGTTCTCATTTGGTGGCCATCAGTTAGGAGATTCCTATTTGTAGCTGACTTCAGTTGGCGCAGTGGAGAAATGACTTGATTAGCAAGCCAGAGAGGTTGCCGGTTTGAATCCCTGCTGCTATGTTTCCCAGACTATGGGAAACACCTATATCGGGTAGCAGTGATATAGGAAGATGCTGAAAGGCATCATCTCACACTGCGTGGGAGATGGAAATGGTAAACTCCTCCTGTATTCTACCAAAGACAACTACAGGGCTCTGTGGTCGCCAGGAATCGACACATTGACTCAACGGCACACTTTACCTTTACCTCAGTTTTGTGTGGTTTATCTTACTAGATTTCTAGAATTCATATGGTCTAGAATTCTTATTAGGTTTACTAGAATTCATGTGGTCCACTAAAGAGCTTTACATTCACCAAGTGTGTGCTGATTGTTAGAATTATTTCAAAGAATGTTGAGCTAGCTAGACCATGACCTCATCCAGCAAGGCACTTCTTGTGTTCTGACTCAAGAGAGGATGCAGATCAGTTATACCTTAACTGTTAAGAAGTCCTGCATATGCACAGTAAAGGCACAACTAATCTGCACCCATTCTTGATAAGGGAACATTAAAAGTGCCTTGCTAGATCAGGTCATGGTCTAGCTAGCTCAGAATTCATTGAATTCTAGCACCAGCAGGCACCTTGTGACCTACCAGGAATTAGCCAGTCAACTAAAACATACCTTTTACCCATCAAGGTTTTACTCACCCCAAACCTCTGTTTCTAACATTCTTAAGAAGGACATGTGCAGCCCAGTCCAAGGCATGCTTATTCAGGAGGAATCCTGATAGAATCCTGATAGTCCCAAGTAAGAGTGCTGTGGTATCATGCACATTTACTTGGGAGTAAGTCCTAACGAAGTTAGTAGGATTAACTTAAATATGCATAGGGTCACACTGTTAGCAACCCCCCCCCCCGCTACAGTCATATAGCTAGCTGTCTTTTGATATAAACTATGATTTTATTTTTAGTGATAGTTTGATATCATTGTAAGCTGACTTGAGCTTACTGTATGGAGAGGTGAAAATAAATATTTAAACTAACTAAATAAGATCACTCGCAGAGAATACCCAGTGATGAAGTCTTGATCTAAATAGATTTTTGCAGTTTCAAGGGTTTTGAAAGGGCTCTGCACTGAAGGGAAAACATGTAATGACATCATCTCATGTGTCCGTCTTAGTGCATCAGTCATAGATTTAGGTTAATAGTGTTGTCTGTTTTTAATGGCAGAAGAAAATAAGATTTCTCTATATCATGCCCTAAATAGAGTTCTGTGAGCCTGGGATTACTAGCACAGTCTTGATTTGCTGAACTGATGGTTCTGTCCATTAAATCCCATTGGGTCATGGAAATCCATGATGGTGTTGAAAGGCTTACTAGATTTTTCACTGGGTTGTTTTTTTTAAAACCCACTTCTGAATAACACCACATGCTTAATATGCCCCAATAGAACATAAAGATTTTCAGTAAAACAGTTGACTGTTCCCAACCACCTATCTGAATGTTGTATGCTACTTAAAATTAGAAAATAAATGAAGCCTGTTCCGTTGTGTGCAGTAGGGCCATCATCAGCACAAGAGGAAAAATAGGAGGCTTTCTGTTAAAAAGGGAGGATTTCCCTCTAGATAGGAAATGTTTTCCCCCTTATTTTTTTGTAGACTACCCTATGCAAAAAGCACAAGGTGGGTGTTTTCATTTAAACGTCCTTTACAATGCAGTCCTCAGTGTGTTTGGTCAGTGAGATCAATGGGCTTTACTTCCTAGTACATGCACATGAGATTTCAGCTGTAACTCATCAATGTGAGTGTTTGAGAGAAAATGTGATGGCTCATTATTATTTCAGTAACAACACGCAGTGTAACTTTAGTTCACACATTCACCATCATCCCTCACATAGTGGGAGAATGAACGTCCCTCCTCCACCATGGAGAGAACATCTAATGATGAACTGGGCAGACCATGTAAATGCCCAGTTGTCCGAAGGTCTAGGATGCATGATTCTTACCCCCTCAGTACAAGCCCAGCATTCTCTCTTCTGTTCTACTGAGGAGGAGGACAGCAGCAGAAGCAATTGGTGAGAAGGCAGCAAAAGGGGCAATGGGTAGAGTGCAGCCGCCACTGCCCACCGCCCATCCGCTGCCTGAGGTTACTGTCTTATGGATCTGGCTTGGTATGTCCATCAAGATATGTGTTCAGACCCACAGAAAGGCCTCAGGATCATATCATGAGTGCTTTAAGATGACAGCAGAAGCAGTAATGTCAGAAATAGCTGTTAACACTTGTCTGCATTGGAACTTCCATGAATGTGGAAGGGAGCAGGGCATTCACAGCTGCTATCTTGAAGTGGTGGAATTGTTCTCCCCCACTGAGAGGCATAAAAACATACATGGAGCTGGTTCGGACGATGCAGCTCCTGGCACATGCAATTAGGGAGTGATGTGCCAAGAGTGCACCCATCAGAATGTCCTCCATGGACATCCTAATGCCCTTCCAGTCTCCCTGTATTGCAATACATACTAAAATTTGTGTTTAAAGAGTAACTTGGAGGGTATGTGTAGAGGCATTTTGCATATGCAGATCCCTCACACAATAAAAGGTCATGATGGGAAGGCATCATGGCCATGAAGGATGTCCTGACAGGTGTGCTCTGGGCAAATCCCCTTCTTAATTGTAAAAATGCTGGGGGCTATATCGTTGGTGTTAACTAACTGATTATTGAGTGGGGGGAGTGTGGCCCATTTTCTTCAAAGAACTTTTCAGGGCCTTTAATGTACACATCTGTTTTGAAAATGTTAAGGTGTAGAAACCATATGGGTTGCCCAGAATTTCTTGGAGGGAGGGTGGGTTAAAAATGTATTCATAATAAATAACTATAACAATAAATTATATAATAATAATAACAACAATAATGATAAAAATTATATACTTTATTATAATACAGCATATTATTAAGGAAGCAGGACAGAAATTGTGAAATCAATCAATCATCCTGTGTTGATGCCTTAGCACACAATTGGAAGTGAGGCTATTAGTATCAGGGAAAATGTATTTATTTGTGTCGGGCCGTCCTTCTGGCTGCGGGGAGGCCCAAGTATGCACCTGGTCAGGGGCCCAAGAAGTAGGAGGCAATACAGCCCCTGGGTACAGGCAAAGCCAGCTGGGACCTTACACGGTTGACAGGGAGAGCCAGGACACCCAGGAACCCACAGACCGTGGATGGGCCAGCATGGCCCAACAGGTTGCCTTCTGGTGGCAAAGAAGAGAAGGCAGGGCCTCGACAGCTGGCAAGACAGGCAACAGCTGAAGGAGGGAGGATGCAGGCAGCTACATTGGTGAAGGTGGGATCAGGAGAGGGTGGTTGGGATTGCCCTGATTTCAGGGGTTTATTTAAGGCTTGGATGGCCAGGGCTGAAGAGGTCTGGAGAGATGGGAGTGATTTTGACCTAGAGACTCCTAGTGAGGAGCGGTCTGACCATCTCCCTGACAATTGGTGGAGGAATAGGGTGACAATTAACCCCTCCCCAGCCACTTCTGAAGGCCACTTCCACAGCCTATGAACAGGATCAGGGGAAGGGAGACAGTCGGAGACTGTGATCCCAGGCCAGTGCGTGACAATTTGTTTGGTGCTTGAATTATTTTGCCTTCAGCATCTATACTGTCACCCATGAAGAGCCCTTATTTCCGTCAGCCGGCCATGTGGAACATACACAGATCAGAGTGCTTCATCATGAGCTTGCAGGGATACATGTAATGGGGGAAAGCCCATGTGGTCAGGCCTGAAGGATGAGGGGATATAGCTCAGTGGTTAGGCAATATGATTTGCATGGAGAAGGTCCAGTCCCTGATCGCTCCATATAGGGCTGGGAAAGAGCCCTCTTGGAAATCCTGGACAGCTTCTTTCAGCAGTTTTAGACAATACTGAGCTACTGCATTTAAACTGATGTACATTTCTGCAGGACCTAGGATCTCTTTACCAGAACTTTCTATGTCTGTCTGACAGACAGGATTGCTGTATATCATAATTAGCCATGCTGTATCTTATTACCACAGCCCATCAGCACAAAGGTGTCCCTCACTGTAGAACAATTGGGAGTTCTGCTGTTGAGATATTGCCAGACAAATGGGGAATGAGGCCTGCTCACCCAGCTGGAGAAAAAAGCCTCTGGTAATGACAGATAAACTAGATTACAGGGCGACAGGAATGTCATGCATGATCAGCTCCTTTAGATAAAGAACTGAGGACTTTTTTTTTTCATCTCTCCCCCCCCTCCTCACTCAACGTCTTTTGGGAAGGTGGGTGCAGCAGCTCAAGGAAAAAGATGCTACCCTTTTTGACAAGTTAATTAAGCTTTCACTTGTGTTATACATATAGCAAAAAGTAATTGTCCTTGCACAGTTTAACAACCCCTCCCTGAAACTGCCTGCTTGTCACTGATTTTTTTGATCCCTATTTGATGTGAACATTATACTTCAGAAATGATTACTTAAAAAAAAATAAAAATGGAGCATGCTCCAGCCAACTTTAAGCACTTTGAATTCCCATTACAGTGGAAGAGTTTTAAACACCTGCTTAACTCTCTTATTAAAGTTAGTAGGATTTAAGTGCTTAATTGTCATTGGATCATGCTCTTGGTTTTGGTTGGAAAATATTCAGCATTTGAAAACTGTGCCAAATGTATTTGAATATTGTGCCAAATATTTTTTGTGCTCCATCTATGTCTAAACTAAAGATGTGTTTTTATTTATTCAAATGGGCTGTCTGCATCAACCTATAAGTCTATATGTTTCTAACTGTATCTGGCATAAGAAGTTGTTTCAGGCAAGAAAATTGTTTAGCTCTTGTTGAGCGATTTATAAACTATTTGGAACAATTTGCATCTTCTGGTTGGCATTTTCAAATTTCAGCTTTCCTGTTTCTGAGAAATGCTTCTTCCTGTACTCTCTGGCAACTCCTGTTCCTTTAACCTTCAGCCAAGTTTTGTGGTGCTTGTTATAAGTTATGCAATCATTGTTCTTTGTAAGGAAGATTCATGCCCTGCTTTGCATATTGGACAAGACCTGTATCTAACTTATGTAAACAAATCTAAACTCAAACGTATGTGTTCTTATTCTTTCTTCCTGTATCCCCTCTCTTGTGTGATCTGCCATCTGGTTACTGCAAAGGTCAAATCAAAACAATTTTAATCAAAACCACTTTAACAGTGTTGGACTTGAGTTAATCATTATGAATGACCGTCTTCTGGCTCTGATCCTGCATGTTGGTTGACATCCTAACTAATGGTGCAGCTTGCAAACAGCCTCTGCATCATTTAGCACAGCAAAATCAAGCTCTTTGGGCAGAGGGACAATTCTTGACAATTCCCTCTCCCTTGAAAGCCCTCCCTGTGACCCAGAAATATGTCCCTGAGGGCTGCATGACCCTCAGGGACGTACTGTGGGGCTGCAGGAAGTGCTTCCAGACAGATGAGGGATTAGCAAAAATTCTGCATGGCTACACACTGCAGAGGCATTTTGCATGCTATACTTCCACACCTAGGTCAGGACATCAGACATTAGATTCAGTGCAAAATCTGGTGTTCAGTATTTGGCATAGATTCCAAAGGCAAGACATGTGGTAGGTCCTAGTACTGACAGGACAGTGTTCTGTGGTCTGAATGAGTGCCTTTCCCTCCATCATTGCTTCCCCAGCCCCAGACACTGAAATCTCACCTTTGCTCATAGCTTTATTTCTGCTACCATAAAACCTCTTGCTGAATTCTGCAGTACCTTCGCAGATATCAGCTTCAGGATGAAACATGCACATTGAGTGATTTTCTGTGTTATTGATGCAGTTGAATAATTTAGTTTGAGCATAAATGTTGATTTTCTTTCTTTTTTTTAACATAATCTGAATGTTTAGGTCTATGACAAGGCTCACTAATATTGCTCGCTTGTGATTTACACAAATAATCCAGAACAATAAAACTGGGCACGACTGGCTGACGTTCAGACTAATACTGCACTATTGCAAATATGGTCACTAGTGCAAAGATGTTGCACTAGCTAGTTCCGCTAAGTGGGGAGCTTCTGTTCCAGACTAGGGTTGCCCTGGCGCTTGTACAAGCTGTGGCACACCTCCGGTTGTGAAACCTCTTCCTCAGTCCATAAATGTTGCAGGGAATGGTGCAAAAGCTCAGTACGAGCACAAGCAGACTGAGACTGTAAGAGATTGTGCAATTTTGAGCATCTGCTAAGCGATGGGACACCCGGATGTTCATTGTTCATCTTTGTTCATTGCACTACTGAAGAGTTAGTTTGGATGTCCATCACCCTAAACTTTATACAGGGGCAAATCCACAGAATATTGTCATGCAAAGCTCTCAAGCTGATACTCACCATAACGGTAAAGAGTGTATTTTCTATGATAATTCCTCTCTTGGAATGGATTAGTGGACAAAATATTGAATTTAGATTTATAAGATCAGGGTTCAGATCTTTGCTCATGTACTCCTCTGAGTCGTTTTGAGGAAAACATTATTTCTCATCTGAACAGGAGGCTTTGTATTTTTTATTTATGAAAGCCTTTTAAACTATTGTATGATTTTAATGAGATCTATGACATTGTAGCTTTTGTATTTGCTTTTGTTTATTTTGGCATTTGTTTTGCCATAATGTACCTTTTCCTTTTGGAATTTATCATTTGTGAACCATGGTATCTGAAGGATCACCTGCTCCCATATGGATTTGCTTGACTGCCTGCTCCTATATGGATTTACTATGAACGTCTTCAGAGGCCTTTTTTGGAGTGCTCCAGGACCTTTTCAGTGGCTGGATTCATTTCTGGAACGATATCTCTTTGCTCATTCACCAGGCTCCTTCCCTGATGACATTTAGGAAATAACTGAAGAAACAATGGGATACCATGCTTGCTGATGCTACTTAATAAATTTGTTGATTGTGTTACTTGTTTTCATGTGGGTGGGTGTTTAATTTGAGATGTTATGTTTTTATTTTATAGCACCTCAAGAATCCTTGTGGTTGAAAGGCAGGTTCTAAATATTTTAAATATATAACATAAACATAGGCAAAGGCCCAAGCCAAAAACAAAACAGCACCCCTATCCTATGTCTAAAGATTTGAGAAACACTATGCTAAAACTGGCCATAAATGCAGTGAGACACTAAAGTGTAAATATGTTTATCTATCCTTCTGCTCCCTTGAAGAGAACTCCATGTGTTAAAATTAATAAACCAGTTCAGAGTTCATTTGATTCTTTCATTTATTTTTGTTGAGCAACTTGCTGTATATCTAGCTAGTAGTTCTATCTATCTATCTATCTATCTATCTATCTATCTATCTATCTATCTATCTATCTATCTATACATACACACACACATAAGATTTTCCACCCTACTTTTCTTGTTATCTTCTGCTTCAAGCACCATCTAACGGTTGGAGAGTAAATTGCAAGTTGATTTTTGTTGCTGAACAGCTGCAAGGCAATCATCAATGCAGCTCATCTAATACTAAGAGAAAGCTGTAGGAATGAAAAACTTAAATCCCACTAAAAATGCCAACACATAAGGGAGTTGTCTTTCACTTTTAGAGTATAATACTACCCCAGTTGCCTAGGGTTTAATGATTTGTCTACACAAATGTGTTAGACTACAAAGTGAACATTCTTTACAGAAGACATCACATATGGCCCAAATAGTTTGCTAAAGAGAAACTGGGGAACGTTTCACTTTATTATGTTACAATATTTGAAAAGGAAAATTAGAGTCCTCCATTTTGCCAAGCTCTTTTGTTTGCACTTTTTACATAACTTTCAATGATATTAACTGTGATTTGTATCTGGAATGTATGTATACTTCCTATTACAGAAGTAGCAATTATAATTTTTTTAAAGAGCACTCCCAAATTTCATGAAGCATGTCCATCATTCTTCCTAAGGTATTCCGAAGCATTAGTAGCTCACAGTACTGTTTGTTGAAGAAAAGCAAATTTAAGTCCATTTTAGATTACCGTCACATTTAAAAACTCTAATTCAGCTAATGTTACATTCATTGTGACTAACTTGTTCCATTGGTTTTAATGGGACTCAGCAACAACTAACTTCAGATGGGACATCATTAAAAGTAAGTCCATGTATCTAATTATAGAAAGACAGAGGCACCATTTTGAACTGAAATGCCACACAATGCAGTGACTGGATACACCAAAGACAGGGCTCTGTATCTTTAATAATTGTGTAGAAGAGGGAATTCTAGCAGCTGTGGCTGTCCTCTCATTGGTGCAGGACAGCTGTAAAATTCCATCTTCTTCACAATTATTATAGATACAGGAGCCTTGTATCTCTTTACATCTGGATACCCTAGCACTCCATGACTGTTGCCAATTGCGGTATAGATAAGCTAGCGTCTTAAATTCATTCTCCTGCTGCCTAATCGTCTTGATCAGCAGTAACTCTGGAAGTGCAAGCAGTTGTTTGAACAGCCACACGTAGTACAATATCACAGACTTGGCAATGAAACCTTCCATCTAGGCCCTTTATTCCCTTTAAAGCAAGAATGGACTAGCAAAGGCCTCCTAAGGTCTGGTTCAGGGGATCAGAGTCCCTCATCCCCATCTAATCCTTTCCTTGCCTCTTCTCTGCTAGCAATGGCATTGTAATAAAAGAGTTCCATCAGGTATACAGAGTGGCTTGAAGAAGGGCCATCCAGGGGGGTTCTTCCTAGAACTTTG
Organism: Hemicordylus capensis; assembly: GCF_027244095.1. Lineage (NCBI taxonomy): Eukaryota > Metazoa > Chordata > Lepidosauria > Squamata > Cordylidae > Hemicordylus > Hemicordylus capensis. The sequence goes on along the minus strand of NC_069657.1, from coordinate 179,111,636 downwards.
GGGAATGGAAATGGGAGGAAAATAGTTGATTCTGGCAGATGGTCTTCTGAGAGAGCTCTGGCAGGGACCTCTGAGGAGAAAAAACCTCCAGGGAAGTGCTCGCTCTGTTTGTGAGGAGCCCTCAGGGTCTTCTCAGTGTTAGCAGTCAGTAAATGTATGTCCTAAAAAGGAGAGAGTATATTTCAGTAGTAAAATTGGAGCCATTTGGGGATATGCCTGATCTGTTGTTCTTTTCCATTAGTTTAGTCCTGTAAGCCTTTAGAACCCAAATAAATCTATCATCTAGAAATCCTGTTTTGTTTTGTGAAGAATTCAGCTCACACTATGTCCCCCACAACACCTCCCACCTGATCATGCTCAAATATTTATTTAAACAAGTTTATCCTTTCCCAGACATGCCCCCCCCCCCCCCGCCGTTACCAGGGGTGAAACAAGGAGTGGTGGCAGCATGTCCAGTTCTATTGCAATATGGAAAGCTCTGTTCTACCCACAGAAGGTGGGTCGTGTCACAGGCACAAATATGGTTCTTTGACAACAACTTATGGTGGCTGCCAATTCAGCATCGCTGATGACTATGCTCTGACACTGGTGCAATTATTAGGGCCTCCTAGTGTTTACACAAGGACATCAACTTGCACCAGTTATATGTCATTTAGGGACACTGGCAGCAGACTGGGCAATAGGGAACAACTTTGTGGGTGGAAGATGAACACTGCTTTATTAACTAAAAATCATTGTTAAATGACTCTTAATGCTAAGGAAGCCCCCACCTGGTAGAGCTACGTGTTATGATAAACACAGGGCTGCTTCTGAAAATGGCAAAAAGTGTAAGAACCCTGTGTTGAGTTCTTCCATTTCCCCCTTGCAATAAATACTAAAACTAGCCATCTCGTGATCTCACAACATTGAGCCCTTTCTCACCATTAGTGAGAAAGAGCTCCGATCTGCAGGGGAGGAAGTTTTGAAATGCTTACCTTGCCCGGAGGCGATCCTCTCTCTTCTGCTGGGTGAGTGGATTGCTCACCCAGACAATTGCTATCTCTTGCTGGTAGCAGGGAGTTTCTGGGGTTGGGAGGCCCCCCAAACGTCCACCATGGACTGCACGAGTACATAGTGTATCATGGGGAGCCTCCCGACATCGTCATGAGGCTACTCATGTGTAGGTGCTGCACAGAGCCACATGGCACCCACACACAACCTATTAGCCTGTGTTTAGGGCGTGTTTGCTCCCTTAGCCCTGGCTAACAGCTGGGGCACCAAACAGAGTTTGCCTCCGTGCCATCGCCAGGAGCCATGCAGCTCCTGGCAGTTCACCTGTGCAGGGAAAACTGGACTGGATTTTCCTGGTTTTGCCTGTGAGGGTGAATAGACTCCTTATGTCATTCCCTGCCACCACTTCTCCTCATTAACTGCCACAGTTTGGGGGTGTGGAAACTTGCGCCATTGTGGTCTTAGAATATGAGTAAGTTTGACAGTGAGGTGGTTCCCATGATCAGTGAGAGCCGCCTGGGGAGGGTGAGCGGGGAGAGCGGGCTTAGCCCACTCTCCCCGCACACAAGCAGACAGTCTGCTCTGGGCGGCTGCAGCGGCTGCCCACATGACTGCCGACTCCGTCATGGAGGCGGAGGGGGCTGGAGAGTTCGGGGGGCTGCATGGATTTCCTCCCATCGTGTGAGTAGCCTCTATATGTTACAAAGTTCAGGGGGAGAAAGTTCCGTTTGGGGCTGCTATTTTGTTGGGGTATAATCTAAGCAGTCCTATGAATAGAGAGTAATTTATACCAGAGGAAAACCATAAGAACTTAACATAAGAACAGCCCTGCTGGATCAGGCCCAAGGCTTATCTAGTTAGTCTTATCTGTGTTTCCCACAATGGCCCACCAGACCCAAGCTTTAGTTTGGTCTAGTTTTACAACATTTGACGTTGGTATAGCTACTCTCTCTCCTTTCCCAATTCTCTTTCTCCCCCCCGCCTTAATTTCTTGCCTTTCCAGACATTTGGAAAGCGAAATTTTAAATTCAGATTCACATTTTGTAAGTGCAACAATTTTATCTCACAAATTAAAATGTGAATGTTTTAGACTTGTTGACATCTTTTTGAGGGTCCCACATAAAATCTCATAAGCTCTCAGGTACCAGATACCAATGATCATTGCATGCTGTCTCTCAAAGACTTATATTTCAAACATCACTGCATGTTTTCTATGAAATTTTGTTGGATAAAAAAAACATCTCTGCCATGTATAGCAACTGGGGAATATTGGATCTGTGCTAGGGCACATTCTTGGTTTACAATAGGCAATAGTGAGGTGAGCAGTGCTAATAATGCAATATAGAAAATGACCCAGAATTCTCTGTACTACATAGAGGTTCCGTGGCAGACATGCTATTATGGAAAAGCAGCGGATAGAATATCACCATTTCATATTAGCTATCATATTAGCTACATTTCCAGGTCACCTGGATGACTTTTATGTTAATTTCCTTTTAGATGATAGAGACCCGACTATGACTTATAAAGTAGTTAAATTTTGCTTTTTAGCTGCTTGGGCTCATTGTATTCTTGCAGCTTCTGCTTAGACAATATTGGTCAGAAATGTATGAATACCTTGTGCAACTGTATTGTCTTCTTTTCTGTTTTTTTGCTGGGCATTGACTGTAATAAAGATCTTATTGACTGACTGGCTATCCAATATCATTTGTCAGAGATATTGAAATAAAATATCAGATATACAGTTAGCAAATATTTGGATGATATACAGTAAATATCAAAGAACTCTAGGCAATACTTGAAGAAAATTCAACATAAAAAATTTAAAAGGAAAATTTTGAAATGTTTGTTGGAAACAAATTAATTTCAGCTCTATTCTAGACCAGCTTGCATATAGGTATATATACAACAGGAAGGCTGCTTTCACAAGTGATGTTTAATTATTTTTCATAATTCCTGCATCTATTCTGGAGCAAAGCCTATAGTGACTAGAATTTATGTTTGATTGAAAATGGTTTTCTTTGAACACCATAGACAGATTTCAGACTGAAAGGCATTTGGTGAAAGTTTATCTATTCGACCTAAACTGGTTTAGTAGTCATTCAGTTTTCTTGGGCAATTCTGGAAACTGTAGGGGTGTGTGTGTGATATTTAACAGATGATTGAAGTGCAGTTTTCAAACCAAATTTCCTAGGATTGTTTGGAGGAAGCCATGACAGCTAAGTGGTATAAAACTGTCATATAACTGGCAGTATAATAAAGGTATACTATGTCGCCTTAAGTGGTGCAGTGGGGAAATACTTGACTAACAAGCAGAAGGTTGTCGGTTCGAATCCCCACTGGTACTGTATCGGGCAGCAAAGATATAAGAAGGTGCTGAAAGGCATAATCTCATACTGTGCAGGAGGAGGCAATGGTAAACCCCTCCTGTATTTACCAAAGAAAACCACAGGGCTCTGTGGGTGCCAGGAGACGAAATCAACTTGATGGCACACTTAGTATACTATGAATACTAGTATTAATAAAGGTATGTATACTAGTATGTATAAAGTTAATGTATTAATAAAGGTATGATAAATCTTATAAATCAATCGAACAAATAAATAAATAAATACCCTTGCTAACTGAGCAAAGAGGCTCCTTTTAAAATTGGTGATTTTCTTTATTTTGCAAGGCAAGAGCAACTGTCGCTATCCATCCCCAGCACAGCATCCCTCTAGTGGCTGTTGCTGGTGTCTATCTTATGTTTCTTTTAAAGATTGTGAGCCCTTTGGGGACAGGGAGCCATTTTTAAAATTTATTTATATCTATGTAAACCGCTTTGGAAACTTCTGTTGAAAAGTGGTATATAAATATTTGTCATTTTCATATTTGTGCTATAGATATGTCTCTCTAGCCCAATTGTTTGCATGTTTACTCAGATGTGAGTCTCTCTTGAATTCAGGAGAACTTACTCCAAAGTATGCTTGCATAGGAGAACAGCCTTCAACCATGCAAGGCCCTTTGATCTGAGTTGGACTTACTGCTAAGGGAACAGGAATAGCAATGGACAGTTAGCATCACTTTTGAAAGAGGGATATGTTGCAATGTTTCTGTGTCAGCAAGTTGCTGAAGCATTTTTGAGTTATGTTTTTGATTGGTTTTTGAGGTACAGTGTTAGGAGGTACTGTATACAACAATACACATGAATTTGCTCTCTGATTTCTATATTATGCCTCACTATGAGGGGAAACTTGTAGACACAATTAACCTTTGTTCCAAACAAGTCTCATCCTGTGCAACCTTTTGATACAGTGAACTATCTAAATAAAAGCTCATAAACCTTTAAATGAGTAAAAGAGTTTGCTCACAATAAAGGCATTATAGCTACTGTACAGTTGGCTGTTTCCTGGGCTATTCTTCTTTTTGAGAAGTAGCTTTTTGCTTGAACTTTGACCCTGATTTCTGCTGCTTTAACACAGATCTCAGCTTAAATTTATTAAGATAACAAAGAACTGGCACAAATTTGGGAGACAATAGCATGCATGGCAGATTTTCAGTTTGCCTGATTAAAAATTACTGCACATAGCAACAGCAGAGTAAAAGTGAGAAAATGTCGGTATTAAATTTTAATTACAAAGATGTACTAATTGAATTCAGTAATACTTATCTCCTCCCCCACGCCCCAGCAGAATTAAAACCTTCATAGACTTCACACTAAAAAGCAAGCTGCTATGTTCTAGGAAAGTTCAGATATTCTAGCAAGGACATTTGCTTGCCCAAGCTTTTCTCTTTAATTGTTCAACTTTAAAGTCTCTTGGATCCATCTACCATGAAGAATAGGTGGGAGTCCACTGCAGGGATTTCCCCCTGGGCGCCAATAACCTGGTGATGCCCCTGCCTCTGGGTAGCCTCAGGGATCAGCACTGGACTCTTCTGAAGGCCCGAGGTCCTTGGGAGTTTTCCAACAATGCTGACCCCAACCCTGACTTAGTGCATAGTTTCACTATTTCTGTCACAGTCAAACTGATTGTGTACCGTATCTTCAAGGCCATTCCACATTCATAGGCTCCATGGTACATAATCCTTAATCCTCATTAGCTCTAAACAAAGTTTGCTGCTTTAAGCCTGGGATCTTGACATGGCAATTGCCAAACACCAACAAAGCAAAACAAAACTCAACAACAACCAAGGCAGCACTGTTAGCTAGTCAACTGGATTGTCTATTTCCCTACAAAATATGTGACAACATTTTAAAAGAGCTTATCTTGCATTCACAATGTTACAATTTTGCTATGTTGGGTAACACTTTAATAAGCGTGAACATTTTCAAAGTCAGACAATACCAGGGGCGTAACTACAATTAGGCAGGGGGAGGCCGTTGTCTTGGGGCTCCCCCGCCTTGGGGGGGGGCCCTCAGAGGCTCTCCCCCACCCAGCGCCTACCCAATCTTCCTTGTGAAGTCATTTAATGGGGGAGGGGCATTTAAGAATCTTGTCTCAGGGCCCACTCCAACCTAGTTATGCCCCTGGACAATACTAAATAATGTTGTAATTGAGACTGGGAGAAGTTTCCTTTATGTACTACTTTATGGTTCACTCCATTCTGCATTCTACTCTTCTTGAATTTTTCTTAGCTAGGATTTTAAATTTGGCAAGGTAGACGACTAGAGCGCAAGTGCAGGAAGACTCAGAGTGAATCTGATAGATTGCAACACAGTGCTCATTTGAGGATCTATGCTCTGGCAATGTGGATGGCAAAGAAGCGGTTCTTTTCTGCCCGCATTGCTTCTGTGAATTCATGTCCTGCTGAGTTGTCTAGGGTTGTGAGGGGGCTAGTTCATGCCCCCTCTGCCTTGAATTTGAACTTGGAACCATCTGTCACTCACTGTGATGCTTTTAACAACTTTTTTTGCAGATAAAATATCTTGTATTCACACTGAACTAGACTCCACAGTTACTGCAGAGTCTATCGTAGAGGTGCCCAGCAACCCCTCTTGTAGGATTGAATTGAATCATTTTCTGGTTGTTACTTCTGAAGACATGGACAAACTGGTTCAGAATGTATGCCCCCCCACCTGCTCTCTTGACCCTTGCCCAACTTGGCTTATTTCATTTGATAGTCATATTATCAGAGAGAGTCTGGTAAATATAATAAATGCTTCTCTGAGGGAGAGCAGAATGCCTCCTTGTCTTAAAGAGACTATTATTAGAACTTATTTGAAGAAACCTGCATTGGATCCCTCAGAGTTAGCTAATTACAGACCTGCCTCTAATCTTCCTTGGTTGGGCAAGGTGATTGAGTGAGTAGTTGCTTCTCAACTACAAACAGTTTTGGATGATACAGAATATTTAGATTTTTTCCAGACTGGCTTTTGGGTGGGCTATGGGGTTGAGACTGCCTTGGTCAGCCTGATGGATGATCTCCAATTGGTGAATGACAGAGGGAGTATGACGCTGCTGATACTTTTGTATCTCTCAGCAGCTTTCGATACCATTGACCATGGTATTTTGCTGGGTTGCTTGAAGGAAGTGGGATGGGGTGGCACTGTTTTACAGTGGTTCCATTCCTACCTCTTTGGCAGATTCCAGATAGTGTCACTTGGAGACCTTTGCTCTGAAAAATGAATGCTAAAGTGTGGTGTTCCACAGGGCTCAATACTGTCTCCAATGCTTTTTAACGTCTACATGAAAGTGTGGGGAGAGATCATCAAGAAGTTTGGTTTGGGATGCTATCAATATGCTGATGACACCCAGATCTATTTCTCCATACCAACTTCATCAGGAAATGGCATGACCTCCCCTAAGTGCCTGCCTGGAGGTGATACTTGCCTGGATGAAGGATAACAGGCTGAAGTTGAATCCAAACAAGTTGGGTGTACTGTTTCTAGGGGGTTGGAATCCGAGAGGTGGTTTAGATCTGCCTGTTCTGGGTGGAGTTACACTCACCCTAAAAGATCAGGTTCGTAGTCTGGGAGTGCTCCTGGATCCCAAACTCTCCCTGGTTTCTCAGGTTGAAGCAGTGGCCAGGATTGCTTTTTATCAGCTTCAGCTGATACACCAGATACATCCATTTCTGGAGACAAATGACCTTAAAACAGTGGTACATATGCTGGTAACCTCCAGGCTTGACTACTGTGATGCACTCTACTAGGGCTGCCTTTGTATATAGTTTGGAAACTACAATTGGTTCAGAATGTGGCAGCCAGATTGGTCTCGGGGACAACCCAAAGGGATTCTAAAAGAACTGCACTGGCTGCTGATATGCTTCCCAATGAAATACAGAGTACTGGTTATTACCTATAAAGCCCTTAAAGACAGCTTAGGTCCAGGGTATTTAAGAGAGTGCCTTCTCTTTTGTGAACCCTATTGCCTATTAAGATCATCTGGAGAGGTCCAGTTATGGTTGCTGCCAACTCGTTTGGTGGCAATTCGTCCCCCTGCTAACTTGGCAAAGAGGCACCTTTTAACGTGGTGATTCTCTTTATTTAGCAGGGGAAGAGTAACTGGCCCTATCTAGCCCCAGCACAGTACCCCCAGTGACTGTTGCTGGTGTCTATCTTGTGTTTCTTTTTAGATTGTGAGTCCTTTGGGGACAGGGATCCATCTTATTTATTTATTATTTCTCAGTGTTAACCGCCCTGAGCCATTTTTGGAAAAGGCTGTATAGAAATAGAATAAATAAATAATAATAATAATTTGGGACTGAGCCTTCTCTTGGCTGCCCCAGGGCTTTGAAACTTACTCCCTGCTGAAATAAGAGCATCTCTTTCTCTGTTTGTTTTTAGGAGGACCCTGAAGACATACCTATTTTCCCAGGCCTTCAACTGATACCAAAACTTTTGAATTTTAATGTGTTTTTATCTAGTGTGATTTTTACCTGTTTTTATGAATTTTAAATGTTTTATATTTTATATTATGTTTTAATTTTGTACACCGCCTAGAGATTTCAATATTGGGCAGTATATAAATTCAGTAAGTAAGTAAGTAAGGAAGCAGGTTAGTAAATAAATAAAATTATGGGACTGCTGCAGATACATTTTGCTGCAGCTTTCAGTTCATTTATATCTCCCCCCTCTATACTGTTGACGCTTATGTGTGCATTGACAAAACACTGCAAAAAAATAAAAATAAACAAATCTTGAGACAATCCTATGTATGATTACACCAAGATTCCATTTGTGCAGTCATAGTGTTTTATTGGAAAATAATGTACACACTCATATCAGTAAAATGCTGCAGATAAGAATCATGATAGAACCTTATGTCCAAAAGCAAAAGGTTCTCATGTCTCTCAGAGCAAACGGTTCTCTTTGAGCAAAAGGTTCTCAGTTGGGAACTTTGGGATAAAATCATGTGGTGGAGGAGCAGAACCGGGCCCTGGTTTATCCTTTCTTTCACTACCACCATGTGTTTTGCCATGGCAGTACCCTGCAGTGAAGCCATCAGCTGGCAACTGTCTTTTGACCCCAGAATGACATCATACCATCTTGTTACAGAAGGGGCATTCTGGGAAAAATAGCAGCAACTAGCCAGAGACCTCAGGGAGGAGCAACAGTACTGTGAGTGGGTTTTGCCTCCAACCCCAGAAATGTATCACAATTTCCCTCTCTTTTCCATAGTTTACTAGTGGGGCTGAGAATCTGGGAGGGGAGATTTGATCCCAACCAACAGGGAAGTGTTTATCAATGAAGTTGAAGTAGTGGGAACTTTGGGAGAACATGACCATGAAATGCTACAGTTCTTGAACTTGTGGAAAGCTAATGGTGAGCATATTCAAATGGGTACCTTATGTTTCAGGAAAGCTTATTTTAAAAAGCTCAGAGAAGAGCTAATTAGGATTCCAAGGCTAGATAAACTAACAGGGAAAAGAGCTCAAAATGGATGAGAGTTCTTGAAGAATGAATTACTACAGTCACAGTGACAAAGAAAATAGTCATTCATACAAAAACATGTACATGTGTACAGGCACTTGAATGCACATATAATGTAATATCTGAATTGGACCGTGGATGAGGTGGAATCATTGTCAGATTTGCAGATGACACAAAACTGGGGGGAATCACTAACACTGCAGAAGGCAGGAGTAAAATTAATGACTTTGATAGGATGGAAAACTGGGCTAAACAAACAAAATGAAATTCAACAGAGACGAATTCAAAGTTCTGCAGTTATTGGGGGTGGGGGAGAGAGACAGACTGTCAAATGCATAGGGATAGGAAGGGAAAATCTGGCTTGGCTGTAGTAAATGGGAAAAGGATCTTAGGTTTCCAGTCAGTCACAAGCTAAACATGAATCTGCAGTGTGCTACATCTGAAAAAAGGCTGATGTGATTTCAGGCTACATTAGGCTACATTAAGAGGACCACAGCTTCCAGGTGATAAGAAGTCACAGTTCAACTTCATTTCACAGTAGAAAGACCACACCCGTAGTACTGTGTTCAGTTCTGGGCACTGCATTTGGAGAAGGATGTAGACAAATTGGAGCAGATTCACAGGTCAGCAGTTATGATGGTCAGAGGACTGGAAAACAAGCCCTATGAGGAAAGGTTGAAGAAACTGGGTATGTTTAATCTGCAGAAGAGAAGATTGAGGGAGGGGAGGCACATTATAGCAGTCTTCAAATATGCGAAGGGCTATCACACAGAAGACAGCAAAGACTTGTCCTTAGCTGCCCAGAGGCAGGGCGAGATCTAATGGGCTTAAGTTGTAGGAGGTAGATTTTGGTTAAACATTTGGAGAAACTTTTGGAGAGTAAGAACAGTCAACAATGGGACCCATCAGAGGAGGCAGATGAAGGGGGCTCTCCCTCACTGGAGGTCTTAAAGCAAAGGCTGAATAACCATCGGTTGGGGATGCTCTAGCTCTGGATTTCTTAGATGGGGAAAATCCAAGGGGGTTGGACTAGATCGTAGAAAAACCCCGCCTCCAATTCTATGTTTCTTAGCTAGCACTTATTTGTAACTTGAAAATGATTTGCAGGCCTTTTGTAGGAGTAAATCAACATACATTTATGGGACCCTTATGTTTTCCTATAACTGAATGTAGCTGCTGATGCAATACTACGCTTAAGAAAATATTTTTTTCCTAGTATATGTATCTACCGCTGATCTTGGGAGAGTTGCGAAATACTAGCATATGAATCTGCAACGGAAGCATGCTAAACACAAAGGTGTTGACAGTGTTTCTAACACAGTATAGCACTCAAGCTTTGTTCCAGAAAAACGAAGAAAGGTTATGTAGCTAAAATATATCATCACCTGGGTACATTTCCCAAAAGGCAGAACATGAAGGCAGGTTGAAACAAATCCATCCATCTGTTAGAGCCCAAGGGAAAGCTGGAGAATGCGTTCTAAATTCAACACGTTTCTACATGTCACATGAAGAGCAGTTGTTGTTTCTACAAATTTCATGTTTTGTTGAAAGGCCAGAGTCTGATCTTTTTGTTTGCTGTCAGGAACTATTTCTGGGAGAATTCTGTTATTTTCTTCACTTTTAAAAACAAGAACTTTGTGCTTTCAAATGGGTTTCAACTATCTGCCAGTTCATTAACAGAAAGAAGTGTAACAGCTAACGGACACTGGCCCACATCAACAGTAGCTGTTCTTCAGTCTCACTAAACTCTGTGGGGTTTAAGCATGACTTGCTTTACATTATTGAGGTCATTGTGTTTTAAGATTGTAAGCTGTGCCTGACACTCACAAAAATGTCCAAAATCCATCTATTGTCTAAAAAGCTGTATCTTTTCACCATCCACTGAACATACATTTGATTTTGGCAGAACAATGCATACAGCAAGAAATGCAAATGGCAATTTCTCTTACAGAGGTATACAATAAGAATACCATTAAGACTGGAATCCAGTGATTATGAATCCAGTGATTATGCTTGCAGAACTATTACTTGAGTTCTGTTGAATGGGGTATTTCTAAAAAGAGCTGACAGGAAAAAATAATTAATATGCATAAATGTCCATGTTGAGGACTTGTTCATATATGCAAAACTACTCCTTCCTTTTCTCCACACCATCCTTCCCAAGTGTGGAATCATGGTAAGGGCCTGTGTGAAGAGACCCGCGGAATGGGTACTAACAAAAAAGGAAAAGATCTTAAGAAACTTGCTGATCTAGATGGCAAATACTGGCATCTAGTCAGTATTCCATCATCAACAGTGGATACTTGGTTGTCTTTGGGAAGAGCAGAAGGTAGCATGAAGGCAACAGTCCTCCGTTCTTTGCTCCTATTACATCATGTGGCTTACAATGGTCTATTTTTTGTTGGTAATATTTATATGCTGCTCTGCAGTCCAAGATTCCCAAAGACTTACAAAGGCAGTGGTTTTTTTAAAGCATAAAACCAATAAAACGATACAGTTTATTAAACAGCAAAGCAGCCAAAACAGTGTAGATACCGTGTTTCCCCGAAAATAAGACAGTGTCTTATATTAATTTTAGCCCCCAAAAATGCACTAGGGCAATTAGCGGTACATCAGAAATTACTGCTAGGTCTTACTTTCGGGGTAGGTCTTACTTTCGGGGAAACAGGGTATTAAAACAGTGTAGATATTAAAGACCTAGAAAGCTGGGCAAATTAAAAAGACTGCACAGAAAGAACATCAGATTTTGAGTCAGGGGAGCATTGAGTCAGGCAGTGAAGATTCCAGCACTGGTCAGGGCAACATAACTGAAAAGGTCCCATTCCTGGTCATCACCCACCTCACCTCCAAAGTCAGGAGGACCTTGAGAAAGGCCTCTGAGGACAATATTAGTACTTGGGCAGGGTCATGTGAGAAGACATCTCTAAGGTACCTGGGTCCCAGATGTAAGTTTGGGCGGGGTATAAATTTGATAAATAAATAGGCTTTAAAGGCAAATGGTTTAAACCAGCACTTTGAATTGAGTCTGAACAGACTGGGAGCCATTGTCTTAAAGCTGGTGAGATACATCCCAGTCTTTCTAGTCCCAGTCAATAATCAAGCCAACGGCCAACATTCTGTGCAGTGAAACCTCAGTAAGCTGCCAGGACTGCTGTGCATATAAAAAGCAGCCTCACAGAAGTGGTGGAGGCAGACTGTTGAAAAACTCCTTAAAACAGTGCACAGACACTTGCATTGTGCTAATTCATGGTTTCCAATGGAAGCAGTACTGCAGAAGTGCCCAGGTGTTTTTCACTGTGCAGAATGTTGACCAATGTATTTTGAACTAACTTGAAGACCCCAGAAGGAGAGTGACAGTGGAGATTACAGCCCCTCCTATGATTGGCTGGCAGCAGTGGCACTAAGTCCTCCCAGGGATTATTGGGGGAGGGGGGAATCTACTGTTGTAGTCAAAGCTGCTTGAAAAAGGAGAGGGAGAGGTTCATCCTGTTTTATGGGACCCAGGGACTGACTGCAAAGCCTTACTTTCTGGCCCCATACGCACATATTTATATTTTTTTTACTTACTTATTTACTTACTTGTTTGTTTGATTGATTAATTTCTATACCGCCCTTCCAAAAATGGCTCAGGGTGGTTTACATTAAAATAAAAACAATTAAAATAAATTAACAGTTAAAATCAAAACCTATAAAACCAATTAACTATTAAAACATTTAAAACACTTTTTAAAACCCTGGAAAATCAGGCCAAACACTTACAGTTTAAAAACAGTTTGAAAACCCTGGAAGGCCAAGCCAAACAGATAGGTCTTAAGGGCTCTCCTGAAGGCCAATAATGAATTCAGATTATGGGTTTCTGCCAGAAGTGCATTCCACAGCCCAGGTGCAGCTACAGAGGAGGCCTGCCTTTGAGTCGCCACCAGATGTACCGGTGGTAACTGGAGATGGACCCCCTCAGATGACCTTAGTGTGCGGTGGGGATCATGTAGACCAAGGCACTCTCTAAGGTAACCCGGATTTAAGCCATTCAGGGCTTTAAAAATAACCAGCACTTCGTATTTTGCCCGGAAACATATCAGCAGCCAGTGCAGCTGTTTTAAAACAGGCATAATATGGTCTCTCTGGGTTGCCCCAGAGACCAATCTGGTTGCTACATTTTGAACTAACTGAAGTTTCCAAACTACGAACAAAGGCAGCCCCACGCAGAGCGCATTGCAATAGTCAAGCCTGGAGGTTACCGGCTGATGCACCACTGTTTTGAGGTCATCCTCTTCAAGGAATGGACGCAGCTGTCAAATCAGCTGAAGTGGATAGAAAGCACTTCTGGCCATAGCCTCATATCTGAAATACCAGGGTCACTTCTGAGCCACACCAGACAAGCCAGCCCCAAAGTGGATATTGAGGTTCCCCAGCACAAAAAGTCTAGGAGACTCCAGCAATAACTCTAAGACCAGCTCCATCAGCTCAGTTAGGGAGTCAGTCAGGCAGTGGGGTGGACAGTATACCAACAGAATCCACAATCTATCCCTAGTTGCCAGCCTCAGAAAGACACTCACTATAAGTCAACTGTCACACAGGGCCCCAGTTAAGGGAAATGCTATTCTTATGGACCACAGCCACTCCACCCCCCCTGCCCACTTCCCCTAGCCTGCTCCACAACATGTAGCCTGGTGGAAGAAGCTGGGCCCCAAATGGACCACTAGCCTAACCAGGTCTCAGTTATAAATGCCAGGTCAGCTCGCTCATCTATGATCAAATCATGGACAATTTCAGTCTTATTCGGAACTGACCTGGCATTGCAGAGGAGCAAGGCCAGACTCTGTAGGTAATTGGAGCTGCTCCCTGAGGCCTGATAGTTGACAAAGCAGTTGGAAGTGGAAACAGTTACTAAATTAGATATTTCCCTTCCTCGTAATGGCCACCTGCTCTACCAGCACCAGTTCTTCTATTCCCCACCACGACAATAATAGCTGCCCCAGAACTGCCGGACGCACTCCCCACACCATCCCACTCAAGAGAGCCCAAAGACATATCTGCAAAAAGGCCTGGCACAACCCGATACAAATAAAAGACCAGCAACCACTACCCAGACCTCCCCCAACTCCCCCACAATATGACCTCCCCTCAGCCCTCAGCCCAACCCCAAGGCGCAGCCCCAAAGGCCGGCCCCCTGCCATGCTGCCAGCTATGACTGCCAACATAGCCCTTCCTTAAGCACCCCCCCATGCCACTCCTTTCACAAGAGACACCTGGGGCAAAGCTGGTACAATGAGTGCTGGCAGATGTTAGTTATCAGCACTCAGAAGGAGGGGGACAGAAACTCCAGCCAGGCTGCGCTGAAACAGCTGATGTTCAGGCTTTTCTTCTGGCCAGCAAGAGGTGTGGGGGCGGGGCGTAGGCTGATGTTAATTTCACCCACGGTCCAGCAGGGGAAATAGAACGGCAGAGTCAAAGCCACTGACTCTAGTGTAGCAGCAAGCACGGGTAGACAAACCTGAGGTTAATTTTTGTAACTGTGAATTGCATTGCAGATGTTCATCCAATCAAAACAATTGTGCAAGATTGTTTTGGTCTGGGATTATTTCAAGGGCAGTGGTGCAACTGCTGTCAGGTGAAGGGCTTAGATGTCATTTAAAGGGATTTAAATACATGCCCTTTCCGTGCCAACAGAGGATGGTCCATTCCAAAAAGGCACGATCACACCGGGAGGTAATATGTATATGAAGGAGGGCAAAGGATCCTGGGGTCTGGTCCACTGTGACCAAGGATGCTCTTGCAATGGCAGACCCAGTCAAAGCAGTCCAGGAACAGCCAAGATCACTCCCGCCCCCATGTCAGCTTGCCAGCCAGGGATTCGCCCTCTCATTCTCTCATGAGAGGACCAGTCCACTGGGGAGGACCAGAGGCTCAGTAAGCTTCTGTTGGACTGAGCTCTCATGAGTTAGTCCATCTGAATCAAGGGAGCCTTGCGTGTGACCCCCCCCTTCTCTCTGGTAAATCATAGAACTTGTACAGCATGGCCCCTCCTCTCCAGTCAACCTTTTCATTCTCTCAAAGAGTAGTGGCTGTTCCCCCTTGTGCCCAAGGGAAGGGACTGGGGCCTGCTTCCCCAACTTTATTGTACAAAAAATAGAGCAGAGACATTTAAGAATCCCTGGGTGGGGCTGCCTTTTAAAGCTGACCCTGGGTATCACTGCCCTGCCATATGTTATCTTTGCAGTGATCTAATCAGATTGCCCGGCTAATGGTGCCATTTTGACAGCATGTGCTTGTGAACATACTTCTTTATCGATGTATTTTTGGTGACCAAAACAAAACTGTGTTTTGTTGCAAACACAGTTACATTTGAACCATAGGAAACTGAACCGTGCATTGACCTAAAATACACTGCTGTAGTGCACTTCCTTCCATTCCATCCCGTTTCTCTTCTGGTTGCCAGAGGTGGGAATAAGCGACACAGGGGAAAGCAGACATCCCCCAATGTGACTTTTTCCTTTGGCATGCTTAGAAGCTTGGGATGGGACAAGGTGGTATCCCTGTTGCTGAGCAATGGCTTGAGGAGCACGGAGACAAGGGGTGGGACAAGTGTTCAGAGGAGCAAACAGCGAGACGCATGGCAGGCATGGAGTGGGCACATTCCTGGGCGGGTCTGGGCCACCCTCTCTATGATTTCAGTTTCAGAAACAGCATGAAGCCACAGTTATGGTGGTGTCAGTGTTCAGACATAACTTTGCCATTTTCAAACCTCTGGTTGGAGCAGCAAAACTCACTACAAATTAATGATTCAAATTGGAGTTTGGCAAGGGAAACCTCAGGTAGCTGTTGCCGTGGAACCGTGGTTTCACGCATTCGGACGTACACTAATCCCAATCTCTGCCCCATTCAACTCTGGTTTGGCATTATGTGTGAATGAGGGTGCTGTGTCTTGGGGGCAGAATTTAGCTGTGAAGGGAAGAGCTGCATAAATTGCAGAAAATATAGCCATTTTTAATTAAAAGAGTGAGCTGGCTCTTTCCAGTGTATGAAGGCAATCATCCTTGAAACAAGACTCACCCTCCCCTTCATTATGTTTGCTGTACCATTATCAAGAGGAGGACCAGAGCGACTATCATCATTGTGGTAAACAAAGAGTTATTGCCATTGTTCCACAGAAAGAAATGCTAATGCACAGCCAAAATCAGCCATTCAGCTACTAACTGTGAGAATTCTGCAATGATGGAGCAAATATGTACACATACATACAAATGAAGAGTATGAATAATAGATTATGATAAAACAGGGAAAAGGAGGACAATATCAAGGCAAAGCACATTTTATGCATGGATTTGGCTGGGAAACAGAACTCTTGTGCAAACACAGTTACATTAAACCATATGAAACAGAACTCAGTGCATTGACTTAAAATGCACAGCTGTAGTGTCGAAGTAGTGGCCACTGTGAGGACTGGTGATACAGTGATTGCTCACACAGAAAGAGCAAGGCAAAGCTTAGACGTAAATTTGGCAAGCGTTGCAAGGGTCATCTGTAAAATGATATCATCTGCCAGAAAGCCTGGTGCCAGTATGTACATTTTTTCTGAAACTGCAAGTTACAAAAGCACAGCTGTGAGGCTACTGAATTTCATGACTGTACATTTGCAGCTTGTGAATTTGTCACTCATCATTCCATCTTAATAATATTTGTCAAGAGGTTTCATCTTGCATGTTCCTGGTCCAGCTTAAAAATGTTAAATAGAGAAGCTGCAAGGAGATCATTAATTTATTATGCAGGCTCAGTATTTGCTCATAACTGAGAGTTATCTACTAGGTTATTATTGCTTGTTTGTATTCAGTATTCCTTATCAGTATTCAGTATTCCTTAGCAGACCTGGAACCCTACCACTCTGAGGGATTATTTCTGATCAGTCTGCCTCTTCATCTGTATGTGACCTTGCAAGGCTTATTTGGTTCTGATCATCTAAAATGTTAGAACAAGTCATCTCTACTTTACGTTCCCTCACAAGGTTGCAGACAATAAAGATAAGAAGTGTCTTTGCCTCGCTGTTTGAAAAGTATAATTGTTACTTGCAGCCAATCTAAGATTTGTCTTGCCTATCTTCCTTGCAGGTGAGTAGGGATGTGCACAGAACCGCCTGGCCCAGTTCGGTTCGAGTCTGGACTGGACTTGAACCTGACCAGGCCAGTTCGGTCCGGCATCCCCCTCGAATCCCCCCGGTTCAGTTTGGTCCAGGGTGGGGTTGAGATATTTCTTTAATTAATTTTTTAAAAAACTGTAACCCCTTCAGGGAAGTTCCTTGGGGTGGCGGGGCTGGTGTGGTGTTCATGGGGGGTGTCCATAGAGGTTCCCCCTCCCCCCCCAGCCTCCATTATCACCCCCAGTGGCCCGTTAGGCCAGTTTTGGGCCCATTCGAGCCTTTGGACTTTGGCGTGCCGGCCATTTTTAAAAATATTATTATTATTATTATTATTATTATTATTATTATTATTATTATTATTATTACATTTTATACCACCCAAAACGTACGTCTCTGGCTGGTTTACAACAGGATAAAAACAAAGTAAAACATTCATTAAGACAAAAATGGGGAGGGGGGAAACACACACATTACAACAATTTAAAAATTTAAAAATAATATTTTAAAACAGCATTAAAACCATTAAAGCAACATTAATTAAAAGCCTGGGTGAAGAGATGTGTTTTTAAAGACTTTTAAAAAGCTGTCAGAGATAGATGCCACCACTCCTGCGCAATTGGCCTCTGAGAGGCCTGGCATGACCCCCCTGTCACCCCAAGGAACTCCCCCAAAGCGGATACGTAATTTTTTAAAAAATATATTATTATTATTTTAAAAATTCACAAACCCTCCGAACAGTTGGGGGGTGTTTGGTCCGGGGTCAGACCGAACAGGGGGTGGTTTGGTTCGACCCCAGACCGTCGAAGCAAACCGGCTCAACGTTGAACTTGTTCAGCATCGAGCCGGTTTGCACATCTCTAGAATGGAGATCTTGGAAGATGTCTGCTCCGACTCAGCAGCTCACCTTTTCTAAATCCAAGTCTGATGAATCTGTATTTTGCCTTGGTGGTGCAGTCTCCATTCTTGCCAATTTCTTTTGCAAGTTTCTGCTTGTTGGTTTTAAAGGACAGTAAAACAAAGTACGCTAATGTTTTTAGAAGCAATAGAAGAATATGGTATGTATGAAGACAAATAATTAAAATACCAACCCTAGCTTTATTTAGGGAGTTCATTAGTCCTGATACATTTTTATTTTGGATTTCTGTTTCTGCCCAGTATCTGGTCGTCTGGTTTGTCAACCTGGAGTCTGATTTATCCTAACAGCACCACTGACAGCACCACCGCTTTTTGAAGGAAAGTATTCTGGATTTTTGGCACGTGTATCATGTCACATACAACAGACGTTGCATGTTGAGCATTAATATTATTTTATGTATGTATGTATCTATGTATATACTGCCTGACTCCTAAGGCTCTAGACAGTTCACAAAAACAAACACCCCCCCTCCCCCAATAAAACAAACTATTAAAAAACAACAGTTTAAATATTTTAAAAATTCAGATATTACCACAAGCCTGGCTGAAAAAAATGTGTCTTAAGGGCTTTTTTCAAGGCTGGCAAGGATGCATTATGGTTTTGTTGCAGCAATATTTTTGATTCCAAGATCTGGAAAAGAAATGAGAACAAGTCAGTATCAGTGTTCCCAGCAGCAAACACAAAAGATGACTGATATGTATCTTCATCTGCAAACAACCATTAACAAACACATGAGGATTGTGGCCTACACAGAGTTCTGAGATGCATTGTACACATGTGTTTGCATGCATGCATGCATGTAACTAAAATATTATGTAATAGGATCGGGAGTTGATTTCTTCCATGTGTACTCCTGTAAGGCAAGCCCCAGCAGGTTGCAGGCTAGACGGTGGTTTTATTTCCAGATGTCTAGGCCTAAGGGCTGTATGACTCTGGAAGCCATGAGGAGGAAATCTGGCTGTTTCATAAGGAATTCCCCTTGGAATTTCTCATCAACATATATTGCAGTGGGATGTCTGCCAGGGTCCCGCTTGTGAAATAGAAATGGAAGGGAAACACTGGATGACTTAAAAAAAAAAAAGCCTCATTAAGAAAATTCTTCAAGTCTTTATATTAACTTTGGTTTACAGCGTGCACGTGTACACAAACACACCTACCCCAGAAAAATAATGCCCAAACCACTACATATGGAAAAAAGCCCTCAGGCAAACAAAACAGAACCTTCTTCCTTCCATCACCTTTTTGGTAAATATTAGCCCTTTACTGATGCAAAGAAGAAAAGAAGTTCCACTATTCCACTATTCCACAGCCTGCTTCTGAGGGAAACAGCAAGGCCTCCTCCCAAGTGGCTGAGGTAGGACCAACTAGCCCTTGACTCTTCCCCTCCCAGAAGCAGCTCCTTCCATCAATATTTCACCTGGTTATTATGGGAAGACAATCTGCCTTCCCTTCCTGGCCTAATTGCTTCATTAGCAACAGATGTTATCTCTCTTGCAAGAGGATAAGTGGAGTTTTAGTGTTCATCCTAAGTCCAAAATGACCTCGAATGCCAGATAACTTGAAATAGCTAGTTCTGGAGTCTGCTTATTATTATTATTATTATTATTATATTTATATCCCGCTCTTCCTCCAAGGAGCCCAGAGCGGTGTACTACATACTTGAGTTTCTCCTCACAACATCCCTGTGAAGTAGATTAGGCTGAGAGAGAAGAGACTGGCCCAGAGTGACCCAGCTAGTATTATGGCTGAATGGGGATTTGAACTCGGGTCTCCCTGGTCCTAGTCCAGCACTCTAAACACTACACCACACTGGCTTAGCCGGGCCCCACCACATAGAAAGAGGGTGTGTGAAGCTAATCCCCATTGCAATTTGTGTTGCTTGCTGTCAAATCCAAGGGCAACCAGTCCACTGCCAACTAAGCGACTTGTCCCCATGCATATAAACTGGGAGGAGCTCACATTGCGGTGCAGCTCTTGAGCATAGCAAAAGTGCAATCTCCAAGCCTGGAGATGCAGCTGTAAACAGGGAGGCTTCTGGAAGCTGAGCAGAATAAGCTCAGCTGGTAAGAGATGTGTGTAGGACAGTTTTACACTAAGGGCAAATGTGCAGACATCACAGGGCATGACTTATTAATTATTTATATCCACATTTCTATTCCACTCTTCTGCAAGGGTTCAACATGCAGGCTGGTGGATGCACTGACATTAGGAGTGAGGCCAGCAGGGACAGCCCCTTTCATTCCTCATTTTTTTACTGAACACATAAGGGAAAGTATGTATGCAGAGAGGTTCCAGTGTATGCAGATGGATTTCAAATTCAATCATCCATCACCTACCAGATTCTGATAGGTATTATCCATGGCCATATCCTCCGACCCGGTCTCTGCCCCTATCCTGCCAGATTCAATCATCTAACCCATAAGGTGCTGTCCATTTCTGCCCAAGTTTCTCTGATCCAGCCCTCCTGCCTTACTCAGAATTTCAAAATGGTTGACAGTAAAGTTGTCAAACCTTAAGTAAGCTACAAAAGAGATACCCTGACAATACTATCCTGTATAAAAAGCAAATCAGGCTTGTTTTGTTCCTTTTGTGGCATGGGGATGCCCCAGACCATTAGGATTTGGAGACTCTTGAAAAATTGGACAGCTGTTTAAATACTGACGAACTACATTTGCGTTGCGTTCCTTCAGTATTGTCAGTTGCCTGGTTCAGTGAAAGACACACTTGCACACACCCCAAATATTTTTTGCATGCATATATTTTGTTCTAGCTTTGAACTTGATTTGGTGAGATTGCAAGAGAGGATTTGGCATGAGAGGGATAACACATCATGAGAATGTCACTAAGTTGGCTGAACATCTGAGAAGAATAAAAATATCATGAGACCCTTTCCTCATAAACGTTCAGTATGGCTGCCAGAATATTTGGGACAGGATTTGGAAGTGCAGGAACTATAGCAACAAACCCAAATTCCATTCTATTTGCCAGTTTGGTAGAAAGGGGTAGGGTTTAGCATATGATTTTTTTAAAAAAACTTTTGCTTTTAAATCTTTTCCTGCCCAAGTCACACTGAATGGGGTAAATGGAAAATTGCAGAAACAGGAGCCAAACATGTATGCTCCTAACGGCCAAGGTGATGATAAATGCATTAAGTCTTAAATGTAAATCCAATAGTATTATAACTGTGATGAAATGTTTATTTAAGTCAAACAATGTGCTTGGCGCTGTTTGTTCACTAACTTATGCTAAAGCATATAATGAAACAAGTTTGTTTCTGGGCTGGTAAGCCAGTGCAGTTCTAGATTTTGTTCATGATGTGGATTCATAGCTTATCATTGATTCAATCATTTTATTGATTCGTCTCTCCACCCGCCCTGCCCCCTCCGCCACCACCACCACCCACCCACCCCGCCACCAGGGGGAAAGGGCCCAGCTCATTGAGCAGCCTGACAATATATTTTGGCTCAATTTGTGTCTGGTAAGAACACAGCTGCTCAGTTGTTGGATACAAAAAAATACATAACCTGAAGAGAACAGAACATATTACACCATCTATTCATTGGCAGCCAATCAAAATTTAAAAATTTATTATTACTTTAAGTCAGTTCCAGGATTTGGCTTCATCTTTTGAGCTGAGCTGATAGTTAGGAGCATTTAGCCCATATGGAGAGATTTACATTCTCCAGACACTGTTAAGCAACGTATAATTGATCTCCATTGTTCTCACAGAAACTCATGGGTTTTTGTAGCTGAAGATCTGGCTGGTTAGCTCAGATCAACATGCAAAATTAAGCTTGCCTGACTCATTGGTGATCTGACTTCTGCCTCTTCCAGCAATTCTGCCTCCAGAAGCAAACAGCCCATTTACACACAAACAAGAGTGAAGAAGCTCCACCTCAAATACCTTTCCCTGTTGAAGCTGCTTTTCAAGAAAACTCTTGGTTGTTTGTATGCAACATCCAGCTTGCTACTCAGGTCTTCTACTTCTTGTACTATTGGCTGTGTAATGTATCCCTCTTCCTTCAGCCCCTTTATCTTTTGGCCCCTATCTTATTAGACTACTTCTGTCTGTACATTCAGAATCCCTGCCTCAGACTTAATTTAGGAAGAGACAGGCTGACACACACACTAATGGAGCTCTGCTGCTTCTAGCACTATACTGGTGCTAGAGGCAGGGACAATTTTCATGGTTTCCCCTTTCCCTCTGAAGCCTACCATACTAGGGTTGCCATATT
This sequence comes from Hemicordylus capensis, assembly GCF_027244095.1. Taxonomy (NCBI): domain Eukaryota; kingdom Metazoa; phylum Chordata; class Lepidosauria; order Squamata; family Cordylidae; genus Hemicordylus; species Hemicordylus capensis. Next base: position 179,089,509 of record NC_069657.1, on the reverse strand, counting down.
CTGGCTCTCCAAATCTGGGTACCCCAATTTGCATAGTGTTTAAATTGGCTTGCAAATAATTTGCATATTATGCAAATTAACAGATGCCTTTTCCAGTTGACTTGTCTTTGCTCTACCAACAATAGTTGGGCGAAATATCTTTGCCTGACTATTCTCCTTGACATATTAACAGCGGCAATAGAACAAAAAACAAACAAACAAAAAGAACACACAGGTTTTTAATTAAGGCTGCAATTCTGTACACACTTATTTGAGAGAATATCTGATTGAAATCAACAGTGCTTGCAATTCTGTACACACTTATTTGAGAGAGATCTGATTGAAAATAGTGCTTGCTTCTAAGTAGGCATGCATAGAAACCTCAAAGCCAGTTCTTAAACATGACAATACACATCCTAGAAAGTAGGCAGTGATCTATCCTCTCAACTGCCTGATAAGCAGCCCCCTGCTGATAAAAAAAACAAAGCCAACATTCCTCAGGGGGTTACTGTACTGAAAGCCACACAGTTCACAGAAGCATCTGGGCAAATTTGAAATCCGGGCAAAATATGGGTGATTTCAGCAGCCGGGGGGGGGAGGAGCCAGAATTCAGGGGCTGCCTGGAATTCTGGGTGACATGGCAACTCTAACCATACCTGTTGAAAACATATTCCTAAGAGTCACGCAGCCCTCAGGGATATATTTTCAGGAACTTCAATAGATCCCTGTAGCACCAGCACAGTGTTTGCGGCACTAGTGTTGCCCTAGTCCAGATGTCAGTCAAAGTGTAGGTTAATGTTATTTTTGTCTAGTTTTGTGTTGTTGTTTTTACCGATTTTTGTTTATTTAGTCCAAACTGAATTCCATTTTATGTTTCAATCAAAACGGAACTGTTTGCTTGTCTGCTTGGGTACAAATGAACATGTGGAAGGGGCAGATCAGGGTTGCCACTTGTCCACTACAAGTTGTAGACCTATACAAGAGCCACCCAGGATTCAACCCAACCTCTTTCCATTGTTGCCACGAGTCACAACTAGAAAGAAAAAAAGATAGAGGTTGTGTGTGTGTGTGTGTGTGTGTGTGTGTAGAGAGGGATGGGGGAGGGAGGGAGAAAGAAGACTGTGACTGTGACTCATATATAGACTTAGGGAGAGGGGGTGTCATTGCTGAAGCTTCTGCCCTCGGACCGACAGTTGGGGCGGGGCATAGGAAGAGTCTGGAGCCCAATACTTTATTACAGTCACAGATCAGTACAGTTTACAAACAGAAGCCCAGCACAGTTAACCAACAGAATTAAACACATAGAATAAACACATAAATCAGCTAGATTTGATTCTTAATGAACTCTGGCTATTAAACAGAACTTAGTCACATTATAAGATCCTGAGTCATTTTGGTCAGTTAGAAGATAATCAAGATAAAAAGAACTTGGATGACAGCTAATAAAACTCTATCTATCTATCTATCTATCTATCTATCTATCTATCTATCTACACACACACACACACACACACACATATACATCCTATACCATAAAAGCCTTCGGTGTGCGGCCATGCTGCCCATGTCTTTTTGGGCTGTTCTGGGCATGCACGGAGCGCATGACCAGATCGGCCCAAAAAGATACGGCCGCCCAGACACGGGCAGCCATGTTGGAGCAGGAGAAGCGGCGGCCTAGGAGAAGTGGCCGCCGCCAACGGGAGAAGAGTGCTGGTGAGGCGGCGGCAGAGCCGTGGCCTCGGCCAGAGGTGGCAGTGGCCGCGGCGGGGTGACTGGCCCCGATGGTGGCGGCCGCCGCCACAGCAAGAATGCGGGTGAGGCGGCGGTGGCCGCGGCGGGCGACTGGCCCCGATGGCGGCGGCCACGGCGGCGGCAAAAGTGCGGGTGAGGCAGCGGCGGCCGCGGCGGACCGACTGGCCCCGACTGGCGGGGGAAGCCAGAAAGGGGAGGCTGAAGGTGGCGGGGCGGACTGGGAAGGACTGGGCCCGCTGGCGGCCGCACTCGGGGGGGCGGGGTTGGTCTACTAGCGCCCATTAATCTAACGGGCTGAAAATTGCTAGTATATACATATATATACATACACAGTCAGACAGGTGTTATTGACTGGTTTGTTAATTTTATTATCAATTTCGTTGCTGTTATTATTATAGATATCATCACAGAATATAGGCTGTTCCCAGTAAAGTTGCTTTTTGTAATTGGCTGATGGTGATTTCTGTGGTCCCTATGGTGTTGAGGTGCTCTTCAAGGTGTTTTGGAATTGCACCTTGGGCACCAATTACTACTGGGATTATTTTGGTTTTCTTCTGCCACAGCCTTTCAATTTCAATTTGTACATATTTGTATTGTGTTATTTTTTCTATTTCTTTTTCTTCTATTCTGCTATCACCTGGTATTGCTATGTTGATTATTTTAACTTGTTTTTCTTTCTTCTCAACTACAGTTATATCTGGTGTATTGTGTGGCAGATGTTTGGAATTTCTCTCTATCCACTTTCTCCACACCATGCATGATTTTATAGACCTCTATCATGTCTCCCCGCAGTCGTCCTTTTTCTAAACTAAATAGCCCCAGGTGTTGTAGCCTTGCCTCATAAGAAAGATGCTGTAGGCCCCTGATCATCTTGGGTGCCCTCTTCTGCACCTTTTCCAGTTCTACAAAGTCCTTCTATTGATGTGGTGACCAGAATTGTATGCAGTACTCCAGGTGGGGCCAACCATCGTTTTGTATAAGGGCATTATAATATTAGCCATTTTATTTTCAGTCCCCTTCCTATTGATCCCTAGCATGTAATTGGCCTTTTTCACAGCTGCCGCACATTGAGCTGACACTTTCAACGAGCTGTCCACCACGACTCCAAGATCCCTCTCCTAGTCAGTCACCAACAGCTCAGCTCCCATCAGTGTATACTTAAAGTTGGGATTTTTTTGTCCCTCTGTTTCCTGTCTTTCAACCAGTTAGCAATCCACACATGTACTTGTCCCCTTATCCCATGACTGCTAAGTTTCCTCAGGAGTCTTTGATGTGGAAAGTTGTCAAAAGCTTTTAGGAAGTCCAGGTATACTATGTCAACTAGATCACTTTGATCCACACACCTGTTGACACTCTCAGAGAACTCCAAAATGTTGGTGAGGCAAGATTTCCCTTTGCGGAAGCTATGCTGGTTCACTCCCAGCAGGGCTTTGTTTCATTGGTGTTTAATAGTTTCTCGTTATTGACCATTTGAAGTGCATCTTCTTCACTGTCCTTTATATATTCTTCAAGGCCTCTTTTCTCCTCCTCTGCTGTTTGATGGACTTGCAGCATTCCTCTTCCACCTGAGCTGCGAGGGAGATATAGCCTATCTACATCACTGCAGGGGTGCAGAGCATGATTCTCAGTTGTTAGCCATTGTTCAATATCACCTCCTTGCAAAATGTGATTGAACTGTTTTGATAGTTGTTTATGAAGGCTTGTTAGGTGTTTAAGCCAAAAGCCATGCAGTTCATCAGCACTTGGTGCAGTCCAATTTTTAATTTGCTTTGCTCTTTCACTTATTAATTCTGGTGTTATTATTCGATCTTTTATTTGTTGGTTACATTTTTCGACCTCTTTTCCCTAGCCTACTTTTAAATTATAATCTATTGGATTGTCCCATAATTTCCCCCAGAATTGCACTATTTCTTTTTTATTTGATGTTTCTACGTTTCTTGCAGTTTCTCCTTCTATGCTTTGGTAGAAACATTTCTGATTTGACTGGAATTGGAGATTCTGCCTGTGTTGTGTAATTCTGGCTTCGTATCTGCTAATCTTCTTTGACACTGCTGTTATTTGCTGCTTTATTATTTCTAGGACTTCTCCAATTTTCCTTGAATCTAGATGATATTTTTGGATCAGTTTCGTGTTTTCATTCTTCAGCTTCTTGTCTTTCATATCTTTCAATTTACTAGCATCTGATCTAAGCCTGGCGATTTTATTTTCTAATCCAATCTTCCATTTAGGTGATGTACTACTTCCTTTTTTTTTACAGGTCCACTGATCTTATGTCCGAGCTCTTGTGTTTTTCTTGCTGCACTGTACATTAGTTGGTTTGTTTTTGCAAATTATTGGTTGTTATTTCTGCAAGTGCAGCATTTACATCTTTTAATGCCTGAGTAAGTTATTTTTTGGCAACTGTTTTAGAGCTGGAAGTCGAACCCTGGTGATTGTTTGGTTCATGTGATCAGTTATTTTTTTGCTTTAGTTCTTGTTGCTTTTCTGTTAAACAGCATTCAGGTTTTTGAGGTGAAGGCAAAGGGGAGATTGTCTGGTTCTGATTTTGAAAAAGTTCAGCAACAGTGGCAATGTCTGTTTACAATATCTCCTCCACCTGCGCCTGAGCAACTGCTTCAGTTGGTGGTAGTTCTTCCATATCTTGAGCCTGTGTTGCTCTTTGCAGTTCTTCCAGCTCAACTTCTGTGAATACTTTATTTCTTATTATGAATCTTCTCTGGTCTGCTAGCCATTGTTCTGTTATTTCTGTATCTGGATGCTTCTCTTTCCAAATTTGGTACATTCTTTTTAAATAACCTCTTCTAGTTGGACTAGACTTGTAATAGCAGATCATTATTTCTTTGTTGGCATTTTTCGTATATTTTTTCCGGTTAAGCGATGTTTCTTCCAGTAACCTTGCAGTCTCCAGCCCTGGCTGCTCAACTGAAGATCCTGAGTACTGTTGCCCACTTGCCATCAGATGTCGAGGGACTCCAGCACCTGGTACGGTCCTTGTTGACCTGGGCGATGACCGATCCAGTATAGATTTATTAAAGTTACGTCTCACCATATTGTTAATGGGAGAGGTACTCTTCGTCTGGCTCCTCTGATGAGACCTGTCCAGTATGGTTGGACTTCTGGTATAGCTGTCACCTTCCTCAGAGCACGCAAGCCCCACAACCACACCAAGGTAGTTCCTCACTGGGGTTTAAAAATATTATTATTATTATTATTATTATTATTATTATTATTATTATTATTATTAATTTGATTTCTATATCGCCCTTCCAAAAATGTCTCAAGGTGGTTTACACAGAAAAATAATAAAAAAATAAGATGGATCCCTGTCCCCAAAGGGCTCACAATCTAAAAAGAAACATAAGAAATACACCAGCAACTAGGGATGTGCATAAAACCGGTTCTCCCGGTTCAGTTCGGGTCCGAACCGGGTCCGGACCGGACCGGGGTGGTTCGGTTTTGGTTTTGCCAGACCACCCCCCCGGTCCGGTTCGGTTTCGAACCGGTTCGGATCCGAACCGAACCGGTTCGGATCACAAAAAGTGACTGGTTTTGAAGGGGACATTGTGTTCTACCTGCCACCCAAATTTCAAGTCGATTGGACCTTCCTCTGATTTTTTACAAATTTTTTTCAAAAAATAAATTTTTGCCCATAACTCACAATGTGGAGCCCTTAGGGGCAAAAAAGCTGGGGTGGGTGGTAGCCACCCATGGGTGTCCTCCACCCCAAAAATCCCAAGGCAATTGGTGGCTCCTAGTATTATTGGTGAATTTCTGAAGAAAATTTTTTTTCCATTGGCTAGAATGGGGGTTTGGGGCTGCCCCAGACCCACCTCTGTGGGGTGGCAGCACCCCCAAAGTGGGTCCAGGGCCATGGCAAAAATGCCCTCAGTCCCTCCCAGCAATCCCCGTAGAGATAGGAGTGATGGTTCTGTTGTTTTTCTGAGGTATTCTGAGTGTAGATTCTATGATAGCTTATGAGATTTCCAATGAGACACCATGAATCCACTCTCATTTGCTATCACAGAATCCACACTCACTCACTCAGAACACCTCAGAAAAACAACAGAACCATCACTCCTATCTCTACGGGGATTGCTGGGAGGGACTGAGGGCATTTTTGCCATGGCCCCGGACCCACTTTGGCGGTGCTGCCACCCCACAGAGGCGGGTCTGGGGCAGCCCCGAACCCCCATTCTAGCCAATGGGAAAAAAAATTTTCTTCAGAAATTCACCAATAATACTAGGAGCAACCCAACAATTGCCACCCCATCTTTTTGGCGCCTCTCTCTGGGCGCCCTAACACGTAACACCTAGTCAGTCCATCTTAATGCCTACCTACTACCACCACTCCTATCCAAGCAAGTAAGAGGAGGACACTCAGAGAGACAACACCCACTCTCTGATCTAACAAAAAGGCCACTGCTGTGCTGCCTGCCAGCACAGCAGCAGCAGCGGAGCAGCACACTAAGCACAAGAGCAGCACACACAGAGAAGAAGCAGGAGGCGGAGCAGCAGAGCAGCAGACCTGCCGCTCTGCATGATGGGTGACGTGATGCCCAAAGAAACCACCGCCTCACTCAGTGCCTGCCACTGACTAGGCCCGACAGACAGAAGCCAGCCAACCTGCTCTGCTCTGCTCTGATGCTCCCCATGGATGATGCACACACACCCTACATCTGCATCCCAATGACCAGACCAGACCAAGTGCGCAGAGTCAGCACAGGCCAGCAGCCACCAGCCCAGCAACAACAACAGCTACTACTGCTACCACCACAACCAGTGTTGCCGCTACAATAACATTCCCAGTCCAGTCACGCGCGCCACAGCCTGAGCCTAGCACACAGCCAACAGCTGCTGCCAGCCAGTGCCTGGCAAGCCCAGCCAACATGAGGAGGAGAGAGCTAACAAGTAGACGGCGCACGCACATCACCAACCCATCACGACGGCGCAACTGCAAGGGGAGAGGGCACAATTACAGGCAGGAGGAGGAGGAGGAGGAGGAGGAGGAGGAGGCGGGCGAGGCAATCCTAGCACAGATTTGAAAGTTTAAAATCCACCAGGACATCTTCTAGAATCTAGACTTCTGTTTTTTCTACCACCAGCTGTAGTGTCTAGTTAGTCAGTGTGCTGTGCAGCTGAGCTGAGCTGAGCTGAGCTGCATGTGAGGAAGGGTGATTGTAGCTAGTTCTTTAGTTTCAGCAGACTGAGCATTGAGCATGGGCAGTGGCCTTGGGAAGCAACACAATTACACGACACTCACCTGCTGCTGCTGGTTCTAGAAGTTGCCTCTTCTCGTCTTCACCTCTTCGTGTGTGTGTGTGTGTGTGCAGTGAGTGCATGCCTTTTGCCTTGCTGGAAAGAAATGCTTCTCTGGTCCACCACCACATATCTGCTCAAGGACACAGAGGCCCAAGGCAGAGGTGGTGGCACCAGTGTGAGTGCATGTGTGCTGGTGGTGTTTGCCACCACAGGTGTTTTGTGTGTGTATGTGTGCGCTGCTAGCTAGGAGGGGGGAGGGAGGCAGGGAGGGAGGCTGGGAGGCAGGGGGGAGGAAAGGGGAGGGGGAGAGGGATGTAGAGGGGATTGAAGGGGGGAGGGTCCGGCTCAGAGTTGGTCAGCCACATATTTGTGCACACACGTGCTCACGTGTGTGCTTCGGTGGGAGAGACCAGACTCTCATCATCTGCCAGACCGGGGTTGGGGGCAGGTGAGGCGGTGGTGGGCTGGAAGGGAGGGAGGATGGAAGGTGGTGAAGAGGAAGGGGAGAGGATGAGAGGGGAAGGATGGAGGGAGGCATGGGGGGGAGGAAAAAAAACATGTAGACAGACACACACCACACTACACACAGAAAGCATCCACACACAGAGACAGTGCTAGGCATCCATTCACACAGACAGACAGACAGACACACACACAACAGGAAGAGACAGACTGAGCCTGCACCACACACACACACACAGACCCAATTCCCCCCCTGCACAGTTATCAATCAATATGTTGTGTTGGCAGCCAGTTCATTGCTATTCTGATGGTTTTGGGTTTTTTGCCATCAGCCAACATCAACAGTGACCACAATCAAGATGAACATAAGATGATAATAATTCATTCGTTTCATTTCAAAAAATCACCCAATCATTTTCTCCATGTAAACCAAGCCCCCCACACATGATTTCTGGTGACATTTTCAATAAAATCAATTCATTTGGCATTCATCATTTTGTTCTCCCTTTGTCACCTTTTTTTCTTTCTTTTGCATAATTTTGAGGCTTGATTTTGACATGGGGTTTTTAAAGAAAAAATTATTTACATGTTTATTTACATACAGTATTTACATATCTACACTGCATTTTAGAACGTATACCCGCCGCTGCCGCTAAGTCTAGTACTCCGTGGGCTGTGCTACTTTGGGGGGGTGTGCCGTGCCCACGCCAGGTCCCCAAATGCTGACAGGTGGATAGATAAAGGGCCTGTGCTGGTCAGCATTGGGTTTCTTTTTAGGTGGGCGTGGGCATTGTAAACATCTGGCCAGTCGCAGCACTACAACTACTACTACAACTGCATCTCTGTGTGGGCACACTACACGCTGCGACTGGCTGGCACGGCTCAGCATCTGTCACGTCAGCTCAGCTAGAGGTGGAAGGGGGGAGGGTAGGGATAAGCACAGAGTTCGAGCCAGGCAGGTGACCAACCATGGGGCAACCCACGGTAATCACTCGCCCGTCTCAAACTGCAGCTTGGGGTAGCCCAACAGGGGGAGGTTCACCTTAAGGAAGACCAGCTGCTCCACCAGACCAGGGTCCAAGCGGGAGCGAGAGGGTGTCACCACGTCCCCGGCACGTGAAAACACCCGCTCGCTCTGGACACTGGTTGGGGGGCAGGAGAGGAGGCGCACAGCCACCACCGCCAGGTCCGGCCAGACTTGGCGGCGGCTCGCCCAGAACTGTGCGCAGTCCACGCCGTCTCCCTCCACAGGCTCCTCCAAGTACTGCGCAACGCATTGCTCAGCACTGGAGGGGGGCCTGGCAGGTCGAGCCTCCCGCATACCAGGCATGGCGCCATAGCAGAACCGCTGAAACCACTGGGCGGATCTCGAGTCGGTAGCAAATGGCTGCTGCGATGGCGCCGCCTGGGATGCCGCGCTGCTGGACTGGGAAGAGGGAGGGGAAGGGGAAGCTGACGCCGGCTGGCCGCCCATGCTGCTGCTGGGTGCGGGTTGGGCCGCGAGGGCTGCCCCCGCACCACTACCAACACCCTGGTCTCTGCGGGCCCTAGCGGCCTCCTCCTCCCTAACCTTCTCGACCAGGATGCCCTTCCACCTGGGCAAGTCGTCGGCACTCACGGCATTGCCCTTGAGGGCTGGGTGACAGAGACAAGCGAGGACATACTCCTCCCTGTCTCCCAGCACATCAACGAGCCGCTTGTCAACCCCAGACCTCAGCCTCCCAGCCAGAGCACGACCCTCTGGCGTGGTCAGAGAGATATGGAGTCCACCCATCAGCTTCTCGAGACCAACAGCTGTGGGCAGCGCCTGGCTCAAGGGAGTGGTGTCGCCACACAAGCCCTTCGTGGCAAGCTGGAAGGGCTCGAGTGCCGACACCGCCTCGGACATCTGCTTCCACTCTGCGTTCGAGAAGTCGCAGACATCCAAGGACTCGTCCCTCGCCAGGGCGACAAGGGCTCTCTCCTGCTCCAACAGGCGCTGGAACAGGAGGAAGGTGGAGTTCCACCGCGTCTCCACATCCGTAGGGATGAGATGGCGAGGAAGGCCAAGGTCATCCTGCTTCTGGCGAAGCAGTCTCCTGGACTTCTCGCTGCGGTGGAAGTGGGCGGCCAGCTTGCGGGACTTATCCACAAGCGTGGCCGTGGCAGCAACAGCACCTGCGATGGGGCGGGCCCCCTTCTCCTGGGACGCCTTCAGCTCCTTAAGGCCAAGGGCGTCCCTGACGGTCAGATGGAGCGTGTGTGCCATACACCGTATGTTCACACAGTCCATGACTGTCTCGACAGCGGCGGTAACGTTGGCTCCATTGTCGGTGACAATGAAGCCGCGGGAGAGGTGTGGACACCCGCCAATCCACTCCTCTATCTGGCGGTCGAGTACGGCCGCCACCTCCTCCGCGGTGTGCCTCGTGTCCATCGTCTCCACGTGCAGGACGGCCCACCTGTGCCGTAGTGCATCGGGAGCCGCGCCGGACCCGGAAGCATCGCCCGCGGAGGTCCCCTCACTCTCCGGTCCCCACCAGTGGGCAGTGAGGGCCAGGAAAGAAGCGTGCATCCCACTGACACTGGTCCAGAGGTCAGTCGTGAAATGCACGCTTGTCCCGGCCGGAGCTGCACGCAGCTCGGCCGACACGAGCTCCCTGCACCGGCGGTACAGGGAGGGGACCACGTTCCGGCTGAACGTCGTCCTTGAGGGGATGACGTATTCGGGAGCCAGGTATTGGAGAATCCGGCGGAAGCCGTTGTTCTCGACCACCTGAAACGGCTGGTCATCGGTGGAAATCATCTCCCCTATGAGGCGGGTGAGGTGATGATGGTCCACGCGAACAATACGCTGGCTGCCCGAGGACTGCGTCCACCGCTGGACGGGCAGTGTAGCCTGCCTGCTGGCTGGCACACTGCCGCTGCCCGCCCTAGTGGCAGATGCACAAGGCGCACTAGCGCTGCCAGCCTGTCCCCTGAGACCTGGGTGGTGACGCTCTAGGTGTCTCCACATAGGCGTCGTACCCAGGTGCGCAGGGTCCCTTCCACGGCTGACAAGCATCCTGCAGTGGACACAGCGGGCGTGGAATGGGTCATCTTGAGGGACCTCAAAATGCACCCATGCACCACTGCCCTTGGCCTCCTGCGCCCTGGGCGCCGTCCTAGGCCGTTTCTCGCAGGGTGGCTGCAGTCCTGGGGGGGGCGGCCACCGCTGCCTGCCCACTGCTGCCACCCAACCCGCCCCTTCCGCCCTCCACAGCGGAGGAAGGGCCCGGCTCAACTGGCATCGGAGAGGCAGGCCTCTCCTCCACCACCTCGCCAGACCGCTCCCCACCAGAGTGTCGGGCTTCACGAGGGGGGGCCCCACTGAGCGGCGAAAGGATAGGGGGAAGGGGCCCCAGAGGGAGGGAGAACCTGGCTGCATCGCTGCCAGCCGCACGGTCCTCACCGCCCTCTACCTGCTCTTCCAGCTCCACAGTCTCCTCCACCTCAACAACTGGCGGTAGCTCAGCAGCACCTGGTGCCGCCGGCGAGGAGGGACCCGCCACAGCCCTAACAGTGCCTCTGCCTCTGCCGCGATTGGCGGCAGCAGGCGTGGGGAACTGAATCCTGCGCACCAAAGATGGGGCCGGAGCAAAGAATTCTCCAATGGGGAGAACTGGGGTGTCCTCAGGCTCCCCGCGTCCTCTCCCTCCCCGTGCCGCAGGCGCACCCCGCACCTGGCCTCTCCCACCTCTGCCTGCCAGCCTTGAGCGAGCCCTGCCCGCCACACGGCGCTCAGACATGCTGCTAGGTCAGAAGGAGGGAGGCTTTAGGAGGAAGGCCAGACAGGGTCAAAAAAATAATTTGGAGGGGCTTAGGGGCCAAAAAAAAGGCAGCTGATTTGGAGGCGGCGGGGGGGAAGTTTGTTTTCAAAAAAGGAAGCCAATTGGGGGGAAAGGAAGACTTTTTGATATGGGGGGGGAAGCCAATCGAAGTGAGGGGGAGGGTGTCCTTTTTGAATTTGGGAGTCAACCACCAAGCCAATTGGGGAGATGGGTCTGGGAGGGGTTTTTTTTTAGAAAAATAGGGGGTTAAAGGGTGGAACCCCGGTGTGGGAGGGTGGCACGGGCAGTTGGGTGGAGTAGTTGTGGTGTGGGTGGCAAGTTTTTAGCTTTTTTTGGGGGGGGAGAGTGGATGGGGGGAGGGCACAGCACCTACCGGGGGTGGGGGAGGGATGCAGTCAACGCTTGGGAACCTGCAGATCAAAGGAGGAAACCCTTATTTAGTGAACTGGAACACAAAGTGTGGGTTCTGGGGGGTGGTTTTCAAGTAATGCTCCTGTGGGGGGAGCATCAAACTCAATGCAGCCTATTTAGTGACTCTAAATTGCACACAACCAAAACCAGAACCCAGTCACACCAACACAGAGGTTGAACCCACCCACTCTGTGACTCTGCCTGCCCAATGCCATGGCAAGCAAGCAGCAGCAAACACTTGATGGCAGCCTCATGGATTGAACATCATGATCATCATCATACGTGTGTATTGGCCCAGCATGTAGTGGCAGCATCAGAGCCCAGCCAGGACCCCACTCAGACTGCCCCAGAGGCAAGGAAGCACTCTGGCATGGCATGGGCCCAGCATGTAGTGGCAGCATCGCATCAGAACCCTGGACCCCACTCAGACTGCCCCAGAGGCAAGGAAGCACTCTGGAAGGCACCTGTTCAAAAACCACCTGCAAGACGCATGCAATGCAACGCAACACACAGCAGCAATTTCTTTACTGGGCATGGGCATGAAGACACAAGTTTTACAACAGTACATCTCCTCTCCAAGGTTCCCTCCCTCCTCCCCACACCCAAATGCATTTCAGAATAGGGGTGTCCCTATTTAAAACCGCCAGCTAGGGAGAGAAAGGGGCAACAAAAGGTGCACAATCGCACACGCACTAACCCCTCTTCTTCCGGTCCTTCTCCTGCCGCTCACTGCTGGTCACGGATTCGCCGCCGCCAGCCAGCCACCCTGGGCTGAGACACAGCAGGGCGGCCGCACGAGGCACACAGGCAACCGGGGTAGTTCAACAACGATGGAGGGGCAGAAGTGAGGAGACAACACTATTTGTGTCGCTCAACTCACCCCCAAGCAGAGACAAAATCAACCAAAAACTATAAAAAGAAAAAAAAAAACCGATGGCAGCCGCCAGGTGGGTAGGCTACTGTGTGTGGCTGCAGCTGTGGGAGAGGAGGTGGAAAGTGAAGGGGAGCAGAGAGAGAAAAGACTAAGAGAGAGAGAAAAGAGAGGGGGGGCAGGGACAAAGAGAAAGAGAGGAGAGAGAGAGAAAAGAAAGAGAGAGAGAGGAGAAAGAGAGATGAGAGAGAGAAAGAGAAAGAGGAGAGAGGAGGAGCGCAGCGCAGCAGGGAGGGGGGATTCAGGTGTGGGGGGAGGACACAGCAGTAGCAGCGGTCCAAAGAGGTGGGGGGAGCAGAGAGGGTGTGTGTGGTTGGGGGCTAGTGTGTGGCAGGGGGCCTGGGGTAAGTGGAGAGAGTCGGGGGCAAGGAGAAAAAGAGGTGGGGTGGGGGGAGCAGAGAGGGTGTGTGTGGTTGGGGGCTAGTGTGTGGCAGGGGGCCTGGGGTAAGTGGAGAGAGTCAGGGGCAAGGAGGAAAAGAGGTGGGGTGGGGGGAGCAGAGAGGGTGTGTGTGGTTGGGGGCTAGTGTGTGGCAGGGGGCCTGGGGTAAGTGGAGAGAGTCGGGGGCAAGGAGGAAAAGAGGTGGGGTGGGGGGAGCAGAGAGGGTGTGTGTGGTTGGGGGCTAGTGTGTGGCAGGGGGCCTGGGGTAAGTGGAGAGAGTCGGGGGCAAGGAGGAAAAGAGGTGGGGTGGGGGGAGCAGAGAGGGTGTGTGTGGTTGGGGGCTAGTGTGTGGCAGGGGGCCTGGGGTAAGTGGAGAGAGTCGGGGGCAAGGAGAAAAAGAGGTGGGGTGGGGGGAGCAGAGAGGGTGTGTGTGGTTGGGGCTAGTGTGTGGCAGGGGGCCTGGGGTAAGTGGAGAGAGTCAGGGGCAAGGAGGAAAAGAGGTGGGGTGGGGGGAGCAGAGAGGGTGTGTGTGGTTGGGGGCTAGTGTGTGGCAGGGGGCCTGGGGTGAGTGGAGAGAGTCAGGGGCAAGGAGAAAAAGAGGTGGGGTGGGGGGAGCAGAGAGGGTGTGTGTGGTTGGGGGCTAGTGTGTGGCAGAGGGGTGTTGGGGGGAAGGGGAGGGGGCAACAACAAACAGCAAAGGAGAAACTGGAACAACTCGGGCAGCAGCAGCGATTAGGCTGGATGGGGTGGTTGGGGGAGGAGCTGGGCCTGGGCTAGGGTAGGGTCTGGGAGGAGGGAGGGTGGGGGGGGGGCAGGCAGGGGGGGGAGGAGGAGGGTAGCAAAATATATAAAGCAATATATATCAAGAGAACACAAGCCAGAAGTTTAAAAAAAAATTAAAAGAAAGACTATAACCAGCAGAAAAAACTTGGGGGTGGGGGGGTGGGGAGGGGGAACCAAACACAGACTCTGAGGGGGGCCACTAAGTGAACAGAGACAATGAAACCACAATTGCTGCAAATTAATAATAGCAGATGAATAAGTGGAACCAAGCAAAGAAAACTGGACTCGGTTTGGCAGCAGCAAACTTGGGAGAAGGCTGGATGGGGTGGGGTTGGGGTGGGGTGTGGTTGGACTTGGAGGGGCAAGTTTGGAGCAGGGAACCAAAACTGATTATATGGGACAACAAGAAACAACAACAGAATCCTCTGGGGGTGGGGGGGAGGGATTCAGGGAACCAACTCGCAGGGCAGCAGCAGTCAGCAGAAACAAACAAAATGGTACAATTTAAGCAAAACCAGCAAGCAATATATAACTGAAACCAATGGAATGCAATGTGAAAATCAAAAAGTTGGACAAAAACAAGGCAGGACAAAGAGCAATAATTAATGGAAGAAGATTTAAAGCAATGAGGATGCAGTGGGTGGGAGTGGGGGAGGGGGAGGGTAGGCCCAAAGGATGAGAAGGGAAAGGGGGGGGAGGGGGGGAGAAAAGCAGACAGACAAGGAACAGGGAAAATTGGGGGAAATTAAGAAGAAAGTAAAGTGAAGTAACACACAGTATACAGACAAGAGACAGACAGAGAGAGGAGACACACAGAGAGTCACAAAGGGCAGGTGGACAAAGGATTAGACAGAGCACACACAGAGAGACACAGGACACAGTCAGGACTCACAGAGACACCAGAGCAGCCAGCAAAGGGCAAGCAGGTCTCAGAGATGATCCCACAACTGCAGCCAAGAGAAGTTTCCAGAGAAGAGGCTTGGGTTTATATAGGTTTGAAATTCCCTCCTTTGGGAGCCCCCACCTTTGCACTCCCCCCACGGCCAACAGGGTGCCAGCTCTCAACAGTGCAACAGCCAAGCAGCCTACCAGACCAAAGGACTCATTCTGGCCAATCAAGGATCAATAGCGCAGCCAATACAATGCCTGGAAATAGCATCACAAAATGGATGCAAGGAGGAGCAAAAGTTTCGGGAAGGAGACACAAAATGGAGGACACACTTGGAACTTTAAAGAGACACTCCAGAGACTCAATTTCATTCCCGAACCGGTTCGGGAAACCCGAGCCGGTTCGGTACCGAACCGGCTCGAATTCGGTCCGGCTCGGTCCCGGAAGGGCCCGATTCGGTCCGGATCCGAACCGAACCGCACATCCCTACCAGCAACAGTCACTGGAGGTACTGTGCTGGGGGTGGATAAAGCAAGTTACTCTCCCCCTGCTAAATAAAGAGAATCACCACATTAAAAGGTGCTTCTTGGCCAAGTTAGCAGAAGTTTATATACGTATATCTCGGTAAAACTTACAATAAAGGAGCACATGTGCTGTCGTTTTGATATATCTTGAGTTGCAGAGACAAGTATGTTCTTTGTAGGGGATTTTTTGATACCTCCTTTCCAGGACTGCTGTTTGCAAGGCATTACAAGGCCTGTGCAAGGCGTGTGTCAAAGCTCTGCAGTATTTTGGTGCAGTTATCAAGTTTAGATATCTAGCAGGGTTGGAGCTCAGTACTTGGTCTCCCAAATAGACACCAACAGTAATAAAGCCCTGGTCAGTTTGACACTCCATATCATATATTCCTTGTCTGAGATTGGCCCTGGCATTTTCATACCCCAAGCATTATCTATGCAGAAGGGGAGAAACCACAATGATGCATCCTTTCTTCCGACTCTCTATTCCACCTGGAGTGGTAGGTATGCATTAGCACAAGTAGAGCTAAACTTAAGGGGTGGAAAACCAGCTTTAGCCAGAATCCATGCTCTGGCCAAGTCTTGAGCAGTCTAGTGGGCTATGAGGGAGTGATCTCACACCAGGGGAAATCCCAGGCCAATTTGGGAGGCCCAAGAACAGATCTTGACTGCCTCCAACCTACATACATTCAAATGTACCATTTGCATAGTGCATATACCCAAACACAGTAGGTTAATCTATGCACACCAAGTGCCTTAGAATTTCAGGATGTACAAGATCATGCATACATAAACCTACAGCATTTGGGTACATGGCTGAAAACATTTCGCAAATGGTACACTTGAATGCATGGAGACTGGGGATGGTGTCAGTGGCATGACTCCAATTGGCCCTCTTCATATGTTCATTTTGATCCAGTGAATGAGTGAATCGGGCTGTTGGTTCACACCAGCTACAGAATGACAAATGATGACCTGTATGTCAAGTCAAATCAAGCTCCTCACGAAGCTTTTTGATTATCCTTCATTCTCAAGCGTATAGATGGCCTCATGCCCCTCCAGATTTGAGGGCTTAGGAGGGAGGCAAGGCTCTTTCTAACCACTTTAGCGATAGAAGACCTCTGATTCCTAAAACCACACACCTATTTTGGCTTCAAAGGTTTTGATATGCACAATCACTTTGCTAAATGATAATTTTGTAACATATCATGTCACCAACTGTCAAATTTGGCAAGTCTTTATCAAATATCAACCACTGGTCAGACTCTAGAACTGAGATGTCATTGCTTGCTTTTAGGGAATGAGGTTTTTTATAAATGAACTCTTAGGTTATCATAGAAATTTATTTTTAATTATTTCAATATCTAATCATGTATAGTTACTTTTGTGGTTGTGGCCTTTTGTGGGGGTGGGGTGGGGAGAGAAAGGACAATTATATCATTTTCCTAAGTTCTGAGCCAATTTCTGTGCTGGCATCTTCTACTGATGTCTACATTTGTACAATATACATTCATGATAATTGTTTAGAAGAATTTTATTAGCACCAATATTTTACCTTTTTTTGTATTAGAGCTTAGTGTTCCTTTTTATTATGTTAAGAGGGAGGAAAGCCATTGCCAGTGAATTGGACTATAATTGGAAAGTTATATGGCTTTATTAATTATTGTTTTAAGTACTTTGGATTTTAATTATTAATTCCGTTGCCATGACTACCTTTAGATCATTTTGGTACCTTGTTTTGAGGTACAATACTCCTTGCTAAATAGGTTACAAAACAGAGCATTTCGTGTAGAAATATGTTAAACAAGAATAAGGATAAGGACAGTACAATCTTTGGTTTAATATTTGACTTTTGTGGTAGAGATGGCTACAGCATCTGTGGCTCTTTACCTTGGAAAAGAGGCAGCTAAGCGGAGACATGACCAAAGTGTATAAAATTATGCATGGAGTGGAGAGGGTAAGCAGAGAGAAAATTTTCTCCCTTTCTCACAACACTAGAACCAGGGGTCACCCCATGACACTGAAGGCTGGGAAATTTAGGACCGATAAGAGGAAGTACTTTTTCACACAGCACATAATTAATCTATGGAATTCTTTGCCATGAGATGTGGTGATGGTCACCAGCTTGGATGGCTTTAAAAGGGGTTTAGACAGATTCATGGAGGACAGGTCTATCAATGGCTACTAGTCTGATGGCTGTGCGCCATCTCCAGCTTCAGAGGCACGATGCCTCTCAGTACCAGTTGCAGGGGAGCAACAGCAGGAGAGAGGGTGTGCACATACCTCTTGCCTGTGGGCTCCCCAGAAGTATCTGGTGGGCCACTGTGTGAAACAGGATGCTGGACTAAATGGGCCTTGTGCCTGATCCAGCAGGGCTATTCTTATGTTCTTTTGTATGTCAATTTAGGAAACTTAAAGGCTTTTAAAACCAGCACTTGAATTATAGTAGACAACCATTAGTTTTTATTATGGTCCATTTAGCTACTGTTCATAGAAGCCCACAGGGGGATAAAACATGTAGTAGGGACAAATGATGCCGGAAGGATCTACGTTGACCTGCAAGCAAACATGAGAATGAGGCAACCATGTAGAAGCAACATCCAAGTCAGTCAGGATGTTGACCAAGGACCAGCCCAAGAATTTAGTCCTTTGACAGACATGCTAACAACTCTGGGTGTCTGCTTACATGGAGATTTCTTCAATCATTTGCAAAAGGCATAAGCTGATAGCATATCTTATGGGGATAGTAGGGCATGGCCAGAAGTACCCAGTACTAGGATGGAGTGAATTTTCACCTCCAGTGAACTATGGGATCCATGAAAGAAATCCTAGCACAGGCTGAGTACCCCTCCAGGCTACATAGCCATGCCTTATATGCCCTTTGTATACTTGGAAGGATCAAGAATAGTGAGGAGAGTGGAGAGAGAGGAGAATTACCATCCCTCCACTTGTGTAAGAAGCCTCCAAGCCTGTGAGATAGTGAGATCACTGGATCACTATCCCATGGACTCTCATACAAGTGACTGGTAGCCTTTGTTCCTTGCTTTTCTCCTGCTTTCCCCACTTGTCTCCTGGTGAAGAGGCTGACCAACGAACGTGCAACAAACACACCAACTTAACCAGGGAAGGATAGGTAAACTAGTCTCTTGCCCTCCCCCTCCCATCCACCCTCCCTCCCCCTCTCAAGCCTCCCCACTCTTAAGCACTTTCCCTGTCAAACCTTAAACGAGGCTCTGGTCTAAGCACCTTAGCCAAGCTGATTGATCCATAATTAGGACTTCATGCTTAATTATTGCCAGCCTTACTCTTGCCTGGAATATCAGCTAAGATGTATTGCCTTGCCTAACTGGACTTTTGCATTCTTTACCCTTATATACCCTTAATAAAACTTTTGAACTGTACTTCTGCCTACTCATCTTTTCCAAGACACCAAAATTGCTCAAATTTGATACTGGAACCAAACTGCTCCTCTAGCCAAGCCAATTCCCCATGCTAAGCCAAAAGCATACTTGGAGTGTCTAGCCAGTACTCTGGGACAGTTCTGGTAAAACACCTTCAATTGCCTTTTTTGGAATCATCAACTGTAAATCATATTGCATGGATGTCTAAACCACACCACACACACACATCAGAATCCCCAGCAGCTATGCTGGGTTCTTAAAAAATGAAATGTTAATACTTAGAGTAATCTAAATCTTTATTAAAGATAATAAGTCTTTATGTTTTAAAAACCCTGGGGAATTAGTTCTACCAACTTGAATTGGTGAATTAAAATCCAGTTACTCTTTCAAGTAAAGGAAGTGATTATATTGCTGGAATGGAACGTGTTTCAATCAACCCATCACTTACAGGTATGATCTGGGGAAAATTGAAAAGAATGTTTTAAACTCCTTTTTTGTAACACTAGAACTCAAGGTCAACAACTTGAAGACAATAGCTCTTATAGCTCAGCTATAGTTACTGAACACATCTAAAGAAACAAGTGCCAATTGAAGAAACAATTGATATTTTAATATTTTTACATATCAAATATAGCAGTGATGATGTTCTTATAGGCTTCAGCTATGGGTTCACCCTATTTTTCTGTGAACATTGCACCACCTGACTGTATATATAGTCACTGGGTGTAGCTAATGGGTGTAATTATGATCTTGACTGGCAAAATATTTTTCTGTGAAACATAGTAAGACATAAAATAATGCTATATTGCATTGATATTATGATAACTGAATGATATCCAGAGCAGTGCTCCAAGAATGCTTCAAGAGGCATCAAGAGGCTGCACCCACAGACAGAATCTTCCTGACTAGCAGAGCATGCATGCAGGGGGGAAGGGAAGGATTTCTGCTGATTTACCCGTGGCAGCCCAGCTTATAATAAATTCTGCTTCTCAGGACTCTGACTAAGTCTGTGTGAGAATGCACCCCCTACTGCATCCTTGAATAGGGATGTGCAAGACCAGTCCAGCGGTCTGCGGTCTGACGGTTCAGTCCAGGGGTTTGTGGGTTTGTGATCGAACCAACCCCCCCTGGTTCCGTCAGACCAGAACCGGACCGCCGGGTCTGTTCTGGCAGGTCCATGAACTTTTCAAATTTTTTTTTTAAATGTTAAAGTAGGTACCTGTAGTCCCTTCGGGGGGCTTGCTGTAGCCACGGGGGGTCCACACGGGTTCCCTCTCTCCCCGCCGGCCTTCCTCATCACCCCCACAGCTGGGAAAACATAGCCTTTTTGGCCCTTTTGGGCCTCCGTAAAAGTGAGCGGCCACCATTTTGGCAGCCACCGCGCATGCGCAAATGCCCTCTGTGAGGCCGTGGCTGGTTGAGTTGGCTGGTTGAGTTGGGTATAGAAGGCACTGCTTGGAGGTAGTTCCACTCCTACCTCAAGGCCCATTCCCAAAAGGTAGTGCTGGGGAACTAGTGCTCAACCCCTTTGCAGTTCTACACGGTTCCATTCTTTCCCCTATGCTGTTTAATATCTACATGAAGCCGCTGGGAGAGGTCATCGGATTTGGCTTGCGGTGTCATCAATATGAGAGATGTACATATCAGGCGGTATAGAAATATGATAGATAAACGAACAAGCAAACAAACAAACAAACAAAATATGTAGATGACACTCAGTTGTATCTCTTTTTTTCATCAGACACAGGTGAAGCGGTGATTGTCTTGAATTGGTGCTTGGATGCAGTAATGGACTGGATGAGGGTGAATAAGCTGAGACTCAATCCAGACAAGACAGAAGTACTGTTGGTCGGTGGTTCCTCTCCCCAGATCAGGGGCGTATTAGGCAAGGGGAGGCAGCTGCCTGGGGGCCCCCATGCCTGGAGGGCCCCACCAGAGGCAAGTCACATGACTCCCCAACACCCGCAGAGCTTCCTTCATTATGATCCTTCCTTCATATTTCTTCCTTCGACATGGCTAGTATCTCTCTCTCTGTCTCTCAACCCTCCCTCCCTGCCTCCCTCCTTGTGTGTCTGTATAATGGAGGGGCCAATTTAAAAATTTTGTCTCTGGGCCCAGTCCAGCCTTGTTACGCCCCTGCCCCAGATGAATGATGTTCAGCCTATTCTAGATGGGGTCGCACTCCCCCTGAAAGACCAGGTTCACAGTTTGGGGGTGCTAATCGACCCAGCACTGTCACTAGAGGCTCAAGTGGCCTGTGGCTCAGAGTGCCTTTTATCAGTTTCAGCTGATACACCAACTGCAACCTTACCTATACAGAGATAGCTTGGCCACAGTTACTCATGCTCTGGTGACCTCTAGCTTAGTCTAAGGCAATGCATTGTACGAGGGGATACCTTTGAAAATGGTCCAGAAACTGCAGCTGGTACAAAATAGGGATGCAAGATTATTAACTGGGACTGGACATTTTGATCATATTACACCAGTGCTTCGACAGCTGCACTGGCTCCCAGTCCATTTCTGAGCCCAGTTCAAAGTGCTGGTTTTAACCTTTAAAGCCTTAAATGGCTTGGGACCAGGTTACCTGAGAGAGCACCGTGACTCATGTGTCCCTACCTAAACCTTAAGATCTTCTTCTTCTCCTTAAGATCTTCCAGCAGGTGCCCCTGCCAAACGAGGTGAGGTGAGTGGCTACCAGGGAGACGGCCTTTTCAGTGGTTGCACCCCTATTATGGAATAGCCTCCCCAGTGAGGTTCGCCTGGCTTCATCACTTTGTTCTTTTAGATGCCAGGTAAAGACCTTTTTGTTCACACAGGCCTTTTAAATTTGGGTTTTCAGATCTGTTCTGATTTTTAACTAATTTTAAAATGAGTTTTAAAGCTGCTTTGTATTGTACTTTGTATTTTCTTTTTACCTTTTTTTGGTCTGTTATGATTTTATGCTTTATGTATTTTTATTGTATGTTTTAATCTTCTGTTGTGAGCTGCCCAGAGAACAATTTGTTATGGGGAGGCTAACAAATAAAGTTTGTTGTTGTTGTTGTTGCTGCTGCTGCTGTTGCTGAAGTCTGGGAGAAACCTCAAGATGGCTGTTAGGTTTCTAAAGCTCCTAATGTCTAAGTATGTGTTTCCTTAGATGTTAAAATAAAACTGTTATATATATATCGAAGAAGTAGTTGTTGGTCATCTGTGAAACACAGAAGAACTAAAGGGCTGATCACAGGAAGAATGAACATGGCTGGGAGCATCACTGCAGTGGTTCCACTCTGACCAATCAGCATTCATTAAAACATCTGAAGCTATACTAGCTTGTATACTTCTACACACATATGCTCACTTCAGTTAATGTACATTCACAGGCTGAGATCATTGTGTATGTGGGAACAAAAGCACACACAATACCTGCAAATAACAGAAGTCCCCCACCCTGTTCTCATACATGGCCTTTCTCATCTTGAGGACTTGTGGGCTTAATTTCTTAGAGAGGCAGTACATCACAGTGAACAAAGCATGTCGCTGTGATGCAATTCCACTTTGCCTACATAGATACATTTTACATGCTTTTAACTTTTCAAAAGGACTGGTATCTCAATGTTGACTGGACTCTATTGAAAAACATTGCATTTAAAGAGATGTCTGTGTGAAAGGAATGTTTCATCTGTGGTGTATGCTCCATCGATCACACCTGCAAGTCATCATTTGATATTGCACTCATGAGGTGATGAACATGTGTAAACATGTTATAACAGTCCAAATGGTGGTGTACTGAGTTTATACATTTAGCAACTTCAGGGGAAAGCAAGCTGACTGGCAAAATGAATTGCTAGTTGCTAATGATGATATGAAAAAATACCTTCTTGAAATATTGTGCTAGATTTTCAAAATTTGGGAGTGGGGTTGCAGTGACAATGTATGGGTGTCAAAATGCACCTGTAGTTTTATTCCGTCAACATCTTTTTGTGGTTCCTAGAGGGAAATGTTGTCTGTGGAGTACTTGTGAAATCATGCATCTAGTTTTCCAACCTGAGCATAATCATGTTCCCCATAATTTCAGACTTGATTAAACAGCTTGATCCTAAGTCTTACTACACCAAGGACATAGAAGTACTTTGGACAGGCATAGAAACAAGCAAACAAAGAACACAGCAAAGTGAAGTCTGAATTTAACTGTCTTGATTTTCATAGGGCAAACAATGCATTGTGATGGCTTAAAATGAAAAGCTATGCAAAGAACCATAAAGAAACTTGTGGCACTTTCAAGACTAACAATTTTGTTGTAGCAAAAATTTTCTGATGACAGAGACCAGAATCCCTGAAAGCTTCTACTACAATGAATCCGTTAGGCTTTAAGGTGCCAGCATATTCTTTGTTGCTTTGGCTGCAAGAAATCAACTTGGCTGCCCCTCTGGCAGAGGTCATGAAGAACCATGTCATTCAGGATGCTGCTTATTTATTTAATACACATCTGTGGGTGAGAGCAAGTCTGTAGAGTCCCTTTCCTCACAAAACATTAATGACATTCTTGAAATGCAGTCTGATGAGTGAAATGTATTATTGACCTGTCTTCACTGCCCCTTTCATTCTTTTGACATCACCAGACACAAGCCTTCTGATTTCATTACAAATGAAAACATGATCTACATGTTTGAATCTTAAATTCAATAGCAGCTTCTTCTTTTACGGTTTTTATACTTTAAAAAAGTGCATTGTCTACATTGGGGCTGAAATAGCAGTTTGAAATTTTACTGCTGAAATTAACTAAAAGTGTAAAGTAAGATTTCCATGACATTAATTCATGAAGACTGTCTTGGGATTTATGAAGCATATGGATGTTTTAAAACTGCTGATATATCTGAGGTAAAAATGAGCTATAGGTTGTGCTAGTCTTGGTGTTGTAACTATCTTCAGTCTCCCCTATACTTGTGCGATGAGAACTGGATGTAACCATATGAACATAGGAAGCTGCCATATACTGAGTCAGACCATTGGTCTATCTAGCTCAGTATTGTCTTCACAGACTGGCAGCAGCTTCTTCAAGGTTGCAGGCAGGAATCTCTCTCAGCCCTATCTTGGAGATGCCAGGGAGGGAATTTGGAACCTTCTGATGCTCTTCTCAGAGTGGCTCCACTCCCAGAGGGGAATATCTTACAGTGCTCACACTTCTAGTCTCCCATTCATTTGTAACCAGGGCGGACCCAGCCTAGGGGACAAGTCATGCTTGCTACCACAAGACCAGCTCTCCTCCACTTAATGTATATATTAAGTTGTCCCACAAAGCTTGTTATGGAAGTGTTTACATTAAAAAGTATTGACTGTCACATGGGCAAAGCTCAGCTATAGCCCTTTCCCGATGGTATGGCTCCCATGGATTGTGAATGTATGGTGCAGACTGTGGGATTGAATTACACTCCCCCTATCCTGAAGCATTTGCTAGTCATGCCTCCAGGCTTTTGCACTTTTGATGCTTGGTTAGTGCCAAATGCAGGAAGGCTTCCCTTACATGATGTGAAACCCCTGAACTTCTGCAGACAAATGCTGAAAGTGCAGAGGTCTGGGGCATGCCAGTAGGAGCCTTAGCATGCAGTGTGTGACTAGCTGATGTGGTCCATGTGCCCTCCTCTATGTGTTCAGGTGTCAAACCTGAAGAGAGCATATTCCTATATTAGAGGTCAGCAAATCTGTGACAGGGCCCAGGTGATCTGCACATCCAAGTGAGTGATCGCAGTTGCCACACAATCTAATTCATCTGAAAGACTTCTAACTCATCCAAACTGTGGGCAGAATGAGAGTAGGGATGTGCAAACAGGTTTAATGTCAAACTGATTCAACGTCAAATGGGTTCGGTTCAACAGTTTGGGGTTGAACTGAACCACCTGCTGTTTGGTCCGACTCTGGACTGAACATCCTGGCCATTCGGGGGCTTCGCTGGTAATTTAATTTTGAAAAGTACTTACCCCCTCCTGAGGGTAGGGATGTGCACAAAACTGGTTCGCCCAGTTCAGTTCGGATCCGAACCAGGTCCGAACTGGACCGGGGTGGTTCGGTTTTGGTTTTGTCCGAACCACCCCCCGGTCCGGTTCGGATACGAACCGAACTGGTTCGGATCTCAAAAAATAGCTGGTTTTAAAGGGGACCTTGTGTTCTACCTGCCACCCAAATTTCAAGTCGATTGGACCTTCCTCTGATTTTTTTACATTTTTTTAAAAAAAATTCAATTTTTGCCGATAACTCCCTATGTGGAGCACATAGGGGCAAAAAGCTGGGGTGGGTGGTAGCCACCCATGGGTGTCCTCCACCCCAACAATCCCAAGGCAATTGGTTGCTCCTAGTATTATTGGTGAATTTTTGAAAAAAAATTCCCATTGGCTAGAATGGGGGTTTTGGGCTGCCCCAGACCCACCTCTGTGGGGCAGCAGCACCCCCAAAGTGGGTCCGGGGCCATGGCAAAAATGGCCTCAGTCCCTCCCGGCAATCCTCGGAGAGATAGGAGTGATGGTTTTTTAAATTAAGATTTTCTAAGGCATTAAATAATATCTAATTGGAAAGAATAGAATGTGTGTCAGTGGGTGAAAGGTAAAAGCCACATAGAGAGACAGTTATTTAATGCCTTAGGAAATCCTGATAACAAAACCATCACTCCTATCTCTCCGATAGTCAGAGTCAGTGTCCAGCAGCTCCTCTTATGTGATGACCCTGGATCAATTTCAGTTTGTGACCTCTGAGGATGTGGACAAGTTGCCTGGAAGTTGCAAGTTGCAGCCTACCACCTGTCCTCTTGATCCTTGCCTGACATGGCTTATACTATCTGGCAGGGAGGCTGTTGTAGAGGGCCTGGTAGAGATTATAAATGTTTCTCTGAGGGAGGGCAGGATGCCCCCTTGTCTGAAGGAGGCAATAATTAGACCACTTTTGAAGAAGCCTGCCTTGGATCCCTCAGAGTTAAGCAACTACAGGCCTGTTTCCAATCTTCGATAGCTGGGCAAGGTGATTGAGAAGGTGGTGGCCTCTCAACTCCAGGTGGTCTTGGAGGAAAATGATTATCTAGATCCATTTCAAACTGGTTTTTGGGTGGGCTATGGGGTGGAGACTGCCTTGGTTGGCCTGATGGAATTGACAGAGGAAGTGTGACTCTGTTGGTCCTTTTGGATCTCTCGGTGGCTTTCAATACTATTGACCATAATATCCTTCTGGAACGTCTGAGGGGATTGGGGGTGGGAGCAACTGCTCTGCAGTGGTTCCACTCCTACCTCACGGACAGATTCCAGATGGCGTCCCTTGGAAAATGTTGTTCTTCAAAATCTGGACTTTCCTCTGGTGTCCCTCAGGGCTCCGTATTGTCTCCAATGTTGTTTAACATTTACATGAAACCCTTGGGACAGATCATCGGGAGATTTGGTGCAGGGTGTTATCCGTATGCTGATGACACGCAAATCTACTTCTCTATGTCAACCTCATCAGGAGAAGGCATAACCTCCCTAAATGCCTGCCTGGAGGCAGTAATGGGCTGGATGAGGGATAACAAATTGAGGCTGGATCCAGATAAGACAATATTGATCTGCCGCTTCTGGATGGGGTCATGCTCCCCTGGAAGGAACAGGTTCGCAATCTGGGGGTGCTTCTGGATCCAAGCCTCTCTCTTGTGTCCCAGGTTGATGCGGTGGCCAGAGGTGCTTTTGATATGCCAGCTGCATACATTTCTTGAGATGAACAATCTCAAAATGGTGGTACATATGCTGGTAAGGTCTAGGCTGGATTGCTGCAATGCGCTCTATGTGGGGCTGCCTTTGTATATAGTCCAGAAAGTGCAGCTGGTCCAGAATGCGGCGATCAATTTGGTTTCTACCTCATCCAGGAGAGACCATATTACTCCTGTGCTGAAAGAATTACACTGGCTGCTGATACGTTTCCGGGCAAAATACAAGGTGCTGGTTATTACCTATAAAGCCCTAAACAGCTTAGGCCCTGGGTATTTAAGAGAACATCTTCTTCCCCATGAGACCCACTGCCTGTTGAGATTATCTAGAGAGGTTCACCTGCAGTTGCCACCAACTTGTTTGTGCTGTAAATCTGTTGGCTCGGCTGATCCGACAGGATTTACAATCCCTTCAGCTCTACTTCTGTGAGTTAACAGAAAGTCTGGAGATAAGAATAGCAGCCTAGCTGCATGAACGAAAGCAAAAAATTGACTCACAAAGAAAAGTAGAGTAAACAAAATAAAGCCCCTTGAACTAAACTAGGTACCCCGCTCTACGATAATGGAGCAATAACTGAAAACAATGGAACAAGGAATGAACAGAACAAGGACAGGCTGAAACAAGAAAGGTTGAATAATTCTTAAGTACAGATACTGTCTGCAATAGGCAACATTGCTGACCGTGCTGACTTAGAAACCATGTCGGCTTGATATAGGGCTCAAGATAACCGGCAGCCAATCAGGCTTTCCTGACTCAGCATTTCTATTGCCTCTCCTGTGAGATCTTTCACCTGTGTGTCTCCCACTGAGTCTTTCTCTTGAGATGTCTTCTTAAACACAGGTGAAGTTCCAGCTTCCTCCTGATCAGTCTCCTCAGCCCTCATCTCTGCCAGCTGTTCAGATTCCTCTGTCTGCTGCCATCCCAGCTCAGCTCCAGAGTCTGTTCTCACAGCCAAATCCTGCTGCTGTGCCTCTGAGCCTGTACTCTCACCCAATTCCTTCCACTCCACCTCTGACTCTTCTAACTCAGAGGTCTGGCCCATGACAGTTTGGTGGTGACTTGGAAACAGGCCTTCTCTGTTGCTGTCCCTGGACTTTGGAATGCACTGTTGAAATAAAAGCCTCCCCATCTCTGGCTACTTTTAAAAAGGCACCAAAGACACATTTTTTAACCTAGGCTTTTTATTAGATTTATGGTTTAAATTTTTAATGCTGGTTTTAAATGATCTTAATGTTAATGTTTTTAACATTTAAATGATTTTAATTGTTTAATTGATTTATTTTTGATTTTAATTGTTTTATTTGTTGTAAACCACCCTGAGCCATTCTTGGAGGTATATAAATAGTATATAAATAAAATAAAATAAAATAACTTTACCCTTGCCTTGGTTGGGCAAGATCTACTCAGTGAGATTAGCTAAAAGTAGCAATGAGATTCTTTTGTCCTGCTCTCTGGGTAGACAGCATGGCTTGAAAACTGCCTCAGGGCACATTTTGATGTATATCTACCTTTAGCCAAAGCATATATTTTTGGAATCTGCTTGGATCACTATCCTACGGACCCTCATATTGGCAAGTGGTAGCCATTTGCTCCTCATTTCTCTCTTCCCCACTTTTCTGCCTGTTCCCCATGAGAAGAGGCAAACCGATATACAACAAATGCATCAATGAACCAGGGAAGGATAACCTCTTGCCTTTTAAAGTCTCCTCACCCCCTGTCTCCTTTCAACCTCCCAGCTTCAAGCATTTTCTATGGTACCTTTGCCAAGCCAAGCTATCTCTAATTAGGACTTCAAGCTAAATTGGGCCTTCTCCATTGCTGCCCCAAGGCTTTGGAACATGCTCCCTGTTGAAATAAAAGCCTCCCCATCTCTTACAACTTTTAAAAAGGCAGTCAAGACACATTTGTTCACCCAGGCTTTTAATTAGTTACTGTTTTAATTGTTTGATGATTTTTAACAGTTTTAATGTTTTAAACTTTAAATTGTTGTAATGTTTTAATCTTTGTATTTGTTGTTTTTATTGTATTGTTGTAAACTGCCCAGAGAATGTGTTTTGGGTGGTATATAAATATGATAAATAAATAAATAAATAAATAAATAAATAATAACCAATTATATTCTTGCTTAGAATATTAGTTAAGATTTATTGCCTTGGCTAACTGAATTTTTGCATTTTGTACCCCTATATACCCCTGATAATACTGTTGCATTGTATTTCTGCCTCCTCATCTTTTCCAAGACCTCAAACTTGCTCAAATTTGATATTGGAGCCAAACTGCTCCCTCTAGCCAAGCTGATTTCCCCACTCTAAGCCAAATGCATAATCGAGGAGTCTAGCCAGTATCTCGAGGCAGTTCTGGCAAGAAAAGCATGGCCCATTCCCAAAATGACATGCCATAAAACATTGGAAGGCACAGCAAACTGTAAGACTGGACTAATTAGATTAGAAACTGGCATAAGAAGCCAGAAAGTTCTTTTAGGGCATATGCAAGGATCCAAACTGCTTTTCAAATAATTGCAGAAGTGGCTTTCCATGTGGGTGTGGTAAAGAGAAGGAATGGATTCTGTTGGAAGGAAAATAATTTTAAAAATCCATTTGCTATTCAGAGAGCTAACCAGATTTTTCTCTGGACTGTTGCCAGTATCTGTAACATTAATATGTCCACTGGGGGTTATGGTTCATTGGGTAAGGATTAAGAAATTGATCTCTATAAAACATATTTGTTGCTTGCTATGGACACCCAGGCTAAGTAGTGGACTGGGCATCCAAGGTGGGCAGAGAGTGGCTTCCAGCTGTTCAGCAGGCATGGAGCTTCCCATGGTGTCCTTTAAGTTACAGGAGATGGTTCAGAACTGCTGCAAGCATAATTGAAAAAGCCTGTGATTTTTCTATTATTTATGTATGCATTTTTGAAATAGGCAGGCAATGCTGCCCTTGTAACTTCAGAATGCATTTGTTTTCCACTTTTGTAGCTGGTCTCTGCTTTACTGTGGCTTGTATAGATTTATTTCCTTTTACATGTATAGCCTGTGCTTCCTTCAAGAAGCCCAGAGTGGTGCACATAGTTAAATTTCTCCTCCCAAAAGCCCTATGAGGAAGGTTATGCTGAGAGATAAGTGACTATCTTGGAGTTGCCCAACACTGATCCCCCCTTCCATCTGCTGCCCTGATGTATGTCCCTAAGAGTCCCCCAGCCCTCAGGGACATATTTTCAGGGTACACTGGGGGCAGCAGGGGGGATCAGGAAAAATGATTGTGTGTGAGCAATGTTCTAATGCAAGGGCAGTGTTAATCTGTATGCTGAATCGGGATTTGAATTTGGATTTCCCCAGTCTAGTCCAGCAAACTTACTACTGTACCACTCTGGCTCAAGTTCTTGTTATTTATTATTATTAGTATTCATTGTTGAAATAATCAGGCAAACAGAGCTGCCCTGGTGACTTCAGAATGCATTCACTCTCCATAGAAGCACCCTTTTCGTAGCTGGTATATGCTTTACTTGTGGCTTGAACAGTTCTTTTCCTCTATGTGTGTGTGCTTGTATTTTGATCCTGCCATGTTAGATACAAATCTAAACACTACTGCAGTCCTGTTAGGCATTATAAAGCAACTGATGTTTTCCATATTTCTCTGTATCTCTACTGATGAGCAGGTGAAATTTGTGTGCTTGTGTGTGTGTGTTTGTATTTTGATCCATCTCGTTAGCTGCAAATCTACACTTTGCCGGTTATTGCTAAGGCACCTGCCTAGTCCTGGCTCCACCTCTTCAACTGCCCACAATTGGCTCCACCTCTCACTACCTTGGCTCCATCCTCTGCCCTGCCTAGTGCCACCCTCGCCCATCCCAGGAACCACCAGCTGCCACTGCCCTGATTGTGTGCCCAAACTGTCACTTCCATAAAATCAAAGAGGTGTTCATGAAGGCAGCTGGCTCTGATGAAAGCACTGTGAGATCTGGTACTGCTTCTTGAGACCTTCCTTCACACATTATAATGCATTCTAGTGCTTGCTTTCAGTCTCTGAAGGTAATAGGCAATGCTTGGGCTTTCCTTTCCTTGCATTATGCCCTCTTAGAGACTAGACAAAACAGTTGGTTTGTATCTTAGAACTGTCCTTGCTCCACTCTGAATTTGAATAAAGTAAATGGGGTTTTGGAGATAGGTGAGGTTCATATAACAGTATTTGTAATTAAATTATTTGTGTGGTGCATTTCAATAACTGGATGGGAAGGCAGGTTCTAGATAAGGGTTTGAAATAAAATCTAGTGCGTGAGCACTCTAGGAAAGTAACTACTTCTGTATTCTGTGGAACACATCATGCAATAATAATTGTCTTTAACCACCCCCACCCCAAATTGGGAAATCTGGGCTGCATTGATTTTAAAAGAACAAATGTACAGCATTACCAAATTATTTCCTGGAACATGTATAATCTTAGGAAGCATTTTAGTCAAGAACGAAAAGGAACAGCCAATATTCCCCCCCAATTTCTTAAGCACCTCTGTTACCAGACTCCACTAGCTCTGTTGAAGTTGAGAATTACAGCCTGCTGGAACTAATGAAAACAATCTCAGTAGTTTGCTGCTTAGTTGGGCATATTCTCTTCTGCATACTTATAAACCCCCCTCAATTTCTCCATAATAAAGGCTTGTATTGTAGAAGTCATGGCTGACTGGAACATGTATCATTCAATAGTGTGTGCTAAAAAAAAAAGTTACTTTCTGTAAGATTTTCCCATACTTGATTAGAATTTAAGAGGGGGGAACAGGGTGGAAACATGCTGAGACTATAATGTAACAGTTTCCAGCATGCATGGAGAATAAATTCTTACTGTGCCATGTCAGCTCAGTTAATAATAAGCATTAAATGACTGAAGAAATTGGGATGCATAAACCTCCCACACATACTGCCGAGAATTGCTTTCAAGGAAAGATGCCAAGACAAGTTGTTTAGATTCCAGATGCACAGGCATATAAATTGTGCTGGTTCCATAAGGCTTTCTGATTAAAATGCTGATTTCTCCGACATCTTATCTTAAATGTACTTTTAAAAAAACCCCAAACCCAAACATTCAAAAGTGACTTCTTTGGATATGATATTTTCCTTGCTGGTTTATTTTAAATTGGCATCAGAGAGTTAGAAGACTCCATCTATATGAAAAACTATATCAGTGTTCCTCTGACCTAACCAGAATACAAGGTAATGTCTGGTTTTCTCCTGATGTACATCTAATCATCTTTAGAAACAGTACTTCTCTGTAGCTGGGTGTTCTAGAGATTTTTCTTCCTCTCCTTCCTCCATTCATTTCCCTTATTTATCAGTGAAGCTGCTTCAGGTAGGAAAAAACTTCAATTGATGCTGATGGAATAATCCTTTCTGAGTGCTCTCTCTCTCTCTCCACAGTTTTTATTGGAACTGCATCATCTGTGGAAAGGATTAAATGCCTCTTACCTACACACCACAGCCCTGATGTCTTTGCAACTGCAACTGCTTTTTTAATATAAAAAAGATGGAAATTCTACTGACATCTTTCTACTGACATCTTTGGGGTCAAATGTGGTCTGACTCCAAGATATATAAACCTATAGGTTTAGGTTTGCCTCATAGACAAAGCATTTGCTGCATCTTTAAAAATGTGTAGATAGTATACCAGACCTTTCCTCCCACTTTTTAATGCTGCTTATAGCTGTCAAATGTCCCTTATGAACAGCATGCCTTAAAGGAAATTTAAATGAAAAGGGAAATGTAGTACCACATTCCAGATCATTATAGAACATATGGAGCAGCATCCAGACCAATGCTGCCATTGCATTAGAATGCTTTGCATACACAGTGATTTTTTTCTCTATGCTGCTCTCTATTTATTGAAGTTCCATTCAGTAATACCTGTCCCAAAGAAGCCACTTAAAAACAAAAGTTTATAAAGTGTTTCTGAAGGAAATCTATAGCTCTTCTGAGGTAATGGTCTAACTTTCTCATGAAAGAAAATTAAAGTGCATTTAACCAGTGAACAGATAACTTTATTAACTACCCTGTAGTGTTTTAAATGACACAGGAAAAACAAATGCACACTTCTGTAACCATAATTAAAATTGTGTTATATCTACTAAGCAGTAGTGTGACTTGCATGCCTGTAAGATGGTAATTGATCTAATTTATCACTTGTACTGACTTGACATTGTGCTTATAATGAAGTTGCATTGGCCTATGAAGAACAAAGCAAGGAATTAAGTTCTTTATGCAGCACCTGGAACAAACTTCTTTTCAGTCTCTTCATTCATACATCACTACTTCATGTATACATCAAATCTTCTTGAACTGGTGGCTTTCAGTAATGCCTCATGCAACTCAAAGATATACAGTACCTATATTATCTCAGATTTTCATTAGCACTTGCACCAGTTAGCACGTCAAGTATGTCATGAATTGTTCTGGATCTGATCAATCTGCACTTATTCATAGTTTTCCTCTGGAGAAAGATGGAAACATGATAGTTGCACCAGCGCTGTGACGTCAAAATGTAGATCTACTACAATGATACCCCAATTAATCAGATATTAAATGTGTTTTAGAGATACTTTTTCATATTTTGATGTGGCAAATACCATCCTAAAAGAGGTATCCACTCTTCTACATCACACAGATGAAATGACTCTTCTAAGATGACTCTTGGTATGACATACATGTGCATCAACAAAAAACAAAGTATGCTTTTTCCTTCAGAACTTTGGGTTTTCCCATGCGATTAATCAACTAAGATGTCTTTAATCTAATGACAGCCTTGACTGGCCCAGTATCTCGGCAGTGTAGAAACAGTTTTGGCATGGATAGGCCTATGCCATGCTGGGGTCTAGCTAAATAGCAATATTCCAAATTTGGCCACAAAATTCAATGGGAGATATTATAGGGTGTCTACATGACATTAAGCACATAGCATAATTTCTTAGCACCATCTGCTGGCCATTTGCTGACAATCGATGAAAAACCAGTTATCATGATTATGCAAAAGTGCAAACACAGGCTGACATCCTGACTAAATTAGTTAATGGAAGTTCCATTTAAATGAAATAGTTCTTTAGAGTAACTTCTGAGTAGCACTAGTGAGTAACTTAGTCTGGATGCCAGCCACAGTCTCTCAAAGTTTCATGTAAAGGGTCATGATTTTTTTCTGCTCAAGAAGGTTCAGAGGTGATACAGTGCTTACATAGCTGGGGGAGATTCCATATCATGCAATATCTTACTGTTGAGATTAGAGTACTACTCTTTGGTTTCTTGCACAAACTCATATATTTTTAGAGCTAAAAGGGATCTTGGAAGTCTTCTAGCCCAGTCTCCTGTTCAGTTTCAAAATCTGCTATAGCATCCTTCACAGATGGCAATTCAGACTCTAGAGTTGTTCTTGATTACTGTCTGGAAGACTGAGCTGTAGAAAACTCTGGCTCAGCTCTGCATGGATCATGAAGGAGAGTATTAGAATTATCACTGGCATAATAGTTTCTTATAGGATGCTGCTCTGAATGTCTTTTTGGTGCCTCCTGTACCACAAAGAATTAATAAATGCTGACTAAAAATACTGCTTCCCCTGCCCACACACTAGAGAGGTGCATGAAGTGAGGTTTGTGCCCTAGTTTGAAGTCATTCAAGTGAAGCGCTGGGTGGGGGTGGGGGCAGCAAGTGGGACCTTTAAAAGTGAGTACAGCAGGCCCTTATCTGCTCACCCGCCATTCCACGCAGCTTCCTGATGCTGCTGCTGCACTCTCCCCAGCATCCTGCACGTGGTACTGGCGCACACATAACATCCGTGCATACATGGACAGCATGTGTGTGCTGGCACCATCATGTTGGGGAGAGTGCTGTGACAGCAGGAAGCTGTGTGGAGTAGCAGGTGAGCAGGTAAAGTTCTAGATTCCAATCATGTTACTACATGAAACCTGCTGTACTCATATTTAAAGGTCCCACTCCGCCCCCGCCCCCATGCTGCACTCGAACCACCAAACTGGTTCGGCGGTAACCTGACCCATTCAGCTTCAAACCAGGGCACAAATGTCAGTTCATGCACATCTCTACCAAACACCCTCAAAGCAATGACTCTGGTTAACATTTAATGAATAAGTCTGCTATGAATAGACATTCCAAAGATGCCCCTGCTGGTAGTATTTATTGAGCAATAAAATACAACAGGCATTGAATTTCTACGTGATTATAGCACACCTCAAGTGGTATTAGGAGGCACAAAGCTGAAGGTGGAACGCCTTTAATCACCTGAGAATTGTAATCATCTTCCTGAAATGCACTGCCTTCTTCTATTATGAAACAGGGCTTATTGATAATTTAAGAAAAACAGGCAGGTCTGTGTGCATTCAATAGGCATTGTTGACATGGATATGAAGTAAGAAATAATTATTTATGTAAGAATTCTACTATTATTTATAGGGCAATAAGAGAGGAAGTAAAGCCATTTCATAACCATATGGTATATTTAAGAGCTTTTATTGCTTCATACTATAGTACATATGCAATAAGGAACAAATGCACAATACCAGATGAATCTTGAAAAGAAAGTGTTTTGTATTACAGAAGTCAATGTATTTGTGTGTTTTTAAAAACTGTAATACCATTCAGAGGTATAACAATAGCTAAAATAGCCTGCTCAAAAACATAGCTACTCTTTTAAAGAGGACCCAGTGTCTGGACTGGTAACGGAAATAATTTTTTCCCTCCTTAGAAAGTGGGAATGGGAACAACTCATGAGAAGTAATAGTTCCTCCCTGTTCTGCACTGGTCAGACCTCACTTAGAAACAGAGCTTATCCAGTTCTGGGCATCACATATTAAGAAGGATTCAGAGGAGGGCCGCAAAGATGGCGAGCAGTTTGGAAACCAAGTCCTTTGAGAAACAGCTAAAGGAATTGATATGTTTAGACTGGAGAAGAGAAAACTAAGGGGATATATGATAGCAGCCTTCAAATATCTGAAAGGCTGTCACACTAAAAGATGAATGGTCTTGCTCTCCATTGCTCCTCAGGGTAGAACTAAAACCAATGGTTTGAAATGAGGAGGAGGCCTAGGCAGGCTAGATACTGTAAATTCTAGGAAGAATTCTCCATCTGTAAGAGCTGTTTTTGACAGTGGAGCAGTTAGCTTTACGTGGTAATGAGCTCTCCTTTGTTAGATGTTTTAATCAGAGGCTGGATGGTCATCTCTTAGGGATGCTGAAGCAGATGCCACATTGAGCAAGGGGTTGGATTAGAGGACTTCTAAGGTACCTTACATCTCTAAAATCCTATGATTCTATGAACTGTTCAGCCTATTTCTCTGAAGATATTATAAAGAGCAATTGGAGTTATTTTGAAGATGAATTTTTAAATACTGGAAATACAGAGAACAAGAAGCAAAACAGACATAACAAAATAGATCTACAAATTAAAAGAAATGTGAAGAAAATAAAATGCTAATTTTAGGTTATAAATCTCTTTTGATGGATATATGGGACATACAATACATATTTATAAAATAGAATGAGGGTAATTTTAACTAACTGCTAAATATCTTGTCCAAAAGGCCCTTCAATTAGGATATTATGCTCCTATTGCATTGGAGCATAACCAAGAGGAATGTATGCAACTGTATGTATGTATGTATGTTTGTATGTATGCAACTACCTTCCAATTAAGATGGTCCTTGGCAGAGGGCGATATGGTGGTGGGAGTAGAACATACCAGGTGGGTGTGTGTGCTAGCTATATTCATTTACTATTTCTCTGTGTAAACCGCCCTGAGCCATTTTTGGAAGGGCGGTATAGAAATTGAATTAATAATAATAATAATAATAATAAGAAGAAGAAGAAGAAGAAGAAGAAGAAGAAGAAGAAGTAGAAGAAGAAGTTGAAGAAAATGAAGATGTAAAAATATTATGGGACTTCCGACTACAAACAGACAAACATCTGCCACACAATACACCAGATATAACTGTAGTCGAGAAGAAAGAAAAACAAGTCAAAATAATCGACATAGCAATACCAGGGGATAGCAGAATAGAAGAAAAAGAAACTAAAAAAAAATCACCAAATACAAAGATCTTCAAATTGAAACTGAAAGGCTGTGGCAGAAAAAGACCCAAATAATCCCAGTGGTAATTGGCGCCCTAGGTGCAATTCCAAAAGACCTTGAAGAGCACCTCAACACCATAGGGGCTACAGAAATCACCATCAGCCAATTACAAAAAGCAGCTTTACTGGGAACAGCTTATGTTCTGCGATGATATCTATAACAATTGACAATAAAATTCAGCCATCCCAGGTCCTTGGGAAGGACTCAATGTCTGGATAAAACAAACCAGTCAATAACACCTGTCTGACTGTGTAAACAAGAAATAATATATCAAAGCCATCACACCCTCC
This sequence comes from Hemicordylus capensis, assembly GCF_027244095.1. NCBI lineage: Eukaryota > Metazoa > Chordata > Lepidosauria > Squamata > Cordylidae > Hemicordylus > Hemicordylus capensis. The sequence goes on along the minus strand of NC_069657.1, from coordinate 179,052,843 downwards.
GGTCCTTCTCGCATCCAAGGATTAGCTAGGAACTCTGGCAGCAGCCCACCTTGCCTGAAGCTGGTGCGGAGGGATGCCTACTCCACCCCTTGGCCTTTGGCCTATGGGCTCTATTCTGTCTCCCATGCTCTTTAACATCTACATGAAACCTCTGGGAGAGTTCATCTGTGGGTGTGGGCTGTGATGCCATCAATATGCTGATGACACCAGTCAGCAGACACCTGTGGGGCAGTGGATATTCTGAACTGGGATTTGGAGGCTGTTCTGGAGTGGATGGGGGCAAACAAGCTGAAATCTAATCCAGATAAGTGTTCTGAATTGGTAAAAACTGATCATCTGAGTAGTGAGGTAAATCTGGTCTTGGATTGGGTCATACTTCCTCTGAAAGACAAAGTCCACAGTTTGGGGGGTGCTTCTGGACCTGACATTGTCCTTGTAGGTACAGGTGGCAGTGCTGTACAGAGGTGCTTTGTGCCAGCTACAGTTGGTATGCCAGCTGCAACCCTACTTGGAGAAGTCAGACCTGACCTCAATTACTTGGACCTGACCTCAGTAACTCACGCTTTGGTAACATCCAGATTGGACTACTGTAATGCACTCTACATGGGGCTGCTTGAAGACCATTCAGAAGCTTCAGCTGGTCCAGATGCTTGTGGGTGCAAGTTTCAAGGATGCTTGTGGGCACAAGTTGCTTCATGAGTGTCACATCAATCCTGCGGCAGCTTCACTGGTTACCAGTCTGCTTCTGGGCTAGATTCAAGGTGCTGGTCTTGACCTTTAAAGTTCTACATTGCTTGGGGCTGGGTACCTGTTGGACCGCATTCACCCATATTAACTTGCCAGGGCCCTCTGCTCAGCATCTCAGGCACTGCTCATGGCCCCGCCCCTAACAGAGATCTGGTTGACGAGGACTAGAGACAGGGCCTTTTTGGTTGTGGCCACTCATCATTGGATTGCCCTACCCAAAGAGCTTTGCCATGCTCTCTCCCTTAATGTTTTTAAACACACAATTAATAACACATCTTTAAAAAGAGGCTTTTAAATGCTTTATCTGTTGCTGATATGTGGTAGGTTCTTTAGTTTTAATAGTTGGCAATATATACAATTAAGGCACCTTTTAACACAGTTATTTGGACATGATGCACTTGCTGCTTCAGAAACTCCATCATTAATACTGGATTTGGAACATCTACCAGAACAAGCTAAACCTATAGTTTCATTTTATTTAAAACTTAAAGAGAAAGAGAAAGTTGATATTGATTATATTCATATATTATGGAATCAGGAACTTGAATACACCATTATGGTAGAACAATGGTTGATAGCATTAAGGATAATGAAATGAGCATATATAGATCTTAAATTGAGACTTGTTCAGCAAAAACTTTTGTTTCACTCTTACTGGACTCCCCAGAGGATGTTCAGAAAGGGCTGGGTTCAGAATGTGATTTGCTGGAGATGTAATATTTATGAGGGGACATTGTCACATATGGTTTGGTCATGCCCAATTATAGCAACTTTTTGGGATGAAGTCCATAAAATTGTAAATAAGACACTGCAATTATCATTGTGTTTTAAAGATAGCTATGTTCTCCTGGGATATATTCCCAGGATAAGGAGCTGAACACTTTATCAACAACTATGGATTCTTCGTGCTTGGGGAGTGCCCAAAAAGATTATAATTCAACATTGGAAAAGCAGATTTACTCCGGAACTTCAGCTTTGGACTACTGAAATGTGTTCATTATCTGCATTTGAATTGGTTTTTTTTTTTTTTTTTGCCATTAGGCAAAGAAGAAGAGTTTCAAGCTATATGGTTAAAATTTAATGAATTGTATGTGCTTTAGAAGATGCTTACATATATATGCATTGTTTGTCATTTCTTTCCCTTTCCCTTTCCTTTCTTTTCTTTTCTTTCTTTTTTCTTCTCTCTTTTCCTTTTAAAACTTTATATGAAAGTGTTACATTTTGGGGAGTGTCTTGGACTGTAATGTTTGTTCTTCAAAATAAAATGTTTTTTTAAAAAAAGTCCTCGAGGCGCTTCCTACGATCAGTGGGAACCACCGAGATGGGGTTTGCGAAGAGAGCAGGGACTGCCAGCTTCGTTACAGAGCCAGTGGGGGCTGCGGAGTTCGGGGGCTGTGCGGCCACTGGAAGCCTGCCCTGTGTGAGTGCACAGGGCATGCTGGAGAGACCCCCGAGCCGGGAGGCTGCATTTAGCCTCCCTGCTGGGGGTCTCCTTGTGAGTTGCTGTGGCGTGGAGCGACGCCGCGGCAACTCACGATCAAGAAAACTGGGTTAGCGGAGCACTCGCTCCGCTAACCTCGGCAAAGGGGTGGATTGTTTTAGCCGTGCTGCGGCAACTCACAACCAAGAAAACTGGGTTAGTGGAGTGCTCGCTACGCTAACCTTGTTAAGGTGAGGGTTGTTTTAGTGGGCAACCCGCCTGAGAGCAACCGGGCTTGGCTGCGAACCTGGTGGTTCTCACAGTCACCAGAAAACAGGCTAGGCTCCCTTAGCCTCTTTTTGTGAGAATCATGAGAATCACCTTCTCAGTTTCTAGCTTTTTATTAATAACTTTTAATTTGAAACTTTTTTAAAAAAATTGTAATTTTACATGTGGTCTGGTCTTTTAAGTGGCACAGTGGGGAAATGCTTGACTAATAAGCAGAAGGTTGCTGGCTCGAATCCCCACTGGTACTATATCGGGCAGAAGCGATATAGGAAGATGCTGAAAAGGTATAATCTCATACTGCATGGGTAATGGTAAACCCCTCCTGTATTCTACCAAAGAACACAACAGGGCTCTGTGGGAGCCAGGAGTCAAAATCAACTTGATGGTACACTTTACCTTTACCTGGTCTTTTAACTTGTTTAACTTTATTCATCTTTTATTTTACCTTGAATCCAGTGTACCCTCTAACAGGAATTCCCAGATGTTGTTCACTACAATTCCCAGCATCCCCATCTACAGTGGCCTTTGGCTGGGGATTATGGGAGTTGTAGTCAACCACATCTAGGAATCCTTATTAGAGGGAACATTGCGTGTATCCATTTTATTAATATTGTAAGCCTCCCCAAGCAGTAGTGTACTGGAGGAAAGCAGTATAAATATTTTAAATAAATAAATTTCAGTTTACTACATATGAGATCTTGAAGATTTTTAATAGAAAAAGCAAATGTTTGTTCAATTTCTACACCATCTTTCATAAGGCGGTGTACAATTGTTAAAATACAATAAAACTTCATTAAAATCACATTTAAAACCTTAAAATCAGTTAAACAATAAAAACCATAACTCACCAAAACCCCAACAAATGGAAGCAGGAGAGCTGAGAGACCTGGCAGCCCCTAAAGGGTAAAAGCCTGAACAAATAAAAAGGACTTCAGGTTTTTTTTAAAAGCAGCCACAGATGTTAAAGAGTGGACATACACTTGGAGAGCATTCAAGAGCTTGGGGGCAACAACAAAGAAGGCCTTGTAGCATGCATGACAATTTAGCCTCTCTCAACATTGGCACATGGAGCAAATGCCCCTATAACAACTTTGTTGCCGGGTGGGCAGAAACCCTTGGAAGCAGCAGGTGCTTCAGGTACCTAGGACTCAAACCATTAAGGGTTTTAATGATAATAACCAACACCTTGAATTGCATCCGGAAACAAATTGACAGCCAATGCAGCTCTTTCAAAATAGGTGCAATATTATGCCCCGAGTGAGCGGTTCCAGAGAGAACCCTGGCAGCTGCATTCTGCACCAATTGAAGTTTCCAAATAGTCTTCAAGGGCAGCCCCACGTAGATTTGCAGTAGCATTGCAGTAATTTGGTTCAAATTGAAGACAAAGCATAAGTTTGGGGGCATTGTATTTTAAAAGCAAGACAGTCTTGTCACAAATCAGAAACCAGAACGTCTATACTATTGGCCATTCCACAGATGAAAAAATGAATCCATCTGCCCAACCACTTCCGACAATAGTGCTCACATACCACACATAGATCTAAGAAATCTATACCATGGATCTAAGAGAAAGTGCACTACTAGACTCTCTAAAGCGTGACCATGCTGCTGCAGAGGTGGGGATGCTCTGTGTAGCCTAATAAGTATTGTGTCATTGTGGTTCCAATGCTATTCTCATTGGGAATGATGTGGCAGTGATATGAGAACTAGTGACTATAAGCAGAATATGTTAAAAGAAGTCCTGCAGGAGTAATTTACCACCCACTAAGAATCTTATATTGTGCTTCAGCTTTATTACTATTAACAGATAAGACAGCTGCAGCCATCAAAACAGGCTTTTGAAGCATTTTGATAAACAAATGATTTTGGACCTTTAGCTGAACTGTGTAAAGAAGGATTTAAATGGTGTCAGTGATCCTTTAAGATCATTCACAGGACCATTTGGACTGGGACTGAGGAGGGTAGAGGGAAGGCAGGGTCCTGCTTATTTCCCCCCACCATGACTGGTGCTCCTTCCTATGTGCCTCCAATTGCGTTCCCACACAAAGAATGGAACACTGATGCAGAAGCCAGAGAAAGAGCATCCCAGCCTCCAGGAATACAACACACCACATGAGCAGTACGGTGCATTGTGGCTATTCTAGAGACCAGGACACTTCCCCCCACCGGACTCTATGGTAGCATGGGTTGCTGGTTGCTCCAACAGCCACACAACTGGGCAGTGGGGTAGGAGGGTATGTGTGCACCTTCCTACCTCACTTTTAGCCCAGGTAGAAAACCCGGGGTACCCAGAGGAAGAGAACTAGGATCAGACCCAATCCTGGTGCTCCACATTACCAGCCCTACCCTGGTAGGGCTTTGCAAGCCCAGGTAGGGTTGGTTGTGTTAATGGTTCTTTTGACTGCCAGCTTGTGAGACTGTGAGGGTCCACCATAGGATATCATTGCTGCCAACACTCCGATCTGATTAGGCAGGATCTGAGACAAACTCTCAGTTCTTCCCCTCTCTTGTTTGTTTAGTAGCATGGGGAGTTTCTCTTCACGTGATGAGGGAGAGGCAATAAAATGTACTTGTTAAAACCAAATAACAGGATTTTATTGTTTAGCAAAAGTTCTTTAAGTGTGATGGTGGCAAGTACTAGAGGTACATAAGCGTAGTGGTTTCAAAATGTTAGCATAGCTTACAGAGATGTTAATGGTCTTTCTCCGCTCTGGAGTTCAGGTGCCTTGCTTGGTTGTAGAGTTTCTACTCAGCCTCCCTCTTGAGAACTGTTGGGTCTTCCCCTGAACAGACCTTGACTTCCCAGTGGAGAACAGATTCACCCCTGCCTCCCACCTAAGCCCCACTTCTCTCTTCACTAGATAAATCTCCTTTGTTCTGCACCCTTCTCTCTCCAAACCTCCAACTCACCTTCTGCCCTGTTCACCGTCTGACTAACTGTCCTCCAACCAACCAACCATCCTCCAATCAACCAACGGCTCTTTCTCACTCTCTACTCCCTCCTGCATTCCAAGCAGGGTATCCTTATCCTTCCTGCAGAGGTCTCACTATTGTGGCTGCCAATCAATCTTCTGCAAAGACATATACAATGTATATTATACATTGCTACAAACATACATTCCAAAACACATACAACAATGCAATAAATAAACTTAACAAGCAATACTACAAAATGCAAACCATCACAAAGACTGTCTATGTAATTGCTAGTAATGCTGTAAAGGCAGTGCGATAGGCTCAACATTTTTGAAGATTGCATAGGAGTTCTTATTTCTCTAATTATGCTTATATGCATTTGTGCCGTTTCACATATTAAATTCTCATGGGCTGTCCTGTGCCACCAATTCTGGGTAGTGCAGTACAGGCATTAACAATGACAATCCATGAGCCAACTTTCCCCACCAGCAATTATAAAGCATATAGTGCAGAGGTTTTCAAAGTAAGGGTCATAACCCTGTACCAGATCACAGAATATTGGGCACTACGTTTCTTGCTAATAAAAATGTTTCTGACCCGTCACATTAGGTAAGTGAAACTCAGCCTAAATGTTTTAATATAGCATTTAAAACATTTTAAAGTAATTTCTTTGTCTAATGTATCTGTTAAATGTTAGTTAAGTCATTTAAGTAGCATGCATTGCCCTATGGTGATGAAAACTCTATGAAAACTCTTTTGAGAATAATATATTCTTTTGGGTTGTGATATAAGTGATTGCCTTCAAATGGGTTGCAAGGAAAGTTTGAAAACTGCTGTATTGTGAACAGGTGCCAACAGTCTCTTGTTCTATGTATGTCCATCAGAGGTGCTCTATCCTCCGGACCTTGGGGCCCTGGTCCGTGGCCTCCAAGGTCCGTGGCCCCCTCTAAATGGCCGGGGGCATGGACTCCTGCAGCCACCCCATGCCCATCCTGCCATGCCAAACATCCATTGTTGTTGGTTTAATTTCAGCCGCCGCGCAGCTGAGAGGTGGCTGCCGAGGGGTGGCTGCCAGAGGGCCAGCTGAGCAGTCGGCTTGCTGGGGGGTTGGTGTGGCAGGAGGCCCACCAAGGTAGGTTTGGGGGGCCTCGCACTGGGGGGCTCACAGTGGGGGTGGTCCAGCTGCCAAAATGACCTAGGTGCACACTTGATGTCCATTGCCACTCTGAGGAAGGGTGTATCTGGCCTACAAGAAAACTCAGTTGAGCAGAGAATGGTCAACATCCAGACTGATGAAATGCTGGTGTTGAATGCTGCATATGTGCTACAGAACAGGAGTGATTATTGTAGGCTCCCCTCCCCACTGAAGCCAACCATGGCTCCTGAAAATGTGTCCCTGAGTGTCATGCAGCCCTCAGAGACATATTTTTGAGAGTCACAGTGGGCTTCAGAGGGAAGAAGAGATAGAGAAAAATTGCCTCTTCTCTGTAGCACATGTACAGTTTTGACAGCATCAGCATGCCATTAGTTTGGATGTTGGCCACTGAGTTGATACTTAGTTGAGTGTAATATAATTTCAGATTTGGCAAGGCATACCCCCTTTAGCTTGGGGCTTGCTGAGGATTGCATGCTTTAACCTTGGCTTCCATAATTATAATGCTTAGCATTAGAATGGCTCTTTTATGTGTTCAAAACATTTCACATGTATTATCTTGCATGTGAAGGAAAGTAAGTATTATTATCTCCATGTTGCAGCTGAGAATGAGAGGGAGGGGCTTATCAAAGGCCACCTAGTGAGTTTATAGCGGAGGAGAGATTCAAAGCAGAAAAGTTCTAATTCATAGCTCAAGTTGCATTACACCTGCTCTCTTTCTCTCTTCTGTACTGAACAGATAAAATTCAATCATAATTTATTTCATCTATCCAGAATTGCTAAATGTAGTGCCATTGTTTGAAATGAGAAGAGGATTCTTCTTGCCAAGATTTTCTTCTGTGCTCTTGCTACCCTGGGTCATCTTCATGATCATCCTTATAACATTTTTTAAAAATATCAGTGTGAATTCATATTGCTAGTAGTTAGGTTTCTATAGGGTATTCTGGATGCCATATCTGCTGACCTATTCTAAATGCATGTGGGAGAAGCATTGGATGTGCATGCCTCTCTTCCACTTGGTGCACCATTCAAGTGGAATTAAATGCTGCATTAACACAGCATTTACATTACTGTGGTGAACTGGATGGGAAGGGAGATACATTCATACCTATGCTCCTTGTCCAAGTGTTTAGGATAGACTAGTGGATGTATTATCCAAGCCAGGGCCCAGGGCATTTCATGAGGGAGAAATGTGAACTCCTAGATGTTGCAAAAGCTTCATGAAACACACACACACACACAAGGAAATTTCTTTTCCCAATTGGCCTTTATATCCTCAGAGGTCTCACAGCCTTCAGGGACTTATTTCCGGGTGGCACAGGACATTTCTGGGGGAAAGAGAGATTGGCAAAAAATCTCTCTTGTCTGTGATGTCCCCCCTTGTGTGATGGACATCATGAGCTCAGGAAGCTCTTCACAACAGATATGCTTCTACCTGCTTCATGTACCCACAGTTAGTGAGGATGTCAGACAATGTTAACTAAGCTAGATTCTCCTATACTGGGCCCTTTCTCACAATCAGAGACCCTGGTGGGAAGGTGTGCAGAGAGGAAGGCTACAATAGTTTACCTCCCCCACAAATGACTGGGTCTCAGTTGCTGGGCTTGTGGACTGCATGCCCAGTTGATCCACTGCAGCATAGAGTTGTGGGGGTCGGGATGCATTGTTCCAGCCCCCAGAAATCTCACAATGCACCACGTGAGTGTATGGTGCACTGTGGGAATACCCCTGGCGATGGGTGGGTGCTCCTCACTGTCTCAGCACTGGCTGAAAGTAGCTGGCGCTGACACACAGTCAGTTAAACAGGGTTAAGGGAATGCTTGCTCGTTTAACCTTGTTTTACAGATGGGCTTCATAGTTGGGGTCTGCCACTGGGGTGCCGCTGGGAGTCACACAGCTTCCAGCAGTTCTCACGGGCAGCCAAGCCTGTTTTAGCCTTGTCTTGGCTGCTCATGAGAACAGTCTCACTATCTTCTTAACCACAATCTACTAAGCATCACTTCTGTATAATTTCCTCCCCACATGCTAAGTGTGGAAATTCCTTCATTCCAATACAGTACGCTGCCCCCTTAGAATGTTTACTTTTCATACACAGAGATTTCAAAAGACAGTAGAGATTTTTGTGCAATGTGTTCCCAACAGCGTCCACACTTTCACATGATGCTCTAGTGCTTTTCACATGATGCATTGACCATGTGGAGGTGGGGCAGAAGCACAGTCACATGCGCTATCCCATTTCTAGTCTCCATGCATTCAGATTAATATGTGCATAGAACTTATGCACATAACTGCATTTGCACAAAGTTATTTCCAAGCAGTCAGGAACACTGGAAAAAAACACCCAAACAGGATTCCCAATATTGTAGATATGTGTAGAATTTATGCACACATTAAGATGAATACAAGGTTGCTGGGAATGCGAATGGTGTAGGCAATCTCACTGCCTGATCCATGTGTTCAGTGTAAATTGTGAAAAGTGCTTCTGAACAGAGTCAGCACATGTACAACTTGTATGTACCTACATTCTGTTCAGAGATTTAGATGAATGTATGGAGATTGGGTGGTGGGTGTAACCTCCCTGAGCCATTTTGGAAGGGCGGTATAGAAATCAAATCAAATCAAATCAATCAATCAATCAATGATTCTTCCACACATTCATATTAGGGATGTGCAAACCTGTTTGGTTTGACCGTTCAGGGTTGAATTGTACCATCCCGTTTGGTCTGACCCCGGACAAAACACCCCGTGACTGTTCACAGATTTTTTTAAAATTATTTTTTTAACTTACCCCCTTCCAGGTTGTTGTTGGAGGTGGCGGGGGGGTGTTCCATGGAGGTTCTCCCTCCCCCACTGGCCTCCTCTTTGGCCCATTTGGGCCTTCTCCATCTGGTATGGTGGCCATTTTGGAGGCTGCCACACCTGCACAATTGTCCTCTGCATGACCCAGGCAATGCAGAGGCCAATTGTACAGGTGCGGTGGTCTCCAAAATTGGATTCAAACTGAACTGGACCAGCTGGTTCTGTGCACACCCCTAATTCATATCCACTAATTGTTATCTTTGTCAATTCATCATCTCTAGTAACCTTCCCTGCTTGCTCTAATTAAATTTCATATTCGCTGATGGCAGTAGCAAAATCATATTTGTGACAAAGATTCCTTCATCGTAACTATAAAAATGACAGACATTTTTTTCTTGTAATTTCCATATTTGATGCATGAAAGAAGACTTAATTCCTGTTTGAATAAACAACATAATAAGGTTATTGAGAAGAGAGACCATTACTATATAAAATTATGTTTAAGTGGCAAATATAATTAACATTGGATTGTAATTACACTAATTACAAGTCACATTACGATACTCCAGTAATGACAAAGTGAGCACCCTATAATTGAATGGAATAAGTAGGGAAACATGCTGCTCACACTAATTACCTAAATGAGATAATATGTCTTCACAGTGACAGTCATGCTCCGTGTTATTACATAGGCACGGCAGTTTTGTAAGGTTTTTTTTTTAAATCTCTATTTTCCTTCATTCTCTCTATGACCTGTTTTCAAAGCATCAGCACTTTTATAATGTCTCCCTTGAGCCAAAAATAGAGTGATCCCACACTTAAGTTCTGCTCTAATTTTACCTACTATAGCACCACGGTTGGCACTTCACTGTTGGACTTGTGATTCTGTAAGAGAAATCCTGCTGCAGAGACGTTTCACAAAGTAAGGAGCGACTGAGACTAGTCGTTCTGCTAGCAGAAGATGTTGACAAATTGCACAACACTTGTTGCTCAAGATGTTTCTGCATCATCATTGCTTAAGGCTATTCCTAAGCATTGTTGCACAACACTCATTGCTCAAGGCTGTTCTACATCACTGTTGCTCAAGACTGTTCTTGCACCTTGCTGTGCAATAACTATTGCACAACCCTTGTAGCACAACCCTGTATATGTCCCAGAGAAGGTCTTCTATTAGCAGCTGCAAAACATCACAGAGGGAACCTAAGGGGTATACTCGTGAGTCACATGGGCCGTAACCCAAAATTTGGCTTTATAAAGGCCAAATCTGGCAACAGAGAGCACCACTACTTTGCGCTGCTCTGCAACCTTCTTGTGCAAGGCCAACTTTGTACATTGCGCAACTACACATTAGTCAGAATGTCAGCTATTGTGTTTTGGATGTATACCTTCACAGGGGTGATCAACAGGTTGGGGACACTCCCAGCCAGATGTCTTACCCAATTAGTTTTATTTATTAGGCATTATCAGGAAAGGGATAAACTAACTGTGTGCTATTTTTAGTGACAATCCCATGAATGCCACATCTAGTGGCATTCAGAACATCTAGTTCCATCTTCATTTGCTGCTACATTTTTACTTGTTTGGGCTTAGAAAGACATAGAATACCATGTAAGCTAATAAAAGTATGTGGCTTATAGCCTTAAAATACATGTTGGCTCCTGAGTAACAAATATGGCTTGCAATGCATTCAGGCCTAGTGAATGAACTGTATACAGGAACTACTCAAGTTACTAACATCTGACTTACAAAAATCTGTACCTACAAAAAAAGCTCTATAACCTATTATATTAAGGAAGTCCCCAACTTACAAAGGCCAACCTGCACATACAAACAAGTCATCACTCTTGGGAACTATATACATTCTGAGTTATGAACATCCAACTTACAAACAAACCTTTGGAACACAACCCATTCATTTGTTGGGGACTTCCTGTATTGCTTTAAGAGCCCCTCCCCTGCCCTCTCTCTCCATGGCCTAGGAAAAATCCTGTGACAGTCTTCTATTTAGACTGTTTTGTGTATACAACCCTGTTCAAATAAACCCTTTTAGGTGACCAACACCTACAGTAGGTGGGACGTGAATTCCATAGGTAATGTAGAATAGGCAACACACTATCTTCTTACTCCTTGTGTGATAATGTAATTTGTATTGTATTAGTACAGTTAGAATAGTGACATTGTTGTGGAATTCAGTCTACTGCTTTGGCTGCCAAATTTGAATGCATATACTTGTAGGAAAACACATATCCTGTGTATGGTGGGGAAAATAAATTCACATAACCTTTGTGTTGAACACATGAAACTGTTGCAACATTGTATGTTTGAGGGAATTAAAACAGATTGACAGTTTTAGTATCTCCTCTGCTAAGAAAACAATACAGCTTTTGGAGAAGACCAGTCCATGTATCCAAATGAGATGGAATCTTAAGCAGATCCATGTAGACTACATCATGTGATAATGGTAGTGTAATTGGTTTTATATGCACCTATACACAAAACTAATTTGGCCCATTTGCGAGCTGGCCCTCAATTTCATTAAATGGATAACTCTATATTAATTAAATGTTGCATTAACTGTATAGCTTGCTTCATCCTGAAGACATGGACAGTTTAAAGTACAAATATTTATACTTATCTAACATTTATATAACTTATTATATAACATTTATACTTATATAATGTATATAACCATCAACAGTTTAAAAGTATAAACATTTCAATACACGAAACAAAATTTCACTGCATTAAAATACTATTAAAGGTCCTTACCTGCTGAGCTCTGTGTGTGTGTGTGTGTGTGTGTGTGTTTGTGTGTACCTTTAGCTATATATTTACCTACAGCACTAGAGAAGCATAATCATCCTACAATATGTTATCAGCAAATTCAATACAAACACCACACATGACTTGCAGTGAAATGTCAGGCTATGCATGGTTTGGTGCATTAGTGCTTATACATATGTGTTTACTTTATGTTTGACTCACACAAACATTTGAACAACGCATCTCCCAAAATACAAAAACAAGGACAGCCAATTTGTACCAGAAAATATGGAGAGTTCCATAATAAAAGTAAATAGAATATTAAGTGGGTATGCAACCTCCGTGCTAGCAAAGACACAACATACCAAGGTCATATGATTATTCAGTATGGCAACTACCAGAAGTTGGTTGTAGGGATGTGCATAAACAGGTTCAGTACTCCCTTTCTGGAGGCACCCCTCCCCGCACCACAAGGGCATAGACGAATAGCTCATGCACATCCCAAATTGCCTGTGCTTAACAGGGGCAGACATTTTGCTGTTTGAGGTGAAGGACAAAATGATACACACACCCAACTGTGGGCATTACATGAGTGACTAGGCATCAATGGCTTCATTTTGGACATTCAACACTCTTGGGCCATGCTGCCGAGGGAGTGGTGGCAGAGCATGTAAGCATGCTCACTATGCCACCAGGCCATGCAGTGGCAACAGGCGTATTCCTAGCTGGGTGGGAGGGGGGTGAGGGGAAAAAGAAGAAGTATGAGTGTGAAGGGGAAATGAATGGTATGACCCAGAGAGCTGAGGAAGAGTGGTGGCCGCAGGTGACAGGGTGCTGTGCCTGTGGTGGGAAGGGGCTAGGGCTTGCTGCCCCATGTGTCCCCTTCCATGCCTGAGCCCACCTCACCTTATTGAAGGGCCACCCCTGCTGCTTCAGAGGCCTTGCTGTTATTGCTGCTGGGAGTGAATGGAGTTCTGTAAAGAAACATGTGTACGTATTTTCATAACAAAGGAGATACGAACCAAATGGACTCCATTCAATTTATTGTCGCATTTGTTACACAATGAATGCACACTGTACTATATGGATAAATCTGGATGAATTAAGCTCCAGTCCTAAACCATCTACACGGAAGTACGTTCTGTTGCATACTTGCTTCTAAGTACTGTGTTTTAAGACTGAGGTATACACTTATTTTCTGCTTGAAACTATAATCTACTCACAGCTCTCAAAATGTCAGTGAGCAACTGGCCATCATATTTTCCACTTTCATATTAAAAATGCATATATAATTGAGATTTAGGTTAGCAGAATTATCAAAGGAATAATTTTAGCAGATTCTCAGCACAGAGGCTGTGTGTACTTGTACTTGAATGTCTGATAGATAAAAAGAGACAAAATGTTCTACTTTTCAGCACATTTTAATCCACAGCTGCTGCACAGACTGGTGTAGAATGTGTTAGCTTTAGCTGTGATTTCCCCCCACCGTCAATATGAGGTTTACTATATTTAGCTTCCTAGATATGTAGTATTGCCAGGAGTAAATATTTTAATTTAGATAAATAACGGCTGAAAAGATTTATAGAGATCAACATAAAAATACATGATCATACATGCAATTGATTTGTCACATCCAGACTAAATTAGTCATGACTATGCACCATAGAAATCAATAACTTACATGTCCTGCAGTCCTACAAATGCAGAAGAAGCACTGCAGGTCTGCAAGGAGGCTGGCATGCTATGCAGCCTTGTTGAGCAGCCCAATGGCAGCAGAGGGGGAGAGGAATAATTTTCCCTGAGGGCAGTGCAGCCTCAGGGATATATTCTTCGAAGTGAAGAGTCTTTACTCCTGCTAACTGGGCAAAGAGGCACCTTTTAAATGTGGCAATTCTCTTTATTTAGCAGGGTGGGAGTACTGGCCCAATCCACCCTCAGCACAGTACCTCCCAAACATCCAATGACTGTTGCTGGTGTCTATTTTACATTTCTTTTTAGATTGTGAGCTCTTTGGGGACAGGGATCCATCTTATTTATGTATTATTTCTCTATGTAAACCACTTTGGAAACTTTTGTTGAAAAGTGGTATATAAATCTGTTGCTGCTGCTGCTGCTGTTGTTGTTGGTCTTTCTGGAGAAAGGACAAGCAGCAAAAATCGCTCCCTGCTCTGCTGCCATCGGGGTGTGCAACAAGGCTGTGTTGCTGTTCTGTGCCAGCCTCATCTTTGTCCCCCAGACCTCCTTCCTTGTTTAGAGTACTGTGAGACATGTCAGCCATTGAGACACGTCAGTTATGATAAACTTATGTCCCATTAATTTCAATGAGACTTTGTCAGGTGTTATTTAGGGGGGATGTTACCCAAGATGTCTTGAATCTTAATACTGGTATTGTCAAAGGAATTATGGCATAGGGCTTGTTCTACTGCTGCTATTGACTGTACATCAGTTATTCGCAAAGCCAGCTATGAGCTAACACCAGAAAGTGGAGAGAACTACTGGAACAAGACCTTTCTTCATCCCAATTCTTAATCTAGCGACTTCTCTATTTTCTCATTGGTCTCTCCAATAATCATGGCTAGGCCATTATAGGATCATTAACTAGCTTGAAACTGAAGATGCTTTTCCACCAGCGTGAATTACTAGGAATACTTGATGTTTTTATTGATACAAGCTGTGCTAACTTCCTTAGACTGTTTTTAGAGAAAACAAGGGGTATGCCTTTTAAAAATAAACAATAAATGTATGATTCGTACAATATTTACCTTTTCCGGAAATAGCAAGACATTTTCTTATTGCCTCAAAAGACCCACATTTTTAATTGTGCCTTCCAAAAATCTGAATGTATACAATAATTTCAGTCAATGAACAGCTTTTGTACCCCACTTTTCAGAGAAACCGCCCCCAATCAAATGTCAATAAAGCAGCAGCGGAAGGCACAGTATATAACAGCAGTAAAGTTGTTTTCTGCTGCCTCGATTCTCCCATTTCTTCGACTGCGGAGGGATATAGTGCTTCATGAATTCTGGCTTCCCTTAATGTGAGATTACTGGAGCCTTATGGTATCTTTGTAATATCTAGGTAGTTTTTTCGTTTGTTTTGTTTTTACAAAAACGTTCAAGTTGAGCATTGGAAGATGTTGGAAGGTAGCAGAGCATTCCCAAAGGCTTTGGAACACCCCTCCTGCTGAAATAAGAACCTTCCCATCTCTTACAACTTTTAGAAAGGTGTTCAAGATGCATTTGTTCACCCAGGCTTTTAATTAGATATTGTTTTAATTGTTTTTTAAAATAGTTTTAACGTTTTAAATTTTAATTGTTGTAATGTTTTAATCTTTTTATCTGTTGTTTTTATTGTTTTGTTGTGAGCCTCCCAGAGACTTGCATTTTGAGCGGTATACAAATGTGTTAAATAAATAAAAAATAAAATAAAAGTCAGCAACAGATTACATCAAGTCCCCAAAGAGTTGCACCAATGGTGCTTCAGTCTTTTGCCTGGCTGCTATGCAGCTCAGACCCCAAGATCTCATCTCCTCTTCTCTCTCCCTATCTCTGTCCCTCAGCAACTTGTCTGCTCTTTCCCCCACATTTACCTAACAGAGACACATCTTACAGGGGAGAAGGAAGGGGTGATAGTTTCAGTGTTTCCCCACAGGTGGAATTACACATTTTCTAATGGTATTCTAGCTTGTGAGGAGATCAGAACTATAAGAAAATTATTTTAATAGAAAATATTTATTAATATTTAAGAATAAATAAATACAAACTTTATTTGCTCGCTGCCCCATAACAAATTGTCCTCCAGGAGGCTCACAACATAGCATTATAACATCAAGTAAAAACACATAACATATGAAATCACAGCCCACCAAAATACAATACAATACAATACAATACAATACAATACAATACAATTTTAAAACTGTTTTTAAAAGTCAGTTTTAAAAATCAAATTTAAAAATCAAAATTTAAAAGGCCTGAGTGAACACAAAGGTCTTTACCTGGCATCTAAAAGAACAAAGTGATGAAGCCAGGCAAACCACTCGGGGGAGGCTATACCATAAATAGGGTGCAACTAGCAAAATGCCCTCTCCCGAGTAGCCGAGTAGCCTAATGCCCTCACTTCGTTTGGCAGGGGCACTCGGAGGAGGGCCTCTGAGGAAGATCTTAAGGTCTGAGTCAGGACATATGGGGCAAGGCACTTTCTCAGGAAACCAGGTCCCAAGATATTTAGGCTTTAAAGGCAGCCCCGATACAGGCATGAACAGGCAAGTACTCATTCCACAGTTTCCCCATTGTTGCTGCTTGTGCTACCACCTGTTCTTACTAGCGTCGGGGCTGCTCCAGGAGCCCACAGCAGCCATGCAGTGCAGAGTTATGGCTCAATACTGCACATCATGTGGGCCCTTCTCTTTACTAACCTTTTTAGTTGGAGGTCAATTTTCTTGTAAAAATCCCAACTTGAAAAATGGACTACTGTATAAGCACTGCTATTATTAACATATTTCAATAAATAAAGCTGCAGAGACTTAAAGGGGGTTTTTTTTGTGTGTTTTTTTAAGGCTTGTGAAATAAAAATGCTTTGGGCTGTCATTCTTCTAATCAAAATACCCAAGCTAATTTAGTTGCTGTTATTTAGAAGGGTAATTCACTCAACTCTGGTATAAATGTAGCTTGCAGGCATTTAAGACAAATAATCTTCACTAAAACAGAATGATTTGTTCCAATTTGATTATGTCAGCACTGGCATTACAGCATGGATATAGAATGTGAGGATTAGGACCTTACAACAGTTCCCCTTTAACCATTTCAAAGTTTTTGAAATGCCAATAGCTAACACAGCTCAGGTTGTAAAACTATGTACTATGAGCAGTATATGTATCTTTTCTTTCTTTCTTTCTTTTTTTTTACAGTTTTTGCCTGAATATCTGAAATCCATCTTTGATTCTGAATGTGCAGTCGTACAACATGCCTAACCCAGAGTGCAGTTTTGAACATTAAATTGGCCAATGTAATAATGTAATAAGGTGGCCAGAAAATACTCAGTAGCTATGTACAATAGACTTCTTACAATCTTAAGCCCTATTCAGACATTTAGTTATACGTGTATTGAGGTGTCTCTCAACATCAGCACATGGAGCAAAGGCCCTTCTGACAACCTTGTTGGGTGGGCAGAAATCCCTGTGGAGAAGGAGGTCCTTCAGGTATCCAGGACCCAAACTATTAAGAACTTTAAAAGTAATAACCAGCACCTTCAATTGGATCTGGAAATAAATTGACAGCCAGTGCAGATCTTTCAAAATAAGTGTAATATGTTCTGAGTGAACAGTTCCAGAGAGAACCCTGGCAGCTGCATTATGCACCAACTGAAGTTTTTGAATATTCTTCAAGGGCAGTCCCACATAAAGTGCACTGCAATAATTCAGCTATGACTTGACCAAGGAATGGCTAACCATGGTCAGATCTGCCTTCTCAAGAAAGGGTCACAGCTGGCACACTAGCCAAAGCTGTGCAAATGCACCTGTGGCCACTGCCTCCAACTGAGCATCCAAATGCAGAGCCGTGTCCAGCATGATCCCCAAGCTCCACACTTGCTCTTTCAAGGGGAGTGCAACCCCATCCAGAACTAGTAGAATCACCCTCTCCCAATTGGCTTTTCTACTGACCAGCACCTCCATGTTGTCTGGATGTAAGCTCAATTTGCTAGCCCACATCCAGCCCATCACCGCCTCCAGTCACCAGTTCAGTACATCCACTGCTTCCCTATGATCTGGTGTTAGAGAAAGATAGAGGTTGGGTGTCATCGGAATATTTATTGATTATTTATTGATTATTTATTGATTATTTATTTATTTATTTATTTATTCTATATACTGCTTTTTCTAAAGTGGCTCAGGGTAGTTTACATTAAAATAAAAACAGACACATAATAAAACAATTATAGTGAAAAAGCATTTAAACTAGATTAAAATTAAAACTAGATATGATTAAAAGTCAAGTCTCAAAGTTGGGTCTTTACGGCTTTCATGAAGGCCTCCAAAGAAGATAATCCTCTTATATCCATGGGGAGCACATTCCACAACCCAGGGGCAACAACTGAGAAGACCCAGTCCCAGGTCACCACCAGATGAACTGGTGGCACCTGAAGATAGAGCCCTCCTGTTGATCTTAAAGAGCTGCGGGAATCTTGTAAAGAAAGATGCTCTCTTAGGTAACCCGGACCTAAGCTATTCAGGGCTTTTAAGGTAATAACCACCACTTTGTACTTTGCCTAGAAACATATCAGTAGCCAGTGCAACTGTTTAAGAACAGGCATAATGTGGTCTCTCTGGGATACCCTAGATACTAATCTGGCTGCCACATTCTGGACTAGCTGAAGTATCTGAACTACATACAAAGGCAGCCCTACAGAGAGTGCATTGCAGTAGTCCAACCTGGAGGTTGCCAGCTGGTATACCACTGTTTTCAGTATTTATTGATGACACTTCAGTCCAAACTCCCTCATGACCTCTCCCACCGGTTTCATGGAGATGTTAAACAGCATGGTGGGCAATACTGAGCTTTGTGGGACCCCATAGGCCAGAGGCTAAGGAGCTGAGCAAAAGTGGCCCACAACCACCTTCTAGGGATGTGTACAAGCCATTTGTGAAGGCACAGGTGGGAGCGATTACCTTAAAGATCAGGTAAGCAGGTCCTCACCTGTTCCGCTGCCACCTCGCTGCTTTTCTGGGTGCAGTGCTTGCTCGAGCAAAGGCCATGCACAGCTGCAATGCTGTTCCCTGCATGTGGGGTCAGCACGCACATGGCTGACGTACATGTACACTGGCCATTTGCATGGTCAGCATGGTGTGCTGATGCCACATGCAGTCTGCAGGAACAGTGCCGCAACTGCGCATGGCCTTTGCTCAAGTGAGTGCCATGCCTGGAAAAGCAGCAGGGTGGCAGCGGAGTGGACCTTCTTACCTGCTGCTTAAGGGAACCCCGCTGAACCAGTTTAGCTATGGGTACCCAAGCTCGTTCAGTACTTCCCAAAGGAGGCACCAAACCAGCTTGTGCACTTCCCTACCACCTTCTGGAACCTCCCCCCAAGAAAGGACCGGAACCACTCCAATGCACTACCTCCAATCTCTATACCTGAGAAGGGGTCCAGGATACCATGGTTGATGGTACTGAATGCCACTCAGTGGTCCAGGAGAACTAACAGGGATGCACTCTTCCTGTCTAGTTCCTGACATAGATCATCCACCATGGTGACCAAGGCAATTTCAGTTCCAAACTCAGGGCAAAAGCTAGATTAACATATATTTGTGCACTAAAGAGGTCTTGAAAAAAGCTGGTGAATTGTGGAAAATGCATATTTCATCATCTTTATACCATCTTTTTTGAAAACCTTATTTGAAAGGATAATCCAAGACCCTTTGCGGTTGAACAGACACCACATGCTCTATCAGCTTATTTAAAAAGGGAAGATTTGAAACATGCCAACATTTATCAAGGCTGGTGGAATCAAGTGAGGGCTTTTTAAATAGTGGTCTTACAACCACCTGCTTGAGGCTTGATGGCATCTTGTCCTTCCTTAATAGCTCCAACTACCTACCTGTTTCTTCCCTGGCAGATTTAACTAGCCATGAAGGGCAAGGGCCCAGAGTGCATGATTTTGTCCACACACTGCTTAGGACCATGTCCATTTCCTTAGGTTGCACTAACCATAAAGAATCTCCCACAATTGGACCAGATGGTTGTCAGATGGTTGGACCAGATGGCTAGGCACATCTCCTAGAACTGCCAAAATCCTGGATTCCAAATCGGCACAGATGCGAGTGACTTTATCTGGAAAGTGACAAGCAAACTGGCCACCACAGGCTGCTGATGGTTCTTCCCCTGGCACATGGAGGCCTATGTAAAACAATGACTTTGCCACACAAAACAGCTCCACTGGCCACTGGGCAGACACAATGGAGGTGGAGAAAAACTGTTTCTTCACCACTCACACTGCCACGGAGTAGTTCCCAAAATAGGCTCTAGCCCGTGTTCAGTCAGATTCATTAAGGGTCTTCCTCCAGCCTCACTCTAGCTAGTGTCTGAGTTATTTCATTGCCTTAAGCTCCAAGGAGAACCAAGGAGCACAATGGGCTCTATCAAGCTGGAGAGGGCGTTTAGGAGCGACTGTGTCAATCACCCAGGGCTGTCTCCACATGCCAGAGATTCACCACAGCTTCAACAGAATCACCAGTTCTGGAAACTGGAAACTCCCTAAGGGCTTTCTGGAAACTGAGTGCATCCATAACCCTTCGGGGGTGGACCATTCTAACTGTCCACCACCTCTGTAGAGGTTGGTCGAAGAGGTTGGTCGAAGCATTCATGCTAAACACCACCAGATGATGATCTATCCATGACAAAGGAGTTATATGAAACTCCCTCACCTGCAGATCATTCAGTTCCTGGTTGGAAAAAACTAGGTCGTGTGTATGTCCTGCCAAATGAGAAGGTCCTGATATTTAATTTAATTTAATTTATTGATTTTATCTATCTATCTATCTATCTATCTATCTATCTATCTATCTGATGTGTGGATTGCCCCAAACTTCCATCTCTGGGTGATTTATATTCGTTGATATTAGTTGAGATAGGCCAATATTTGTCATGGTAGCCATGAAGTCCTAAGCCACTCCTACTAGGGGGTCCTCAATGTAGCCACTGAAGTCCCCCAAGGCAATAAGCCTAGGGGAACCCAATGCCACCTCTAAGACCACCTCCCACCAGCTCAGGCAGAGAGACTGAGGTGCAGAGGGGTGGTCAGTACACCAACAGAATCCTTATCCTATCTCATAGGCCCACCCACAGGTACAAACACTCAGAATTCTGATATATTGCATAACTGGGCATCTGGGGAGGAGAATGGGCTCACAATAGATGACCACAAGTCCTCCTCCTCGACCCTCAAGGCATGGCTGCTGTAGGATCATGAAACATGGAGAGCAGAGCTGGAAGAGATCTATTCCACCAAGTTTGCCCAACCAGGTCTAAGTCACACATGCCAGGTCAGCATGCTCATCCACAATTAAATCATGCATGAGAGATGTTTTTGCATTTGCTGACCTGGCATTCCGCAGCAGAACCCTAATCCTTGAGGGAGTGTTCCTAGAACTCCCTGGAGCTGATGGATTAGGAGAAGAGCCGGAAAAAGGAATCAGCTTCAGTTGCCCAGACCTTTCCCCCTGTAATGGCCTGCCCAACTCCCACTGACATTATCTACCTCTGGCCACCATGCAAGAAATAGCTGCCACTGGACAGCTACGCTGAAATAGCTGCCCAGTTCCTCGCTCTCCCAGGCACATGCTAAACACCAGCTCCCACAACTGGGCAGAGTTTAAAAAGTAGGCCAATCTCCAGTGTCAGTCCAAAATGTCTTCTGGGCACTCTGGTTTGATTCCATGAGTGGCCATCTTGAGGTCAAGAGAAATGCAATATATATATGAAGCTGCACAAGATGGAAACAGTCTGGTAGTTGGCCATCCTATGTATGGAGAGCAGTATCTGGTCTGTGACTACCTCCACCTATTGAATACACCAGACATGAGAACCCAACTGGGGATTTAAGGGACAAAGTAGATTTACCCTTGCCCAGCCTGGTCTCTGCAAGGTTGTTGCCTTCATCCAGGTCTCTGTGAGGTTGTTGCCTTCATCCAGGATCAAGTCAAGGACCACAGCTGTTTTATTGACACTCAGCCTAGTGCTCGGTGGGCAGCCACTCCCAGAATTCCCAGAGCAGACTACCTTCAGATGATTCTATCAAAGTTATTCAGTTCCTACTCTTATAAAACAGAATAATAAAGGATGCCATTTATGGAGTGAAGCTGGTGTTTGAAAATGGCAGTGCCATCACCCTCTTTCTGCAGTGAATATTATAGTTCCTTAATTACAGCCACAGCAGAAAGGAGCGGTGTTTGGAAATTGGAATGAGATCACATAAGCACTTACATTATCAGGAAATAAAAATAGTTCATTTATTCATAGGACTTTTACAGTGTTCCTAATACAGTTTTTATTGATGGACACTTGAGTGGTATCAGTCTACTTAAAATTCAGAAAGGCATTTTCTTTTGCCAGGGTTGGGGAGGAGATGCAAAAGCCTGGTGACAAAAATGGTATAATTTAATTTAATATAATCTTTAAAAATTATGTTTGTTTTGCAAATGAACATTTTATAGGGTGTGTTTAATTAAAATAAAACTGATCCAGGAAACAAACACACACACAAAACAGACTTGAGTCCTGTATGCAGCAGTATTGGCATGAAACCACTTATCTTGTTTATGAGACATGCCTACTATTACTTGTACAGATTGTGGAAGGTTTTATTGCAGAGTTTTATGTGGTTTACAATGCAACAAATGTAATGAAACTGTCACTATGAAAATAAGCCTTTAAAAGTAAGAGGGTCCCCCCGCAACCTTCTTTACTGTTGGTTAGTACCACAGAACCATTCCTTGCAGGGTGAATCGCTGCAAGATGGAAATCATGACCTTGATTTATTATTAGTTCTCCAGGAACCCTGAATGGTACCGCATATATACCATATATGATACTCCTTTTAAGTCCCAGAACACTTAATATCATCTTGATGGACACTTGTATCTGTGACCAGAGTGGGCCCAAGGATTTCTGGAGGCCCAGGTGAATGCTCTCCTCGTCCTCCTTGTTGCTGCAGCCATCAGCGATGGGGCATCAGGCAAGCACCTACATCTCAAAAGACACCTTTGGCTCATGGGGTGGCACGGGACCCAAACCATTGGCACCCCTACCTGCTTGGTGCCCTAGGGAACCACCTAGTTCACCAAGTGGATGGGCCAGCCCTGTGTGTGACCCCAGTGCTTGTTATGTGCTCCTCTGTCTTTGTTCTTCCTCTTAATTCTGTCACAAAATAGTCTTGTGTCCTAGAACAAAGGAATATTCTGTCCAATTTGGTACCTGAGTACAGATACCTGGTACAATATAGTACCTCCATAGTGTCTCAAGTATACAGGGTAATACCTATTTCTCTTCAAAATAGTCATTAGTCAGGAGAAGAGATGTAATGCTTTCTTCACCACCATCTGTGAATATTATAAAGGAGAAAGCTGTGATATTATCAACCTTTTGTGGGTCTTCCCCATGAAAAAGCATCAAAACTCCTCTCCCCATTTTCACTATACATGGAAATATAGGCAAAATGGGGAATGTTTTGGATCAGCACCAATTAAAACCATTGAGGTTTTTGAGTAGTCAACAGAAATACTTGAAAACCAGGTGTTTTTCACAGCAAGTAGGGGAGGAAGGTTCCCTTTGAGGGAGTTTGAGCATTCAGATGGGATTCTTGGAAAAAATGTTTTTTTGAGGCAAGTTGGGTAGCTCTCATATATACACTAATTACTAGAGAAGATGTGAGAGGTAGATAGATCAGGAGCCCACCCCCCCCACACAATATGAATAGTTATATACTGCTTTTCAACACATGTTCCCAAAGCAGTTTACACAGATATAAATAAAATAAATAAAATGTCTCCCTGTCCAAAGGGCTCACAATAAAAAAGCAACATAAGATTGACATCAGCAATAGCCACTGGAGGGAAGCTGTGCTGGGGATGGATAGGGCCAGTTGCTCTCCCCCACTAAATAAAGAGAATCACCACTTTTAAAAGGTGCCTCTTTGCTCAGTTAGCAGGGGCCATTGCTGATGATTTAATAACAGTAGTGTCAGGGAGGCAGAGTCATGGGCAGTGCCACCTGGGGACCTGGTGCAGGTAGTCAGGGCTGGGAGTGCCAGGAGCAGTGTGCTGGAGAGGCCGGTGAGCTGGGGCAGTGGGGCAAGGCTGTCTTCCAGAGCCAGGCACATGCAATGAGGTCGGAGTCCATCAGGAGGCAGAATCAGGGTCCGAGGCAGGAGACAAAGTCCAGGAACGAGCAGGGAGGTCAAGCCGGAAGGTCGGTCAGAGCAGGGTTGGGTCAAGACAAGAGACAAAATCAGGAGCCAAGTCAGAGGTCAGTGTCAGATCAGGCACTGGGATTCAGAGCAGTTGGATGAGAAGCAAGAGTCAGAACAGCCAGGGGTCACACCCACCAAGTCAGGAGAGTCAAGAGAGAGCTGCACACCAGAGCACATAAACCTTGATATTGAGGCAAGCCTCCTTCTTCTTTAAGAGGCATTCCAGGCCATCCAAGGCACCCCAAAACCACCCACTGGTCAACAAACAAACATAACTACATTTGCATATTTCCTGTGCCAGAGGACTAGCCAATGAATGACAGGCTGGGCTGGGGCCTGCTCCACGCTGTAAAACTCTAGTCTATCTGCAAGGAGCCTTGGCTGCCACGAGGCCGGTACAAGCATGATAAGTAGCTTGGCAAGGATTTGTACAATTGCAAGTTTAAAAAACTTCTGCCTTGTGCTGATGGCTTATGTCTCAGCTCAGTATTATGCATCTGCAAAATAGGAGCATTAATTGGTTTCCCTTGTCCAGGCCCATATGCAACTCTGCTGGCCAGTTTTAGAGTTCTGTGTTTGTTTGAATCCCTGATCAGTAGGTATTCTGATGTACCTGTATATGCAGGTCATTCCAGTGTATGGCTCCTGTGTGATTCAGCAGGTAATTCGTTCCCCCACCAGCTACCATTTTGTGTCTGGCTCTGGCTCTGCCTCCCAGCCACCATTTTGCACTTGACTCCCGGTGGTCAACTTTGCAGTTCTATTAAAACAACAACAACAAAGTAAACTTGAATTCTGTTCACTCCTACACATTCCTTGCTTGGAGTTTTTCAAGGAAAGGTTGGATGAAGGGTTGCAGAGCATCAAGCCATGGAATTTTAGAGCCACAATGCATCCCATGGATCACAATTCAACTTATATCACCCACTATCGAATGACTGTCCAAATAGAAAAGGCATACTACATACATTCAGACTAGGGCTCTCAGAAGCTTTTGGTTGAAAGCATAATATAACTGTGGAACAGCTGCTAAATACAACCAACATGTAAAAGCATAATGAATATTTCATAGTGGTGAACAAAGGTATAGAAAGAAGGCCCTTCAGTACCATGCATTCATATGCAGTGCAGTTCTGCTTTCCTTTTCTTATGCAAAGCATTTATAGATTCAAAAAAGAACCACAGTACAGTTACAATTGCAATATATATTTTTAACAAATCTGATGGTCTCTTGCATTTCTAATGAAAATAATTATGACGTTTAAATTTCCTCTGATTCAAAGTCATTGAATGGCTTTAGATAAATCATACAATCAAAGAGCTGTAATGACCAGAAATGTATTTCAGGTCTGTGCTTGTAATCACCAACCACAAATGACATCCTTCCAGAAGATCTGTAAATTACCTGGTTTTTCTGCATGGCTGGCATGGCAAAAAAATGAGCAATTTGGCAGCTAAATACATTTCTGATGGTCTTCATTTGGCTTCATGGACACCATTTGTAGAGGCTTGAGCTAATCCAATTCTCTCCTTGAAAGTCAGGACCTCCCAGTCATTGGTCTTCCTGCTTACGGGCTCTTTGCAATTCCATGTGCCACAAAAAGAGAATAGGTTGATTGCAGAATCACTAGCTCCAGGGGTCTCAAACAAATGATCCAAGCCACAGATAGAATGACATAAGCATTTTTAACAGTGTTGACTTTCAAAGCCTTTCCATATGGTGACACAATGTTTGTTCCATGCACTAGTAAAATCTGTATGCACAAATCAAGAGCCATACACGAATGGTATTTATCAGAGTGCCAATAATGTCTAATCAAAGTGTTTAATTTGTTTTAATTTTATTTTTCATCTGCTGCTGACTGAATCCCAAGCCCAGTCTGAAGTGCAAGACACAACAACAAAAACACAGGAAGTCTAAAATGGAAGTGATTCAATTTCAGTTTCGGATTAATTACAAATGCATTTTTTCAAGACTTCATGACCATCTTCTGCCACCTCCCACTTCAAAGAAAACTGACCAGACACCATATTCTCATGTTCACTTGCAGGAACATAATGACATGCAAATCAAAAGAAGAATGACTGAGTAAGAAGCACCCCCCCCGCCCCATAGAACCTTATTGTGTAAAATTTAATCCTCCACATGGAGTGAGTAGACTCGGCAGCAGCTCAACTTGTTAAGATTCATCTGCTAGTAGGCCTCGCAACAGACATTTCTAAACACTGGGGATTATTGATGATGAACTATCTGCCTATTAATCATAAGGAAGGATGCATCAGACATTGAATTTTCTGTTTCTTTTAGTGCCACCTGACTAGAATTTCTGAATAACTTAAAATAACAGTCAATAACAACTTCCTCAGAGCTCTGAAAAAAGACTACAGAGTAGAGAAGAAGAACCTTATTGATTTAAAGACTCAGCTGGATACAGTTGTGGTAGTACACTGTCAGAGATTCAGAGCAATGCACCATGCATGCACCAAGAAGTCATGTCAGTGCTGCAGAAAGCTTTCTTAAGTGTGCAGTGTTGGGTGCAGTGGAAAGAGAGAGAATTTTGATAATTTTCACTGCCCCCAGAAGTGTCCTGTGTCACCTGACGATATGCCTTCAGGACATATTTTTGGGTGACCAGGGAGAGCTAGTCTTGCAACAAGCATGAACTGTCCCCTTTGCTAATCAGGGTCCATCCTGGTTTGCATTTGAATGGGAGACGTGTGAGCACTTCTTTAAATACATCAGATGCAGGAAACCTGCCAGGGAGGCGGTTGGTCCATTAGACAATGAGGGAGTGAAAGGGATTATTAAGGAGGATATGGAGGTTGCAGAGAAGCTAAATGAGTTCTTTGCATCTGTCTTTATGGCAGAGGATACTGAGCATATACCTGTTCCTGAACCAGGCTTTTTGGGGATGTAGACTAAAGAACTGAGTCAGATAGAAGTGACAAGAGATGATGTTCTAAACTATCCGGAAAAACTGGAAACTAGCAAATCGCCAGGGCCGGATGGCATCCATCCAAGAGTCCTCAAAGAATTCAAACGTAAAATTGCCGAGCTCCTTGCTAAAATATATAACTTATCCCTGCAATCAGACTCTGTACTGGAGGACTGGAAAGTAGCAAATGTAACACTGATTTTCAAAAAGGGATCCAAGGCGATCCGGGAAATTACAGGCCAGTTAGCTTAACATCCGTTCCAGGCAAATTGATGGAAAGCATCCTCAAGGATAAAATTGTAAAGCACATAGAAGAACAGGCCCTGCTGGGAGTGAACCAGCATGGCTTTTGCAAAGGTAAAGCTTGCCTCACCAACCTTTTGGAGGTCTTTGAGAGTGTTAACAAGTGTGTGGATAAGGGTGATCCATTTGACATAGTATACCTGGACTTCCAAAAATCTTTTGACAAAGTTCCTCATCAAAGATTCCTGAGGAAACTGAGCAGTCATGGGATGAGGGGACAAGTACATGTGTGGATTGCTAACTGGTTGAAAGACAGGAAACAGAGGGTAGGTATAAATGGAGAGTTCTCACAATGGAGGGAATTAAGAAGTGGTGTCCCCCTGGGATCTGTACTGGGACTGGTGCCTTTTAATTTATTCATAAATGCTCTAGAAGTAGGGGTAAGCAGCAAGGTGCCTAAATTTGCAGATTATACCAAACTCTTTTGGGTAGTGAAATCCAAAACTGATTGTGAGGAGCTCCAAAAGGATCTCTCCAAACTGGGGGAGTGGGCAACAAAGTGGCAAATGGGGTTCCATCTTGGCAAGTGTAAGGGATATATAGATAGATAGATTTGAAGAAAACCTTCTTAAGGAACAGACTTAGTTGTTGTGCTTCATGAGTATATTCATCGCACAGAATTTCTTTTCACATAAAGATTTGAATAGCTTTCTTACAGACTCTGCTCATTGTACTGCAGCATTTGACATTTTTGAGTAGGTCTTAACCATGGAAAGTTATAATAAAGTAGAACAGAAGCCTCAGTGCTCAAATGGATGTTAGTAGCCTCAGTGCTTTTATGTAGAATCCAGCTATCCAGAATTTAAAATGTCAGTAGTTTAATTTTCACTCCAGGATAATGCTTAAATGTGAAGAACACTCTGTTCTTAGCTGGATGCTTTCAAAATATGTGAAGCAAGCAACTAGAAATATTTTATAACTCTTTTGTTAGAAGATGCACAGGCACTTTAAAAAGTAATAGAAGTCCTCGACCTGATTGGACAGCTGCATACAATAACAAATCATTAGGGATGTGCAGAACATTTTGATGGTGAAATATTTCAAGTGTTTCAAGCTCGAAACAAAATACCCTTTAAATAAAAAGACTGTTTCGAACTCAGAACAAAACAAATTCGTTTCAATCAAAACGTTTCAATGTTTTGAGCACCATTTTGGAGGTCTACTTTTCCCTTGCTGATTGGTTTTCTTGCACTGGCATCCGATTGGCTTGCAATCTTGTTGCTTCTTGGTTGGCTTGTTATTATACAAATCAATTGTCTTTGGCAACTGTGCCACCTGTAGCATGGGCAACTACTATGCCAACAGTAACACAGTGCTGGGGTGTTATGAGAACTGCCCCAAAGTGTTGGCTAAACACTCCAACTATGCTTTTGGCTTAGTGTGGGGAATTAGTTCGGCTAGAGGAAGCAGTTTGGTTCCAGTATCAAATCTGAGCAAGTATGGTATCTTGGAAAAGATGAGGAGGCAGAAATACAGTTCAAATGTTTTATTAAGGGTATATGAGAGTACAGAATGCGTAAGTCCAGTTAGCCAAGGCAATAAATCTTGGCTGATATTCCAGGCAAGAGTGAGGCTGGCAATAATTTAGCTTGAAGTCCTAATTATAGATCAATCAGCTTGGCTAAGGTGCTTAGACCAGAGGCTGGCTTAAGGCTTGCTGTGGAAAGTGCTTAAGAGCAGGGAGGCTGAGAAGAGAAAGAAAGAGAGAGAGCGAGGGAGTGAGGAGACTTAGAAGGGCAAGAGGTTAGTTTAACTATGGTTCCTTGGTTAAGCTGGTGTGTTCATTGCATGTTGGTTGGCCTCTTCGCCAGGAGACAAGTGTGGAAAGCAGGAAAGGAGAGAGGAGCAAAGCTTACCACTTGCTTGTTTGAGAGTCCGTAGGATAGTGATCCAAACAGATTCCAAGGCCATGTGCTTTGGCCAGAGGTATGTATACCCCAGATCCTGTCCTGAGGCAGTTTCCAAGCCATTCTGCATATCCAGAGGGTGGCAGATTCCATGCAAGACAAAGAAATCTATTGCCACTTGAACTTAATCATTCTGAGGGTGGCTTGCCCAACAGAGGCAAGGGATGCCCAACAGAGGCATGATGTAAATGTGTCGGACGTGTTGAATAGAACCGCTGGGCTGACTATCTCAAGAACAGGATGTCTCTCTCTAGGTGTCTAGATTTCACATCTCCAACTCGGATGTGCTCATTTCCCTGAGTGCTTCAGCATTATTTCCCATGAAAGGAGCGGGGGGTTCCGTTCTCTTGATTAATCCACCTTTTGAAATGGAGTCTGTTCACTGGCTGCTGCCTGTTCTTGTGAAAGAGAGGGATGGGGGCATCCCATTCAGTCTTTACTATCCTGACCTTGGGGCATGTTGCCCCACACTTTGTTCATGTTGAGTGACCGGCTGTGGGTACCAAACCCAGGCAGATGAAAAGTTCACCATAGGGACTGTGATCCCACCGTCTCAGGTTGTATAGCTTTCCAAAGTAATATACAGTGGTCCCTCGACTTACAAACTACTCGACATAAGTATTTTTCGAGTTACAAACGGCAGTTTTAGATCTGGTTTTAGATGCGGTTTTTTCGACTTACAAATTTTTAGATGGGGTTTCCTTGACTTACAAATTTTTAGATGGGGTTTCCTCGACTTATGAATTTTACATGCGGTTTCCTTGACTTGCCTGCCTGTTTACTGCCTGTTTATTCTTGAAAAGAAATGTTCCTGTGCAGTTTGCAAGCCTTACTGGGGGTCTGGGTCTTTTTTCTAGGCTCCGGAACGCATTAATCCGTTCCCAATGCATTCCTATGGGAAACCGCTTTTCGACTTACGAATTTTTCGACTTACAAATGTGCATTCGGAACGGATTAATTTCGTAAGTAGAGGGACCACTGTACCGTGTTTCCCCGAAAATAAGACAGTGTCTTATATTAATTTTAGCCCAACAAAATGCACTAGGGCAATTAGCGGTACATCAGAAATTACTGCTAGGTCTTACTTTCGGGGTAGGTCTTACTTTCGGGGAAACAGGGTAGATAGAGGGGTGCTCTCTGGGCCACCCCCAAATCGGGCTGTCTGGCAATAGGGCGGAGGGAGGGGGAGGCCAAATGAGGGAGTTTCAAAATGTATTTAAAGGACTGGGAGGCAGAGAGAGCTCTTATAGTGCACCATGCTTGAAGAGGATGCATCAGGAGAGGAGGAAGGATCAGAGATTGCAGCAGAAGAGCAGGCTGGTGGTAAGAGCCTGGGGCCTGCCTTGCCCAGTGGAGAAAGTGACAGAGGTATGTGATGATGTCATCCACCCAATACAAGATGGTGGGCGCGTGAAGGTTTGAGGTGCAAGAGGTCTAACTTGTGGACCACCGAACCAATTTGAACCAAATGTAGTCCAGTTTAGGGATAGTAAAAGGAAGGTAGGAAGATTAGTTCTTAATAGAACAACTTGTTTTTTTTATTGTATTAGTAGTCTCAGTGGCTTTAACTGGGTGGTGCTGTGGATTTCTTCTTCTTCTGTGAATTTCTTCTTGTTCTTGTAGCCAGTGGTTTTAATAACTGGGGTGCTATGCTGTTTTTCTTTTTCCTTTTGCAGCCCCAAGCTGCATCTTTGCTGCTGCTATGTGTCTGAATTGGGTTTCATGTTTTGTTTTTGTAGGCTAGTGTGTTCTATGACTTCGGTCTGATGCCCAGCCTGCCAGTCTCTATCTGTTTACATGGTGTTTTTTGGTTCCCCCCACCTCACAGCTTTTTCTTTTTTGATTTTTTGGATGGGTGTCCCCAGCTGTTGATTTCCAATGTCTGCTCAGCTTGAGTGCCTCTGAGAGCAACACCTGGCTGTACTCCAGCAGAAAATGCAATAACGTAAGGCCCCTGCACCCAGCAGTCAGGATGGAGTCCTTTAAATAGGACCTAGTTTGGGGAAGGGATTAAGTAGTAGGTAGGACTGTAGGACAGAAGGGATGGGTTAGGAGAGGCCACAGTAATCCTCTTTCCCTTCTCTTCCCTTAGACCAGGCCTGCTCAACTTAGGCCCCCAGCTGTTTCTGGACAACAACTCCCATAATCTCCAGCCACAATGGCCAATAGTCAGGGATTATGGGACTTGTAGGCCAACATCTGCAGGAGGTCCGAAGTTGAGCAGCCCTGCCTTAGACTTACCCATTGTTGATTGCTCCCTTCCAGCTCCCCCCACCATAAAGCCTGCTTCTTTATTTGGGGGAAGTTAATTTTTCTAGCTTCTGTGTGTGCACACAGCATAAATAGACCACTCCAAATGCACACCCCTTTTTATAATTTCCACCTTAAAGGCTCTTCTTCTTTACCCCACCTCCTCATATTTAGAACTTGAATTTTAAAAGCCCCAAGATGTCCAGGAGTCCACTGCTGTAGCTGCGTGTAGGCTCACCTTTCTGGAGAAGAGTGGTACTGTAGCACAGCTGGTGGTGGCTGAGCTAGAATTAGCTGGGACGTCCTCCCTTGCCAGGGAAGAAGCTTTTCCTTTCACAGCAGAAAAGGAGGCAATTGTATTGGCTGCTAGCCCAGCCAGATCAGTCTCACCATCATCCCCAATCCCGCTTGGCAGTGTGATTCCCCCCCCCCTCAGTCTGAGACTGAGTAGGAGCAGGAGGAAGCCATTCTGCTTCCTGTTCCTGGACCTTCTCAGCTCGAGACCAAGGGTGGCTGTGGTGGCAGCCCCCAGAAGGAGCCAGCAGCCCAAGTATCACCACCACCGAAATGGGGCCGGACCAGCTCTGATGGCAGCATGGTGTGGGAACACTCTGAGTTCTGCCGTGGTGACCTAAGCCATGCTGCCTGCACCAACTGCTGGGCATAGGTCAGCAGAGGAAAGGACTCTAAGCATCTTCGGATGTCAGGGATGCTGAAGCACCTGCAACGGTGTCACATGGGGGCCCCTGCTCCTGCTGGCAGCAAAGGTCCTGGTGTGCCCTCGATTAGTGACAAATCACCTGCTCCTGCTCCCAAGCAGGGGAAGTTGCCTGTGTAGTGGGTCCAGTTGTGGGCAAGTGGTCTGATTCCCCAGAGCCAAATCTCATCAACCAGGCCATTACCAAGATGATAGCTGTGGACGACCAGCAATTCCATGTGGTGGAGAATGCTGGCTTCTGCTAGCTGCTCCTACTACTTGCCCCCAACTACAAGATCACCTTACAGACCACCTTCAGCAAGTGGTTGGTGCCATCCCTCTACCAGGCACCCAGGGAGACCGTATGCACTTCACTGCTCATCTGTGGACCAGCAGCAGTGGGCTGCATGCTTCTTTCCTGTACTTCACAGCACACTGGTGGGGGAAGGAGAGTGAGGGGAGGTGCTGGACACTAACCACATGGCAGATGAGCTGTTGGTGGCCATGGATCACAAGGTGGATGGATGCTTGTCTGGGCAGCCAAACCTTCACCGAGAGTTCATGGTGACTGACAATGGTCAGAACATAGTGAGGACAGCTGAGCAGGTTCATTTTGTGTCTGTTTGTTGTGTGTCATACATCCCCTGGGCTGTGGAGTGTGCTTGGCCTTTCTGGGACTGTGGCCAGGTGAGACAACCCTGCTGAGGGAACTGAGGCCAGTCTTCTGCTGCCATGGTTGCTCTTGTGGACAGGTGCTGCAGGATAGCAGCTTACTTCTACCAGTGTGAACAGGGTAGGTGGATGCTCAAGGAAAGACAGCTTGAGCTCCACCTATCTGAACACCTGATCCCTCAGGGTGGTGGAACTCCACCAATGGAACTCCACTTTTCTCTTGCTCCAGCACCTGCAGGAGCAAGAACCATCCATCCATGCCATGGCAAGGAGGAGTGGCTTGGAAGTGTGCAGCCTATCCAACAACAACAACAACAACAATAATAATTATTATTACATTTATATCCCGCTCTTCCTCCAAAGAGCCCAGAGCGGTGTACTACATACTTGAGTTTCTCTTTCACAACAACCCTGTGAAGTAGGTTAGGCTGAGAGAGAAGTGACTGGCCCAGAGGCACCCAGATAGTTTCATGGCTGAATGGGGATTTGAACTCGGGTCTCCCTGGTCCTAGTCCAGCACTCTAACCACTACATCACACTGGCCTCCAGTGTGGTGTAGTAGAGAGATTGGTATGTAGAGAGATTTATTGGTTCCAGTGAATTGTACAAATGGATCTGACCTGATATCAATGCGAACATGTTGTTACTGGGATGTGGAATGTAAACAGATGCTTCAAAGAGAAACAGTCTAACATTATTACTTAAAATCAAATATTTTACAATGGAACAGAAAGAAAAGTCTGCATTTAGGCGTAGTGACAAAAGTGTGTGGATTTAGGTTTATGAGGTCACCAGAATCTCACAATATAATCCCCCCAAATATGGGGTTGAACTAGGGGCCTCACACGAGACCCAGTAAGAAAACTGAAGGAGTCTCTCACACAGCCTGTGCCCCAAAGTAGAGGATTCTACCCCAACACTTCCAACCCTGGGCTGGGCCTGTAACAATGCGAGAGGGAACTGAATCCTGAGTCAGGCCGTTGCACTCCACTTCCAAACAGACCCGTGACTTCTGGCTCCAGATCTCCCCACTAGTCTTCTTGCCCACACGCTTCCACTTTGCTTCTCCGCCAACTAGGAATGTGCACACATTTCTGAGGTTGTCTTGACACTCAAGTCATTCTTTGTTGCCATGAACAACTTGTGTGCTGAGGTAGCAATGCTGAGCCAGGCTTTGCCTGTTGCTCATCTTGAGAAGTTGATGGGGCCAGGGAGGAAACCTGGAACTTTCTGCACCCAAGCAAGCATGCAGATGCTCTTCCCAGAACAGCCCCACTCCCCAGGGGGACTATTTTAGAGTGCTGCTAACATTTCTTTCTGTTCCTTCCATCCTGTTCAGAGTCTTCAGACAGCTCCTCATCCCACCGAACCAGTTCAGTTGTGGGTACCCAAGCTGATTCGATGCTTCCCTAAGGAGGCACCGAACTTCTCCATGCACATCCCTACTCCCCTGAAATGCAATTGGCCTGTTGTGTGTCTCCACACTCAAAATTTTATTCTGGTGCTGTCACTGCCCATCCTGCTTGTCCATATGGAGTAGAGTAGCAGCAATCAAAATGGCCATTCTTTCTGCCCCCACCCCCCAAATTCTGATTCAGGACCCCCATCACCTGAAAACACATTCATGTGAATGTGCTGTGAAAGAGCAGACAGTGACAGAGATTACGTTTGAGCTGTAGTAAGTTCCTGTTTATTCTCCTCAGGCTACTTCCCTATGGGGCCTCCTCTTCTCCACAGGAAAGATACATGTAGGGTACATACATCCCTTTTCAAACGTAACAACAGAAAGGACAACTCTCCCTGACATTCTGTTTCTTACTTGTCATAATGTGTGAAAGCACCCTCACTAAAATACAACAGAAGGATCCAGAATGTTTCCCAAACTCACACAGGGAAGCCCTTCAGCGGCTGGGTTGGGAGTCCAAGCTTTTAGTCACTTTCAAGTGGCCTGCAGTTACTGACACACTATCATTTTTGTTTGATTACTATCATCAATCAGATGCAGAAGGTTTCAACCTGAAAATAAAATATTACTACGAAGTCTGGAGATTGATAGCCATGCCTTGTCTATTGATTACACTGGAGAGAAAAGGGAAAATAAAATAGCAAAAGATTTGTATTTAAAACTTGATACTCACATGATAGCTAACAAGGAATACAACATGTAGGTGTGCACAGAACTGTTTTTGCTGGTTCAGTTTCAAATTTGAATCAAATCTGATCCAAACCGGTCCGTGGACTGGTTCAGTCAAACTGGCCGGTGGTCTGGTCTGTCCAATTGAACTGGTTCGAACTGGCTTGTACTAGTTCAACCCAGTCCGAGGGGTGATGCATGTAAAGGAGAACCCAGTGAGGATTCCCCTCTACAAGCAAAGGGGAATAATGCCTTTAAATGTTTATTTAAATGCCCTGCTGACTTGGCAAAGAGGCACCTTTTAATGTGGTGATTCTCTTTAAATAGCAGGGGGAGAGTAACTGGCCCTATCCACCCCCAGCACAGTACCTCCAGTGACTGTTGCTGGTGTCTAATGTTTCTTTTTAGATTGTGAGTCCTTTGGGGACAGGGATCCATCTTATTTATTTATTATTTCTCGGTGTAAACTGCCCTGAGCCATTTTTGGAAGGGCAGTATAGAAACTGAATAAATAATAATAAAGATGGCCAGGTGGGGTGGCAAGAGGTCAACTTATTGCCAGCACTGGCGGTGGTGACAGGAGCAGCTTCACTAAACCCTGGTGCTCCCCCCAGCAGTGTGGACCATGTGGTGGTGGTGTGGTTCTGGCCTCTGCAAATGCACGGAGGCTGGAACTATGCTGATGTTGCTGCATGGGCCGCACTGCTGGGGGTGGGTGCCAGGGTTTAGAGGAGCCGCTGCTGCCAGTAAGCTCTCACTGCCCCCCCCCCCGCCCACGGCTGCCCTTAGAAAACTTTTAAAGGCAGGATTCCTCTTTGCTGGTAAAGGGGGATCCTCACTGGATTCCCCTTTACAAGCATTGTCCCACTCAAACAGTAGAACTGGTTCCAACTGGTCCATAATGGACTGAACCCAGTTCAGTTTGAACTTGCACCGGCCAGCCGGCTGGTTCAGTTCAAGATTGAATCAGTTCTGCATATCCCTAAGAATGGGTGTGGGAAAGCTTTCTTGTCTCTCTTAATACAGGATTAATTTTGGACACAGTCTGCTTTTTCTCATGAGGAGTTGAAGAACAAGGATGCCAAGGACCATATTCAAGCACAGTTTGGGTCTCATTCATTGACTGGATGTGCTGATGTCAAAATTATCCAAGTGCTAAATCCAGAAGTCTTAGGGGGACAGGACTTTATAGTTGTTTGAGCTGAGTACTTGGGTTGTGATATTTCTAGGCCCCAGAATTGAGCTAAACAGCAAACGTTTGATCTTCCAGTCCAAAGAATGTGAAGGCTTTACATAAGAACATAAGGATAGGCCTGCTGGATCAGGCTCAAGGCCCGTCTAGTCCAGCATCCTGTTTCACACAGTGGCCCACCAGATGTTTCCAAAAAGACCACAGGCAGGGGGCGAGGGCTTTCCCCCACTCCTGCTGTTGCTCCCCTGCCACTGGTATTTAGCTGCATCATGCCTCTGAGGCTGGAGATGGCCTATAGCCACCAGACTACTAGCCATTGATAGACTTGTCCTCAATGACTTCGTATAAGCCCCCTTTAAAGCCATCCAAGCTAGTGGCCATCACCACATCCTGTGGCAGAGAATTCCATACATTAATTATGTGCTGTGTGAAGAAGTACTTCCTTTTGTTGATCCTAAATTTCCCGACCTTCAGTTTCATGGGGTGACCCCTGGTTCTAGTGTTGTGAAAGAGGGAGAAAAAATTATCTCTTTCCACTCTCTCTACTCCATGCATAATTTTATACAGCTTGATCATGTCTCCCAATAGTTGCCTCTTTTCCAAACTAAGGAGCCCCAGATGCTGTAGTTCTGCCTCATAAGAAAGGTGTAGGCCCCTGGTCATCTTGGTTGCACTCTTCTGCACCTTTTCCAGTTCTACAATGTCCTTCTTAAGATATGGTGAACAGAATTGAACACAGTATTCTAAATGTGGCTGCACCAGAGATTTATATAAGGGCATTTTTATTTTCAACCCCTTTCCTAATGATCCCTAGCATGTAATTTGCCTTTTTCACAGCTGCTGCACACTGAGTCAACACTTTCTTATCCACCACAACCCCAAGATCTCTCTCCTGGGTAGCCACTGGCAGCTCAGATCCCATCGCGTATCTGTGAAATTGGTTGGGGTTTTTTTTGCTCCAATATGCATCACTTTACACTTGCTTACATTGAACTGCATTTGTTCATTTATTTAACATGTTTTTATACTGCCCAAAACTTACGCCATTTTGTCACCACTTCCCCAGTTTGAAGAGATCTTTTTGGAGCATCTCACAATCTGTTTTGGATTTCACTACCCTGAATAGTTTAGTGTCATCTGCAAATGTGGCCACCAAGGTTTTCTAGCTTGTTGGATTCTATCCCTTCTTTAATATAAAATGCTACTCTACCCCTAATCTTCCCTTCCCTTTTCTCTCTGTCTGAGTTTGTATCCGGGAATAACAGTGTCCCACTGGTTCTCGCCATGCCACCAGGTCTCCATTATGCCTTCCATTATATCTTTGTTTTCATTAGCAACCAAGCACTCCAGCTCACCAGTCTTGGCTCAGAGGCTTGGCATTGGTATATAAACACTTATACACCAAGTCTCTTACCTGGCATTGACATGTGCTATCTCCCTTGTTTTTATTTGACCTCTTTGACCAGCTGCTGTGTGTTTCTGTCTGCTCTATTCTCCTAGTTCTACTCTGTCGCCTTCAGGTTTATCCGAAATGTTTGCACCTTTGCACCTTAGGGGGTTTTGCTTGTCAAATCAGATACTACCCAGTTCCTATCAGGAATCCCCCAGGTGTCATTTTAAATGTTGCTCTGCAACATTTTTGATTTTAAGCGTCAGCAGTCTGGTTCCATCGTGGTTCAAATGAAGCCCATCCCTTTTATACAGGCTTTGCTTGTCAAAAAAGGTATCCCATTAATAATAATAATAATAATAATAATAATAATAATAATAATAATTCGATTTCTATACCACCCTTCAAAAATGGCTCAGGGCGGTTTACACAGAAAAATAATAAATAAATAAGATGCAACCCTGTCCCCAAAGGGCTCACAATCTAAAAAAGAAACATCAGATAGACACCAGCAACAGTCACTGGAGGTAACCATTGCCTAACAAATCCCCTCCTCCTGGCACCACCGTCTCATCCATACATTGAGACCCCCCACAGCTCCACCCAGAGGCGTAACTATAGGGGGGGCAGGGGGGGCACGTGCCCCGGGCTCCATCTTTTCTGGTCACATGGGGGGCGCCGACATGACAAAATTTTTTTTAATTTTTTTTAAAATTTTTTTGTTAATACAAATGTTTCCTGCTCAGTGCAGCAGCGCTGCAGCAGTCAAGGGAGCGCGTAGGCAGCCCATCCCCCACGAGCGGTCCCTTCTGCGCCGCCCGCGCCCCCCCACCATTGCTTTGCTGGCGCCTGGCGGCCAGTCAGTGGCTTGGCTTGGTGGTGGCAGCGGGCGCTTGTGAGGAAACACCTAAGTATAATGTAGTATGTTGTGGCACGGGGGGCGCCATTTCAGTGCTTGCCCCGGGCGCCATTTTCCCTAGTTACGCCTCTGGCTCCACCTGTCTCGCTGTTCCTGCGCATGGAACAGGTAGCACTTCAGAGAATGCTACCCTGTGCCACAAAATTCTGCCTGCACCACAAAATGTCCATGCACTCTCCCTTCACTCATTGGCAGCTGATATAAAGAAACGTTGATGTGCTTAGAAAAATGTATTTCTATCCAGCATTTAAGCTTTCTTGTGTTCTTCAGTATATTAAGTGATTTCCGTGCAAGTCTGACATGGATTGAAATGCAGCACACTGAACAAATCTAGCTTGTTTGTTGCTTCATATTTATGTATTTGTTTGTTTATTTATTTATTAGATTTATATACTATATTTATTTATTTATTAGATTTGTATATTAGATTTATATATTCACTGAATTTATATATAATTCAGTGAAAGTCCAGACATTCTGTCTTAAAAAGTACCCAAGAAAACCAGAAGGTATCATTCCCCATTATTTTCCAATGGGGAGTATAAAGTGAGGAACTTTAGGGCACTGAGAGAGAGAGAGAACGAGAGAGAATTTCTTTTAGCCTTCTCCCTTTTCACACCCTCTGGAAGTTTCTCATGTGGTAGACAAGGAGACTTTGGGAAGAGCTCACGTTCCAAGAGTTCTGGGAATATGGTGTTAAGTCAAATCATGAACCTTTAATAGTTTAAAGGCCAAAAGACGGTAGGGGAGGTGAGTCTGCAAGCTGCACGACCCCATTAATTCAAATCAATAGTCCAATTCAGACATTATGTGCTCATTTTACCTGTGTTCATTTAAAAAGTGAATCTAGAGACAGGCCTTCAACTGCATTATACAGATAGGAAGTATTTTCCTGTATCTGCAATCAACATAACACGTGAATGACTATACCTATAGATCTGTACCTCTATACACTGTACACTCATTGTATAAGTGTTGAACATAATGTGTTAATGGGCCTTGTAGCCCTATTCACATATGACATTCAATATTTGTATAATGAGTGTACTGTGTGCAGGAGTACAAATATGTACATGGGTTCAGTTCTTCATGTTATGCTGAATACAGGTACAGCAGTATACTGCCTATCTGTACTATGCATTTGAGGGGTCTGTACCCAGTTTCGCTTTTAAAATAAACATAGGTACAGTCAGGAAATGCTTGACTAACAAGCAGATGGTTGCCGGTTTGAATCCCTGCTGGTACTATATCGGGCAGCAGCGATATAGGAAGATGCTGAAAGGCATCATCTCATACTACGCGGGAGATGGCCATGGTAAACCCCTCCTGTATTCTACCAAAGAAAACCACAGGGCTCTCTGGGCACCAGGAGTCGAAATCGACTTGACGGCACACTTTACCTTTACAGTCATTCACACAAATGCATGTATAAGTGTACAGACATCTGTACTCTTATTATACAGCATATTGTTTGAATTGGGCTATAATGTCTGAAAAGGGCTAATGTTACCCCTGGAATGAATTCAGGCCTGAATAGTCTGGTAAGGTCAGACGTTGGTTCTGAACCCATTATGGGCACTTATGCTTAACTAAAGAGATCCTGTTTGTGAAAATATTCAAGCCTTTGAGTTCACAGAACTTGTCAGGAGGTATCTTATTTTTATTTTACCCCCTGCTAACTTGGCAAAGAGGCACCTTTTAACGTGGTGATTCTCTTTATTTAGAAGGGGG
This sequence comes from Hemicordylus capensis, assembly GCF_027244095.1. Taxonomy (NCBI): domain Eukaryota; kingdom Metazoa; phylum Chordata; class Lepidosauria; order Squamata; family Cordylidae; genus Hemicordylus; species Hemicordylus capensis. The sequence continues at coordinate 179,012,665 of NC_069657.1, read as the reverse complement.
AGAGTAACTGGCTCTATCAGCGTCCAGCACAGTAATTCCAGTGACTGTTGCTGGTGTCTATCTGATGTTGCTTTTTAGATAGTGAGCCCTGTGGGGACAGGAATCCATTTTATTTATTTATTATTTCTCTATGTAAACTGCCCTTAGCCATTTTTGGAAGGGTGGTATAGAAATTGAAATATTATTATTATTATTATTATTATTATTATTATTATTATTATTATTATTATTTACCTGCACTTTGTTGGTGGATTATTTGTTTGGGGTTTGGGTTTGTTTTGTTTTGTTTTTTTTAGCATTCTGCTTGTTTTTATTGTTATGAAAAATATTTGGAAGTAAACACATAGAAACAAGGAAAGAGGGGAGCTGTAATCATAGCACCAGCCAACGCAAAACTTAAAATGGCTCCTTGGAGAATTATTATTATTATTATTTACATTTTATATCCCGCTCTTCCTCCAAGGAGCCCAGAGCAGTGTACTTAATTTTCTCCTCACAACAACCCTGTGAAGTAGGTTAGGCTGAGAGAGAAGTGACTGGCCCAGAGTCACCCAGCAAGTATCATGGCTGAATGGGGATTTGAATTTGGGTCTCCCCAGTCCTAGTCCAGCACTCTAACCACTACATCACGCTGGCTCTGGGTCACCTTCTTTCAAAAAGACTAGTAAGTAAAAATAAAGTTTCAGAATGCTCTTCAGAATGTCCTTATAAATCATGACTGTAAAAAGATATCTTCAAAGGCAAGTTGAATGTCACTAGCCAAATTTATTACTTTTGCTCTCTTTGTCACTAACATGAAAGAATATTTCCTGTGCCTTTTCAGTGCTTCCTGCTGCTTGCTTTTGAGCAGTTTTCTTTCTGCAGGAAGAGTGATTAACACATGAGCTCTCCTTCAAAACCTGCAGACTCCCAGACCATCCTACATGGGATGAATTCAGATGTCAACAATGTGAGGAAAAACATATTCTTAATCCAATCCAGTGTTATTTAGGCAGTGTGGGAAACAGGCATGGCATGTAGTGAAGATTTTAATGGTTTAAGGTTTAAGGTAAGGGGTCTTAAAGCCCTGTTCAGATGTTATATTAAAAATGTGTACAATCAATACAGGATATACTGTAGGTTTCTTTTCTTGGATGTGCACTGAGTGATTCTAAAGTAGGCTTTCCCAACCAGTGTGCCATGGGACATTGGCTGATGTGCCATGTGGTGTATCTAGGAGTGATGACTGCTCCCAATGTGGAGTGTACTGTTTAAACTCTCCCTCCCCCCAAAAAACAGTCTTTGCTCCAAGGTGTACCTGGCTCTGAGGTGCAAATGGAGCACTACACTCCAAGTGGGGAAGAGTTTCCAAGTGGGGTTAAATGGGGTAGAGCTATAATAGGGCAGATGGGTTCAAAGAACCCAAACCACCCAGCACCTGGGGAGAGAACAAACAAAACATGCACACAGCAACAAGCATGGCTGGGAAATGAACTCCAGAGGGCTCGCGCAAGTCCTCCTTTGTCAAGGAGACAAAGGGAAAAAACACACACCCAGCAATGAACTGTCAGCTGGGAACGAGCTCCAGGATGCCTGCATGGCCATTCAAGGGCTCTGATCAGGCCCCTGTGTATGATGTCACAATGAAGGGGGCATGATCAGTGCCCTACAGGCTCTTCAGAGCTCATTCTCAGCTGGCATTTTGCCCGTTGGATGCCAGTTGGCTGGGTTTTTTCCCTTTCTCTCCCACAAGCTCGAGGAAACACACACCCAGCAATGAAGCGTCAACTGGGAATGAGCTCTAGAATGCCTGCACAGCCCTTCTGGGCCTCTGGCCATGCCCCTTCATTGTGACATCACACTTTGGGGTGTGGGTGCTGCAGGTGCTGTGTGCATGTGCACAAAGAAAACCACCAGCCGAGCCACCAAGGGTTGAGGGGTGGGCAACATGGTTTGAACTACACTATGCCACTCTTGGAGACGACTTCGCTCTTCTGTTTCCTGGCCATATATAGGAGGCAGTCAGCTTCAAACACAGAGATTTAAATCCCTCTTGTTTACAACTGAATCACTCCTTTATGCATTGAGGAGGGGTTCCTCGGTGCAGGAAGGAGTTTCCTTCCTCAACGCCAGGCGAGTTGAATGCAGCCTCCAGTGCTGTATTCAGTATTCAGTGCTGCATTCAACTTCCAGTGCTGTGGATCCTCAGTTTTGAGCAGCAGAACTCCCTACAAACTGAGGGTTAAAATTGGAGTTCCCCGAGCGAAACCTTAGGTTGTGGAAGGGACGGGACCAGAGTTGCACACGTTTGGACATAATGGTGAGGAAACCTCAGCCCCCTCCAACTCCAGTTCCCTATTATGTGTGTTTGAAAGTGGCCATAATAATTACTTTGGACACAGTGCCTGCAAGGATAGGGATGAGAGGTGCTACATGCTTACTTTAACACTTCTTCACAACATCCAACAAGCTGTTTCTTTTAAGGAGACAGAGGGTTACATGCCAGTCTTAAACATATTTTCTTGATTTTCTTGGAAGCATTTCCTATTGATTTCTTTCATTTACTTATAAGTAAATGGGCTGAGGATTGGGAATGTTTTGCAATGTATTGGTCTGATGAGAAAGCTACCTTGAAGGCAACATTAGAAGACATTTTGTGAATGGCATTATTATAAAATAAAGATTGCTATTATGATTGCTAATTATCTGGCTGTTCCTCAGAGTACTTCTGCTCTTGAAGGAAATGTCAACTAATATGAATATGCAAACATCACACCCACCTACACATATGCTGTTGCTCAGTTATTCTTGGCAGTGCCCGTACTGTCAATCCCAAATGTTCAGAGTTAAAAATTGCAAGGTAAATTTTAATACATACATGTCTCTGATATAATGTGTACAGTTGCTCTGTAATCTTTCTACCTCTTGCTAGAAAGTAATATAAAGCATTCTTACCTCACACACCTTTACAAGTTATATTGTTAATTGTATTTTAATTGTGGTTTTATTGTGCTTATTGATGAGAATGCAATTTCAATCAGAATTATTTTAATGGAAATTGTTTGAATTTAAATTAATTTGTTTTAATGTAGATTTAGTTACTTTTGCATCTTTGTAAAACTCCTCATTGTTTACAGGAAGTGATGAGAAACTGAAAAACCCAACCCTTTGAAACTGCTTTGAAATAAAAATAAATAACATCCTATCCCATTCTCATATCTATTTGTCCACATTTACTTCAAGAAGGCCTTCTCTAAATTATCTCAGGTGGAGAGAAGCCACCTTGCTTCACTTCCACTGCTGTCACTACACCCACAGTGTAAACAGTGGAGCCAGGTGTATTTCCCCCCTCTTTACTTGTGTGAAGAGAAAATGCGTAAAATCTACTTCTACGCAAGTGTGCTTAGGATCATAGTGCTAGAACCAAACTAGTATGTTGTGAATAGGAGTTTAATAGGAGAACTACACTGGTTGCCGATATGTTTCTGGGTGAAATACAAAGTGCTGGTTGTCTATATTATTAATTCTCCTGGGCGTGCCTTAGAATGTGTGTCTTGGCGCCCAGCTGATTGGCTGGGCAGCGGAGGCGCCTGATTGGCTGAGGCACACCCAGGAGGCAAGTGGTGGCATGGAGAGAAGCGGTGGCAGCGGCCCGGCCTGGCCTGGCCTGGCTGCAGAGAGAAGCAGCGGCGGCGGGCCCGGCCACAGAGTTGGGCAGGAGGAGGAGGAGGGCGAGAGAGAGGAAGGAGGGAGGGAGCAGGGGGGCAAGAGAGTGGGGTGGGATGGAGGGGAAAACAGCCAGCCCCAAAGAGCACACAGATGATCTCTGTGGGTCGGCTAGTTACCTATAAAACCCTTAACGGCTTGTGACCAAGCTATTTAAGAGAGTGCCTCCTCTGTCATGCACCTGCCCGCCTTTTACGATCTTCTAGAGAGGTCCGGTTGCGGTTACCACCAGCTCATCTGGTAGCGAATCAGGATCGGGCTCTCTCTGTGGTTGCCCCAGGGCTTTGGAATATGCTCCCTGCTGAACTCCTTCTCTGTTTGTTTTCAGGAAGACCCTCAAGACTTTCCTGTTTTCGCAAGCTTTTAATTAGAATTTTAATAATTTCAGTAATTTGTTTTATATTGTTTTTTATCATGTTTTATGTATTTTAACCTGTGATTTTAATGTTGGGATTTGTACACCACCTAGAGATTTACATATCAGGTGATATAAAAATATGATAAATAAATAAATAAATAATAGCAGACTCATGCAATTGCTTCAGCATAGATCCAGTTCACAATTCCACCCATGTTTACTACATCATTATTCAGACCAACTATGGAAGTTTTCTGGTGCCCCCCAAAAATGTGTTGACTGACATAGGGTGCTTTATGGAGGCAATTATATAAGAACAGCCCTGCTGGATCAGGCCCAAGGCCCATCCAGTCCAGCATCCTGTTTCACACAGTGGCCCACCAGATGCCACTGGAAGCCTACAGGCAGGAGTTGAGGACATACTCCCCTGCATAATGATTGCATCCTCATTATCTTCAGCATATGCTGAACAAAGCAGAGATGTACTCCATCCCAGTTTGGCCATTGGAATGGAGTACCAAGTGGGACTTGGACACGCACCCTTCAAGAATGCATATCAGTCTGATTAAGATGTGGAAGAGAAGGGGCACTTTGAAGCTGTGCAGCATTTTATTCTGAATGCAGTAAAAAAAAAAGACAGATGTTGACATAAGGATCATTCATTGTGTTTGGTAGAGCTGCTGTGCTCTGGCGACTCCGAGGTAATATCCATGCCAGCCTTGTGCTACTGCAGCATTCAGAACTCCAGAGCGTATGGTGTTCATTCATTACTCATGATGATGCTTCATTACAGCCATTCCAACATGATATGATAAAGATAATATGCTACAACTGCAGTTCATTACATATTGTGTTGAGTGATACCAGAAGAACTGCCTTATGCTTGCTATGAATGGTCATTACAGTTCCTGTTATGTATGGAAGTAACTTAAAGTGTTACCAGTACATACAGTACAGTGCAATGGAATGAATGGCTGATCTTTTTCTAAAAATGTAAGCCAACATATTTTTATAGAGGAGAGAAGGCATTTGGCCTGATTTGTCATCATATTATCCATTGACTGCACATCCTTCTGTGTTTTAAATCAATCATTTTTCAGTTATAAAAAAGCAGACCAGTTTAATCAGTGGGTGGCAACCCTCATGCACTAAATAGAGTGATGGCATAAAGTCTGTGACATCTATACTATGGGCATCCTGGCGTCTATAAACTTAAACTTAGTAAATGATTGGCTTACCAAGCAAAGTGCCTGTTGTGGTAGGGTAATCAGTTGTGGCCACAGGAATCCATCTTCAGGGCTTAGTGTTCCTAAGCTGGAACTTGAAAGCAAACACCTAGAAGTGGAATAAGTTAGTAGTAATATGTATGACTAGACTAGGCATCTCTTAGTAGGAAGAATTACTGCTCTACTCCAATGTTGTGCAGGAATGATATAGCTATTTCATTTCTACGCTCCAAGTACCTCTTTACAGAGCAACAAGCTGCAGGTTGCTGTTTCCTTTTGATTTGCAGACTAGAACAGTAATAGCTGTGTTTGTCTCTCAGTAACTGCAAGTCTACTTCTTAGCAGGGCCTAGATGTAATTTCACTAGCTGCTTTTTTTACCTTCCTAACAGTGGAATTCCTTGCCGATATAAACCTAGCAGGAAGGTTTTTGTACATTTCAAATAGAGACCACTCTTTTTTCTTTTCTTTCTTTCTTTTCTTTTTTTAGAAAGAAGGCATAATAAATCCAGCAGATCCCAGTAAAACAGGCAGAGTAGTAACTGGTAAGGGCAAATCACCATTTAGCAGGAGATATGCATTAGTATGGATGAAATGCATCACATGTTCTGCAATGTATTCCTGAAAACAGATTATTAGCTTCCTGCTGATTGGGCACAATGCTAGAATTGTGTTAGGCTGATTTGTGGTCATCCGATATGTGTAGATAGCAGTGTTGTGCATGGTGAAAAATGTTGGATCCATCTGATTCAAACCCCCAAACTGTCAGGTTGGAGCTGGATCAGAGCAGATCTGACATTCCTCTGACATTTTGCCAGACCCTTCCTCTCCCCACCGCCCTCTCCCCTCCCCTTCCCCTGCTCATACCTGGACCTGGGTGCAGCAGTCAGAAGCACAATGTCCTCTTCTAGGGCCAGCTGCCAGGCCACTTGCCTCCTATGGTGGCTTCCATTGTACAAGATACATTTCCCCCCCCCCCTTTAAGATTCTGAGATACCAGCCAGCATGGTGAATTGTGGGAACCATAGTTGTTTTAAAGGATGCAGCCAAAGCAGTAGACTGTAGAGCTTGCCCCTCGAGGAGTGAACTTTAGAGCACTAATCTCCTCAGGGACTGGTCAAGATTAGGGGGAAGAGATCTTTGCACCAAATATGTGGGCTTAAGATTTCAAGGTTCTAAAGACAAGAATCCCTAAGTGTAGTCGCACAGATACTACAGATAAACACTTATTTCTATTACCTGGTATATTATCTGGAACAGGTAGGGGAATGTGGAATCTTAAGAAGTTTTGTGGCTCCCTGTAACATATTGAACTATTTTAATGTCATGTGTGATTTTGCATGGTCTACATAGCTCACAAGTGGGCATCCTGAGCTCATGTTCTTCAATACGATGTATTACCCAGAATGGGTAGGAGAGCATGGAATCATTGGTCATTTCACAGCTTGCTATATCACTTCATTCCTGTGATTATGTTGGTTTTGGATAGCTCAAAAGTTCGTGTTCTGGCCCTTTTTCTAGAACAAGCTTTATCATCTGGAATGTGGTCCAGAACCTGGATTTTGTGCAAGTTTTGTGGCTAACTTTGTGACTCCCATCCATTTCATTGGGATTTTGGGATTGGGTTCTGCTCTGCTCCATTCCATTCTAGCTTTTACATCATACTCCTCTCTCTATTTCCATTCAGATAATGAGAAACCTGAGAGTTGGGATCATATGCAATGTATAATCCTCAGAGAAATAAGTATCCTAAGCACACCAGCAGGATAATATCAAGGAGAGGATAGTTGGTCTTGTGGTAGCAAGCATGACTTGTCCCCATAGCTAAGCAGGGTCTGCCCTGGTTGTATATGAATGGGAGATCTGATGTGTGAGCACTGCAAGATATTCCCCTCAGGGGATGAAGCCACTCTGGGAAGAGCAGAAGGTTCCAAGTTCTCTCCCTGGCTTCTCCAAGATAGGGCTGATGAGAGAGATTCCTGCCTGGAACCTTGGAGAAGCTGCTGCCAGTCTATGAAGACAATACTGAGCTAGATAGATTAATGGTCTGACTCAGTATATGGCAGTTTCCTATGTTCCTAACCAATTTGTTATTTATGAAGGCTATTGTGGGGGGGGATACTTCTGTTATTTTTAGTAATTTAAAAACATTAAACCTCAAGTTTTCATAGTACTGAGGCATATACAGTATTTAATCTTAAATATGTTTATGGGCTCATTTATATGATGTATCTATGAACTGAATGCTAAGCACAAGCCAAAGAAGTCTATGGCAATCCTGTACATGGTCAGATAAACAGAGGATTGGGGTTAATTGAAAGTGTAGCTGGCTTCCCAAAGTGTTTATTGCATTTTCTTTCACTTAGATCCAGACATGTCAGTAAAGATAAACAGGCCTAACGTGTCCAGTCAAGGATTTGCTTTAAACCAAGACTATAGCTTGCAGGACTCTCTAAAATTCTAATCTTGTTTTCAAGCTTTTAAAAATAGATGCCTTTGTTTGCATTCAGGAAGAGCACCTGTGGAATCCTGGAACATTTACAGGCATGTCCTTAAAAGCCCATTATTGTGATTAAGATTTAATCTCTCAAAGAAGCATAAATTATATAGGCATAGCCTAAGGTGTCAGAATTGCCACAGGTAGAAATATCACTACAGTACTTCTCTGTTTTTTAAAAATAAATAATCATATAACATTGACAAGGCCTTGAACAGTTTATGAATTATAATTCCCAATTCCTTATTACTTTGCTATTAATAATGTGCTAAACTTTTCAAAAAGGATTCTGGGATTCTGCCAAACCTGAAGTTATAAGCAATAAAAACAAGATTGCATTTTTTTAAGCAACAAAAATATACTAGTCACAAATCAACCTCATTTTGAGCATAAGAAAAATTGCCAGTGATTGGGCAAAAGTAGATTTGTGTTCCATATTTGTTCAGCTACTGCGTTTGGACAATGCCCCTTTGGATCTAACCATTTAGTTCTATTATCTGATGCTGAAGGGAAAGGTAAATTAGATAAAGTACAGCCGTGCAGTGTGGCAATGTAGCAAAAGGCTCAGAATACTGAAATGGTACAACAAACCAAAATAATGGGCCTATCGCCATGAAGCTGCAGTGTGTAAAGTGTTGGACCATTCAGATGTGGACAGAAACAGAGCCAAAAGCAGGACGTGGGGAGTGGTAACACTTATCACTATCCGGGTCACTAGGCAGGGCTGTTGACAGCACTGAGCCACCTGGCTATGTGGACTGGGTCAATGTTGTGGTGTCCTGGTCCTCCATGCTACCTACCATTGGTGGATGCATGGGTGATTAGTAGCTTCAAAAATGGAGAGAAAGCACTGGATTCCTTTAGAGACCACGACAAACTTTAATTATCAAGATGGGGGAATGTGGGCCTAAGCCAGGCCCTATGGGCGCAGACCCTAAAGCTTTTAATGACCTAGCCACACCTTGGTCACTAAGCTTCTACCATCCACCACACCAACACTGATGCACTTTAAAAAGTGAGTTCAAAAAAGTGAGTATCAAAAAGTGAGACCCATAACCCAAATCAGCCATAAGATGCCAGCCAGGAATGTAATGCTGACCAATTTGCGCCCGTGCTAATGTTGCTCAACAACAGCTGTTGGGAGCACCCATGGAACAGAATGGATGCAAAGCAACCAAAGTTAAGCACCTGCAAGTTCCAAGGGATAGGATACTTATTCTATCCAACTGAAATCAATGGAACTTTGGTAGTGCTTAACTTTGGGGGTATCATGAATAATTGTGCAAACAAACACTGCGACTCCTGGCGGCACCTCTGCAGCAAACCTGCCGAGGGAGCCACCTCATAAACAACAACAATAAGGGAGGGAGCGCTCCCTTAACCACATCCCCCTGATTTTGTAGTAGGCACTGAAGCACTGACAGGCACCCACCCACCACTGGGGGATCCCCACAATGCACCGTGCACTTGTGTGGTGCATTGTGGGATTTCTGGGGGCCAAGGCGACATGTCCCAGACACCTCCCTGGGGCATCAGCAGACCATCTGGGCATGAGATCCATTTGCCTAGACAGTCCTCGGAGATCGTCTGTGGGGAAGGCAGGCTTCTGAGGCCTTGCCTGCCACCCACCCGCCTGCCGCCCTGCCCACCCAGTCATGGGAATGACCTCAAAAACAAACTGGGACAATACATACTGGGAAAGGAACGTTATAATTGTATAACGGTGGGGGAGCGCCGCTGTTGGATGTCCACTGAGCTCTTTCTTTGTTTTTCTCCAGCTTTCAAGCCCAGTTTGTGTTTTCTACCTTTTCTCCCAGAACCAGCTATTTTGTCTTTCTTAAATATTTCCTGCTCTGGGTTTCACAATACCTTCTGTCTCTCTTTTCCCCCTGCTGTTTCTCTAATATGTCCACCTTCTGCTGTTGGTTATTTCAATTTGTAAATTATTTTCATGTCTATTATTTTTTATTCTTTTCTTACACCCCTACTTTCCCCCTTGTTCAGTCTACTTCCAACTTGGCTTCTGTTATTTCCTTCCTTCCATATAATACACACACACACACACACACACACACTGAAGCTGACATGTAATTAATGCTTCTCTACTGTGCTCCAAATCCCATCAAGCAGTGACAGGTGTCCTTAAATGATCATCTTTCCTTACCAGCTCCTGGAGATTTCAGCAAGAACTGTTTGTTCTGAAGGCTGTGATTTGGGATAATATAGCAGCATCTAGCTGTTAAGTTTGGGGGGAGAATATAAGGTTGGAATAAGTGGGGAAATATGGGGGTTGGTTTGGAAACAGGGGGCTGAGACCTAGTCTATACACATGCAGTAGAATGAGGAGTGAGGAGGGCATTAAATGGACGGTAGCACCTCAAACTGTGTGGCAACTTCTGCTTTTGAATCCTCTCCCACAGTAAAGAACTCACACACTGCTTGCTAATACAAAGTAATCCAGCAAGAAGGAAGACTATCTCTGTTGTTTGCCTGCTGAGCTGTTTTGTTTGTTTTAAATGCAAGCAGTTGTTTTTTTAAATAGAGGGGAGCATTCAACAAGGTGATCACTCACCTGTAGTCTGACGTCTTCTGCTAGCTTGAGAATCTACTCACCTTATGCTGCTGCATATGAAGTCAAACCATCAGAGAAGATGAGCTGGCAGGGGATGAAGTGAGTTTTGTCTGAAGATCTAGGGCTATAGGGCTAAAGCAATCAAAATGGGATTGAGGAAAGGGATGGAGTTTGAGGCAGAATCATTTCAAAAGAATATGAGTCGACTACTTTTTTGGTTCCTATTTAGAGAGCAAAACACGTCGCACTCATCTTGCCACCCCATCCCCTTTCTCTTCTGATTGCCAGAAGGGGGGAACAAGGGGCACAGTGGGAAGTGGGCAACCCCCCATGTAACTTTTCCATTTGACAAGTCTTGAAGCTTGGGACGGGATATGGTGGCATCCCTGTTGCTGAGCAATGGCAGGAGTAACTCAGAGACAGGGGGTGGGGAAAGTGCTCGAAGAGGCGGCCATAAAGAAACACGGCACACATGGAGCAGGCACATTGGTTATGGTGGCATCTGTGTTGGGATGTATCACTGCCACCACCAAACCTCAGGTTGGAGCAGGAAAACTTACTACAAACCAAAGATTCAAACTGGAGTTGAGAGAGAGAAACTGCAGATTGCTTGAGGCACGAAACAGCAAATTCACACGTTTGGACGTACAGGATTTCCAGCTGAGAATTTCACTTGACATTTCCCAAGTGTTGCTCGGGGGCAGCCCTGATTCTCACTCAGTCCCTTGCTCCCTGCCCCCACACCTGGCAAGCGGGGGGGGGGGAAGGGATGCGATAACAGGACAGGCACTAAGTGCTTTGCTCCCCAAGAAGGGAGCAGCAGTCATGTATGCTCACAAGCACAAACACCCCAAGTGGCAACATGAGCAGGGTACCCCATCACAGTGCTGGAAGGGGAGCAAATTCCGGGGGTGGGGAAGGGATCCCCAGGGTTGGGTATAAAAGGCAGAGCAGCAAAGTTCTACTTTTTGCACATATAGGTTGGGGAAAGGGTGGCCAGCCTCTTCCCTGGGTGGAAAGATTTGCCTGCTAAATCTTGCTCATCTTGGACATCATCACACTGGAGACCTAGCCTATCACCCCATGGAACACTCTCTCACAAGAGTGGCAGATGAGGGAGCGAGGGAGGATGGCCTGTGCAGGAAAGCTGTGGGAGCGGGCACTTGGGGTTCTCTGCTCCTGGGAATCATTGCAAGACCAGTCTACATCCCCAGTAGACTGGCCTTTTCATTAGACTACCAACTCACCCAGAAGCAAACTACTGGGCAGAAAGCATTTGCTTGGTTCTGAATGGACTGCTTTGCTCTGGTCACTCTCATGACATCTTCCCAGGTTACGGTGGGACAGACCCCGCCAGCATCCATTGCCCTCCCCCATCTGCATATCCCATTCAAGCAAATGTGGATATTCCTGCCCCTCCCACAATGAAAGCAAAATCACACACACACACACACAGCCCCCAAACCTCTGGGGAATTTGTGCTTGTGTGGTGCTTTCAGGGTGTGGGGCTACTTGGGGCAGCAATCTGTAATCTGAACCTTCAGTTTGTAGTGAGTTTTGCTGCTCCAACCTGAGGTATGAAGGCATCGTATCAAACCAATTCTGCCACCACCATAACCTGGGTTTTGTGCTGAGGCTGCTGGCAAAACCATAGAGAGGGTATCTCAGACCAGCCCAGAAATGTGCCAGCTCTACACCTGCCATGCTTCTCACGGGCTGATTCTCAGAGCACATGTTCATTTGCCCCGCCTCCCACTGTCTCTGCACTCCTCCAGTCATTGCCCAGCAACAGGGACACCATGTTGCCATGTCCCAAGCTTCACAGCATATCAAAGGGGAAGCCACATTGGTGGATGCTGCTTTCCCACTGTGTCCCATGTAGCCCCCTTTGGCAATCTGCAGAACATGGGAATTGAATGACAAGACAGGCAATTTGTAGAGCGGTCTCCACAAATCATGTGCTGAAGAACTATTTGTGCAAGCACATTCAGTCCTGGTGGCACCATAAACCCGACAACCCAGCTGTTTCTCAACAAAGATGACATGTGCCAGGGGAGTGATACCCGGGGTCTGGGTTGAAAGGCAGCCCCTAGAATTCTTGAGTGGCTCTATTCATGTTGATTTTTGCCCAGCATGGCCACCTGGCTTTTCAAGGATCACTAAAAATAGGGGCTCTCCTCACCTGCTATTCCCCACAGCAGCCGATCTGCATATGCCGCAATGCCAGTTCCAGCCTTGGAGTTTTGAATGTGTACTAGGACCCATCCCCAAACCTGCCCGACTGAGCCCACAGGGAAATGGCTGCACACATGGAGCAGCCTGGATAGCTTGGGCATCTGTAGGAGTTGCGTGTAGAGGGGAAGGAAAGTAGTATTATTTCTATTATAAAACAGATAGACCAAGGGACCTACATCAGCAGGGGCCGCTATAGTTGGATGGCCTAACTCGCGAGGATGCAGTCCTACAGAGACCCGAAGCTCACAGAGCTGACACGGTGGCAGGAGTGTGTTGTGGGGTTCCTGGATGGCTTTGACTGCCTCTGCCATCACAAGAGCATCCTCTGTCACAGTGGAGCAGACTCCAGGATCCTTTGCCTGCCCTCTTAGACATATCCTCTCTTAGGAAGTCATCATGATCCCTTCCCAGAGCAACAGGGAAATAGTGCCCCTCTCCATCCCCACATCACCAGTAATTGTGTTTGTGAATGGCTGCTGGGCTCTAGTGAGGGTGGCAATGCAAGTGTTGTGAAGAGAAGGGTTGAAATGTCATTTCAAAGGGTTTAAATGCCCTCTCCCTGCTGAGGGCAGATGGCCCATGCTGAAAAGGCACGATAGTACTGGGCACATCCCCTTGAAGATCATGGCCAATGGCTGCCAGCCTGCTGATATGCTGCCTTGCCCGCAGTCTGACGATGTAAGCACTACGGAGCCAACTGGGATGCGGCCTCAGTGGACCAGGGAGAGGGAGGGGCTCCTCTGCCAGGAAAACCAGAGATTGCCAGACGCAGGTCGAAAGATCGTCTGTGGGATGTTACCGAGATTAAGGATTAACCTCGGGTTTGTCAACCTGAGGCATTACATGCAAAGGTGGCATTGAGTGTAAAGCTGGTGTTATGTGCAAAGGTGGTATTTCAGACACAACGAGTGTGCCAGAAATACAGCTTGGGAGAAGGTTGGGTTAAGGAGAACCAGGAGAGATTATGTAAAAATAAACACAGATGTAATTCTAATATATGAGCTCTGGGAAGAAAATGGGTATAATATCAGACTCATAGATGTGTTTATACCAGAAGCAACTGAAAGTAAACTGTACTATAAAGAAACTGTTCTGTAACCAAGCAAGAGAGCTACCCTGTTTATTAAAGGCAGTTCACCTTCAGAAACTGAGGCCACAGTCAGACCTAACGCCTAAACCCAGTTAATTGTGGTTGGGGATCCAATCTTTAACTCCAATTCACAACACCGTTCAACAAACTGCAGCCGGCCAAACTCCAGTTACAGGAGAGGGTAGCCTGTCCCTGCTACTTGGCCTCCGAGGCTGATCCCAGCCAGTTCTGTGGCCAGACTGTGGGGAAAGCGTCACTGCATCAGCAGCTTGATCATGATTGGCCACAGTCTAGAAGGGGCATGCCCCAAGCGCGATTGTGCATTTTCGGATTGCTTTGCCCACCCTCGGCAGGGAAAGAGCACTGAGATTTCTTTAAATGCCCTGCAATACCAATGCTTCTTCTGCCAGCCATGGCACCACTGATGTCCCTGTTGCTGGCCAACATGGTTGTGACTGTTGCTGGGCAATGACTGGAGGAGTGCAGAGATAGTGGGGGGCGGGGCAAGTGAACATGTGCTCCGAGAATCAGCCAGTGAGAAGCATGGCAAGCGTAAAGCTGGCACGTTTCTGGGCTGGTCTGAGACACCTTCTCTATGGTTTTGGTAGCAGCCTCAGCACAAAACCCAGGTTACTGCAATGGCAGAATTTGGTCAACACGATGCCTTCATACCTCAGGCTGGAGCAGCAAAACTCACTACAAACTGAAGGTTTAGATTATAGTTTGGGCTTGAAAACCTCGGGTTGCTTTAGCGATGAAACCACAGTTTCACACATTCAGATGGCCACGGAGTGGAACTGCTGGCTTGCTCACCTCTGGTTTGGCATTATGTGCGAAGGTGGCCTCAGTGTTTTTCCATTACACACTCCTCCTGCCAACCGACTCACAACTGATTTTTCACTGCCATTCCTCCTGGAAGGAGTCTTCCAATCCTAGCTGCAGGGCTACTCTCTGCTGACTGCCCTTAGAAAGAGCATTAACTCTTTCATGACCAGACTTGTTAACAAGTTTACCCCTCTAACTAATTTCATCACACATGGGTTGGCCATTCCCATCCCCCACAGTAGTCCACTGTGGAAAGGGGACACTGCCATGTTATTGCTTCCTCCCTTGGAGCAATATGGATTGTCTGCTGGGAAGGAAAGTGGTGTTTGAAAACTCTGCTTCAGAAGCAATAGAGTTCCTTTCCCACTGCACTAATACCAGATAAGTCCACAGCATAATCTCAATCTGATATGTGCCTATTGATTGATACAGGCAACCTCCAATGCATTGGTAAACCAATGTACTCGGATTGGATTGGGTTGGATTGGATTGGATCAGATTCGAATTTTGCCAGCAATAAAAGCCCTAGTGAAAAGCTAGATGTAGGTATACAACAGAGTCAGATGTGAGATATAATGGAGATGTAAAGTGATGGGTCAGCAAACTGGGTCAATCTGCCCTAGCCTGGGTTTGTTGCTCTTGTGCATAGCCTTATTATGCTGTATATGTTCAGATGTCTGTACACTTGTACATGTTTTTGTGTGAATAACTGTACCTGTGTTCATTTTATAAGTGAACCTGGCTGCAGACCCCACTCAAGTGCAGGATAGAGCTAGGAAGTGTACTACTGTACATGCATTAACATGTACATGTACAGTACATGAACATAATGTGTGAATAAATGTATGTACATACACTGTATAGAGATTGCAAATGTGTTGAACATAATGTGTGGATAGGGTTTAAGTGTGCAGAGCCTCCTCCTGGAATCCCAGAATCTCCCTTTCCCTGTAATTGAAAACCTACAACTTTTCAACCTTGTGGACCACAATGCAGATGGCACTGGAAAAGCGTCTACATGTTTTTAATAGCTTTTAACAGTTTTAACATTGTGTTAAATTATAAATTGTTTTAATGTGTTGGTGTTTTAATTTTGTTAAAATTTGTATTGTTTTTATTGACAAAGAAAGAAACAAAAATACATGGTGTTAGCTACTATACCATAGCAAGGTCTTCAAAATTTAAAGCCTCTGGAGCGAATACCATCTAGGAATATTTTCAAAAGCTTCTTTGTGGAGGTCAGGTATTTAATTGTCTCTAAACACCAGGTGCTAAGGAACACCAATTGGAGGGGGTGGTTGCCCTCTTTTTCTCACTTGCAGGCATCTCAAATGCGTCATATATTTGGTATGAAGCAAGATGCTGGACTTGATGGCCCTTTGACCTAATCCAGCAGGGCTTTTCTTATATTCATATATTCTTATTTTGACCAGTTGAGAAGTCTATATTATATAGACTTCCATTTCAAGATTTTAAAATGAGATGATACTCTCCCCAGAGTCTTATCTGTAGAAGAGCAGAGTTCTAGTAGTGTGCCTCGCTTACCAAGCTACTGTTCTATAGCATTGCTTGTAGATCTGACGGCAGCATGTGCAGAAAAAGAAAACATTCTCTGTGCATGGAGTACAACAGAGAACTTGCATTTTGGGCGGTATAAACAAACATACAAACAAACAGAGCCTGATGAGGCAACAATTCTGCTTCTGAATGCTTGCTTCCTAACCTAAAAAGTTTGTTCCAAGTCTTACCTGACAAGTGTGCATTAACAAATATGTATACACAAATTCAGTTCAAGCTGAATTTTCAGAAAATGACTCTCAGCCTGGAGCAAACCTTTCACCATTTTAAATTCAAACATGTGCTCTCCTTATGTATCATCTTTCAAGGCAGCCCCTTTAAAATATGCATTTGTACTAATCAAAATGCTGTGAAAGATCAGAAGCTGCCAATGTACAAAATGGCTTAAATGTCAAATGTTCAGCAAAAGGTCCTTGTAATTTTGCTTGAAGCTTTAAACATCTTTGAAACTTTTAAACAAACCCTTCAGCTGGGCCGGATAGCAATGATGATCAGAGATATCTACAGAACGGAGAAAGATTGTTTCTGCTTCCTTGACACTGCACTATCCCAAGGGCTATAAGTTGTACACTAATGCAAAGAGTTGGGAATGTTGTGTTGCCTCTAGGAAGAATGACTACAACTAAACCATAAGGAACATTTATTATGGACATATATAATTTGCAATGAACTTACTGTTACTGCATCTAGTAGGTCAAGCAGGGAAAGATGTTGCAAAAAGACAAACCCTATTCAGATGTTAGGCCTATTCACATGGCCATTTGGGGATGGGTTGGAGGGTTAGAGAGCTCCTATCCCAGTAGCAGTAGGTCATAAGGACCTCTGCTTGGGTTAGCAGTTTCAGGAAATACACGAGTAGGACAGGCGAGGCATTATTACTGAACCTGGGAACTGGGAGCATGAAATGTCCTCTGAAGTCTTGGCAGGCCTTCCCAGCATGCTTTGTGCTGCCAGTAGACTGGAAAGCCTCATTACATCAGCAGCTGTCTTCTGATTGGCTATGGAGGAGTAGGAGGGAGGACCGACCCAGCCCTGCTGAAGCAGCTCCAGCTACAGGATAATAGAATGTGCTCGGCAGAGTGGCACAACCATGGGCGGCAGCCCTTGTAGTCACAGCTCTCTAGAGCTTCTAGGCCTGCTGTGTCCTGGTAGCTGCATAAAAAAGGCAAGTAGATCCAACAACCAGAAAAGCAAGATAGGAGAGCACTCCTCTCCTCCTACCTTGGTTAAGAGCAGGGTGCAAAAACTAGGCTACCCTGCTTTGAGCAACCGGGGTTGGAGGGATTTTTCTGAGTTCACACAACCGTGCAAACCAGGCTACAGGTCTTTCTACCCTAATTTTGATCATTGTGTAAATAGGCCTACTATGTTGTACAAGTGTACTGATGTTTTTATGTGAATGACTGTACACAGTCATGTGAGTAACTGTACCTGCAGACTACACCTGAAAGCGAACCTGGGTACAGTCCCCTCAAATGCATGGTACAGATAGGAAGTGTGCTGCTGCACCTGTGCTCAACGTAATGTGTGGATAACCATACCTTTGTATGGATCTGTATCTGTGTACACTCATTCGAGGGTCCAACATAATGTCTGAATAGGGCTACAGTTATTCTGTGCCAGCTGAAGAAGCAGTTTGCTAGTAGAAACCACACCACATGGTGATCAAGAGGGGAGATAAATTCCTGCTTGAGCAGAAACCAATGGGAGGCAGCAGTGGAGGTGGGAGGTACTGGCATTGCTGTCATCACTGGCTACTATGAAAGTAGCCAAGACTAGGCTGTCAACAACCTCAGACTGACACATGGCTGACTGAGGTGCACACTGTTTCCACTTCCTGCTGGTTTCTAGG
This sequence comes from Hemicordylus capensis, assembly GCF_027244095.1. NCBI lineage: Eukaryota > Metazoa > Chordata > Lepidosauria > Squamata > Cordylidae > Hemicordylus > Hemicordylus capensis. Next base: position 178,994,728 of record NC_069657.1, on the reverse strand, counting down.
AAGGGCAAGAACTCCCTTCTACCTTTATTTGCCCCACAGCAGGAGTCAGAGGTTCCTACTAGTGAACTGCCTCACTGCTGCTGAAGTTATTTCAGGTACATAGAACCTGAAGATTGCCACCTGTCTGGAATAACCCTAGGTATACATTTTTTCATCATTTTGTTCAATACGTGGGATGTGGTGTTGATGTGGCTGCATTTTAGTGAAATCTATCTAAATAGCTATGCTTTCTCATCAACATTGCTCATTCTTTTAAGTTTTGAAATTTAGGGTGCAATTCAGCCAAAGTTAAGCACTTTAGGTTATGTTGCGTTCATAAGAAGAATTAAGCACCTGCATAAGAGTGCTGAACTGTGGCTAAATTGTACTCAATATGGCTAGGTTCTAATGATACTGGCTCCACCCAATGCAAATAAGGGTCATGAACTCTCAGGTCCCTCATAGGGATCTGCGAGCCAGCTCACTTCGAGCCAAGCTTGACATCAAGCTGGCCCAGTTTGGGAGGTCCAAATTTGAACTGAACCGGCTCCCCAAAGGGGGGTGCCAGTCCAAGTTTGAACTGGACCAGCCCCTGGTTCAAAGAACCAGCTCATAGGCCGGCTTGGGTATACTTGTAAAGGGGAATCCTTGACGATTCTTGTAAAGGAAATCCTCTGTCAGCCTCTGTATCTTTAGAGGTGGTGGTGGAGAAGCAACGGAGGCAGCTGTGGGGGGTGTCAGGGGGCAGCAGTGGGGGCTCCTCCAAGCCCCCCACTGGCCTCCCAAATGACAGCCTGAGATGGCTGTGGCCCATTTTGAATCCTGTCTAGGTTTGAACTGATCCAGCCAAATGGCTAGTTCGCACACCTCTAGTCCTTCATTGTGTGGCAAGTTGGATATATTGTCCAAACTGGGCTTTAATTGTTTTTTTCTTTTGTTTTGCTATTAATTATTTCCTTCCCCTCCCTATGTAGCACATATCTTGCAATACACATGCCCCCGTAATGGTTTTAACAAACCCAACCAATACAAGTATATACCACAATAAACCTGCTAAATTTTAAAGCAGGAGGTTCTTTAAAGTAACCATTTCATAGTAATGGTTACTATGCTCTAGGTTTCTGTTTATCTTTATTATTTCCCATTTTCATTTTGCATCAATAATTTAAATTGCTCAATTTTAATATCCCATCTATTTGTTTTGAACAAATAACATATACATCTAAATTGCTTCCTTTAAATCTAAATTAAAATATTCATAGTGAAGCCTCTGCTAGCCTTATTTTCCAAGCTTTTTAAAAATAATTATTACCAATAATATTTATATCTTGCTTTTCAACAAAAGTTCTCAAAGTGATTGACATAGGAAAAGGAATGAGAAAATGAGTCCCTGCCCCAAAGGGGCTCACAATCCAAAATGAAACACAGAAGTGATACCATATAGCCTCTGGGTGTGGGCAGAATGCTATATTGGGATGAATAGGGACAACTGATCTTCCCTTGATACATATAAGACTGCCACCCATTTGAAAATGCCTTTTGCCCAGGTATCAGGGATTTAATCCGCCCTTCACTGCCCATTGTTATTTATTGGCCAGATTAGACTCCACATTAGGAAAATTCTCTATGTGAAATTTCAGATAAAACAAATAGTTTTGATTGTATAATCACTAAAATGCTTAGGCAATATAAGAGAAGAAAAGTACAAAACCCAGGTACCTTAACCATCTGCTCTTGTGGCTGTATGATTCATGGATTGTGTCTAGAACTCTCACAAGTGATAGAAACTCATTCAAGAGCATTTCCCATGAACAAAGCTCCATTTGTGGCAGGTGCTTCTACGTTGCCGTTCCTGGTGCTTCAACTTTACCTGTTCTCAAGAATCTCCTAACTCTTGGGAGTGGCTTTTTGTAGGGTGCACAGGGCTATTGTAGGGAAGTGAGAAAGTTTTCTTATGTGAATGTCATTCTACTAGCACAAGATTGGGGTACATCTGTATGGGTTCTTTCCAAAATTACCACTTTGCTCACAGTCACTCCTGTGCACAGAAGAAGAGTTGAGCTCATGGAATGCTCCTTTCACTCACAGAAGGGTTTTTCTTTTTCTTTCATAACTGTCTTACAGTTCACAAAAGGAGTTTCTGCATGCAGCAGTACATAAGAACATAAGAACAGCCCTGCTGGATCTTTAGCCTCCATCCCTGAGAAGCCTGGTTCAGGAACACGTACAGTATATGCTCAGTATCCTCTGCCGTGAAAACAGATGCAAAGAACTCAGTAAGTTTGTGTACAATCCTGTATGTTCTCTGTAACACTTCTGAGTTCACCTAAAAATGTTTATGTATTGGTTAATGTGAAGGCATTTTAAGTTCTGAAAAATGTTTCCTACTGTATATTTTCAGGTAGGAAAATGTCATTATTCTAAGAAATGTAATCTCTACTACTGTAAATTAGTATTCCTCTGAGTGCATGTGTGAAGAGTGAGAGATTTATTTTAATTAAAATAAAAGGATAGAAGTCTTTGCAAATTCAGTACAGTTATAATTCTCAGGGAAGAAAAAAATTAAAAGATATAATTAAGATTTTATAATGGTTTTCACTTTTAGAAATGTCAAACCTCTGTAGTGTGTAAAAAATAAACAGCTGATGTGAACAGTTCTAACTTTTATCTTGTATCAAAACCAAGGGGGATGGGAAATTACTTTGAAGAAGATGTCAGTGACTGAATAGGCACTAATACCTCTGAGTATTGCGTGTGCTCTGTAAGTGTAGGGGAAGAATGGCATTTCAGTCCCCAAATAGCAAAGCAAAACCAGTTTGGTGAGAAAGCAGCAAAGCAAGAGGTCTTGAGACAATTCTTTAGTATTGAAGAACTACAAGGATTTGTTTAAAGAAAAGGTTACAAACAAATGTGAAAAAGTCTGCAGTTTAATTTCAGCTGTAGCTCATGGCTGAAGAGAGAGAGAGAAAACTAACAGCTATCTCTGGAGTGACAAAACGGAGACTAACACTGGAAGAACAAAGAAGGGAGGAGTCCAGTACTTTTATCCATGACCCTAACCCAACCCACAGTAGTCACTATGAGACATTGCAGCTGAGAGCTGATGCTGCCAAGGTCCTAGCTGCAACAGTAAAAATAGAAAGAAACATATCACTGACCTTCAGCAACATATTTCTGCCCTTACAAATCAGTTACAGAGGATGGGCAGTCTCAGAAGTATTGGTGCTCTTGTGCAACAAGGTGAGAGCAATAGGACTGGGGGAGTTGCACTGTGTCCCTGCAGACCCTACTAAAGTGCACACTTCATTAATTATTATTTATTATTATTATTTATTTACACAGTCAGACAGGTGTTATTGACTGGTTTGTTTTATCCAGACATTGAGTCCTTCCCAAGGACCTGGGATGGTTGAATTTTATTATCAATGTTGTTGCTGTTATTATAGATATCGTTGCAGAATATAGGCTGTTCCCAGTAAAGCTGCTTTTTGTAATTGGCTGATGGTGATTTCTGTGGCCCCCTCTGGTGTTGAGGTGCTCTTCAAGGTCTTTTGGAACTGCACCCAGGGCGCCAATGACCACTGGGATTATTTTGGTCTTTTTCTGCCACAGCCTTTCAATTTCAATTTGTAGATCTTTGTATTTTGTGATTTTTTCTATTTCTTTTTCTTCTATTCTGCTATCCCCTGGTATTGCTATGTTGATTATTTTAACTTGTTTTTCTTTCTTCTCGACTACAGTTATATCTGGTGTATTGTGTGGCAGATGTTTGTCTGTTTGTAGTCGGAAGTCCCATAATATTTTTACATCTCTATTTTCTTCAACTTTTTCAATTTTATGGTCCCACCAATTTTTGGCTACAGGTAGCTTGTAATTTTTGCAGATGTTCCAGTGTATCATCCCTGCTACCTTGTCATGCCTTTGTTTGTAGTCAGTCTGTGCGATCTTTTTACAACAGCTGATTAGGTGGTCCACGGTTTCATCTGCTTCTTTACAAAGGCGGCACTTGCTGTTCATTGTTGATTTTTCTACTTTTGCTCTCATTGCAAGATAGGCTGTACCTCCCTTGCAGCTCAGGTGGAAGAGGAATGCTGCATGTCCATCAAACAGTAGAGGAGGAGAAAAGAGGTCTTGAAGAATATATAAAGGACAGTGAAGAAGATGCACTTCAAATGGTCAATACCGAGAACCTATTCAACACCAATGAAACAAAGCAGGCCTACAGAAAAATGGAAAAATAAGCCACTAAATGGTTGTTGTTGTTGTTGTTGTTGTGGTTGTTGTTATTATTATTATTATTTCGATTTCTATACTGCCCTTCCAAAAATGGCTCGGGGGGCGGGTTACACAGAGAAATAATAAATAAGATGGATCCCTGTCCCCAAAAGGCTCACAATCTAAAAGAAACATAAGACAGACACCAGCAACAGTCACTGGAAATACTGTGCTGGGGATAGATAGGGCCAGGATGTCAGGATTAGTCAGGATGTCAGCCAGTGGTCTCAGATATTAAATAATCCATGCACAAGTTCCCCAAATAATTGACAAAGGGCTATGCTAGTTGATATTTATGACACTGAAACACTGTTCTTTCCTTACCTAATCTGAGGATGTCTTTTAGAAGTACATATGTGTAAAAAGACATAATGAGGCTATTCACACAAGAGTGCAAAACTGGGCTAAAGGGGCCCACCCCAGTTTTGCACGTGCATGTGAACCTCCAGGATCCGGCATGATCCTGGAGGCACCACGGTGGCAAAGCCACCTACGGAGCCACCCTTCAAAACCAGGTTAAGGGAGCAAGCGCTCCCTTAACCTCATTTATTTGGTTATGCGTCACAACTACATCTGTGACTGGCACTTGTGACTTGTGCTGTGCATTATTGGAGCTCCAGAGGGTGGGCAATGTGGTACGGTGGGTCCCAGCACCCTGACCCTCAGAACTGCTTGTGTGCTTCTTTCCGGTGCTTGTGTGGGTGGGTGACTCACCCATCCAGGGATGGCAGAATGCTTGTCTGCAGAGTGGTAAGCTTTCTTGGGCTTCCTCCCCGCAAACCCAGTAGCCCTTTCTCAATATTTGTGAGAAAGGGCTGAAAATGACTGTTCAGATGGCAGCTTATCACATTTTACTGTAATGCCCAACATCGGGAGCATAAGAAATATCCCAAGGAAAAGACTTTCATCAAAATAATGTATAACAACAAACAATTGATACTTCACCATCCTTCCAATTTGCTCAGGATGATGTAGAGGGTTTTCTCAACCTTCACAACCCTACAATGTAGGTCAGGCTGAAAAAGAGTGATTGGCTTAAGGTCACTCAGTTGCTTGCTGATGAGTGGGGATTTGAGTCTGAATCTCCATGGTCTAAGTCCAATACTCAAGCCACTATGTCACACTGGCTTCACAATACTCTTGCACTGAATGGAGGAAGAAAGACTTCAAACTGCACAGTCTGCAGTGAGACAAAAACTAGGGGTGTGCAGAACCGATTTGGTTTGAACCAGTTTGTGCCAGTTTGAGTTCGAACTGGACCAGTCCCCCAAAAGAAGGAGCTGGTTCGAGTTCCAACCGAACCAAACCCAGCTCGAGTAGAATTAGTCTGACGGTTAGAACATCGTGGCGACTGCCATTTTGTGTAGTCTGTTCACAGTGTTTCTCCTGTGCTGATTGGTTTTCTGCAAGTGCCTTCCAATTGGCTAGCATTCTCCTTTCTTCTGATTGGCTTGTTATTCAAATCTTAGTGTCGTCAGGGCAACTCTACCCCAATTGGCTGGGGGGAGGGGGTTGATGAAGGAGGGGCAGTAAAAGGAGGGAGTTTCAATTTGTATTTAATGCCGGGCAGTGCCTGCCTGGCTTCACCCTGCTTCTGATCTCGGAGGAAGAGCTGGCTGCCTTGCCCTGCATTGCTGCCTTGTTACTGCCTTGTTGCTGCCTTGTTGCTTGCTTGCTTTTGTTGTGGACCCCTGCTCTGCTGGACCACCACTCTGCTCTGCTGCTGCTGGACCCTCGCTCTGCTGCTTCTCTCCTTGGTGGATTACTTGATCACTTCTTTTCTTGCTGGATTATCTTAATGGTGCTGCTTGGTCTGATTGCCCCAGATTTCGGATTGATAAGTCCCCCAGGCTTTGTACTTTCTGTTGGTTTTAGGTTTAAGGTTTGATTTCTTTTAAGGTCCTGTGCTTTTTGGTGCAGTCATGTTTAGAGTTAGATTTTGTGCTCTTGTGGTTTTCGTTTAGAGCTTGATTAATTGGTGTACTTTCTTTTAAATAGGGCCTAGGGGAAGGGATGTAGCCACCATGTCCTCATGGATGGACTTGAGGGTGGAGCTATGAACATTGGTGAACTGCAGTTTTGAAACATTGTGTGCATTTCTGATGAAGTGGTGTGGCCACTGTGGCATTGCAGATGGACCATGAGGGTGAAAGCAAGAATCATGGCATACTGCAATCCTGAAATACAGTGAGGTCATTCCCACGGACACTGGCAAGTGGGCTAAGGGAACGGAGGAAGGAAAGTTTGATGTTATGGCTTTCTTTTCTCAGCACTGAGTATAATATGCTGTGCTATTGCTGCTGTAACTAACTAGTTTTGCTGGATCTCAGATAGACAAAGGCAGAATTGGGTGCCTGCCTTCCTTGAGTTGTGGTTTGTTTTGTTTGTGACATAGTTTTGTAGCAAGAAATGGATAGTGGAGTGTGTGTGTGTGTGTGTGTGTGTGTGTGTGAGAGAGAGAGAGAGAGAGAGAGAGAGAGAGAGAGAGAGAGAGAGAGAGAGGGGTGTATTTCTTGGTGATTGCTGTGATGAGCTCCACATGTGGCCTTGAGACTAACTTGTGTTTCACTTTCTGCTCTGGTCTGCTCTGCAATCTGTATTGCAGGGTGTACTCAGTCAAAATGGGGCTGAATTTGCTCTAGTTGAGCTTATGGCTATGCTTGCTGCTAAGGGTGCTGCTGTGGTAGCTGTTGCAATGCTAGGAAGTAAGGAGTGATAATTGTGAGAGAGAGAGAGCAACTTGTGCCAATGATGTTACTACAGTGCAGGTACTGTGGCTGGCAGTGGATTCTGGGGGCAGTGATCCTTTTTTAGCAATTTGAATTGTGTTTGAAATGTGTGTTCTGTGTTGGGAGGGAAAGATTCCCTTTCACTGTATGCTTCTGCAGTGTTTTTCAAGGCAGGGTTGCAAAAATCATTGCAAATTGCAATGCAAAACCTGAATGTGCACTCTGTGAGTGCAGTTTGTTCTGGCCATAGGGGACAATGAGGAAACTCAAAACACCCAATTTTTCTCCACAGGTGGCTCCTAGGGACACCAAAGTGGTTTGGAAGCAGGGCATGATTGGTGCTACCTACCACCCAACCCTAACACCTTAACTGGCACAGCGGGGCAATTCTTGACTAACAAGCAGAAAGTTGCCATTTTGAATCCCCACTGGTACTATATTGGGCAGCAGTGATATAAGAAGATGCTGAAAGGGATCATCTCATACTGAGTGGGAGGAGGCAATGGTAAACCCCTCCCGTATTCTACCAAAGACAACCACAGGGCTCTGTGGGCGCCAGGAGTTGAAATCAACTTGGCAGACTTTACCAACCACCCACAAAACAAATGGGCCAGTAGGCGATTTTAAACAAAATTGTAATCTCTCTGCCAAAGTCCCCTAGGATCCTATGTGGGTTTGGGGGAAAGGATAAAAAATGCTTAAATATCACCTACTTGCCAATTTCTGTTGTGAGTTGGGTGGTAGGTAGCACCCACCATGCCCTACCACCCAAGCCACTTTGGTGTGCCTAGGAGCTATCAATGGAGAACAATGGAGTATTTCAAGTTCCCCCATTGTTCCTTATGGTTGAAACACTTGAAACATTTTGAATTTTGTTGCGTCAAAATAACCAGTTTGACTGCTGTTTTGAAAAAAAGTTTTGGCCATCTGCATTTTGTTTCAAGCTTGAATAAAACACAAAATCTGTTTTGTGCACATCCCTCATGGTGAGCATGCAACCACATGCGGAACTGGTTGTCTCTTCCTATGCTGGAAGCAGAATTTGCTATAAAGTTTTTACTTCATCAGAAATCCTGATGGACTTCAACTTCCTGATGGATTTTCCACTTCCAAGGAAGTAGGAACATGAAAAAAAAATCCTCACTGTGTCAGCAGACATTAATGAAAAGCTCCCAAGGTGGTTAAATCTCTACTGTGGTAATTCCCACTCTACCCAGTCTCCACAGATAATCCTACTTGGCAATGCTTAGAGAGCAACAGAGATAAAAAGAAAGAAAGAGCCATGTTTACTTCTAAGTGTCTAAGCCTTTCTTCATTTCTTATTACTTCACATCACTGCATTCATATTTTTCCTAGCTGAGTTGATCTAGCTGAGGTCCCTACAGGCCCCTATCAAGATCGATGGCCTTTTGTTCCAAGCACAGTACAAACACATCTATCAATGACATGCCCAAGAAACGTACAGCCTGAATATAAAAATTAACAACAACAAAAAAAAAAAAAACCTGGGAAGGCACTGAACAATAAGAACATAAATGTAAGTTTGAGCCGAAACAGGGCAGGGCCCATTTCACAAACACTGTTGCTACCTGCAGAATGAACCCCAATTCTTGGCCATTTTTGTGCTCCTTGTTGATAAACAGTTTCCAAAAGGGTGATGGGGGAGAGGGAATCTGTCCCTGTTACTGAGGCACCTGGAATGACACTCCCTCATATTGACAGGCACATCCAAATAGGCATCTCATTGAAAGTGATGTGTGGAGATGCTCTTCTGAATATATCTAAATGAATCCAGATATTTCCCTCTCTAGGCTTTTGATTCTATTCTATTTTTTGATTCATTTGGATGTGCATCCCAAGTAATGCAGAACAGAGAGATGACATATATTAATTTCAGTGGGATGCATGTGTGGATGTGCATCCCAGTGTGAGGGAATATTGGCCTCATTGCTTTGCCAATGATTTGCGATACCAGTATGTGTCTGTGTTTCTGTGTGTCTATGACTGTCTGTGCCTGTGTGTCTGTCTACTCAGATACACACATTAGAATCACATAATTTGCCATGAAAACTTGAGATATCTCACAGTTTTCTTAAAAAAGTAACTTTCAAAAGTGGATTAGTAACTGGAAGGTTAGTGACGATATCTGTAGGGTTCTTTTAAAAATATGTTTGTGTCATTATTATGACTGCCACCTCTAGGGAAAACAGTCAATTTGCTGTCTTTTGCTGCTTCATCAAAATAAAACGAAAACAAGTCACAGGATAGAAGTGTGAAGCAGAATCTTTTGTGTGTATAGTGAGTAATGCTGTCATTCTTTCCTAACTTGGTCTTCAGTCACACTGGTGACTCTCACCTAATTAAAACTGTTAAAACCACTTTCTTCAGTTATTTTAGTATCTTTTTGCCAAATAAAAACATAGAGTAAGGGTGAGCAACTTTTGTGATCCAAATGAAGTTTTACTGGAGCCGATTAAAAGACTTTTGTTGCATTCCAACATACAAAACTGTTTCAAAATAAAACACTTCGCTGCGTTCATATCCTTCGATCAGCTAAAAACAACTTTATTAATATCCCAGTCTAAATACTTGCTCTACCAATGCTACAAACAAATCCCTGTGTATAATGTCAGGAAATGTGAGGAATGCTATTATTAGTGATGGGATGGTAGTTTCATTTTGTGCTTTTATGTTTGGTAGGTCTGGGCAGGGCCCAAAATGTCAGATTCTAATCTGACCCAACCTGACACTATCAGACAGGCCAGCATTGCTCCTCCCAACTGCATGGTACAGACAACAGGTTTTTTTAAAACTGTACAGTATTGTCTGTACTATTTTCTGTATCATTTTTACAGAGCATTTTCTGTCTGCATATACACCTTTGTTGCAAATCTGTTTTACTGGAAACCATAGTGGGGTAGGAAAACCAGACTGATTTGAATAATAGTTGCCCAACTGGCTGCTCAACACATGATGAAGAGCAAGTGCTTGCACATCTGTCTGCCACTTGGTGTATCAACCTCAGATTATAACCACATGGGAGAGTGGAACATCCAGACAGTACCTAACCCCTGCTAACTTGGCAAAGAGGCACCTTTCACTGTGGTGATTCTCTTTATTTAGCAGGGGGAGAGTAACTGGCCCTATCCACCCTCAGCACAGGACCTCCAGTGACTGTTGCTGGTGTCTATCTTAAGTTTCTTTTTAGATTTATCTTAAGTTTCTTTTTAGTTTCTTTAGGGACAGGGATCCATCTTATTTATTTATTATTTCTCTGTGTAAACCGCCCTGAGCCATTTTTGGAAGGGCAGTATAGAAATCGAATAAATAAATAAAATAAATAATCACATGTTTTGGATATTACAGTAAGATCCCAACTTCATATATACACTGATGGGGTTAGACTTGTCAGTAACTGACCAGGAGAGGGATCTTGCAGTTTTGGTGGAGAGCTCATGGACAGTGTTTAGACAGTGCGCGGCAGTTGTGAAAAAGGCCAATTCCATGCTTGGGATCATTAGGAAGTTGGCCAGTGCACATGTGCAGCAGCCCCCCAAATGGCCACAGTGCAGACAAGGCTGAAGTGAGCTAAACTGGCCACTGGAGAGTCAGGGGGAGGCCGGTGGGGGAGGGGCAGCTGCCGGAGATCCCCCATGGCTGCAGCAGCACCCACTGAGGCCGCCGAAGCTCTTGGCAGCAGTAAGTTGACCTTTTGGGGGGACAAAATTTAATGGTATTTGGCAGTCCCAAACTGGGCCCAAACTGGTTCAAATTTGAACTGAACTGGATCCCCCATTTGGGGTGGGGGGAACCATACATGCCCAGTCTAGTTGAGGTCTGGTTCAGATTCAAACTGAACCGGAGAAACTGGTTTTGTGCACATTCCTAGTGGCTGCTAGTCTTGATGGCTTTAGACTACCTCCAGGCTCAGAGGCAGGATGCCTCTGAATTCCAGTTGCAGGGCAGCAACAGGAGAGGAGGCATGCCTTCATCTCTTGCCTGTGGACTTCCCAGAGGCCACTATGTGAAGCAAGATGCTGGACTAGATAGGCCTGGGGCCTGATCCAGCAGGGCTGTTCTTATACTCTTAGAAATGTGTTGAGCTATTAGGTGAAAACTAGATGTCCCATCCCCACATGATTGTGGGGATAGTACAATGGGTAGGGGGTGGAGACATAAGCATATTCATTCCTCATTGCATGTTGGATGGCCAGGTGAGTGATATTCATCTGACCAACCTTGTCTGTACCAATAGGCAATGATAACTCTGTTATTCTGAAAAAACAAAAGAACTAAAAAAGAAAAAAGAAAACCTTAAGCGTTAGGGTCACTCTGGAAATGTGGCTTGTTTCTAATAAAGGTACAGGAGAACCTTGCCATTTACAGATCCAACATCCATGGTTTTGTGTATCTGTGGCTGGGTAATTGACACCTAACCTCGGCATGTGCACGGGGAGTGGACTGGGGTTCATACCATGCGAGTTCAGGGTGGCCGTTTCGAGCAAAGGAACCTTTTTGTGGCTCGTTTATAAAGAAAATTATTTTCCTGTAATTTTTTAAAATAGAGAAATGGTACAATTGGTACTTTGGGGGGCATTCCTGGAGAACTGGAGACCTGTAGAGCAGGGTAGGGCATCTTATTTTACTGAGGGTTTTTCCCCTTCATTTTTTGCCCTTTTGGGGACCATTTCCCAGCCTCTAGGAACCTAACCCCACCCCCCATCCCATTGACTTTAATGCCCCTTCATCCCTGGTTGTATGGCAGAATGGAACCCCCTCAGATAACAGGGATCGCTTGTATTTGTAGTTCTACTAGTGGCTGCTCCTCTATTGTATCTTTGTGAGCTACAGATACAGTTCCAACCCTCCCCCATTCCTGTATGAACATTTCATAAGTCCAATCTTCTCACCTCTTCCTTTCCCCCAAAGAGTTGAGTGGAATAAAAGCTTCCAAAAGCATCTGGTCACTTAAGAGATTCAACTTGCTCAAGAGCTGGATCCCATTTTCACACTAACAACGGTTGTGGCCAGTGTTACAGACCAGGCCTGATTGGTATACCAAATATGCTCATTAGCTAGTATACAAAATCAGGTCTGGCTTCAAGTTCTTTTATATGGTGACCCATGTTGGATCTGGGCGCAAGGAAGAAAGGAGATGCAAACCACTCAAACAGGATTCAATGGGCTTTATTGAATATAAAAGGCTTAGCAACAATCTAGCAAAGCAGAAAGCAGAATACTCTAATAATATTAGCAACAGTATTTAAATGGAACATTCTAGCCATCACCAATATTCCACCCAGTGTTCCTAACTAAATATGTGTGTGCACTTAAATCTTCCTAGAGCCTAGTACAGTTTAGATACAGGCGGAAAAGGGGGGGGGGAGGAAGGAAGGCTCAGGGCTGGCATAGTTTTGGGGTGATTAGTGGAGGGGAAAGGGGGAGGAGAGGGGAGCAGGGAAAGAGGAAGGGATGAGGGGATCCCAAGCAGCATATTTACCAGGAACCGAGGCTGGAGAGAGAAGAATCACTTCAGTTGAAGGAGTGAGGCGCTGGCGGAGACAGGAGCTGTGCAGTTGCTTCAGATCAGGCAGCTAGGGCTCCATGGCTGGGGAGCCTTGACTTCTCACTGCGCAGTGAGAGTCATAGCCTCTGAGCACGAGCAGAGTTCCTGCTTAGCCCCACGGCTGGGCAGCAAACTCTGGGATCTTGTGAGCAGCTTTGCTGTAGGGCAAGATTGCTGAACTCTCTGTCTCAAAAAAGCCCCATTCTTTATAGTGTATTTTCTCTTTGATCTATACAAATCTCATCTTTTCCTGGGTTCCCCAGAAGGGGTGACAAAGCTGTTACTTTCAGGACAATGTCTTTTAATTACTCAGGATATTGGTCAGTTCAGAGAATTCTGGATCTCATCTTCTGAAATCTGTGCACTCAGGAAGGGGGGGGGGAAGCAAGTGTTAGTGGAAAGACTAAATCTACAGGTGTTCTCCCAGGATGGAATTTCTATAGACAGCAACTGAGTAATCCCCCTTGGGGCATGGCAGAGCCAATCATTGATAATGATTAGCATAGATTTCTTCCACAGACATTATCTGATAGTGAGTTACATTTAGCATATTGATTAGCTCAAGCCCAGCCTTTGTGTTATCTTAAGTATCCAGTTCACAGTGCAATGCTGTTCCTCCTGCTCCCAGAGCAGTTGACCTGGGTGCCAGAGTTCAGGCATCATTTCATTTCTTGATATAAAATGAGGTCAGACACAGGCCTCCATTTCTGAGTTGGTACCTCTGGTTCTGATATGTTATAGACCGTTCATAACACCAGGGTTGTTTCTCCCCGCTCCTTTACACTCACTGTTCAGAAATGTAACAAAAGGATAGCACTATGAAGTCATTCCCAGACAAGATGCGAAGTTTAGCATGAGAAGAGGCCTTGGCTCTTTAAAAACAGAAGAGTACTCCACTTCAGTTTCAAAACTTGACATTTCAAAGGAAGATATTTCAATTTCCATGAAAGTGATATTCTTCTTCAGGGAACAAAAGGTGCATCATACCCAGTATGCTTTCCTTCTATTTATCTCTCATTTCAAAGCAGTATCTATTCAGACAGTTTGCATTGCCATCTTTCTTTTTTAAACTTGCTCTGGGCTGTGCCTTTAACTACAAGTGCTGACATGCAGAAATTTAGCAGAAGGTTTTCCTGGGATTCAGGTGAATTAATGGGGCAAACTTCACCTGCTTGATTTCTTCATGTCAAGTTGCTGTTCAAGGCAAAAGAATGGGGCCTAAAAGAGGAGGGGCTACTTTCCTGGCCATTCATAATAAGGTCTAATGCTCAGTACTGTCTCCTAGACTTCTGGATTTGTTGGATTAAAATAAGTGTGCTTGTTTTCCTATGGTGTCAATTCCGCTAAAGTAAATTGGGATTAAGGTTACAATCCTATGTATACCTCTCAGAAGTAAGTGCAATCTGGTGATTGCCATCCATGAGGTGAAGCACTGCAAGGGGTAGGGGTGTCACATCATTGAGCATGCCAGAGTACAAAAGGTTGGTCCAAACATCGTGCCGAATTGCAGGTCACCCCAGCCTGAGATATGGAGAAATCTTGAAGTTGGTGCTACAGATGATGACATATCTCGGTTCATTGGAAGCAGCCAAGTTGAGAGAGGTATGCCGCCCCTCTCCGCCTGGCCCTCCCAGCGAGACCCTGGTTGCTATCCCAGCCTGCCTTATGCTGCTTTGCAGCCATTGGTCCTGATGGCAAGGGACACAGGCTCACCTGGAAGAACCAGAAGTTCATGAAGAATGTGGGTTTAGATATAATGAAAGCCTCAGCACGAGTGGCTTGTCCTAAGGACCTGCTGGGGGTGGGTGCGGGGAGGCACAGCTGCCTCTCCTTCTCTGAGCTCTATTTGCTCACCCCACTGTTAATGATAGCCATGGTGCCTGCAGGCTGACCATTCTTCAGGTAGAGCTACATGGGTTGGTCAGTGTTAACCAGCCCATGCAGCACTACCTAACAAATGGCCAGCTGGTAGGCAGAGCAGCTCTCATGAACTGGGTGAGATGGGAGAGAGAGGAGCAAATGGAGTGCCAAGAAGAAGAGGCAGCTGTGTCTTCTTTGTCCCTGCCCCAGCTTGTTAGGACGAGCCACTTCTGCCCTCAGTGGGAGCAGCAGTTGTTTTGGCAAGTCAGTTTCATATTTTGGTTTCACATCTTGGTTTGAGGCTCTGAATGAACCTCAGATTCCTGCCTTCACACAATCACATACAACTGGGTAACCTAGATTGCAAGAAAGTTCTACCTCAATTCAGACATTATGCTGCATGCATGTACAGATGTTTGTGTGAATGACTGTACCTGTATATAGACCCTTCAAATGCATGGTACAGCTAGAAAGTGTACTTCTGTACCTGCAATTAGCATAACATGTGAATGACTACCTGTGTATATTGTACATCATTGTATGAGTGTTGAACATTAACATGTGAATGGGCCTTCTGTGTGATGCATGAACCCTCCCAAACTGTCCTCTACATATGAAACTTGATGTCAAGCAATGGAGTTCAGGCCTAGTCTTCTCCCTACCATGCAACTTTCTTATTTGACTGAATTTTCTTTTTGTGGGGAACATTCATTCATTTGCTCTTCATATATTTACATATAGATATGTAAATGTGGTTATCTCTGGGACCAAAGCAGGAAAAAATACACTCCTCCAACTGCCCTTATTTACAGGGACAACTAGGGGTCATCCCATGAAACTGAAGGTTGGGAAATTGAGAACCAACAAGAGAAAGAACTTTTTCACACAGTGCATAATTAATCTATGGAATTCTCTGCCACTAGATGAAGTGATGGCCACTAGCTTAGATGGCTTTAAAAGGGGTGTAAGACTGACCCAACCAGCTCATATGAGAGGAATTATCGCTGAGTCACCCCTCCCTGTCACCAGGTGAGCCAACGGTTTAAACTTTATTAAAAAGAAAAGAAATATCTTGGGTAGATTGTATCGCTGCCACCAAGCACTCCTTGGTTTACAGAGTTCCTCTGATGGGGATAGGAAAGCTAAAATTTCCCGTCTCCTCTTTACTTTTCTAGCAGGCAAATATGAAAATGTGGTTCCACTTATATATATGCTTAAGTGGGACTGTAACTGGCTGGCTGGGGGCATGTGAACTAGAGGCTTCCCCTCCCCTCTCCCAGAGTCAGTCAAACACCCTGAGAGGGCTTATAAAACAAAGAAAACAATTTACATAAGAAAATAATAAGCTAGTTCAAGATTTCACGCATAGCCATTGCAAATAATATTAGCTTAGTAGTCACAAGAGTATTCAAAATATCCAGATGTTCTCATGCTGCGCTTAACTAGTTCATTTCTAGACTGAAGTTTAGGATAGGTAATTGCAAAAGCAGATCCTTGGGGATACGCAACACAAACACAAGAAAATAACTTCTAACACAAGTCTTACTAAAACACTTTCTCCTAAGTCTAACCTTCTGAAGTCATAAGCCTCGACTTCCTTCTCTTGGACCTCACCAGGACCTAGGTAAAACCAATCCCTTAAATCTCTGACCCTCAGAGATTTGCAGAACTCACCCTGTAAGAATTGGCAAGACTCCACTGTTCTTCCAATAAGCCCCTCTGGAGCCCTTTCACCCTGCTCACCTGGTTAACTGATTGGGTCATGACCTAGGGTCCCCAGTGTGTCAATCAAGGTCAATTGCTTTTCCCCAGTTAACTCTATCAGTGTTGGCTGGCTGCCCACTACAAGAGGCTTAGACAAATTCATGGAGGACAGGTCTATCAATGACAACTAGTCTGGTGGCTATAGGCCACCCCCAGCCTCAGCCTCAGCAGCACGATGCCTCTCAATACCAGTTTCAGGGGAGCAACAGCAGAAGAGAGGGCATGACATCACCTTTTGCCTGTGGGCTCCCCAGAGACATCTGGTGGGCCACTGTGTGAAACAGGATGCTGGACTAGATAGGCCTTGGGCCTCATCCAGCAGGGCTGACTTTATGACAGCTCCTGTTTCTTAATACATGTTGTAATACCTATTTTGCCTTATTGTTAACTTTTAGGGATTCCTTCATCCTTTTCAGACATTATGAGTGTGAGCAGCACTCATACTTACAGTGGGGTAAGAGGGAAGGAAGTCCCACCCCACCACTATCACGTGCCTCCTTCTGCGGGATGCACAGACTTACAACATTCTTTGCCTGAAGGAGGAGACACCATAAGTGTGTTCATCAGCGCTTCTATGAGCTGCAACCTCAGTCGACTCCGGCTGCAGTTCATGGAATCACTGGTGAACATGCTTACGGCGCCTCTCCCTTCAGACAAACTGTGCCAGACAGGAGAGGGTGAGTGGCAGTGGGGCAGTGAGCCTGTCTCCCCACTTTCCCCTCTGTAAGCATATATGCTGATAACATCTGAAAAGGGCTCTTGTTAACCTTGAAATCTCATAGTTGCCTTTTGGGAGTGCCTGTTAAAAGTTTGCTGCCAGAGTTGCTATCAATTCAGCTACCTCCCTGGTACGAGAGTGAAACTCGGCAGCAGTCCCAAAGTGGGCTGAAATCAATCTTTGCTGCCCACCCTCCTGAGGAAAACAACAACTCCAAAAAGCTGGAGAACAACCATTTTTACAAAACTGGTAACTCAAGTCCCTATTTGCATCAATGAAATATTGGAAATTATGGGAAAGCTGGAAAGCTATCATACTAAGTACTTCTGCTATCTTACATAAGATTATTGTTTACATAAGATAGTGTTTACTTTCATCACCATTTATGCAATAACATGAAAAAAACCTATCAGCTAATTATTTTTTTTAATAAAGACATTGCCTCCTTAATAAAAACTTACATAAAATTGTGAAAGGCTTTTTCAAATCAGTTCTGTGTGGGAGGTAGCTCACAGTAAATCTGTCACTTGAAACTTTTATCAATCAGAAGGCCCTGAAGAACTTTTAATTATGTAGTTTTTCAAAGTGGAGGGGTAGGGGGTGGAGAACTTTTCTTACATGTAAATGTATGACTTGAATATTCAGAGATGTTTAATCGGAAACAAGTGTCTTGATGGCTTTTGAAGAGTTTGCCAGGCCTAATGAAATTATTTCAAAGAGTAAAGCACTTTGATCAAAAAAATCGTAACAGAGCTTGAGACTTCTGATGGAAACATTTGCTGGCTTTGTCCATTCCAAAAGGCTTTTTCATTTCCACTTAGATCTGTATGATAAAAAAGGCCCTAGGCCTGCAGCAGACCCTGTTAAAGTCACTGGGGTGTGGTAGAGGGCAGGAATATGATTTTTTCCTCATGTTAAAGTTGGAGTTTTGAGCAGCTGTACACACATAAAAAAGAATGAACATGTTAAGAAGAAATGTTTAAATGTACCCCTCTCCCTAAAAATGGCCCTGGGAACTTCTGGAACTTTTTGCTTCTAGGGCCAATGCAATATTCAGGATTCCTGAGCCAGAATGTCTGTCTGTCTGTTTGTATGAAAATGAAGGGTGGAGAGAGAGAAGGAACTGGCATGCACAAGCTCCTAAGACCTTATAGTAAGTCTCCTAAGGGGGGGATTGGAATTAGGGGGATACATGCTATAAGGTAATAGAGGTGTGCACAGAACTGCGGAGCTGCGGTCCGGCACTGGGGTGGGGGGTTCCTTTAAGGGTGGGGGAGGGTTTACTTACCCCTCCCGCCGTTTTCCCAACTCCGGCGCACGTATTTCCTTTAGTAATTGGGGCAGCAGGATACCTCCCTGCTGCCCCTTCCCCTGCTTGGCTGCTCACCCACAGGTGGGTGAGCAGCTAGTTCAAAGGAAATACAAATGAATATCTGATAACTAATCTGATGGATATATGAAAAGAAATGTGGCTGTGAAGGTTACAGTCAAAACAATTTGCACTGAAAGCATGACAACCATAAGAGATTGAAATGCCCAGGAGTAGATATCTGGAGCTGTTTTTCTTGAGAAAGATACCCAGGAGATCATGGGATACAGCATGGGACATTTTCAGCTTCCGTTCCTTTCATGACAGACTGACCTGGATTTCCTTTTGGCCTGCAGATGAGAGGGAGAAGTGATTTTTGTGGGATCATTTCCACATTGACTCCCTACACACATGCATTTGGCTTCTTCACCATACGACCACACCACGCTGGGAGAACAATTTACAGGTATGGCAATTTCATTTTCTTTCTTTCTCCTGCTCTCTTCCTGCTTCCTCTTATGATGACCTTCTAAAGAGCCACCATCAGTGTAAGGCATTCTGGGGCAGTTGCTAAGGATCTAGTACCCAGGGGACCCACCACTGATGCCTGCCCAGGTCTTTGGAGCTGATTGCCCAGCCAGCAATTGATGACTACTGACTGGGTCCCCCTCCCCTTACCATGGTCACAGACACCAATTGTTTCCTTCTCAGTGGGCCAGCGACACGGGCCATTGTTAGAGGAAAAAGCATAACTGGCCACAGCCCACTGGCTGGAATGCTGGTGTTTTGTACAGGTTCACTGGGAATGAAACAAATCTACATCTTCCAGCACTGTGAGCAGAGGGAACCCACTCAGGGAGGCAGAGGACCACCAGAGATCATCTTGCCAAGGATCCCTCAAACCTGGATCTGACCATGACTTTGTTCCATTTTCTTACTGTATATTGTCCCCTTAGCTCCCTCTTCACTTTCATTCCAGACCTTCATGCCTGGCTCATTTTTGTTTCTCCAGAAACAACTGTGCCTTACTCTCTGACAGTCATAACATTCATGTGGTTCCCTCAGATTCAATGGCTTCTCATCTACTCTCTCCAATCTCCTTTGATCTACAGCCTACGGCACTCTCTTGATCCTGTCTTCACCAAGAACTGTCTGTCTCTGACATCTCTGCTATACAACTTGCTCAATCTGATCATCACCTTATCTTTAGCACTGCATACAGTCCAGCCTCCCCACATCCAGTTCCATGATCTGAACTCCTTCCATGACCTGGTGGCTCTCTTCAAACCATTGTGCTTTCCTCTGCTACTTCTGCACCTTTCTTAAAACCTAGTTATCTTCTTTCTCCTCTGTCATCTCTGCACCCTCTTTAAACTTTACAGTTTCCACCTTCAATTCTTCCCACTCATCAAGATAAAGTAGTGGTCACAATAAAGGCCAGTTTGCATTGGGCAAACCTACAAACTACTGTTCAGAATCCCAAGTGCATGCTCAATAACCTTTCTATATGTACTTGGGTTCCTGCAGTTTTCTTCCAATTGCAGTTCTATGTGCTATATTGGATTGGGCATCAGAGGCTCTCCCTCTTTTACTAATGGCTTTTCAAGTGGCACAGAGGGCTGTTGATGGCAGGGAGAACCTGAGAAGCACATTTCCATGTGTAGCTTTCAGCCTTAGATTCAACTCTTGCACCTGCATGTCTTTACTGAGTAAGCATTACTAGATTTTGTAGGAGTCTATCCAGATGTGTGCCCATATGTTGAGAATTTGCTCATAACATATGCAGAGAAGCCAGTAGGTTCAGCTCTATGAGTTGGTACAATTCAGACTTGAATTTGAAGTGTTGAGAAGTCTGGGGGAAAAAGTAAAAGTTGGACTACTATCACAACAGTTAATCGTTCTCTATTTTCTCTCCTGGGACATTTCCTACTCTTCTCTCTTGGCAAATGCAGACATTTCCTGTTGTGATTTGAAAGGTTAGCAGTGCAGTGTAGTTCATAAGTAAAACACATCTTAACCCTAGTAGTTTTGTGTGTATTTCATCACTACTTCTGACATGCTGTCACTTCTGAAGCTAAAGGTTTTAAAAAATAATAAAAAGAACAACTCTTGAGTAATATATGGTCCTATCCTATGGGTTTTGTTCATGGTATTTAGAAAAAGTCAATATGCTAACTGCTTTAAATGGCATAATCTTGTCAAGCATGTACAGAGAAATCTACTTACATTTATTCATCTGGGACAGCTGAGCCAGCTTCCAACAATATGTCTCTTTGAGATGAAAAATGACAGAAAGCACTTCCCCTGATGTATCCTAATACAAAGTCACTCCAATGCCCTTCAGCTGTCAAACAATAAAAAGTGAGATAAAAATAAATAAAATCCAATGTGCCCCAGTTTATCTTATAAAAGGAAAACTTTCCAAATGCTCCTCTAATATCTACCACTTTTTCATTCAGTGTAGACATTCATAATGAGGCACTTTAGTACAATGAAGTTTAAGGGAAAACAGAGTGAAAGAAATCACTTTGGAATATTGAGCTTTATATTGAGGATCACATTAATAATCCTATTGTGTTTAGATATAGATATTGCTATGACCCATGCCATATTGGTATTCAAAGCATCATTTGTGCCTTGGCTCTACTTGGCTATTGACAATGAATGTTCATGGAGGGCACTCATAACTAGGGATGTGCAAACTGGTTCGAACTTGGACAAAACAGGGCACTGCATTGGCAATTACGGTCTGAGTTCGAACCAATTGAGCCAGGTTGGGTTCGAAGGTTCTAGAGGCCATTTTAGATGGTGTCCTCCATTTTGTGTGACTTGTGTTCCTTGATTTCATTGGCTGAGCTCTTGCTTCCCTGATTGGCCAGATGAGTCTGGCTCTCTGGTAGGCTCTGCACTGTGCCAGACCTTGAGAACTGGCACCCTATTGGCCAGGGGGGAGGGCGAAGGTGGGGCTCCCAAAGAAGGGAGTTTCAAATCCTATTTAAAGCCAAGGTTCTGGCCTAGCAAACTTACTCTGGCTGTAGTTGCTGCTTGGATTTCTTCTGGCCTGCTGGTGCTGCTCGCCTTCCCCCATCCCCACTTCCCCATCCCCATTTTCACAGCCTTTCCCCCACCAGCCTTTTTATTTATTTGCTCAGTGTTTTACTTTTTTTAATTTATTTTTTGGGTGGGTGAAATAGCTGCACTCTGCCTTACCCCTGCCCTGGCTGTGCCTACCTGCCCACACTGTGCCAGCCTGCTGCCACTGGTCTGGAATTCCTTATTTTTTCTCCTGACCAGTGTGTGGGGCAGAAGATCTCCAGGACAATGAGGGGGTAAGTGATGATTTTTTGTTGTCCCCTTTCCCCCCTTTAGTATTCCTTAAATAGGGTGTCCTTTTGTGTTTGGGTGTGGGTGGGGAGATATATTTTCTATGTTTTTTCTTCACAGGTTGTTTCTTGTTTTTACAGGTTCTCCCTTAGTTGCCCTCCCATTGTGTATTTTATTGCATTGTACTTTATTGTATTGTATTGTAGTGGGTGGGTAGGCTTGTTTTAAAAGGGGGTTTCTTTAAATAGGGTTTCTTTGTTTAAAAAAGGTCCCCCCCATAGGTTTATTTTTAAAAAGCTCCCCCCATAGGCTTTTTTTAAAAAAAGGTTCCCCCCCTCAAATAGATTTTTTTTAAAAAAATTAAAAATCCCCCCTCCATTTTAAAAAAAAACAATTTCACCCACTTTTTTTAAAGAGTCCCAGGGTCTTTGGGAATGCCTGAGTGCTGTGTGGTGAGCAAAGCTCACAGCAGGGTGGCATGCAGAGGTGGGAGGGGTCCCCAAGCTGGTGCAGGAGGTTGGGAAGGGGGGGCAGAGAAGATGCCATCCTGGGGTCCCACATGCCCCCATCCATGGATTCTTTGGCCCAGGTGAGGCAGTGGCACAAGGCTCTCCTATCCAGAGGAGCCTGCTGCCACCGGGCCAGGTCCTGGACCAGTGGCAGATCCTGGTGGTGCGGGGGGCTCTCCTACCAGGGAAGCTTCTTCCATGGTGGGGGCGGAGGGCAGGGGCTGGTTCAAATAATACATTAAGGCTTATAGGTGTTATTGACAATGGAATATTGTGACAACTGGCTCTGTTCTATTGAAAAGTGGAAACTGCAGAGAGAGGGTTCTGGGAGGGCGGGTGTTCTTCAGAATCCTTTGTCCAGTCTACAATGTGTTCCTGCTGCCAATATTGTGCAGTCCATGTGTATGCCGTGGCTTGGTCTTTCACACTCTAAAACCCATATTCTGCTCTGTTTTGAAAGTTCACATGTCAATCTTCCTATTTTTGACATCAGCATCTTCCATTCCACCCATCTTCTGCAAGTTGGAGGAACACGTGCCACTGTGGGAAAACATCCACTGGGAGAGTTGGTGGGGAGCTGACTGGCAGCAGACGAACATGTTGGAGATCCAGCTGGATGATGGTGGCATTGGGGACTACCAATCATTACCAAGTAATGATTACTGCTAAGGGTCCATGATGTAAGAGTGCATGTCAGACCTGGCCACCAGCATCTACCATGACTTTGACCATCTGATCTACTGCCACAACATCACTGAGTCCCCAATGAGATGGAGCTCAAATTGCTGTGAGAAGCTGCTCAAGCTTCCTTGGGTCAGCCGGCCCCCTCAAACTCTGTGCTTCTGATACCTGCAGCAAAGCAGAGGGAGGGAATTGAGCCCCTAGCACACAAAAAGGGTGCAGCAGAGTGAAGAAATGGGGCAGATCCTGGCTAGAAGTAAAGGGGACAGTTTCTTTCAGAGCCCCTTACTCCAGAATAGATCCTAGAGAAGACAGAGATTGTCTGAAAAGTACTTCTTGCCTACCATTTATGTTGGGCACTTCAGCTAGTTTTAAAACAGACTTGAAATGTTCACTTTTGTTTACCTCTGCAAATGTATAGCTTTACTGCTGATTTGGAGTTTTATGTGAGTTTTTGGATCCAGAGCCAGTCCTTCTTCTCTGATTTATTTTATTGTGAGCACCAGCTAATTTTTATTGGGGGAGCGGGGGGAGGGGGGAGGCACTAAGAAAAGAAAAAGAGATCACATTTCATGAAGTGGCACAAAACATGTTTTAAGCTGATCTGATGGCACTGAATACGTAACACTTCTAATTTATGCTTTTCCCTTAAGGTTTGTTTAATGCAGACGAGTCTCTTGTGTAGCTGAGAACGGCAGGTGTTTTTTGTGTTTTTTTGTTTTTTTGTATATGTAGAAAATGGCTGCAAAATATTTGATAGAGCTTTTCATTGCATAGAAAATATTTAACTCTTGTTTTCCTTACTGCTTCCCTTTCTTCCTCTCATTTTCTTGCTGAGGACATTCAAACAAATAAAGCTTTATTGTCACTATAGGTGCTCTGTGGAAATAATATATATTTAAATGTGCTTTGGAGTGGGGAGCCGGTTCTAATGTCTTTACATGGGGACCATTTTCTGGCACCAAACTGTTGGTGAGCAGGACAGTTGAGGTTTTGAGAAAGCATTCTGAAACACTCAATGATGGAGTTAAATCCTGACATCAGGACTGAGTCATGATGGGGAGGTAGAGAGCAGCATAGGCTATCAGCCAGGAACAAGAGATTAAAAATCTTAGATTGCCTACTTGTAGAATGTGACTGTATTGGTAGTACAAATATCCTACAACTCCTGGTGTGCAGCTTCCATGTATCTTTGATGGATGAATTAATGGCAGGCAGGTGAAAATCTAAATGACTCTAGCATCAATGGTGTAACATTCGTGCAAAGGTAAGCGTTGTATCATTTGAGTGGCTGGCTGTTGTCAGCCCCAGGAAAACCTCTTGTGCTTTCTATTGTATATTATAAATAAAATAAAAATCACTAATATTACCACATCTCCATTCAAATAACCTTGTCTGTAACGATCAGCCCTCCCCTCCCCTAAAGAGTGAACCAGAAGTGAACCCTGTCCTGACTGACAGGCAGTGACCTCTGGGGATCATCCACTCAGCACACGGTGACTGGGACCTAGAGGGCCTGGTGGCAGGAAGTGAAGGCTGTATTTGTGTTCAGTTGGAGCCAGGCAGGGCAAACAATAGGTTGGCTGGTCAGGCAATAGCAGCAACCAGGATGACTGCAGGGGTCTGAAGTCTCTATCATGGATTTGTTGAGTTCAGGAAAGAAGCCAGGGCTTTGGCTTTGGGGAAATGTTTAGCAAGGGAACAGTTTGTTAGCTAAATCACATTAGATTTCTTTCTTTTTGTGCCCTAATTTCTTTCTTTTTGAACCCTAATCCCTACAACTGGTTTATTGTGTTTTTATTTGTAACATAAAAAAATCAAGGCAAACTGAGCCAATGCCCTTTTCCAACTAGGGCATTGTAAAAGTCTCTGTAAACTCTCAAGGGGTTTTTTGGGGGGTGGGTGGTATTTTCTTGCATTTATGTTTTATGCAACTGGGTAACCATGATTTTTAAAGTGTGCCACCCCAATATCATCTGAGGGTGCTTTTTGAAGTATTCTTGTAGTTATTGATTGTTCCTTTTACTTGTAACTTAAAGCTGAGAGAGCCTTGGACTGAAGCAGCCTGTACTATTTTGAATAAAGTTTTTCTCTTTAGTTCTTTGGACTTTACCTGCCTCCGAGTTGATTTTTTTAACTCAGGAAAAACGGTTTTACTCTGGTGCAAATATGCCTCAATATTAATTGTTCAGCAACCTGCCAAGTTTTCTCACCATGTGGGAGCTGCATGTGGAGAGTTTTTTGTATTTTTCCATTGGTAAAAGAAGGAGGGTTTCTTTGGAATTTTCCCCACACCAGGGAGGGATTAAACTATGTTAAAAAGTGGGTGTGGCGGCAGCTATATAACTACCAAGGAACAGTTAGGTTTTAAAGGAACAGCCTTTGTTGAGCAAACATGGAGGGAATGATGCAGCATTTTTCTTTCCCCCACATGGGCTTGCTCTGAGACAAAGGCTGGGCTTAAATCCACTAATCTGCTACACTGTCAAATATTTTAAATGAACCTTAGAAAAAGTTGCACATGGTATAACTGGACTTTTCAGCACTGAAAGTACAGCCAAAAGTTGTCTTACATTACTTAATTTTTTCTTCAGGTTGCTCTCAGGTTATGGATGCATTCTCGTGATGACAGTGAGTGCAATTAAAGAGTGGATCTGATCTGATTCTGGTTATTGAGCCTGGTTTAAATGCAGTGATTTGATTGGGATTGCTTAGAAACCGTATGTTCTCACATCATGTACCAGGGGAATTATTGGGGCTTGGTGATTCCAGTTAACTCTTTTAACTGTGCAGCCTAAATTAACTAAACTTTAGTTCAACTCAATGTTTGCATGGGTATAGCACTGGATGGATCATGCCCTTTACTGTTAAGATATCAATTTCAAATGTCAGATTCAGAAGTCAAATGCCACCTCCAAAGCTAGCATCTTACCTTCCCAAAATTCAGTTCCACATAATTGACCTCTGAATCTACTAAGGTGAATTTTAAATCCAAAAGTAATTTCAATGCTAATTAACATTTCATTTCAATAATTGGCAGAAAATGTCATACTGGTAAAGAGCAGCCATATTCCATCAGTGAATATCTTTGTAGGTCAGGGTTTCTTTGAATAGAAAATGTTTTTCAATCAATCACATATGAAAAGGCTTGACAGAATAATAACCTTGCCATGATTTCAGTCAATTGCTGTCTGACAACTGAAAAGCATGTCTATTCAGATAGCTTTCACCCACGCTTATGTCTGAAATTCAGCAAGTCTCGCACTACTGGGTTGGTATGTTTGTCAGGAGAAAATGAAAGTTCATATATGAAACATCTAGCCAACGTATCAAAACAACTACTGTATTTGTGGCATGGCGTGACTGTTAGCATTAAAAGAAGCCATTAAATTATGAAATGATTCATATAAGGGAATAGCATCTAGGGTAAGTCCAAAGTTCTTGGCCTGGATAATTCAGTCTTTGAATCTATGTTCAATATGGGTTACCGACATCAATGTTCAATATGGGTTATCGACATCAATGTGATTATGTGAACTGATGGAAAGCTCATTTATGGCCCAATCTATATTCCTGGCTTGGCGTGGGTTCACACAAAAGTGCTAATATCAGACAATCATGATTGTGTTCACACAATTGTGCTAATGCTACATTAAACCTAGATTTGAACTATTGTGTGACTCCCTTATCTGGGAGTCACATTGGATGCTCTGCAAGCACAAAATCATATTTTTATAAGGAAGTAATAAGTGTGTTGTACGCAGGCATAATGAATGCAGATCACTGTCCTCTTAACACAGGCTTCCCCAAACTGCAGCCCTCCAGATGTTGCTGAACTACAACTTCCAGCATACCCAGCCACAAAAAATTGTGTCTAGGGATGCTGGGAGTTGCAGTTCAGCAACATCTGGAGGGCCGCAGTTTGGGGAAGCCTGTCTTAACACAACACAAGATATTTTCTCCTCCTTCCCTTGGCTTAGGAGAAAATCAGCTTCAGACTTCCTTGTGAGGCAATTGCACAGAACCATAGTCGAGGTTCAAGAGACAACACAGTCTGCTGAACATTTTGTAGAAAACTGTATAATTCAATTACTAGGCTAGTTCACATGATCATTAATTGGGTATAACAGGCATCCTTAATTAGGTATAACAGGCTGTGAGCATTTCTGTTTTATGGTCATGCACAACGAAAAAGCACGGCAAGAGTTGGGGGAAGTGATTGTGTGTGTGGTCCATGCTGGTTAGGAGGGCTTTCTCCCCTGCCTCATAAAACAGCTAGGCATAGCTGCTGGGTAGGATGGAGCCATAGGACTAATTGCCCTTGTGTTGAAGAGTGCACAGGAACTTCATCCAGAATACTTAAGTATTGTTATTAATTACATCCGCCTATTCCTTTGTCTGGCATGTGATGTCAGAAGTTGTCTAAAATTCCAAATTAAATATTGTGCAGAACATTTTGAAAAGATGTTTCACTGTCAGTGAATGCTTGTTGGGGAGAATGACTGTTCCGAATGGAACAGAGCAATCTGTCACTTGCCCTTTTGGTGGCATTCAAAATATTGAAATTTTAAAGAAAAGATCAATTTTCAACATTTTAAATGAACTGAGCTGGAAATGTGTGATTCATGACATCTGCTTTTCTTGAGGTTTTCTTTTTTTGTTGTTTTCTGGTACTTTACCTTAGATAGTAGAAAGGAGAATTAGCACACAAATTTCAGCAACATGTCTGTTATGACTGCCAATAATGACCTATAGAAGTGGGTTATTTAAAGTGCTTTTGAAGATCATGTTGTCATATGACAAGCAAGGATTCTGTGACTTTCACTCAGTTGTACACTGTCTTGTATCTCTCATGTTGTATCTCATGTTGTATCTCTTGATGACACTCAGTTGTATCTCTCTTTTTCATCAGAGGCTGGTGAGAAGTTGACTGTCCTGAATCGGTGCCTGGCTGCAGTAATGGACTGGGTGAGGGAGAACAAGCTGAGACTCAATCCAGACAAGACAGAAATACTGCTGGTCGGTGCTTCCTCTGCCTACGTGAATGATGTTCAGCCTGTTCTAGATGGGGTTGCCCTCCCCCAGAAGGACCAGGTCTGCAGTTTCTTTTTTCATTCATGATTGACAGGGCATCTACATGATATTGCCAACATACCACTGTTTTCCTATATTTTCTCCATATGCTGTTTCTTATGGGAGCTCATTTAATCTGACAACAACAACAACAATAAATAATGCTAATACTAGTCCAATTTGTGCTGGTGTAAAAATGAAACCCAACCCTTACCACTGCATTCCTCCTTGATGCATTTGATGTCCTGATCTCCTCCCACTCTTTCCTCATCAGTGCTAGGTAGTGCTGCCACTTCTGTTCCTTTGAGGGGGAAAAGTGGTGGCAAATTTGTAAATGGCCAGGGAAATGGGAAGTTGAAAAGGCACCCTGGCAAGTGCTACCACCACTGCCTTTCTTCTCCTATCTCCCTGTCATCTGCCCACCCTACCTTTTTGACACCAATGAACAAAGAAAGAAAAAAAACACACATCAAGGGTGATGAAGCTTTTGATAGTGTGGGAAGGGAGGTCAGCACTGAGAGGGAGGATGAGGAGGCTGGTGGTGATGGTGGCCTCCTGCTGCCACCAAACAAGGGGAAGTGGAGGGAGACTTTAAAGGAGTATAGAGTGAGGCGGGGAGATTGCCCACAGCATCCCCTCCTCTTGACACTCCTTGCAGAGCTCAAGATCTTCAAGTTAGCCCCTGCTAACTTGGCAAAGAGGCACCTTTTACCATGTTGATTCTCTTTATTTAGCAGGGGGAGAGCAAATGGCCCTATCCATCCCCAGCACAGTACCTCCAGTGTCTGTTGCTGGGGTCTATCTTACATTTCTTTTGGATTGTGAGCCCTTTGGGGACAGGGATCCATTTATTTATTTATTTATTTATTTATTTATTTATTCTCTGTGTAAACCACCCTGAGCCATTTTTTGAAAGGTGGTATAGAAATTGAATGAATGAATGAATAATAAGTGCATGGTGCATTGTGACACATCACTGTGTCAGCACCCGCTGAAAGCAGCCAGTGCTGACACACAGTCAAGGAAACATGGCTAAGGGAGTGCTCGCAGGAGGCAGGCTCCCTAGGCGGGTTTGCCCCTAGCCTGGTCTTGGCTGCTCATGAGAACAGCCTCAGTATGTTATATAAACCCCTTGAAAGAAATGACAGAGAGGTAAATGCAGTGGTATTTCTGTAAGAAGATTAAAGAGACTGCTAGATTTGGAGTGGAAACAATGGTGAGAGGAAAGATGCAGCCTGCAAAAAAAGGACAGAACATAAGAACAGCCCTGCTGGATCAGGCACAAGGCCCATCTGGTCCAGAATCCTGTTTCACACAGTGGCCCACCAGATGCCTCTGGGGAGCCCACAGGCAAGAGGTATGTGCATGCCCTCTTTCCTGCTGTTGCTCCCCTGCAACTGGCATTGAGAGGCATCGTGCCCCTGCAACTGGTATTGATAGGCATCGTGCCTTTGAGGCAGGAGATGGTCCACAGCCACCAGACTAGTAGCCATTGATAGACCTGCCCTCCATGAATCTGTCTAAGCCCTTATGAGGCTGACCAAGCTGGTGGCCATCACCACATCCCATGGCAACGAATTCCATAGATCAATTTATGTGCTGTGTGAAAAAGTACTTCCTCTTGTTGGCCCTAAATTTCCCAACCTTTAGTTACATGGGGTGACCCCTGGTTCTAGTGTTGTGAGAGAGTTAGAAAAACTTCTCTCTGTCTACCCTCTCCACTCCATGCATAATTTTATACACTTGTCTCCCCTTATCATGTCTATATTATCATGTCTCCCCTTAGATGCCTCTTTTCCAAGGTAAAAAGCCCCAGATGCTGTAGCCTAGCCTCATAAGGAAGGTGCTCCAGGTCCCTGTTCATTTTGGTTGCCCTCTTCTGCACCTTTTCCAGTTCTATAATATCCTTCTTAAGATACAGTGACCAAAGCTGCACGCAGTACTCCAGATGTGGCTGCACCATGAATTTGTATAAGGGTATTTTAATATTAGCATTTTTATTTTCAATCCCATTCCTAATGATTCCTAGTATGGAATTAGCCTTTTTTCACAGCTGCCACACACTGAGAAGACACTTTCAATGAGCTGTTCACCACGACCCCAAGATCTCTCTCCTGGTCAGTCAACGAAAGCTCTGATCCCATCAGCATATATGGTAAAGTTGGTGTTTTTGCCCCAATGTGCATCACTTCACACTTGCTTACACTGAACTGCGTTTGCCATTTTGTCACCCAGTTTGGAGATATCTTTTTGGAGTTCCTCACAATCTGTTGTGGATTTTACTACCCTAAATAGTTTAGTGTCATCTGCAAATTTGGTCACTTTGCTGTTCACCCCAACTTCTAGATCATTTATGAACAAGTTAAAGAGTACTGGTGCCAGTACCAATCCCCGGGGGACCCCATTTCCTACCTACCTCCATTGTGAAAACTGTCTATTTATTCCTGCTCTCTGTTTCCTGACTTTCAACCAGTTACCAATCCATACAAGAACCTGTCCCCTTATTCCATTACTGCTAAGTTTACTCAAGAAAGAGCCTTTGGTGGGGAACTTTGTCAAAAGCTTTCTGGAAATCCAGGTATACTATGTCAACTGGATCACCTTTATCCACATGCCGGTTGACACTCTCAAAGAACTCAAAAAGTTTAGTGAGGCAAGACTTTCCCTTGCAGAAGCCATGCTGGTTCTCCTTCAACAAGGCCTATATGCTTAACAATTTTGTCCTTAAGTATGCTTTCCATCAATTTACCCAGCACTGAAGTTAAGCTGACTGGCCTGTAATTTCCCGGATCCCCCCTGGATCCCTTCTTTAAAATTGGAATCACATTGGCTACTTTCCAGTCCTCTGGTACAGAGCCTGATTGTAGGGACAACTGAGATATTTTTGCTAGAAGATCGGCAATATGAGTTACTTTAGAACTCTTGGGTAGATGTCATCTGACCCTGGCAATTTGTTAATTTTTAGGTTTTCAAGACAGTTTAGAACATCTTTCCTTGTCACCGCAAATTTGTCCAGTTCCTCAGCCGCTTAAACCTGAAAAACTCAATTTTGGAGAGGGTACATGGTCAGTATCCTCCACCGTGAAGACAGACAGTATCCTCCTTAACAATCCCTTTCACACCCTCATCATCTAAGGGTCCAACTGCCTCCCTGGCAGGTTTTCTACTTCTGATATATTTAAAGAAGTTTTTGTTATTCCCCTTGACACTTCTAGCTATATGCTCCTCAAACCCTCTCTATACATTCCTTATTGTGTCCTTGCATTTATTTTGCCAGAGTTTATGTTCCTTCCTGTTCTCTTCATTTGGGCAGGACTTCCATTTTCTGAAGGAAGTCTTCTTCCCTTTTATATCTTCCGTGACTCTACTTGTTAGCCACGCTGGCACCCTCCTGAACTTGGTGATACCTGCTTTCCTCCTTCTTGGTATACTTGCTTGCTGGTCTTGAAGAGGGAGGAAGCAACAAGCTTGTAGCAAAATTTCCACAGCAAGGAAATAAAATACACAAATAAATCATCAAGAAAACAAGAGGAGAAGGAGAAGCTAGGTCTGCTAGGGCTGGAAATCTCTTAGGGTTGGATTTCTGACTGGCTGGCAATGTTTGTGTCTTTGCCAGAGGAGAAGCCTGGGTGGGGGATTCATTCCAGGTGAGGGCCCCAGCTTGTGGGAGGCCGCATATTCCTGAGCTGAGTCAGTTTGACTGCTGGTGTTGAACACAAGGCTCTGACCAGAGGAGCTTTGCTCCCAGGAGCTTTCCTAACAGGAGTTTGCAAACAGATAACAAAGGAGTTTTTCAGAAGTTTAGCAGGAGATTGGCAGGGAAAGCTGTGGGGAGACACACAAAGCAAGAATAGGGTGAGTGCTACCTAACCTTTGTAATTTTCCTGGAGGACAAAAATAAAAACCATGAATTAGTTGACAACTGTACCCAGTACCTAGATTCAAACCCCATATACTCTAAATAGCCAATAAAACTAGTTATGAAGATAGAATGCCAGCAGGGGAGGGGATACTTCCCAGAGTATTCCACAGAATGTCACATGTATGACTAGCTGCCTGAGGGGCAGAAGTCATGGGTACATGCTCAATGCAAAGTGCTCTTGGCTCTCAGGGAATGGGTTCATTCCCTTGAAGCCAAGGTGGCTGACCTGGAGAAGCTCAGGGAGGCAGAGAGGTGTGTGGATGAGACCCTCAGGGATGTAGTAGAGGCACCCTACTCCCATGCTGACAGTGCTTCTGCAATCATGGAGAATGAGGGTCTCAGGGAAGGAGGAGCCTGAGGAAGAGGGAAACACTCCCTTAGCAGGGACCCCTTCCCTGGGTGATGTGCCCATATCCTCTTGCACAGAGGATACTTCTCCAGGGGGTGGGGGCCTCTTAGTAGTGGGTGATATGATCATTAGGGGCATCAAGAGATGGGTCTGTGACCTGCGTGTAGATCGCACGGTTACTTGTTGCCTGGTACAAAGGTTGTGGACATCGCTCTGCATCTAGGTAGGCTGTTAGGTAGTGCTGGGGAGAAGTTAGCTGTCGTGGTGTACGTTGGCACCAATGATGTTGGGAAATGCAATCGGGAGGTCCAGGAAGCCAAATGTAGGCTACTAGGTAGCATACTGAAGTCCAGGACTCCCAGGGTAGTGTTCTCTGAAGTGCAACCTGTTCCATGCACAGATACAGCGAGACAGGCGGAGCTGAGGGGTCTCAATGCGTGGATGAGACGGTTGTATCGGGAGGAGGGGTTTAGATTCATTAGGCACTAGGATACATTTTGGGGAAAGTGAAGGCTGTACAAAAGGGATGGGCTCCACTTGAGCCAAAATGGAACTAGACTGCTGGCACTAAAAATCAAGAAGGTCGCAGAGCAGCTTTTAAAATGATGCCTGAGGGATTGCCAGCAGAAATAGGGTGGTATCTGCTTCAGCTGGCAAAACCCCCTAAGGTGTGAAGGTGAACATGTTTCGGATAAACCAGAAGGGGACAGAGTAGAGCCAGGAGTAGAGCAAAAGGAAACACAGGACAGCTTGCCAAATAAGTCAAATGATGGTAAGGGGGATAGCGCACGCCAACACCAGATGTGGGACCCGGCATATAGGTGTCTGTATACCAATGCCAGAAGCCTCCGAGCCAATATGGGTGGGCTGGAGTACTTGGTTACTAATGAAAACATAGATATAGTGGGTATAATAGAAACGTGGTGGAATGGTGAGAACCAGTGGGACACAATTATTCCTGGATATAAACTCAATAGAAGGGACAAGGAGGGGAGGGTTGGGGGAGGAGTGATGCTGTATATCAAAGAAGGGATAGATTCCAATAAGCTAGAAAACCTAGGTGGACCAGAGTCCTCCACAGAATCCTTATGGGTAACATTACGAGGACTGAAAGGAATTGTGTTACTAGGGATGTGCTATCGCCCTCTGGATCAAAGCGCTGAGAGCTTTGGAGTTGGAGAAACAAATAAGAGAGGTGTCAAAGAAAGACAGGGCAGTAATAATGGATGACTTCAACTACCCACACATAGACTAGGTAAATTCACATTAAGATAATAGAGTCTACATTTCTAGATGTGCTAAATGACTGTGCCTTAGAACAATAAGTTGCGGAACCAACCAGAGAGATGGTGACTTTGGATTTAATCCTGAGTGGTGCCCAGGACCTGGTGCGAGATGTCAGTTGTAGAACTATTGGGTAGCAGTGACCATAGTGTGATATAATTCGGTATATATGTGAGTGGAGAATTGTCAAGGAAGTCCAACACAGATGCATTGGACTTCAGAAGAGGAAACTTCTCAAAAATGAGGGGACTGGTAAGAAGGAAGTTGAAAGGAAAAGTCAGGAGGATCAAATCACTCCAGAAAGCAAGGAACTTATTTAAAACCACAGTACTAGAAGCACAGTTGGAATGTATAGTTGGAAGATTGTAGCCAGGGAGTAAGAAAGCTCATATATATGTGTGTGTGTGTGTGTGTGTGTGAGAGAGAGAAAGATTATCAACTCAGCGTAAGTACTCATGAGCTCTGCGACTGACATACTGAGGAAAATTACTCAAAGTAGTCCCTGTGAAATTAGGAGGACAAGTTAGGCACTGCCAAACTTGGACCGCATTGAGTAAGTTTCCTCAGTATATAAGCCTATATTCAGTGGCTGCGCACCCTAACCCGGCTTCCTTCAGTTGTATTCATCCTCTGAAATTGATGTGAGTGTTAAGACCTGGAGCTACCAGAACAGCATGTCTTTCTCTAGTACCATCAAATGATATTTTACTATGCTTTTTGTTACCACTATTCAGCCTCATTTAAGATTTCTTTACTTCATGAGCTGAGCTTCCGTGAGGGGGGTGGCATTTTAAAATCTTGTCTCTGGGCCCAATACAACTTTGTTATGCCCCTGATGGGAGTTGAGCAGCCCTGCAGTTAGGCATAGCATAAACCTATCCCTTCAGTTTCAATGGGGCTACTTTGAGTAGATACTGCTTTTGAGAGCACCCCCTCCCACTACTGCAAATCAAATGGGGCAGGGTGCTTTCCAGATTAGACCCTGCAACAGGGTCACGTCATATCTAGGAAGTGTGCTTCCACACTTCCTGTGTTTTGACACCGCAGTCCCTACACGGACAGCAGAGTGCTGTTCACATTTCCAATGCCTTGTTTCAACTTTAATCACTACGATATAGAGCTAGGACATCGTATATCCTGCGTTAAAAGGTTGCTGTTTTTTCAAGTTGTTAGTTTCCGCGAGACTGCTCCCCCCTGCTGTTTATGTTTCGAATGCGACTTTCCTGTACGCAGGCATTTAGATGCTGTTGAGCAGCTAGACTGGAAAGCGCCCAGGTCAATTCAATTTTGCAGTATATAGTTTAAAAATGATGCTACCAGCTTATTACCACACATTTATATGTTGTTGTTTTTCAGGAAGTTTGATGACTAGCTGCCTTGAGTTCAGGACCAGGTGATTTGTGACTGCAATTCTGTGGCTTGTATCATATAGTTTTTAGCCTACTTTCCAATATGCTTATGAGATCACCCGGCTTTCTGTGTGTGTGTCCATGTGTCCCCCC
Source organism: Hemicordylus capensis (assembly GCF_027244095.1). Taxonomy (NCBI): domain Eukaryota; kingdom Metazoa; phylum Chordata; class Lepidosauria; order Squamata; family Cordylidae; genus Hemicordylus; species Hemicordylus capensis. The sequence continues at coordinate 178,959,884 of NC_069657.1, read as the reverse complement.
CCCTCAACTTCACAACACCTGTACCAATATGAACCAAATCGGGTACAGTTGCAGGGACACAGGGACACCTCAACAGCGTAGTTTGTGATGATGTCATCCACCCCAATCCAAGATGCTGGACATGTAAACATTTGAGACACAAATGGGCTTAACCGATTTGAACCAAATTGGCTACATCCATAGGGACTCATAGGGCTGCCCAAATGGCATGGTGTGCGATGATGTCATCCACTCCAATTCAAGATTGCGGCCACGTGAACATCTGAGGCACAAGCAGGCTAATTTGTGGACTGTATTCAATTTAAACCAAATTAGGTACAGTTGCAGTGAGTGACACATAGGTAAACCTCAAATTTATTTGCTTGCTTATTCATTCATTCATTCATTCATTCATTCTATTTAATACATCTCTATACTTCCCAAATCACAAGTTCTCTGGGCGGTTCACAAAACAATAAAAACAGCCAATAAAAGATTAAAACATTTCAACAATTAAAACTAAAAAGTTAAAACTATTAAAACACAATTAAAACAGTATCTAATTAAAAGCCTGGGTGAAAAAATGCGTCTTGACTGCCCTTTTAAAAGTTGTAAGAGATGGGGAGGCTCTTATTTCAGCAGGAAGTGTGTTCAAAAGCCTCGGGGCAGCAATGGAGAAGGCTGGTCCCAGAGTAGCCACCAGAAGAGCCAGTGGCAACTGCAGATGAACCTCTTCAGATGATCTCAGTGGGCAGTGTGGTTTATAGTGAAGAAGACATTCTCTTAAATACCCAGGGCCCAAGCTGTTTAGGGCTTTATAGGTTATAACCAAAACCTTGGACTCTGCCCAGAAACTTACCGGCAGCCAGTGTAGATGTTTTAAGATAGGAGTGATATGGTCTCTCTGAGATGACCCAGAGACTAATCTGGCCGCCACATTCTGGACTAACTGCAGTTTCCAGACTACGTACAAAGGCAGCCCCATATAGAGCGCATTGCAGTAGTCAAGTCTGGAGGTGACCAGCAAATGTACCACTGTTCAGAGGTCATTTATCTCAAGAAATGGACTCAGCTGGCGTATCAGCCAAAGCTGATAAAAGGCACCTCTGGCCAGTGCCTCAGCCTGGGACACCAGGGAGAGTTTTGTGTCTAGAAGCACCGCCAGACTGCATACCTGTTCCTTCTGGGGAAGTGTGAGTCCATCCAGAACAGGCAGATCAAAATCATCTCCCAAGTTCCGAACCTGCACAATAAGTACTTCCATCTAATCTAGATTCATCTCCGGCAGAGTTGTCCAGGGTTGTGAGAGGGCTAGTGAGTGCCCCTCCTCCCTTGAATCAGAATTTGTCAATGGCATAGCTTGTGATGATGTCATCCATGTCGATTCAAGATGGTGGATGGGTAATCATTTGAGGCACAATTGGGCTAACCTGTGGACCACTTAACTGATGTGAACCAAATTTGCTGCAGCTGTAGGGACACATAGGGACACCTCAATGGCATAGTTTGTGATGATGTCATCCACCCCAATCCAAGATGGCAGATGCATGAACATTTGAGGCACAAGAGATCTAACTTGTTGACCTCAATTTGAGCGAAAGTTAGTCCTGTTGGGGAGACAGTGAAAGGAAAGTAGGCTGATTAGTTCTTACTAGAACATTTTGTATAACGTTTCTGTGATTTATCTTGGGCTGGTGGCTGCTCCTAGCAGAGAAGTGCTGGCTTACCTTACTTGGATGATGAGACATTCTCAAATATTCTAAAACTAGCAGGAACATTTTAAAACAAATTTTAAAAATCTTTAAAGATTTATTAGAATTTTACAAGCAACATTAATCAAAAATGCATTAATAATTAATTACAAAAACCTCAGGAACACTAGTATTAAAAACAATCACACGCACACACACAAAGGCATGGCGCATCACAACCTAATACCCAGTTAAGTTTCCCTAATCTAGGAGATCTGGTCTTGTGGTAGCAAACATTCATTGTCCCTTTTGCTAAGCAGGGTCAGTTATGGTTTGCATTTGAATGGGAGACTACATGTGAGCACTGTAAGATATTCCCCTCAGGGGATGGGACCCCTCTGGGAAGAGCACCTGCATGCTTGTGTGCAGAAGGTTCCAAGCTCCCTCCTTGGCATCTCCAGATAGGGCTGAGAGAGACCCCTGCCTGTAACCCTGGAGAAGGCGCTACGCTGCTGCCAGACTCTGTAGACAATAGTGAGCTAGATGGACCACTGGTATAAGGCAGCTATTGACTGGTGTAAGGCAGCTTCCTATGTTCCTAATCGTGAAATCTACTCTTCAGGTGTCTGGTAATATACAACATAAAAATATATTATGTCATGTCACATCAGCCGAAAAGGGTGATTATTATCTAATACTTGATTATTCCTGTATATTGTAAATGAACTCCAATTGTGAATGAATCTGTTTTCCACTCAAACACCTTCCTGCCACTTAATATAATTAGTTAACAAAATCAGCCATAATCCTAGATATCATTATTCATAACACAAAGAAATTATTTGGTGATGGCTCAGTATAGCTTTTATATCTGGCCTTAATATTGAGTTGGGTGAGTTGTTCTCAATTCATCTTTTCACCTCAATGGCACCACAATACTCCTCCCCCACCATTTATTTGAAAAGCCATTCATTCATATGTATGCACAGATTTACGGGTGACTCTCTTGGCAGTGCATAGAGCTGGATGATGTATGTGTGGGTGAAGCCCTAATTGGAGTCATGCATTGATAACTGTTGCCAGAAATTTGTGGGGGCCATGTGATTTATTGCCAAGCAAATCTTAATGAATGGAAGCATCCACTAAGCCATTTTATATTGCATAATTGCACCAATTATGACCATTTTCTCTGTTTCATTGTACTCTGAGCAAGGCTAGATTTCAGAGCTACAGGAAGGCAAAACAGTAAATAGAATGACCTTGTGGTCATAATGACAATGTTGCCTTGATCGATAGGTAATGACATAACTAGATACTCTTTATTAACACAGAACATAACATGAGCAGAATTGCTGAAGCTTCCCTTGCTTTAAAGGTTGATGAAACAGGAAGTGAGGGATGCAAGAGCTTGAAACTGCCAGGATGAGTTAGTGCTCTTTTTTTGCATCACCATATCATATGGGCTGGACCCCATTGGTTTCAGACTGGCAGGGGAAAAAATGCTGATCAGGACAGAGATGGGTAATGTATCTACCACCCAGGCCATACAGTCAGGTATCTAACCAAGCTTTTGCAGTCTAGAATAAAAATCCACCCTCTTGTTCACTTACAGTTTGAAATAAGTGAGTGATTTGAATTAAGTGTAGGTGTTATAAGCATCTGAGAAAAGTTCCTCTGTCAGCTCTTTGTGTATGGATTTACAGCCACAAAGGAAAGTAACAATGTGATGACTGAGATATATGAGCATTATCAGTGTCATTTAGTAATCTAGAATTTGAAGTTATTTAGTATGAATGAGCCTTCAAGGCTGCTCAATCAATGGTGATTTCTAATATGTGATCTGCTGTGAAGTCCTTAAGAATTTCAAGCATTTTAAAGAGAAACCCTTCTGCTGTCAAAGTAAGCCTTGAATTTTCTGTCTGTATTAAAAAGACTCAACCAAGGAAACTTGGTAGGCTGTCTAACTGAAGATGGTGTCTTTCTTCATGGCTGTGTCCCATCCATCTATTCCTTCTACCTCCCTCTGGCACTGTTTCTACTTCTCCTCCCTCTCTCCCCCTTCAGGGGCATCTTTCTTTTCTTTTCCTTCTCCCCCACCCTCCATTGAGGCAGCTATTCTCTCCTTCCCTCACACACTTCACACCAGCACTGTTGCTGCAGCAGACAACTTCTCCTGTGATCTCCCTTTAGCTCTGGTCCTTCTGGAAGTGGTCGTGGTGCAGCACTGCACTGGCTGCCATTCTATTTCTGGATATAATTCAAGGTGCTGGTTATTATCTTTAAAGCACCCAGTGGCTTGGATCCTGGGTACCTTAGAGAAAGCTTGCTCCCAGATAAATCTGCTCACCTGACTAGATCAGCTGGGAGGGCTCAGCTCCACATGCCAACACCGTACATGTGGGGAGAGAATCATGAAGGAAGTCTAACACAGACATTTTGAATTTCTGAAGAGGAAACTTCTCCAAAATGAGGAGTATGGTGAAAAGGAAGCTGAAAGGGAAGATCTGGAGACTCACTTCACTCCAGAATGCATGGAGTTTACTCAAAACCACAATACTAGAAGCCCAGTTAGATTGTATACCCAAAAGGAGGAAAGGTACCACTAAGTCCAGGAGGATGCCAGCATGGCTAACAGGTACCATCAAGGAAGCCATAAAAGGGAAGAAGACTTCCTTCTGAAATTGGAAGGCCTGTCCAAATGAAGAGAACAGAAAGGAACACAAACTCTGGCAAAAGAAATGCAAGGTAACAATAAGGGAGGCAAAAGGAAAGTTTGAGGAACATTTAGCTAAAAGTATCAAGGGGAATAACAAAAATAGCAATAGCAATAGCACTTACATTTATATACCGCTCTATAGCTGGAAGCTCTCTAAGTGGTTTACAATGATTTAGCATATTGCCCCCCAACATTCTGGGTACTCATTTTACCGACCTTGGAAGGATGGAAGGCTGAGTCAACCTTGAGCCCTTGGACAGGATCGAATTTGCAACCTTCTGGTTACAGGGCGGCAGTTTTACCACTGCGCCACCAGGGGCTCCTTCTTTAAAAACTTCTTTAAATATATCAGATGCAGGAAACCTGCCAGGGAGGCGGTTGGACCTTTGGATAATGAGGGAGTGAAAGGGATTATTATTAAGGAGGATATGGAGGTTGCAGAGCAGCTAAATGAGTCCTTTGTGTCTGTCTTCACAGCAGAGGATACTGAGCATATACCTTTTCCTGAAACAGGCTTTTCAGGGATGGAGAACTGAATCAGACAGCAGTGACAAGAGATGATGTTCTAAACTATCTGGAAAAACTGAAAACTAGTAAATCACCAGGGCATCCATCCAAGAGTCCTCAAAGAACTCAAATGTGAAATTGCTGACCTCCTTGCTAAAATATATAACTTATCCCTGCAATCAGGCTTTGTACTGGAGGACTGAAAAGTAGCCAATATAACACTGGTTTTCAAAAAGGGATCCAGGAGCGATCCGGTTAATTACAGGCTGGTTAGCTTACTCCGTTCCAGGCAAATTGATGGAAAGCATCCTCAAGGATAAAATTTTAAAACACATAGAAGAACAGGCCCTGCTGGGAGAGAACCAGCATGGCTTCTGTAAAGGTAAATCTTGCCTCACAAACCATTTGGAGTTCTTTGAGAGTATCAACAAGTGCGTGGCTCAAAGTGATCCAGTCGACATAGTATATCTGGACTTCCAAAAAGCTTTTGACAAAGTTCCTCATCAAAGACTCCTGAGGAAACTGGAGTCATGGGATGAGGGGACAAGTAGATATGTGGATTGCTAACTGGTTGAAAGACAGGAATCAGAGGGTCGGTATAAATGGAGAGTTTTCACAATGGAGGGAAGTAAGAAGTGGGGTCCCCCAGGGATCTGTACTCGGACCGGTGCTTTTTAATGTATTCATAAATGATCTAGAAGTAAGGGTAAGCAGCGAGGTGGCCAAATTTGCAAGTGATACCAAACTCTTTCGGGTAATGAAATCCAAAACAGATTGTAAGTAGCTCCAAAAGGATCTTTCCAAACTAAGGGAGTGGGCAACAAAATGACAAATGGGGTTCCATGTTGGCAAGTGTAAAGTGATGCACATTGGGATGAAAACCCCCAACTTCAAGTATACATTGATGGGATTTGAGCTGTCGGTGACTAATCAAGAGAGGGATCTTGGGGTTGTGGTGGAAAGCTCGTTGAAAGTGTTGACTCAATGTGCAGCAGCTGTGAAAAAGGCTAATTCCATGCTAGGGATCATTAGGAATGCGATTGAAAATAAAACGGCTAATATTATAATGCCCTTATACAAAACGATCATGCGGCCACACTTGGAGTACTGTGTACAATTCTGGTTGCCACATCTAAAAAAGGACATTGTAGAACTGGAAAAGGTGCAGAAGAGGGCAACCAAGATGATCAGGGGCCTAGAGCACATTTCTTATGAGGCAAGATTACAACACCTGGGGCTATTTAGTTTAGAAAAAAGACGACTGCGGGGAGACATGATAGAGGTCTATAAAATCATGCATGGAGTGGAGAAAGTGGATAGAGAGAATTTCTTCTCCCTCTCACATAACACTAGAACTAGGGGTCATCCCATCAAATTGATTGTCGTGAAATTTAGGACCAGCAAACAAAAGTATTTTTTTACACAATGCATAATCAACTTGTGGAATTCTCTGCCACAAGATGCGGTGACAGCCAACAACCTGGATGGCTTTAAGAGGAGCTTCAATAACTTCATGGTGGAGAGTTCTATCAATGGCTACCTCCAGGATGCCTCTCAGTACCAGTTGCAGGAGAGTAACAGCAGAAAAGAGGATATGCTCTCAACTCATGCTGTAGGCTTCCAGGGGCATCTGGTGGGCCACTGTGTGAAACAGGATGCTGGACTAGATGGGCCTTGGGCCTGATCCAGCAGTGATGTTCTTATGTTCTTATATTTTTATGTTCTTATTTATTTATTTATTTAATTTATAAGCCACCCCATCCAGAGGCTCTGGGTGGTGTACAACAACTTTTAAAAAGACATAAAAACACACAATTCAAAACACAGTTCTAAAAACAATATAAAAACAACTGAAAAACAAAACCATTTAAAATCAATTAAAATCATTAAAACAACAACATTTTACAAGCCTTGGAAGGCCAGACCCAACAAATAAGTTTTTAGGGCTCTCTTAAAGGCTGACAGCGAGCTTAAAATGCAGATATCTGCCGGGAGTGCATTCCATAGACGAAGAGCAGTTACAGAGAAGGCCCGGTTCAGAGTTGCCACCAGACGAACTGGTGGTAACTGGAGACGTACCTCTCCAGAATACCTCAGTGAGCAATAGAAGGTAGCCTGGACCCAAGGCGTTCAGAGCTTTAAAGGTAATAACCACCATTTTGTATTTCGCCCGGAATCATATTGGCAGCCAGTGCAACTGTTTCAAGACAGGCATAATGTGGTCTCTCCAGGTAACCCCAGAGACCAATCTGGCTGCTGCATTTTGAACTAACTGAAGTTTACAAACTATGTGCAAAGGCAGCTCCACATAGAGTGCATTGCAGTAGTCAAGCCTGGAGGTTACATGCTGATGCACCACTGTTTTGAGATTGTTCTCTTCAAGGAATGGACACAGCTGTCAAATCAGCCGAAGCTGATAGAAAGCGCTCCTGGCCATAGCCTCCACCTGAGATACCAGCATGAGGCCAGGATCCAAGAGCGCTCCCAATGCGTACCTGTTCCTTCTCAGGGAGTGTAACCCCATCCACCACAGGAATATCTAACTCATCCCTTCAATTCCAATCCCCCACAATGAGCACCTCCGTCTTGCTTGGATTCCACCTCAATTTGTTATCCTTCATCCAGCCCATTACTGCCTGTAGACAGGCATTTAGGGAGTGAATGCTATTTCATCATGATGATGATGATGATGATGATAAATAGATTTGGGTGTCATCAGCACACTGATAACACCCTGCACCAAATCGCCTGATGTTTCATGTAATTATTAAAAAGCATTGGTGACAGAATGGAGCCCTGAGGGACTCCATATAATGGCTCCCATTTTAAAGAGGAACTGTCACCAAGCTCTACCATCTGGAATCTGCCTGGGAGATAAGAGTGGAACCACTGCAAAGCAGTGCCTCCTATCCCCAATTCCCCCAGGCAATCCAGAAGGATACCATGATTGATGGTATCGAACGCTGCCAAGAGATCCAAAAGAACCAAAGAGTTACACTTGCTCTGTCGATTCCCCGGTAAAGGTCATCCATCAGGCCAACCAAGGCAGACTCAACCCCATAGCCTGCTCTAAAGCCAGTTTGAAATTGATCTAGATAATTGGTTTCCTCCAAAACCACCTGGAGCTGGTTAGCCACCACTCTCTCAATCACCTTGCCCAACCATGGGAGATTGGAGACTGGCCTATAACTATCCATCATTGAGGGCTCTAGGGAAGGCTTCTTAAGAAGTGATCTAATCATTGCCTCCTTCAAACAAGGAGGCATTCTACCCTCCCTCAGCAATGAGTTAATGATATTAACTACACTGCTCTGGGCTCCTTGGAGGAAAAGTGGGATATAAAATGTAAATAATAAATAATAAATAATAAATCCCCAACAAGCTAGATAGAAGCAGCCAAGTTGGGCAAGGATCCAGAGAACAAGTGGTAGGCCGCACTGCCCCAAGCAGCTTGTCCACATCATCAGGCATCATAGATTGAAACTGATCCAATCTAAAACTGCAAGAGGGATTGCTGGACACCACCTTCATAGACTCTGCAGAAACAGTGGAGTCCAAGTTGGCTCAAATGCAGGAGATTTTGTCTGCAAAGAACCCATTAAAAGCATCGCAACAGAACAAAGTCCCTGGGGATTGGTTTGAATTGGAAGGAGCCTGAATCAAACTCCTCACAACCCAGGACAGCTCTGCCGGATGCAAACCTGCAGAACCAATGTGGGCAGACCAGAATGTGTTTTTTTTGCCGCATGCACCGCCTCCGCATAAACCTTCAAATGGGCTCTATGCTGTGTCCTGTCACATTCAAGCTGAGTTCTCCTCCACTTGCGCTCCAGTCGCCTACTTTGCTGCTTCAGACCTATTAACTCCTCTGTATACCAAGGGGCCACTTTTAAAGCAGATCGGAAGGGATGCTTAGGAGCAATCCTGTCTACTACCCTGGCGAGTTCCTTATTCCAGGTTCCCACCAGGGCATCGAGCGAATCACTGGCAGAACCAACATCAAAACCCTCCAAAGCTTTTTTGAATCCTACTGGATCCAACAGCTGTCTCGGGCAGACTATCTTAATAGGTCCTCCACCACTGCAGGGCTGGATTGTGGCTGTGAAACCAACCTTAACCAAGTAGTGGTCCGTCCATGACAATGGGGAAACCACATAATCCTGCACCCAAGGAACACCCCCCTAATCCAAACAGAAGACCAAATCAAGTGTGTGGCTGGCAACATGAGTTGGTCCTGGAGACCGGAGAGGGAGACCAGAGAGGGTGGAGAGAGAATTCTCAGGAGGAGAATGAAGACTGTCCTTTTTATCCAGGTTTTTGGCCAATGTGAGCTGTCCCTGCTCTTTTTAAACTTTTTAGCAGCAATTTGTTTTATTTTTATGTTTTTTATTGAGTTTTTATTGTTTTAAGTTTTTATGTTTTATGAATGCTGTTGTTGTTAACTACACTGGGGTCTTAGGATGAAGGGTAGTATATAAATAACAAGTTATTCTAGTAAGAATTAATCTGCTTACTTCACTTTCACTATAATCTTAAATTTTCTTCCTCACCAGTTAGCCCACGTCAGCCTTAAATGTTCACATTTCTGCCAACTTGGATCAGGTTGATGGCATCATCACAAATGACACCATTGAGGTGTCCCTATGTGTCACTCATTACAACTGTACCAAATTTGGTTCAAATCAGTTAGACGATCCACAGGTTAGCCCTTTTGAACCTCAAATGTTTACACATCTACCATGTTGAATTGGGGTAGATGATGTTATTACAAACTATGCTATTGAGATGTCCCTACAACTGTACCCAGTTTGGTTCATATTGGTCCAGGCATTGCAAAGTTGATGGGATACACACACAGAATGCTGGGTGGTTTAATAACCTTACTTTCCTTAGGGGCAGTAGGCTAAAAATAAACAAATAGTTAAGGAGACAGAGAGGCGAGTACTAGGGATGCTCTAGTTAGTACCTCTATAGCACTAATCTCAACTTCCTCTTCTAGAAGGAGGGGAGTGGAGAAAGATGCCCAGGAAGAGCTGGTTACTGCAGTGTTGGAACCCATGCAGAGTGTGTGGGGGAGGCAAAAAAGGAAAAGGTGAGGTGAGAGAAAGGGGGAAGAGGAAGGGGAATCAGTGAACCTGTGAGGTAAAGGTGAACCCAGTAGGGATATGCACAAAATTGGCTTGGCCTGTTTGGTTTGAATTTGAACAAGCTTCCAAACAGGGTGGGTAGTTTCGGTTTTGGGTTTTCTCGAACCCCACTGGTTCAGTTCAAATTTGAGCCCAGTTTGAACTGATTCTAAAAGGTTCTACATAGGGTATAATGGTGACTCAAACCGGCCCATTACACCCTATGCAGAGCACTTAGAGGCACAAAACCAGGGTGGGTTGGTGGCACCCAGGGGTGCCAACCACCCACTGAACCCCAAAGCAACCAGACACTTCTGTGATTTTTAATGATTTTATGAAGATTTTTTTCCAGTTTTTGCATTCCTCCCATAAGGAATAATGGGGATTTGAGGCAGCCCCATTTCCCCCTTTGGGGAGTGCCAGGGCACCCCAAAGTGGGTCAGGGGCATGGTGGGTTGTACCACAACTCCCCCCAGGCAGCCCCAAGCCAGTGGGGTTTATGGTCTTTTCACCAGGAATTTTTTTTCAGTTACTGTCCTTTTAACAAGTCTTTCTCTATCCGAGTAGCTTCTCTGGTCTGTTTATATATGTGTATGGAGAGATCCTGATAGAGATTCATTGAGAGAACTCATACACAGCAAGTCCAAACACAAATTGCATTCTTGGTGGCTTTATGAGTTCTCTCAATGAATCCCTATCAAGATCTCTCCAGACACACATACTGTATATATATATACAGACCAGATAAGCTACTCTGATAGAGACAGACTTGTTAAAAGGACAGTAACTGAAAAAATTCCTGGGGGGGAACCAAAATTCCTGGAGGGGAAACCAGGCTTGGGGCTGCCTGGGGGGAATTGTGCCCCCAGGCACTCACCGTGCCCCCAGACCCACTTTGGGGTGCCCTGGCACCCCCTAAAGGGGAGACTGGGCTGGCTGTGCTGCCTGAAATCCCCATTATTCCCTATGAGAGAAATGCAAAAATTGGAAAAATCCAAAATAACAGAAGTGTCTGATTGCACCCTGGGCGCCCACCACTCACCCCAGTTTTGTGCCCGTAGCAGGCCACCATGGCAACACACAGTGACACAACTAAGAAGACAACCAACTGGAAACAAACAAACAAACAAAAACCATCACAGAAACAGACCTGCTGCTGTGCCCTCACAACTGCAGAGCCAAGAGGACCAAACCAAATAGCACAGACAACACAACAGCCACAAACCAACAAGACCTGACTAGACGGCACAAAGCAGTAAAACCAAACCGGCAGGCAAACTGCAAAGAAAGAGGAGTAAGAACACACTAACACACCACGTCGTGTGTGTCCTCCACTGACCTGCCTCTGAGCCGGACTTTCCCTATCCCTTAAATTTTTTCAGAGCCCCCGCCCTTTCCCCTCTTTTTGCTAGCAGCACCCACACGCACACACCAAACACAAACACACATGCATGCCACTGGTGCTACCACGTGCCTGGGGCCCTGTGTGGCCTCCAGCAAAGATGTGGTGGACCAGACACTCCAAGGTGTTTCTTTCCCCACAGGCAAAATGCATGTATCGCACACGAAAAGAAGAGCAGAAGAATCAGGTGTGTGTTAAAGAAACACTATTTAAAGAAAATCCCTTTAAAAATAAGTCTACTCACCCACTCCACCCACAACAATACAATACAATAAAAACAATTCAATAAAATACACAATGGGTGGGGGGGACTAAGGGAGAACTTGTAAAAACAAGAAACAACCTGTAAAGAGAAAAGAAAAAACATAGAAAATATACCTCCCCACACCCAAAAGGAGGTCTTCTTTAAGGAACACTAAAGGGGGGGGGAGGGGACAACAAAAAGTAATCACTTACCCTCTTTTGTCCTGGAGATCTTCTGTCCCACACACTGGTCAAGAGAAAAAAGAAGGAATTCCAGACCAGTGGCAGCAGGCTGGCACAGTACGGGGGAGCAGGCACAGTCGGGGCAGGGGTACGGCAGAGTGAAAAGCTTTCCAGCTATTTCACCCACCCAATAAACAAATTAAAAGTAAGAACACTGAGCAAATAAATAAAAAGACTGGTGAGGGAAAAGGCTGTGGAAATGGGGACGGGAAAGTGGTGGGGGGGGAGGGAAGGAAAGGGGAGGGCACAGAGGTGCTGGACTATGGAGCAGGTGGTGTGTTAAGCACAGCAAGAAAAGAATTAACAAAGAAAAGCACCTGCTCCAGAGAAAACAAGGGAAAAGAACCCAGAAGAAAAAGAACCAAAGAACCCAGAATAAAATAAAAGCAACTGGCTGTGGCTGCTGAGCTGAGGAGGAGGACTCTCTCTCTCTCTCTCTCTCTCTCTCTCTCTCTCTCTCTCTCTCTCTCTCTCCCTCAGCTCATCCAACAGATTTAAAAGCAGCAGCCACCAAAAGCAAAAAAGGTGGGAGAAAGTGGGAACTGGGTTAGGGAAATGGGCAAGAAAGGGGCCTCAGACCAAAGGGTCTGGGTTCCCCTGGCCCAGAGGTGGGAGGGAAAGAGAGAGACTCACTCATGCACTCACTCAGGGGAAAAAAAATTAAAGCAGCAGAACAAACACACAGCAGAACAACAGATGCACACGAGGGAATAAAAGGTTTAAAGCAGGGGAGAGATGGGGGTGGGGTGGGGCAGAGAGAAACAGGCAGAAGGGAATAGGGGATTGGGAACAAAAACACAGCAGTCTGCCAAGCAGACTTTCACCACACCAACAGGCCAGAAGGAAGCCAAGCAACTGCAGCCAGAGTGAGTTTGCTAGGCCAGAGGCTTGGCTTTAAATAGGATTCGAAACTCCCTTCTTTGGGAGCCCCCACCTTTGCCCTCCCCCCTGGCCAATAGGGTGCCAGTTCTCAAGGTCTGGCACAGTGTAGAGCCTACCAGAGAGCCAGACTCATCTGGCCAATCAGGGAAGCAAGAGTTCAGCCAATGAAATCAAGCAACACCAGTCACACAAAATGGAGGACACCATCTAAAATGGCCTCTAGAATCTTCGAACGAGCTTGAACCAGCTCAAACTGAACCAGGCTCAATCGGTTCGAACTCGGACCAGCATTGCCAATGCAATGCCCTGTTTGGTCTGAGTCTGAACCTTCGAACTGAACCAGTTTGAATTCGAACCGGTTTGCACATCCCTAGAACCGAGTAGCCAAACAGGGTGCAGAGACACAGCAGCCCGGTGATGTGGGATGGCCTTCATGCAGCTGAGAAGTGGGGCAATGCTCACCAGCCCCTGCACTCACCACCTGGCAATTCCTCACGGATATGTCATCCCTGCTCATACTTGATATGAGCCAATAGCAACCCAGAACCCAGGCAGGCATTCCAATAGAAGACTGCCCAGATCAAGAGAGGACACATGGCCACCTTGTCCCTATTCAGTGCAACATATCATCCTTCCAGAGATGTTGCTGGATCTCTTTTAGATTGTGAGCCCTTTGAGACAGGGAACCTTTTCTTGCTCATTTTTGCTATGATAATTGCTTTGAGAATTTTTATGTTTGAAAAGTGGTATATAAATTTTCTTCATCATCGTCATCTAGCATGCCTTTGTCTTCCCTGACCCTTTTCCTTTTCTTTTCCTTGTGTGACTGTTTGGCTTGAGGATCTGTGGACACAGCTCTGTTGTTTTTATCCTATATTGTAGAGCCTGGGATTTTGTCTTCTGAGCCTATGCAGGTCTATCCATCATATGTCATACAGTTCCTTGCAGGGGTGTGCACAAAACCAGCTGGCCCCTCAAACTGGATCTGGCCGTTCTTCACTTGGCTTGGGGGGGGGAGGGTGTTTCACAAATACATTTTAATTTAAAAAAATTCTTTTTAAAAATTTATAAAATGTGCAGGGCCCGTTGCACATGCTCATGGGCGGTGGGAGTGGGGGGGGGGCGAGGTTCGGCTCATCATCTAGCCAGTGAACCGAACCAGTTCAACTTTGAACAGGTTCGATTTGAACCTGTTCGCATATTCCTAGTTCCTTGACCCTTAATTTGCTCCTGCTGTCCCTAATATTACAAACCCCCTTCCTCAATTTATTTGCATAGGAATGCTGTGAATTGTTAAGTGCAAGCGCATGTACTCTCTCTCTCTTTTACACACACACACACACACACACACACACACACACACACACACACACTGTTCTGCCTGCAATAAACTAATCCTTTGAATTATTCAAAACTGTCACATAGCCATTCTTGTTGTTCCTGGTTCTGATTGCTGTTGCTGTTAGCATTTGCATTGTTGTTAATGTGGGGGTGTGTGGTTGCTATCGCACCAAGTGCTAGGCAGATTTACAAGAGAAATTGTCCTGTCTTCAGTGGCTTACTAATAAAAGGTTCTCACAAAGTACATCCTACAGAGCCATAGCATTTAGTGAGCTGTTCCTTCAGCCTCAGGGTCAAACATCGTATTTTCAGAGCTTTGGTCAGGGTTGAACTTTGTGCCTTTGCAAGAAACTTTTTGGCTGACATCCAGACTAATAAAGTCCCTGTGCAATGATCAAAGTGACACTAGTTCAGTGCCCTTCACTGTAAGGCCTGGAAGCCATTGACAGCCCTTATCAACCCTAAATGCAGCTCCCCAACTAATAGTTTATTGGGCCAAAGCTTCAGCCAAAGCTGAATACTTTGCAAAGTTCCCCTGACACCATGAAGAAAGGGCCATTCTCGCTGTGCAGTGCTGCTCTTTGCCCAGTGCTAGGGGGTTCATTTAAGGGAAATGGAGTCCTCTTGAGCCCCTGCACCATCTTGGAAGTGTATGGGATGCTGGGAAGTGTCTCCCGTCCCAGTGCTTTCCTCCTTAAACTCTTCAGAGAGGGCTCTGTCTCTCTTAAAGGGTCCTCCCAGCTCTGAGAACAGTGCAGTACTGTGCAGAGGTCAGTGCTGTGGGAAATGACCCATGATGCAAGTTTCTTTGCCAAAGTGGCCTCTGCCTGAAAAATAGTGAAGATCACTGCATTAGTGCAAGGAGGTCATGTAGCTGCACAAAGTCATGGGGATGCTTGAAACTGTGCTAATGTACCATTGCACACAAGTTCCCTGCAATACATAGGAGGTGTGCCGTAGGTTACTTGTGGAACACAAGCTCCAGACTTCGAGCAACACATTTGCACGAGCACTTCATTAGTCTGGTTGTCAGCTTCAACTTTTAGTCCCATCCTCAGCAGATATTGTTCGACTTTGCAGGTGAGGGATTCACCTGTTCAGATAGATTTTGCCCCTTGTAATTTTTATGCTTTGTGTCTACAGTCTTAGCTTGAAAGGAGGGACTTTTCCAAGTCTTATCACCCTTAATATGGGGTTTACTGAAAGAGCATTCTGGTTGAAAAGCCTAGCCACTAACGTCCCATCTAAGCATTTGTGGCAGGGATGCCTCCCTTCCTAAGGGGAGTTCCAGATAGTAGTCATGCTGGAAAAACTACTCACCCATCCAGTTGAACCTACCTAGTGGCCCCTGGAGTGCCAGGGGAAGGAGAGAACTCTTGGAAAGCATAAGCACTATAGATGCATGTTCTCACATGATGGCTGCAGCTATCTAATGATAGCCTGGCATTAGAAACTTCCTCTCCTTACTGATACATCCGTTTCATCATGGATGTGATTCAGGGTGGGGGGTGCTGGTGGCAGTCCCTTCACATATTGGGTTTCAGGTGGGACACCATGATTTGTCAGGTGCACTCATGTCTCTAGCCTAGGTAATTAGTCTAGCTTCTAGATGGCTATCAGTATAGACCATTTAATGTGTCTATGTATTAGTAGTTCATACCCGAGAGACACAGAGACAGAGAAAGAACCAGAGTTTATCCTGTGCTGACATTGCTATGGTTCTCAGGAGAGCCAAAAATAAATAAATAAATAAATCAAGCAAGCAAGCAAGCAAGCAAATCTTCTTAAAACACCTCGGGCAGTATCCAGTTAGGCATGGCTAAGTCCCATTGAAATTAAATCATGGCTAACTTGTCCAATTGGTTTCAGTTGTGCTTAGCAATAACTAGCTCTTCTGGATACTGCACACTGTGGCATTACAACTTAACTTCCAAGAGTTAAATTTACAATGTAAGTTTCCAAGATTCAAGGCCTTTGAATCTTGCCCCCACGATGAAATCTCTTGCTTTCCTCTACTGAAATTTGAAATGGCACCTCTGCTTTTTATCAGGTGAAAATTATATCTGTCAAGGAGAAGGGGAGCTCGTATTTCATAGTAACTACTTGAACAAGTTATGTGATTAGCCACTCAGCCTTAGGTGATATTTCTTCTTTCTGATCCAGTCTTACTGGTTTTACATATTTGATAGTGACAGAATCAGCTTTCTCACTGTACAGAGCTTAAGCAGTTCTAAAAAATTAAATTAATACCTAATTAGAAAGTTAAGTAAAGCTCCACCTTTCTACTAATTAACCTGTATCTCTCTGTGTTTTCTTTCTTGAATAATTGTAGGCAGCTGAAACCTTGGCAACAATTACTTCTTTCATATTAGAATTTGAGAAGATTTTTCCAATGTTTTGAGACTGCTTCCACTATATGGCATAAATTTGCAAAACCTGATTAACTGGAGTTAACATATAAATGGGAAGCAATGCTGTCTTAAAGCCACTTCCAATTTTCTTTTTAAAATTATCTTTCTCCAGCTCAAGACCTTAATTTCCCAAACTTCTGAATTTATGAGGAGATAGCTCCCTCTTGTGGAAGCAGTACTGTAATCTCATCTGCTCTATATAAATATGCAAAGACTGAAGAAAAGCAATTATTATTTTTTACTATGTTAGCTTGATATAAATTCATTTTATTCAATTACTGTGGTGCAATCACTTGGAGTTTGGAGGCATACTGCTGGTCAGAAATCATTATGCTCTTAAAGCTTAACAGTATTTTTTGGATTCAAGCCACATTGCCTAACATTTTACTCCTGAGACAGAAGGTGGGGAAAACATTTCCATAAAGTTCATGCACACACACACACATACACACACACTTCACTAAATTAAGCTGCCGACCAGGCTCACTAGAATGAATGCTCCAAATCATTATTAGGTTAGTGGTTTCCATGGAACACAAGAGACAGGAATAATTTATCTGGACAGCAAAGGCATAAATAAAATATGGAAACTATTATGTAAAAAGTCTAGGGAACATCAAGGGTAAACAATGAGAAGCATTTTAACAAAAGCTTTCTAGACTAATGTAAAGTCTTCTTGAGATTTGATTCATATAGTTTATGGTCCTAATATTATTTCTGCATGTGTATCATCATATGAATGTAATGTCAGGGAAACTTAAGGACATCTGTGGAAAATCAAAGATAATTGTAGCCCGTATAGAATGCTGAATAAGTGGCTGTCGTTATTCTATCAGTAACTGAATGAAGATGCATGCAGAACTGAGTGTATTCAAAATAGGGCTGCAACATTTAGAGTTACTGATTAAAAATACTTTGCTCAATTAAAAATAAATCACTATGAATTGTGAAATAGAATTTTAAAATTTCTAATTATTTTAATACATATGCTTACAAAATTGTGATTGAGATTTTACAAACTTGGTGACATTTTATAAACTTGGCATTTGTTTTGTCTCACTTAGAAATGCCTCTTTTAACAGGTACCTGTCCTGGCATGTCTGTGTACCACTTAAAAACCATGTGGCTGACATACCACACACTGATATGTCAGTCCAGTAATGGTGCATATTTTCAAGTTGCACAAATGCAAAAATGCGTGCAAATGACATTATACAAGAGCAAGCCCTTACTCCCATGTAACATTATTTGCACACATTTTGCATTTGACCAATATGCACAACTTGTGCAGTTTGCATATATGCAGTGCTGGGCTGACCTACCCTTGTGCCATATGCCAGCCAGTAACATTTTTTCCTTCAGAATTGTTTTATTGACATGCAAAGTTATGCAAATTTAATTGTTCATAAATCAATTAAAACTTGACAATGAATGAAGAAACATTTAAAACAACAACAACAACAACAGGTGACAGCCTTAATGAAAAACAATGGGTAGCATCCACAGTATATGGTGACCCAAGAGTTAGTGGAAGCAATATTCTTCTTCCCACCTTCCTTCTTGCAGGCCCTAGAGCTTCTGGAAACGCCTTTGCTGAGAGTCAAGGGACCCTCAGCCATGGCATGTGGGATACCTTGGCTGTACGCATCTTATGTCAGAATGGTGAATTACTTATGTGCTTTTGAAAGAGAAGCCTGTGGGCTTCTCAGAGGCATCTGGTGGGCCACGGTGTGAAGCAGGATGCTGGCCTAGATGGTCCTTGGGCCTGGTCCAGCAGGGCTGTTCCTATGTTCTAGTGACAGTAGTAGCTTAATAGTTAAGATCAAAGAAACTGCTGCAGAAGGTTATTTTGAAACCATCAACATGCGGACATGCTGCCAACATGTATAAACTGTACTATATCTTTATGTTTTGCTCTGTGGCTCGATTTAGAACAGGAAACTGGAGTGGGTGGAAATTCTTTGCCCAGCACTGCAGTCCTGATAGGCCTCCCTGCGGTTGTATTTTGGCTTTTAAAATCATATGTGAGAGCCAATCTAGTTGGCCCATCTAGTTGCATTTTACTACTTCTAAAGACAGAATAATTTGATGGCAGAAACTAATGTAAACAGTAAAGCCTGTTTTTTTTTTTTAAACATTGGTTGACATCCTGACTGTTGAAGCATTCACGCTCTAAGGGCTGAAGGGGTGTGACGGGACCCCCCCATGCAACCCCCCCCATCCTGCTGCATGAGTGCAGTTGTGTAGAAGCCTTTCAACTCTGGGGTGTTTCCCGTGGCCCAGAAGGGCTCCCCAAGAGCAGAAATCCATTGACTACCCACAGAGATGTGTTTCCACTAAGGCGCTCATGCCGGGGGACAGGGAGGAGTGTATGGGGGCCCCATTGTGCCCCTGCAGACCCTAGAAACTTACGCACTTTGTTTGCCATTATCTACAGTTCCATGGGCACAGGAAATTATCCTTAAGCCAATTTAATTCCACTTTTTAAGTGGTACAGATTACACTATAAGAAGATCTCACTGGATCAGATTGAGTTCAGCATTCTGTTCCCCAGGGGCCGGTCAGATGCTTCTGGGAAGCTCCCAAGCAAGGTAAAAGGCAGCAGCCCTCCCCTCTTGCTTGCTCCCAGACAACTGGAATTCCAAGGCATATTGTTTCTGAATGTCACCTTTCATTCAGCTATCATGGCTAATAGCCCTATCCTTTGCTAATTTGTATAATCCCCTTTAAAAGCCAATGGGCCAGTGGCCACCACAGTTCCATACAGTAACTGTATGCTGTGTGAAATATCTTATTTTATCTATCCTGAATCTACTGCTAACCTATATGGTGAGTATTTTAAAGAGAAAATAGTTGCCCCACAAGAAAATAACTGTTTTGACTTTAGCTAAAATTTGTGGAATCATATTTAGTGGAACAGAAGCTGAACATCTACATACATTCATTTAGTTAATACTTAAATATGGTATCCAACTGATACATATTTTATGAGTGATTTCAGAGGTATTTTCATTACTTACTCCTTTTGTCCCATCATGGCACAGCACAATGTTGCATTTCTTGGCTTTTTTTGCTGTTTAATCTCCTAACTTTAAGCCTAATTTTACCAATAAATCAAATTACATTGATCTCAACAACATTAAGATGCTGTATTCATAAGTAAAGACATATAGGTATAACTTCTGATCTGTATTATTTATTTATTTATTTATTTATTTATTTACACACACAGTCAGACAGCTGTTATTGACTGGTTTGTTTTATCCAGACATCGAGTCCTTCCCAAGGACCTGGGATGGCTGAATTTTATTGTCAATTGTTATAGATATCGTCGCAGAATATAGGCTGTTCCCAGTAAAGCTGCTTTTTGTAATTGGCTGATGGTGATTTCTGTGGCCCCTATGGTGTTGAGGTGCTCTTCAAGTTGTTTTGGAATTGCACCGAGGGCGCCAATTACCACTGGGATTATTTTGGTCTTTTTATGCCACAGCCTTTCAATTTCAATTTGTAGATCTTTGTATTTGGTGATTTTTTAATATTTCTTTTTCTTCTATTCTGCTATCCCCTGGTATTGCTATGTCAATTATTTTGACTTGTTTTTCTTTCTTCTCGACTACAGTTATATCTGGTGTATTGTGTGGCAGATATAACTGTAGTAATTATTATTGTTGTAGTTGTTGTTGTTATTATTCAGAGGGAATTCAATGGAATTCAATATATAGTCCAGCATGTGATAAATAAAAGTCTAAAAATACTCCATTCAGCACATTCCGATCTACTATGGTCATGTCAAGCTACGCCTATGATGTGATGTTCCACTTTTCCTCTTTCTAGTACAACACAACATACGAAAGACCGAGAAACATCTGTCACAAATGTCACTGCATTTCTGGGGTACTTACTAGATGATGCCAAGCATGCTTTTCAGGAACATGACACTGAAAGACAAGACTTCCATGATGCAACTGCTATAGGCAACGATCCTTTTTATTGGTCTCATAAAAGAGTCATCTGACTGTGTGCTGGCAATACCATGGATGTCTTCATATTTTTATCTACCTTGTCTGCAAAGCATTAAAAATGGAATTCCCTTCAGCTTAATATTTTAAACTGAGATTTCTTCTCATGTCCCTCCTGACTGGAATCGTGTGACTAGGTCCTTTCAGTTTCTACAATGTGTGACACTATTAGCGCTAGCAATACTTTCTGCAATGTGCAAATTTTGTATGTGTGTGCACAAGCATGTTTTTGGAGGACTAATATGCACGCATACAGAAAAAATCATGTGATACAGAGTTCCTGGGTTTGTACAATTTGGTACTGTGGTTTACATTACATTGCGTTCACATATCTGAATGCCCCCTCCCATGCCCAACTTAAACTAGCTCTGTCAGAGCGCAGGTTCTAGCCCATAGGTAGGCAACATTGGCTCTCCCACTGTTGATGAACTACACCTCCCAACATCCCCAGATACCCTAAATGTGGGTGATGGGAGTTGTAGTTCAACAGCAGCTAGAGAGCCAATGTTGCCTACTCCTGTTCTAGCCTAATAATCCACTGGATGGGATAACTAGCATTATGCAGAGTTTCCCAACTTAATATGCCTGTTAGTTTTATGCAGGAAATTGTTCCCCTAATAATAGCACTGTTCCAATATATCTGTAGCATTTTATTTATTTATTTATTGTTAAATTTATATACCACCTTTCATTAAAGCAATCCCAAGGCGGTTTACAGCAAAAAAATTTAACACAAGATGGTAAAAAAGCACGCCACCTATCTGCCTGATTTGATTGTTTCCTTGTTTTTGCAACAACTGGATTTCCAGTATCCATGCACACTGTAAGGATACTAGTCAAATTAAGTTATTCATTTCCCCCGCATACACTGAATGCATGGAGGTAGAACTGGGATTGCTCCTGCTCCTGATGTTTACATATCTGACAGTTACATCCTCCCCATGATCACTTTGCTGCTATTTGGTTGTATAGACCTGGGTCTGCCATTAAACACCTAGTTTGCTTCTTTGCACACAAAATAGTCATATGCTTCTAAGAATGTAAACCTCATTTCCCCGTCTGCTTATGTTTGTGGCATCACTAGCAGAAGAAGAGAGGAGCAATCCAGGATGATTATTTTCTGACATTATAGAATAACATGAAATTGATGCTACATCTGTGTTCAAAAAGCAACAAACAAGATTGTGTAGTTGTGAGAGATAAACAAGATCTACTGCCAACAGTGTTCTCCTATGATAACAGCAAATAGACAGGGTTATTTAACAAGGAAAGTTCAATGTGAGAGAAGAAAATCTAGCCTCTGTCTTATTTGTAATTTGATAGGCCTATTGGAGGCTGGACAAAACTAATTCATCACTGCTTTGAGTGTGAAAAAAGTGATATAGAAACATAATTAATTAATAATCATAAGCAGGATCCAGACTGCCTTCATGTTAGAATCATCTTGCCTGTGCATAAAGGTTTTTCCCAACCCGCCTTCCCTTTGCTGCCCCTGAAGCACTCCCTCTGGCCCTGCCCATCTGCAATATGTCCCAGGTGCCTAGAGAACCCTCAGAGGCATACATCAGGGGAAGCATAGGGAAGGAAGATATAACAAGAAATATATCTATATCTATAATTCACTAAGATGTACCCATGGCTAATCCCATGTGTGGCAGCTCTCGTGAGAGTTTGCGAGTGAGGGGAGGGGGAGAGGAAAGTGACAGTGGCAGGGAATATGAAGCCAACAGACAGGCCAGTGAATGGGCATGTGGCAGCCAGTGGGGAAAGAAAGCGAAAGCAGCAGCAGTGGGGGGGGGGAGAGAAAGCAGCGGTGGTGGAAAAAAAGAGAAAGTGGCCGTGGGCAGTGGGGAAGGGGGGAAAAACAGCAGTGGCCGGGAGCGGGGAGAAAGCAGCAGGCAGCTGGAAGAAGCGGCTGGCCAGAGAGGAAAAACATTGGAGGAGGGAACAGGAGGAGGGAGGGCTGAGAACGAGGGGCTGAGAATGAGGGAGAACTAGAGGTGCAGATGCTCTGTGCCCAGGTCAGCTAGTATATGTAATTTGTACTTCTGCCATAAATGACAGTTTTTAAGGAAAAGACAATGAGAGTCTAAGTTAATGCATATAGGTGTGCAATGCAAAAAGGATTCCTCTATGTTTTAATAGTAGTACTGTCATCATTAAGTTCCTAAGAACAACCGCAACATGAAAAAGTTCAAAAGCAACCAGCAATGAACCTCAGTACTCAGTAATCAGAAAATCTTAATGGTCTACTAAAAGGTTAATTTGTAGATGTTGTGAAATTTGCTTTTTAAGATTTGTATTTTGAGTCATTTCAGTTCTTTACATGAATAGGACAACTGATTGCCCAGGCAGCTGAAGTTATTTCTATTGGCATATATATATATATATATATCACTTGCCTTGAATGCTCTCTCAGGCCACAAGGTCAGGAAGGGTGGGTGGGAAGACAATGTCATCATCTGGCTAAGCTGAAATGTCTGTTCACAAGAGCATCTCTTTTAGTTAAGGCTGTGTTATGTAGAATGCAGAATGCCATTATCACAACAACCGGGGACAAAAAATGATTTTTTGTAATCCACATACTTCAACAGCATTTTCTGCCTTTAAGTGTCTGAATGTTCTTTGGGCAGACATGTGGAAACTGCCAAGAGCATGATTACAGTTTCAGTGTACCATGTTTGAAGAGGCTGGATTCATTCAATATGGCTTTAATGGGTGTGCCACATCACCAATAATAACGGATAGCACATGACTTGCCCTGTGTGTTCCATATGTGCTCTTCAGTATCAGGTTCCAAGTACCAGCATCCAGCATCTTGAGACCAGACCACATTCATAGGATCCTAGCATTGTGACATTTGTTGGTGCCTCAGCAACTGTATCTTGGAATACTCCCTCTAGGAGTGTGTGTGTGTGTGTGTGTGTGTGTGTGTGTGTATACCATTGTTCATGGTCTGGTCTGAATTTGGACCAGGTCACAGGTCTGCAAACCAGTTTAGAATGTTGGGCGGCTCAACTTGAACTGGTTTGGCGGTGAGGCCGGTGAGGCTGGCTTTGCTCCAGATATTGTAGTCTTTGCTCCAGATAAACAATGATGGTAGATATGCCCTTTCACATGAGCATCTGGTGTGGATTTTGTGGGAGTGGGGGAGATCTCCTACCTTGTTTCTCACAGATGAGCAGAACTTCCCTTTGGTTCTGCAAACTCTGCACTCAGACAAAGCAGGCAGCTGTGGCTTCCATGTTTGAAAAAAGGAGCGGTGTCCTTTGAAAACACAAAGAGCTATCCCAGCATGCATTGTGCTACCAGTAGACTGGGAACCCTCACTATATCTTCAGCTACCACCTGATTGGCTTCGAAGGGACAGAAGGTAGTATCAGCCCTAATGAAGGCATTGGAAACAAAATATCATAGAGTGTGCTATGCAGAGTGGCACATACACACATATCAGCCCCTGTAGCTGCAGCTCTCTATTACATGATCAAACTCCGAGGTAGGACAGCTACTATTTTCATCCTACTTCGGTGAAGAATAAAGTACAAAAGTCAGGCTATCCACACTGGAATGAGCTGGGTAGGATGGATTCCTATGGATCCACATGAGCCTCCAAATCTGGGCTGCATGCCTCCAACCTTCATTTTGTTAACTGTGTGAATAGCAGCACTGCAGTGTTCTAGCAGTTTCACCTCATCCACTCTTCTAAAAATGTGGATCTGACACATAGGGGGGAAGCATATGTCATCATCCCAGATCAGTAATATATCTATTTTCCAACCTATTTGTGCACTATAGAACCCAAATGGTATTTTGGAATGACAATATAAAGTTGTTTGCATCGTGTACATTTTGAAGGGGGGTATTGCACATAGTGAATTTGGCAAGCTAACCACATGTGGAGCAGGAGATGCTCCACATTTGTGAGTTGATTACTGAAGGGGCAGTAACAAAAACAACACTGTTGCCTTCTGTTACTTATCATATCTTCAAAGGCAGCCAGGATGGCTCCAAGTTGCTGCATTGCAACATTAACTCACATTGTAAAAACAAATTGAATGATCGCAAGTGCAATCTGATCCCTTGCTTCCCTCTTCAGGATTATCAGGCTTTATGCAACAAGCTATTACCCAGATCAGCAACTTTTCTCCCAGATTTGGTGATAAGGTGGTTTCTTTCTCACCATGCCCCACACTTTCCCACTGAACAAACCTGTCAAAACATGTATTGTTGTCCAATTATTATGTTTTGCAAGGACCCTATTTTGCAAACGCAGCTCCTCTGAGTAGCTTCAGGAATTGCCAGTGTCAGTTATTAGCCAATTAAAAGAGTTATTCTGAGCCAATAAGTATGTTCTTATGCTTACAACATACAGTGGCAGGGAAGGGTCCTTTTTTGGGGGGGGGGCTTTTTTTCTTTAAAGTTTTTAAAAAAAATATTGTAGTTGGATGAATGTCCAGTGAAGGTGAGAATGTATGCACATACAACACTGCATTCTTAAGCGAACGATCTCCTGTAACAGAGAAGTTCCAGCCATCAATGCAATAATTTTTCAGAACAGTGGTGGCTGGTAGTGATGAAGGCAGATTATGCCTTTACGAATTGGCCAGATATCCTGCTGTTGCTGCCCAGCATCCCATACAGCTGGCCTGACCTGTGGCCCACTAACCCACCACACACTCCGCCCCTGCTGCTCAGCTTGTGTGGTCCCGTTTGAGAGGTCTGCATGGCAACTTTTCAAATCATGCATGCTGAGAAGGGTGGGGTTTTTTTACACTGAGTTTGTGAGCCTTGTGCACTACAGAGGATAGATGGCAGACATGAAAAAGGTGTTGCTGTTGAACACAGGAAAGATTTTCTTTGTGGCTGTGGTCGAAACATTCTTAAATAACAATATGATGAGCTAGACCAGCAGTAAATTAAACACCTTCTTCTGCTTTGTTTGTGAGTCCCTAATCCAGTGGATGGTGCCTGACTGGGTACCATATTTTCTTAAGCACTATCATCTCCTCTGCCGTCATCAGTTATATGCCATGGGAGACTGACTCTAACCTGTCTTTCCTGAAAAGTTGTGTTTGTTTCCCAGAAGAAACAACATTTTGTTTTTAGCAGGTCATGTGGGGGGGGGGAGAGAAAGAAAGAGAAGGAGGGGGAGGCAGCGGCAACAGTGACTGCTGAATGAAGGGAGCAAAGGAAAGAGAAAGGGGGCAAATGCTGTAACAGAGGCAGGGAATTAAAAATGGTGTCTGATTCCTTCTTGCTTTGTCCTTCTTTCCAGGAACACGTTACAAATCAATTTGCCGACTATTTTTGTTAGCCCCTTTTGCTCACTAGACCTCTGTTTGGAGTTGCTGCTGGCCTTCTGCATCAGACAATGAGGCTATTCTCACAATCCCTGGAAAGCGGGCTAAGGGAGCTTATCCTGCTTTCCAGGGATCATGGGAACCAGCCCGGTGCTCCCAAGACAGCTAGCCTGCCTAATTCCCCCTCCCCTTAAATGAGGTTAACGGAGCGAGTGCTCCGTAACCTCATTGGGTTGCTCATGTGTCACCACGGTGCATGGCGGCGCACGAGTAGACCCCCCGGGCTAGGGGATCACTCCAGAATGTTCCGTGCACTTGCATGGGGCATCCTGGAAATTCTGGGGGCCGTGTGGCCCCTGATCCCTGCAGCCCCTACCGGCTCCGTGTCAGGCCAGCAGCCGTGTGGGTGGCTGATCCGGCCACCCAGCTACGAGCGGCTATTCGTCTGTGGGGAGAGTGGGCTATGCCCACGCTCCCTGCAGACCACATCGAGGTGCTTCACAGCAATCGTGTGAAGCACCTCAATAAATGGTAGCATATCTCCTATTCTCTGTGCTGCCCATCTAGCTACCACAACCTTGAGTGATTTCAGAGCCTGCCTTTGGGATATTTTATACCGTATCCCACATTTCACCTTTATTTTTCTTTCTGCCTATTCCTGGGGAGCTCACACTCTTTTGGAAACAATGGAAGTTGTCTTTCAATAATTATTTACCAGATAGAGAAACTAGAAAATTCAGCGAAGTTATGAAAAGTTTAAGCTCCAAAACGAATTCTAGGGGAAATCTCACTTCAAATGAGAACTGAGTTCCCTCTTAGTCCCTGCCCCCTGAAAACTCTTCCTGCCAGCCCCCAAATCTTTAACAAGATGCTCCCCTATATTCTTTACTTATTGGTCCTAAATGGTAGGAAGTGAAAGCAGTAACAGCTTTTTTACACTTTTGCTTGTAAAGTGCAGTGATGAAGAGGCACATTGCTCTTTTTAAAAAAGCTTTCTCTCTCTCCTGGAAATAAAGGGAAAGATTCAGGGGGTCTTGGGACTAGTAATCTTCCCAAGGTCTGCTGCAACACCAAGACTTGGCTGTTGAAGGGTAGGGAACAGTCAGGGAGGAGCTGTGGGGCCAGGAAGTAGCATTTTCAGAGCTGCATACTAGCTCAGAAAACCCCCTCAAAACCCTCACTTTCACTCAAATCTTTTCGTGGAATTTTTTTTTTTTTTTTGGAGAAAAACTAATTGGAGGTTAGTGGGGATAGTTTCATCATCTCTAGCATCAACTTTTTGCCACAGTCCTCGATATTACTAAAAATGATCTCCCTCCACATTGGAAGTTTCATGAGATGAAAGTATCTGTACCTATATAATTGATTCTCGGAGACAGTCTGGTCTGGGATGTGTGGGGATTCATGACAACATCTCGCAAGAGTGCGCAAGAGTTCTGAGAGTGCTACGAGAGGAGGAAGACGGCCAGTGGGCACAGCCCTGTCAGCCTGAGGAGGAGGCCAGCCAGCAGGCGAGGGCTGCTGGGAGGAGGATGCAGGAGGTGGCAGAGGAACAACCTGGCCCTGGCCCGCCTGGCCGCCGGGATGAGGAGGAGACAGCGGTGGTGGTGGCGGTGGGGAGCAAGAAGCAGGTGGCAGTGTGGGCAGGGAAGCAGCCGTTCGGCTGGCTGGCCAGCCAGAAAACCGGGTATGCCGGCATAGGGTGGGGGGCCATGGCTGGGCCCAACTAGCGCACAGATGCTCTGTGCGGGGTCAGCTAGTTAGATCATAAAAGATAAAAGTAGAGATCATCATCTGTACTGTGTATGTTTGCTGCTCTTTCTCCATCTCTGCATTCTTAAGACATATACTCAGGAGGTTATGGTCAATGTCCCATCGGTAAATAAGGCTATTTTTAATGCATGCTTTGAATACAAAAGCTTCAGTGCTCATGGGAATGTACATGTTGCCCCACAGCATGTCTCCATACTAGGATGGAACCATGAAAAAGACCTTCAAATGGTTCTGAAGCCAAATTGTATAGAACCACTCCAAAAACTGTAGAAAGATTCCATGAGGCAATGTGTGCGACATTTCCAGAAGTCTACACAAATTTTCCAAAGATTGCTAGAAAGTTCAAACACAAGATTGAGCTGAAAGAAAATGCTGTGCCAGTATGGAAAACTGCAGCGCCACAAAGTACAGAATATATCTATTGTGCAGAGGAAGCCATTCAAGGATAGCTAATGGATCCATTCATGTGTGTTGACCTGAGAGACCTCAACTCAAGCTCTGTTGTGGACTGTCATCTTCCGTCCAATATGAATAAGATGCAATTTAAAGAAGCAATGTTTTTACAACTTGGGACCTATCCCCAGCATATTAGCATATGCTTGAGATGAAATGTAAGACAAAAGGGGCTATCTAGAAGTTCTGAGGATTTCCTAAGTAACTTTTTGACCCCAGTTTATTATGCTTTTGTTGTTGTTTTGAAGAAGAGAAGTGTGTTGTATCCTTATAACTGTAGTCCCTTTCCACTTTGTTTCTTGGAAGTTTGGAGAGAGAGAGAGAGAGAGAGAGAGAGAGAGAGAGAGAGAGAGAGAGAGGAGAAGAACAAGAAGGAGGGAGAATGAAAGGAGGAAATGAAAGCAAAAGGTGGCAAAAGATGTTACAGAGAAAAAAGAATGAGTAAAATAATATAAAGAAAAAACATGGTATCCAAGTCCACCATGCTATGTCTTCCTTACCAAGAACAAAATGCAAAAAGCTAGTTGTTTTCATGTTTGCTTTTAAAAAGAAAGTATTTAGATGTGCAGCCCCAACTGCTGGATAAGAGAGGAGAAGTATGCACATAAAATCTAGTCTAACACACAGCCTTATATCTACCCAGGCTTCCATAGGCATTGTGTCTCTTGCTTGCTCTAGGCAACTATGCAATGCCAAAGAAGGCTCCATGCATAATTTCTGAATTTTCTTCCTTGACAACAGTCAGATCAGGAGTGGAACTATAATAGGGCAGATGGTTTCAAAGAGCCTGAAGCCCCCTCCATCCAGGAGCCACTGAGCATCCAGGAGGAGCCACCAAGCTCCCCCTCCCTTTGGCCAGGGCTGCTGCCACCACAGCCACCAGCCATCTTTTTTCATACTTACCTGGTTCTCAGGCCCATCCTCCTTCCATTGGCCAGGCTCCTTCCATCCTGGCTATGCACATCTGATAGGCCAGTGGAAGGAAAGCGGGCCTGGGAGCTGGGTGGCCGGAAGCAGAAGTGATGGTAGTTGGTGACAGTATTGATAGGCGCACATGAGCGCATGCACCATCATGAGTGGGGAGGCTGCCCATGTTCACTATGTGAACACGGGCTTACTCTCCCCTCACTATACTCCTGAGCCAGATATACTTCCAAAAGCATTGTACAGGGATCAGGACCTGATAGGGCACGGAAGAAAAGCACAACAGATCAGCAGATCAGCACAATAGCGAATGAAAGTACATTGTACTCATGTATTTATGAGGCATATTATCCTCTGCAAATTGTGTACTGACACAGCTATTTTATTTGTTTCCCTCATGTTTGCAGAAAAGACATTGCACATATTGTCAAATCTGCAGTGCAGGAAATGCAGATGTCATCAACCAGCTGAACAAGTTTCAGCTGCAACAGAGCACAAACCGCATTACGTAGCAATATGCAAGGCTGTGCAATATTGCATGTCCAAGCCGAAGATTTGATTGTGGGAACAGATGGAAATGCTTTTCAAAAATGCAGACTGCAAAAGGTAGTCATCATTTCCAAGTCTGTGGGGACAGCCTGCAGCCTTTGCTGCCTCTTTGTTAGTTGGAAAGTGCCCAGCTTGAGCAGAAAGGCTGTAGTGACAGCGATCCAGCTACCATGATGGCTTTAGGAACCAAAAGATGTGTGAGCCGTTTCCTGCCCTTTGTTCATCTCATAAACATCACAGGGCTCATCTTTGGCCCATCAGATATCCATACATCCCCTCTCAAGGCTCTCAAACCTGCACAATGGCACTGGGATTGAAAGCACTGAGAAAGCTTGTTCCTTCTCCAGTTTGGACACTGAAGCCATTGTGGGGAAAGGAATTTTGCTGGGAGAAAGTGTGTCTCCCATGGTCCAACTATAAGGCAGACCCACCCACCCACCCACCCACATCATTTGGGAGGAGGGGTAAATTGGGCTCCTTCCTCTCCATGCCCATCCCACTAATTTTCTTCCTTCCCTTTATCCCAAGCCCAGAAAGATGTTGATGGGGTTAAAAAAATTGCTGGCAGTCTGAACTCTGTTGCCAGTATTCTGTGGCCATGTGAGGGCCCCAGGCAACTTAGGGACTCTGTGTGTGTGTGTGTGTGTGTGTAGTGAATTTAAACACTCACAAACACAATTTTTCTGTATACCTGACAGCAATACCCTGATATGTAGGAGCTCATGTAGGAGCAGCATCCATTGTGCTCTTTCCCAAGACCCAATTTAATACCCTCCTGAGCAGCACCGCCCCCCGCCCCGCCACACACTTACTATTATACCTCCCAGAGATGTAAGTTTTGGGCAGTATGAAAATATGTTAATTAATTAATTAATTAATTAATATGGGATGAGTTTTGCTTGCACACTTCCAACTGTGATCCAAATGATCCACACTTTGATCCACTATGATCCACAGTTCCTACTATGATCCAAACAATGATCCTACCTTAGAGAGCACCTTCTTCTGTATGATCCCTACTGCACATTAAGGTCATCTGAGGAGATCCGTCTCCAGTTACCACCGGTTCGTCTGGTGGTGACTCAGAGGCAGGCCTTCTCTGTAGCTGCTCCTGGGCTGTGAAATGCACTCCCGGCAGAAATACGCAATTTGAATTCTTTACTAGCCTTCAGGAGAGCCCTTAAAATCTATCTGTTTGGCGTGGCCTTCCAGGGTTTTTAAATAGTTGTAAATGGTTTTAATGTTGTAACCTGGTTTTCAGGGTTTTTTAAAATTGTGATTGTTTAATTGCTGTTTTATGATGTTTTAATTGTTAATTGTTGTTTTATACTGTTTTATAATTTTTGTTTTAATTGTTAACTGATTTTAATGGTTCTGTTTTAATTGTAAACCACCCTGAACCATTTTGGAAGGGTGGTATAAAATCAAATAAATAAATAAACAAACAAATAAATAAAGTACCCTTCTTCTGGCTCAAAGCCTTTTCTTCTCAAAGAGGATTTCTGACTTACCAGAAGAGGGTTGCATGAGACAAGTGACCCGAATTTCTTCATTTGTACAGACTCTGAGGGTCATACATGCCTGAGGCCCTCAGACACATATTTGCATATGCAGAAGTGCAGTGGGGGGAGAACCCCTCCTAAACCTGCTTGGCTGTGGAAGAAACCTTCAATTCAGGGACCCTGAAGACTTTGCAAACATACAGCCCTTCTCCTGCTGACTTACTGCTGCATATCATATAGGTCATCATCATCATCATCATCATTTATTATATCATCATTTATATACCGCTTTTCAATTTGAAAAAGATCTCAAACTGTTTTCCATAGAAAGAAGGAACAAGATAGATCACTGTCCTAAAAGGGCCCACAATCTAAAAAGAAACACAAAGTAGACACCAGCAACAGCCCGCAGTTCATAGTGAATTACATGTTTAAGTGACAGGTGAGGTTGCTGCTTCCAAGCCCTTTAAACCCCACCAGCATGATTTGTGAAGGTGGGGAGCCTCCGTAGCTACTACTAAGGTGTGTGTCCTCTCACTCCCACTACTAACTCCATAAGGGATAATAGAAGTAGCAGAGGGAGTGTGAGGATGCACTCCATAGTATCTAAGGATCCTTCCTGCCTTCACAGTTCATGCCAGTGGGGTTTACTGGGGCTCACAGTAAACAGGTAAATTAGCTCACAGTAAATTACACAGTACAAACACAGTAAATTAGCTCACAGAGGGCTAATTTCTGTGCAGTATGTGAGCCACTGCAAAGATGCTGTATTGGGATTGGATAGGGAATTACTCTTCCCTTACTAGGGGTGTGCATGGAACCAGCTGGCCCGGTTTGGTTCAAGTCTGGAACAGACTCAAACCTGACTGGGCCAGTTTGGTCTGGCACCCTTCAGACACTCCCCCCCCCCGGTCCGGTTCTGTCTTGGGGGGGGGTCCACATTTAACCTCTTGCTCCTTCGGGGGGCTTCCTATCTGCTGTGTGTGTGTCCGCAAACATTCCCCTGCCCCCCGCCGGCCTCTCAAATCACTGCCGTGGCCCATCTGGACCCTCTTTTTTGGCCTGTTTGGGCCTCAGTAGATCATCGTGGCAGCTATTTTGGAGGCCGATGCACATGTGCAAATGGCATCTGCGAGGCCTGGCATAGCCCAGGGCCTCGCAGAGACCATTTATGCATGTACAGTGGCCATTTTGTTTTTGGTGGCCATTAAAAAAAAAAAAAGACCACCGCACATGCACAAATGGTCTCTGCAACGCCCTGGGCAGTGGTCTCCAAAATGGTCCGGACAGGCCAAGGCAGTGATTTGAGAGGCTGGGGGTGGGAGAGGGAAACTTTGCGGACCCCCACCCCCACGGCCCACAGGAAGCCCCCACAAAGGGGCTGAAGGTAATTTTTTTAAAGGTTTTTTAAAAATTTCACGAACTTGTGTGGGGATTCGGTTCCAGTCCGGACGGAATGGGGGGGGGTAGGTTTCGGTTCAACCCCGAACCCCCTAACCGCCGGCCCCCTGAACCTGTTCACGCATCCCTATCCCCTACTATATATAGGAAGCCATCTAATGGTTGTGGGTTCGAATCTCCGCTGATATGTTCCCCAGATTATGGGAAACACCTATATCGGGCAGCAGCGACACAAGAAGTTGCTGAAAGGCATCATCTCATACTGTGTCGGAGGAGGCACCTCCTGTATTCTACCAAAGAAAACCACAGGGCTCTGTGGTCGCCAGGAGTCAACATTGACTCGACCTTATTATATATAAGACAGTCACCACTAAGGTGCCTCTTTGCACAGGTAGCAGTGGGATTTATTTAATAAATGTTATTTAATAAGCTATTTAGTAGATTAAAAATCTCAGAACAATTTACTGAAAATTGCAGTTCTATCATGCATTGTAATGCCACATGAATTTTGGCATCGATTGACAATCAGAATTTAATATTTATTGTTGTATTATATGTTAAATTACATTCCACTTTATTTTAATTTAAGCTCATTTCAATTTCCTTTAATTATGTGACCAAAATGAAAAAAATAACGAATTTACTTTTGTGACTGAAATTATAAATTTAATTAATTAGAGGTGCTGCTTGTATTGCGATTGCATTAGCACTTTCTTATAATAACGTGAATGATTTCCAGTTCATAATACCACATCTAAGAACACTTCAAATCATGATGTAATGCTAACAGAAAATAAGCAGAACATATGTTACTAATAGAAATCAATTGAAAGTAAACAGTAGCCCTCTTCAGACGTTAAAAAAGCAGGGGCATTGTAATTGCATACAGCGTCCTGAAAGCACATCTTCAAGCTCTGCCTCTGTCCTGAAGGACTCAGAAGTCTGATTTGCCCACTGCCAATGCTTAACAGCATTTGTCCTAAGAGACAGATTCTTTCTGTGATTGGATGGCTGGGGTGCCCCAGCATTCTGATCGAGGGGAGAATCTTTTCACAGTTACAGCTTTTGTCTCTTCAGACAAATGCTAGAAGCAGGGACAGCAGAAGGTTGAGGCTTCGGAGCACATCACCGCAAGAGCAGGGCTTCAGGGCATGCTTTCAGGACCGCATCCCTGCTTTTTTTTTTTTTTAACATGTGAAGAACCATACATGAATGTTTGTATATCCATGGCCTCATTCAGATATTAAAAAATGGGGCCAGAAGTCCCGCCTTGACCCTGTCACTCACCCCCCAGTGCCCTCTCTGCTCATGCTTCCAGCAGTGTTCATCTGAAGAAGTGAATGCCACTTCTGTTATGGCAGGTGCTTCCCTGATCAAGAGTCTGGGGCACCCAGTGTTTGCCTTCTCAGATGAATGGTGCTGTAAGAGTAAGTGTCAGGTGCTGGGGGTGAGTGACGGGGCAGGGGCGGGACTTCTGCCTCCATTTGAGATGCTGTATGTGGGCACAGCATCTCATTTTTCTAATGTATGAATTAAGCTCATGTGACATTGGAATGGAGCTATACAGATGATAATCTTCTGTGGATATCAAGCAGACAGCATACTGCAGTATTTGAAAACTATAGTAAAATTTCTAGAAGCCTCCATTCTTGTGTAATCTGTAGGCAGATGCCATAATAAAAACCAGAAAGATTTTGCCAAAACGTGGGCAAATATTCAACAGGAACTGCAATACAAACATTGAATATCTGGATCTGCTGGAGCATAGGAAGTTAATTTCAAAACTATCAGAACATGATTTACACATATTGAAATGGGATTCATCACAGATGAATGGTGCCAAAAGCAAAGTTCCCAAAAGCAAAGTAGCATTCAGGTGCAGCCGGTCTTCGCTGAGGCAGGAGTGATAGTGAGGGTGGGAGAGTATGATTTTTTTAAATCACCAAAACCTCTGCCACCACCCAGCATCCTGTAGGCCAGGCCGACTCTCCGCATTCCTTGGACTCATTGCTCAGCTGGCCAACGGAGCAGTGGGGTTGGTGCATATGTCAGAGCAGGGAGTGGGCCAGGCATGTGCGATGCCAGGCCGGGTCCTAGGCCAGGCCTGCAGAATGCTGGGCAGAAGCAACTGAGGTTTTGGCAATTCTGAAAGTAATTCTTTCCCTCACTGGTGCCCCCTGCCCCAGGGAGCACCAGCCATGCCTGACAGCATTTCTGTGGCTGCCTTCACACATAATGCCAAACCGGAGGTGAACTCATCTCCGGTTCAGCCCCTGTGTCATCTACATTATCAGAACCATGGTTCCTGGACCCAACCGCATTTCTGATTTTGTCTCCAAATCTGGGAATTAACTCTGGGTTTGCAGTGGGTTCTGCTCACCCAATTGAGGGGTGAGGGTCCATTCCATTCTCTCCTCTGTGTAAATTCCGGATTGGGAATTTAATTCAAACTGAAGTTAATGGAGGAAGCTCCTTTCGTTGGCCTTCCTCCCATTGGCTGGTGCGGGCTGTCCTTCCAGGGTCGGAGAAAGCCCATGCAGCTAGTCCCACCCCCATTGCCAGCTCTCAGACTGAAGATAGTGATAGTCTGGGAGCACGCAGGAGTGTGTGTGTGTGTGTGTGTGTGTGTGTGTGTGTCTGTGTGTGTGTGTGTTTAGGCAAAGTTGGTCTGTTGGACCCGCGGTTTACCATTCAGTGAGAAGGTGGCCTGTGTCTCAGTAATAAATTATTTTCACACCTTCCGTCTTTCTGTCCCAGAGAAATATGGGTCAGAAGAGTAGACAAGAAGGAAGAATCTAAGAAGAGAAGAAAATTAAAATAGAAGAGGTGAACTACACATGGTGAAGAGCATGAAGAAGTGAAAAATCACATAACCTAGTTGTGATACCTTGCCAGATATTTGCTTGTGTGTTTGTAGGTGTAGTTAAAGTTTCTCTAGGTTGCCTTATTGTCCTAGACTGAATTGATAAGAATCTGAGAATATCAGTTCAGAATGCTCCAAAAAATGCAAATTCAGAATTCACATCCAGAAAATTATTACAGAAGTAATTTCTAACTGTTAAATGCAGTTCTCCGATATTAGCTGCTCAAGTCTGAATACAATTGTCCAATATATGCGGAACAATGTTTGACAATCAAATATGTGGTTTTTCCCCCTGTTTTTTTCCTTTTGAACAGCTACAAAAACATTCTCCCCAAATCCAAAAGTGATTGGTTGCTTTAATCAAAACTAGGTTGTAAACTATTAATCATATAATCAGTATGATTAATTGAATCATTAATCACAGAGCAAATTGGCTTTTAATTAGGTTTTTATGGCAGCTGTCCCTTTTTAAAGTTTTTTTTTCCTGTAATGATGACAGTATTGTAAGCAACCTATGTAAACTACTCAGTTTGGGAAATATGATTAAGATGGTTTTTCAAACAACGCATGATTTGTCTGTGTTATCTGTATCTCTATTAAACATCCTCAATCACTATTTAATTGAAAGAAAGGTATATTCATTCTAACTGGTTAAAAAATCAGTAAAAGCAGCACATTTAAGAAAGAACTGGGGTGACCAAGTGCAAAGGAGAATAGGGCTCAAGGTGCTTTTGTCGTCCAGAAGAAGAAGTTTTTAGAAGATGCAGGAATAGGAAAAGCCAAAGCTACCAGAATTGTCTCATTTATTGATATTGGTAAGCCAGGGATTCTCAGACTTGGTCCACAGATGATTTTGGCATCATCCCCAGCCAGAGTGGCTGAATGGCTTTGGCCGTTGGGGCTGGAATTATAGGCCACCAACACCTGGGGACTCAAGTTGGGAACCACTATATTAAGCCATTTCCAGAAGATTGGTATGGAATAAAATGAACACTGGGCAGAAGGGGGAGGTAGCACATTACAGTGGCAAGCTATTCCCTCCATTCTATGCATTTGCAGCTTAGTTAGCCATAACTAAGTATCATTGAACTCAATGGGACAATTAGTCATGACTAGGTTAGTTATGACTTTCAATAGGACTTAGTCATGACTAGCTTAGTCTGGATCCTGCTCCATGTCTAGGATCCAAAGATACCTCTGTTCTTACAGAAGCTTCTTTCACAAACTGTTGGAGCTTCTACCAATGCAGAGTTAAGCTTGGATCCAAGTCATTCATTAGAATTCAGATGTCACTCTTTACAGATGTTTTAATGAACACATGTAGATTGTGGGGAGGAGCCTGCCGCTATGAGACTGCACACCTTTGTTGTGCATTTATTTCACCCCTGCTGAGTGTCTGAAAAAGGTTTTAAAGATTCCCTTTTGCATATTGTTACCCCATGAAGAATGTTCAGTTAGTTGCTAGCAATGACAAAACCACCATGAGATGTCAGTATGTAGCGGTATAGAAATGTAATAAACAAATAAATAGCCCTGGAAGCGCTTATTTGCATGCAACTTTGCTGCTCTGTAGCTTACATAAGAACATAAGAACAGCCCTGCTGGATCAGGCCCAAGGCCCATCTAGTCCAGCATCCTGTTTCTCACAGTGGCCCACCAGATGCTGCTGGAAGCCACAGACAGGAGTTGAGGGCGTGCCAACCATTTCAAAACAGCATAATGAAACATATGATAGTAATTCATTTGCTCCGCACATATCTGTGCACATCTGCTCTACGCAAACCCCATCCTACGCTCTACCCTGCTCTCAAACCACATCTGACTGAATCTGAAAGTATTCGTGCAGTATTCGTGGGTAGGGCCCATTGAACAACATACATAGGGGGAGGTGTGGCATCATCCTGCTCTGTTGTTTCTGCTTCCAGAGGAATGATGCCTGAACTTTTTCTTCACCTTTAATTGTTCCAAGCGAGATCAGTGTGGTAAAACTGACACTGCAGGCATCCCCTATGAAGAAAATGAGCAAGCAATGAACTCACAGTTGTTTATTGCTCACTTGAGACAAGCAATTGTTTATAGGCCTTCCTTGTAGTTTAGTTTTTAGGGTCAATAATAAATATAGAGCAGAGAGCCCGCACAGTCTGAGAGGACAATCCATCAACATTTAATTTGGTAAGGGAGGCAAGCCATTAAAACAGCATAGCAGAGCTCATGAATAAGACAGAGTGTTGGGTTCCTCTATTAAATGTCAGAACAACATGAAGGGGATTCTTTGTTATCTTAATAATTCTAATTAACTTTTGGTAATTATAGTGGCTACTCACCTAAACTAATCTATCCTCCGTCGTTATTCCAGGTCATTATTTTCAGGAGGCAGAACAGAAATGAATAAAAGACATTTTATGGCAAAACGACACAAAAACCCTTTCTTATTAAATGTTTTCTTTTTAAACAAAATGGTTGGTTGGTGAACTTCATCATTATATATCTGTATTTAAGAGCTACTTAGACAATCACATCATGTTTATGGCAATGTAACAATTTGCAAAAACCTCATAAAATATTCAGTGTGCACTCCCATTACTGATTACTGCTATGTGTGTAGAAGACATATATGTCCATTTTCTTTTCCTTCCTTCCTATCCTTTATGATACTATTGCTTAGTTATTTTATTGGTGGAGCCAGATCAGATAAATGATGCAGCTCTGAATTTGAATACTCTCACCCTAAGAACATGTTCACACTATAGCCCAATTCAGCAAGGGAGATCCGTACTCAGAAACAGTCTTCTCTGTGTGGATTGTCTTTCTTGATGCAATCCAATGCCTGCAAAAGGATGATGTGTGCGTTTGTGGGAATTCCATATGCAAGGCCTCGGGCACTTTGCACTGCATATAATGTTAAAACATTGTCAGTGTTATCTATTCCAGCAGTGCTGATTACAGGAGGTCTTCAGACTTAAGACACAATTGGTTCCTGAACATTGTGTTTTAAGTTGCAACGTCAAACTGGAACCTATTTTTTCCCCATAGGAGATAATGAGGTTATTCACACAATCACAACCTACCCGGGTTTGGGAGCTGTGTGTGCTCCCAATTTTCATTTGTGTGGAACTTAGGTAAGAGGAAAAACTGGGTAGAACTGACCCAGAGAAAAAGCTACCCAGGGTTTCCTACAACCTTGCTTACACACAATCACTTCTACCCAGGTTTACTTCCTACCTTGCTTCCACTCAAACAAAAACTGGGAACACACAGAACTCTCAAATCTGGGTAGAACACAGTTTTTGATTGTGTGAATGTCCTCAATATTATAAATGGGGTTTTTCTTTCTGAATCAAGGCCACATATTCTCCCCTCTTGCTGCTGTCAAAGCTGGTGGTGTGTGAGTGACAGACATGCAGACATGTTGATGGTGGAGTTGCTCCTCCTTGCCATACATTCCTTTCCGAGTTCCTTACTGGCTTTTTCTTCACTTTACCATTGAAGGAAGGGAGGCAACTGGGGAGTTTGTTTGCCTCATCTCCTCATCCTCCGAGCCAAAAGATGGAGAAGGAAAGAGGGTGGGAAGGAAGCAGCATATGGGCTCGACTTTCCCCCTCATGTTGTCTGAGCACAGCAGCTGAGCCGGGGGGGGGGGCGGAGCAACAACAACGGTATGTTGCGGTGTGTGCAGAACCTCTTGGACAGGTGAGTCAGCCCATCTCTCCTCAGCCTCATAAGCAGCAGCTGCTGCTGCCGCCGCCACCAGAACTGCCAGTCTTAGACAATGTAAACTTTGAGCCACCATTGTCACCCCTTCTCCTTTAGCCTATCCACTAGCAGTCATATAGTGGAACCTTCCCTCCCACAAATGTTGTAGAGCACACAGTTGTAATGTTGGAACAAGGTGGCAATTTACAGATATCTTAAGTGTCATTTGCCGTCACTCAAACTATCTTTGATATGTACAGGAGGGCTATCTGTTCATCTATGGGGAGACCAATGCCCATGATACACGTCC
The DNA here is from genome assembly GCF_027244095.1 of Hemicordylus capensis. Classification (NCBI taxonomy): domain Eukaryota; kingdom Metazoa; phylum Chordata; class Lepidosauria; order Squamata; family Cordylidae; genus Hemicordylus; species Hemicordylus capensis. Next base: position 178,920,556 of record NC_069657.1, on the reverse strand, counting down.
ACTTTCCTGCCCAAGAGTAGATCAGCAATGACAACGGTGATAGTGCCGACATCAGTTTGGAAGAGCAATGTTGTGATTCAGCGTCATCCACAAGCCTTCCTTAATATGAGCCAACAAATGATTTGGAATGTACACTGACTTGCTGGCTTTGATGGCAGAGGCAAGCTTGGGATTGTGGCCAGAATGGATGGTTTTTGAAATGACTCAAATAACTGAAATTGGAGGATTGTATATTAATAATTAAGAATTTTTTAATAATTAAAAGAAAATAATCTTCTTTTCCAGGGGTAATTAAAGTTAATACTACAAGGAGTTTCCAAGCTGGGGAAACTTGATGACATGGTAGTCCTTGAAAAGGCAATTATTTTACATGACCTGAAATGGTCAAGAAGGGAAATTTGAAATATTCTTTCAAATCTTAATCACCAGGATTTTAAGGCACCCAGATCATTATTTTTTCATATTTTGAGGTAGCTGGCTGAGATGTAGGAGGCAGAATTTACTTTAATCATAATTAGAACCCCTTTCTTTGATAGAGATTTTGGGTAAATTGCCTTTAGTGTGGAAAGGTGAAATACAACTAAGAGCCAGTTTGTGATACTTTGTCTGCCCCACCCCTCACATGTTCCATGAGCACACGCATCATTTCCTCTCTCCCATTGTACAGGGGAGCCTCTCTCTTTAGTGCATGGAGGAGGGGTTTGTCTGGCACCCCCATTGCAATTCTACATGCACCAAAAATAATAGCTTGTGGTTTGGGCCCTTCATGTGATTAGAGAAACCTCCTTTGTGTGCCAGAAGCAAGGGAAGGACATGTATGCCCATGGAGCATGCACTTTCTTATTGCACGTGGTGGGTTGGGTGGATGAAGTATCATCTGAATAGTCCTTAAACTGATCAACTGATTTCTTCATTGTCTTCAGTCATTTATTCGTCCAGTGAAAAAAAGTCTCCCCAAAGTAATTTGTTCCTCTTACAGAAGACCTTTTACTGAAGAGAGAGGAGAGCTGGTCTTCTGGTAGCAAGCATGACTTGTCCCCTTAGCTAAGCCAGGTTCGCCCTGGTTGAATATGAATGGGAGACTATAAGTGTGAACATTGCAAGATGCATCTAGGTTTCAAGTTCCCTCCCTGGCATCTCCAAGATAGGTCTTAGAGAGACTTCTGCCTGCAACCTTGGAGAAGCCGCTGTCAGTCTGTGTAGACAATACTGAGCTAGATGGACCTATGGTCTGACTCAGTATATGGCAGCTTCCTATGTTCCTACGTTTTAATCCTAATCCTTGCAATAGTCCATTTGTAAACCTTTTACAAGCTCTGTAATATCGTTTTTGAGATTGGACAACCAGAATTCCACAAAGTAATCTAAATCACACTTTCAATTCTCATCCAATTTCTATTGTCACAAGGAGGCTCTCCACACAAGCAGTGTGGGGAGGTGTGAGGGAGTTTGCGGGGATAGTGGGCTTAACCCGCTCTCCCCACAGACAAGCAGGGAGCTTGCCCTGGGTGGCTGGATTGGCCACTCAAATGATTACCGACTCTGTCATGATGCCAGTTGGGGCGGTGGGGATTGGGGACCTCCTAGCCCCCGGACCTCCCAGCCCTTATTACCGTATATGTGCATTTCTGATTTATTTGTTCCAGGGCACACTGCTAGGACACCATTTTGCTGCTCATCACCCGACTGGAAGACACCTTGTTGTGGCTTTTTACCATTTGCTTAGAATTTTATTCTCATCTAGAATTATCTACAGAGAAATGGGGGTATTCAGCGCACTCTGCACAACACAGGTGAGAACATTGAGGTGGAGGTGAGAAAATGGATGAGGACATTGGAGTACAGCACAATAGGCACACCACTGGGGTAAGGATAGCAGTTTGCAACACTGTCTCAGGCAGTTAGGGGGCCTGCGCTAGGCCTATGCTTAACTGGCATGGCTTCTTCCAAAGAATCCTTTGTAATGGTAGTTTTGTTGGGAACTGTAATTTTCTGAAGATCCAGAGAATTCTCTGTCAGAGAGTTTAACCATTCTATAAGGTCTGTAGTTGTATAAGGATCAAAGGCATGAAATGAATCAGTGTAAGCCTGCAGTGTTAATATGCCCCATGCTTGGCCGCCTTTGGACGTAGACTTGGCCGCCTTTGGACGTAGGGTAAAACCTCGGGTAGATGAACCTGTGGTTAATCTGTGAGCCCGGGAATCATTCCGCAGACAATCGTTAAGCCACGGTCTCACAACATCCAGCTTGTGGGCAGAGAGGCCCCTCCCTCTTCCTGGTCCACCAAGGCCAAATCCCAGCAAGCTCTGTACCACTTGCATTGCCAGACTGTGGGCAAGTCATCAGGATGTCAGTAGAGTGGCAACCATTGGCCACAATTTTTGAAGGGGCGTGCCCAGTGCAATTGTGCCTTTTCGGCATCAATCGGCCACCCCCAGCAAGGAAAGGGCATTTAAACTGATTCCTGACACCACTTGTACCACTGCCCTTGAAAGAGCCCAACAGCCAGACAGTCTCACACAAGCACAATGACTGGTGTGGGGAGATGCAGAGGGGCACTAGTTTCCTGTTACTCCTGGGAGGGGTCATGATGACTCTCTAGGAGGGAAAATGTATATGAGGACAAGCAACGGATCCTGGGGTTTGGTCCATTGTGACAAAGGATGCTATTGGAATGGTAGACCTGGGCCAAGCAGTCCAGGAGGCCCAATACACTCCTGCCCCTATGTTGGCTTCCTGGCTGGGGATTAGCCATCTCATGAGAGGGCCAGTCCATTGGGGAGGACCCTAGGCTCCATGAGCTTCAGGTCTCCATTGGTCTGTACTCAGGTAGGCTATTCAACTCTAGGGGGCCCCACTGGTATCTCTTGTTTATAATATAACTCATACTCCATACCTTCCTATCTCCACTCAGCCCTTCCAGACTCCCAAAGAGTCCAGGCCACTCCATGTGTCTGGGTGGCCTCAGATGGGCAGAGTAGGAAAACATCGGGGCTAGATCATGGTCTACATCCAAACATCTCAGACTGGGACTGGTGTTGCAGCCTATGTAAATCAGCCACTCTGGGGCATCCCAGGGCAGGGCACCCCGGGGCACAGCCGCCATTCAGCTATGGATTAGAGTGATCCCTGGCAAGCCAGGTGGCTGTGCAGGGCAGGAAAAAGGGGGTATGTGTTGTGGGGAGACTAGACTGCCAGAGAGAGCACTTGGACTCCTGCTTCACGGTAGTCGCCAAGACCAGGAAAGGTGTTGCCAGGGAACCTTCCCTGGGGCTTGCAGGGATCTAACAATTGGGCTGGGCAACAGCCCTTCAGTCCACATGTGTGTCTCTATGGCCTATCACTCTCATGAGAGAGCAGTCCTTGGGAGAAGGGAATGTACATCTACTGCGTGTTTTATCGTCACACAAGGCTTTTGGGTCCGTCCCTGTAACCATCATCCATGTATAACCCAGGACGGTTCTTCTCATGAAATATGGCCAAGACTGCATGTTTGCACCTAAGGGGAAGGGGCTGAGCACCCCCTTCCCCTACAAACGTGTACCAAAAAATGAATTGAACCACTTAAGAATTCTTGGGGTGGTTTTTTTAACTGAAACTTTGGGTTATCCCTTTGAGGGTAGACTTTCCTTTGCCAGTGGGCATGGTGCTGCACCAGACTGGGGCACCTCCAAGCTGGTGGGTCAAGGCTGAACATTTGCATACACATACATATGTGTGCAGTGCTTAGGGGGCCACTCTGTACAGTTGGTGGGAGCAGGACTGACCATGGGATCCTTAATAATACAGGCACTGTCCAGGCATCCAAGGAAATCAATGCCCTGTTGACTGACCACACAACACCTTAGAAAGGATGCTTTGCTGGGCAGCTGCACATGATCAGGTGTACTGCTAATTAAAGGGGTCCTTGCAAGTGTGCCCCTTACCATTCCCCGGATGGAAGCTGTCAAGATGTCTTATCTGGAAACTGCAATTAAAGGCCGTGCATGCCGGACAACGTGCCAAGGAGTGTGTTGCTGGTTGCCCAAGTAACACAAGCAAATGGACAGATACAGGCAGAAGATTTGTGGTGTTGTCTCTTTTTTTATATGACTGCACAACAGGAAGGTTTCCACGGACAGGATTTCCATGGTTTTCTGCACTGGGTCAGCACATCAGTATTTCTGCCAAGCAATGTGGTATCACTCCCCTGGCATGTGTAATCTTTGCTAGGAAACAACCAGTTTCTGGTGTCACCAGGGCTCCATGTGTTTGTGCATATACTTCTGCAGCCTCTTATTGCTGGAGACAAGGGGGGACCATGAGATGCAGTGGAAAGTGAGCTTTCCGCAATGTGGTTATCTTCCTTTACATGCACTGAAGCTTGGGACGCAGCAACGTGGCATCCATGCCGAGCAATGGTAGGAGGAGTGCAGAGATTGCAGAGGGTGGGGCATGTGCTCAGAGAGGTAGCCAGCAAGAAGCGTGGCAAGCATAGAGTTGATATGCTTCTGGGCTTATCTGAGCCACCCTTTATATAGTTTTGGGAGCAGTCACAGCACAAAATCCAGGTTACGCTGGTGGAAGAATTCGGATGACATGATGCCGCTTAAAAACCTGAGGTTCCAGCAGCGAAATTCACTACAAATCGAAGTTTCAGGTTATGGGTTGGGGTCAAAAACCTTGGGGTGGGTGATGAAACTGTGGTTTCATGGGGTTTCATGCAGTTTCATGTGTTCTGGGTTTTGCCACACTTTTAAGGATGGCCACAAAATCAAACCTCTGGCACTGTTGTCCCGGTTTGGTATTATGTCCCAAGGCAGCCCTTCTCTTACTCCTTTAACAACAACAGTGCATGTGAAATTACATAATAAATGATATGGGGCATGGGCCAGCCAAAATGAAGCATTTGTAAGTCCCATTGATTTCAGTGTTAAGTATGCAGTTAACTGTCCTTTTGAAACCAGTGGGACATTGAAGTGCTTAACTTTGTCTTTCATGTGCCTATATATTTGCCCTAAGTGGCTTGTGATAAGACTGCCTCACTGTATTTGCAGCTCAGGGAAGGTGGGCCAGTCAGTTTCTGTAGCTGTCAATCAACATGACAGTATGACCAAGTGGGGTATCTTGAGCACTGAAGGGTCCTTGTACATTCCAGGGCATCAGTGCTTACATGCCTCTGAGATGAGTACATACTCTTCAAACTCTGGAGGCTCACATCATTTACATGCCCTAAAATTTGTTAGCTGGCAGATGGGTGGTGGTTAATGAATGGAAGAACTCTAACAAATGGCATTCTGAAATAAACAGCAGCTCCTATTTGGTCATTTATTTTTAGTTTTTATCTCTCTGCATCTCAATTACTTAGTAAGCCTTCATTCTCTTTAAAAACGTGTTTGTTATTAAGATCTAAATCTACTTATTTTAGTCATGTCGTGCATGCCAGTGGAATGCAATACAAGCAGATTACAAGCTGATAGTTAGATGTTAATAACAGGAACACAAAACATTAAGGCAAGTGACATTTACATAAGTATCTTGATCTTAATACATGTAATTTACATATGAAAATGTAATCACCATAGAGATAAACAGCTGCAATGTTTAATTAAACTCTCCACACAAAATTGGCCTGCAAGAAGTAGTTTGTCACTGCTAATTTATCACAATTCTCATAAGTATTCTTTAAAATAAAAAATGCAAAATAAATGACTCTTATTGATAATTTAACTTCTGGTTACTTTATTGTATCCTCAACGGGCTTTGATGATACAATTAAAATATAAAGATTCCAGGCTCATTTTCTCACAATTTAGAAGATGAGGCCTAAATATACAGAGAACAAATTGTTTACAGAATAAAGAGGTCAGCAGTATAGCAGCGGGCGGTGGTAGGAATCAAACAGATTTAATGCCACAATAAGTCATGAGTCTTGGAGGAATCTATAAGTCTGTATGTGGGACTGTTTAAGGAGGAAACAATTATAAGTGAAAATGGGTGTCAGAATGGTAATGGAAGGATATCAACTACTGGCTTGCTGTCTCTCTGATAAAACCCACATTGTGGCGTCTCAACACTTGAGTTCATTGCAAAGTCAAATTGCTACTGGCATTTGGGAATGGGGAAAGCATATGGCAAATGAAGCTTTGCTTATGATGTATTTTAGGACAAGAAGCATTCCATTTGGAAGAATGTGCTCTAGGGAGTTTGCTGTCATCCATCTTAGTCTGGCTCTTGTTCCATGGGAATGGCTTATGGGGGGCTGGCCTTGTTCTTGACTAGCTTGCTTGGGAATGCATCTCTCTTCAGTCATGGGCCCCTGAGTCCCCCAAGTCTTAGGAACAGGCCCTCATTTTGCTATTTGGATCATCTGTGAAAATCCACTGGTCTGAAGTGTTACAAAACTAAAATAGAAGAGCACAGGACCAGGATTAGAGTAGGGCCCAGGTTATCTGCATTATTACAGTATACTGCCAGGGGTTTCTAGCCCTTCCTAAACTGTTCTTTGCATCCCCCCTGCAATGGTTTGCCCATAAGATTAACAGGTACATCAGCTGGCAACTTTGAGATGGCTTCTTTATTTTTCATTGGCCACCTGCTGCAGCTAACAGTGAGGCTGATTGTGGCCAGCTAATCACACACACGGCACCTATTCCAGTGAGACACTTCCTGAAGTGCATTTCAGGTTCATCTGTCCACAGACATGCACCCAATGGTAATGTCCAGGCTGGACTACAGCAATGTATCTTATGTGGAGTTGAAGACTGCTTGGAAGTTTCAATTAGGACCAAATGCAGAAGCAAAGATTTGAAATGGAGCCTTCATAGGAGGCATATAGCACTGCAAATGTAGCCCTATTCAGACATTATGTTGTATGAGTAAACAGATGTCTGTACACAGGTACATGCTTTTGTGTGAATGGCTGAACCTGTGTGTTTTTTACAGTGCGACTGAGTACAGGCCCTTTCAACTGCAGGAGACAGATAGCAAGTGTACTGCTATACCTGTGTTCAAGAAAACATGTGAATAACGATATCTGCATGCAAATCTGTACCTGTATACACTATACAGATTATATGATTGGTGAATAGAACCTGTGATGAGAGATTGTGTCTGCTGCCCTGGATCCCTATTAGTCTCTGGGCCCATCATATTGGTGCTTTTAAAGAGCTAAATATCCTGGGATCTCAATATCTCAAGGATGGCCTCTTCTCATAGGAGCCTGTCTGCAGTAATAGGTTGTCAGCTGACTCCCTGATATGCATGCCCTCACTTTCTGAGATTAGGTGGGTGGGTATGTGGGACAGGGCCTTTTGAGCTGTTGTACCCAGGCTTTGAAATTCCTTCTCCAAGGAGGTCCATTTGGCCATTTGGTTCCTGGCCTCCTGGCATGGTGTGAAGACTCCCCCGCCCCTGAGAGTGCATTCGGGGCAAGTTTTATCTGCAGTGATTTTGCCTCCATCGGTTTCCTTGTTGTGTTAATCTCTTTTCTGTTGTGTTAATTTTTATGAATATTTTAATGAATTGTTGTTTTCTCAATCCCCGCCCTGCCTTCTGTTGGCTGTTCTGGGTGTTTCTTTCAACCCCAAAGTGTGATCTAAATATTATTAGATCAATTAATAAATAACATACAATTTACAGCAGAGGGCCATCAAAACACTAGCTCAGGAGAAAAGAGTATGCTAGCAGTTTATTGTATGTTCATGCTGATCTCAAAAATGCTTCGGTAAACAAAGTAGCAGGAAAATCAGAGGTTGGACTCCTACACATATGCTTACATATCTTTTTTCAATAAAATAAAACTGTGCTCCATGGAACCCATTCCCCATCAAAATATAAAGTTCTTTCCGTAATGTTCATTGGACTAGCATGGTTAATAGACACATAATTTAAAATTCATATTTATAATTCACATAATGATCCTGTGCTGTTTGATTTGTGGAAACCACACAAATACATATACACATGAACTATGGCATATCATATGCCTGTTTTTCTGCCTGCCTGCCTGCCTATCTTTCTATCTATCTATATAGTGAAAAGACTCAACCATGCCGAATTCATTACAAATCAAGGTAATTCAAACTCATAGAATGAAAAGATGCCAGAACTTTGTATAATGTCACTTTATTAGGTTTTTAAAAAATATTTTTAGGGTGTTTGTTTTATCTATCTGTTAAAAGCCCCCAATTTTACTCTTGAGTCTACTATGAGAATATTATTACAAGTGGTGACATACATCATTAGCACAATTAAAGAGTATATTTTAATTTTAATGTTTGCAGTAGAAACATCAATTTAAATGAATAAATTGTTAAATGTATAAATCTGAATACACACACAAGCACCTGTACTTTCAATTTCCACTCTGATCTAAAATGCATAGAAATTGCAAGTTATGGTACCCACTTTAACTTCTGCACCATCTAAGTTGTAAAGATGTACAAGACATTGTCTTGTACATTATGCTGGCTTCGGAAATTAGGTTCCATACCCCCACACTTTGCCTTGATATATCAGCTTAACAATGGGCCAGGAGGAATGAATTCAGGCAAAAATTCAACAGGTGCAGTTTCAGCATCATTTGCTAGAGATGCCCCTTATGATGCCTGATGCATTTCCACAAGGCACAATACTTCCCCTACATGTCAAAGGAGAATTAAAACAAGGCGCAACAACTTCACCTCACTTTCCTCCAGGAAGCTTTTCTAATCCATTTGGTTTATTGCAAAGCAACAGCTTTCTGGGCCTTCATTCTGAACTGAGAAAGAAGAAAGAATCACCAGAGTGTAATTCTTCCTAGTTTCATGCCCTGAGTTTCATTCTATTTCTTGCCTGGCAATGCAGAAAAGTCGCATAGCCTGGTTGTATCAGCACATGGTGACATATTACTGCCTCTGTCCAATGTCAATGAGTTCCAGAGATCATTTGGCAAAATAAATGGTAATGGATACAAAAATCTCTTCTATTTCCAGAAATAGAAAAGGTTATTAAACTTTTAATAATTTATTAAAATATAATCTTTTAGGTTTGAAAGAGCTCTTCCTAAATGCTTGGATGGAATACTCTTTTCCTCTGCTAACTGAGCAAAGAGGCAAAGTGATTATTCATATATAATGCATTCATATATATATATTTACACACACACACACACACACACACACACACACACACACCCCATTTGATTGATTGATTGAGAGTCCTTTGGGGAAAGGGAACCATCTTATTTATTCTTTATTTCTCTATGTACACCACTTTGAGAACCTTTGTTGAAAAGCGGTATAAAAATATTCATAGTGGTAGTTGTAAATTAAAACAGCCCAGGCACTGATTTTATTGGATCATAAAGAAATTAGGCAACCAATACTGAAATAGTATATATGGAAGCCTGGTCTTAAAATGTCAGTCAGTGTCAAATTGTAGTAAAAATTTGTGGTAGATGGAACCTTTGTGTGTAGAAGTAAGTGTTTTATGGGGAGCAGGAAAAACACTTGGTTGGGAAAGCTATTGCTGGTCTGAGACCACTTCTTTCCCCACTAGAAGTATACAAAAGTTCAGGCTCTTTAGTCAATTTTCATAAAATAGCAAGCATATCACCAGGATAAAAGTCACTGAAAACTCATTAGGGATTGATTTAAATAATATAAAACAAATGCATTTATTGCAATTATTCATGACTGCAAAAAGAGTGTTACCATTTTACTGAATGACTGATATACTTCTCCTCCCCAAAATCAGGATATCAACTAATTTTAAATCACAATGTCCTTTATTAGCTTTTGTAGCCCAATAGTATGAAAACATTTGGGGCACGTTTGTCATGGGGAAGTTAGTGGATAACTTTCAAGCCTGTTCTGCTGATTTTTCTTTCTGTGTGGGGCTCCATATATGGAATTTGTGAGGGCTCATGATTCTCAAAGAAGTCCCTCAAGATAGTATTTAATTTAATTTTTGTTAATTTTTTACCCTGCCTTTCATTAAAACAATCCCAAGGCGGTTTACAAAACAGTTAACAAAATTTAAGACAATAGAAATTACACAATAAAATATTAAATTGGAATAAAAAATACAAATCTAATTACAAGTTTAGAAAACATACAGTATTAAATTGTGAGTATGCAATAGTATATACACTATTGATAATATATAGTTGAATTAAAGCTGTATGAGATACATTCCCAATCTTAATTAGTAACTATCTTATTTGTAGTTAATCTTTGCCTTTAATATAGCAGTTATTTCCCATTTTATGTTAACATTTAATTTTAAGATATAAAAAAGGAAAGCACAATTATAAAAGGTCCCAATCCAACCGTGGCTCCAAAACTAGCTCTCCTTCCATTGTGCAGCCATCTCTGTGCTAGGGTTTCCAACACTGCAGGACTGTCCTGGAATGTCCAGAAATTGACATCAGTCTAGATCTGCCATATGGAAAAGTGCACAGGTCTCCTTTACTTTTAAGAGAAGCACAGAAGAGGGACTTTCAGCAGGTGCAGCTTGTTATGCAGGGGAAAGAAAAGCTGCACCTGCTGAAATTCCCTCTTTTGTGCATCTCTTAAAAGTAAAGGAGACTTGCTCTCTTTTCCATATGGCAGCCCTACCCGAATCTCTAGGTAACTATTGAAAGCAATCCTGAAGATTGTAATGGCCTGATATTGTAGAAAACGTTGGGGGAATACTGGGGAAAAACATCTCCAGGAATAACTACTACCAAGCTGGAAAGTTTACTTTGTTTATATTTTTAGATGGATGAAGAGTCATGAACACATGTCATGAGCACAGACAGATGCTGTATATATGGTTCTTCCCTGATCCAGTGGTGGCCTCTGCAAATCAGTTGGGGGTGGGTGTGTGGAAAAGGAAGCGCAGGGGCAATGACAGGCTCTTGTTCCACCCTGCCCTGGCTACCTCGACTTGCCCCACCGTGAGCCCAGTGAGCTGGTAATTCAACTGGTCAGGGGCTGATTTCCCCAGCTGCCCAGGGTGAGATGAGAAAGGGGGAGGGGTAGCGTGGCAGAGCAGAATGGGAGCACTGAGCTGAGCACCACACCTGTGGCTCGTTTTCTGACCCCCCCCCACCCCCCCGCTTGCTTGCTGTGGTTGCTACTGCCCTGATGCAGCTGCAAGGACTGGATCCCAAGCAGAAGATTGTTGTCATATCAGCCAGCTGCTTTGTGGGAAGTAGCAACCTGTTGCTATCGTGAACAACTGAAGTTGCAACTCTGAATGAGATCCATACGTGCAAGCTAGGCAACCAGATCAGAAGAGAAACTGCATGTATTGGGCATCCTCCTCCTATGGAGACTGTGGGGCTATTCCCACAATCGGGCAAAATCGGGCTAGGGGAGCCTAGCCCAATTTTGCCTGATCACGGGAGCCACTGGGCTCCCTGGCAGTTAACCCGCCAAAGTACCCCTCCCCTAAAACTGGGTTTGTGGAGCGAGCGCTCCGCAAACCCAGTTTTTTTTAATCGTGAGTAGTCGCGGCACGGCTTTGCGCTATGGCTACTCATGAGGAGACCCCCGGAGGGGAGGAAAAAAGCTGCCTCCCGGCTCTGGGGGTCTTGCCAGCATGCCCTGCAGGCTTGCGCAGGGCATGCTGGAGCTTCTGGGGGCCAGCCCCTACTGGCTCCGTCACGGAGCTGGCAATCGTGTGGGTGGCCGATCCGGCTGCCCAGGGCTCCTGCCCTGCTTGTGTGTGGGGAGAGCGGGCTTAGCCCGCTCTCCCCGCTCACTCTCCAAAACCGGGTCTCACTGATCGTGAGACCCGGCTCTTTATGTGTGCAGAAGCTGGCTTATGTGTAAGTCCCTTAGCTGAGTAAAGACCTTCAATCCTGCACACAGGCTCTTTAAATCCCATTGGAGTTTAGGAGATTTAAGCAGCCAAACTGCACACCAATGAAAAGAAGGGTAATAGAGAAAGAAGATTCTATTTTTCATTATCCCCCATCCTGAATGATTTATCAAAATAGTAAGAGTTAAGCCTGGCTATGGTACATGAGGAGACTGCTACTGACTGTCTGTCCTTTTGACTAATAATGCAGTCAAACTTCTTGTCTTTATATCAATGTTTTTTACTGTTAAAATAAATCATTCACTCCAGCAGCTGAAACTTGCATTTCAACAGTGGAAAGCAATGGCATATTACTTACTTCCAGGGCACTGAGCATAGTAGAGCCCATGTGGTGGTATAAATATATATTTCATCCTCTGAGAAAAAATTGGTCCCACAGGAGAGCTCTTTCCCCCATTCATTGATGATGTCAGTGAGTTCTTGATTAGCTGCTGACATCTGAAATTATGGTGGGCCAGCAAGGTTGATGAAAGTCTTCTTTATATAGCTGTAGCCATACACTGTCTCTCCTTTGTCCTCCTCTGTTTGGAAGTTTTATGTTGACCCCAGTGACAAAGTCAAGAGAAGAAAATATACAGCGTGATATTGGGACATTCCAAGCAACAGCTTGCTTGTAGTATCTAAGTAGTCAATAAAAACGTAAGGCACTATTAGCAGGTCAAGAATACAACAAATGCACAGCTGGAAGTACTGTGCATTATCATTGATTAAATTTTGTATATTGAGTGAGTTTATGTTTGCAGGGGGGTTCCAGCTGTGACAACTTTGAAATGTGATGTTTATTCCACTTATAAAGGACACATAGGATAACTGTATGTGTACCAATAATTTACTTTGTACCAATAACAAACTGGAAGCCTAAAGTCAAACTGGCTAGTTAAGTCAAATAAATATGTGAGATACTCTAGCCAATCCTATTCACTCTTAACTTCACTCTTGGCCTTCTCTGCACCCAGGATTCGGAGTTACAGAGTCATGATGCCACCGTGCTGCTAAGCTGCTGCGAGATTATGGCAGAGAAATGGAACAACTTCCTTCTGACAGTTGTAGTTCTGCCATAATAATTGGAAGAGAACTGTATCTATCTATCTATCTATCTATCTATCTATCTATCTATCTATCTATCTATCTATCTATCTATTTATTCTTTCTCTCTCTCTCTCTCCCCCCCCCCACTCGCCTCCCCCAAAAAGGAATCAGCCTTTAAAACCTTCAGGAGGCTCAAGCAGCCCTCACTAGGTAGGTACGACAGTATTCAGGCTAAAACTAGAGGTTAATATCCTAACTTCTTTGACAGAAGTCCTGTTGAAATTAAGTAGTCCTTTGGTAACTGCTGAGTACTACCATTGAGTAACTTAATCTGGATATGAGCCAGGGATACTATCAAAATGCTTCTTGCCAAAATTCATGATGGAATCTCTAAGTTCTGGACCCCTCCAGTTCCGCAGCAGATTGAGTTCTATGGATTCTACTCATACTGTACATTGGTAAGGGAAGATACAGATTTAAATGTGTATTTTGGAATGTATTGTTGCACCAGCTACTTGGATGGGAAATGTGTGAAAATACTTGAAACCCCCTCATCGCCCCCCATATTTAAATATATGTTTTCAGGCTCAAGGGGTTGTGGTGCCCTTGGCCACTTTTGCTCTGGTGTCCCCCCCCCCCAGTTTTTGTGTAGTTAAAAACCTCCCCCCTGCCCAGTTTTTATATAGTTAAAAACCATACATTTTTATGTGTTATTGTTTACTTCATTTAGTACATTTTAATAAAATATTAAAATATATTTTAGTAACCTCCAGGCATCAGGTTCTGTGTAGCAGGAGTCACTGGCAAGTTTCAGAATTTCCCCTCTCAGTCTATGCAAACTAACTTATCATAAGAACATGACCTGCTGGGTCAGGCCCATCTGGTCCAGCATCCTGTTTCACGCAGTGGCCCACCAGATGCCTCTGGGAAGCCTACAGGTAGGAGTTGAGGGCATGCCCTCTCTCCTGCTGTTGCTCCCCTGCAACTGGCATTTAGAGGCATCTTGCCTCTTAGGCTGGATATGGCCTATAGCCACCAGACTAGTAGCCGTTGATAACTAGACATCTATTCTGTATAGATATATCCATCTATTATTCATGATAAGTAGCCATACTATTCTAGTAGCCATCTATTCTGTATGATATTCTGTATGACATGGGGCCACCCAAGGACCTGCTATGGATTGCATATCAAGAATTGCTTTTGGAAGCACCAATAGTGTCCAGGATTCTTCTAATAGCCGATAACATCCTTTACACCAAAGAAGATGCCATAATTTACCTTTTGTGCAGTGCTTAGGACAAAACATTGCACAGGACTCAAAGCTGCCTAAAAGCTATACCGGCTGACTAGGAAGTTCTTCGACAGAGAACAATGACACTTAATTTAAGGTAATTTAAAAATAGTTACATGTCTGAGGTGCTGATTTTTTGTGTTGGGGTTGTTCTGAATTTTATAAATCCTTCAGTGTCCTGGTAGGTATGGGGAAGTAGGAATTTTGGAGTATGGGAGACCAAGCCACGAACTCACACTTACAGCTACTACTACATTGAACATTTGCTGGTCAATGACCGAATAAACTTATAACTAACTACAGTGAACATTTACTGTATATACTAGTCTCCTATCAACATTCTCAAAGTGGTTTACATAGAAAAATAAATAGTGGATAAATAGATGATTCTCTGTCTCCAAAGGGCTCACACTTTAAAAAGAAACATGTGTTAGACCCCAGCAACAGCTACTGGACAGATGCTGTGCTGGGGCTAGATAGGGCCAGATGCTCTCCCCATGCTAAATATATAGAGAACCACAACTTTAAAAGATGCTTCTTGCTCAGTTAGCAGCATCTCTTGGAATTTAAATATACAGGATTGTGTATGCTATTTGATGTCTCATAAAAATTTAGAAGAAAAAAATGCAGGAAACCTGCAGTTAAAAAACAAATCCAAAACTAGAAGTTTTCAAACTGGGAGGAAAGAAATGCATACAAACAACAACACCACCACCACACACAAATAAAACAAACAAATAAAAGTTGGGTTTTGTGTTTGTTTTTTACTGTCCTTGAAGTTGAGGGAGATGAATTCAAGTAGTCTGACACTCCCATTCGGCTTCTCACACACACATGTTCAAATGCAGAGCAACCAGGAAGCAACTCAAGAATGCAGCGGATCAGTTAGGCTCCTTCTCCTGTTAGGCTTCTTCTCTTGGGAGGGCAGGTCTGGCAGCCAAAAGGGAAATTGAGGCTTTAAAAAACAAAAACAAAGGAGAGTTAACCTTTTCCTTACTCTGAGGCACTACATCAGAGGCGCCCAGGAAAGCAAGCAGCGAAGGCAGCAGGCGACTGCCTGGGGGTTGGAGGGCATTGAAGGCATCTGGAGGATGCCCCTAAACCTGCAGTGCCCCTTATTTTTGGCAAATATAGCCAATGCCTGGAGGCGGCCCTGTTTTCAGTGGGAGTAGGTATCACTAGGTAAGGTACTACAGTATTTGAGATTCAACTAGGTATGTTACTGAATTTCCATCTTGCTGATTCACAGTGAAACACATGGCTCCAATGTAGGAGAGCTGTTCTACGGAGGAGAACTAGTCTTGTGGTAAAGGTAAAGTGTGCTGTCAAGTCAGTTTTGACTCCTGGCGCCCACAGAGCCCTGTGATTTTCTTTGCTAGAATATAGGAGGGGTTTACCCTTGCCTCCTCCCATGCAGTGTGAGATGATGCCTTTCAGCATCTTCCTATGTTGCTGCTGCCCGATATAGTACCAGTGGCAGGGGTGGAGCTACCATTAGGCAAGGGGAGACATTTGTCTCCTGGCCTACTACCTCAAGGGGCCCCCCAGAAGGAAATCACATGATCATTGTCCTGGCTTCCCAGGACCTGAGCTTCATTCGGTGTTCTGGCCGGGGGTATTCCTTCGCTCTCTGTGTCTCTCGAGTCCCCTCCCTCCTTTCACCATTTTGCTTTTGCTTCTCCTGCCCAACCCCATCCTGGCCCCATCCAGCCTGCCTTCTTTGGCATCGGTCAGGGCTCTCATTGGCTGGTGGGTGGACGTGTGATGAGTCAGAGTCCTGCACACATGGAAGCAGAAAGGAGCAGCTGCATCAGCTGGCTGGTGGGTAAGCAAGCAAGAGAGATTATTATGCGTGAGGGACACCCACACCCCGTTTATCGAGGCTACTGTTCCCGGCTTTCCGCCTTGCTGCTGGTTTAAACGTCTGGCCACTGCTTCGTTTGTAGGCAGGGAGGGCAGCTGCTGTGTGTTTGTGTGCTGAGGAGGAGGAGAGACATGGAGCCTGACTCCTCAGGTGAGCGCTGGCACCAACAGGCTCCTTCCTCCTTTTTCTCAGGGCGTGGGAGAGTTGAGGGGGCTTGTGCTGCTGCCGCAGCCAAAAGAGACACCCGGAACTGTGCTTTAACAAAAGCCATTACTGCCTGCAAGAGAGCCTCCAGTTTATTTGCATGTCATCATAATAAGCAAGCAGATCATTTGTAGGGGGGCGGGCGGGCGCGGAGAGGCAACAACATGTTCTGTGTATGGCTGTTCTTGGTGTTTTTACAGAGGCAGCAGCGCTTGGACTTTTAAAAGTAATAGAGGGCCTATTCTTTTGTCTCCTGACAGAACGTCCGGGTTATTTTTGACACTATATTCACGCCTCCTGCCCCCCAATTAGGTTGGTAAAAAGCAGGCGTGACTCATGAACGTGCCTCCGGGGGGGCGGCGGCGGCGGGCGGCTTCTTTAAGGTAAATGGAGGCGAGCCCCCGCCAGCGGCCAGGTGAGTGGCAGAAGCGATTCCCTGCCACGGGGGCTGCTGGGTGGCACAGAACACCAGCTCCATTTACCTTAAAGAAGCCGCCCTCTGCCCGCCACCCCGAGGCACGTTCACAAGCTGCGCCTGGTAAAAAGTAATGGCTTTTCATGTGAAACAATTAGGAAAACCAGGATATTACAGCTGTTACTGGGGCATTAGCAACTTCCTCCCTGCCCTCGCCAAGGTAGAAGCGAAGACTTCATTACATTCGAACTCATTTCAATGGTTTAGTTGGCATTTATTGTATCTTCCCGTTCCCTTCTCTCTCACCTTAATGAGTTCATATTTAATTTCCAATAATATTTATAATTCTAAAAGGGACAGGCTTTATCTGAAATATTACAGAGGGCTAACATGTTTCTTTTTCTGTGGGAATCTCTGCTTTCTATACATTTATGGAATACGTATATTGAGTACAGAAATCATCCTTTTAAAGAATACATCATTTACACAAAATGCCAATTCAAATCTAACAGGGATAAATACTTTCTCTTAATGTCATAAATTGGGACTCACTTGCTCAAATATCAGTTCAGAAGTACTGATACAAAATATTTTTTAATACCACAACAGCATGTCTTTCTCTAATAGTTTCTCTAGTTGGGATGTGTGCAATGATTACTGTTCTTCATTGATACTGTTGTATTAGTTGGGTCTGCTTTTATTTACACCTTGTAACTAGTTGGGATAGTTAGCAGAGACACTGGACCAGGAGAAGGAAAGGAAATTAGTGAGTGGGGGTGCCCATTTTAAAATCTCGTCTCTGGGCCCACTCCAACCTTGCTACGCCCCTGAACAGCGGGGATTTGAACTGGCAACCTGCTGCTTGTTAGTCAAGCATTTCCCGACTGCGATACTTATGAATTGTCCCCTTTGCTAAGCAGGGTCTGCCCTGGTTGCATATGAATGGGAGACTTCATGTGAGCACTGTAAGATATTCCCCTTAGGGGATGGAGCCACTCTGGGAAGAGCATCTGCATGCTTGCATGAAGAAGGTTCAAAGTTCCCTCTCTGACATCTCCAAGATAGGGCTGAGAGAGATTCCTGCCTGCAATCTTGGAGAAGCCACTGCTAGTCTGTGTAGACAATACTGAGCTAGATGGACATAGGGAGCATAGGGAGCAGCCATATACTGAGTAAGACCATTGGTCTATCTAGCTCAGTATTGTCTTCACAGACTGGCCATGGCTTCTCCATGGCAGAAATCTCTCTCAGCCCTATCTTCAAGAAGGAACTTGAAACCTAGATGCTCTTCCCAGAGCAGCTCCATCCCCTGAGGGGAATATCTTACAGTGCTCACACTTCTAGCAGGGGTGTAACTACTATTAGGCAAGGGGAGGCGGCTGCCTGGGGGCCCCCACGCCTCGAGGGGCCCCCCAGAGGCAAGTCACATGACTATATATTGTGAAGTGTGTGTGTGTATCGGTGAGAGGCCCATTTTAAAATTTTGTCTCTGGGCCCACTCCAGCCTTGTTACGCCCCTGACTTCTAGTCTCCCATTCATATGTAACCAGGGTGGACCCTGCTTAACTAAGGGGACAAATCATGCTTGCTACCACAAGACCAGCTCTCCTCTCTGGAGAGGAGAGACCAATGGTCTGACTCACTATATGGCAGCTTCTTGTGTCCCTATGTCCTTACCCCTCCTGGTCTGCAGCATAGTGGATAGTATAGTTTACAGATGGGTCTATGGATTCCACAACATTTTGCACATTTGCAGAAAAAGTATGTGAGTACTTTGCAACGTATACTATTACATCAGCTATTGGGGTAGAAAATATGTGAAGTTGCATGAAAAAACTACATATTTAAATGTGTATTTCAATACAGATTTTTCTGATGGAAAAAATAATCCAGAGATTTTTAGTGGAAGAGAGTGGAACGGACATCAAAGGAAACTCTGTAAAGACTGGATAAAATAGAAATAGAGAGATCCACTCATTTATAGTAAAACAGAGAAAGCTGTATTTCATTCCCTATATTTCTTCTTACCTGTTTGAAAAGTGGGATTCTGAGCAGAATATCCAGGACTGGTTCTAGGTTTCAAGAACCATCAGCAAACTGCCCTTCACTGGCAACCTCCTGCTTAGGTGGGTCCTGAGGGAGTTGCTTTGCCATTAACACTAGAAGGCTATGGGCTCAAAGGTGGTCTCAGGAATCAGCAGTGGGCCCTTTAGAAGGTCCTGGGCCCTTAGCAGCTACCTAACAATTCCAAACGCTGACACTGACCCTGAGAGTATCCCTGGATTATCTCAATAGGAAGCTGGAGGAAAGCGAGTCTTAGTGGGAGCAAACATGAATTATCTCCTTTGCTAAGCAGGGTCCACACTAGTTTACATTTGAATGGGAGACATGTGTGAATACTGTAATAGTCTCCTGAGATGATGGAGCTGCTCTGGGAAGAGCATCTGCATTCTTGCATACAGAAGGTTTTTATTTTTATTTTATTTATTGTTAGATTTATATACCACCATTCATTAAAAACAATCTCAAGGTGGTTTACAAAAGTTAAAACACATAATAAAAATGAATTAAAAGTATTTAGCTAAAAATATAAAAACAAGCTGATATTAAAATATATAATATACAAATACAGAAAACTATACATGGATAAAAACACACAGAAGCAGCAATAAAACAATCATGTAAAGGCCTGGATAAAAAGCCAAGATTTAACCAGCTTTCTAAAAACTGTGACGGAGTCTGAGGAGCGAATGGCCACTGGGAGAGCATTCTAAAGCCTGGGGGCAGCAACAGAGAAGGCCCTGTATCGAGTGCACGACAACCTAGCCTCCCTCATTGTCGGCACCCAGAGCAGAGCCCCCTCAGATGATCTCGTCAAGCGGGCAGAAACCCTTGGGAGCAGGCAGTCCCTCAGGTATCCCGGGCCCAAACTGTTAAGGGCTTTAAAGGTCAAAACCAGCACCTTGAATTGGACCCGGAAACACACTGGTAACCAGTGCAGCTCTTTAAAAATAGGTGTGATGTGTTCCCACCAGGCAGCTCCAGATAGAACCCTAGCTGCTGCATTTTGTACAAGCTGCAGTTTCCGGATATTCTTCAAAGGCAGCCCCACATAGAGCACATTGCAATCCAGCTGTGACGTGACTAAGGCATGGGTAACTGTGGCCAGATCTGCCTTCTCGAGAAAGGGATGCAGCTGGCGCACTAGCCAAAGCTGTGCAAAGGCACCTCTGGCCACCGCCTCCACCTGAGATTCCAAAAGCAGAGCCGGATCCAGTAGTACCCCCAAGCTTGCTCCTTCAAGGGGAGTGCAACCCCATCCGGAACTGGTAAAATCTCCTCATCCCGATTGGCTCTCCTACTGACCAACATTACCTCCGTCTTGTCTGGATTCAGTCTCAGTTTATTAGCCCACATCCAACCCATCACAGCCTCCAATCCCCGATTCAGGACATCTACCGCCTCCCTAGGATCCGGTGACAAGGAGAGATAGCACTGAGTGTCATCTGCATATCGCTGACAACTCAGTCCAGGTCTCCAGATGACCTCTCCCAGTGGCTTCATGTAGATGTTAAACAGCATAGGGGACAAAATCAAACCCTGCAGGACTCCACAGGCCAATGGCCACGGGGCCGAGCAGTAGTCCCCCAGCACCACCTTCTGGACCCTCCCCACAATAAAGAAACGGAGCCACTCCAACACAGTATCTCCAATTCCCATACTCAAGAGGCAGTCCAGAAGCATACCATGGTCGATGGTATCGAATGCCACCGAGAGGTCTAGCAGAACCAACCGGGATGCACTCCCCCTGTCTAGCTCCCAGTGAAGGTCATCCACTAGAGTGACCAAGGCAGTTTCAGGCCCATATCTGGGGCAGAAGCCAGATTAAAAAGGGTCCAGATAATCCATATCATCCGTATCAAGGTTCCAGGTTTCCTTCCTGGCATCTTCAAGATAGGGCTGAGAGTAGGGGCCAGCCCTATCAAAATGGTTTGTGCAGAACTGGTTTGCCTCAACTGGGGCTGGTTCAAAGGCTCAATCGTGGACTGAACTGGGGGTGGTTTGGTCTGTGATCGAACTGAACCAGACCTGGTTCGGGCCTACAGATCTGCACTGTAAGGGAAAGCTAAGCAAGGGTGGCAAGAGAGGGAAAAAGCTGTTTACACTGCCCAGCCCACCAGAACAGGGGAGTAAAAGTAAAAGAGGGCATGCCTGTGGGCTTCCCAGAGGCAACTGGTGGGCCATTGTGTGAAACAAGATGGTGGATAGGCCTTGGGCCTGATCCAGCAGGGCTTTTCTTATATTCTTAGGTTGTTGTGTTCTTAACTGAGCTGCCAGATTGGTA
This sequence comes from Hemicordylus capensis, assembly GCF_027244095.1. Taxonomy (NCBI): domain Eukaryota; kingdom Metazoa; phylum Chordata; class Lepidosauria; order Squamata; family Cordylidae; genus Hemicordylus; species Hemicordylus capensis. Next base: position 178,899,572 of record NC_069657.1, on the reverse strand, counting down.
AAGGAGGGGGGAATGCATTTGGAGCCATGCTGGGAGGGTGAGTGGTGGAGAGTTGCAGTGCCTGCAGTCACCCAAGGCTTTCCCCCCTCTCGCTGCCCCTGCCTGACTGCCCCTTACAGTCCCCCACTCCTATAAGGATTCCCCTTTACAAGTATATCCCCCAAATTGGTCCAGTCCAGTTTGATGGCTGAACCAGATCAGACCCGGTTTGGCCAGACCCGGAACTAGGCTGAGCTGGGTTGGTTTTAATCCGGTTTGGATTTGAACTGAACTGGCAAAGCCGGTTCTGTTCGCAACCCTAACTGAGAGAGGCTCCTGCCTACAACCTTGGAGAAGCCGCTGCCAGTCTGTGTAGACAATACTGAGCTAGATGGACCAATGGTCTGACTCAGTATATGGCAGCTTCCTATGTTCCAAGAGGTGTCTAACAGGCATCTATAAAGAGGTGTTCTCAGGTATGTGCCAATAGGTGATCAATTGAGATATTTTTCTAATGCAGCTATTCAGGAAATTTAATAGACTGGACACATCAGATGTAAGGATATGTTTAAGAGGGAGTTATGGGTGATAGACCTTTTGATTCATATGCTAATAAGAGGAAACGGCAACTGCTCACATTGTTACCAATGCCACTTTATTTCTTCCCTCCGTTTCCCTCCCTTCTCTTGAAATTCAGATTGTAAACGCTTTGGCACAGAGAACTGATTTGTTTAATATGCCATACAGTAAAGCACCATGTACAATGATAGCATATTGTGAAGAAGAAGGTGAAGAAGAGGCAGTAGCAAGTCAGAAATAAGGTGGTAACAGGAAGTGCCTAGACCAATGGATTACCACGGAGGGTCAGGGAGAAAATAGGTATCAGCTCAAACAAAAGGGAGTCACGGAAAAGATGCAATACAAGAATACAATACAACAAATATTTATATACCATTTTTCAACAAAAGTTTCAAAAGCAGTCTACACAGAAATAAATAAATAAATAAATAAATAAATAAATAAATAAATAAATAAATAAAAAAGACTCCCTGTCTCCAAAGGGCTCACTATAAGAAAAGAAAAGAAAAGAAATATAAGATAGACACCAATCAATCAATCAAAATTTATTACGGTCTATGACCAGCACAACAAGGGGGGGAAAATACAATGAAAATATAAATAACAGTTAAAAAGATAACAAATCAACAGTCTAACCCACCAACAATATTATAACTGAAAGGTTATAGAGCAGTACTAGAATTATTAATTGAAAACTGACACAATCTTCGAGCTGCCGCACAAAAGCCCGCCACTTTTCGAGTGATGGCAGGAATCCTGTCCTCAAGCAGGAAAGCCACTTGTTGGCTAGGCGAATTTCCTGGAAAACGAGCCAGCAGTGGAGATATTAATTCTAAACGTAAGTCCCTATAAAAGGAGCAATGAGGCAAAACACGTTCGATTGTTTCAACTTCCCCATCACCACAGCGGCATAGACGCTTTGCATAAGGAGTCCCACTGTAGCGACCTTCAAGGACAGCAGAGGGAAGGCATCTACATCCGGCCTGTGTGAAAGCCAACCTATATTTGGGGATGTCTAATTGTTGCTGATAGGATATAGGAGCAACAAGGTACCTTGTGGTATCGTTACAATAAAAACCCGGTGACTTAGATAAATCTTCCTGCCGCTCCATGTCTAATATTTTTTGTTTCACCAAGGCATGGGCTTGTTGTACTTCCATTTTAAGCCGGGTAAGATAGGCACCAGCAACAGCCACTGGAGGGATGCTGTGCTGGGGATGGATAGGGCCAGTTGCTCTCCCTCGCTAAATAAAGAGAATCACCACTTTTAAAAGGTGCCTTTTTGCTCAGTTAGCAGGGGATAGTGGCTATAAATAAAATCTGAAGAAAAATAAAATGTATTTAGGAGCTTTTTGATTCTCATAGTCTTCAGTGCTAATTTCCCATAAAAATGCTGCTATGCTATTCCTGTAACTTGAATCTGAAAAAAGTGATTTAGGCTACTAGCTAATAAAAAGATGTAATTGTTCTTTTACTGAAACAGTAACTTAAGAATTGTTAATAACTTAACTTGGGCTCTTAAAACTGATTAGGTTTTTAAAATAAATATTATTAGTATGTACTTTTTAATATTGTTACTGAACAGCATAATACAAGACCCAGAGCGTTGTATTCTGAAAGCTGTTTATTAAGTGCTCCCATGTTAAAACATTCATTTGCATTGAAATATGGAATTTATATTAGCAACATATTAGAAACAGATAACCAAGGCCTCAATACTAGAAGAAGAAATAGGTTTGCACCTATTTGCAAGGATTTCTTTGTAGAGCACAAAAATACATCTTAGTAAAAAATAAATAAATAACATTTTCTCAGTGGAAGCAAGATATTGGTACATGATGACGATTAGGGATCTGAGCCTTTGTGACCCCCCCTCCCCACCATGAGCAATGTGTTTTTCCTACTGCTCTAAAAAAATCCGTTTGCATGGTTATATATGCAAACGTGTCATTTGGCTGATATGTCAGCTGTGTCCATTTCTTGAGATGAACAACCTCAGATCAGTGGTACATATGCTGGTAACCTGCAGGGTGGACTACTGCAATGCACTCTATGTGGGGTTACCTTTGTACTTAGTCCGGAAACTGCAGTTGGTACAGAATGCAGTGGCCAGGTTGGTCTCTGGGTCATCTCGGAGAAACCATACTACACTTTTGTTGAAAGAGCTACACTGGCTGCCGATAAGTTTCCGGGCAAAATACAAGGTGCTGGTCATGACCTATAAAGCCCTAAGCAGCTTAAGCCCTGGGTATTTAAGATGATGTCTTCTCTTAAATGAGCCCTATCGCCCATTGAGATCATCTGGAAAGTTTCATCTATGGAGGGTTTCATCTAACCCCTGCTAACTTGGCAAAGAGGCACCTTTTAACGTGGTGATTTTCTTTATTTAGCAGGGGGAGAGTAACTGGCCCTATCCACCCCTAGCACAGTACCTCCAGTGATTGTTGCTGGTGTCTATCTCATGTTTCTTTTTAGATTGTGAGCCCTTTGGGGACAGGAATCCATCCTATTTTTTATTATTTTTCGGTGTAAACCATCCTGAGCCATTTTTGGAAAGGTGGTATAGAAATTGAATCAATGATGACGATGATGATGATGATGATGATGATGATTAATGGTTGCCAACGGCTCATCTGGTGACTACTTGGTGACGAGCCTTCTCTATTGCTGCCCCTGGACTTTGGAATGTGCTCCCTGTTGAAATAACAGCTTCTTCATCTCTGGCAACTTTTAAAAAGGCACTGAAGACACATTAGTTCACCCAGGCTTTTAATCAGATTTATAGTAATACTTTTAATGTTGGGTTTTAAATTATTTTAATGTTAATGATTTTAGATGTTTAGTTGATTTTAATATTTAAATGATTTTAATTGTAAAATGCCCAGAGATGCAAGTTTTGGGCAAAAATATGTTAAACAAACAAACAAACAAACAAACAAACAAATAAGGGAAACACAAAAGAAAGACTAGAAATTATGAAGTTTTCAAAACAGCAGACCTTTTCAAGTACTCCCAGGATGCAGAGTCGATTGCAACATTGTATTTTAGCTGGCTCTAAAATTTCAACAATGCCAAAAAAGCCTCCCCATTCCAGTGATTTCCCCCCTCCTTGTGAAATTATGGCAGATTCATTCACTTTCAATTGCTCATTTGCCCACAGTAATGTCTTCAGGTAGCCAAATCTGATGGGCCATGGCTTCAATCATTTGCATGTTTTCCTGGGAGTAAGCTCCATTGAACAAAATAGGCCTTATTTCTGATAATTAGGCATAGGATTCAGTTGCTCAGTGATGTCATCATATTTAGTATGGATCTCTGATTGAGCAGGATTACCCATGTGACTGATCCAGGAAGGAGGAAGCAGCAGCCATGGGGCAAAAATGATGCCAGTCAGAAACAGCCAGAGGTCACAATGTCACTGAACATGATTTCACGCCCCACTATTTCTTGTCCTCATTCTGGTAACTTCTAGGTAAGGTACTCAACAGCAATAGAAAATTTGATTGCCATCATGTTAAGTGGGAAGAACATTTCATCCCATTTTGCAACCCCCCTCCTAATCAAAGGGGTGGAGGTTTCTGTTCACAGCTTGCAAAGTTGAGGTGAACTGCAATCTACGTGAGAAATTTTTACCCACCAAAATTGCTGTGCTTAATCTGAACACAGAACCTGGCAAATATTTATTTTGCCCTAAACACAGTAACAGAATCTGGAGAAGTTCAACACTACCAAGTCAAAATTTATATCATCCTTGCCTAGAAAACCCTACATTTTAAGCCATTAATGTTTAATAATTACATTTTAATAATAGCATTTTAATATGTTGTTATCCATCACTCAGGAAAGTTGGTTCACTATGCATTCGGGAGTAGGAACTATCGAGTCCACAGAAGTGCTTCACTCACTCAGCCAGGCTAATTTCAGTACTGTCTATAAGCACTTATTTTTGGTTTAAAGAGTCACAAAGGTGATTTCAACAAACTATAATGAACACGTTTATGTTGTGTTTGATAGGGGTAACACAAAACTGGATTTGCTAGTTTGGCTCAAATCTGAACCAGATTCGAGCCAATCTGGCCTGGTTCGGTTTTGGCCCAGTAATGCTGGACCTGATTTGAATTTGAACTGAATTGGCTTGAAAATATATTGATAAAGGGGAATCCAGTGAGGATTCTACTTTACCAGTACAGGAATAGGATTTCCCCCCTCTAAGTATAGAGGGGGTGGGAGGAAATATGTACTTTCAAGTACAAGCCATGGCTATGGCAGCCGCAGAGATGGTGGTGGCTCTCTCCTACTCCTGCCGGCCTCCCCCTGAATAGGCCAGTCCAGAGGTGGCCCAGTTCGGGCCTCTGCACACATGTGGGGGCCACTTTACTGTCCTGTGTGATCATGCAAATGGCCTCTGTGCATGCACAGAGGTTAGTAAAATGACCCTTGTGCATGTGCAGAGGCCCAAACTGGGCTGTTGCCAGCCCGGGCTACTCAGGGGGAGGCCAGCAGAGATGAGAGGAGCCACTGCCACTCCCAATGCCCCCTACGGCCACAGCCACCACAACTCGTACTTGTAAGTACATATTCACACCCCTCCCACCCCTTCTATATTTAGTCAAGCCCTCCTGCCCCTGCCTGTACTGCTAAAGGCGTATCCTCACCAGAGGATTCCCCTTTACCAGTATAGCACCGACCCAACTCGGTTCAAACCGGGCCCTGTTCAGTTCAAACGGGCCCTGTTCAGATGAGCTGGTGGCAACTGCAGATGGACCTCTCTTGATGATCTCAATAGGCGGTGGGGTTCATGACGAAGAAGACATTCTCTTAAATACCCAGGGCCCAAGCCATTTAGAGCCCTTGTATTTGTATTATAACCTTGTATTATAACCAGCACCTTTTATTTTGCATGGAAACTTATCGGCAGCTAGTGTAGCTCATTCATTACAGGATATTATGGTCTCTTGAAGATGACCCGGAGACCAACCTGGCTGTTGCATTCTGAACCAGCTGTAGTTTCCAGACTACATACAAAGGCAGCCCCACATAGAGCGCATTACAGTAATCCAGTCTGGAGGTTACCAGCATATGTACCACTGTCCTGAGGTCATTTATCTTGAGAAATGGACGCAGCTGGTATATCAGACAAAGCTGATAAAAGGCACTTCTGGCCAGTGCCTCAACCTGGGAGACCAGAGAGAGGCTCGGGTCCAGAAGCACCCCTGTACTGTGCACCTGTTCCTTCTGGGGAAGTGTGACCCCATCCAGAACAGGCAGATCAAACTCATCTCCCAAGTTTCGACCCCACACAATAAGTACCTCCATCTTATCTGGTTTCAGTTTGTTATCCCTCATCCAGCCCATCACTGCCTCCAGGCAGGCATTTATGGAGTTTATGCCTTCTCCTGATGAGGTTGACATGGAGAAATAGATTTGGGTGTCATCAGCATACTGATAGCACCCTGAACAAAATCTCCTGAATCTCCAATCTCCATCTCTCCCAGTGGTTTCATGTAGATGTTAAACAACATAGGAGACAATACGGAGCCTTGAGGGACACCATACGCAAGTTCCGATTTTGAGGAACAACAGTCTCCAAGGGACACCATCTGGAACCTGCCCAAAAGGTAGGAGCGGAACCAATGCAAAGAAGTGCCCCCCACTCCCAATTCCCTCAGACACTCCAGAAGGATATATGGTCGGTAGTATCGAAAGCCGCCGAGAGGTCCAAAAGGACCAACAGAGTCACACTCCCTCTATCAATTCCCAACTGGAGATCATCCATCAGGCTGACCAAGGCAGTCTCCACTCCACAGCCCGCCCGAAAGCCAGTTTGAAATAGGTCTAGCTAATCAGTTTCCTCCAAGACCACCTGGAGTTGGGAGGCCACCACCATCTCAGTCACCTTGCCCGGCCGTGGAAGGTTGGTGACAGGCCTGTAGTTACCCAACTCTGAGGGATCCAAGGCAGGCTTCTTTAGAAGTGGTCTAATAATTGCCTCCTTAAAACAAAGAGGTATCCTGCCCTCCTTCAGAGAAGCATTTATGATCTCTACCAGGCCTCCTACAACAAACCCCCTGCTAGATATTATAAGCCATGTTGGGCAAGGGTCAAGAGAACAGGTAGTAGGCTGCACCACTCCAAGCAGCTTGTCCATGTCCTCAGGAGTCAGAAATTTGTGAAATTAATCCCTCTCCCTTTGTGTGAGCATGAAATTTCTCTGTATAGTGCTTACAGCCATCTAGCTGCACCTATATTGTGCGTATGGCCACCTGTCTTTGGTGGGCAAAGTCCTTGCATAAGGGGTTAGAATGCTTCCACACATCCAAGTAAAGCAAAAAAAAGAAAAAGAAAGTGCTCTGCCTCACCCAGTTATGACTTAAAACAAAAAAAAGTTACAGGCGTTTCTATGATTTCCCATTATTTCCTATGGGTGATGCATTGGTTTCCATCCGATATATCGGTTTGTATTGGAGAAGCAATTTAATTGGTTCTGAATCAGATCAGAATTGGATCTGATACAATTTTGTGTTGTGTGCACTGCTCTAGTATGAATGAACCATCACAGATCAAATCTCATACATAGAAATTTCACATGAGCGTATATCAGATCAGACAAAATGGTTTTAAATGCTTGTCATTCAGTGGCAAGACAGCTGATAAACTAACATGCTGTCCTATGTACTGTGTTCAGTGGTTTTAACTTCCAGGTATATGTGTGCACAGTCTTATAGGCTGAGCAGAGCAGGCCTCCCCCTTGTGGTGGTGGTGGCGGGCCACAGAAGCAGTGGCTGGTCGGTCAACAGACGCGCCTGTGCAGTGAGGAGTGGCACATGTCCTGATGTCATGGGCATGCAATGCTCGATATTCACTGTGCAGGTGCACCTGCTGACAGGCCAACCAGCCACTGCTTCCATGGCCTGCCACGACCACCACCACCAGGAGGGGGCGCCTGCTCCGCTCAGGCGCTCACCCCCCCACCAGCAAGAATGACAAATATTGGCAGGGCAGTTGTGGGTTGTTGTGCGGCAGGGCTCTGGGAGGCCCCCCCCCCAATCATTTGGAGGCCGCCCTGGTGACAGGAGCAGCAGTGATGGTAGCCACAGGTAAAAAAAAATTGAAGGGTCTCATGGTGGTGGTGGAGGGGGGTGGGGCTCTGAATCCCTTCAGGTCTGGGCTCCTTTTTGCCCTAGGTGTGCCAATATTTCTGATATTGTTCAAAACAATATCAGAACCTAGGACCTTAGTCCTCCTTTTCTCTAGGCTCAGGTTTCTTTATTTATCTTCCCTTCTTCTTATATGTTGACCCTGTATATGACTCACACCTCTCACCTGATTCCCACCTACCCGTTATTTGCCACTACTGGAAATGTTGTGTGGTATTTTCTTCCATCCAACGTTCTGAAGTTGTGTAAGTAAGTAATAGGTTTATTGTTATAACCACTGGTCATAACATAATGTAACATAAAAGAAAGACATTAAAACAAAATACAGCATACCATAAAGTTACTTCAGCAGTTATAGAATATTAGTTAAACTAAAACCAATGCTACAAATTAGAACAAGGCATAGTAGATGTACATTTCTTTCTAAGTTTAAAAGAAAGCAAGGCAATTCTGCTCCAGGATCGAAGTTCCCCCAACAAGGGCAAGGAGTACAGCTGTTGAATATAAGATAGAAATTTAGTCCATTAATTCCCATCCATATAATATAAATAACAAGATTTGACTAAATGATGTTCCGGGAGGCTGTCTAATTTCTTGAAGTACCTTAGCAATGATAAATGAACTCTGATGGAGATGGAAGGTAACCCTATCTCCATTCTTAGGTAGGCAGCAGGAATGCCCTGAGGGAGGCCGAAAATCTTCCTTAGGAAGTTGTTCTGGACTATTTCCACCTGAGCAACAGCCTTCTCAGCCCACCCCCAGATCTCAGCACCATACAACATCTATGATATCATGTTGCCTTGAGATATTTTAAGTGCTGGGGCTATTAACTGCCCTCCTTTAGAGTAGAAAAACTTCAGAATAGCCCCCACAGAACATCAAGCAGTTGCTAGAACAATGTTGAGGTGTGCCTTCCATGTGAGGGAAGGAAACACCGAAATATGTTGGCCATTATTGATTGCCTATCTTTGATATCACTGCTGCCAAAAACGACAACCTTTGTTTTGTCATAGTTAATCCTCAATTTCTCCTTTCCACAATTATCAGTCAATCTAGCCAGCATTCCTTTAAGGCCAATCCCAGAGCAGGAAATAAGTGCCATATCATCGGCATACATTAAAATCCAAATGTGTATGCCCGCTAAGTGAAGGAGAGAAAAAACTTTGTGATGCCATAGGCAATACAATGTCATTAATATAAAAACGAAGTAAAAAGGGAGCCAGTAGTTTAACACCTATCTCCAGTGAAATGGGGATAAAGATCCTTGTCGGCCCACTCTCACCCTGGCCTTGATGTCCAAATGCAATTCAATTAGTAACCTAAGGAGTCACCTATCGAAATCAGTCCTCTCAAGTTTCTCCCAAAGTCTGTCTTGTCAATCAAATTGAAAGCTGATGTAAGTTCAATAATCGAGACATAATTTGTGTGTGTGGCCATTGGTATATTTCTGAATTAGGGCATTCAGGTTAGCACAGTGATCTATTGTGTGATGTCCTTTACGAAATCCTGCTTGTTCCGGATGGAAACGTTTTATTGATTTCTCCCAATCCTCCAACTTATTCAAAAGATGTCGAGAATATAGTTTAGAGGAAATGTTTAAGAGACTAATTGGGCCTGAAGTTATGTATGTGCTAAAAAATGGCACCTCCAGAATTCCAAAGAGTGGGTTGCATCTGAACATGCAAGCTGAAGGAATCTCAGACAAGGGAACTCCATCACCCACCTCCCCACAGAACCGCTTGCAGCACCCAAGAGGTCTCTCCCTGAGCATTGGGACAATGGAATGGAATGAGGTGTGGGGGCCTGCAAGGAGAGGGGCCAGTCCAGTGCAATTGGATAGAGACACCTTCTGTGACACCTCCTGAAAGTGCCTCTGCCCAGTATCACTGGATTTCCTGCTCCTCCTGCAGCCCCCTATCTTTATCTCATTCCCATTCAGAGGGTCTCTGAAATTAGTTGACTACATATTTGGGGGAAATTAAAGCAATACCAAGATTCACAGCAGTCCACTACAGTGGATATCACAATGTGATTACTGAAAAACTCTTCTCTACCTATGGTTCATACTAACTCAGATGTGTTGGCCACTGTTTAAGTCATGGGATACGGATTGTTGCACCCTCCCTCCTGTCTCATCTGATCCCAGTGTCCTTTTCAGACACAATTATCTGTGCAGAAGGAACACATGTGTATCCTGGAGAAAGTCCCTGCACCCTGAACTGTGTGCCTGTTCGTTAGAATGTCAGAATAGAGCTCTCTGAGTGCAGTGCTGTATGCACAAGCGCTTTGCCGAAACAAAATTTATTAATTCTTAATAAAACAAAATGAACAAGAGTAAGGGCACAATATAGGCAGCAAACACACACTTTTTGCATTTCTGTGGATGACACACCTTGGGGGTTCCCAGATACATGTACAAGGGTGTTTAAAATATGTGTACACATGTATATGTGGAAAACACAGTTAAATAGTAATACTGATTTATAAGTTGGGATGTGCAAAACTCCCTCCCTGTGAAATTTCACTTGGCTAATTTCCCATTGAGAGGAATTTTGGAGGAACCTTGACATTCATTTCCAGTTTCACTGGCCCACATGATGCGCAGTGTTACAGAGATGTAGTGGTCCACCCTGGGGTGGATCGAGGAAACTGCAGCAAATGGGGAAAACTGCAGCAGTGCTGCTTGCAAAACTGCTGCTTCTGAGCAGCAGCAGGGTTGCTTACAAGTCCACAGTGGTCTCTGGGTGGAGTGCTATGTCTCCATAATGGTGTGCATCATGTGGGCCACTTTTTGGGGAATCCAACTCTGAGGAAATGCAGAAGCCCCTTGAGAAATTTAACTTGCTCATAGAAATCCATTTGGCTTCACCTGAACGTTCTCAGATGTTTCACCTTGGCAGGAAATCTGAAATTCTCTTCAAATTTTACTTTTTAAAAATGTTGGTGCCACCCCGATTTACAAGCAACAGCCATGGTTGCCTCATACCTGCTTGCAGAAACAGTGCTTTGTAACAGTGCTATGGCTAAATGACTCTTAAGGACAACATGTATATGCATGAAGCATTGTATGGAAGGATTGCTAAACACTTTTCTGTCTCATTGGCTGCCTGCCATTCCATGAATGATGGCTGATTTTTTTTTTAAAAAAGTGCCCAATTTTGCATAGATTTTGTGCCCCAATTAGCACTGTTAATTAGGGCACACAAGTAAATTGCACTCTACCCTGTGGAGATTTTCAGTCAGTCAACCAAACCAGTGAATCACCCAAGAGCATGACTCTAACTCTTAGTTACCATTTAATCAGGTGCAAAATCAAAGGCCCCTCTAGGAAGGACACAATACTCAGTAGTGGATAGCAATGGGAGAAGCAGCTCCAGGCTCTGCGTCTTCTTTCTTTTTGTAAAGGCCAAAAATTTAAATAAAGTGCTAAATGATAAAGGAAAGGACACTCTCTGCATTCTTGTGACAGGAAATGAATAAATAAATGCAGCGTCCCTTTCATTGCTTTATAAAATAAAATAATCTATAAATTTAGGCTTTATTTCCTGACAAGTTCGGACTGAAAAGAGTCTGTCTTGCCCACATTTTAGCCTGCCGGACCACTAAAACCAGAATAGTTGGATTTAGTAAGTCAGTTTAGCTCATTGACTTGAAAATGGGACTTAACAGGCTGGAATCCAAGTGGATCTGATTAATTGTGCTGTAGGTTGGGTTACCTGTCTGTCAGCCAGACACAAGATACCTATAACCAATTACTTCCATCTTTAGCAGCAGTGTATTCTGAAGACATGACAATTTGTTCAATGTTAGCCCTGTGGCAGTTGTCTCAGAAATGCTTGTATTAAAGCATTAAATACAAGGTTTTGTTTATCCCGCTCATTGGAGAATCCCAGCATCTCAGTCCTACAAGCATGCATATCTTCTGAAGTGTATAAACAGATTTGCAACGATGTCATTTCAGTGAGAAACTTAACATTATTAGTGTGAAACAAGTGGGATCTCTGTCCTATTATTTTCTATAATGGTTTTAATGCCATCTTACTGCCACATATCAGACATTGAAAGATATCCTGGCAGGGGTGTAGCAAGGTTGGTGTGGGCCCAGAGACAAGATTTAAAAATTCACCCCCCTCACTGAAGCTCAGCTCATGAAGTAAAGAAATAGTAAATGAGGCTGAATAGTGGTGACAAAAAGCATAGTGTATATATATGTGTGTGTGTGTGTGTGTATATATATATATATATATATATGAATATGAATATGAATGATGCAAGTCATTTAATGGTACTAGAGGAAGACATGCTGTTTTAGTAGCTCCAGATCTTAACACTCACATCAATTTTGGAGGATGAATACAACTGAAGGAAGCCCGGGTGGGTGCGCGGCTGGGGGAGTCAGTCATGTGACTTGCCTCTGGGGGACCCCCCAAGGCAGTGGGCCCCCAGACAACTGTCTCCCCTTGCCCTATTACAGTTACACCCCTGTATCCTGGCATCCCTGGCTCCCTTATGGTGGAAATGTCTCTGGAATACCAGTTCAGGCAGTTCTCCAGTTCACACATTACCCAGCCAGGGATCTTCTTCTCACACTAAAGGACCAAGCATGCTTGGGCATTTGCATCATAAGGGAGCCAGGGTATATTTTTATACTGCCTTTTCATTAAGACAATCCCAAGGTGGTTTACAAAACATTTAAAACAATATAAGACTATCAAATAGTTACACAATAAAAATATAAAAATAAAAATCTAATTAAAAGTGCACTAGCTGAAGCTGTGCAAAGGCACCTATGGCCACCACCTCCACCTGAGTCTTCAAAATTAGGGCAAGGTCCAGCAATACCCCCAAGCTGTGCACCTGATCTTTCAAGGGGAGTGCAACCTCATCCAGAACCAATTGAATCCCCTCATCCCAACAGTGGCCAACAGCACCTCTGTTTCACCCGGATTCAATCTCAGTTGATTAGCCCACATCCAACTCATCACTGCCTCCAGCACCCAATTCAGGACACTACACTAGGATCAGGTGATAAGGAGAGATAGAGCTGAATGTCATCTGTATATTGTTGACAACTCAGTACAAGTCCCCGGATGACCTCTCCCAGTGGTTTCTTGTAGATATTAAACAGCATGGGGGACAAAACTGAACCCTGTGGGGTCCCACAGGTCAAAGGCCAAGGAGCCGAGCGGTAGTGCCCCAGTACTACCTTCTGAACTCACCCCTGAGAAAGGACTGAAGCCATTCAAAAGTAGTGCCTCCAATCCCCATACTCAAGAGGTGGTCCAAAAGAATACCATGGTTGATGGCATCAAATGCCAGAGGTCCAGCAAAACCAACAGGGACGCACTCCCCCTGCCAAGCTCCCAGTGTAGATCTCTACTAGAGCAACCAAGGCAGTTTCAGTTCCATATCCAGGATGGAAGCCAGATTGAAAGGGGTCTAGATAATCCATATAATCCAAGACCCTCTGCAGGACACCACCACACACTATATCACCTTGCCCCCCAGAAGGAAAGGTAGAAACAGATCTATAGCTGTCCAGTCCTACATGAAATAAAAGTCACAAAGAAGTTTAACTTTAGGGTGATATGATCAGTTTCTAATAAGAAAATAATACGAAGAACTTGGCATATTAAAATAAGGAATGCCATTTCCATTCAATAGGATTGTACAGGAACATTGCTAGTTACTTAAAAGATCCCTGGGCCCACAGCCTCCCTTTTGATAATTCAACTCAATCATATCGCCCAAGAGTTATTACATATGTTTTTCAAAGTCTACAATATTATACTATAACTAGTATGTGTTAGCCCGTTGTAATAACGGGCTCTAGTGTGGGGGGGTTGCCCGCTGCCGCCTCACCCGCCTTGGGCGCACTCCTCGGCCTGCCAACTTTGGCCGAGGCGGCAGCTCTGCCGCCGCCTCGGCTGCACTCTCCGCCCGCCGCTTCTGCTCCTCCCGGCCTTTTCGCCGTGGTGGCGGCCGCCGCCATCGGGGCCAGTCGCCCCGCCGTGGCCACCCCCACCTCGGCCCGCACTCCTCGGCCCACCACCTTTGGCCGAGGCCGCAGCTCTGCTGCGGCCTCGGCCGCACTCTCCGCCCACCGCTTCTGCTCCTCCCGGTCTCGCTGTGGCCCGGAGGAGGCCAATCGCCCCGCCATCGAGGCCAATCGCCCCGCCACAGCCACCGCCACCTTGGCCCGCACTCCTCTTCTCTGGCGGCCTGGTCCAACATGGCCGCCTGCATCTTTTTGGGCCGATCTGCGCATGCGCTCCGCGCATGCCCAGAATGGCCCAAAAAGACACGGGCATACGGGATCACGGTCTAGGCTTTTATTATATAGGATACCTAATGAATGTGGAAGCATCAGAGAGCTAGATGAAGCTAGAAGCTCTCTCCCACACTATGTGCAGGTGCCTTCACCACTGCACTCCCTTTCTGGAAGAGATCATGGAGGTGGCTGATACAAGGCCAGTATAGCAATTTTTTTCATGGCCTGTCAGATTTTCTTACCCTACACAACTGTGCATGCTCAACTGCAGTGGAGCATGCTCAGTACGATTAAGAGAAGCCCACGGTTTCTGCCCACAGTTCCTGTCAGATTTTATTACCTTCTTCAAAATGAGAACAAACCAAATCCAAATTCTATAGAAAAGTATCAAATTTTCTTGCTTGAGTTACCTGGCACCCAAATACCCCTGCAATACAAAGAGGGAAAGACTACATGCCTGGAGAGCTGGCAAGAAAAACATGCTCAGTTTCTCCATTTGTAGCCAATGCCCTTACTCTGAAAGAGCAATGAAAATTATGATGTAGTCCATCAGAAAACGTTATCCATCAGAAACATTTGCCCCAGCAGTGAAATCTGACAGGGTAATGAAAGGTTATGGTATAGTCCATCCTATCATCCATCCTAAAACATCATCCATCAGAAAAGTTTAGCTCAGTAATGAAATCTGACAGGTTAATTAAACATTTCAGTCTTGTCCATTATCAAAACATTACCCATCAGAAAGGTTACCCCAGTATTGAAATGTGAATGGATACAGGAACAAAACTAAAATCTGATAGAGTAATGAAAAATTATGATCCAGTCGTTCAGAAAACGTCTCTGAAAAATACTGAAATCTGACAAAGTAATGAGAAACTATGGTCCAGTAAATCAGAAAACATTACCCATTACAGAAGCTTACCTCAATATTGAAATGTGCATGGGTGCTGCAAATATTTAGTTTAATCCATCAGAAAACATTACTGATCAGTAAAGCTTACCCAAGCACTGAAATCTGACAGGGTACTGAAAATTTACAATCTAATCCATCAGAAAACATTACCCATTAGAAAAGCTAGCCCCAGAACTGCAATCGAAGAGGGTAATAAAAATTTACATTCTTGTCCATCAGAAATCATTACCAGATAAGGAAATCTGACAGGATAAGAAAAAATTTAGCTACACAAGTCCTGAAAAAATGGATAGTGTGCTACATACAGCCTGGAAAGTATATGTTGTACAGGTCTGTTAACTTTTTAAATTAGAACCTTCAGTATATGCCTGGTTACTTTTTTCAAACTGACTTTCTAGTCAAATCTTAGGGCATGGTCCAAAGGGATATGAAGTTACATCTTTTCTGAATAGAATCAAGTATGGATCCACACACAGGGGCTGACATCCAGAGCTGCCTAATGCATGTGCTCCTAACAGTAGTGTGCGGGCAGTGCTAGTGCCGGTACTGTTTTGTACTCTCTCTGAAGCTGAGTGGTCTTGTGCTTTTGCACAAGAACACAAATACTTTTTGAAGTTCTTCCATGGCCCAGAAGTGCTCCCATGTCCCAGAAGTGCTCTGTTGGAGAAGAAATATGTCACTGACTATCAAGCAATGTATTTCCACTCTAACAGAACATTTCTGGAGTGTGAGAGAGCTCAGAAAAGCATTTGTGCTCTTGGGCCATAGGCAGGAGTTGAGGACCTGCCCTCTCTTCTGCCATTACTCCCCTGCAACTGGTACTCAGAGGCATCCTGCCTTTGAGGCTGGAGGTGGCCCACAGCCCTCCGACTAGTAGCCATTGATAGACCTCTCCTCTATGAAGTTATCCAAACCCCTCTTAAAGCCATCCAGGTTGTTGGCTGTCACTACATCCTGTGGCAGAGAGTTCCACAAGTGCATCATGCTTTGTGTGAAAACGTACTTCCGTTTGTTGGTCCTAGACCTCCTGGCAATCAATTTCATGGAGTGACCCCTGGTTCTAGCGTTGTGTGAGAGGGAAAAGAATTTCTCTCTCTCCACTTTCTCAACATCATGCATGATTTTATAGACCTCTATCATGTCTCCCCGCAGTCATCTTTTTTCTAAACTAAAAAGCCCCAGGTGTTGTAGTCTTGCCTCATAAGAAAGGTGCTCTAGACCCCGATCATCTTGATTGCCCTCTTCTGTACCTTTTCCAGTTCTACAATGTCCTTTTAAAGATGTGGTGAACAGAATTGTACGCAGTACTCCAAGTGTCGTCGCACCATAGTTTTGTATAAGGGCATGATAGTGTTAGCTGTTTTATTTTCAATCCCCTTTCTAATGATCCCCAGCATGGAATTGGCCTTTTTCATAGCTGCTGCACATTGAGTCGACAATTTCAGCAAGCTGTCCACCACGAACCCAAGATATCTCTCCTGGTCAGTCACCGACAGCTCAGATCCCATCAGCATATACTTGAAGCTGGTGTTTTTCGTCCCAATGAGCATCACCTTACACTTGCTAACACTGAACCACATTTGCCATTTTGTCGCCCACTCCCCCAGTCTGGAGAGATCCTTTTGGAGCTGCTCACAATCCGTTTCGGATTTCACTACCCGGAAGAGTTTGGTATCATCTGCAAATTTGACCACCTCACTGCTTACCCCTACTTTAGGGGTTATTCATCATTTATGAATATATTAAAAAGGACTGGTCCCAGTACAGATCCCTGGGGGACCCCACTTCTTACTTCCCTCCATTGTGAAAACTCTCCATTTATACCTACCCTCTGTTTCCTGTCTTTCAACCAGTTAGCAATCCACACATGTACGTGTCCCCTTATCCCATGACTGCTCAGTTTCCTCAGAAGTCTTTGATGAGAAACTTTGTCAACAGCTTTTTGGAAGTCCAGATATACTATGTCAACTGGATCACCTTGATCCACACACTTGTTGTCACTCTCAAAGAACTCCAAAAGATTGGTGAGGCAAGATTTACCTTTGTGGAAGCCATGCTGGCTCATTCTCAGCAGGGCCTGTTGTTCTATGTGCTTTATAATTTTATCCTTGAGGATGCTTTCCATCAATTTGCCTGGAAGAGACGTTAGGGTAACTGGCATGTAATTTCCCGGATCGCCCCTGGATCCTTTCTTGAAAATTGGTTTTACATTTGCTACTTCTCCAGTCCTCTGTTACAGAGCCCGATTTCCGGGATAAGTTAAATATTTTAGCAAGGAGCTCGGCAATTTCACATTTGAGTTCTTTGAGGACTCTTGGATGGATGCCATCCGGCCCTGGTGATTTGTTAGCTTTCAGTTTTTCCAGACAGTTTAGAACATCATCTCTTGTCACTTCTATCTGACTCAGCTCTCTAGCCTCCATCCCCAAAAAGCCTGGTTCTGGAACAGGTATATGCTCAGTATCCTCTGCCGTGAAGACAGACGCAAAGAATTCATTTAGCTTCTCTGCAACCTCCATATCCTCCTTAATAATCCCTTTAACTCTCTCATTGTCTAATGGTCCAACCGCCTCCCTGGCAGGTTTCCTGCATCGGATGTATTTAAAGACGTTTTTGTTATTGATACTTTTGTTATTGATACTTGATACTTTTAGCTAAATGTTCCTCAAACTCTCTTTTTGCCTCCCTTATTGTCACCTTGCATTTTTTTTGCCAGAGTTTGTGTTCCTTTCTGCTCTCTTCATTTGGACAGGCCTTTCAATTTTGGAAGGACGTCTTCTTCCCTTTTATGGCTTCCTTGACAGTACCTGTTAGCCATGCTGGCATCCTCCTAGACTTAGTGGTACCTTTCCTCCTTTTGCGTATACAGTCTAACTGGGCTTCTAGTATGGTGGTTTTGAGTAAACTCCATGCATTCTGGAGCTAAGTGACTCTCCTGATTTTCCCTTTCAGCTTTCTTTTCACCATACTCCTCATTTTGGAGAAGTTTCCTCTTCTGAAATTCAAAATGTCCGTGTTAGACATCCTTGGTGATTCTCTCCCACATATATGCTGAATTTGATGGCACTCTGGTCACTGTTCCCTAAAGGGTCGATGACACTGACATCACGCACCAGGTCCTGGGTGCCACTCAGAATTAGGTCCAAGGTCGCCTTCTCTCTGGTTGGTTCCAAGACCAACTGTTCTAGGGCACAGTCATTTAGAGTATCTAGAAATTTGACCTCTTAGTCCTGACCTGTCTGTGAATTTACCCAGTCTATGTGTGGGTAATTGAAGTCACTCATAGTTACAGCCCTGCCTCTCCTAGACGCCTCCCTGATTTCCTCCTGCAACTCCCAGTCACTGTCGGCGTTTTGATCCGAAGGACGATACCATGTCCCCAGTAGCACATTCCCTTTCAGGCCTTGTATTGTCACCCACAGGGTTTTTGTGGAGGACTCCAGTCACTGTAAGATATTCCCCTCAGGGGATGGAGCTGCTCTGGAAAGAGCAGAAGGTTCCAAGTTCCCTCCCTGGCATCTCCAAGATAGGGCTAAGAGAGATTCCTGCCTGCCTGTACCCTTGGAGAAGCTGCTGCCAGCCTGTATAAACAATACTGAGCTAGATGGACCTATGGTCTGACTTAGTATATGGCAGCTTCCTATGCTCCCTCATTTAAACCATGCCTGCATGAGCTTAATCAAGTAAGCAGAGTGGCACTGGGAATGCTTTTCCCCAGGCTTCCTGTTGGCAGTGGAAGCTTCCTGTAGTGTGTCACAAGATCAGTTCTTACTTTTGCTCAATCTTGCTACTGCTCCAAAAGATCAATTCTTGCTGATATGCACTGTTACTCAACATATATCCTAGGTAAGCAGGTAGCTAGGTAGATTGTAGCCTGTTTCCTCCTGCTCTAAGCAGGGCTTCATCAGGAGAAGTTTTTAGCAATTTTCATTAGAGGCTCATTCTAGAAAGAATAAAAAACCCCACAATACTACAGTGATCCCTTCACTATTAAAATACTCTCAACAGAATTATTATATAAACTCAAAAAGAGGAAAGGTTTACTTACTTTGTTGCTCCTTACTTTAAACAATTTTCATTAATAGCTCTTTTTCAGTAGTTTCACATTGGAACTTTGAGAGATACCTGTTGAGTAACAGCGAATTACAGCAAGAATTGATCTTTTGGAGCAGTAGCAAGACTGAGCAAATGTAAGAACTGATACTGTGACACACTACAGGAAGCTCTTGATTTATTGTACACCCAAAAGCAACTATTGATCACCTTTTGACCCTTCAGCTACTACCTTGGGACTCTTTCATTGCCATTGTGTGTTTCTTTATTGTTAATACATCCATACAATTGTCCATTTTGTGAATTACCACAGATGTGTAAGGAACTTGTTTGTATGGCATGTTTTTGATACAATGGTTTTCTGGTAATACGATATTGATTTATGGTGTGTAATTTTTCAATAGATTACTATACACGGTTTATATACATATTCGTATGTATATGGTTTCTTTCTTTATGAGCTGTGTGTCCTCCTTACTTTTCATTCGCTAATACCATGTGTGGCAGCTCTCACTAGAGTTCGCGAGCAGCTGCTGACTAGTGACGGGACGGGGGAGAAAATAGGGATGTGGCTGCTGGTGGGCCTGCTGCCGGGAGGAGGTAGCAGCGGGTCAGGGCAGCCACCAGGAATTGGCGGGTGGGCAGGAGAAGGTGGCAGCGGGTCGGCTTTCCAGCTGGCCCACCAGCCAGAAACTGTGGGTAGGTAAAGAAGCGGGCCAGTCATAAACTGCACCGGGGGGGGGGGGGGGGGAGAACAGGGAGCGGGGAGAAGCGGGCTGGAGGTGCAGATGCTCTGCACCCAGCCCAACTAGTATTATATATTTCCTGTCTTGCTTTTCAGTCCAGAAAGGATCCACATGGCAGTTTACATAACACAATACCATACCATACCATACCATACCATACCATACCATACCATACCATACCATACCATAGTCACTCCAGTTGCTTCTACCTGCTCTGGCATCTGATTTTACTATGGGGCAGTATATTCACCCTTTCTTTCCAAGTCTGCAGGTCTTTTTAGAGTTGAAAGACAGAGCAAGGAAGGTAGCCCCAGCAACTGTATATTAAGTGACCTGTGTGTGATGTCAGTTGACATTTCCATTGCTTGGAGGATGATACATTTCCTAGTTGTGCACTCTCTGTTCTCTTCCCTCTAGCAGTACAGATCATTCTACTCTCCAAGGGCAGAGAGGGAGGAGGCTTAAGGTACAACAGGCTTAAGAGACATCTTAAAATATTAGTATTTGAATATTTCCAAAATGTATGTAATACCAATATTTGGAGAATCTGAATTTTATTCCTAACTTATTTGAATTTTCAGTTGTTATTAAAATTGAATCTATAACTTTTCTAAGACTCTCTTGTTTAATGCATACATTCCATGAATTGTAGTTAAACATTCGTATTAATTGTGGTAAGATTATGCTAAATGCATATTCATGTGAAATGTATAACTGTGTATTACATCTGTGTGTATAATTTGTTATTTATATTGGATAACTCCTCTATTGAGACAATTTAGTATCCACTTAATTTGTAACAGCCCACCTCTCTGACTGTGCCAGGTTCATTAAGTGGATGGGAGTTGTGTTGGAGGAAGTAGTTTGAGGAATGAGTTGTAAATGTATTTTAAATTTCATACTGTAGAAGCTGTGAGGGATAATTATATTGTTCTGTTGGTTAGAGACTTGTAATCAAAAGTATCATTAATCTAAAATTTGCACAATTTAGTACAGTAGGAATTTTAAGTAGATTAAATATGCCTGTGTAAAGGCATATTGATAATAACCTTAATAGGGCATCTTCTGTTTATTTTAGAGCTCTGAGATAAGAGGTGTCCAAAACCTCTAACTGCAAGTTCTGATGGCAAATCCGTTGCTCTCTTCTGCAAATAAGGGCTCATACAAGAGGTCTACTTGTGTGAGCAGTATAGCAATGGAACATCAGCTTCATGCAAAATCTCCTTCTCCTTTCCATCAGCTGGAAAATGAACTTTTCCCAGTTCACAGGGGTAATCTCACATGAGTTCATTGCCCCAATGTTAAATTGCAGATAGAAAACTTATGCGGCCACTATTTGCAGAACTGAGTAGCTGACCGACCATGAGCTGGCTCTAACACTGGGTTCAGACATAATGGGGAACTGGAGGCAGAGCAGCCAGAGGTCCCCAAATCTGAATGTCCAAATGCGGGAAACCACAGTTCAGACCCTAACTCAACCCGAAGATTCACTCACCAAACTCCAATTTAAACCTTTGGGATGTAGTGAGGTCTGCTCCAGTTTGCAGCTGCCTCCATCATTACATCTGAATCCAGTAATGGAGGCAGCCTCCCCCAGGAAGGAAAGAAGCTCATCCCTCTCTCCATCCCCACTGGCTGTCGTGGCTGTCCATCAATCAAAGCAGGAAGCCTGACAGCCAGTTTGCCCTCCTCTCTGCATTCTTGCAGACTACAGAGAGGAGGCCAGTGCTTATGCACAAATGCGGACAGGTAAGTGGGGGGGGGGGGGGTGGAACTGTGGGTCCATTGGGCCCTCGGCTCTGCATTATGTCTGAGTCGGACCTAAGTGGTGAGAACTTCAGGGAAAGAATCATATAGGACTTCAAAATTATATGTTGTTTGTTCTGTCATCAAAACAGGGACGGGGAAAGCACTTAATGAGAAGCAAAACTGTACAATCCCCCTAACTGTAAAAAGCTCTTCTTCTCCAAAAGAGAGGACTGTCCCAGCTGGCTTTTAAAAGGGTGTGCCCCTACCCCACAACCAACAAACCTTCCTTACTTTAATGATTTTTCCTATTGACTGACATTGAATCTCCTTTTGGGGAATGAGGTGCTCAAGTGGGTGGGGACAGGGCTGAGTGTCCACACCACCCAAGGCAATGCCAAGATGCTACTGGCCACACTCCTGGTGCTGGCCACATTCCTGAAATAGAAACATTGGTGTCAGGAACATTACAATCATCAAGGCACAAGTACTACCCATTGGAGGCTGGATTAACCAGCCACTGGCCAAGAAAAGATCTACCAGCAACCTGGTCTACCAGATCCTGGGGGCCAGGTCTACCAGTCTGTCACCCCCTCACCCCTACCCCGCAAAAAACCTGGCAGATAGACCTGGCTACCTTCATTCCAGAGAGCCGCAAGCAAGCACTGGCGTGAATGAATCCAGATTTCTTTTGGGTGACAGACTGGTAGACCTGGCTGCCAACAGACCCTTTCTCCAGCCAGAGGCTGGTGGCTCTGGCCTCCAATGGGCAGCACTTGTGCCCTGCTGCCAGTCACAACCCCTGATGTCTGTGTGCCATGATCAGGTAGTGTGGCTGGCATCAGAGCAGGCACCACCCATTACCATTTACTAGCCAGCTAACACAGTGCTGGCTGGTTGAGAAATTGTGATGGGTGGTAGTAGCAGGGAGTGCCGAGCAGCAAGGCAGGTGAGGCAGCAACCCTGAGAGGTGGGAATGCCTGCACTCGCCACTCCAGATGCAGTGCTGCTTGAGGCCATCATCTCACCTTGCTCACTGGTGAACTGGGTGTTCAGCTCCAGGCTCTCCTGGATAGTACTGATATTCTGGACCCATTTCAACAGCCTGATTGCCCAGTTTTGGACAGAAGCAGCTTTGGATACCCTGGTGGACAATCTATGTCATGAGAATAATGGAGGAATGTGCCCCTGTTGGATTTCCTGGGCATCTCAGTGGCATTTGGTACAATCAGCTGTGGTGTCAGACAGGAATTGGAGACATTGATCTTCAGTGATCCTGCTCTTTTAGATCAGATCCATGTGTAACTGGTGATGCTCTGAACAAGTGTTTGCAGTCAGTAATGGGATCAATGGAGACGAATACACAAAAGTTCGATCCAGACAAGACAAGTGTTCTTAGTTTACTGCTTATCATACATGCAACAGATATTCAAGTTGTTCTGGATGGAATTGCACTCCTCTTTAATGATCAGGTGTGTACGTTGGGGTGGGTGGGTGCTTTTATACCCAGCGCTGCTGCAGCCGCTTATAGACCCAGCATTGCCACAAGTTCAGTTGGTCACTGAGCTGTAGCCTGTAGTGCTTTCCACCAGCTTTGGTTATGCACAGATGGATAGCGATAGTCCTAGATGCTCAGCAATGTCCTTCTTGGACAGTGGTGGTCTAGTCTTAGTTATCCATACTCCAGTAACATCCAGGTTTGATTACTGTAATGCATTGTATGTGGGGCTGCCTTTGAAAAGAGGCTGAAAGCTGCAGCTACTGCAGGATATAGTGTCCAGATCATTAACTGGGGTTGTAAAGATCCTTACTTGCTGCCTAGTTGTTTCCAGCCTCAATACAGAATACCACATTTAGCCTGTAAAGCCCTAAATGATCTGAGATCATTTGAGTATCTAAAGGATTGACTTTTTGAAAAATAACCTGCCTGCTAGTTGAGATTTTCTGCTAGTTTGAGATTTCCATTTCTGCCTGACTCTGCCTTCAGATTTGAAGTGGGTAGCTATGTCACAAAAGGTCTTTTCGGTGGTGGTGCCCAAATTATGGAAATGCCTTCCCCTCTCCCACTACCAACATGCCTGCTTGACACCTTCTTTGCTATCTCTTAGACACCAGGTGATATCCTACCTGTTTAATGGATTTTAATGGTCTTTGAGACCTTTCTAATTGTCCCTCATCTGCTGTTTTGGTCTGGTTTTTATTTACTGGTTCTACTGTTTTATCTGCAGTTTTGATTTAATATTGTTGTTTAGGTTTTATTGTATGCTAGTGTTTTATATGGTTAGGTGTACTGAGGCCATGTTGGCAAAAGCTAGCATATAAATGCTATAAATAAATGAGGAATACATTAAAAGGATTAAAATATATACTGCTCAGTGCTCACAGTCTCTTTATTTCTGTATATGTGTGCATCTCACATAACACAACACAACACAACACAGCATAGAAGGGGGATTGTTTCTTAAGTTGGCAAACACAGTCACAAAACCTTCCTTGAGCTGTTCAACGTTCTTCGTTTCAATTATTTTATATTGTTTTGCAGTGCTGTATCTACTTTGATCCACTAGATGGTAGTAAAGACCATAAGCTAGACGCTTTGATAGAAATAAATATAAAAATGAGACAGAAACATCACCCTGAAAAATACCTACCCTTAAAAACCAAAAACAACTGCACCAATAAAAGGCTGACCTTACATTAATGCAAAATATGAAAACAAATAGAAGCGATGATGCCATCAGCAGAACATTATTTTTACTCTGAGCAGCATTCAGAATGGTTTGTCAGGATAAATATGGAGTGAAATGATTATGAATCATTGTGGCAAGTTTTAATACAGATCAGAAAGTAAATTAATCCAGCTCTGTCTGACTCCTTGTGCCTTTTCCCAGATACAAATGAATGGTAAACAACATTTTGGCAATTTTCAGGTTAATCATGTAGAACTGATTACTCAAGAAGAATGCTATTAACATTTACTCAATTTATACCCTACAATGTGACAAATTAAAATTAATGCAGCTGTTTTTGGGATATCAAATGGGTCATGATTTTAAGAAAAAAGATTGCCCTTAAGGATAACTGATCATGATGGTTATGGGCTAGTTGCTCTAACCATATTCTGAACAACATCCATAACTCGCCAGAACAAATAGCCCAGAAAAGTAAACAAGGCTTGGTGTATGTCTGAGGAATATATTAAGTTGTTACTGTTGTTGTTTGACGATAAAAGGATATTCATTGCTTATCATTTGTGCAGTGTGTTATAGCTAAGCATCATTTCTCTGGGTCTGGTGCAAACTTGTAAGCCACATCCCTTTCTCCTCACTCCTACAATGTAAGGCCTTGTTGACTTGGAGAAACTGGAGAATTGACTTGTATCCTTTAGTTTCCCTTTGTTTAAGCACCTTGCCTAATTTGTATATATAGCCAGACATGACAGTAAGGTAGTTAAGGGTAGGACTGACAAGTGCCCTTTAGACTTTGTTTCCTGTCCCCAATACCTGGTCTTATTTCTTCTATGCACCTTGGGAACCAGGAGCTTAAGTCATTTGCTCACATAATTATCGAGGCATTAAATCTTCTGGCTCCCTTCCACTGCCCTTGGCATCCCAATGATTATTATTATGTTGGTCCCTCCCTCCTGTTATTGGTCAGCTGCCATACCCAGTTGGCTCCTCCTGTGCATGGGAAATGCTAGCAGAAACTAAGGAGCTCTGGGACTTGTAGTTCTTGAGAAAGCATATCACATAGGAGGGCACTCTTTTCTCTGTCTCTCAAACTACAAAGTCTGGAGGTCCCTGTACAAGTTCTAAAGGAGGGCCTGGTCTGGTTCTTCTGCTCAGAAAATTGCATTTCTTTCCTAACACTGCAGAAAATAACACATCCAGAAAATCTCACACAATCTTAAGGGTTCTGGAGTTTGGACACCCTATAAAAGTACATATACACAAAGAAATATATTTGCATAAATATTCAAGTATGATCTACAATTTAGCCTCACTTTTTCCCTCAGGGTATTGGGATTGTGGCTCAGGACAGACACTACTAAACCTCTGAGCAATGCTTGCAAAATACTTAGTTGGGAATACTGGCAAGAAGGAAATTCCTAGTTCTCAGCAAGGGACTCACTCTCTGGCTTCAGGCAAGATCATTCTCAACCATGTATCTACAATATAGATAATAACAATAGCTTATCTTATAGGGTTGTTGTAAGGAGCACTGAGATAATATACTTTAAGCGCTTTGAATGCTTGCTATCCTTTCGATGATGGTTACTAGCTATTTTTTTCATGAGAAAGCTAAGGAGAAATGCTGACTTGGTTGGGTCATGATTTTTAGGCCAGAAGGCAGAGTTCCCCTACAGTGTCAGTCCTGGCAGCTTTCTTCACTGATATCAATTGGAGATAAATAAATAAATAAATAAATAAATTGTCATTGCAATTAATGTATGTAAATTAATCAGGTAAGCACACACCATTTGGTAATTAATATTGTACAGATTGTATCTGCATCTGTTAAAATCAGATGGAGATTCAGCCTCTGATCTTGGGCTACTCCCATCACCTGCTACCTGGATATTTTAGCTAGAGATTTAAAGGAATGAAACTGAGAATCTCCTGCATGCAAAGCATGTACTCCACAAATGAACTCTGGTTCCTCTCCATAGAAAGTGTATTTCCCTGAATCCAAGACTAGGTTTCCCCCCAAGGTTTTTTTTTTTAAATTTATTTTAGAAATTGAGAGGTCATCTTAAATTCAGAGTCCTGTTACTTGAGTAAATACAGTACAGGTATGTCCTGTATTTAACCTCTGCTTTTTAAGGGAGGGGGGTTTGGTTATCTTAAATTCAGAGTCATCTTCGATTTGGGTAAATATGGTATTATGATATAACTCTGAGGACTGTAAGCATTTTAAAAATATGTTCAAGATCCACATTGCAAGTACAGGTGAACCCCGTTATCCATGGGTGTTCTGTTCCCACCCGGATAAAGGAACTGTGGATAATGGGGCATTAAAGTCAATGGGATTGGGTGGGTTAGGTTTCTGGAGGCTGGAAAATTGGCCCCAAAACGCAACAAAAAGTGGGGGTGGAGGGAAATAAAGTGCCTTACCATGCTCTGTGGGTGTCCAGCTGTCCAGAATGCCCCCCCAGTCCCTAATCTCCCATTTCCCTTGAAAAATCGGCGGGGGTGCTTTTTAAGAAAACCAATGAACCACAAAATGGCTCCTCTTGACAAAATAGTGGTTGGAAATGACCTCCAAGGTCATTTCTGGCCACCTAGGAACCATGGATATGTGGGGGTTAACCCTTTTGTATCCACGGATAATGAGATTGGGTGTCTATTAGACACCCATGGATACGCAGAACCACTGATAGCGGTATCATGTATAGCAAGATCCACCTGCGTGGTACTATGAGGTCAGAAAAATTAATACCACTGCTTCAATAAGTGATCTCTTAATGCTATATTTTGGGGGATACATTCATTTGTGGTAGAAATGTAACAGTTGAACTATTCTGAATATACAGTTCTCAAATGATTGTGCAATTGCATAGAGGAGGGAGGGGAGATAGCAAAGATAGCACAAAGTTTGTCTTTGTCTCACATCACTGCACAGAGATTTTGCTGACCTTTGGGTAGATGGAAACAAATTTCCCCAGCTAAACACTGAGCCATAATGAGCTGAGTCCAACTGCCCCTGGCATTCAGGCTTGGATGATAACAGGCCTGCCCCAGAACTAGTGCCTCTGCTGCCTATCTCAAAACTTACTTTTGCCAAGAAGAAGAAGAGTCCAGCAACAGGGAGGGCTTGAGGAAGAAGCATAGGCTCCATCTTTAAGGCCTGAAAAGATGCTCATGCAGATCACCAGTGAGTCTTAGAAACCTAGTTTCCATCTCAATGAATTGAACTGGGAGGCATTGGCAATATAGTTTCCCAGGCTCCTCTGTATCACTGCTCAAGCATCTGGACCTTAAAGCTGAGGTTCAGCCAGGTTTGTCTCTGGGTCATTTCAGAGAGACCATGTGACTTCTTTACTGATGGAGCTACACTGGCTGCCAATAGGTTTCTGGACAAAATACAAAGTGCTAGTTATAACTTATAAAGCCCTAAACGGCTTAGGCCCTGGGTATCTTCTTCATTACGAGCCCCACTGCCAATTGAGGTCATCTGAAGAGGTCCCTCTCCAGTTACCGCCAACTCGTTTGGTAGCTACACAGAGACAGGCCTTCTCGGTCGCTGCCCCGAGACTGTGGAATGCTATCCCTGCTGAGATACGATCCTCCCCATCTCTGGCAATTTTCAAAAAACACCTTAAAACCCATCTTTTCGCCCAAGCTTTCTCAGCTTCCGAAAATTGGGGGGTTTTAATCTCTGGTTTATTTTTTAATTGTTAAATTGTTTTTAAGTTTTTTCTATATGTTTTTAACTGGTTTTATGCTATTGTTAACCACCCAGAGATGAAAGTTTGGGGCGGTGTACAAATTTGATTAAATAAATAAATAAATAAATAATGCTCTTGGAAGCTCTGTATACCAAATCTCCCTGCTGCAGTAGCCTCCCCGCCCCCTGCCGCTTCACAAAAGGTATTTTTTGAGCAAGGGGGGAACCAGTGGGCAGAGCTGGCAAAGAACTCCCCCAAATTGTGAACTCTTTGTGCAAAAATGGGTTTTACTGGGAGTCACCCAAGAAACCTTGGGAAAATAAGTACAAGCTGAGTCAAGGAAGCTCACTCATCAGTACAATATTATATTGCAAAAGTCCTTAATATCAAGGTCTCAATAATATGCAAATTTATTTCAATCTAATATATTAATTGCTCAATCAATTAAAAGGCAGATAATTAATCAACAAAAATTCTTTCATCATTTGAGCACCCTAGAAGTAATTGTCACATATTGCTTTAACTTCTACTAGTGTAAGTCAATTTGAAGCAATCTGGTGATGGGTAGAATGTTCTTTAGAGATAAAGCAGTCATCACTTCTCTCTGTGAGCCCTGGTGATATAGAATTCAGAGATTCTCAATGTTGGGTCCCCAGATGTTATGGGACTTCAACTCACATAATCCCCAGCCAAAGGCCACTGGGCCTGGGGATTATGGGAGTTGAAGTCCAATAACATTTGGAGACACAACATTGAGAATCCCTGATCTAGATGATATGTAAGGAAGGGATGTGCATGAACCAGTTTGGCATCTCCTCTGGCCAGAGCACGTGCATGGTCAACATGGTGTTGCTGACCACACAAATGGCTTCCACATTTGTGTGCCAGCCATGTGTGTGCTGACACCACATGGAGGCTGCAGGGAATACTGCCGCAGCCCTGCGTGGCCAGTTGGGGAATGTGCGCTGTGCCCATAAAAGCACAGCGCACAGCGCATAGGGTGGGGAGGAACAGGTAAGGAGCTTCTTACTGGCTCTTTAAGGGAACTGCTCCCTGCCTCACCAGCCTGTACACGAGCTGTTCATGCACATCTCTAATGTGAGGTAGGAGCCATCTAGGGTTTTAAAGGACAAAAACATGACCTTTGTTTGTGCCTTCCCCCCAATGTACAGCCCAATGTACAGAACATACATAACAGAAAAGAAGTACTCAATGTTCAGCATCAGCTGACCTTGGGTTGCCCGATTTGGCTTAAAATAAGCCAAATTCTGGGTTACAGCCCATTCGACCCACGAGTATACCCCTTAGGTACTGCCAACCTGTTTGCATCATTCTTCAAAATGTATATAGCTGGCTAGAAGGTCTTTATGATTACAACTGGTCTTTGTACTCAAAATAATTCATTAGACAATAAGGAAATTATACATTTGAATAATATATCTCAGTCTATACATGACTGGCTGCATGTTCCACTTTAGCATGTCCAAGAAATATAGTGTAGAGCAGACTATAGCAGATTACAGCTGGTTTCTATGAGAAGCGGTATTGAGCCTCTTGGGACATTTGGACCAATGATAGTTGAGAAGATAGTGAAGAACAGACAAATAAGGGGACATGGCAGAGAAAGGATTAAACTTACTGTATAATGCCTACTTACCTTGCTGTACCCATTCATTGATTATCATTATTTGCAAGTGTCAAATGACTGAGAGATGTAACTTCCAAGGTAATTCCAGCCATTAAGCCAATTAAGCGCATTTATGAAATCTATAAACTACTGGATATTACAATTTATTGTAATCTGAATTTTTTCACTGTATTATTCTACTATTTGTTCATCAGCAAGTTTTGATTGTGCTATTAGAAAACTTTTAAACAAACTCAAGACAAAGTATACACACAGTGCTAATAGGGAAAAACAACAACAGTTCTTCGTAATACACAGTCTCTTGCCAGGTGAGCCAAATTCTATACCAACAGAATCTGAATTTAGTGAACTATCTAAATGAAGCAGATTTTCTTAATTTGTTCATTTGTGTAACCTAATTTGTTTCTCCATTGTGAGAGGCAAAAGAGCTAGGCAAGGAAGTGAAACTGAATATGGAACAGGCCACTCCTTTCTCTGGCTTTTGTGATGTCACCAATCATTAGCCAATGGTCATACATTTTCAAGCCTAACATAAGAGCTGGAAACAAAACAAAAGGAAAGAAAGGATATTCTCTCCAGATGATTAATTCTGCACATTTCTGTGTTTCCTTGCTGTGATCTCAGAATACAAGTAGCCTTGTTGTTTAATTGTTATTGGTCCACAAATGATCTTCATTTCACAGTGAATTGCTTAGAAAAGGAGGGGTGATTTAAAAAAACAAAAACCAACTTAACTTCAATCAGGGCCCAAGTTATTTTTTTCCTTTAGAAACCAGCATTTTAATATGTCACTTTTCAGTTCCAGCTCAATAAACAACCATTTATTTAGAATTTTAAAGCAATCTTCAGCTTAGTCAGGTAAGAATTATTTCAAAACAATAAAAACATTTTCATTTCCCATCACTGCCAAAAATGAAAAGAACATGAGTTATGAGTCTTGCTATGTTGTCTTAAGTTGATTACTGTGGAATGATTAAAAAACTAGCTGTGCTGTCATAACAGAAGAGTACATTATAAGTGTAATAACAGCTTAGGGATACAATCCATCAATGCCGTACTTGGAAGCTGAAAAAAAAAGTTGATCTATTTCTTTGGTCATCATTTTCAGCATATTAGATGACAAATAATTGTACATTCATCAATAACAATAGATTAAAGTTGAAATGATTTATTGCTATTACACTGCAGTTATGATGGAGCACCAGGTCACTCAAGCATTGACGAGGTCTGTATTTAATTTTCACGGGTCTCTTAGCAGAAATAATAGACAGAGGGGAAACCACCTGAAACTAGGTAGATCAAAATTGTTGACAAGTGATTTGTAGGTTGGTTCTTCATGAGTGGTGGAGTTAGAGGTAGAAGTAACTTTTTTTTAAAGATCTGTGAACCACTAAATCAAAGAGACCTCCATATATGTTGTTGTTCTACCAACCAACCAGTCATCAAAATGAAATATGAATGTCAGATGAATCGGTGGGGAGGGAGAGATTATAGAAGCCATTAACAGAGATGCGTAATCACTGTTCATGTTTTGAAAATAAATGTAACATTATTCTTCCTTACACATTCAAGTACAAAGGCACTACTAAAGCTGCTCTGCCAATGGGGGTCCTGCTCTTGCCGTAGAGAATTGCCCTGGCACAGTTTGGTAGGATCAGTCTATAAAGAATTCAACGTCCCCCCTCCCTATTCTATGAACATCCCACAATACTACACCTGTTTGAACTGTTGAATTGACCACCTTTTGACCAAACTGTAGACTGTACACCCCCACCCCCTGTGGATTATTATTAAAGATAAATGCAGTAGATACTTCATTTCTCAATATGCCAGTTCTGTCTCTCTGCTGCATATAGTATCATATGATGTATAGATGAAATACATAAACACAGGAACCTAACAGGAAGTATAATTCTGAGTGGCGCCCACTGAGGATCTTTTTAGAGATGTAGGCGTCGCTCGACTGCTTAGAAAGAGTAACCATAACATTATGAAATTCAACAAAAATTTAGTGGAAAATTGCCTAGAAAATCCAACAAAGTCACAATTAATTTCAGAAGAGGAAATGTTCTAAAAATGTGGGGATTAGTTAAAATGAAGTTGAGGGCAAGTGTCAGGAGGCTCAAATGGCTTTAGGAAGCCTGGAGGTTATTTAACAGCACTATAAGGGCTGAGATATCAAGAGTACAAACATGTCTGAGAGGATGCTGGCGTGGCTAAATAGCATGTCAAGAAAGCGATAAAAGGCAGAAAGACTTCTTCAAAAAATAGAAGCCGTGATCAAAAGAGAAAAATAAAAAAGAGTAAACTCTGCAAAACAAATGGAAATTAATGATAAGGCAAGCCAGGATGAAACTGAGAAGCTACATGCTGGAGGCATAAAACAAATCATAACAATGCATTTTAAAAATGCACTGGGAAAAGGAAACCAGTATGAGAGACAGTGGGCCAGTTCAGCCAAGACTCTGGCTGTGACATGAGATCAGGATGGGGTTCCACTGAGAGCACACCTTTCCTGAAATCACTGGAGGACATCACATCCTGACATCCTGTTGGGGTGTCCCTTAATTGCATAAGAGTGTTCATTAGGTTTTGGAACATATGAAGTGGGGTGATTCAGATGAACACCCTCCTCACACGATCAAGGGATACTCTGACAGTGCATCAGTACATCCTCCAGTAATGTCAAGGTGGATGATCAAGGGACACGCCGACAGCACATCACAACATCCTCCAGTAAAGTCAAGGTGGACGTGCTTTCAGCATGACCCTGTCCTTATCATGTGTTATATCTGGTGTCTTGTCCGAACCGGCCCAGTAAGACCTTCATATGACAAAGGTGTGAAGTGTACTGGAGGAGGACAGGAAAACTGCAGAGAGACTATATGAATTCTTTGCACTGGATTTCATTATGGAAGATATTGGACATTACCCGTATCGGATACATTGAGCCCATTCTCACAATTTGAGAATGGGCTCTAAAGGGGCGAGGGGAGAAAGCCACAAAATGCTTATCTCCCCTGAACACGAGCAGTCCTGCTCCCTTGGGTGGGCAGATCGCCTGTCCAGATGAGCACCAGCTGTTGCTAGTAGCTCCAAGGCTCAGGGTGCTGGGACATGCTGCTGTGTGTCACCCTACCCCCGGAGCTCCAATAGTGCACCACATGGTGCATTATGCGGATTCCCCCTTCCCCTCCCTGAGTCTGCCAGCTGTGGCTATTTGCAGCCGCAGCTGACAGACAATCAAGGAAACAGGGTTAGGAGAAAGCTCACTCTCCGAACCCCGTTTTCAAGGGAGACTTCATAGGTGGGTTTGCTGCCATGGTGCCACCGGCATCGGGCATGTCCCCGGCTGTTCACACACGTGCAAAACCGGGCTGGACTCCCTTAGCCCTGCTTCGCACGTGTGTGCGAATAGTCCCATTGTTTGAGAGGGAGGGCATTAGAGTGTGTCAAATAGAGTTGACAAAGGAAGACATTCTTGAGTTATTTAGTTATTTATTTTATTTAAAATATTTATACCCTGCCCCTCCAGTACACTACTGCTTGGGGAAGCTCACAGCAATAAAATAGATACAATCTCTCTATATAATTCGCTAAGATGTACCCGTGGCTAATCCCGTGCATGGCAGTTCTTGCGAGAGTTTGCGTGTGATCTGTCGGGAGGGGAAGAGGAAAGCGACAGCGGCGGACAGACAGACATGCAGGTGGAGGGTGGAGAGAAAGTGGTGGTGGTGGTTTGGCGGGGAGAGAGAAAGTGATGGCAGCTGGGGGGGAGAGAAAGCAGTGGCCAGGGGGAAAAGAGAAAGTGGCAGCCAGGGGAAAGAGAGAAAGCGGTGGAGGCCAGGGGGGTGGAGAGAGAAAGCGGAGGTGGCCGGGGGGAAGAGAAAGCAGCGGTGGCCAGTGGGAGGAGAAAGCAACAGCAGCTGGGCGGGGGAAAGAAAGTGGCGGCGGCTGGAGGGGCAAAGAATGGGATAGAGCCAAGACAGAGGAAAGGAGTGTGAAGAACTAGAGGCACAAATGCTCTGCGCCCGGGCTAGCTAGTATACAATAAAAGCAATAAAATTAACCAAATTAAGTAAACACAAGTTAAAAGTCAAGTCAAAAACTACAATCAGTATTAAATTTTAGATGAAAAATTTTAAAAGCTAAAAATTGAGAATTACAAAAACTAAAAACGAAAGAACCTACCAAATAATTGTCAAATGATAAATTTTACATTGAATAAAAACATTTGAAACTATATAGAAAAAAGCAACCCAAATGACCTTGCATATTATTGTTGTTGTTGTTGTTGTTATTTTACATTTATATCCTGCTCTTCCTCCAAGGAGACCAGAGCGGTGTACTACATACTTGAGTTTCTCTTTATATATAAGGAAAGCCGAGAGCGTTGGTTTTCTCTTTAGCTTAGAGAGAAAAGATGATTGGGAAGAGGACAGACAAATGTTTAGAAGACAATGAATTGGAGAGTGGACACAGAGAGTGTTTTCTCCTTTTTTTACATAGTTAAGTGATAGAATGAACTACTACAGTGGCTCTATTCACATGTTATGTTCAACACAGTTAGAATGGTATGTTCAGTGTATATACAGTATCGTATTTACCTGAATCCAAGACTGTGTTTTTCTAAGTTCTTAAATGCTAGAATTTTGGTGGTTGACTTAAATTCAGAGTCATCTTCCTTTTGGGTAAATAGTATAGTCTATATTTAACCCATATTTTTAAGGGGGTTGTCTTAAACTCAGGTTTGCCTTCTATTCAGGTAAAAAAGGTACATACAGATCTGTAGACATTATACAGCTATTCACATATTCTGTCCTACACATCTACAGTAGCATACTTCCTATCTGTACCCTTCATTGGGATGGTAATGTACCCAGGTTCACTTATAAAAGAACTTATGTACATAAGTTATACACATAAAAACATGTGCAGGTACATGTGTGCTGGCATCTGCTAATTGAACAAAGAGGCACCTTTTAATATGGTCATTCTCTTATACAGTGGCATAGCTAACAGAAGGGTGGCCCATGTCCAACATGCTGGCGGCCCCCATGTGTGATGTCCATGCGCATGACATCACATGCAAGGGGGGCATGGTCCGATTGCTCCCGCATGGTCAGGGCATGGCCCAATAACTGGAGGGCCTGCCCCAGCCCTCCCGATTGTATTTCCAGCCATTGTTTGCTGGTAGGAAGTATATATTTCCCTTTCTCTCCCTTGCTGGAGGGAGAGAAAGGGAAATAAATGCAGCCAGCCAGCAAATGCTGGCTGGAAATGAGCTTGGGAGAGCTCCAATGGGCTTGCCAGAGTCCAGGCCATGCTCCTTGGTGTGATGACCTTACGTGAAAAGGGGGCGTGGCCTGGGCTCTGGGTTGCTGTGTGAGCTCTCCCGAGCTCATTTCCAGCAATCACCTGCTGGCTGGCTGCATTTATTTTCCTTTCTCTCCCTCCAGCAAGGGAGAAAAAGGGAAATAAATGCATCCAGCCAGCAAACGTTGGCTGGAAATGCAATCAGGAGGACTTCTGGCGATTGGGCCAAGTCCCCTTTGTGCATGACATTACATGCAAGGAGGGCACCCGCAGCCCTTTTCAATGGCAGCCCGGGTTCTTTGAACCCTACCACACAATGGTGACTCCACCTCTGCTCTTATGTTTATCAGGGGAAGAGTAACTGTCTCTAATATCCTTCCCCAGCACATTCCTCCAGTGGTTGTTGCTGGTGTCTACCATACATTTCCTTACAGACCGTGAGCCCCTTTGGGACAGCTTCTAAATAAATACATCATCTTATGTATTTATTATTTATTTTTCCATGTAAACTGCTTTGAGCAGTTGTTGAAAAGCAATATATAAATATTCATAATGGTAGTGGTAGCAGTAGTAGTAATAGTCATGGTAGTATACGTGTAGAACGTAATGTCAGAATAGGAATGGGATGGGATGATGGCCACTGGTATGGTTGGCTTTAAAAGGGGATTAGACGACATTATCAATATTCAAATGCAATATGTCACATTACCTGATGCTGTGGGGGAAACAACAGGAAAAAGCTATTGCCTTTATACCATGCTGTGAGTTTCCCAGAAGCATCAAGCTGGCCAGTGCTAGAAACAGATGGGCCATCAGTCTGACCTAGCAAGGCTCTTGTGATGTTCTTACACGAGCTAATAGACAGACTGAATGTGCAGTCAGTAAGTAGTGTTACTCAACCAGAGAATGGGTTGGATACATTTTGCTTCCGAACATTTCACCTGTCAATAAATTACCAAAAGCGAGTGACATGAATAGCAAAAAAACTTTAATTTTCTGTCCAGTCAAATCTTAGAGTATCACATTCAATTTTCCTTTGTCTGCAATCTAAATAATTTCCCACCTTGCTCATGATGAATGTCTTGCCAGTTCCTACTCAATCCCTCCACTTTACATGACCTAATTAAAGAAAACATTCCATGATTGCCTATTTTTCCTCATGCATGACAACCTATTATTTTTTTCTACCACCTGATTAGGGCTTTATTATCCTTGGATTTAGATTGATTTGCTGGGCACTTTAATAAAACACTACTTAGTTTGATTTAAAGGGCTACAGGTTTCATTCATTCACACAATTACCCTTATAACCAATCCCCATACTAAGTACTGTAGAGTTCCTAGAAAAAGAGATTTTTGATTGCCACGGTAAAAGGTTAAAACACAAAAGAATCACAGGTGACATTCCTGTTGAATTCCTTGATGCTTTTTCTTCTGTGGGCAGTCAAGAGAGGACATTTTGCAATATAATTTGTCAAGAGTGATAAATCTGTTTCATCATATCTGTCAAGAATGGCTCCTGTGTATTAAAACTACTATAAATATTTGCTCAAGATAAAACCAAACTTTCATATGATTAAATAATAATACATTTATGAAGACAAATTGCATTTGTGATGTGTTATCAACAATGTGAGCCAAAAGTAGGTAGTTAGAGTTCAAATGGATGATGAATCAATTTCGATTTCAGAATGCAGGAATTTTATTAAATAAATGGGATTTACATTGTCTTTTGTTAGATACAGAAATTCTTTCCTTTGAGAAATTCTATTTGGAAATTCATCTTGTGAAGAAAAAGAGTCTCTTCTAAAAAAGAAAGAAAGAAAGAACAGATACAGAAGTTGGTGTTTTAAACATCATCAGTACTATTGAGGTAGCACACCTGTGCTTGGACTGTAAAGTTTCAGGCTACTGGTGGGTAGTCATACTGCTGGTGGGCAGTAGTTATTTGTAGGGGTGTGCATGAACTGGTCCACAACGATCTGGTCCCGCAACAAACTGGACTGGTTTGACGGTGAACTGAACCGGCCTCCAGGAGAGGCAGTTTGGTCCATGATCGAACTGGACTGAGCCCAGCTGACCCAATCTGATGGACAGAATGTTGTGAGGATTCCTCTTTCAAAGCAAAGGGGAATCCTGCCTTTAAAAGGCTTCTAAGAGCTGCCGGAGGGAGGGCACCTTTAAAAGCAGGTGCTGACTGATCCTCCGTGATGGTGGCGCATTTCTGGCCTCTGTGGATGCACAGAGGTCATTTGTCTGACCATGCAAATGGCCTCCGCGCATCCATGGAGGTAACACAAATGGCCTCTGTAGATGCACAGAGACTGGAACTGCATCCGTACCTCTGCTGCCGGAGAATTGGTAAGCACCTATTTTTAAAGGTGCCCCCCACCTTGCCTGGCTGCCTATAGAAGCCTTTTAAAGGCAGGATT
Source organism: Hemicordylus capensis (assembly GCF_027244095.1). Lineage (NCBI taxonomy): Eukaryota > Metazoa > Chordata > Lepidosauria > Squamata > Cordylidae > Hemicordylus > Hemicordylus capensis. The sequence continues at coordinate 178,862,344 of NC_069657.1, read as the reverse complement.
CCCCTTTGCTTGTAAAGGGGAATCCTCACCAGATCCCCCTTTACAAACATAGCCCCTTGGATCGTCGAATAGGGTCAAAGTGGTCTGTTCAATCAAACAGACTGCACCAGCCAGTAGGTTCAACCAAACCAGTTCGCAGACTGGTTTGGATTCGAAACAAACCGCAAAAATCAGTCCATAGACACACTGGTTATTTGTACATTGTTGGTTTCAAATCTCAGGTATGGCACGGTAATTTAAAACAGCTTAACAACAAAACTAAATTGATTTTAAACACACATATACACACACACATTGTTTGTGTATGTTCCCAGCTCTAGGCTAGATAATCATGTCCCAGGAAAATTAGAATGACTTGAAGCATACAGATAAAAGGATCAGGACTCTGCTTCTTTGGCAGTTGTGGGGAAACATGGCTGTTAAAAAGATGTTCACTGTTCTTGTTTTGGTATTTCAACTATAGTATTTTTTAACCAATTAAACCTGCAGAAGGTCAGCTTTGCATTTCTAAAAGATTTTCTGGAGCACATGGAAATTCTAGATTTTCTTTTTCTACATAGGGGACAGAGAAACAGTTTGATCGAGAGAAGACTCATCCCTTAAGCAGATTCCACATCTCTGGAAATTTTTGAGAGCTATAAAAGTGGATTGTACCAGCATGCAACAACAATGCAATGAAGAAAAACAAAAGGCTATTATAAAAGCTAAGTTGTGCTGTTATAGACACTCAATAGCCGACAGCTTATAGTGATTTGCTCCTAATTATTCTCAAATAATTACTGAATAGAATAGTAAATGTTATTAGGCTACTTTAATATTCACCATAAAACATCACTTGCTAGGATAATTTACTACTTTAGCATGTACGTGCATTGGGAAGCCAGCCTTGCTTATAAAGGTCTAACAAATTCCATTGTTCTCACTGTATTGGCAAAGCTCAATTGCATGGCATCCTTCATTTTTAGTTGTGTATCTTGTTGTCTGTATTTTACATTTAATACAAGCAATCATCTTTCCTTTGTAGAGATTTGTTTGCACTGTTTGGTTCTGGGTTTTTTTAAAAAAAGATGACATGTCCTCTGTTTTTGGAAAGTGGAATATCTTGAGGATTTGTATTTGTGGCACTGACAATCAACACCAACTGCTATATGTATTGATTATTTTATCCAACCAGTTCCCTTAAAGCAGCATATGTGGTCCTCACATTTTATCCTCAGAATAACCCTATGGGACAGGGATGTGCACAAAACCACCTGGTCTGGTTCGGTTCGAGTTTGAACCAATCTTGAACTGCACTGGGCCAGTTTGATTTTGGCCCCCTTCGCCCCCCCCCTTCAGTTTGGTGGTGGGGGTGTTCAATGAATGTTACAATGAACTCCTTTAAAAAAAAACCTTACCCCCTCTGTGGGGCTTCTCCAAGGTGGCGGGGGGTCTGTGGAAGTTCCCCCCCGGCCTTCCTTCTATTAGAAATCACCCAGTTTGGGCATCTTTGGCCCTTTCTGTGCCTATTCCCTGGCACAGCAGCCATTTTGGAGGCTGCCACACCTGTGCATTGAGACCCTGCATGGCCTGGGTCATGACCTGGCCATGCAGGGTCCCACTGTGCAGGCGTGGCAGCCTCCAAGATGGCCACTGTGCCAGGAAATAGGCCCAGAAAGGGCTGAAGGTTCCTGAACTGGGCAATTTCTAAGAGAAGGAAGGCTGTCCGGGGGAGGGGGAACCTCCACTGACCCCCCCCCACCACATAAGAACATAAGAACAGCCCTGCTGGATCAGGCCCAAGGCTCATCTAGTCCAGCATCCTGTTTCTCACAGTGGCCCACCAGATGCCGCTGGAAGCCACAGGCAGGAGTTGGAGAAGACCTTGGAGAAGACCCCCAGAGGGCGTAAGTTTTTTTTAAAAAAGGGAATTGTGTGGGTTTTTAAAAAAAAAATTCTTCAAACCCCCAAACTGTGTGTGTGTGTGTTCAGTTTGGGGTCGAGCCAAACCGGGGGTGGTTTGGCTTGACCCTGAATCTTTGAACCGAACCAGTTCGATGCCAGACACCCCTACTATGGGATAGTTAAAGATGAGCAGTCATGGCTTTGCCCAAGATCATTCCAACAGGATTCATGGATGATTAGCATTTTGACCCTGGGTTTCCCTAAGCCCAATTCAAACATCATGTTCAATACTCATAAGAGTTTACAGTGTACACAGGGTCAGATCTGTACACATGGCCAGTTATTCACATGTTATGTTGAACATAAGTACAGTAGTAGAGTACCTATCTGCACCATGCATTAGTGGGGGCTTTACTTAGGTTCACTTTTAAAATGAATACAGGTAAAATCATACACACAAAAATACGTAGGATTGTACAGACATCTATACACTTGTACAAAGTTATACTGAATAGGGCTCTAGTCTGCCAGTATTGTAGCCATAACATAATACTGATTTTTAGTACATGTGTATATAGGTGGCCCTCGTTATCTGTTTGGGTTCTGTTCTCGACTACAACCGCGGATAACAAAACCACAGATAACAAGACCTTGAGGCAGTGGGAATTGGGGGGCTAGGTTCCCGGAGGTCAGAAAAAGGTTTAAAAAGGCCCCTCAAAAGGCAGAAATAAGAGAAATAAAGTGCCTTACCATGCTCTCCAGATGACAAGCAACCCCCCCCCATTTCCCACAAAAACCGTAAGAAATACTTTTATTTAAGAAAGAGCCTTCAAATGGCGCCAGTCAGCAAAACGGTGGCCGGAAATGACCTCAGAGGTCATTTCCGGCCACCCAGGAACTGCAGATAGTCTAATTTTTACTATTTTTAAACTACATGCAACGAGGGGGAGGTCTACATTGTCTAACTGCAGAAATGCAAAACCGAAGATGCCGGAACCGTGGATAACGAGGGCCACCTATATCAGTATGTTCGTTTTCACCTCACTATCTATGCTTCTACCCCGCCTTTCCCTTCCTTTCCTTTTTGAATCCTTTAAATTTTCCATGTGAATATGATTAGCCAGCTGAAGGAGGGACCTGGCTGAGCAGCATGGGTAATGGGGGAACATCAGGTTAAAACTCTATTCATTATTTATGTGTCCCTTTGAACCTGGACTACATGAAATATAGTGGGCTTTAATCTTGTCGAGGCAACTAGGTAAAATGGCAATATAAGAATTCTTTACACAGTGTCACTGTTGATCTAAGCAGTGTGGGGTTCAAAAATGGAATTTTGATAATCAGAAGAGTTGGATAATTGAGGCCAGGATAATGGAGTTTCCACCTACAACCCTTTTCTCATTACTCTTTCCGGTAATCTCACAAAAGAGTTATAGCTGTTTTCTTACTACTGAAATTGCTTTCGCATCAAGCAGGCTTTGAATAGTGGCTGCCTGTGAATACGGAACTGTTGTTACTGGCTTTTTTTTTTTTTTTTTTTTGGTGCAGAAGTATGTATTCCAGAAGCAATTTTTGCTCCAGTGATCATTCATCTGCTTGCACAATCTTTGTCATCTTAACTTCTTTCCCCCTTTAGTCCTCTTTGTTCAAAATCTCATTGAGGCCTTTCCCCCTGAAGCTTCTTAAAGGAACACCTTGTTGTAAATACTAACCAAATAGCACTTTGTTTCTCTCTGATGCAAAGGATGCCATTAGTATCTTTCTCCTGCTCACCCCATCTCCAGACTCAGAGCTCTACAGAGTATTGCATGTGGATGCAATGCCAGGGAACAATTTCATACTTCTTTAACTGATCTGGCAAATATCCTCAAAAGTAGTTGTCACTGGTTTTCCCTTAAAGTTAACGGCTAATCCAGACTAAGTTACTCAGTAGGTCTACTCAAGAGTTACCCTAAAGGACTACTTAATTTCAATAGGACTACTCAGGAGTAATTTAGTCTGGCTGATAGCCAACTTTCCCCTTTAAATACCATAATAATGAGGCTTTCATGATGTGGACAATTCCACCAATAGTGTGGTTTGAAAATTTGAAAAGTTGTGTTAGTCAGCAATTGTGCCAAGTTTTCTACCACAATCCTTCCTTGTTGGTTAAAACTGTAAGAAGAAACAGAAGATCCTGTATTGTGGTGTATGAGTGTGTGCTTAATTTCACATTATATTTTCTTCAGTAATTTAGACTTGTTTGCAAAAGTGTGTGGTGGACAAGAGAGAGATGGGACGATGAAAGATGACTGCAGGTTGAAATGGTTCAAACAAGGGCATCAAACTCAATTGGGTGGTGGGCCAGATTTGATCCCGATGAACCTTCAGGAGGGGCCACACGTAGCCTCGCACCACTTTCTGTTGCCTCGCGCCCACCTCATACCACCTTCTGTTGCCTCGCACCACCATTTATCTTCCTCCTACTCCTTTCTCTCACTTGCTTCCTTTCTCTCTCCCTCCCTCCCTCCCTCCCTCTCCCTGACACTTAAATTAGCTGAATGTACTGCTTTTACACCAGAATATGCTAAGGGAAAATTTCAATAAATCTTTGGTAGATTGTTGAAGACATTCTGAATATCATACTTCTCAATGACCTATGGATACTCAATTTTGCATTCACAATCCTGCCACTGAAATTAGCTGGACACACTGCTTTTTACACCAGAATATATTCAGGGAACATATTTGTATTTTTAAAAGAAATTCTGAACATAACCATTATATTTTAAGTGTTATTGCAATCAAGAACATCACACCAGTGATAAAAGAGAGGATCTCTTGCCCCCTCCCACCACATACACACCTCAACACTTGCTTGTGGATTAAATGAACAATCTAATCTGTGTTCTCATTGTGGGTACAGAGCCAGGGAGCAGACTGTCCACTTTAAGCCTCAGTTAGTTTCAATGTGAACATTCTTACTAGAGAGTAAGCTCTGAAGTACACAGTGAGACTATTTCTGAGTAAAAAAGAAAATTAGAGCCCCTCCCTACCCTCCACTTCCCCCTCTTCTCCCTCCTTCACACTCCCCTCTTCCTCCCTTCCTGCCCTAAGAAAAGGCACCTTGTCTGCACCATCCTCTAACTTTGTCTTCTTCCCTCCTCCTCCTCCTCCTCCTATCTCCCCTCTTCAGCACTTTGCATGCTGAAAAGCTCACCATGAGGGAGGAAGAGAGTGGCAGTGGAGGAAGGAAGCAAGCAGGCAGGCAGGCAGGCAAGCAAGCAAGCAAGCAACTCACCCTTCCTGACCAGTGAGAGCAAGTGAGACAGAGAGAGAGGCAGGGGCTGGTGGCGGTGATGGAGGGAAGAAGAAAGCTGGCCAAAGAACAAATAACTTTAAGCGCCACCTCTTCAGCATGCAGGAGAAAGGAAGTGGTGGTGGCAGTGGTGCTAGCTTGTCCCAGGGCTGATCCCTTCATGCAGACCAGTCAGGCAAGCTCAGCAGGTCTGATCTAGCTCACAGGCCAGCAGTTTAACAGCCCAAGATTGGAATAAACTGTTTTGAACAGTGCCTAAAATGGTTAACATAACAATAACATAAGAACATCCCTGCTGGATCAGGCCCAAGGCCTATCTAGTCAAGTATCTGTTTCACACAGTGGCCTACCATATGCCTCTGAGAAGCCCACAGGCAAAAGGTGAGGGCCTGTCTTCTCTCCTGCTGTTGCTCCCCTGCAACTGGTATTGAGAGGCATCTTGCCTTTGAGGCTGGAGGTGGCCACCAGACTAGTAGCTATTGATAGACCTATCCTCCATGAATTTTTCTAAGTCCCTTTTAAAGGCAACCAAGCTTGTGGTCATCACCACATACAATGGCAGAAAATTCCATAGAATGATTATATGCTATGTGAAAAAGTACTTCCTTTTGTTTCATAGGGTGATCCCTGATTCCAGTGTTGTGTGAAAGAGAAATTTCTCCCTGTCCACTCTCTTTACTCCATGCATAATTTTATACACCTCTATCATGTCTCCCCGTAGTCACCTCTTTTCCCAACTAAAAAGCCCAAGATGCTGTAGTGTAGCCTCCTAAGGAAGGTGCTCCAGGCCTCTGATAATCTTGGTAGCCCTCTTCTGCACCTTTTCCAGTTCTACAATATCCTTCTTAAGATAAGGTGACCAGTACTCTGCATACAGTACTCCAAATGTGACTGCACCATAGATTTGCATAAAGGCATTTTAATATTCAAATTTTAATTTTCAATCCCCTTCCTAATGATCCCTAGCATGGGATTTGCCTTTTTCATGGCTGCTGCACACTTAGTTGACACTTTCAATGAGCTGTCCACCACGGCCCTAAGTTCTATCTCCTGGTCAGTCACTGACAGCTCAGACCCCATCAGTGTATATGTGAAGTTTCCCAATACGCATCACTTTACACTTGCTTATATTGAACCACATTTGCCATTTTGTTGCCCACTCACCCAATTTGGAGAGATCCTTTTGGAGCTCCTTACAATCTGTTTTGGATTTCACTACCCTAAATAGTTTAGTGCCATCTGCAAATTTGGCCACTTTGTTGCTTACCACAACTTCTAGATCATTTATGAGCAAGATAAAGAGAACTGGTTCCAGAATGGATCCTTGGGTGACCCCACTTCTTACTTCCCTCCATTGTAGATTCTCTGGTAGGAATGACCACTTACACTTTCATTCCTACCAGAGAATCTACTCTCAGAAGAACACCTCAGAAACAAAACAAAAAAACCCAGTGCCCCATGGGCTTGTCGTTTTGGAGGTGGTTGGCACCCTATGTGCACCACACCACACCCCGCTCTGGGCCACCTTGGAGCCCCCCAAGTGGAGTTATGGGGCTGCTAAAATTCCCCATTATTTACTATTGGGGAAAAGCTTTAAAACATGCATTTTTTCTTTAAAAATCACCCCTTTCACTAATGTCTTTGAAATCTAGGTGATAGCAGGCACCCATTGGGGCACTACCACCTGACCCACTCTTCTGCCCCAAATCTGCCCCAAAGATATGCCACCTTTAAAAAATTTTTAAATATCACCCCTTTGCCCAATTTCTTTGACATTTGGATGGTAACTTCCACCCATTGGGCACTACGACCCACCCCACTCTTTTGCCCCTGGGACCCCTTTTTTTGCCCTGAATCAATTCAGATTCAGAAATTCAGGGCCAAATCAAATCTGAGGTGATTTGTGTGCGGGGGGTGGGGTGGATTTGGACCCCAAACAAATCGGGGTTGATTTAATTCAGGTACAAATCAAAATGAACAAAATGATTTGTGCACAGCACATCCCTAGTTTGAAATAAGTTATATGCTTTCTGGAGTGAGTTGAAGCTCTTGACTTTCCCTTTCATCTTTCTTTTTACCAGTCCCCTCATTTTTGAGAAATTTTATCTTCTGAAGTCCAATGCATCTATGTTGGACTTTCTTGGCAATACTTCACTCTTGCCTCGAGACTTTGGTTTGGGGTGGTATATAAATGTATTAAATAAATAAATAAATAAATAAATAAATAAATAAATAAATAAATCTGAATTGATTGGATCACAATATGGGCACCACTCAGGATTAAGTCCAAGGTTGCCTTCTTTATGTTTGGTTCAGCGACCAACTGTTCTAAGGCACAGTCAACCAGCATGTCTAGAAATTTGGGCTGTCAACACGCAGATGTGAATTTGCCCAGTCTATAGGAGGGTAATTGAAGTCATCCATTATTACAGTTCTGTCTCTCTTTGACACCTCTCTGATTTGCTTCTCCAGCTTCAGGTCACTCTCAGCATTTTGATCCAGAGGGTAATAGCATGTACCTAGTAAAACATTTGCTTTCAGTCCTTGTATTGCCACACATAATGATTTTGTGGAGGACTCCAATTTTGGTTTGCTAGCTATTTGGATTCTATCCTTTCTTTCATATAGAATGCTACTGTTGGAGATGGACTTCCAGTGCATTGACTTTTTGCACTAACTATCCGAATGACCACTAGGGGCATTGGGAGTAGAGATAGTGAGTAAGGGTCTCCCTGACTGTTCTGCTTGTCTCTACTCTATGACCCCTGATCTGACTCTTCCTCACTTCCTGTGTTGAGTCACAATCCTTCCTTTTCTCCTAGAGAGCAAATGGAAACATCTCTCTCTCTCCTTACCTATCTATTATGTAGTCCTTTAGATTAGGTTTAGGTCTTTCCTATCTAAGTGTATTTAACCAATAAATGTTTAGTGTTTAGTCATACAAGGATCTCCATGTGTGTTCTCTAAATAACTGCAACAACTAAACCTCTGCTACCTACTCTGTAACTGGAGTGTTTGCTCATTCCTTAGTGTTCTGCTGTTTTACCTATTGAGGGTAAAAATCAACAACCTCTAACAGCTACTCCAACTCCAATCTGCCCCTCCCTCTCCTTTCTGTAGAATTTGTAAACAAGAATAACAGCGTGCCACAGTTTCTTACCATTCTACCAGTTTTCCGTTATGCCCACCATATCTATGTTAAGTTGGGTAATGAACAGGCAAAGAGAACACTCGGACAGCAAGGATTGGATGTGGAAGGCCAAAGACCTGGCAAGCCTTCCAAGATATGTGTTTCTATCTATCCAAATCCCTTTAAAGCCTGAAAACTATTTAAGTCACTTGACGGCAAAATTTAGAAGAGCCTTGTCTCCTGCCCGATTCAATGTACATCAGCGTAGAGGGGAAATACAAGGAAATTTATGTTTATGCCCCTCTGGTACCAGAGCCATTGAGACAACCACATGTTTTACTTTATTGCCTGTTTTATAAGGATATTTATAATAGTTTTATTTTGCCACTATTAGTAAATTATCCCGGCCATACCGATATGTTTTATCTTCAGTATTTGTTATGATAATGATTTAATTGCCCTAAATGTGTCAAAACTTCTTTTTGTAGCATGCAAAACTCAGAAAGAGATACTCTCCTCATACTCTCTTTTCTTAATTACCCTCTTTTTTCAATTTTCATGGATGATGATTTTTGTATGGTGTTTATTCAGCTGGTCAAATTACTGTAATGAAGTTTTTAAGTAGTTTCAGAATGAGTTTCTGTACAAGGAAACCTTGTTATCCATGGATTCATTATCCATGGATTTGCGTATCCACGGTTGGGTAAAAGAAAACCATTATCCATGGATAGCGGACAGGGATAGCAAACAGGACGTAGGAGTTTTGCAGGAGTTTAGCGGGAAGTCTGCGGGGGAGCCTGGAACAAGCCCCTGTGATCACAAGGATCACAAGGAGCCTGGTGGAGAAGAGAACGTAAGTACATAGCCCTCCCTCGTTTCCCTCATATTCTTGGGAAAGGCTGTTTGGACAGTTAAATAGTTGACCATTACAGCTGAGTCCTATCCTAATAAACTATCTGAAAAACGGACAATAAGCTCCCTAAATACTGTAAACAGCCAACAAAAACAGTATGAAGATAGAAGGTCAGCAGGGGAAGGGGCACTTCCCAGTATATTGCACAGAGTGCCACATGTATGACTATTTGACCCATGGGCAGAAGTCATGGGTGTGTGCTTGGTGCAAGGAGATCCTGGCTCTCAGGGAACAAATCCGTTCCCTCGAGACCAAGGTGGCGGATCTGAAGAAGCTCAGAGAGACAGAGAGGCATGTGGACGAGACCTTCAGGGATGTGATAGCGGCATCCCACTCCAGGGCTGGTAGCTCCTCTGCTGTCAGGGAGAATAAAGGTCTTGGGCAAGGAGGACATCAGTCTGAGGAAGAGGGAAATGCTCCTTTAGAAGGGACCCCTTCCGTGGATGATGAGCCCATATCCTCTCGCACAGGGGATACTCCTCTGGGGGGTGGGGGTCTCCTTGTAGTTGGTGATTCGATCATTAGAGGGATAGAGAGATGGGTTTGTGACCCGCGTGTTGACCGCACGGTGACTTGCCTGCCTGGTGCGAAGGTTGCGGACATTACGCAGCGTCTAGACAGGCTCCTAGGCAGTGCTGGGGAGGAGACAGCTGTCGTGGTGCATGTCTGCACCAACGATGTGGGGAAATGCAGTCAGGAGGTCCTGGAAGCCAAATTTAGGCTGATAGGTAGCATTTTGAAGTCCCGGACCCCCAAGGTAGCATTCTCAGAAATGCTACCTGTTCCACGCACAAGTTCAGTGAGACAGGCAGAGCTGAGGGGTTTCAATGCATGAATGAGACATTGGTGTCGGGAGGAGGGATTTAGATTTGTTAGGCACTGGGACACATTTTGGGGCAAGCAAGGCCTGTACAAAAGGGATGGGCTGCACTTGAACCAAGATGGAACCAGACTGCTGGCACTTAAAATCAAAAAGTTTGCAGAGCAACTTTTAAAATGACACCTGGGGAACAGCCGATGGGAGCTGGGCAGTATCCTGTTTGGCAAAAGCCATCCGTTAAAGTGTGAGGCAAAGAATTCAGATAATACAGAAGGGGACAGAGCAGAACCACATAAAGAGCAGATGGGAGCCTGTGCCAGCAGGTCAAAGAGTCAGAAGAGTAGCATACATCCGGGGAGAGATTCAGCATATAGGTGCTTATTTGCCAATGCCAGAAGCCTCCAAGCCAAGATGGGTGAGCTGGAGTGCTTGGTTGCTAACGCAGAAATAGATATAGTGGACATAACAGAAACATAGTGGGACACTGTTACCCCTGGGTATAAACTCTATAGAAAGGACAGGGAGGGGCGCCTTGGAGGAGGGGTAGCACTGTATGTTAAAAAAGGGATAGAATCTAACAAGCTAGAAAACCTAGGTGGACTGGAGTCCTCCACAGAAACCCTGTGGGTGACTATACAAGGCCGGAAAGGGAACGTGCTACTGGGGACATGCTATCGCCCTCCAGAACATAATGCCAACAGTGACTGGGAGTTGCAGGAGGAAATCAGGGAGGCGTCAAGGAGAGGCAGGGCTGTAATTATGGGTGATTTCAATTACCCACACATAGACTGGGTAAATTCACATTCAAGTCAGGACAAAGAGGTCAAATTTCTAGATACGCTAAAAGACTGTGCCCTAGAACAGTTGGTCATGGAACCAACCAGAGAGAAGGCGACCTTGGATCTAATTCTGAGTGACACCCAGGACCTGGTGCGTGATGTCAGTGTCATCGACCCTTTAGGGAACAGTAACCATAGTGCCATCAAATTGAGCATACATGTGGGGAGAGAATCACGAAGGATGTATAACACAGACATTTTGAATTTCAGAAGAGGAAACTTCTCCAAAATGAGGAGTATGGTGAAAAGAAAGCTGAGGGTGGAAATCAGGAGAGTCACTTAACTCCAGAGTGCATGGAGTTAACTCAAAACCACAATACTAGAAGCCCAGTTAGACTGTATACCCAAAAGGAGGAAAGGTACCACTAAGTCCAGGAGGATGCCAGCATGGCTAACGGGTACCGTCAAGGAAGCCATAAAAGGGAAGAAGACTTCCTTCCGAAACTGGAAGGCCTGTCCAAACGAACAGAACAGAAAGGAACACAAACTCTGGCAAAAGAAATGCAAGGTGACAATAAGGGAGGCAAAAAGAGAGTTTGAGGAACATTTAGCCAAAAGTTTCAAGGGTTTAAAGTTTCTTAAAGCTTCTTTAAGTACATCAGAAGCAGGAAACCTGCCAGGGAGGTAGTTGGAAAATTAGACAATGAGGGAGTGAAAGGGATTATTAAGGAGGATATGGAGGTTGCAGAGAAGCTGAATGAGTTCTTTGCATTTGTCTTCACGGCAGAGGATACTGAGCATATACCTGTTCCTGAACCAGGCTTTTTGGGGATGGAGGCACCTAAAAGAACAGGCCCTGCTGGGAGTGAGCCAGCATGGCTTCCACAAAGGTAAATCTTGCCTCACCAAGCTTTTGGACTTCTTTGAGAGTGTCAACGAGTGTGTGGATCAAAGTGATCTAGTTGACATAGTCTACCTGGACTTCCATAAAGCTTTTGACAAAGTTCCTCATCAAAGACTCCTGAGGAAACTTAGCGGTCATGGGATATGGGGACAAGTACATGTGTGGATTGCTAACTGGTTGAAAGACAGGAAACAGAGGGTAGGTATCAATGGAGAGTTTTCACAATGGAGGGAAGTAAGAAGTGGTGTAACATAGGGATCTGTACTGGGACCGGTGCTTTTTAATTTATTCATAAATGATCTAGAAGCAGGGGTAAGCAGTGATGTGACCAAATTTGCAGATGATACCAAGCTCTTCCGGGTAGTGAAATCCAAAACGGATTGTGAGCAGCTCCAAAAGGATCTCTCCAAACTGGGGGAGTGGGCGACAAAATGGCAAATGCGGTTCAGTGTTAGCAAGTGTAAAGTGGTGCACATTGGGACGAAAAACCCCAACTTCAAGTATATGCTGATGGGATCTGAGCTGTCAGTGACGGACCAGGAGAGGGATCTTGGGGTTGTGGTGGACAGCTCGTTGAAAGTGTCGACTCAATGTGCAGCAGCTGTGAAAAAGGCAAATTCAATGCTAGGGATCATTAGAAAGGGGATTGAAAATTTTATTTATTTATTTATTTATTTTTGCATTTATATACCGCCTTTCGTTAAAAAGATAACCCCAAGGCGGTTTACAAAAGTTAAAAACATACAATAAAAACATCATGTTAAAAATATAAAAACAGACATAAATACAACAAATACAACAAATAAAAACACAGAGAGGCTGCAGTAGAAAACGATCATGTAAAAGCCTGGGTAAAAAGCCAAGTCTTTAAAAGCTTTCTAAAAGCCGTGATGGAGTCCGAGGAACGAATGGCCACTGGGAGAGCATTCCAGAGTCTGGGGGCAGCAACAGAGAAGGCCCTGTCCCGAGTGCACGACAGCCGGGCCTCCCTCATTGTTGGCACCCGGAGCAGGGCCCCCTCAGATGTCCTTGTCAAGCGGGCAGCAACCCTTGGGAGCAGGCGGTCCCTCAAATACCCCGGGCCCAAACCGTTTAGGGCTTTAAAGATCAAAACCAGCACCTTGAATTGGACCTGGAAACGAACCGGCAGCCAGTGCAGCTCTTTCAAAATGGGGGTGATATGTTCCCAACGGGCAGCTCCGGATAAAACCCTCGCTGCCGCGTTTTGCACTAGCTGCAGTTTCCGGATATTCTTCAAGGGCAGCCCCACGTAGAGCGCGTTACAGTAATCCAGCCGCGACGTGACTAAGGCGTGGGTAACCGTGGCCAGATCTGCCTTCTCGAGAAAGGGACGCAGCTGGCGCACCAGCCGAAGCCGTGCAAAGGCACCCCTGGCCACCGCCTCCACCTGAGCTTCCAAAAGCAGAGCCGGGTCCAGTAGTACCCCCAAGCTGCGTACTTGCTCCTTCAAGGGGAGTGCAACCCCATCCAGAACCGGTAAAATCTCCTCATCCCGATTGGCTCTCCTACTGACCAACAGTACCTCCGTCTTATCCGGATTCAATTTCAGTTTGTTAGCCCACATCCACCCCATCACGGCCTCCAGCCCCCGATTCAGGACATCCACTGCCTCCTTAGGATCAGATGACAAGGAGAGATAGAGCTGAGTGTCATCTGCATATTGCTGACAACTCAGTCCAAATCTCCGGATGACCTCTCCCAGCGGCTTCATGTAGATGTTAAACAGCATGGGGGACAAGACCGATCCCTGCGGGACCCCACAGGCCAACGGCCACGGGGCCGAGCAGTAGTCCCCCAGCACCACCTTCTGAACCCTCCCCTCAAGAAAGGACCGAAACCACTGCAACGCAGTGCCTCCGATTCCCATACTCGAGAGGCGGCCCAGAAGGATACCATGGTCGATGGTATCGAACGCCGCCGAGAGGTCCAGCAGAACCAACAGGGACGCACTCCCCCTGTCTAGTTCCCGGCGTAGGTCATCCACTAGGGCGACCAAGGCAGTCTCAGTCCCATACCCGGGGCGGAAGCCAGATTGAAAAGGGTCCAGATAATCCGTATCATCCAAAACCCTCTGCAGCTGGGACGCCACCACACGCTCTATCACCTTGCCCAAAAAGGGGAGGTTAGACACAGGTCTATAGTTGTCCAGGTTGGAGGGATCAAGGGAGGGCTTTTTTAATAGAGGTCTTACCACCGCCTCCTTAAGGCACGATGGCATCCTGCCCTCCCTTAATGAAGCATTAACGATCACCTCCAACCATCTACCTGTCCCCTCCCTGGCAGCTTTTATTAGCCATGAAGGGCAAGGGTCAAGAGCGCACGAAGTCGCCCGCACACTGCCCAGGATCTTGTCCACATCCTCAGGCCGCACCAACCGAAAAGAATCCAACACAACGGGACCAGATGGTACCAAAGGCACGTCTGCCGGAACTGCCAAAACTCTGGAGTCCAGGTCAGCACGGATGCAAGCGACTTTATCTGCAAAGCGACAGGAAAACTGATCACAAAGAGCTGTAGATGGCTCCTCCCCCATTGTCTGGGGGGATGTGTGGAGCAAGGTTTTCACCACACGAAACAGCTCTGTTTGCCTGCACTGAGCAGACGCAATGGAGGCGGAGAAAAAGCATTTCTTCGCCGCCCCCACCGCCACGGCGTAGTCCCTAAAATGGGCTCTAGCCCGTGTTCGGTCGGATTCGTGACGACTCTTCCTCCAGCGTCGCTCCAGCCGTCGCCCGAGTTGCTTCATCGCCCTAAGCTCTGAGGAAAACCAAGGAGCCGAACGGGCTCCACCAAGCCGGAGAGGGCGCTTGGGGGCAACCGTGTCAACAGCCCGGGCCATCTCTCCATTCCAGAGATCAACCAAGGCCTCGACAGGGTCACCAGCTCTGGACACTGGAAACTCCCCGAGGGCCTTCTGAAATCCAAGCGGATCCATAAGCCTCCGGGGGCGGACCATCTTAATCGGCCCACCACCCCTGCAGAGGGCAGACGGAGCAGTCAAACTAAACCCCACCAGGTGATGATCTGTCCATGACAAGGGAGTGGTCTCAAATTCCCCCACCTCCAGATCATTTATTTCCCGGTCGGCAAAAACCAGATCCAGAGTGTGTCCTGCCACGTGGGTAGGGCCTGATACCAGTTGAGACAGGCCCATGGTTGCCATGGAGGCCATGAAATCCTGAGCCGCACCCACTAGGGGGGCCTCAGCGTGGACATTGAAATCCCCCAAAACAATAAGCCTGGGGGAACCCAAGGCCACCTCCGAGACCACCCCCGCCAGCTCAGGTAGGGAGACTGAAGTGCAGCGGGGTGGTCGGTACACCAACAGAATCCCCAGCCTATCTCGGAGGCCCACCCTCAAGGACAAACACTCGAAATTCTGAGATGGCCTGACCGGGCACCTGGAAACGGGGAGGGTCTCTCGAAAGATGACCGCAACGCCTCCTCCCCGACCCTCGAGGCGGGGCTGCTGCACGATCTTGAAACCTGGAGGACAAAGCTGAGAGAGACCAACCCCGCCCAGCGGATCCAACCAGGTCTCCGTCACACATACCAGGTCAGCACGCTCATCCACAATCAGATCGTGGATGAGAGATGTTTTTGTGTTAACTGACCTAGCATTCAGCAGCAGCACCCTAATCCTCGAAGGAGTGTTCCCAGAGCTCCCTAGGGTCAGAGGGTTGGGAGAAGGGCCGGAAAAAGGAACAGGCCTCAATTGCCTGGACCGTTTTCCCCTGTAACGGCCTGCCGAACTCCCACCGCCATACCTCCCTCTGCCCGCTACCCGTGATATTGCCGCCCCCACTCCAGGCCCACTTTTTCGCTCCCCCAGGCACATCTCCCCAGAATAAACCACCACGGCTTCTTGGCTTAATAAAAAACCAAGACCAGACTTGCGTGATCTCCTGCTAGCTTCTTGATTGTGGGAAGACAGATCTTCAGGGCAGAAGGAAAGGATCTTCAGGGCCCCAGGCAGCTCACCCCACAGCTGAGAGCCACAAGGACGAGAGCCCTTGTGCTCTCGCCCTTCGGCTCACGCCAAGAGGCTCACGCCCCTGGCCCAGCCTGAGCTTTAAAGCAGCAGAGTCAGCCCCATAGATTGAACACACCTGAAGAAAGGTAGGGCAGAAGCAGAAACACAGTCACTGCCAGCCCAAGATCTTCCCTCTTCCCTCAATAAAAATAAAACAGCTAACATTATAATGCCCTTATACAAAACTATGGTGCGACCACACTTGGAGTACTGCGTACAATTCTGGTCACCAGATCTTAAAAAGGACATTGTAGAACTGGAAAAGGTATAGAAGAGGGCAACCAAGATGATCAGGGGCCTAGAGCACCTTTCTTATGAGGCAAGACTACAACACCTGGGGCTTTTTAGTTTAGAAAAAAGACGACTGTGGGGAAACATGATAGAGGTCTATAAAATCATGCATGGTGTGGAGAAAGTGGAGAGAGAGAAATTCTTTTCCCTCTCACTCAACACTAGAACCAGGGGTCACTCCATGAAATTGATTGCCAAGAGGTCTCAGACCAACAAATGGAAGTACTTTTTCACAGAACGCCTGATGCACTTGTGGAGCTCTCTGCCACAGGATGTGGTGACAGCCAACAACCTGGATGGCTTTAAGAGGGGTTTGGATGACTTCATGGAGGAGAGGTCTATCAATGGCTACTAGTCAGAGGGCTGTGGGCCACCTCCAGCCTCAAAGACAGGATGCCTCTGAGTACCAGTTGCAGGGGAGAAATGGCAGGTGAGAGGGCACGCCCTCAACTCCTGTCTGTGGCTTCCAGTGGCATCTGGTGGGCCACTGTGCGAAACAGGATGATGGACTAGATGGGCCTTGGGCCTGATCCAGCAGGGCTGTTCTTATGTTCTTATGACACCCAACCTCAGCATACGTCGAGGTGTGGGGGGGAGGGGGGAGATACGTCGACCTTGCATATTCGTTGGTATTCTTGGAGCCCCAAAATGGCTCCAAGAATAACAAACAAAAAAATGGTCATTTTTGGCCAATTTTGGGGCAGAGTTTTATGTGGAGGGAGCAACAGAGCATGGCAAGGAGCTCCTCACTGCACCCCTCCACCAATTTGGCCAAAATTTGGCATTTTTTAAAATTCCCCCCCAGTTCCCCAATGCCCTAATGACTTGATATTCACCATTTCCATACCCATGGTACAACTGCAGAATGGAACCCCTGTATATCATAGAACCTATGAGGTACTGCTGGCTGTAATATCTGAGGTACTTTGAACCCAGAGCATTAACAGAAGAGCCACAACTGAGAGAGGTGATTCAGATACATATCTGAAATACCGAAAGACCCAAATACTGAATGTTTAGTGAGTATGTTTATATTTATATTTATTTATTTATTTATTTTTACATTTTATATCCCACTTTTCCTCCAAGGAGCCCAGAGCGGTGTACTACATACTTAAGTTTCTCCTCACAACAACAAGCCTGTGAAGTAGGTTAGGCTGAGAGAGAGTGACTGGCCCAGAGTCACCCAGCAAGTTTCATGGCTGAATGGGGATTTGAACTCAGGTCTACCCGGTCCTAGTCCGGCACTCTAGCCACTATATCTTTTAACATCCTGTATATTTTAGAAATTGGGTGAATTAATTTTTGAATTAATTTTTGTTCCTTTTTATATGGTTGAACCCATTTAAAACCAACCCATTTGGGGGGTAATAATGGAAATTGTAGGTGGATGTAGCTCCCATTTGTGGGGATGATTGCACTAGAGGAAGTTTGTAAGCATGATTGGGTATATATATTTATATTATGTAGAAACATTACATGGGAACCTAAGAGTGTGGTTCTCTAGCATCAATGCCACCGATGGGGACCACCACAGTTGAACCACGTTTGGCGGAGGACAATATTTCGGACAAGTTGGTGTAGGACTACATTTTGGACAAGTACCTCCTTGTGCTGTGCCTTACCATGAGAAGACAAGTGACATGTGGACAGTTCACTCTACACTAGGAATACAGAAGCTTGTCTACTTATGTGGCACTTTGGACTCCCAGTGGAATACCTTTTGTGGACTTTTTAATATATATTTCACATGTGTATATCTATCTATCTATCTATCTATCTATCTATCTATCTATCTATCTATCTAAAATTTTGTGCATTGTCTTGGTGTGTGTATATATATATATATATATATATATATATATATATATGTGTGTGTGTGTGTGTGTGTGTGTGTGTATATATATATATATATATATATATATATATATATATATATATATATAATCTGGATTGATACTGGTTGCATCAAGATTACTTTTAGATCATATATTACTCACCTTTTCTGAAGCACAAATTCAGATTTGTGATTCCAGTGAGTTTTAATCTAAAATAGAAATGTACTAAAAGACTTATAGAGGGAGCTTGTTTAGTTGCAAGTAGGTCTTAGCTGTAGTTGTCACCTAAGTAAAGCTCTGTTTAAAGTTTAAAGTTTAAGCTCTGTCCTACAAGAAAATTACAAAAGTGGGGTAGTACTCATCTTTTCCTCGTGGTGAGTATCTCCTTTGTGATAAAAGGGGACCGTTTGTGTGCCTCCCTGAACACCTCCCCACTAAACTACACACAAAGCTCTTTGATATCTGTTAGCAAACTCCTGTACACAAAGCTATGGGTAGCAAAGTTCCCCTGATCTGAGCCTTGTCTTATCAAGAGCTGCTTCCAAATTGAGTCACCTCAGGGATGTGGCCCCTCTTACAAGCTGCATGACTCAGCTGTAGTGAATCCCCACCCACTGTCTCTCTAGGCAGAACAGAAACTACCCTGTCAAAAATGAACCCCTAGCCAGCCAGAAATCAAACCTTAGCAAAAGGTTTGAAAAGACTAGCCCTAACAAATCTACCTTGTCCTTCCCCTCCGTTGTTTTCTTGTTAATTTGTTTATTTGTTTGCTTGCTTAGGAAAGACAACAAAATTTTGCTGCCTTCCCTGGTCTGAACCTTGTCTTCTCAAGGCTTCAAAACTGAGCCAACTAAGGAATGGGACCCCCCCACAAGTTGTGTGACTCACCTGCAGCTAATCCCCACCCACTGTCTCTCTAGGCACAACTGAAATCCCCACCCACTGTCCCTGAAATCCCCATCCACTGTCTCTCTAGTCAAAACTAGTTGCTATCATTCAGTTTAGAATTATTGTAGCCTAACCTCTACACGTTTATTCAGGAATAATTGTTTCTCCCTTTACAACATGAGAAGAATCCGGCCCTTCCTCTTTGTCCCATGGCAAAAATGCTGGTAAATGCCTCAGCAATCTCTCACTTTGACTACTGGAATGTATTCCTCTCTGTTCTTGTACTATTTCATTTCAATCCCCGCCCCTCTATCCAATATCCATTTGTCAAGGTAATTCAGAAATGATGATGATGATGATGATGATGATGATGATGATGATGATGATGGAACATCTGCAAAAAATACAAGCTACCTGTAGCCAAAAATTGGTGGGACCATCAAATTGAAAAAGTTGAAGAAAATAAAGATGTAAAAATATTATGGGACTTCCAACTACAAACAGACAAACATCTGCCACACAATACACCAGATATCACTGTAGTCGAGAAGAAAGAAAAACAAGTCAAAATAATCGACATAGCAATACCAGGGGATAGCAGAATAGAAGAAAAAGAAATAGAGAAAATCACCAAATACAAAGATCTACAAATTGAAATTGAAAGGCTATGGCAGAAAAAGTCCAAAATAATCCCAGTGGTCATTGGCGCCCTGGGTGCAGTTCCAAAAGACCTTGAAGAGCACCTCAACACCATAGGGGTCACAGAAATCACCACCAGCCAATTACAAAAAGCAGCTTTACTGGGAACAGCCTATATTCTGCGACGATATCTATAACAGCAACAACATTGACAATAAAATTCTGGCATCCCAGGTCCTTGGGAAGGACTCGATGTCTGGATAAAACAAACCAGTAAATAACACCTTTCTGACTGTGTAAAATAATAATAATAATAATAATAATAATAATAATAATAATAATAATAAACAGAGGGAAAATAACAAAAGCAGAAGGAATAGAACTGCCCAATGGAAGCAAGATCAAGAACCTGGAAGAGAAAGAGCATTACAAATACTTGGGCATTCTCCAGGCTAATAACATTGCACACACTGAAGTTAAAAGAAAAATTGGAAGTGAATACATCAGGAGAGTTAGAAAAATCCTCAAGTCCAAACTCAATGGCGGGAACACCATACAAGCCATAAACACCTGGGCTATACCTGTTATCAGATACACTGCAGGAATAATAGACTGGACCCAGGCAGAACTAGAGACGCTAGATCGTAAGACCAGGAAAATCATGACCATCAGTCATGCTCTGCACCCCCGCAGTGATGTGGATAGGCTCTACCTCCCTCGCAGCTCAGGTGGAAGAGGAATGCTGCAAGTCCATCAAACAGTAGAGGAGGAGAAAAGAGCCCATGAAGAATATATCAAGGACAGTGAAGAAGATGCACTTCAAATGGTCAATAATGTGAAACTATTCAACACCAATGAAACAAAGCAGGCCTACAAGAAAGAACAAGTCAAGAACCAAGCATAAAAATGGAAAAATAAGCCCCTGCATGGTCAATATTTGCACAATATAAGTGGAAAATCAGACATCACCAAGACCTGGCAATGGCTTAAGAATGGCAACTTGAAGAAAGAAACAGAGGGTTTAATACTGGCTGCACAAGAACAGGCACTAAGAACAAATGCAATAAGAGCAAAAGTCAAAAAATCCACCACAAACAGCAAGTGCCGCCTTTGTAAAGAAACAGATGAAACAGTGGACCACCTAATCAGCTGTTGTAAAAAGATCGCACAGACTGACTATAAACAAAGGCATGACAAGGTAGCAGGGATGATACACTGGAACATCTGCAAAAAATACAAGCTACCTGTAGCCAAAAATTGGTGGGACCATCAAATTGAAAAAGTTGAAGAAAATGAAGATGTAAAAATATTATGGGACTTCCGACTACAAACAGACAAACATCTGCCACACAATACACCAGATATCACTGTAGTCGAGAAGAAAGAAAAACAAGTCAAAATAATCGACATAGCAATACCAGGGGATAGCAGAATAGAAGAAAAAGAAATAGAGAAAATCACCAAATACAAAGATCTACAAATTGAAATTGAAAGGCTGTGGCAGAAGAAGACCAAAATAATCCCAGTGGTCATTGGCGCCCTGGGTGCAGTTCCAAAAGACCTTGAAGAGCACCTCAACACCATAGGGGCCACAGAAATCACCATCAGCCAGTTACAAAAAGCAGCTTTACTGGGAACAGCCTATATTCTGCTACGATATCTATAACAACAACAACAACATTGACAATAAAATTCTGGCATCCCAGGTCCCTAGGAAGGACTCGATGTCTGGATAAAACAAACCAGTCAATAACACCTGTCTGACTGTGTAAAATAAAATAATAATTCCCAGTTCAATTACAAAAAACAACTTTACTTGGAAGAGCCTATATTTTTCAATGATCTATAATAATAACAATATTGATAATAAAATTCAACCATTCCAGGTCCTTAGGAAGAACTCGATGTCTGGATAAAACAAACCAGTCAATAACACCTGTCTGACTGAGTAAACAAGAAATAATAATACATTAATAATAAACTTTATTTGTTAGCCACCCCATAACAAATTGTTCTCTTGGCACCAGTGGCTCACAACAGAGGATTGAAATGTACAATAAAAACACATAACATTAGATCATAACAGACAAAAGAAGAAGAAAAGAAAATACAAAATACAATACAAAACAGCTTAAAAACGCATTCTGAAATTAGCTGAAAATCAGATCAAATCTCAAAAATGAAAATTTAAAAGGCCTGGGTGAACAAAAAGGTCACCCAGATAATTCAGCTCTGGATGTTCTGACCACATCACCCCTCCTTCACTTATCATCCACTCCTGGATCCAGCAGAAGCTCCCTGTCATTACCTTCAGAGCCCTCAATGATCTTACCACTTCACCTTTCTTATACCCCATTACACTCCTGCCCATGACCTTTGTTCTTTCAGTTTAACTTCCCTTAACTATCTGAAGACTTTCTTCTCCCTCAAACAGCTCAACCCTTTCTCTTTGTGCTGCAATGCCTAGAACACACACCTGGAACTCCTGCATAATGCCTCCTCTCTTGCCTTGTCCCTTCTTAAAACCCATGTTTCTTCTGAAGGCTTTGGCATAACTCCCTTGTCCCAATTCCCAACTGTACCTAAGCTTAAGTACATGCAATTGAGACAGTGGCATATACTTCCCCTGCTTACCTCTACCTCCGTTTCCCTCCCCTTCTGTCATCTCCAGGGGCGCACCTAGGTAATTTTGACACCTGGACCTGAAGGCCTTCGGAGGCCCCCACCCGCTGCAAGGCCCTCCCCCTTAATTTTTTTTTTAAAGATACCATACCTCCCCCTGCTGCTGCTCCTTCCTCCTGGGGGACCTCCAAATGATCTGGGTGCCTCTCCATAGCCCGGCTGCTGCCCTGACGCACTGCCACCGCTGCGGTCCCACCGCTCTTTCCCCCTCTTCACCGCCAGGGTTTGGGGGATGAGCCAAATGGGGCAGGCCACAGCCACACACACACACACACTCCCAGTGTGAGGGCAGCTGCAGGTAGGCCTCTTCAGGCATGCGATGCGCCATACTCTAGCTGCACTGGCACGCCAGCCACGTAGGCCTACCTACGTGGCTGGCCTTGCAGCGGGTCCACCCACCACTGGGGTTGTGGTGGCTGTGGCCTGCTCTGCTTGGCTCACTCCCACCCCCCAGTGGTGAAGAGGGGAAAATAGCGGCATGGCAGAGCAGCAGCAGGACAGGAGCAGCGGGGCTATTGGGGAGGCCCCCCAATCATTCGGAGGCCCCCTAGGAGGCAGGAGGCCATGGACCCAGTCCTCAAGGTCAGTGGCTAAATGTGCCTTTGGCTATCTCCCTTGGTTTGATATAAAACTGTAAGCCTCTTGGGGCAAGGACCTGTCATCTCATTCTTTGCATAGTTCCGTGTACATGAATGACAACCAGTAATTTCAAAGGCACTTCCAGGAAACTATGTTTAGGATCTATTGACTTTTCAAGAAAGAAATTAATCCCCCCCCCCTCTTTCAAGCTTCCCCAAGGTTGCTTACCTACAACAACCAACGTTTGCAGTCTTCAATATATCACACAATGCAGTATGGGTGTCACTGGAAGTATGCTGGGAAGTAAGTACTTCTCTCTAAGCATTCTTGCACCATAATGATCAGGTACAGAGATAGGACTGAGCTCAACGGAGCCGGTATCGACAAGTGAAATCTTGTGACCTAACCCTTGCACTGATGCAGTAGCTGAACACGGAAGAAGCCGGTATGAGACCGAGACTATTTCACAAAAGGGATTTGGGGGGTGTAAATGGGTGTGGGTTACCACTGCAGGGCACTTTGGGCTAGGGGACAGCTGCCCAGAGCCCTGTGCTAACTAGGGACCCATGTTGCAGCACAGCCACTGGGACTCTTCTAGTTCCAGCATGGCCAGAACAATATTGATGCATCATAGGGAGGCCCTGCAAACTGTTTTTATCCTGGGCCAGGACAAGCTAGAGACAGCCCTGACTGCCACCTTGAACCCCATGGTTCCTAATGCTATTCAACTTTGAACCAGCTGGGAACAGTTCTCTTTGGTTTTATAGATAAGCTGCGTGAACCTGTAGTATAAGTAAAGTGTGCCGTCAAGTCGGGGTTGACTCCTGGCATCCACAGAGCCCTGTGGTTTTTCTTTGGTAGAATACAGGAGGGGTTTACCATTGCTTCCTCCCACGCAGTATGAGATGATGCCTTTCAGCACCTTCCTATATCTCTGCTGCCCGATATGGGTGCTTCCCATAGTCTGGGAAACATATCAGCGGGGATTTGAACTGGCAACCTCTGGCTTGCTAGTCAAGTCATTTTCCTGCTGCGGCATTAGGTGGCAGTAGCTCTCCCCAACCTGCCTCTAGTGGGATGCGACAGCTACTTAGAAATATATCAGGCTATTTGGCATCATAGCTTCTCCAAGGCAATTCAGAGATATACATGTTAAGCTATGGATCTACTATTTTATTTACTTACTTATACATTCATGCTGAAACCACAGCTTCCTAAAAGGCAGAAAAGCATCACTTCAATCTCTAGTAGTCTGTCAATGCATTATCAGGGATAACCACCCAAATGAGAATAACGGCAGCACACAAGTCCATACAAATGCGTTGGCAGCTTTTGCTTTTCATTGTAAGAGAATGCTTCCAAAAGTCCCAAATTCAATTGCTTTTGTGTAGATAAGCATAAAAAAACACATTTCCTGCTTTCGGTGGAGGTGGAAGAAGGTGCTCTATCAGTGTAATAGCACAGAATGATGTGCTCCAGTAATATTTTGATGAATTGCATGATTATAGTTAAAATGAACAATTTCATCATGCTTGAATTAATAATAGTGGTATGATTTGGCAAGTACTCCTGCTGCATTCTCTAACCCATCACTTCAGAAGACAGACTTTCTACGGACCGTCTTTCACCCTCCGAAAACACAGAAATACTTTACATTTTTTAAAAAAACCAAAAAAAGAAAGAAAGAAAACCAACCAGGGAGGCATGACAGGAGTGTCACTTTTAAAAGAGAAAAAGAAATTAATATATGCAAAAGCTCTTATTCTCATTATGGTTTTTCATTACTGTATTTCTTGTTGCTTCTTTTTGCTCCTTAGGGCAACTAGCGCAATGTCTGGAAACAAAGGCTCACTTCTCACAAACAACATATGATGAGGTAAACTGAGTCTGGACTATACCATTTTGGGTTGCAGGTGAGAGTTGCACATGACTGACTGCCCCTGCATATAATACTTGTCATTGAAAATTAAGGAACATTAGAGAAAAGGGGTCTGGCCTACCCTTCACCTGGACACACTAGTTTTCTATATACAGGGATGTTGTTTGTATGGAGACACATTCAGTGGTGTGACACCCCCCCCCACCCCCCTGCAGACTGATGTGACGCAGCCCAGAAACAAGGTTACATTTCATTTGCTATTTGTGAGAAGTGGTCACTGTAATACCCAAGGTGTTCTTTAGTCTTGCAACTAATTAATCTGTACACATATAAGGCCAGAATCTTAGCTTCTGCTGCATTCACAAACCAATATTTCCTTTGGGACTGTTGGAATTGCAGCTCAATCTTATATACGTTTGCTTGGCCATAAGCCCTGCTAGGTTCAAGGCTGTGTGCATTGAATCACAGCCCTAATTTAATGTACTGCCTTTTGATAGCAGCTTTTTAGTAACAGCTTTCCAGTGTTTGTAAGAATGATCCTGGCATCAGCCAAAAGACTCAGGATTAGCAACTGATATCTGTAATCAGTGGGTGGCATCCAGACTAGGATAGTCATGACAAAAACTCATTTAAATTAAGAAGACTTGTGTGAATCATGATTAACTTGTCTTATTGATTTGAATGGTGCTTAGTCATGACAAACTAGTCTGGATGCTGTCTAATATTAAATAGCAAAACTGATGGGTCCATACTGATCTGAGTTGATGAACCATCTCCACCATTTGACACCAGAAAAGTGGCTTTTACTACTGGTGTATGAAAGCACACTTTCAGCATTTAAAATGAGTGTGAAAAATGTTGCTGGGTGACAACTACAGTTTCCGTTACTATGGATTTATTTATTTATTTATTTATTTATTTATTTATTTATTTATTTATTTTTATACCGTCCAAAACGCAAGTTCTCTGGGTGGTTTACAAAGCAATAAAAACAACCATTTTTTTTTTAAAGGAGTCTTACTGAGGAACATGGAATCTTACTCCAGAGCAAAAGCAATTGTGGATGTCATCCATTGGGTTACTTCTAAGGAAAGAAAAATGGGTCATAGACGTATTCTGCCCTGCTTTTTCAATCATGTCCTTGCAAAAACCTAGGTAGGAGGAGGGGAAAGTGATCATGTGGGAGGCCAGAACTTGGTCAGATGGCTTTCCCTCTACTCTTAATATTCTGGGTACAAGTGCTGGATAGGACAGTGCCTTCCAACCCACCTCTCACATGATCACTTCACCCTCCTCCTACTTAGATTTTTACAAGCATATGACTGAAAATTGGGAGTGCACACAGCTCTCAAAGCAAGGTAGGACACTTCTCCAGTTCACTTTTTGCTCATGACAACCAACTAATTGAGCATTACAGGAGTCATGTACCAAAAAAGCATCTGGCAGCATTCAACTTACCACATGCCGTTCAATATATAACTAGCACTGGTCTGCTAGAGTATGTCATACGTATACTGGCCTTTATTGTGAGGCAACATATAAGAATGCTACACGTTTTATACAGCAACTTGTATTCTGCCTTTTTCTAATGGTCTCAGCAAACAGCTCCTTTGAAAGAAACATTTTCCATTCATCCGTGTAATATTAAGTAAAGTAAAGTGTGCCATCGAGTCGGTGTCAACTCCTGGTGACCACAGAGCTTTGTGGTTGTCTATGGTAGAATACAGTACTGAGTGTAAATGTTACTTACATAGTAGACTACTAAAAATTAAATGCAACCAGAGCCTGAAATAAAAATTAAACCCATCTTAAAAGACTGAGGGGATAGTTGCAATACAAGCAGGCCCAGAGAAGTTCATTTGAGCCCAGGAACAGAAGTCTGCCCTGAGTCTAGAAATTAGTGGGGAATAATGTATGTTATTAAGAGATCACAGGTTTGAAAAGATGGAAATTTCTAAATGTGTCTAATGACTAGTAAGGCAGAGAATGGCAAAGAAGATTGGCATTTTTCAGTATTGTCAGATAAATAAACTTTAAATATGTTTCATTAAATAAATGGAAACGCTCTACAGAAACATATTTAATTTAGTGGAAAGGGCTTTTGGAAGGTAGGGAGAGATGCTAAAATACATCTCCCTTCCCTCTCACCCCCACTAGGCTGCTCAAAGACGCGCCCCTGCATTGAAGGCAGAGCTACATTCCTCCACAGCCCTCTTTCCAGTTATGGAGGGCTGTGCATCGTATCAGCTACTTACATTTTGTACTCTGTTGAACCAGTTGAAATTGCTTGGATATTAGAATTGTTCTCAATTGTGAAGGGCTCTACAATGATGCAAACAGAACAAGGAAAACATTTGATTATTCGTACAAACTTATTTCTAAGGTGTACGTTAACCAACATTTTTGGCTCTATATGTTCAATCCAAAATCCACTTTAAAAAAAAGATATTGAATATACCCATTCCACATAGTCAAAGGCTTTTTCATGTGCAG
Source organism: Hemicordylus capensis (assembly GCF_027244095.1). Classification (NCBI taxonomy): domain Eukaryota; kingdom Metazoa; phylum Chordata; class Lepidosauria; order Squamata; family Cordylidae; genus Hemicordylus; species Hemicordylus capensis. The sequence continues at coordinate 178,835,273 of NC_069657.1, read as the reverse complement.
TGAAAAACCTGCTAGGGGATGCTTTGGCTTAGGCTTATGGAAGATGTTGATTCTTTATATATTATCTGCTAGATATCATCTGAAACAAACTTGATTTGATCAGTACTGGCTGATAATCACATCGAGCCTCCTACACCAAGACAACATTTGATTGTCCTGGTTAATTAAAGAAATGGATATGTACAAGGACAGCCAGGAAAGACCCTTTCACAGTCATGGCATTACTGTAACATATGTCCCTGCTCAAGAGTAATTGATTTCTCTGTCCATTAAGATCTCATTGAAAATAGACACTAATTGTTTAGTTAAAGTTTCTCAATTTATTTTTTATGAAATGTGAAACCATCAACTTTAGGGAATTCTTATTCTTGAGCCTTTTAAATCTCTCCTTCTTTAGTTTCTCTGTTCATTAATGCTCTGTTGATTGGTATGGACAAAACATTCCCTGCCCATGCAATCAGAACATGGATAGTGCACCCATCATGATGACTTCAACAGACATCCCAGCACCCTCCTGGCATGTCTGCTTATCATGTGTGGGGGCTGTACATCCAAATGGCTTCTCTACATGTGCTCCAAATACTAGTTTAAACTAGTATTTGGAGTATGTGTAGAATGACCATTCAGACAAACAGTGCCGCGCCTCCACGTGATAAAGGGACATGCAAGGAGGGACATGCTCTCAGCACACCCCCATCTAACCATGTGGGCAGATACTATATTGTCCATATTGTCTCTCTGTTCACCTGACAGAGAAGAAAGTGTAATTCATCTAAATAATCTAAGAAACACCCAAGAAAGCAGGCTCATCTGATATATAGAGATTCTCATAGTAATCTGCATTAAAAAATGGTAGTCAAAATGCTGCTAGAGGTCTTCAGAACTCCTACAAATTAATGGCACTGAAGGTTTTTGTTTGTTTGTTTGTTTGTTTTGCCAGGCCAAAGTTCTACTTTTACCAATCAAATTCAAAAGAGCACTATTTAGGGAATAAAAGCATCCTTTGAGTTGCAGCAATTTCCAGTAAATCTAATTGTTCCTGACTTGGTTAAGTTTTAAAAAATAGATTCTATGTAAGCATTTAGGTTCATGTTGCTTGTCTTTTTTAGAATAGTCTTTTATCAAATACTTTCTCAATGTTTTCTTTTTCTCTTTTAGATGATTCAGCAAGAACAGTCCTTTAATTTTTTATCTTTGTTGTAGATGTTCCTTAAAACAAAGAGTTATTAATATAAGACATTCAAAGAATCTTGCAGCAGAACTGTAACTTTTATGAGTGGTTGCTGGATTCAAATTCACCTGTCTCAGCATCTAGGAAACCCATTCTTGATCTCACATTGAGTGATGCGGAAGATAAACCATTCAATATATGGAGATGCTAAACTACTGGAAATCAAAATTAGTTTAGTACAGTGATAGGAACACTGAAACGGTGGGAGGGGGAAGCAAATTCACAAGAATTTTCATTAAGTGATTCTCCATATATCACACAGACTCAGACTCAGTAGAGATGTACAATACTGTAAGGGCGAAATACCTGGATTTTGAGAGGTTTTACAAAAGAGATTGTCAATTAGGGATGTGCGAATTGATTTGGGTACAAAACAATTTGTGAGCCAGCGTGGTTTACTGGTTAGAGTGCTGGACTAGGACCGGGGAGACCCGAGTTCAAATCCCCATTCAGCCATGAAACTAGCTGGGTGACTCTGGGCCAGTCATTTCTCTCTCAGCCTAACCTACTTCACAGGGTTGTTGTGAAAGAGAAACTCAAGTATGTCGTACACCACTCTGGGCTCCTTGGAGGAAGAGCGGGATATAAATGTAGTAGTAGTAGTAGTAGTAGTAATAATAATAATAATAATAGGTCCTTGGGAAGGACTCGATGTCTGGATAAAACAAACCAGTCAATAACACCTGTCTGACTGTGTAAACAAGAAATAATAATAATTTGTCGACATAGCAATACCAGGGGATTGCAGAATAGAAGAAAAAGAAATAGAAAAAAATCACAAAATACAAAGATCTACAAATTGAAATTGAAAGGCGGTGGCAAAAAAAGACCAAAATAATCTCAGTGGTAATTGGCACCCTAGGTGCAATTCCAAAACAACTTGAAGAGTACCTCAACACCATAGGGGCCACAGAAATCACCATCAGCCAATTACAAAAAGCAACTTTACTGGGAACAGCCTATATTTTGCGACAATATCTATAATAACCAACAGTATTGATGATAAAATTCAGCCATCCCAGGTCCTTGGGAAGGACTCGATGTCTGGATTGACAAACCAGTCAATAACACCTGTCTGACTGTGTAAACAAGAAATAATAATTTGTATCCATATCTAGCTGTTTTGGGTGATTTGTAGACAGAACAAATTGTCCCTGTGCTCAATTGCCCAGATTCAGGTCCACAACAAATCACCCAGATTCAGACCCGAAAAAATTTGCAGATTTGGATCTCCATTTTGTGGCGATATCTCTTGCTCTCCATTTTGCTTCCCTGCATTTTTTTTAAAATCCTGCTCTCCAAGCTTCAGATTGATGATTCACAAGTGTGAATGATTGGCTGGCGAATCCCCCTCGGTTCCAGATTGGCTTGTTTCCATTCAAATCTTGTGCTGCCAAGGGTAACTGTGGCAGCATAGGCTAGGGGGAGGGACAATGGTGGGGGAGGCAGATGGAGGGATTTTCAAATTGGTGGTGGACTGGTGCCACTATGGCCCAGAAGTACCACCCATCCATCAGAGGCTGTGGTGTGGTGGGGCAGGCAGGCAGGAGGGTTGTTGTTGTTGTTCTTTTTGGCTGGGAAGTACCTGCATGCTGATAGGAATGGAATTCATTGATTAATTGATGCTGATACGAATGATGAATATGAGATATGATTGATGATAATGATTTGATTTCTTTGTTTGAATTTGGAAGTGGAAGTGATGTGTGATCTTTGAAAACATTTGTCGAAAATCAGTATATAAATATTTTTTGTTGTTGATGATGATCTGCGCTGCACTACCCATAGGGGACAATGGGGACATGAGTGCCTATTTCTCCCTGCGGGTGCCTCCTAGGAGTACCACAGTGGGCTGGGTGGTAGTGTCCAATGGGTAGCAGCTACTACCCAAATTCCAAAGAAATTGGCCAAAGGGCATTTTTTTAAACAATTTGATATTTTTACAAATTTACAGATTTTTTAAATACTTGATTTTTTAAAACAAATTTTTAAAGCTTGCACATTTTTATTTTCCCCCATAGGGAATAATGGGGTTTCAGTAGCACCATAACTCTGTGTGGGTGGCACCAGGGTGGCCCACAGCGGGTTGCAGTGTAGTGCACATGGGGTGCCAACCACCTCCCCAAATCACAAACCCATGTACTGGGTTCTGTTCTTATTTTCAATTTTTGAGGCATTCTGAGTGAATTCCTTGGTGCAAAATGAATGATAAATGACCAAAGAATCCACCCAGAATCATTTTGCACCAAAGAATCCACTCAGAATTGATTTTGGTTCTTTGGTTCTTCTTCACCAAAGAATCCACCTGCTGCCCCCCGTTTCTGACTGGCTGGCCCACCCGCCTCTTTCTGGATGGCTTCTCCCCACCACCACCCCTGTTTCTAGCCAGCTGGCCCACCTGCTTGTTTCTGGCTGGCTGGGCACCAGCTTCTTCTCCCACCCCCCTCCCCGCTTTAGGGCAGGCTGTCTTCTTCTCCCCCTACCTCCATTTCTAGCTGGCTGACCCACCTGCCGCTTTCTTTCCAGCCAGGTGCCGGCTTCTTCTTCTGCCCCCCACTTTCTGGCTGGGTGGTTGGCTGGTAGATCAGCTTCTTCTTCCACCCCCTGGCGCTGGCTTCTTCTCCTGCCCCCACTTTCTGGCTGGCTGGCAAGCTGGCTTCTTCTTCCACCACCACCACCACCCGGTTTCTCGCCACTCCCCCTGCTTTCTGACCAGACAGCCGGCGCCATTTCCCTCCCTACCACTCGTCCTGTGGTTATCCAGCAGCTCTCTGAACTCTTGCTAGAGTTGCCACACATGGGATTAGCCATGGGTTTGCCTTAGCGAATTAAATATATAGATGACACTTCAGATGTTTGTAAGCTGCCACCTTGTTTTAGTTTTACAACATGTGATGCAGGAGGGGAGGCTCCACCAGATGGCTCCTGGTGAGTGGGCTAGAGGAGGAAGGGTGGCTCAACAGTGGTGGCTCAGACTCATGGTGTCATCAAGGCTGGTACTTCTGGTAGCAACTGCCGCTGCCCTGAAGCTTCAGAGGGAATATCTGATGCTGCCACCACTGCTGCTTCTCCTCCTCCTTCTCCAGGCTTAGCTGCTGTGTTGTGACCGTGAGAGGGAGACAGCCTGGCCCATTCCCAGCCCACACATTGCCACCTGCCTGCCCTCCTGCCTTCCCTGTCTATCCATTGCTCAGGAGCAGGAGGAGATGGAAGTGAGCTACTTCGTTGTCTCCCTTCCTTTCATGGAAAAATGAGAGAGAGCCAGGGCCTGGGAAGGGTTGCAAGCGTGAACAACTTCTGATTCTCCATTTCCATCTTCTCTGTTGCCTGGTAGCTCTGTTGCATTTGTAAACACCAGCTTTGACGGCAGTGGGGAAAAATAGGGTTTCTGGTATTGGTTTGGGAACCAAGTCCTCAGCATTGTTTCCTATAGGTAAATAGTTCTGAGAGAAGACATTTCAACTTTAGAGGTAGTTTTCCAGAACCAGTTGTGTCATAATTCTGAGAACTTCATGTATATGAGTCAGAGGAAAAACAACCCCTATATTTTCATGCTTGTAAAGAAACTTTCTATACATCAGATGATGATGACCAAAAATGAAGAAAGCATGAATGAGCATATTCTCATTTTTCCACTCCATTATTTTTCTGGGGTGAAACACAGGGTTCATTCTACCCTGTGTTCCACTCCGTCTTCCTTCTTATTTAACATGGCGATTTTCCTAAATTAATTCTGAATTGTACACAATTCCCTGTGCATGTGTTTAAAGCCTTCCCAAATTAGAGTCTCCACCATGCTTTGCAATCTACAAAAAATGAGATTGGTATTTGAATTAAATGCTTCCACTACAGCACATTAACATATCCAGACTAGCACTGAGCTGGTGCAACAGTGCTGACTTTCAGGCCTACACTGCACCATTGGGCAAGGGGAAGAAAGGGTGATTTTTGACAATGCCCTCTGAAGTCCACTGTGTGTCACAAAGATATGTACCTGAAGACTGTGTGACCCTCAGGGACATATTTCCAAGATGCTCAGTGAACTTCAGAGTGAAGGGCAAACTGACCCTTGCCCTGCTCATGTGACTGTGCAGCGGTAGTCTGGAAATCAGCCTTGCTGCATAAGTGCAGTGCTAGTCTGAACAACAGCCATGGTCTTCTCAATGGTGGAGCTAAGTATTTGGACCGATTTGGACTCCACTATTTCTGAAAAGTCTATGAAGGGGGTGTTCAGCAATCCCTCTTGCTGTATTAGACTGGATCAGTTTCAATCTATGATACCTGAGGATGTGGACAAGCTGCTTGGGGTGGCGTGGCCTACCACTTGTTCTATGGATCTGTGCCCAACTTGGCTACTTCTCTCTAGCAGGGAAATTGTTGGAAATGGCCTTGTTAATAACTCATCACTGAGGGAGGATAGGATGCCTCCTTGTTTGAAGGAGGCAATGATTAGACCACTTCTTAAGAAGCCTTCCCTGGATCCCTTAGTGATGGATAGTTATAGGTTATCCAGTCTCCCATGGTTGGGCAAGGTGATTGAGAGGATGCTAGCTGACCAGCTCCAGGTAGTTTTGGAGGAAACTGATTATCTAGACCTACTTCAAACTGACCTTAGAGCTGGCTATTGGGTTGAGACAGCCTTGGTCGGTCTGATGGATGACCTCTACCAGGGAAAAGACAAAGGGAGTGTGACTCTGCTGGTTCTTCTGGATCTCCTGGCAGTGTTCAGTACCATCAAGCATGGGATCCTTCTGGATTGCCTGGGGAAGTTGGGGATAGGGGGCACTCCTTTGCAGTGGTTATGCTCCTATCTCTCAGGTAGATTCCAGATGGTGGAACTCGGTGACACTTGCTCCAGAAAACAGGAGCTGTTACGTGGAGTCCCTCAGGGCTCCATTCTGTCACCAGTGATTTTTAATAGCTGATGACACCCAAATCTATTTCTCTTTGTCATCTTCATCATCAGGAAATAGTACTCATTCCCTAAATGCCTGCCTACAGGCAGAAATGGGCTGGATGAGGGATAACAAATTGAAACTGAATTCAAGCAAAATGGAGGTGCTCTTCTAGGGGTTCAGAATTTGAGGGATGAGTTAGATCTTCCTGTGCTGGATGGGGTTACAGTCCCCCAGAAGGAACAGGTATACAGTTTGGGAGTACTCCTGAACTCAGGATTCACCCTGGTATCTCAGGTGGAGTCTATGCCCAGGAGTGCTTTCTACCAGCTTCGGCTGATTCGACAGTTGTGTCCATTCATTGAATAGGTCAATCTCAAAACAGTGATGTATCAGCTGGTAATCTCCAGGCTTGACTATTGCAATGCACTCTATGTGGGGCTGCCTTCGTTCAAAATGCAGCAGCCAGATTGGTCTCTGGGGTAACCCAGAGAGACCATATTAAGCCTCTTTTAAAACAGTTGCACTGGCTGCCGATATGTTTCCAGGCAAAATACAAAGTCCTGGTTATTACCTTTAAAGCCCTGAATAGCTTAGGTCAGGGTCACCTTAGAGAGTGCCTTCTTCTGCATGATGCCCACCGCACATTAAGGTCATCTGAGGAGGTCCATCTCCAGTAACCACCCGTACATCTGGTGGCGACTCAGAGGTGGGCCTTTTCTGTAATTGCTCCTGGGCTATAGAATGCACTCCTGGAAGAAATCCGTAGCTTGAGTTCATTGTTGGCCTTCAGGAGAGTCCTTAAAACCTATCTAACTGCTACCTTTGCTAACTTGGCAAAGAGGCACCTTTTACCGTGGTGATTCTCTTTATTTAGCAGGGGAAGAGTAACTGGCCCTCTCCACTCCCCCAGCACAGTACCTCCAGTGACTCTTCTTGGTGTCTGTCTTATGTTTCTTTTTAGACTGTGAGCCCTTCGGGGACAGGGTTCCATCTCATTTATTTGTTGTTTCTCTGTGTAAACCACCCTGAGCCATTTTTGGAAGGGTGGTATAGAAATCAATCAATCAATCAATCAATCAATCAAATAAATAAATAAATAAATAAATAAATAAATGACTGTTTGGCCTGGCTTTCCAGGGGTTTTAAACTGCTTTAAATGTTTTAATTGCTAATGGTTTTATATTGTTTTTAAATTGTTTTGTAATGATTGTTTTTAAAGGACTGATTTGCGGATTTTATTTTTGTTGCTGTGCACTGCCCAGAGCCATTTGGATGGGGCGATATATAAAAAGAAAGAAAGAAAGAAAGAAAGAAAGAAAGAAAGAAAGAAAGAAAGAAAGAAAGAAAGAGAGAGAAACGCTCTCCAGGTACACTCGCCTGTTGTCTATTTTAGTAACTTACAGGTTCCTGGTGGAGATTATTTTATTCTCCTGGGCTTTCTGTGTCTAACATTTGAATACTGCCTGCCCTTTTATTACTGGATTAGTTGTTTGTTTTATTGACCTCCTTTTAGTAATGTTCTATTTGGGTTTTACTGCTGTAGATATTTTAAATAGATTGTTTCAAGTCTTGTTGTTAGCCATCTTGGAAGTTGTTTTACTGAAAGGCAGGATGGAAATGTTGGCCAACATCCTTCTAATGCCACCATTGTCCAATGAATAAAATTGTGCTAGTGTAAGGAGATTACTGAGCTTCACAAAGTCACTGGGCTTTTTGAAGTTCCCTTTCAAACCTACAGGGCATGCCCACAGGTTGTGCAGCTGTTGCACAAGAGTAAGCATGCTTGGACTGGTGCAAAACTAGTTTGGAACTCAAGCACCAGACTTAGTGCACCTAGTAGCAGCCTTGCACGAGCGCAGAATTAGTCAGGATGTCAGCCATTTAAAATAGATGAATAAATAAATAATTCCTGTAACATGGAATGAAAAAGAAGATGCCCAATCTGCTCTGTGCTCACTAAGCAGTAGCTTTTGTTTGTTAAAGTTTTTTGTCTTGATAGGATACATATACTTCACTTTCGGTAATATGCAAATTTATTAAAAAGTCATCTATTAAAAGGCAGATAATGATCTAACAATTTTTTGAGTGACAGAATTTGAACCACTTTTACTAACGGTAGGATGCATCGCTCTGTGAAATCTTTTTCCCCCTTTTAAAGAGGGTTTAGCAGGGGGAGAGTAACTATTCAACTATTCATCTCCAGCACAGCATCCCGCCAGTGACCGTCACTGGTATATGTATCTTACGTTTCTGTTTTAGATTGTGAGTCCTTCGGGGACAGGGGGCCATTTTATGTATTTATTTATATCTATACAGACCACTTTGGGCACTTTGTTGAAAAGTGGTATATAAGTATTCATCATCATATTTGTTTACTGGCATGTATCCAATTCAATGGAAGCAATGGCCGGTTTCATGAGCTGGCAGTAATATAAACACAGAAAATAAGCCCCTCAGGGTGTTCTCCCCATAACATGGTTGACAGCTGCAAACAGGGCAATGCAAATACTTTGAGGCTTCAACTCTAGATGATAAAATGAAGTGTTGACTCTTTGGAGCTGATCAAGTCTCCCCCCCCCCCCCGCCGCCATGAAAATCTAATTTTACTTGAAATAATAATACTCATTCCGCTATATATAATAAAAATAAACTCCGGGTCACTGTACACTGAATTTTCACAGTATCACAATACATTTGAGCAGATGTTTCTGTATTTATGATGCACTTGGTGATTATGTTGAATATGTTCAATGGCGTTCAGTGTATCAGTTGTGCTACAGACATCAGTCCACAGCCCAAATTTGAAAGTATTCACAGAGAAAAAAACATTGGTTTTTGCATGACATTCCCCCCTCAGTATTCTAATCTTGGATTTTTGCCCTATTTCCTCTATTTACATTGTGTACTTCTGTATGAGATATAAGTTTCTATAAGGCTTAGAGTTATGCACTAGAATTTAAAACTTAGAGGAATAATTGACATTTTAATTTTAAAAAGTGAGCATGTAATAAAACAGTGCATTTGTTTACAGGACTGACAGGATACATTAGTGATTGCCAAGGAAATTCTCTTGGCTATATGTCATTGCGCATTTCCCAAACAATAGGTTTAGGATCTAAGCATTAGTGGCTCAGCCTAGTACACATCTGCAGCTTATGATTGAAGAAGTATATGATTTGAATCTCACAACTTACCATCAGTTTGGCAATTATTAGAGAATGCATAGAGATGGAATAATGGTTGCTTCTGGCAGGCCTTCAGCACAGAAGAAGTGTAAAATCCCACTCTGCACTGAAGCATCGGTTAATAAGATTGTAGGCATAGAGACAAATTCGAAAGTGAAACCAGGCGTGCTCAACTACTGACTTTGCAGACTAATTTTTGCCCTTGATCTTGTCTATTTTTAAGCACTGCCAATTGTTCATTTTAAGAATTTAGATGCACACACATTGCAATGAGTGGCTGTCAACCAACTATGATTTTCAACACTAAACTCTGGAAAACCTGTTCCTTACAAGAGAGACACCCATACATTATGTTCAATCAGAAACGCATGTCAAGTGAAGATGGGAAGGAAGTTATAGATTAGCAGGCTATTGATAGCAGTAACCTGTGTCTACCAACAGCAAATAGAAAATGGCAAGAATAAGGCCATATATTGAGACTTTTACCTACCACATGGTTCCACAGAGCTCTCAGGGTAGTTATCCCCTGCCCTTTACCTGGCAGAGAAAGTTTAGAATAGATTATATCTTGTGGTGTGGTTCCAGTTGTGTGGGGAGGCAAATGCAAAAGACTGCAGGAGAATCAGGTGGCAAATTCCTGGTCTGGTAGAATGGATTGTACCACTTCAGTCATTAAGGTGATGTTCTACATCAGGCCTGCTCAACCTAGACCTTCTCAGCTGTTTTTGAACTACAACTCCCATAATCCCCAGCCACAGTGACCAATAGCTAGGAGTTATGGGAATTGTAGGCCAACATCTGCAGGAGGGCTGAAGTTGAGCAGCTCTGCATTACATGCACAAAAACAAAACAAAAAAACCCTTTCTGGAAGTGGAAAGAAGCACAAGACGGAATGGAACGGGCCATTCCCTGATCTTTCTCCCTGATATTATTTTGCAGAAGGTGTTTGTTTTTTACTTGCAGAATGCTCAAAAATGTGGCACGTACCCCTGCAGTCTGACATGGTACAATTCTTTCAGGATTCACTTAGTGGCATGGTGCAGCTAATTCAGGATTCACTCAGATTCTACCACTTCATTCAGTTGCAGTTGTAGACCAAGCCAGAGTTATTGGTAAAACCAGCTTATCCAAAATATGAAGACTGAGGGGCTTAAAGTGCTGTCAGCAACATGACCAAATATTTGTCAGCTGCTGCCTTACTGACGTTTTCTGAGCTACTGTGAGTTGGCTAATTTAGCAAATTCTATACTTTTACTGGAATTAATTTTTCAGCTTCCTTCCAAAGCTTCCCACATAGACTGCAAATGGAGCAGTGAACAACCAATATTAGGCCAAGAATGAAGACCATTAATGACTACGTTCCACTGGGATTTTTTTTTTTAAGCTTCTTCATTTTATTTTACTTGTAAATGATCATTCTGAGTCTTGTAAAAGGCGAGTTTCTCCATTTTGTGCAAGTGACACTGTAATTTATGCCCAAGCTATTTCCACTGGAGAAATCAATGCAAAATTACAGTTTGCTTTATTACAGTAAGAGATGTACTGGGGGCAGAAATAGTGTGTGTGAGCCAGCCAATAGCTTGTTCTATGCTTTTGAAGCATTTGGAAGTGATCCAAACCATAGAACTTGATGATATGGGTAGGTCACAGTCATAGTGCAGCAAGTGTAATTTTTAAGATAATTTCCTCACAAAATGTACCCAGAGCCACCCTAATGAGGGACAGATCAAAGCTCAGTGTTTCACATGCAGAAAGCCCCAGGTTTGAACCCCACCATCTCTAGTTTGATCCCTACTATCTCCAGTTGAAAAGGATTCAAGTAACAAATGCTAGAAAGACCTCTGCTTTGGACCACCACTGTCTGTTAGAGTAGGCAGTACTGGGCAAGATTGATTGTATTAATGGTGTAACAACTAAATATAAGACAGCTTCACAGAGGATGTATGGAAGCCTGGAACCATGTACCCAACCTGTAGGATTCCCCAGAAAGAACGGATCCCACTTTCATTGTGGATTAATTGCACTGCTATAATCCAGGAGCTTCCCTGATCTTTTGGGGAAGGGTGAACCCTGTCCTGACTGCACTCTCTGTGGGGCTTCAGCTTGTAAATGCACTCTGCATGGACTACAGGGTCACCTAGAGCAGGGATTCTCAATGTTGGGTCCCCAGATGTTATTGGACTTCAACTCCCATAATCCCCAGCCTCAGTGGGTTTTGGTTGGGGATTATGGGAGTTGAAATCCAATAACATCTGAGGACCCAACGCTGAGAATCCCTGACCTAGAGCAAAATGCACAACCCTAAGCAGAGCTGAAGGCCCTTGGGCAAGACCACAACCTCAGCTCAGCTGGGAACAAGAAAGTGAGGGCTCATAGTCAAAGACAGGTATGAATTATGCCTAACATAACTCTCAGTCATGGGAGAACTCTCCCTAGCTGTGTTTAAAAATGGGTTCAACAAATGGAGGTTTTTATAAGAATAAATCAGAACATCACTCAGCTTATTCTGAGTTCATTTCAGACATGAACAGAGCTTAGCATAACATTGATATTATATTTCTAGTAAGGTTATCACGCTCCCAATGATTTTAATGGGAGTGTCAGGGCCTGAACATTCCCCCTAAGCTCCTGTGAGCCCACAATTGTGAGTCCCTCCACAGCCCACTGACCCAGTTTGGCATTGGGTCAGATATATTATTGGACGCCTTTCTCCATTCTAGTTCCTGGAATGCTTGAATGCTGCTTTGTCAATGCCCATGTCATTTCCCAGGCTCTCTCCCTGGTGCTTCAGATGCTTCAGTGGATTCAAAGTGCCAGGGCACAAGGTATCCTTCAACAAGATATCCTTGCTGCCATCATTGCTACTCCACTACCAAGCCAAACAAGTGGCGAAGGAAGTTGGAGGAGACAGCAGGGGAGGCTTTCTCTAGCTTAGAGAAGAGGCAGAGAAGAACTCACTAATGCTCACCTTCAGTTGAAGGAGAGATGCACAAGTCCCTGAGATTCTGAAGAAGAACATTTTGCAGGTCTGGCAACACTATAATCTATCATTTTCTAAAATATGCATGGATGTAACCTGTGGAGAAAGCAATGACAGTGCAAACACCGACTTAATGGCCATGCTTGTGAATAGAGTGACTGAGAGATGTGCTTTATGATCATGTAAATGGCTTCCAGGAATCAGTGTCTGTCATAGTGGTTGCACTGTCTTATACATGACACTCTCAATATGGCTACACATGGAAGATTTTTGTGTATGAACCATCTCAGTGTATTGACTCAAAGGCATACAAGGGTTGGCTCATGGAAATAGTTGTCATTACTCTGTGTGACCAGATTAATATTCAGTCACAGTGTGGTGTGCGGGGGGAAAGTATTCACATTATGCCATACTGAAAAACAGTCTAGCATCACAAAGAACTCAGATGACCAAACTATCAAGCGGTTTTGATTGCAGAAGCAGTCTGGGCTGTCCACCACTAGGCTTTGACTTTCATGCATGCCATATTTGGGTTCTGGTGTCTAGTATGTCTCATACCTCAAAACTATTACTCCCAGCTTGTTCCAAGACCCACTGAACTAATATGAGCTAACAGTAATTTTCTGTTTGAGTGTCTCTTATATGACAAAACTGCAGGCAGGGAAGCCAGATGTACATGCTCATAAAAATACATGCACCCAAACAAAGAAAGGCCTGGAAGGCCTGTCTTGTGTATGAGTTAATGCTGACCAATGTATTTATGGGAAGTATGCCATATAGGACACAGAATTGATACATAAACTAAAAGATACCATCAGCATATGCAATATTGCTAATAAGCACTTATTTTTAGATTACACAGATGCACTTGATCCTGACTCTGTCCTCTTATAAATTGCTAACAGCAACCTTGCTCATACTCTGTCTGACTTTCCTTCCCTGCCTCTTTTGGATGTGATTTTGAAAATGATACCAGAAATATTATTTTGTTCTCTGGCCTTTATGAAATGGCATGAAGTAGCCAAGTAGGGTAAATTAAATATGGTGTCCATTAGATAAATACAATTTTAGTTATCTGTACTTTGTAGCTACACAAACCACTTACCATTTGGACTTATTTGCGAGTAGATAATTTCCATTTAACTTTTGATGCTTTATTGATGCTAGTGTGGCTACAGTGCAGATTTCAAGTACAGAATTAGACAGACATATCCATGAAAATAGAGAAAAAAGTTGGGGTATCAACTGAGTAGAAACTTAGTATACGTTCTTATTTTTGTTTTGTCTTGGAAGTTTTAATTATATGTCTAATTTATGATAGATTTTATTTCTAGATAGATCTAGAAAATACTTCTAGCTGACAGACTGTATAAACAGAAGGATGAATTCTAAAACTTAGGAAATTGTTGTACCATTCTACATAAATTTGGCAAGCCTCTATTTGGAATGAGAATTCTTTAGCATTGCTCTTAGCACCACAGCAACCTCTTCTGAACAATAGAGGCATGATGTGATATTACTACGTCTTTCTTGGCTAGTTAAGAATCAGTTAGAACTTTTCAGTTGTTGTTGAAGGCTATTGCTTGTTTCTGTATGAGGTTCTCTCTCTCTCTCTCTCTCTCTCTCTCTCTCAGTATGTGATGTTTTACTTTCTTATTAAATCTTTATTTGTTTTTTGAATTTAACCTATTGTCTTCGGATGATCTCTTGGGCTAAACATCTTTACCACCAGAGCATACTCTGCTGTGTGAGAATTTTAATGTTTCTCCTCACACTCCTCAACAGGGTTATGAGCACAGAGCTCTGAGACTGGCAGAGAAAGTAATTAGCCTGAATAAGAAAACAAGGTTTTCTCAAAGATGGAGACAGGGCAAGTGCTACAGAGGATTAAGAAATTACAAGGCCCAGCTTTTGAACTGTGGTCTTTCAAAGTGGAGATGCTCCTAAAAAGCCACAGAATCAGCAAGGTCTTACACACAGAACACCCTGTCAGAGAAGGAGGAGAAAGACAAGCCTGGGACTGTGCAGATGATAAAGCCACCAGGATAATTTGTTTATTGGTGAGTGAGTCTATATTGGTGCATTTAAGAAATAAACAACATGCAAAGGACATGTGGGAGACTCTGGAGAAATTGTATGAAAGAAAGTCGGCTGTTGCCAAGGTGTATCAAATTATAAAGATGTGTAATATGAAACAAAAGGAGGGAGAGGATCCATCTAAGCATGTAAATGAGATGTTGGAGACTTCATGACAGTTGCAAGCACAGGGAATAATTTTGCCTGATATGGTTCAGATTGGATTGTTATTGAACAATCTGCTGAGTAATTTGAGCCAATTGTAAATATATTAGAAGCCACAGATTATTTGAGATTGTAGTTTGTAATAAACTGCTCAGAAGACTTTAATTTGCACACAGGCAATGGGCAGCAACTAAAGTCAAGTGAATAAAATGCTTTTAAAATTATCAAAAGAACAAAAAATGTTTTGTCTATGGGTGTCCCAGGCATATGAAGGCACAATGTCCTCAAAACAAAGAATTTGCAACTAAAAAGGAGGTAATGCTACATTTCAGAGGAGTAAGTCATGTAGGCATACCCCCCCCCCAAGAAAGGCATAGAAGCAAGAAGATAAGTCTGACAAATATAAAACTTAAGTTGCTAATACAGAGAAGAATTTAAGAGCTAGTTCTATAAAATGTAATGCTGGAATTTGTATTGATCCAAGTGCAACCAGCAATTTAAAGAAGGACAAAGATTTACAAGTTGGACACAAATTATAAGGTTCCCATTTTTCTGCAGGATGGAAAGCAGATGTTTGCTGAACATAAACATTTTGCAAGGCTACACTGCAAACTGCAAAAAGGGAGAAACAGTGAAACTGACTGTTGAGGATGCAATGTTTGTGCCCACACTTCCGTTCAGTCTGATGTCAGTTAAAGGTTCTACAGAGAAAGGTTATGAGGTGAAATTAAAAGTAAAACACTGTTTTATCACAGATAAAGATGAGCTACTTATGAAAGCGACTTTGCAAGAGCGTGGCCTATATGAAGTGGATTGTAAAAATGAAGAGGCCAAAATTGCAAAGCAATGTTCACATTAAAAATGTTTTAATTTATGGCATAGAAGAATGGCACACAAAGATCCCAATGCAGTATTTCAACTGGAGAAGGGAGAATCTAGCCAGAGGTCTAATATAAGCATTGTAATGTAGAGCCCAAGTCTACATGTTGTGTGAGGGCAAAGGGAAATAAACACACCAGCGAAAGGGAGACACAGCAAATTTTGAGCTGATACACAGTGGTTGCATTCACAGTAACATGAGACCAGAGGTTGATGACCCATAGTTTCAATTTGAAACCCTGAATCGCATTGCAGAAGTTCGGTCAACCGCATTTCGGCAACTTCCGGTTTCAGGAGAGGGGAGCACCTCCCTGCTTCTGGGTCACTGAGGCCAATCCCAACAAACTCCATGGCCAGACTGTGGGCAAAGCATCAGAACAGGACTCATATTCTAATATATGCTGATGATTTGATTGTTGTCAACAAAGAGAAGATTGTGATGAAACTGTAGAGCATTGAAACAAAGAAATAGAAGTGAAGCAACTGGGGAATATTTCCTATTATCTTGGAATACAAAAGAAAAAGAACCAGCTGGAGGTTATCTTCTTAATCAGAAATAAAAGATAAAAGACCTTTTAGAATATCTAGGTCTCAAAGCTGCCAAGGAAGTCAACACTCTAATGGAAGTTAACTTCTTGAAATAAGATGCAAACAGCAAGCTTCTTTCAGACAATGGGCAATATAGGAAAGCAATTGGGAAACTTCTTTATATTTCCACAGTATCAAGACCAGACATTGCTGGAGATGTGGGAATTTTAAGCATGAAAATGAGTACACCCACCAAACATGTCTGGATTGCAGTTAAAAGACTGGGTAGGTACCTTAAAGGTATAGCTCATATAAAACTTAAATTGCAAGTAAGTAGTAATCCTAGACTAATGGGTTATGTGGATGCAGATTGGGCAGAAGACAGAACAGAACATAAATCCAAAAGTGGATTGATTGATTAAGTGCCATCAAGTCAGTGTCAACTCTTAGCGACCACATAGATAGATTCTCTCCAGGATGATCTGTCTTCAACTTGGCCTTTAAGGTATCTCAGTGGTGCATTAATTGTTGTTGTAAACGAGTCCATCCACCTTGCTGCTGATCGTCCTCTTCTCTTTCCTTCAACTTTCCCCACCATTATGGACTTCTCAAGGGAGCTGAGTTTTCAGATAATGTGTCCAAAGTATGATAGTTTGAGCCTGGTCATTTGTGTCTCAAGTGAAAATTCTGGATTGATTTGTTCTATGATCCATTGGTTTGTTTTCCTGGCTGTCCATGGTATCCTCAAACGTTTTCTCCAGCACCAAGTTCAAAAGTGTCAATACTTTTTCTATCTTGCTTCTTCTAATCCAGCTTTCGCATCCATAAAATGTCATGGGGAAAACAATTTTCTGAACTATTCTAACCTTTGTAGGTATAGACAAGTCATGGCATTTAAATATTCTTTCCAAGGCCTTCATTTTAACCCTACCAAGTGCTAGTCTGCGGCATAGTTCTTGACTGCTGGATCTTTTACTGTTGATGGTCAATAGGGTTGTGCATTTTGGTGTTTTTTTTTTTTTCCCTGTTTTGTTTTTGGCTCTAATCCGAAGCACTCCAATTTTGTTCTTTGTTTGAAATTGTAAAATGCGAATCCGAAACGTTTTGGATCTTAAAAAATGGCCCCAGGGAAAAACTAGTGGGTGGGGGTGGTAGTGCCAGGTGGAAACTACCACCCAAATTTCAGAGGAATTGAGCAAAGGGCTGATTTTTGGTGAATTTTTGAATTTTAAGATTTTTCCCATAGGAAAGAATGGAGGTTTCAGCAAAAGTATAGCTTCATGTTGGGGGGAAAGGGGTGGCCCAGAGCAGAGTAGGGCGGGTGGTAGTGCCCAGTGGGGGCAAGGAAGCGGCCAAAATTATTTCAAAGGAATTGGGCAGAAGGCTGATTTTTAAAGATTTAATGGAGTTTACGCGTCTGTAAAGTTCTTCCCCATAGGGAATGATGGACCTATGGTGCTCAGGAGTGAGTGGTGGTGTAGTGCACATAGGGGGTGCCAACCACCCCCATGGGTTGCTAACCCATGGGTTACTGGGTTCTGTTGTTTCTGAGATGTGTCGAGTGTAGATTCTCTGGTAGCATATGAGAGTGGATTCATGGTTTGTCATTGAAAATCTCATATGCTACCAAAGAATCTACACTCAGAACACCTCAGAAACAACAGAACCCAGCACCCCATGGGTTAGTAACCCATGGGGGTGGTTGGCACCCTATGTGCACCACACCACCACTCGCTCCCGGCCACCCCAGTGCCCCCCAGGTGGAGTTATGGGTCTTCTGAAACCTCCATTATTCCCTAGGGGGGGAACCTTAAAGACCCGTAAACTTCAACAATTCCTAAGAAATCAGCCGTTTGCCCTATTCCTTTGGAATCTGGGTTGTTGCGGGCACCCCTTGGGGCACTGCCACCCAACCCACTGTTTTTCCCCTCAGGCCCCCTTTCTGCCCCGAATCTGCCCCAAAGACATGTCAACTTCAGAAATTCTTTAAAAATCAGCCCTTTTCCCAATTCCTTTGGAATCTGGGTGGCAGCAGGCACGCATTGGGGCAGTACCTCCTGACCCACTCTTCTGCCCCCAAAGCCCCCTTTCTGCCCTGAATCCACCCCAAATAATCTCAACATCACACATCAACAACAGCAGAGCTTTGGGAAAAAACCAGGCAGATTTCCAAAGGTCATGCACATGCACATCCCCCCCCCGAAATGCAACTGATCTACACACAACAGTGTGAAACAACAACAATGAAATGGACACTGCCCCACTGGCCAATGAGGGTAAATGCACACTGCCCCACTGGCCAATGAGGGTAAAATTTACCCTTAAATTTTCTTAAAAGGAATAAGGAGGCAATTGCCAGCAGATCAGCACATGCTTTAGCTGGCCAATCTGCGGGCTGGAAGGGCCAGAAATTCAAACAGTTGTCAAAACTCAAAATGGAGACTGAAGGAGAAAGGCTTTTCATGATTGCAAAATGGAGTTCCAAAACAGCTGAAACAAAAACATGTTTTGTATCTGAAACAGGGACGTTTTGTTTCAGCTACAAAATTTTCTGTTTTGAGCATTGAGTGTTTTGTTTTGGCTACAAAACAGCTGAAATGGCCTTTTTTGTGCACAGAAAACATTTTGTATCCAAAACGAAATGCACATCCCTAATGGTCAATCCTAAAAGGCAGAAGCTATCCACCACTTCAGTGTCTTCATTATCGATTCTGAGGCTGGTTGCTGTACCCATTGTCATACCCGTTGTGGATACCTGTTCTTTTATGGAGTTGGAGCAATTCATTGGTGCAGTTGAAAGCAAAGCACAGTTGTCCTTTCTTCTATGGAGGCAGAGTATGTGTCAGCCACTCAAACTTGTTAGGAGGTGGCGTGGATACACAAATTGTTGCAAGACTTTGGAGCTGATGAACTGAAACCAACTGAATTGTTTGAGGACAATCAAAGTTGTGTTTTGCTTTCATAAATGGAAAAGGCAAAATCCAGAACAAAACATATAGAGATAAAAAATCCATTATGTATGTGATAATGTTAAAGAAAAAGGTCTGGTGCATTGGAATACTGCCCAATGTAGAAGATGTTAGCAAATGTACTCAAAAATCAATTGCCAAGAGATTACTTTATAGCATTGTGAGAAATTATGGGAGTTGTTGATTGGTGCTCAAGCAATAAGGAGTGTTAGAAGTAAGAATTTTAAGTCATTGCTCTTAGCACCACAGTAACCTCTTCTGACCACTAGAGTCATGATGAGATGTTAATAGGTCTCTCTTGGTCAGTTAAGGGTCAGTTAAAATTCTTCGGTTGTTGTTGAAGTGTAGTGCCTGTTTGTGTATGTCTCTGTTTCAGTATGTGATGTTTTAGTTTCTTGATAAATCTTTTAAGCTATTCTGACGATCACTGAAAATTGGGCTAGGGGAGCCCAAGCCAGTTTCCAGTGATTGTCAGGACAATCACTGTGTCCCATGGTTGCTAGCCCACCTGACAACCCTCCTCTTAAACGAGTGCTTAGTTAACCTTGTTTTTCTGCTTTTGTGTCAGCTGCGGCTGCTTGAAGCCATGGCTGGAACACTCGGGTTGGGGGTGAGAGGGGAGGGGGGGGTTGAGAGCCCCGGGGACCATACGGCACCACTCCCCTTGCCCCAATCCTCGGAACTCCTGATGGAGCTGTGGCCAGGCATAAGAGCACCCGACCAGAGCAGCCGCTCGTCTGGGCATTCGATTTGGCCGCTCAACCTACTATCTTCAGATAATATCTTGGGCTAAACTTCTTTACCACCAAAGCATACTCTGCTGTATGAGGATTTTAGTTTTCCTTCTCACACCCCTCAACAGTTTGTGGTTCCACTCTATTTTAATTCAGCACTAATCTGTATCCAGATAGGATTCATACTGTCAGAGCTTACTGTCAATGAAAGTGTGGCCTGGCAAACCCCGTCCCACCACTCATTGTGAGATAGACCAAACAATGTGAGATAACACAAACATATTAATTGATTCATTAAAATATATATCTCATTATCTCATGCCAAACCACCGTGAATGGAGGTATAAGCCTGTTGATAGGCAAAGGGCAGTCTTGCTGCTGTTTGGACTTACAGAGTGTTTCACCTCTAAACAAGTGAATATACACAGCAAAAAAAAAAAAAAAAAAGATTTACAAAATGCCAGGGGAAGGAGAAACTTCTGTCATTCTCTACCTTGGATGCCTTGGCCCATAGGCACTAGGGATGTGCAAAATGTTTCAAGCTCGAAATGGGCCATTTCAAGTATTTCAAGCTCGAAACAAAACACACTTAAAATAAAGGGCCTGTTTCTAGTACGGGTGTGCACAAAACCAGCTGGCCTGGTTCAGTTCGGGTCCAAATTGGACCCAAACCGGACCAGGCCAGTTCAGTCTGGCACCCCCTTGAACCCCCTACCCAAGTCTAGTCCGGGGGGTGGTGGTGGTGGTCACGAACAATATTTTTTTTAAAATTTTATCTGAGACCATGGGGAGGTCTCTGGAGGTTCCTCACCCTCACTCTGTTATGCAGCCAATCACCCTCTTTGGCTGCATAATAGACACCAAGAGTATGTCTTGGGTCTTTTAGTGAAGGCCATCATTTTGGTTTTTTGGTAGTTGATTTCCAGCAGATCTTCCTTGCAGTACTGCACTAGCACTCTCAGGGCTCTTTGGAGGCTCATTGGAGTCTTTGAGAGGATCACTGCATTGCCTGGAACAGAGCAGGGGGGAAATGTGTCTCCCAGAAAGCTTGGGTGTGTGTGTGTGTAAATCAGCATTACCAAGCTGGGCTACCATGGAATCGATATAAAAGATGAACAAGAGCAGGGTTAAGATGCAGTCTTGCTTGATTCCCTTCTGGGTAGGAATGGCATTTGAAAGGTAGCCTTTGGAGTTGACTCTTTCTTTGAGTGACGTGTCTGCATATAGGATGTGTATTAAATATAGCAATTGCCAGTCAATCGAGGTGGCTTCCAGTTTTTCCCACAGTTTGACTCACGAAATTGAGTCAAATGCTGCTTTGAAATCTATAAGTGCAACATAGAGGGAGGTTGTGTTACAAGAAGAGTAAGGTGCTGGCGCACTAGGCACTGGCCAATCATAGATTGGTCTTCCCTGAAGCCAGCCTGTTCCTCAGCAAGGATATTTTCTTGTTCCAACTTCCAGTGCATGTATCTTGCATATAGTTTGCTAGTTGTATTGAGCAGGCTGATAGATCTGTAGTTGGACGGATCGTCCTTTCTTCCTTTTAAAAAAATGGGGAATATTATTGCTTGGCCCCACTCCTTGGGGATAGGGCCATACGTGTTGATGCAGGTGAAGAGTGAGGACAGGATTGGGGACCACCACTCTGAGGTTTTTTTTAATGAGGTCCAGCATTAGTAGATCTTCCCCTGGGGCCTTCCCCAGTCTTAGTTGACGGATAAGGCTCTCAATCTCAGTTGTAGTCACAGGAGACCATGTGGACGTGTCCTCTATGTCTTGCTCTGGATGGCTACATTCTGCAGAGATGACTTTGTAGAAGTCCTGAAAGTGTTTTTCCCAGATGTGTCTATGAAGATGCGTCAGGCCATTACTGGGGATGTTCTCTGTGATGTGCCAGAATGTGGCTGTGTCTTTGGCTCTGACCGCCTGAGTGAGCTGAGCCCAGGCAGCCTTCATGGCTTCTTTTTTCTTAAATGCCAGCAGTTGTTTATATTGTCTCTTCTGCTGGAGTTGTTCCTTAAGCTACAAATGTAGGTTCAGATACCTGCATTTATGCTCCAGTGAAATCAAGTGAAATGATGTGCCCGTGAGGGTCAAACTAGATTTACTTGAGTTCCATGATTGGTACTCACATGACCTTTCTTTCTTTCTTTCTTTCTTTCTTTCTTTCTTTCTTTCTTTCTTTCTTTCTTTCTCAAAAAGTGCCCTCTCCAAAGTTGGATCAAGGCTAGAGGGGACCTGAACCCCTTTCTCCAAGGCTGTAGCCCCAAACCAAATAACATCCCCAAACTGCAGGGGGGAACAGCTGTCCCCATAAAGTGACCCTTTTGTGACCAACAGAAGTTGTGCTATTTAGGTTGTTTAATTTGGGGACCTCATATGAGGGAAAGGGTTAACCATCTCCTCCCCTCATGCCAAATTGGGGTCTCATTCCTGTAGTGACTTTTTTGGGGGGATGCATGAAGTACTAATTGCAAAGGCCCCATATCAGTTTGGCCCCAATTGTGTTCATGACTGCAGCCTTAGATAATCAGCAACATGTTTGTAGAAGCAAATCCAAGATTTGAGAGGAGTGGCACTCAACACTGCTCCTATTTCCTCTTTCCTGGGTGGGTTGTGAAGCCCATTTGTTTCTCATTCTCTCCCGCTGCTTCTCCCTCCTGAGTTCCCAACCTTCCCTCCCAACTGTGGCTATGAAATTGTGCACATTAAGGAAACTACATGGTAATAAACCAAGTGGTAAGGGGGTGGGTGGGGACTTGTAGGCATGCACTGTTATACATATGTTTATATGTATAAATGGAATGATAACATATATTTGCTGGGTTTAAATAATGTGTGCAAAGTGTTCTTCTTAGAATTCTCATATGGGAGGCTTCTGAATAGCAAAGTATTATTAAATCAAACCACCCAACCTTCTTGAGTTTCACCCATCACTAATAATTAAGATGCAAATGCTGCAAGTACTGCTAATTAGGTCTTAAACAGTACCGTTTTTCAAATAAATGTGAACTCAGTGGGACATTTAGCACTACTTTCAGACATGAATGGATGCAGTTTAAGATAGGATGGGTTGTAGGGTCAGGATAAATATCAGTGCTATAGGCTCAAACAGTCTTGGATCCATTGCTCATTACTTTGAATGTGTCACATTTGATTGTGTGACAAAATGCATTATGACGAAGGCATTTTACAAATGGAATGGCATAAGTATGTAAAATTGTTTTACTTGCCCCTCCTTCCCCTTTCCAGCTCCCTCTATACTGGCCAACCTTAGATAATGGAATTATTTTATGCCTTTTGCACTGTCATCAGGCTTTGGATGAGTGCACAAAGGCCACTGGCAAGAGAAATAAGATGGCTGTAGAAAATGCAAAAAAAAAAAAAAAAAATTGGGATTGAGAGAAGAAGAGCGGGAATAACAATAATAAAAAAGGTACAACCAATAACTTGCCCTTAAATTTAAAAGGAACTAAATGAGGAACTTCTGGACAATTTATCTTGCTGTTTACAGATAACAAGTCACTTTGTTTTTATGTGCTCAGTCTAGTATTCCATAATTTATTTGAAAGAAGATGAGAAATAATGTAGATAAATGATGAAGTGTCAGGGTCTGACGCTCTTAAATGAAGCTATTATGGTCAAAGAGAAAACGTAAAACCTGCGGCTCATTATGAGAGTGTTCTACTTGTCAGTTAAGTGAAAAGGCCTGGAATGATTTCCAGTTTATTTGTCATTGCAGTTATTAAAGCTGTCTTTTTGGTGCCATGAAAATGAATTGAAGACTTTATTCCAAGTAAATTTGTACTAAAGCTTTCAGATGTATCTTATGTGAGCTCATTGAGGCAAGAAAACAGCTTAAAAGCTGAAATATTACAAGAAGGCAACTACTGAAGTCTTGAAATGTACAAAAAATTATAAACTTGCACAAGTAAATGAAGTATTTTGTCTCCAGGGAAATAATAAAGCTTAGTTTTTACCATATCATAGGTTTACTTTGATGAAAAAGAAATAGGCCTTTGCTAATTGCACCGACATTTCCCCCCTGCAAGAATTTCCATATGTTGTTCTGTGCAAAGTTGACTTTCACTGCTGAGAGATCTTAAAAAAAAAAAAAGCAAATAAGCTGCAAATAATTTTTGCGGCCCAGATGACCATTAACAACTCATCCACATGATAATATATACAATCTCATCATGTGAGCTGCCCCCCCTGCCCATTACAGATAGAGCAAATCTCTTAAATTGACCCACCATGTGAAGAAAGCTGCAAACAACTACAGGAAATTCAAATTAAGCCAGGCCCAATCTCTTTGGTTTTATTTATTTAGCAGCCGTGCTTGATCATATGTAGCAAACTTGCCAATATTTGCTTGAGAATTTCAAAGGGGTATTTCTGGAGTTGTAGTTCAGTCCTTTATAACTCCACCATGGATTTCTTTTCCTATAGCCATGCACAGTCTCCAACAACGGCTGCAATAAATCAGAACAGCAGTGAGTCAGGGGCTGTCCAATAAGAAATTACAGTCTTCTTTTATATTTTAAATTGAAAATGGTAGTAGTACTAAATGGGATGCTTTAACTCCTAGCTTTAGCAATCTTACAGCAGCATAGTTGACATTTTATTGCAGATAATACAAATGTTATGACATGTCCTCAGGGTCAGGTTAAAAACAAAAAGGGCTCCCCCATCCTCATCAGAAATAATCTGTCAGTTTTGTCATCAGATATTATAGCTGCCCTTATGAGCTGTGTCACAGTTAAGGGTTTATCAGGCTCTACACTACATAGACCCTGATTTTCAGGGGTTTAGAAATGTAATAAAAAATTCCCTCTGGGCTAAAACTTGGCATTCACAGCCCAAAAGGATTTTTTTAATTAAAAGAGAGAGAGAAGAAGAAGAAGAAATCAGTGAGGTTTTCTTGAGTGATAAGAGCACACACAGAGAGACAAAAAATAATAATCTATTCTTCATGTTTTAAAAAGTACTTTTAAATCTTTTAAACTGCTAGACTTAGAAATATGTAAGCACCCAGCTATCCTTACATAAGAGACTATTAAAAAGTAGAGCCCATGAAGGGAATAGGTATCTGGTAGACAAGTGCTTTGTGCTCATCATGAGCATAAGTGTTGAGCCTTTGATGAGACGTATAATTAGCAACACATTTCAAAAGCTCTTGGTCTCCCCTTCAGTAGAAACCAGGCATGAGGGAATTAGAATGTCTGGTGCACAAATATAAAGCCCAGGACACAGGCGTATGCCCATCTTGCACCCTTTCTCTCTCTCTTCCCATACCCCCTACTATTCAATTGATAGTGTCCTGATGGGAATTGAGCTAAAACATATTTACTCTAGATGGAAGCTTGGACTGTTGGTGTAATGGTTGTAGCTGTTCAGTAGATGCAATAATGTTATTTTCCAAGGCTGCCAAACAGGCATTTTATTATTCTATCCAATATGTCTTCTGTTGCAGTATGAGACAGAATTTAGACTGAAAACACAGAATTAGTGTCCAATCCTACGTTGAACCACTGTGTCAGGAACAGCTCATAGGGCACTACAGTACTGCCTGGCCCCACTGCTCACACAAAAGCAGCTATACTTCCTTTTGTATCAGCAGATACCCCCACCTTTGTAGTGTTGTGACAATGCAGTTGTATTACCATTTAGAGGGAGCAAGGGAGAAACATCTCTTGGCCTTTTGGGGGAATGCTGTGGGCTTTTTTGGCCAATGGAAGCTGTACTGGTTAACATTAGCCATGTGATGGTGGTGGATTTTTTCCTGGCTGGCAGTGTTAGACCCGGCTGACTCTGCCCCACTTGCCAGGACATGGTCAGAATATAGTGGCTGTATCTAAACTAGGGTGTTAGAAAAGTTAAAATCTCATATCAGGGTTAAATCAGAAATTTTACTTTAGGCATGTTGCCATGTACCCTGGCACTTCAGTAAAGGATCGGGGAGTGTGTTTGCCCCACCAGGAGAACGAGTGGTGGTAAGCAGCCAGGTTAAGCAAGCAGATTTCTCCCCCTCTCCACCGCTGCCACTTTGGGAATGCCCCTTTAGTTGTAAAGGGGAATCCTCACCAGATTCCCCTTTACAAGTATATCCCTCAAACCAGTTTGGCCTGGCTCAGTGGTCAAACTGGACTGGACCCAGTTTGGCCAGAAACGGAACCAGCCTGAGCTATGTCGGTTCGAATCCAGTTCAGATTTGAACCAAACCAGTTCCATGCACGCCCCTAGAGTGGAGCAGTAAAGTGGTGGGCTAGATAGGTAAGGTGGGATCAGGGTGTCACACTATTAGAGTGGTGCAGTCATGGGTAGGGGTGGATGTGCATTCCAGATGTCACTTTTACCAATCTGCTTCCTGAGGTGACCACCTCACCATATCTCACTAGCAGGCTGTTCTGTAGACACACTGTACAGAGCTCATTGAAGAAAGTGTGGCAATGCAGATGAAAGGTATTTCATCATGACTCATGACTCTGGAGGCAATCTGGGACAGTCTGTTTGACTTTCTTTGGAGCTCTCAAGTTAAGACTTGGGCTCTGGCTAGGATTTTAGTTCAAGGCAAACAGATGTCCACAATGGTAGAGCAGTACTGCCACCTAATGGCGCAGCAGGAAATGACTTGATTAGCAAGCCAGAGGTTGCTAGTTCGAATCCCTGCTGGTATGTTTCCCAGACTATGAGAAACACCTATATCGGGCAGCAGCAATATAGGGAGATGCTGAAAGGCATCATTTCATACTGAGCGGGAGATGGCAATGGTAAACCCCTCCAGTATTCTACCAAAGACAACCACAGAGCTCTGTGGTCGCCAGGAGTCGACACCAACTCGAGGGCACACTTTACCTTTACTTTAGAGCAGTAATCAACCCTACCTCTCCATATGCCCTGCTGCTTCCGTGATAGAGCTGTCATGACAGAGGTCCAAGCATTCCTAAAGATAACCATGGGTTACCAAGGAGAAGGCTGTCCACTAGTTCTGTTGGATTTGAATTTTTAAGGCTTTTCAGCATACTAAAGCAAGCAAGCAAAAAAAAAAAAAAAACCACAAAAAAAAAGTGGCTCAAGAGTGAAAAGGAAATAGAAATCAATAGCACAAGAATGGGATATAACATTCTGGCAGTGAGCGTTGCTGCCTTTTTTCTTTCTCACTACTTGCTCCTTCTGTGTTGGCATATAGAGCAGCTCAACTCTTAGATGATCATCCTAGACCCAGCAGTTGCAAGCAGTAATAGAAATATTCATTTGATGGGTCTAGCCATGTGCTGAGTTAGTCTTCATATTACAGGTACTATGCGGAGAAGCTACAGGTGAACCCCCTCCTAACTCTGCAAAGCTGCCCCATTTAAAGTGGTGGTTTTCTTATATTTAGCAGAAGGAGAGCAACTGTTCTTATTTAGCCCAGCATCCCGCCCAGTGGCTGTTGCTGGTTTCGTATGTGTGCTTTTAAATTGTGATTGCTTTTGGGACAGAGAGCTATTCTCCCTCCCTCCCCCCCCACATTTCTTTTGCTATATAAATCACTTTGAGCATTTTTCTTGTTGAAAAGTGGTATATAAATATTTTTAATAGTAACAACAATCATGGTACAGTATGTTACTCTCTACCAACCTTCAGACATAGCTGTTGCTTCTTTCATTTAAAAAAACAACCCAACCATCTTCTAATACGTATATATTTGTTCAATATTTAGCTGCTTACTGATTATACCTTTGTTTGTTGCTTACATAAAAAAAGATAGAAGCAGGATAAATACGTTTAAGAATAGCAATAGCAATAGCACTGAATGTAGGAGAAAGACTCTAAATATCAAAACCATCAAGTACTTGTTTTTCAAAAGTAACTTCATCTCAATTTTATGTTTCAAAATAATCTCTAGTATCAGCTACAACTCTAATTTGTGTGTGTGTTTTAATTCTATATATGGCAATATAGTAATCCTGATAATTTGCTCCAGCATATCCGCCTGCAATTTTGGAATGGGGTTGAAGGGTTGTGGGTTTTGTGTTGTCAGAATTTTGAATTTGCTGACTGTGATGATGGTTTTGTATGTTGCTTGCCCTGCCAGCAATTTCTCCTTTACGCTTGGCTCCTTTCTTATAACACTCTGAAATGCAAACTCACTGAATCCCTTTGAATATTCAGACATTAAAATAAACAAACACAAACTTCCTTTTGTACTTCAATCTATGTCTCTACCCAATTTTTAGACAACCCAACTTATTAATGATTATGTCTTCGGAAAGCAATAATTTTAAACACTGTTCTTCAGAGAAGTAAGATTTGAGACTTTTTTTTTTAAAGGAACAGAATCCGTTACTTTTAATTTCAGTATGGCTTAACATACCACCACAACCAGAGCTCTAAGTATATTCTGCCTACATTTTTAAACTTTACAATACTCTTATTTACTAATCCCTATATGTGGCTTTGTGTCTTTAAAATAATATGTGCATTAAAAAGTAAATATTTGAATGTGTTACTGCTTGAGTTGCCAGGCTTTTGAATATCAAGTGAAATTGATAATATATTTATTAGTACATGTTCTTGAGAAAAAGCAAATGTACAAAGTCACAAATGAATTAAAATAATCACATGACATTTGGCAGGTTTTTCTCCTCTCTCTGATATATCTATAATTTAGACTACTTACCTAAACGTAAATATAGATACTGCAAGGGGGAGTATTTGTAAAAACACTAAGCTGACAAGTACAGAGCGTTGGCCATTACTTCGATCTGAGAGTCAGAGGTTTGAGCTATTCATTTTGTACTTCGACATTCAGCCTGGCAATTCCTTAAATTCCCAAAGCTTTTCAGATGGCTTCCTCAAGGACAGCTATCATGTCTTAGTTGCTTCAATGACAGATGGGATACAATGTGTCATGTGATGGATAACATTGGAGCCATAGTACTTAATCCTTCTAATACTAATAGCTGCATTATCATAGAGATTTATGAGGATGTCAGCTCCAAGTTTCCAGTTCCATTCATAGGTTTTTTAAAACTTCAGCTGCAAAAAACATGCATCCATCCCATTAATTCTAATTATCATGGTTCATCTTCTCAGCAGTTTTGCACTCCCGGAACCTTTCAGTGCAAATTAACGTACCAAAAAAGTGTATTAATTAATATTTGTAGCTTTTAATTTCTGCAAGAGTGTTGTCTGGAAGCAGCTGGCAGTACAGGGCCGCTGCTATTGAATCTTTGCCAAACAAGTGCAGATGTAATTTTGTTATCTCTTGCTTAGTCATTTACGCAAATTAATTTGAACAATTAGCCTTTTACTGGTCCTTCATGAATCATGCAAAAGGGATCTGCCAAAAAATTGCCAGTTGACAGAAAAGAATTGGTTAACATTGCAAGACTTGTGACAAGGTAACGTGTACTTCTGTGGAATTACATTTTAAGTGTCTTAAAGGGAGTCTTTTTAAAAATTCTGTTTATGGCATTCATTTTTAAAATGTATATAATTACTGGTACTGAGAATTTGTTAGACCTGCTAAATCCTAGCGGATTTAGATGGGATGGAATACATTGATAAAACGGACATTTAGCAAAATGTTGATGTCCTATAAAATAAGCATTTAGGAAAGAAGATTCCTGTTTCAGAATCCAATGCAGAAGAGCTAACTTGTAACTTAGAGCTATTATTCTCTCCTCAGGTTTCGGGCCTGAGGCTCAGGATCTGAAGCTCTCCAGGCTCAGGGCAATTAGGTTTTTCAAATATATATTTAGCCAACATTTCAGGCAGCATTTGCTGCCTGACAGCATTTATTTTCCTTCCTCGCTGGAGACAGAGGTCAGGCAGCAAATGCTACCTGGAAATGAGACGGGAAAGGCTGGGCTGGGCCCTCTGGACATTGGGCCACACCCCCTTTGTGCATGACATCACTTGCAACAGGGGCTCCAGCAGCTCTTTTTCATTCACGGCCTGGGTTCTGTGAACCCGTTCACTCAATGGTGGATCCTCCCCTGCTGGTTACCAACCTCTGCCTTAGATTTTACCAACTTCATCAAGCCAACTTCAATTCCTGGTTTAAAATCAGGTAGAGAACCTGGGGAAAGAGGTCACTAATCCTTCACACGACACACCCAATGGGAGTGTATGCTCCCCATGATCCTGGCAGTGTTCTTCATTGTAAAGTCTGGGGGCCAGTAGCAGCCCCCCTCAATCCTCAGTGGTGCTCCCTGACTAATTGTTTATTCAAGCTGTGTGAAACTTTGGCCAAAGCTGAGTACTAGTACTAGGGGGGTGTGTGAATCATTTTTTGTGACTCGATTTGCTAGCGAATTGAATCACAAATAAACAAATCGATTCAAAATGAATCGATTCTATTGACCCAGATAAAATCTAAAAATTCATTAAAAATTGTCTGATTGCCCAATTGCTTTGTGAGTTGGTTGGTTGGTTGGTAGGTTGGGTCATGCCCTGTGACCTAACGCACTTTGGTGTCCCTAGGGTCTACCCATGGGGAACAATGAGGTGATTCAAGTTCACCATTGTTCCCTATGGGGTTAATAAGCACACATGTTCAGCCCTCCCTTGAAAGAAAGCAACAATGCAGAACAGAAGCACACACAGTCCCTCCCAACATAGTATACAACACCACATTTGGCCAAAAACACACCACCCAAAGATGGCCAAAAAAGAATCAGTGGCCCAGAATCTACACAGCCACACTGCCCGCACTGCAGTAGCATCATTGGCACAAGTTGCTCTCTCACACATAATTAAGACTCTGTCCTCACTTTCAACAACTGACACAACAGAGCAGCACCCTTAGCATTCAGCAAGCATAGCCATAAGCTCAACTACAGCAATGTCTCTTCAGACATTTTGACTGAATATCTCTTGCAATGCAGATTGCAGAGCAGACTGGAGCAGTGAATGAAGCACAAGTTACTTTCAAGACCCGACATGGAGCTCATCCCACAGCAATCGCCTTAAAAAATATGAATGAGAGAGAGTGAGAGTGCTGCCACTGTCCATTTCTCACCACAACTCCATCTCACAAGCAGACAAAGCCTCAACTCAAGGAAGGCAGGTGTATGGATAACACCATGGCCTCAGATTGGTGCTGGGCCCTGGCTGATAGCCTGACACAAGGGTCAGGGGCACTAGTCTATATTTCTTAATTGGCCATGATGGTGGCATGCCTGTGTGTCTGCATTGAATGGTGTGATTTGAGTTCCCCATTGCTCCCTATAGGCGAAACAAGCAGAGCGCACACATTTTGCAACTCTGCCTTGAAAAACAACACTGCAGAACAGAAGCACACACAGTCCCACCCAGTATAGAACAACACATTTTGCCAAACACACAATGCCAAACACACAATCCAAAGATGGCCAAAAAAGAATCACATTAGCCACAGTGCCTGCGCTACAGTAACATTACAGGTTGCTCTCTCAAACACAATCATGACTCCTTACAACAGCTGCCATAGCAGCACCCTTAGCAGCCAGCAATTAAGCTCAACTAGAACATCTTTAGCCACATTTTGACTGAGCTTGCAGTGGAGAATGCAAATTGCAGAGCTCAGCAGACCAGAGCTGTCAGTGAAGCACAAGTTACTCTTAAGTTCTGACGTGGAGAATGGAGATCATCTCTTACCATGACACCCTTGCCTGCCTGTCTCCCTGCCTGTGTCTGGATACACCATGGCCTCAGATTGGTCCTGGGCCATGGCTGAGCCTGACACATGGGTCAGGGCACCATTCCATAGCTCATCCTCGGCCATGGCAGGTGCCAGGCGTTGATGTGCCTGTGTGTTGGGGTGTGTCAGCAGCACAAACAGGCAGACTGTGACACATCTGGGGTTGGGCACAATGGCCAAGGTGGGACAAGCTGCCAGTGGCCTCCATGGCCAGCGTGGGATAACCCAGCAGGGGGAGGTTGGTCTTCAGGAAGACCAGCTGCTCCACCATCTCAACATCCAAGTGTGAGCAATGGGGTGTCACCATGCCCCTGGCCATGGAGAACATCCTCTTGCTCTGGGTGTTGATTGGCAGGCATGAGAGGAATCATCCGGTAACCATTGCCAAGTCCGGCCAAACTTGCCCAAACTGGATTGGCTCCACCTCACAGCCTGCCAAAGGCTTCTTCAGGTACTGAAGCACACACTCCTTAGCATGGCTGCAGGGCTTGGTGGGCATCTCCTGCACCCCTGGCAAGGGGCCAAGGAACCACTCCATGAACCACCAGGTGGGTGAGGCTGCCAGTGGCTCACTTGGCCCTGACAGAGATACCACGCAGCTAGACCTGGAAGAGGCAGTAATAGTAGTGCTGCCGTTAGGGTTGGAATGCACACTAGCAGTAGGCGCTCTAGCGCCCTCCTTCTGGTTGTGTCCGGGCCTCCTCTCCTTTCCTTGCCTAACCTCTTCAACAAGGAGGTCTCTCTCCACCTGGGCAGCTGGTCATGGGTGACCTCTTTGCCCTTCATACTTGGCTCACATAGGCAGGACAAAACATGCTCTGCTGATTTACCCAAGGGTGTCCTGAGCCAATGAGCCATTCCAGTCCTTCGCGACCTGCCAATACTATTCCTTCCTCACTGGTCAGCATGGTTTGGAGCTTGCCCGTTATCTTCTCAAGGAGAAGGGTGGCTGGCAAAGCCTGGCTGAGTGTTGCTGTCTCAGTACACAAGCAGTTTGTGGCAACATAGACCAGCTTGAATCAACCTCAGAAAGCAGCATCCAGTCCTGGGTGCTGGTCACACGCTTCCAAGCCATGCCTCCTTGCCAGTACATGGATGGCCACCTCTTCCTCCTGAAGGCACTGGAGCAGGAGAAAGGTGGAGTTCCACCTGCTCGGAACATCCTGAGTGATCAGGTGTTTAGGTAGGCCCAGCTCAAGCTGCCTCTCCCTGAGCATGCACATACCTTTTTGCTCAAGTGGAATAAACCTGCTATCTTGTGGCACATCTCTGCAAGAGTAGCCATGGCAGCAGCAGGATGGTACAGCAGGAATATCTCACCTGGCCACAGCCCCGGAAAGGCCAAGTACATCCTGCATGACCAGATTCAGACTGTGTGCCATACAACACCATACAAAGGAGTGGTTTGGTGTTCGGGGTTCAGCAGCTCTCACATCTCCTTTGTATTTAGGTTGTTATCTTTGGCAAGTCGCTAGTCTCCATCTAGTCCAGCACTCTGTTTGCAGCCATGGGCAGCCAATGCCTGTTAGGATTACAAGCAATTCTACTACTCCTGGGTGTTTGGCATTTATAGTTATTATAGTTGGTAGTAAAGGATTCACCACAGAGGAAGTGGGGGGAGCTTTGTGTGAGCAGACCCCCCAAAGGTGTGGAGGAGTGATTTGGTAGGAGAAGAGTAAATGTAGCATCACATATTTTGGGGAGATAATTCTGCTACTTATTATTCAAACTGTCATTGATTACTACTGTATGTGCTTCATTCAAGTACCAAATCATTCAAGTACTGTTGATGCACTCTGTGGCTTTCTAATACAATGAAGCCAGGTAGGTTACATCATAACTTTTTACATTAAAGTTCTAACGGCAGCCATTCTGTCAGATTGTGGATTTAAAAAATTTCCTCATACAAAAACAGGACCATTTAAATAAGTTTCTAAGACTTTTCCTGTTTGTTTGTTTTAAATGTGTATACTTGAATTTTTTTGCCTGGTAATTACAACTAATTTTTGAGTTGCTTAGAAATATTGCAATAAAAACTGTAGATAGAATTTAGCACGTGTACATACAAATATTTTATAAAGTATTTGACCTGTGAAGATCTTATTTGCCCTTTTTTGCGGTGTGTGTGTGTGTGGGGGGGGAGTGCACATCTGATCAAGGAAACAGTTTTTCAAATGATACTGTGAGAACAATGAAGTTAGTTCTTCTGTAATTTAAAGTATCTGAGGTAAACTAGGCTGGAGCTTGATTAATAGTATATTAAAATCAGAGTCTTTGTGGTGAGTGCTGGATAAGGAGTTTTGGGCAAATTACTTGGTTACTTTGAAGTCTTTAAATTTTAATCATGGAGACACTTCAGTATCATTAAGTCCTGAAAAGACAATGGGGCACTGGTAGGAAGTTATGTGAATTGATATGCTTCTCAATCTCTTCCTCTGGTAATATCGAGAGCAGGGCATGGGGTGCAATTGAGAATCCTCTCACTCCCCATGACTTTGATTGCTGTTGTTATAATTTAATAGTAGACACTTTTGTATGATCATAGAAATGAGATGAGTGAGTTGCAAAAAAAAAATAAAAAAAAAATTAAAGAGTTTGGATCACATAAAAATTAGGTTAAATTGTGATTTTATGTGTCGTGTGTCAAGTTATGTGTCAAGTTTCCCAGTACTGAACTTGATATAGCAGGTATAGTTTACAGAACGTTGCTTGTTTTTTTTAATGAAACATTTCACCCTGTGAGCAGATTTATGTGCTGCACTCAATACCTACACAATCATTTTGAGAGCAATACAGGAGGCAGCACATTATCTTCCTTTCAATTCACAATTTTACTTCTTGGAACCCGTGTTGTATACATGCACTGCACTTAAGAGTCTTGGGCCACATTAGCACGTAACATGAAACAAGATTTCTCTTCACCTCTGGTTTCGCAAACTGTACATCCAAATGTGGGCAACTGGAGTTTAGCTAATAAAATGGACCCACAGTTTCCCTCCCTGGACTCCAATTCGTATCTTCGGTTACCATTAGTTTTCACTGCCTTCAACTCCAGTTTGGCTGTGCCTGCATCACATCTGAACACTGGCACCACAGTTTCCCCCCTCTACAACCAGAGTTGAGGGAGGAAGTATAGGGGAAGAATGGTAGTTCAGTCCCCAAACAGCAGAGCAAAACCAATTTGGTGAGAAAGCAGCAAAGCAAGAGGTCTTGAGACAGTTCTTTAGTACTGAAGAACTACAAGGATTTATTTAAGGAAAAGGTTACAAACAAATGTGAAAAAGCCTGCAGCTTAATTTCAGCTGTAGCTCATGGCTGAAGAGAGAGACCAAAACAAACAGCCATCTCTGGAGGGACAAAATGGAGAATAACACTGGAAGAACAAAGAAGAGAGGAGCACTTTTATCTATGACCCTAACCCCACCCCCCAGTGGTTACTATGAGACATTGCAGCTGAGAGCTGATGCTGCCAGGGTCCTAGCTCCAACAGAAAGCTCCTCCCATGCTCCAGATGCTATTGGCTGCCAGGGCTGTCCTTAATAAAAGAAGGAAGCCCTAGCAGCCAGTTTCTCCTCCTCTCTGCAGTCAGTGAGGCTGCAGAGAGGAAGCTCTCCTTTTTGTCCAAATGTGGACAGAAGAGCGGAGGGATGGAGGGGCCTTGCTCTCAAATGTCAGCTCAGAATCAAGGTTGCCATGAGCTCCCCATTAGTGCTCAATTTCAGTTTGCCATCAATACAATGGAATTGTAGATCTCAAAGGGACCAAAGAGCCATGTTGTGCAGCCTCCAATGCAAGGCAGCATGTTGCCCAAATAACAAGGAAGACATGAGGCAAAAGACGTGGATATAAAGGGCACAGGTTAATGGGAAAAACCATCAAAATCAATGCAGATACTGCCTTCCATGATGCACAGCATACAGCTGGCAGTTCTGCATTGCCTGTACTGCTGCAGGAGTCTAAAACAATGCCGACACTGTTGTGCAAAAGCACTGCTGTACTAATATGTACAATTGTGCCATTGTGCTTGTGCCACACTATGGCCATTGCAAGTAATGGCCATAGTATTGTGCAACTGTGATTGTATAGTTTTATGTATTGGCACAAGATTGCTCTTGCATGGCAGCACCATGCATGCAGCAGCTCGGGCAGTGCAGAACCGCACATGGTACTCGGCACCACATATCATGCACTGACTTCACAGAGAGAGAGTAAGAATGCAGCAGCATCCACCCCTTGCAGGCCAATCACAACCTGGCTCAGTGCAGAAGACCAGCATCAAGCTGATCACTGCTCTTCCTTAGCCAACCCCCTAATGGGACATGGCAACCTGGCAACTCCTAGAAGGCTTGCCCACCTCCATCAGCTGCTCAGCCTTTGCAGTTGGTGGTGCCACAAGTGACAGGGAGAAGTTCAATCACTATGCGATGAGGCTCAAGCCTCAAAGGATTGATTGGATAATAATGAAAATCCCAGTCGCTATAGAGTGCTCACCAATCAACTCTTCCTACATCTTCCCCCACATGCACTGTAAATTGCATGTTGTACCCTAAAAATGTGAAAATACACATGCTAAAAAGAACAGTCTAGAATAGGTGTGTGTGTGTGTGTGTGTGTGATGGGGGTGGGGGTGGAGACCTTGGAAAAGGCCAACCAGCCAAAATGAAAAAATAGATAAAATAAAAATAAAATAAAGGTCACATTGGCCCCCAATACTTTGACTAGAAGAGCATAGCTTATTCTCTGGAGGGAATGTATACTGAATGAAGGCACTGGGTGAGATGAAAACTGCTACCTAAGCATACCCTTACAACTTCTGATTATCCCACTGTAGTGTCTAGGCTCCCCGCTTCTAAAGAAGTGAACCCTGTCTGGGCTCAGCCAATTGTGGGTGGACCTAGAAAGCTGTTGCCAGGAAGAAAGGAATTCTTTGTTAGAAGAAGCTAGGCTGGAGGTGCACAGGAGGACATGTGGCCATGATGGAGGTTGGCTACAGGAGGATAAGTGTAAATCCCGGGAGGACAGGATTACAGGAGGCTTGAAGTACCACCAGGAGTTTGGTGAGTTCAAGGAAAAGGGAAGTTTAGTCTAGGGAAAAGTTTGTTTAGTCAGTCTTTGTGTTAGGGATGTTTCTTTCGTGTGTACACTCTGCATATTCTGGATACTGTTCTATTACTGTATAGTTTACCTGCAATGTAACTGAAATAAGAAACACTAGCCTACGCCTAATACACCTAGGGTGTTGCAAAAGCCTTTGTAAACATTTAAGCATGCATTAAGACAACCTGTTTTTGTAATCCTACTAAGTATTCTTAACTGTATGTAAAGGCTGAGAAAGCATCAGATGGAAGCAGTCTATAGTAATTGAATAAAACTGGTTTTCTTTAGTTATTTTCTTTTTACAAGCCTCTCTGAGTTGGTTTTTAACTCAGGAAAATGGGGGGCCAAAGGGGGGAGTTCTCTGGTGCAAACACATCCTCAAATGGTCAGAAGCTATCAGTTTTCTTACCATGTGTAGGCTTGCACATGGAAGATTTTTGTACTTGTCCAAGAGCCAAATTAAGAGAGTTTTTTCTGGATTATCCCATCCCAAGCCCAGAGAATCTCTGTAGAGAAAAGGGGTGGGTGGGGTGGTGGCAGCATTTTGAACCTACCGATAATACAGAATAGTTTTAGCAGAAGCCTAGCTAGGCAACTCAGCAGAGACGATTCAGCATTTCTGTCCCTCACGTGAGCTTGCTCTGAGACAAAAGCTGTAATCTTTGACAACCACCCACAGCCTCTGCTTTCCAGAAGTGGAGTGGGACAAAGCCCCCACCCCCGCCCCCACCCCATTATCTGACTGGGAAGGGGGTTGGTGATAATCTGTCCATAAAAATTTTCAAAGCTCAGCATAAGCAGTTCAGACCAGAATGTATTAGAAGCAAAGTTGCTTCCTGCCTTTGGAAAAAGAGTCAAACATGCAAAGAAGCCATACACTAGAGTAACTGTGAGGTGGGGGAGGGAAGCTTTTAGTGAAGCTTCATAGATGGACCATTCCTTCCTCCTTTGAATACCTAAAGTTACTGAGATGGAAGTTACTTCATTTGCTTACTTTTGAAAATGTGTAAGATCATACACACATATCAAAGGCGGAAGCCTGAGCAGTTGTCTTACAGAAGAAGTGAGATGGAGTAAACTTGATGGTTAGGGAGAGTACATACATTAAGCCTCCTAGCTTAAGCAGAGCACTTGAAAATAAAATCTAGTAAAAACAATTATACGTATCATGCAATCCCATGTATGACTACTCAGAAGTATGTCCCATTGTGTTCTGTGCCACTCACACTCTAGTAAGTGATTTAGGATTGCAGCCTAGGAGACTTCAAATTTATCACTTGATGACTGGAATTTCAGGGGATGACTTGCATATGTGAATGGGCCAGAAGAGGGATCTGTAGCCTGATGTGGTTTGCTGAATTGCTTGTTTCTGACTCTTTGAAATCTGATCTTGCAGCTATTAGCTGTTCTTTGGGAAGTGCAGCCTTTTCTTACACAGGAATATAGAAAGCTGCCTTATACCAAGTCAGACCATTGGTTTATCTAGCACAGTTTTGTATGTAATGACTGGCAGTGGCTTCTCCAAAGGAGCAGCTTCTCCTGCATCTCAAGCCTACCTGGAGAAGTCAGGGATTGAACCTAGGACCTTCTGCCTGCAAAGCAGATGCTCTACCTCTGAGCTACAGCTCCATTCCCATGTTATATATAAGGTCTCCCCCACCATATATATTTATATTTATATGGAACATATAATTTATGTGGAACATCAAGCAGGAGAATTCTTATGGGTGAGCAGTTATGTATTTATGATTTTAACTTATGGGTCAATGCAATAATACATTTGCTAAACTTTCATTAAGCTATTACCATACCTTTGTTTCAGGTGACATTGTAATTTATCTACCTGGATGCTATGATAGCTCACTTGCACTGCCAAGAAATCAGGTGATTTATCTTGGTTCCCTCCTTTCCTCTCTTCTTCCATGGGTATGTGCAGTAATACATTCAATATGTGCAACATAAAAAAACCTTAGTGATATTCATCACTTGATGACTGCAACTTCACATCATCACTTGATGAACTGTATATGGGAATGCACCACCAGAGATGGAATGTCACAACTATCACCCCAAACACCATAATCCTAAACACAAGAAGGTTCTCCACAG
The DNA here is from genome assembly GCF_027244095.1 of Hemicordylus capensis. Classification (NCBI taxonomy): domain Eukaryota; kingdom Metazoa; phylum Chordata; class Lepidosauria; order Squamata; family Cordylidae; genus Hemicordylus; species Hemicordylus capensis. The sequence goes on along the minus strand of NC_069657.1, from coordinate 178,796,751 downwards.
TGTGCAGTGTGAAGAGCCTAAAGGGGTTTTACAGGGAGAGCAGGCTCAACTTGCTCTCCCTATAGACCAGCAGGGAGCCCTCCCTTGGCGGCTGGATCAGCCGCCCAGACAATTACCGGCTCCGTCATGGAGCCGGCTGGGGCAACAGGGTTCGGGGGCCTCCTGGCCCCTGAAAGCCCCAGAATGACCTGCGCAAGTGCCTGGGGTATTCTGAGGAGCCTCCTGACGCCGGGAGGCTTGTTGTAGCCTCCATGACAAAGGGCGACTCGTGAGTCACTGTGGTGCAGGGCCGCACTGCAGCACCACACAATCCTCTAGACTGCTTTTCAGGTGCTCTCACACCTGATACCCAGGTTAAGCAGCAGGCTACCCAGGAGGGTTTTCCGCCACACCACCGCCGGGAGTCGCGGAGAGCCCGGTTTCCACTGTTGGTGAGAATAGCTTCAATGCTTGCAGTTGAGCCAATTCACCTGTTCAGCTTCCAAAGATTAAGTGTGTAGTAAGTGTAAAGAATTCAAGTGATGTACATGCCGGCATGAATTAGGCCTAAGCCAAATAATGTGTTTAGAATCGAGCCACTTATATTGCTGCTGCTCTTGGATTTAATGATGTGATTCACTCCATGCAATGAACTGCTTGCCCCCTTAGAACACCAAATGGAGCCCTGGTTCTGGAGAAATTGACCTAATGGGAGAGCAAACAGCTTGAGTTGCAAAACATTTATGAAAATGTAAGAACCACACATTTATTATGCAAACTTCGCAACACTAATTTGCCATTTTTCGTATTTTCCTCTCTAAGTTATCTCTTGGCAGATTTTTGTAATGTACATGGGGGTATCTGTATGGATAGTTTATAAACATGAACTTTTATTTAGACAGTGGGAGATAAAGATGTTAGTGTAGCTGGACTGCGACAAAATATTATCATTATTCATGAAGAGCAAAAGACAAATTATGCAGCCTATTTCTGAGAGGTTTTCTATACTTGAAAGTCAGTCTTCTGTATTTGAGCCATGCTAAAGAAATGCTACTAAGAAGAAGATGGAGGCTGTTCCCCCAGTTCCTGCCATGCTTTCTTGCCCTAGAAAGCAAAGAAAGCATCAGGCAAAGCTGCTGCCTTTGTCTGACACGGCTTTGCCTCACCTTTCCTCTGCAGGCAAGAAGACAGCAGACAGGGATGCCATTTCAAGGCTGCTCCACTTAAACTCCATTCCAATGAGGCAGCTCTCCTAGCTCGCTCGCTCTGTCTTCTGGGATGCATAGAAAGATTGGTAAGAGCTGTCATCTTCAAGCAGAATGCAATTGGTATGTGGTAATTAGGGATCTCTAATTAAAGAAAGATTGTGCCGTCAGGTCAGTGTCGACTCCCAGCGGCCACAGAGCCATGTGGTTTTCTTGGTAGAATACAGGAGGGGTTTATCATTGCCATCTCCCATGCAGTATGAGATGATGCCTTTCAGCACTTTCCTATATCGCTGCTGCCTGATATTAGGGATATGCGAATCGATTCAGGTACAAAATGATTTGTACCCAAATCTACCTGTTTTGGGTGATTTGTGGACAAAACAAATCACCCCTGTGCTAGCTGGCCAGATTCGGACCCAAAACAAATCAGGGGAGATTCAATTCGAGTATAAATTGAATTTTTAAAAATCGATTCGTGCACATCCCTACCTGATATAGGAGTTTCCCATATTCTGGGAAACACACCAGCGGGGATTTGAACCAACAGCCTCCTGCTCTGTAGGCAGGTTGTTTTCCCACTGCGCCATTAGGTGGATCACCTCTAATTAGGTACCTCTAATTTTACAAGTGGTCTCTGAACCCTTGCCACCAGAATGCCACCATTTCTTTTCTTAGAAAAGGTGTAAGTCCCCCCTGCCCCGCTGCTGCCACCCCACAATATTCATAGCAGCTCAGCCAATGTCAAGGAAGCAAAGAAAAATTGCTTCCTACTCTTTAACCTTCCCCCCCACCAACTTCTGCAAGGTCCTGTGATAGGAGCTGCTGCTGCTGAAGGAGGGCTTCCCCCTCCCATCCCTTGAGCCTCAGTCTTCTGCCATGAACTCACATTGTAGTGAGTAAGTTGGCTGCTTCACATCATTGCTGCCACCACAATGAGGTAAGCTGGGGGCAGGCATAGGCCCTCAGAACAAGAGGAAATAGTATACTGATGCCCATTCTCAGGCTTCTTCAAAATGGTAGAAGTGGATATAAACAGTTATGTGCTGGAGGGGCAGGATATAAATATAAGAAAGAAAGAAAGAAAGAAAGAAAGAAAGAAAGAAAGAAAGAAAGAAAGAAAGATCTCCCAACTAGTATAGAAGTGTATACTCCAGATAATTTTGGACTACACATGATTTATCTCACGAGTACCTGACAATGGGTACAGCAACCAGCTTCAGAACTGACAATGAAGACATTGAAGTGGTGGATAGCTTCTGCCTTTTACGATCAACTATCAACAGTATAAGATCCAGCAATCAAGAAATATGCCGCAGACTAGCACTTGGTAGGGTTGCAATGAAGGCCTTGGAAAAGATATTTAGATGCTGCAACGTGTCTACACCTACAAAGATTAGAATTGTTTGGACAATGTTTTTTCCCATGACACTCAATGGATGCAAAAACTGGACTTTGAAGAAGCAAGATAGAAAAAGCATTGATGGTTTTGAATTATGGTGCTGGAGAAGACTTTTGAGGATACCATGGACAGCCAGGAAAACAAACCAATGGATCATAGAACAAATCAATCCAGAATTTTCATTTGAGGCACAAATGACCAGGCTCAAACTATCATACGTCGGACACATTATGCGAAGCTCCAGCTCCCTTGAGAAGTGCTGGGAAAATGCTGGGAAAAGTTAAAAGAAAGAGAAGATGAGGATGACAAGCAGCAAGGTGGATGGACTTGAATACAACAACAATGAATGCACCACTGGGAGACCATAAAGGCAAAGTTGAAAACAAATCATCCTGGAGAGAATCTATGTGGTCTCTTAGAGTCAACACTGACGTGATGGCACTTAATCAATCAGTCAATCAATCAATCAATCAACCAATCAATCACCTGAAGTTAATCTAAGCTGAGGACATGCCAGTTTAAGCATGATTTTACCATTTATTGTTAATACAAAACATGTCCATAGCTTCATGTTATTTGGTTTTATTTGTATTTTTTACATTTTTCATTCTTTCAAGTAAGATATGCCAGTGATCTCCACTGATATTCAAGCTCATTCAATCCCAAGAGACAAAACTAGGGTGGAAAAGCATATTTCAGAAATGTTTGGGATTAAAACTAAAAGTCTCTCACACACTAAGCAACAAAATACATAATCCTGAAAAGCTGTAGCAAATATTTTCCAGTATTTTTTAGACAGATGACAATTTCTTTTCAGAAGTATGGAAGTGTGAAAGGCATAAAAACTCTAAAGAAAAATCAAGTTTCAGGTCCAGATAGGTGCTCGGAAGACTATAATAAAAACTTTGCTGAAGTATTTTTAATGACACTATGAATCATGGATTCTTATTCTTCTTAGAAAGAGAGCAACATTCTTAAAATTTGAGAGTTAACAAGTAATTAGCAAAGCTTTATTCCTAGTACTTGTCTTCTTAAATAAAAAATTTAGCTCTGGACTTCTACCACATTTTTAATCACATTTATATCCCATTCTCCAAGGAGCTTCCTCAGGAAGAGAGCTGATCTTGTGGTAGCAAGCATGATTTGTCCCCTTAGCTAAGCAGGGTATGCCCTGGTTGCATATGAAAGGGAGACTAGCAGTGTGAGCACTGTAAGATATTCCCCTTTGGGGATGGAGCCACTCTGGGAAGTGCATCTAGATTCCAAGTTCCTTCCCTGGCATGTCCAAGATAGGGCTGAGAGAGATTCCTGCCTGCAACCTTGGAGAAGTTGCTGCCAGTCTGTGTAGACAATACTGAGTTAGATGGATCTATGGTCTGACTCAGTATATGGCAGCTTCCTATGTTCCTGTATTCCTATGAGCTCAGAGTTGTGCACATGGTTTTGTCTATCCTCACAACAACCCTGTGAGGTAGATTAGGCTGAGAGATAAGTGACTGGCCCAGAGTCATCCAGTGAGTTTCATGGCTGAATGAGAATTTGAACTTGGATCTCTCTGGTCCTACTCCAGCACTGTAACCACTACACTACACTGGTTCCCATCTTTACTGCTAGATTTAAAGCCACCTCATAAATATAGTTTAAACTCTCTGTGGTGAAATGACATTGAGGGCAACCCCTGGGGTGAGATTTGAGGTGGCCTACACCACTGCCACCCGCCTTTGTGGATTTTAGAAGTGGGTTTGTGGGGGGAGGAAATGTTTGAAGTAGAATATTTACAGTAGCTATGGGTCTAAAGCTAAGGTAACAGCCATAAAAGTGTGTGTGTGTGTGTGTGTGTGTGTGTGTGTGTGTGTGTGTGTAATAGTTTCTTTCCTCTCAGTTAATGAATGAAACAGCTCCACAAAACAAGGGTGCATGAAAGTCATAGGAAGCAAAGAAAGTGGATTTCTGAATTCACTGAACTCAAAGCCCCAGATGAGAATCAGATGCAAGGGGACTTCTGTCAGCCAAGCCCAATTGCTGTCCCTTCCCCGGACAAAGGAATATAGGGACATTCGTTTTCCCTGCCGGATTGTGTACAGATTAGCTTCTTCAGCCTCTGGTTGCTGCTGTTCTTCTCTGTCAGCTGCCTCTGTAGTTCTGTTCCAGTAGCTTGCTTTTCTTCTTCTCTCTTTCCCATTGCTCAGACCTGAAAAAGGAAGGAATCATGGTGGACAGAAGGCAGAATCTTCACCCTTCCCTTTCCTGAATTTTGCTCCTTCACCCATGCATGTTTTCAGCAGTGGCATTTGCTTCCACATCTGCTTGCAGAGGCGTATCTAGGGGAAATAGCGCCTAGGGCAAACACTGAAATTGCGCCCCCTGTCCAAACATCTGACACCCATCTTTCAGATAACTTTACCATAATATCAGCTGAAAAATACAAGTCAGGCTCGTTAATCTATTAATATTTCAAAAACTATTTAGCAGTGGACTTAGCCAGACCAAAAAATGCTGGAAAACTACAAATTTCAGTATGCTGGGGCTCATGAAATACCCAAATACTATGTGGAGGTGTATTTGGAAAACTAAACGGAAGTGCCTGTCTAATTTTCTACTATGCATCATAGCATCACCATTACATAAGTTTTAAAAATAAATGGAGAATTTGACTTTTCCCAGATACTCTGAAAATAATGAAAGGGTATGCAGAGTAAACTGTGTCACTGCTTGGAAAATATCCTAGCATTTCAGAAAGACAGTTAAAATGAGAGCAAGACAGCACGAAACTCCCAGTGGCCTTAATACTGAGGATTTCACACTGATTCAAAGACAAACTCACCATTAATAGCCATATTATTAAGACATCACATTTAACTCACTTATCACAAGAACCAAAGTAAGAGCAAATGAATACAATCCTAGCTCATAAGCTTCAGCTCAGTATTCACAAGCCCTGATTCTCTGTACATAGTGCCAATCTGAATATGTGTACAGTGTCTTATATTATATTAATTTTTTAAAAAAATTACCTGTAGCCCCTTTGGGGGGCTTCCTAAAGGCTGGGGGGGGGGTTCTGCAAAGGTCCCCCCTCCCCCTGCTGGACTCTAGGGTCTTGCAGGGACCATTTGAGCATGTGTGGTGGCCATTTTTAAAAATAATCTTTTTTAAAAAATGGCTGCTCAAAACAAAATGGCCACCGTGCATGCTCAAATGGCCTCTGCAAGGCCTGTCATTACCTAGGGCCTCACAGAGGCCATTTGAGCATGCAAAATGGCCATTTTGTTTTTGGCAGCCATTTGTTCTTTAATTTTTTGATTTCACAAAATGGCGCCCCCCTTCAAGTGGCGCACAGGGCACCACTTGATCTCAATCTACTCAATCTACCAATGTCTGCTTGGTAGATTGAGACACTACTGATGCATTTGGGAAGGCTGTCCTGATTTGGATGCACTGGGAAAGTGGTGGTTCTTCACTCCACCATGAGCTGCATTGGTAGCAAGGTGAGCAATGGGTGTGATGCCCTTGTTTTCCTGGAGCAGAGCCAGGAGCCAGTGCACTTTCTCAGTACTATTTTCTGATATTCTCTGGTATTATGAAATACCAGTTTAGATTCCATGCATATAGACTGGACCTAAGCATTAGATTCTGTAACATTCACTTGTTTTGGTCTTGTTCTGGGCCACTGTTTCCCTGACTTTGCTCCATCCTAAATTAAACATATGAGTGATCCCACCCAATCAGAGTTCACACACTGAACAGGATGGTGTCACAATGCTATATAGGCAGTCAGATTTGGCTACATGATAGTATCACTGAGTGCAATGTATACTGGGGCACTGAAAATGAACAAGTGAAATGAGTAAGTGAACATTTTCAGAAGGGATCCAGAGAAAGTGGGAAAGTTTTGGCATTGTTCAAGGTTAAAATAAGCAGTTTCAGCTCAGCTTTAGGATCACAGCAGCTCCTGAAGAAAGATGTACATACAGCACCACCACTGAAGCATAGAGTGGTATGGAAACAAATGGTTTTGTATTAATCTACAGAATGAGGGATGTGCACGAGTCAAGATTCGTGCACAGATCTGCAGCACAGATTCGGCATCTTTAAAAGAGAGGAAACAGGTCCTTCCTGCTGCTGCGGCACTCCCCCGGGAGCCCTGGTGTGGTGGTGCGATGGCCGCATGCACATGGTAGCCTGATAGGCCATGTGTGTGCCACTGCCACACCACCAGGGCTTCTGGGTGGAGCACCGCTGCAGCAAGAAGCTGTGCGGAGCTGCGGAGTAGCAAATAAGGACCTGCTCTCCTTCCTTGTAAAGGTGCCGAATCGGTGCTGTGAATCTCTGCATTAATCTTGATTTGTGCCCATCCCTAGTACGAATCAAACTGGCTGATATCAAAGTGAATGATTTGTGTGTTTATATTAAGGTCTTTCGATCAGCGTTTTCTGAATATGGCTTCTTCTTATGAAAATGAGCATAAGAGCATAAGAGTTTGCTAACTGAGCAAAGAGGCACCTTTTAAAAGTAGAGATTCTCTTTATTTAGTAGAGGGAGGAGCAATTGACCCTATCCATCCACAGCACAGCATCCCTCCAGTAGCTGTTGCTGTTTCTTTTTTAGATTGTGAGCTCTTTGGGGACAGGGAGCCATTTAATTTATTTATATCTATGTAAACCACTTTGGGAAATTCTGTTGAAAAGCGGTATATAAATAATGGTCATATTCATTGTAAAATGATGATAGGGATTAATTACTGCCATGAGTATAAGTGCTAATGGTACTTTGAACTATACTTGTCACCACATGATATGGAATCATACTTGTTTTTACATTTTCATGAGTGTGGGGGCTTGAAGACTAATGAGATTGGATGCTGGGTGAAAGAATAGCATTTTAAAAATAATATTCTGACTGATCAAGACTATTTTATAATAATCACTTGATTAAAGTAGGGAGAAGAATAATGAATTACAAGAAATTCTTTCCAGAGACCTTTTCTTGAATACTTTAGATAGACAGCCAACATTTTCTTAAGGTGGAACAGATTTCCTCCAAGCTCCTGTCCCAAGAAGATGTGTATTATATCATCTTGGGGAATAATGCTTCTGGTTTTAATAGTATAAGTGGGGGGGGGGGGGCGTTAGACTCTTGTAGGGTTAGTTTCCCTCGATCTTGTGGAACCTGTTATTTCTCCGTGTGCAATTAGCAGCACATCTCCCATATGTTACTGCGTTCCTCATCTAATGAAACAGATATGGAACCTATGCACATTATCCCCACCAGGTTGGGGAGGGCAGCGGGGAGGAAGGCAGAGTTCACCTACATCCACCTACCTCCGCTCCCCCCCCGACAAACCCTAGTGTCCTTGTGGGTACGTCAACATAATCCATGTTGCTACGTGCAGTGTGGTTCATTGGAAGCCTCCAGGAATCCCACAATGCACTGCACAATGAGGAGATTCTCCTGGGAGTCAGGCACTCTAGGCATCCGACTCTGTGTACACTCAGGCAGTGTGCAGCCAGAGCATACACACAACCCCAGTGCCAGGCTTAAGGGCATGCTCACATCCTTAACACTTAAAGGTCAGGGTTAAAAGTAAGGTAAGGCTGAGTGAGAGCTCCAGGACTGGGAGTGATCACAGTGCTGCACATGAACAGCCTAGCCCAGGTTGGGCTGCCCTAATCTGGGCTAGGCTGCTCATTTGAAGAGCCTGATTGAGGTTTTTTTTTTAAATTAAGTATCTCTGAGAATGCACAGAATGTGATTTCTTCCACACTACCACCTGAATGAATCCCCACACTTAGAATCAGCAGGACTTCCAGCCATATGATAGTGCTTCTAGATTCTAGTGCCTGAATCCAAAAACCTCACTTCCTCAGCTTGATTCCTCTCCTCTCCTCTCCTCTCCTCTCCTCTCCTCTCTTTTCTACCATTTAGGTCTTCAAGGTGGCTTACAAACTTATTGAGCCTTGTCACACAATCATTTGGGGCTTGCGAGGATCCTAATCCCAGTTACAGCAGTGGTGGGACAGATGATCAGAGCTGCCCCTAGGCCCCGCAAACCCTGCTCATACACAATAGTAGTAGCAGCAAGCACAGAGTATGGAAGTCCACCCAAGGATCAGTGGACCCTACAATGCACCACACTGCCAGGAGAAGAGAAAACCTCATTGCACCACAGCCGTGCTCTGATTGTCAATCTAAAGGGGGAAAGGGGTGGGGCAAGCCTCATTCAAGCAATTCAAGCAAGTGCAAGCTTCCACAAGTTGGTCTCCCATCCTAGAATAATGGAACACCTGATATCCACTCTCCCATCCTCAGCAGGAACTGAAAGAGTAAGCTCTTGCAGCAAATCAGATATGGGAGTAGATCAGATAAACTTTTTTGGTCAAGAAGTCAAGGCCACTATTGTCACACAATTCTTCTCATGGACAACTGGCTTCATGGTGATTAGGAATCTCACAGTGGGGGCTTTATGGCATTGCCCTCCTCCATTCTGGTTGTCAGCCTTAGTGGGGGTGGGTGGGTGGGTAAAGAGCAAATGCCCCCTCAGCAAAACCCAAATCCATAGTTTAGAGACTAGTTCTATCAATACAACCTCCATCTTCAGAGATAGCATACTTTTCACTACTAGATGCTAAGGATTAAAATAAAGAAATAGATATTCACTTCAAAGTACCTGAAACATCTAGATGGCCTTTGTTGGGTGACAAGAGTTCTGAGCTAGATCAAAACTCAGCTGAAGCTGACTGAATTTGACAGTTCTCATGTTCTTATGTTAAAGGGGCTGCCTGGCCGTAACTTCAATCTGGGGGATGAAATATAGACAATCAGCAGCTAAGAAGACTGATGCAAAGTATAACTGGCACCAGAAGATATGTAATGGCTACTTCAGTCTTTGTACAGATGAGCGCATAAAGCAGAGTCCAGCTTGTACATAACACAATAGATATTTAAACTAATTATAGAGACAGTATAATAGAATGCTTGAAACTGCTTTGGCAGATACATGTTTCTCGGGTAATTGATGAGGATTAATGATATCTTAAGTGACATTCTCGTAATGGTGCTTCACATTTCTTTTGTGTGTATTCACAAAGCATCTCAGCGTTTCTAGCAAACATAGGTGATAAATATTTGTTATAACTTCTCTGTAGCATAGGTTCTAACTTTCTTCAAATGATAGTGTGCTGTCTTAAAGATGCATGACCACAGAGAATACAAAGTTCTCTTCCTTAACTATTATAAATATTATACTGTTTTCTGAATATGGTGATGGTGAAGTCTCCGACATTGAGGGCCAAATGAAATGGGATGGGGGAAGACCAACCTTTGCAAATGTGGGTGTGCATAAAACATATATAAGCTGCAGATGGGATTCTAATTTTAAAGAGTGAAAGAAGTGCATTGTTTCATGCAGGCTTTTCTCTTGCACCATACTTCAGACTCAAAGAAAAGAAGATTAAGTAAACTTTTTATTTTTATTTATAGAATGCTTCTGCAGCAATTACAGCTACTGCTCTTTCTCTAAATCATCTGAACAATTCACTCCACTCTTTCACTTTCTCCTCAAAACTCCACCTCCGTGTTGCTGCTTCTGATACATGTTGTTACAGCTTTCCTTTCAATGATTTAAAACATTTTTTTAAATAACCAGACAAGCAAACAGTGTGGGCCCAGAGGGTACCAGGACTTAGCCACCAGAGAGACCTAGCTTTTATTGCTGGTCTGTTGTTCATTAGGTCTCATAGTCCTTTAGATATGCTGGTAGTACAAGCCTTCCACATCTTGGGCATGAGTGTGTTGCAGGTGTTCCAAGCATTTCCTTGCCGTGGTGTTCATTATCCTATGTGCTAGATGTCTCTTGTGTATCTGGATCCTTGGCAGGTTCCAAACCACTGCTGATGGACAAGTTGTCAAAACTGTCTCGATGTGTGTCTAGAAATGTTTCCGATAAGCATGCTGTCTCTTTGCCAGTACTGTGTAGCCATTGCCAATTTTGTCTGAGTCGTTGACCTCTACTTATGACTACTTCATAGGATCTGTGTCCAACGAGACCCAGCACAGTGGCCTTGCTTTCCCCAGTTTTTAGCATATGGCCATATGAGCAGAGCACATTGTGCTTTGCACTGCGGAGATAAGTCTTTGGCTCATATATTATATATCAAGACTTGTTGGGAATGCTGTTTTACTAGCTGCATTCATGTGCTTGTAATCCTTGGTTGTAACAATGAATCTTTCATAGGGAGTAGTGACCTGGTTCTGTGTTCCATCAGTCATTGGACTGGGCTACTCTACATATCTTGAGATGAACTATTGTGATTATCTGAAAGAGCCAGGTATGGGTCATCAGCTGCCTTAATAGCCTTAAGCAAGTTAGTTTGGCCCTGATTAGCTGAGCTGGGATGTACTGTTCACCCACATTCCGTCTGATGTGAACCTGCTGAGTTTTCTTGTAAGTGGATACACAAGGTAAGTGGATTTTGAACATTATTTGCGTATGTGGAGCATGATGAAGGTAAGCACTTCTTGAAGGCTTCTACATAGGGGCCATAATGTTTTAATCATTTAATCAGTTCTGACAGGAACAACTCTGATGTAGATTCTAAGGCCCTTCATACAGTTACCATCCCCAGACCTTCTTTGGGATGAAGTTGTTACTGAAACAGTAGTTGGGTTTGTACTGCAGACCTATTTCTCCATTTCACTTGCAAACAGGCTTTTTACATTTAGGATAATGTTTTAAAAAATGGTCTCGCTAAATGACAATTTTAAAAATTAGTAATGTTCATATGGGAAATGTGACAAGACAGAACTCTAAGAATTTCAGCATTTTGCTATTTTAGAGTCTGGACAATTCTAAAATGCCACTGTCTAAAGGGATCAGAAAAAGCAGACACTTGTCATACCAGATGAAAATACATTGAAAAATCCAATAATTATGCACCAGCGGCATTTCTAAAATCATCTAAAGACCACTTCAGATGATAAACCAGTTCTTTTAAACATGAGAGGTAGGAGCATGAAAAGTTGATGTAAAGTTTAAACATGACATTAAAGTAGTTGTTAACAGTATGTGAGGGGTGGCTTGGATAAACCATACCTGCACAATTAAATGACTGGATGTGGGAGGAGACATACAGACCCATGGCCTTTCATGCCTTTACCATGAAAGTGCTCTTTCAAGCACTCATCAAACTTTGCTCACACTGTGAAGGAGAAGGAAAAATAACAGATAGGTTGTAAAGTCCCATATTCAGGGTTAATATCTTTTACAAAGTACATTTCCCTGAAATATATATGGCCAATTCTAGAGTATGTCACTAAATGTATGTTAGCCACTCCACACATCTGACATTAATAAGCTGTTCTCATTCTAGCTTTTGTGAATTAATACTCTACATTATTTTCTGCTAGAAGTAACTTGAACCCCAAACCTTCCAACTCAGTATAATTTTGTTTTGATGGAACTTGCCTCCAAAGTATGCTTAGCTCCTACTAACTGGGCAAAGAGGCATCTTTTAAAGTGGTAGGTCTCATATTTAGCAAGTGGAGAACCACTCTTCAGTCCAGCATCTCTCCAGTGATGTTGCCAATGTCTCCGGCTGTCCTTTCCTTTCCTTTCCTTTCCTTTCCTTGTGAGCCCTTTGGGGATATGCAACCATCTTCTCTTTTCTTTTGCTTTTAAAACTTCCATGATAACTTCTTTAAATTGAAAAGCAGTATATAATTATTTTTAGTAATGACAGTAAGATTGCAGTCTCCCATTTTCCCCTGACTGCATCTCCTGAGTTTGCTGTCATGAAGACCATTACTGACATTTGGGGGTGGGGGGAGGAGGAGGCAAAGAGAAGCTTTTCTGCATTCAAAGTGCTAGCTACAGAGACATTTGGATGATATCATAGTTCTGTACTATCGATATGGCCTTAAGGCTCCAAAGTGTGGAAATGCAAGAGACCCAAATTGTGTTTCTATTGCAGTAACAATCATATGGTGCTGGGCTTTCTTCAGTGTAAAGATTTCTTTGTTGCTTGGGGGAAAAAAACCCTATATGGCAGACTAAAATGTAATGCAATGATTATTTTTACTCTTCCCATGCACCAATAATTTATTGGCCACTATGTTGTTCTGAGATAGCTAAAACCTATTTCAAACTTTGCAACTTCCCAATATTTTTTAAAAGTCGTTTCTATAATGGTATGTTTTAAAGTCAGTACTGCCACAGAAAAATCTATGAGAGTTTTCAAATTCAATAACCAAGGGTGGAAAAGAAGCATCCCTCATCCCAACTTCAGCAGCATCATAGCAGATCCTTAATTTTGCCCTCTACGCTGGAGGTCTTCAAAGTCATCAATCTGTTCACAGCACACTGACAGCACAAAGTGCTTTTTGAGTATCTAGATGTACTGTAGTCCCGTAACATCCTTGTGTTGTGAGGCTCCTTTGAAAGATAGCTTATGTGAAAAATAATTGAGCTTTCTGTTATTCTTCACTCATATGGGCCTGGATAAGTACAAACACTGAATTTGAAAAATTGTACACTGACAACATTTTTTCAAGTTGGAAAGTCATGAATAGAAAACTTAGACAATGCTGAATTTGAGGTTTTGTAGGGAACCTTATTTACGGCCAGTTGAAGAAGGTATGCATCATTTTAAAAAATGAAGATATAACCATGGCTGTTCCTTCTACCAGCAAGACTCACAGACAGATGCACTGTGAATCCAAACAGGGAATGGAAGCAGATATTTGGACTTTGGACTTAGATCTATACACACACAGTCTGAATATGGTTTATGGCCCAAACCAACAGACACTTGGGGTTTTAAGGTCATTATTGACATCAGTTGTTCTTGGAAGTGTACATGCTAAGGCTGAAACAAAATTTCATATCAAAAGTTTGCACAGATCAGCATTTGCCAACACCTATTAATAAGCTTACATACTATAAAACAATGATAAAGATAAATAACTATTTATAGATAAATAACTATAAATAACTATTTAAAAGGAATTGAAATTGTTTTACTCATTTTTTTTACTCCTTTTACCATATTTAACTCCTTTTGCTATGTAAACTCTTTTGAGAACATGATATTGAAAAGTGTTATCATCATCATCATCTTTAGATAGCTCCTCTTCCCCCTTCTCAAGAGCTATTTAAGATCCGGGCCCCATGAGGGAAGGTAGAAGAGAAGAAGTCCTGGACAGAGTACTCTTGTGCAGAGTACTCTGTAGAGCTTCTGTAGAGACCACCAATGGCCTAGTTTGCTTTTTCGTTTTTTATCTTTTTGTAAATTTTGTTTTAGTATTAAATTGTAAACTAGCTTGAATGCCCTGACAGATAGGAGTATATAAATGCAGTAAATAATTATGATAATTTCAATAATAATCCACAATTGTCATTGAAATTTGGCACTTTGTTCATTATTGCAAAAAGACAAAACCATATGAAAATGTAAAGCGAGAGCTACTGTGTCTTTTATAAGAAGGTATGATTTATATATATATATATATATATATATATATATATATATATATATATAGTTTAGATCTTCTAATAAGTATCTGACCTCTTTTTTGTTTTTAGCCTCATTTTTTCTTTTCCCTTTTCTATCATCATACATATGCTTTTAATACGAAGCCATTCTTTTCTTTTTTCTATATAAAATTAATTTAAAAATCAGCAAGATATTGGAGTTTCAATTGCAATCATTTTCAGTTTTTCCTTTTGAAATTCAACATTGAGGGATACCAAACCACGGTATTCATAAGGAACACTGAAAAAAATTAATTATGATTATATACATTTCATCCCCAGGCGGAATGTATCTATGAGAAGGGTAGAGGTTGTCCTGAATCATTTGAAAGGCTGTGACAATAAATGGGAAGATGTCACAGCCCTCTCATAGAACATCTATTTCTTTGCACTTACATTAAGTCCAACGCATTCTCAGGAAAGGGGCAATTACACATGCAGATCTGACTTGTTTATTTATTTATTTTATTTATTACATTTATATCCCGATCTTCCTCCAAGGAGCCCAGAGCGGTGTACGGCATACTTGAGTTTCTTCTCACAACAACCCTGTGAAGTAGGTTAGGCTGAGAGAGAAGTGACTGGCCCAGTGTCACCCAGCTAGTATCATGGCTGAATGGGGATTTGAACTCGGGTCTCCCCAGCCCTAGTCCAGCACTCTAACCACTACACCACGCTGGCTCAGATTTCAGCAAGTCTCATGTGTTCTCACAATATAGGAAGCTGTCTTATACTGAAACATCAAACCATTAGTCCATCCAGCTTGCTACTGTCTACATTGAGTAGCAGCAAACAATTCAGAGTTTCCCCCCAGCCTTTCCTGAAGATGCTAGGGACTGAACGAGGAGAGGAGAGCTGGTCTTGTGGTAGCAAACATAACTTGTCCCCATAGCTAAGCAGGGTCTGCCCTGGTTGCATATGATTGGGAGACTTGATGTGTGAGCACTGCAAGATATTCCCCTCAGGGGATGAAGCCACTCTGGGAAGAGCAGAAGGTTTCAAGTTCCCTCCCTGGCTTCCCCAAGATAGAGCTGAGAGAAAGTCCTGCCTGCAACCTTGGAGAAGCTGCTGCCAGTCTGTGAAGACAATGCAGAGCTAGATAGACCACTGGTCTGACTCAGTATATGGCAGTTTCCTATGTTCCTATGAACATGATTTTTTTTTTCATTCAGGACAGATATTCTTTCACTTAGCTATGGCCTCCCCCATAATTGCCTCCCCCATAATTGCCCCCACATTTGTGTATACCCATGAACCAGACAGTTATGGATGCTGCAGGCAGGTAGTGAGCTAGCAAGCAAAAGTATCTGTGTAGTTCAAATATCTGAACTGTTCAGTTCTTTGTGCCCCACTCCAGCCTGCCATTTTACAGCCCTTGTTGCTCCCTTAGGATTGCCAGGCTGCAATGATAACAACCAGCAGAATTCTCCTTCCGTTCAGCTCTTAAAGATAGAATATCACTTCCAGGATCTAGATTTTAGGCCTACTAATGAGATGCAGATTTGGTTTTCTACTCTACCATGTCCAGCTCTCAAAATCTTCCTTGCCTACTGCTTCTCTGTCCATAGTGCATACAGTAGTACCTTCTGTTGCTAGATAGTAGAGATGTACGAAGCAATTTAGCAGCAAATAAATTCTACTTGAATCTGGCTGTTTCTAACTCGAAATGAATCGCCCCAAGAAGAGGTGGTTAGATTTCGAGGTAGAATCGAAACCGGCCAAATTCAAGCAGAATCTAGCCAAATTGATTCAACCTAAGTAGGGTTGGTGGGGTGGGGAGAGGAAAACCTCTGAATTTTTTTCTTTAAAAAAAAAGAAAAATGCGGCACTGATGGTAAATGAATTACTGTCCTTTACAGAGTCTGCAGTGGTGACCATCAACCAGCGGCCACCCGCCCCCTGCAGCCGCCGGTTGCTCCTAGGGCTGGCTGTGGCTGCTGGCAAAGCAGCAGGGAGGTGGCAATTGGACCCGCCATCCTTCCCTGCCAATGCAGAGTTGGTGGCGGGGACTGGGAGTCAGCGATGGGACTGCGAACGCCCCCCCACCCCCCCGCGGCTGGCCTGTCCAGTGCTAGCTCTCACAATGACTGCCCCTGCTGGGCTAGCCTCCTTTAAATGGCCTCTGCGCAGGCACAGGAAGGCCATTTAATGGAGTAACCCAGGGTTCTTTTAACTAGTCCACCAGTGATATTTGCGCCAAAGCACCGGTGTTCTATTAAGTGATGTATGTATCACTGATTATGGCATTCAGCTTTGTCTGCTCAGGTCCAAGACCAACTAGTGTGGCAAGGACCAGGATATATGGCTTCACCAGGCTATGGACCTTGCTGTGCGTCCAGCTCACACTCTGATGGAATATGTGGCTTTGCGCTCGGATCCCGTGCTTGCATGTTAATGCTTATGGGATCCTCTTGACTCTATTTCAGTTGTGGACAGTACTTTGCAGGGTGCCAGTGACTGATGAGGAATCCCATCTTCATTTTGGAGTTCATTCCTGAGTATTGGTGCAGCATCCACCACTTCCCACTTGGGATTCAACGATATTGAAGTTCAGCATGTTGGGTGTTGGCGTTCTTGCATGTTTACACATTATGTGCATTGGCTCCCTATTGTTCATCCTGATAAGAGGTGTTCTGTTTCTGCCGGTGCTGGTTGAGCAGCAGCTCTTCAGCGTACTCTTATCTGTGGTCACTCGACTGGTTTCTGGGCCCACAGAAGTGCCAGCCCATCACAGATTGGTAATCAGCTGGGCCTGAGTGAAGAGCCTTCAGTTTGTTAGTTAGGAAGGTGGGGCAAAATTTGGAGACAGCTGTTACCGATGGTTCAGGAGTTTGAGGCAGTTATTTTTATTATTATGTCTTGTTCACACAGTCAGGCAGGTGTTATTGACTGGTTTGTTCTTTCCAGACATCGAGTCCTTCCCATCCCCATCCCCCTTCTGGGATGTCAAAATTTTATTATCAATATTGTTCTTGTCGTTGTTATAGATATCGTCGCAGAATATAGGCTGTTCCCAGTAAAGCTGCTTTTTGTAATTGGCTGATGATGATTTCTGTGGCCCCTATGGTGTTGAGGTGCTCTACAAGTTGTTTTGGAATTGTACCGAGGGCGCCAATTACCACTGGGATTATTTTGGTCTTCTTCTGCCACAGCCTTTCAATTTCAATTTGTAGATTTTTTTTCCTATTTCTTTTTCTTCTATTCTGCTATCCCCTGGTATTGCTATGTCGATTATTTTGACTTGTTTTTCTTTCTTCTTGACTACAGTTATATCTGGTGTATTGTGTGGCAGATGTTTGTCTGTTTGTAGTCGAAAGTCCCATAATATTTTTACATCTTCATTTTCTACCACTTTTTCAATTTGATGGTCCCCCCAATTTTTGGCTACAGGTAGCTTGTATTTTTTGCTGATGTTCCAGTTTAGCATCCCTGCTACTTTGTCATGCCTTTGTTTGTAGTCAGTCTGTGTGATCTTTTTACAACAGCTGATTAGGTGGTCCACTGTTTCATCTGCTTCTTTACAAAGGCGGCACTTGCTGCTTGTTGTTGACTTTTCTACTTTTGCTCTTATTGCGTTTGTTCTTAGTGCCTGTTCTTGTGCAGCCAATATTAGACCCTCTGTTTCTTTCTTCAAGTTGCCATTCTTAAGCTATTGCCAGGTCTTGGTGATGTCTGATTTTCCACTTATATTGTGCAAATATTGACCATGCAGGGGCTTATTTCTCCATTTTTCTGCTCGGTTCTTGACTTGTTCTTTCTTGTAGGCCTGCTTTGTTTCATTGGTGTTGAATAGTTTCTTGTTATTGACCATTTTAAGTGCATCTTCTTCACTATCCTTGATATATTCTTCAAGGCCTCTTTTCTCCTCCTCTACTGTTTGATGGACTTGCAGCATTCCTCTTCCACCTGAGCTGCGAGGGAGGTATAGCCTATCTACATCACTGTGGGGGTGCAGAGAATTATTGATGGTCATGATTTTCCTGGTCTTACGATCTAGCGTCTCTAGCTCTAACTGGGTCCAGTCTATTATTCCTGCAGTGTATCTGATAACAGGTATAGCCCAGGTGTTTATGGCTTGTATGGTGTTCCCGCCATTGAGTTTGGACTTGAGGATTTTTCTAACTCTCCTGATGTATTCACTTCCAATTTTTCTTTTAACTTCAGTGTGTGCAATGTTATCAGCCTGGAGAATGCCCAAGTATTTGTAATGTTCTTTCTCTTCCAGGTTCTTGACGTTGCTTCCATTGGGCAGTTCTATTCCTTCTGTTTTTCTTCTTATTCTTATTCTTATTATTTAGATTTCTATACCGCCCTTCCAAAAATGGCTCAGGGCGGTTTACACAGAGAAATAATAAATAAATAAGATGGATCCCTGTCCCCAAAGGGCTCACAATCTAAAAAGAAACATAAGATAGACACCAGCAACAGTCCCTGGAGGTACTGTGCTGGGAGTGGATAGGTGGATAGTTAGCGCCCTCCCTCCCCCAGAGTTGCTGTTAATTCATTTGGGGGGAAATGACTATTTCTTTGATACAGCAGGCAAAAAGGGATTTTGCCTTGAACTAGGCATAGATTCCCGGTATAGTTATTCTGTTGGTGGATTTATTGCTGCACAGGGTTTGGAGGAGGGTTCAGACATTAAAGGGTGGAGAAAGGGCCAGGCAGAAAATTAATAGAGATAAGACCAGAGAGCTGTTGGCTGGAGGGTGGCTTTTATTCATCACCCTCAAATCAATTTTGCCTGCCCTGTGTAGTTTTGGCTGGATGGAGTCTACCTGTCTGCCTCGAGTTCTGACTGCTTTGGTTGGACCTTAAGTGTAGACCAAGAAATTTTGAATGTGTGGGGGGCAAGGCCAAGCAAGGCTAGCCTTTCCCTGTGGCATGGGCCGTGTAGTCTTTACACAGCATTAGGGTTGGGTTTTCAAAGGTGAGCATCCTTGGGCTATTTAAATCAGGTGGGTGATTTACTTGTCCTTAAAGGCTTCATGGTTTAAGGATGTCCATAAAGGCTTCATGGCTCAAGCACCCATACCTGCTCCCTGGGTATTGGGGACCCACAGGAGACCAGCACAGAATGCCTGGCTCTGGCGCCCCCGCAGAGCTGCCCCTTTGTTTGGTCGACTGCGCTGCTTGCTGAACACACAGAATTTGTCTGCCCCCCTTGGCCAGATGGCCTTTCGCCATCTGACAACGAAAATGATGAAGTCTTGCGAGGTGAGGCATCTGCCTCATGAGATCCTGTTGGGAAATCCCATGAGACTTCGAAGTCTTGTGAGAGTTCTGGCAAGACGAGTAACTCTCGCGAGAACACATGTGAGACTTCCCTGCCATATAAAGGCAGGCAGGCCCATGATGAGGTCCAAATGGGCAAAGGCTGCCCTGGAAGAGGGAGCCAGGTTCAGGGCTAGGTAAAGGCCCCTGACCGTGCTGTGAGGTAACAGGTAGCAGGAGCAGCCAATACCTTGGACTCAAACTCTGAGGCCGGACCTGACCTAATAGTCCCAAGCAGCCAGACCCTCTTGGCCTCGTCGCTGAAAATCACACTGGGCTTCATCACTTCAAAGGCTGTGTGACTTGTTCGGGTGAAGTCCACGAAAGGCCCAGACCTGTTTGGTTAGTGAGGAGGAGCAGGAAACAGCCCATCCTGTTACCAGGCTCTGAGCAGGATGTGTCACCCCAAGGTGAGAGAAAGACGAGAGTCTGACTATACCCTTAGTTAGGCCTGCACTGCTGGGAGTGGAGTTTTTTCTTCTTGCCACCATCCAATTTATTTAATTAATAAAGTTGTGGCCCTTTCTCCCAAAGAAGTTTTTTCCTCGCGCCGTGCCTGGAGGTGTGGGGGCAAATGGTAAGTTGTCTTGTGTAGGTTGTACACATATGAAGATTATGCTACTGGCTCACATGTTCCACAGCATTCGAAGTGCAGAATAGAATCTGCATGCATGGAACAGGCTGTATTGGAGCTCAGCCTAGAGCACTGCTGAACAGCCAAACATGCACAGAGGAGGGGGATCAATTTTTGCTACTCCATAAATACCTTTTGGCTTCAGAAATATGTCCCTGAGGATTGTGCAGTCTCCCTCCTCCTCCACACACATTTGATGTTTGAATGCTCTTGGCTGAACTCTTCTGCAGCCTCTTCCTGTTCCGCACTTCTAACGCTGCACAGAATGTGAAGCACTGTCTTTTTCTCAAAAAGCATGACTGCTAAAAAAAACCCCTCTTTGCTCACTACAAATTTGGGCTTTCCCACAAATATTATGGCAACTGACCCAGAAGCCCAAACCCTCTGCAGAATGATGTTCTTCTTATCAGTCAGCAACCCTATCTCTTGCTTAATCCTATGTGAGCTTTTGCCACAGTTTTCCTTTCTTTCTGGCTCTTCCTTTTTCCAGATCTGTGCATCAACCCACCCATTGTTTCCTCAGACCTGCCTTTCAGATGACCACTTACTTTGGACTTACCATTTTTAGCCACCTTGTCCCTTGGCCATCCTCCCAAGCACTAATCTCCTTCCCTCTTACCCACAGCATGGGTGCTCTGTTCTTAGGAACTTTTGAGGTTTTAATCCCAGTTAAACTGACTTCTTTTCGCAGATAACACCCTACATTTTAACAACTTTGTTTCTGAGCATCTGGAATGTTGGAGTATGTTCCATGCCATCACACCAGCTCAGCTATTGGGTGCCAGAGGCTTCACCACCACGAGTGTAATATAGTGTAGATATATTGTTTGGAAGCAATTTGAATGATTATGGCAGTTTGAAAAAGTTTTACTGTAGAAGAGCTATGTTGAAATGCTCAATACTAGTCCATGGAGGTTTGGTGGAGAGCACAAAGAAATCATTTCACTCGACTAAAATTCCGCAATATACTGTGGGATCTGGAATGGCTTCTGCACTTCAGTCTGGGAATAAGGCCTAGCATGGTTGAGATAGCATGCAAGAAGTTTGTCCAGCTGTACTTTGCAAACATTTGTTTTATATTCTATGCAATGCCCAGAAATAGATCCACAGATGTTTCCCACACTCAGATCTGTTTATTTTTCTGACTAAATATTTAAGTGAAACTATACCCAGTAATTTAGAGAATCTGTCAGACTGTACCTGCATTGTCACACAAGTAATTGTGTTTAGGCTTTGAGTAGAAATTTCTAATATGCTACTTGCATTCCTTCAGTAGCATTTGCAATGTATCGCAAAGCAGAGCCCATTTTTCTTTCAGTTTGTTTCTCTTCCCTTCCCCCCTTTTTTGCATATGCAAAAGATTAAAGAAAAGAATGACACTGGAACTGGAGGATGCATGATCTGTGCTCCTTTGATTATATTGAAACATTAAAATATCATCAGCATGTTAATTTTATCTTTCCAACTGTATGAGATTTTATTCAGAATCTCTATTACATTTGCCTGGAAATACAATTTATTCTGATTGTGGGAATCTCATAGAAACAGTTGGTCTCCAGAATAGCGGGGGGTGGGGGGGATTCTTAGAACTGTATTATTGTTAAATGTTGTCTATTTATCTGGAGGGAAACCTCAGTCAACCTTAGAAAATCTCAGAATAAAGTATGATTTCTGGACAGGGACAATTCATTAAATGACTATATATTTTGACTAAGTATTTAGTCAGAAAAATAAAAGAAAGATCTGAATGTGGGGAACATCTGTGTATTTATTTCTATGGGTTCTGGAGAACATACAGACTTTAAAAAAACTTTTTGCACAAAGTATGCTTAAAAAAAAATCTTGGAAAAAACCATGGGGCCACATTCCACTCGCATGCGCTTTGCCTGAATTAATTCAAGGCAGTGGGAGGTGTTCACATGAGCAAATAAGAGGAATTTCTGGTCTCATCTTTATAAAGTAGTTCTCAGTTACCTTGGCAACCTCTCTATCCTTCCCTGGACCTATAGAGTTTACTAGCCATGTCCATGGTGGCCGTCATGGAGAGTTCTTATTTTCACATCACAACAGGTATTTGGGGCATCAGGACTGATGTCAGAGGCTGGCATCATTGGGCAGCTTTCAAGAACCCAGAATCCTCAGAAGGACCCATTGTTGATCCCTGAGATCAACAGTGAGATCAAGAAATGGCTCTATGCCCACAGCCTTTGTGGTGTGGTGGTGATGGACATAGTCTCTTGGGATCCACCCAAGTAGAAAGGGGCTCATTGATGCCAGTTGCCAAGGGTCCCCTAAAGCCTGAACCCAGCCCTGTAGCAGTAGGGGGGAAGCACAAGTAATGGGCTACTACCTCAGAGGGCACCTCTTTGGACATAGTATATATATTAGGGCAATGTAAAAAACGACACTAGTATACACAGACAGGGTTCAAATAACTTAGGCAAATCCTGGTTTAGTGTTGCACCACTCCTGCATGGAACACAAAGGAGAAAGGATACTGTGAAGCATAATGCATGGACAAAGGACCCACAAAGAAAATGGCAGGCAATTACAGGCTAGCACTAGTAATACAACAGGCTTATAGAAGTTCTAGTACTCCAAAGAACTAGGATGCCTAAAATGAATCTACAATTCCAGTATTATTTATTTAGTACATTTCTATACCGCCCATACAGAAGTCTCTGGGCAGTTCACAATGTAACACAAGTTAAGTGCCGAAACATTTTGGAATCACATATTACTAGTGCTTTGGATTTTTTTTTTAATTCCTTAGTCTTGATCAACTCTGCCTACAAAAAGGATATTTGATCCTCAGCTGCAAATGCCATTACCTGATTTGGCATCAACCAGGTGTATGCATGGTTGTTTTGTCTTCTCAGGGAAGAAAATTGGTATGTATATATATATTTTAAAAATCAATCTAGCCTTATTCTGGCATGGAACTGGCTCTGTCCCATGATAATAAATTCTGGGCATGTTGAATAGGCATTCATAAGAATATGTTTCCCAGTGAATTTTATGCCAAGGTTTTGACACAACCATCAGTTATGCCAGATACAAATAATTTTCTCTCTGTCAGTTCAAATACACAGTCTTGTTTGGACTGCTCAAATCTATACTGGCACCAAAATACAATAAGCAATATTGCTCAACTGTAGGGCTGAAAACATAGACATATGTGTAAGGTGCCAGTAAATGAAAAATAGAGCTTAAATTAATTTGGGAATTAAAATTCTTAAAACAAATTCTCCTCACTCAAATTTGATTGAAAAAAATTCAAATTTATATTCTAATTTCAGGTTTCCCCCCTCCCCAATATTTCCAGTTATGAATGCTGTTAAAATTAGGGACTTACAAGGGAAAGTACAGAATTTGGCAAACTGGTGAATAACATTATTACCTTACTATAGATAGACAAAATTATATTTATTTATTCCATTTGTATCCTGTCTTCTTCTAAAGAGATAGGCTGGCTGAGGATTTGGAGCTGATCAGCTTCAATGCACTGATTTACCACACACTAAAAGAAATGGAGATATAGGCTTTTAAAAATATATCCTAATATTGAATTTCAACATTTGAATTTGGTTTATAAAATTTTGGCTGATTTCAGATTTGTGTGAATTTTTGCTTCAGTTCTATTCAAAAGATGCTAAAGATAAATAAAAGATAAATAAAATATGTGTTTTGTTTTGGATTGTGTATTCTAATAGTTACACAACTTATCAATATTTTACTGAAATGCAGCATGATGTCATAGAAAGGTGTCTCACACATTTGAACAGTTGTTTTTCATTTATTCATTAAACTCCTTTCCTCTTACTTTGCATGTTTGCATTAATAATTTCCTTCCCAGGAGCACGTTGACAAGACCATTTCCATGAGAATACCATATGCTTCAGAATGTTCTGACTGGGCCTATTATCTAATAAATCACTATGCACCTGCAAGAGAGATCCATGTCTTTAGCTGGAGATTTAAAAAGGGGTTTTCCACTGCTGAAGATACAAGCTATATTTCAAACTGAAAATGTCTTGCCTCTTCAGCAATGTGGGTGGCTGTAGTTAAAATGTCATAGAAACCTCTGGATGCATTAATCCTTCATTCACACATACAGCTATGTTGAATTATAACCTAAGTGATGTTTTGCTATATTGTTATGCAGTATGTATTGTTATGGCTTTTTAAAAATTTATTTTGCAAACTTTCAATGGCAGGGGTAATCTGGTATGTATGTGAAGATATAGTTTTCATAGACCTTACGAGAAGCAGCCCATCCTAATGAGCTGGGGCGGGGGGTGGGGTGCACTGAGCAATGATTAACCAGCCCATAAAGCTCTACCTGATGAACGGCCAGCCGGCAAGCTGTTCAGTCCTTGTCAACTCCGGGCAAGGCAGAATGAGAAAGAGAGGAGCAATGGAGTTGCTGAAAATCTGTGTCTTGTTCAGCACCCACACAGGATGGGCCGCTCCTTTGTCCTACTTTTCCCCATGTACTTGTTGACTTCAGGTTTATGTATTGGAATCCACCCATAACTTCACAAGAAGATGGACTAAGAATATAAATGAATATATTGTCTTTTTCATTTAAAAAAAACCCCATGGAATTACAGAGTAGCCTGTATTTGAACTATAACACACCTTTCAGAAAGACAACCAATCATGATTTAAAGACTCAGAGAGATGAAAAAAATTGCTATCATCCCTGCAAACATTTTTCTTCAGATGATATAAAAGACAATGGCATCTAACATTAAGTGAATAGGCTGGAGGCGATTTACAGATTGGCTTCATTTCCATGTTTCATTGCAGTAATGAGAAATCATCCTTCTCTTCTCTCCTCTCCCCTAGTATTGATGTATACAAGCAGAAAAGTATAGTCGTTGCCCCGTGATGGTCTGGCTACACTTTAACTCTTTAACGGTAAAGCAGGTCATACGTGCTTTTGGTTATGATGCTAACGTGACTTATTCCAGAACAGGCTGGCTAAAGCAGGCCTACTGTGGGATACTTGAAGTTAGGAGTAGAGCTTCAACATGTAACAAAGAAGCAATTCAGCCACGTTCAATTGGGTGGTGACTTTACAGCAATCGTAATTCTGCAAATAAAAAACTCTTCTTTTCCCCCTCCCCATTGCAACTCTTGACCTTTATTAGAAGGTTCTTTTCTTTATGTGCAATGCTACAATAATTTTATCTCATTCACAGGAGAATACAGCCAATATTCATTAGAGTTAATCAAACAGCATTATACATATTGAAGTGTACAGTGCAGGTGTTTCTAAATCTGTCAACAAATAAAGAAATGGCTCTGCTTAAAATTGCTGCAGGATTCTTGCAGAAATAGCAGTTTGGTGGAAGGCCCTAAAACAGCAGAGAAATTAGGTGGAGGTTTGTAGAAGCTAGGACAACAATCGGGCTTAATTTTCCTTGCCTTTCACCATGTCCCTGCAATGTTTCCATATGTGCGCTACTCTTTAGAAATCCCATGTGAGGCCAGTTTTAGTAATGCTGAGTCTAATTTTTAGGAGTGTGCCGAAACACTATTTGGACATCCAAATCGCAGGCACATACCTTTAAAAGCAAGAACTTACACAGCCCCTTTAAAGTGGAGGAGAGCAGGTCCATACTTGCTCTTCCTCTGATGGTCGCCATTGCCGTAATCTTGGTGCTCCTCCAGCTATGCCTTTGCACCAGTGGGGCATCACACAGGGGCAGCTGGGAGATGCCCCGTCCATGTGTGGGCATAGCTGGGGGGAGCACCAGGATTACTGCAATGGAGGCCATCGGATGAGGAGCAGGTATGGACATGTTCTCCTCTGCTTTAAAGGGCTGTGTAAGCCCTCATTTTTAAAGGGAAGTGCCCATGATTCAGATGCCCAAATCATGTTTTGGCACATTCCTACTAATTTTGTAGACCATGCTGTAATAGACTCATATCATTAAAAATGTGTGTGTGTGTGTGAGAGAGAGAGAGACAGAGAAGCATGGAAAACCTTCAAGTAATCTTATGTGCATCAATTAATTTGATGTGTTTGTTGTTTTTGTTAAATTGGAGCTGTAGAGGCATGATCTGGATTGGGCCCATGGGGAAAGGGCCCGTGGGGAGTGAGACCCCATCATGGTCTCATTCCAGATTGGTGTTTTCTGTGGCTGCTATTTGCCCTGGGAGGCAAACTCCTTTTGGTACAATGGGAGCTTTTCTCTTAGGGCAAATTACGGTTGCTTGGTGTGAGATCCATATCAGATTAGGAGGGGCAAAGGGTTGACTCTCATGCTGTGGTCCAGATCCAGACTGGATTTCTCTAGTCTCCAGTTTAGAAAAAGCACATCTGTTCTAGCAACACACATGTGTAGTTTGTCCCTCAGAAATCTGCTCTGAAAGTTCCATCAGCTAACCGAAATCTTGCATGCTTTCATCAAATTCAGTTCATGTCAATCTTGCGAAAGTACAGGACACTAGGCTTTCACTTTATATTCTTTACGATGGACGTTATGTATTCTTGGGCTATCTGCATTTTCACAAAATTGTAAATATCAGTTTTAATCAGTTTTAATCAATGAGTGTTGTGTATTCACATGACCTCTCTCATGATATTCTCATAACATTGTGAACCCAGTCATCTCCAGTAATGGTGTTCATGTCTCAATATCACACTTAACAACAAAGCTGAACTTCTCCTTGTGAAGTCTACAAATCTCATCCCATAATGATATGCAACAAATTACAATTTACAAAAGACTCCTATGCAACAAGTGTATAGAGCTATAATGGATCTGCAGAATTCTAATGTCAGTCTAAACATTCAGGAAGTTGTGTGTTTCCTGTTCAAGAGCATGCCAAACAGACCTATTCAGGGGACGTCAATAAGGCTGTGTGTTGTATCTCTGTGTGCGTGCGCATGTGCATGTGTGAAGGAGGGTGGGAGATCTTGATATCCTAAAGAAATTAGTAAGCCGTTACTATGAATGTAAACTGCTAGGGGTTTCTTAAATATGTGTGTCTGGCAATTACATCAAAGTTTCATACTCTCTGTACACCAGTCAGGTGACCTTTCCATGAGGCATGTGGTTGCCTCAGGTATAAACGTGAAGGGGGGCATAGGAGGTGGCAAGTGCCAATCACCCCGCCACCATAGGAGCCACCCCATGGTCCTGCTATTGTCACTCTTCCTCACTTCACTGGGGCATGCTGTTTATTTTCATCTCTTCTCCCCATAGGAGAGCACCTTTTCTTTCCCGTTCACCTTCAATGTGTGCATTAAGGTAGAACCAAACTCAGACCTTTGAACCCTAACCTTTAGAAAGAAGTGTTAACTGTGTCTGAGATACCACCAGAAACAGTGAATTTAAATAACAAGAAATAAGATTGAGGTTAAACATTTAAGGGTAGGCAAAAGGGTTATTTGCACATGCAAACAATAACAATCTTTATCCATTTTATGAGTTCAGTATCCATAGGTCAGCTCAGGACCACAAGAAGTGAAATTTAAAACTCACATCTTTAGCTCGGTTTATAAGGCCCACATTTCCAATAACAAAACTAGCAATGACAGTGATGTATAGTTTTTTTTATGAAGCCTGATAACTGATGGATATGTGATCTTATAAATGCTTAGACAAACTAATGCACATAATTATATTTTCCATTTGAAGTCTATTGCTAGGCATTATAATACAATATCATTAGTTGAAATGGCCACAATGATACAGCCTGGGCAGTTTGTCATGGTAATTACAGGGTGATTATTTTTGACTGAAATAAAGATTTCAGTTTTAGTATGGTGGAGAGCATAATCACAAATTAGAAGCTGCCTCAGAGTTAAACAAAAATATTGGGAGGGCTTTAAATATGGATTATAGTATAATGCTGAAACAATTTCTTTTAAAAGTAAAGTGTACACACTTGGTTAAATCTCTCTCTCTCTCTCTCTCTCTCTCTCTCTCTCTCACACACACACACACACACACACACACACACACACACACACTTTAAAGAAGTTCTGCCAAAAGGGGTGACAATTATTTAATTAATAGTCCCGATGCTTAACACTTTTTAATGTATGGGGGGAATTTAGGCATACTAAGTAGGGTTGATGTCATAATTTACATAACTGCTAAAATAGGCTCTTTCTTTTTTTTTTTGAAAAAAATTGACACAAAAATAGATCATTTGTCTGTTCTGTTTTCAGAATGGTTGATTAAAGTAGACAGTGTCCTAACATCTGTATTGAAAACTATATTAATCAATTGATTAATCACGAGGCATTAATCAAAATCTTCTCTAAGTGTTTTAGTTTTGGAGCAGCTCTTAGTATTTTCTATCAGATTCCTTTTAAGGCTTCCATTATAAAGATTAAATTTGGGTGGTAAATATTGAAGGGGTTGAGGCGCATGTGCCTTTCCGCTTGAAGGTCACAGCCATAGCTCATTAGTGTTACTTTTAATGGGATAAGAAGCAAAAGTTTTTAATATGTGACTAAGGCAATTAATCATACAGGCAGTTGATTCTTCTTCCCATAAGTATTCTGTATATTTAGAATATGCAAAGAGATCTTTTGCTTTTATGGATCCTGGAAGTGTGTGTGTATTTAAGTTATACAGGAAATATATAGTCAACAATATACTGACTGCAATGGAACACAGCTATATTTAAATAAGCTTTTCAGTATGTTTTGGTTTTGTTTGTATTGAACCATCCTAATCCTAAATTGGAATCCCACATTGGCCTTCTTTAAGTGTGCTTTTAAGAAAATCTTCCAGAGCTTATTTCAGGCTAGGGAGGGTGGGGAGGGTCCTCTGCAACATGGATTTAACGGGCTGGCCCACCTTCCTCCTCTGCTCCCAGTCACCCGCTCCTCCCCACTACACTTCCAAGAGAGAGAGGCTGAGCAAGTAGGAAGATGTGGCAGCTGGTGCTAGATCTCTCTGAGTGACATGGGGAGAAGGATTGCGGTCGGAGGCTCTGCTCAAAGAGACTGCAAGCTGCAGCCTTTGCCTGATGACTTACCCTCACCCCAGGAATGTAGCTAGGGGAAAGGGGGCTCGTGTTCGCCCCTCTCCTTGGCGGCCCTTTGGAGTGAGGGAGATCATGAAGAAAATAGGAAGGGGTGGAGCTGGGTGTCCCTCAGAAGCTGGGGGCCCAGGTTCTTTGAACCCATCCACTCAATTATAGCTACACCTCTGCTTCTCCCTCTCTGGGCAGTGCAGCAGGGAGGACTGGACACATTGGACCCGATTCCCACTACTCCAGCACTTAGAGGGAGAGCACAGGCATGCAGGTGGCAGAGATAGCTGCCCCTTCCAGGAGCAGCTGTTTTGTCCTTTTGCTCACTTACTCTCTCACCTGTGCTCTTCAGATGGACAGCACAGTGGTGGGGAATGAGCTGTACTGAGTCACTCAGAAAGAGAGGGAAGGTGAAACAGGAGAAACAGCGTATTCCATTTGCTTGCGTACTCTGGATGGTTCCTCTGTGCCCAATCCTCCCCACCATGCCACCCCCCAAAAGAAAATGAGTGAACAGGTAGAGCCTTCAAGAGGGAAAGAGAGCAGACAAGTGAATGGAAGTAGCAACCATCCCTGCATTTGCATTTGAATGGAAGACTCATGTGTGAGAACTTGAAGATATTCCCCATAAGGGATGGGGCTGCTCTAGGAAGAGCATCTGCTTGCTTGCATGCAGAAGGTTACAAGTTTCCTCCCTGGCATTTCCAAGGTAGGACTGAAAGAGACTCCTGCCTGCAACCTTGGAGAAGCCGCTGCCAGTCTGGGTAGACAGTTCTGAGTACGGTTGCCAACATTACATTGCCTGAATATGGGACACAAGTAGGGAGGGGACTTGGGGGCGGGAACATCTGTGGGTGCATCATCCTAGAAGCCTGAGTAGCAATACAGTTGTAACAACAACAACAACAACAACAACAAGCCCCATAATTTCACAAAGCTTCTTGTTCACACAGACCATCCTACATAGACATAGAGCAGGTGAAAAATTAAGAAACCTCCCACCCACCCCAGAATTACACACACACTACATCCCCACACCTTCCCCACTGAAAGCCTCACTGTTACAGTTGTAACAACAACAACAACAACAAGCCCCATAATTTCACAAAGCTTCTTGTTCACACAGACCATCCTACATAGACATAGAGCAGGTGAAAAATTAAGAAACCTCCCACCCCCCCCAGAATTACACACACACTACATCCCCACACCTTCCCCACTGAAAGCCTCACTGTTACAGTTGTAACAACAACAACAACAACAACAAGCCCCATAATTTCACAAAGCTTCTTGTTCACACAGACCATCCTACATAGACATAGAGCAGGTGAAAAATTAAGAAACCTCCCACCCCCCCCCCCCCAGAATTACACACACACTACATCCCCACACCTTCCCCACTGAAAGCCTCACTGAAAGGCTTTATTATCTGCCAGAAATGGTGAGTCGTTATCAGGAGTCTGCAGGTCTATTTACATTTGATAAGTAAACAATTAGCAACTTGCAAGATGCAAATAAAATCAGGCAATTGCTCCTGCACGTTTGCAGAGCAACTGGGGCTTCCTTTGTGAACTTTGTTGTTTCTTTTACATTATAATATGGACTTCACCCAGACTTCAAAGAGTCAATGCAAATGCACTGAGGGTGAGGGATAAGGGAGAGCCCCAGCTCTGCCAATAATATGTGGGGAAAGCGCATCCCGTTTGGGACAAGAGATTTTTGCCTCAGATATGAGACTTTTTGTATAATATGGGACTGTTGGGCTAGATGGACCAATGGTCTGTCTTGGTAGAAGGCAGACCATTGTGTTCCTAAATAAGGGGTCAGTGAGCAAGAAGTAGTCATAGCCCTCAGAGGGACCAGCTGGCGTCTTCTCTGGTTAGCAACCTGACTGGTCAGTCCTATATGGTCAAGAGTCCCTCCCCCTCGTGAAAGAGGGGAGAGTGAGTGGAAGCAGGAACAGTTGTTGCTCACTCCCCTCTGCCCTGTACTCTTCTTCTGAGCAGCACAATGCAGGCTCAGTCCTGTCTCAGAAGCAGGGGCAGCCATGCTTTGTAACCACCATGCAGTTGTCTGCTTTTAGTCAAAAACAGAAAAACATAGCTGCAAACAATAAAACAATTCAGAGTAGCCAGCAGACACACCGTCACTTCAATGGACAAGGCGACTTTGACGAGTCATCATTCATGTGTGCATAGAGGTGCCCTCCATTGAAGTGAATGGAAGAAACCCTTGCAGATGTGGGGTTATATACCCCATTTGGGATCCCACGCCCACCAGCAATAACATGACTGGGACAATCAGCTGAAATCCCACAAAATGGGTTGACCCACATGAACAGGCTTCCTTTTGTCAACTATATGCTGGGAAAGCTCCTAGATGCTCATGGAGCTATAGTTGCCACAACTGGCAGTGAGACTTATGGCTCCGGGCCAGTGTTCTCTCTAATTTTTTTTCAACTTTGCATGAAATGAGTTTTGTTCTGGGTGGCAGTATCAAAGTTGTGTGTGCTCATGTGCATTCAGAATAGGGCCTTCCTGGATCAACCTGAGTGGATCTGAGTGGACATTAAGAAACTTGTGAGCGCATGCACATGCCTTAGAGGGAACACTGCTCCAGACCATAACCATGAAGTAGAGGGCTTCCCTCAGTACTGTAAAGTGACATGGTTGTGTGGGCCTTTTTCACACAGAATAGTCAGCTCTTCTGTGTAATTTCATGAAGACATGCGAAGGAATAGCCGGAGGAGCTATCTAGACGAAAGCAAAATAACTTCCATTGAGTCAAATCAGCTCTTCATACTTCCACTACAGAGAAAACATTCAAAGCTGCTTTCCTAATGTGATTACGGAGGCCAATTGCTACTGGTTTGCACTACATACTGGTGGAGTGATAAAAAGCTTCTTTGATGTGCAGCAGCTCAAGATGCGACATTAAAGCAGTGGGGCTACTTTCTATTTAACTCTATTAGCATGCTCTGGAAATTATTGAGCTTTTAAAAATGATACTTGGATTTCTTGTCATATAATTACATGAAAAAGAAACATGTGTCTTAAAGCCTTGGAATAATCAACAGTACCTATTTGGAAATAAAATAATAATAAAGAAGCCCTCTTCCTCTGTTGTGCTTCCACAGCTGAGCTCTGTTTTCAGTTTGCTATTGATGGTGAAGGTTGGTTGCCTTCAGCAGGGAAGGAAATGCAATCTGCATAATTCCCATTAGTTCTTCATCACGCAAATATATACTGATAATAATTCTGTAGTGGGTTAGTTTGTGGCTAATCATCTTTGTACTTAGCAGCAGGTGCTGTGGCAGTATTGGAGAAAAGTATCATTCATTGTGGAAATTACAGCAGCAGAATTCGTCTGTCAAACACCTTCCCTTTTTAATAAAATTATATGTAATATTTCATCAGCTCTGCTCATGAAGGTCACAAAAGTGACTTCTGACATGTTGCCTTTCTGATTTTATTATAGAGAGACAGGCACATGAGCTTAGTAGGCAGGGGATCAGAAGAGGTTTTGGTGGTTCATTGTGTATATATTTTCCATCTACAGATCTTATATAAATGTTTGCATAGAGACATTATGGAAAAAGACCGAGGTAAAGAATAGGCTGCATCTTTGCTAACCATTCATAGAGCATGATGCACCAAATTCAGTGCTGTGGCCCAGAGCAAGAACTGTAGGACGTGGCATGTGGGAGAGAGGGATACTTGGCTGGATGGAATTCTTTATAGAGAATAAATAGAGCCCATGGTGGCACAGTGGTAAAACTGCTGCCCTGTAACCAGAAGGTTACAAGTTCGATCCTGGCCAGGGGCTCAAGGTTGACTCAGCCTTCCATCCTTCCAAGGTCGGTAAAATGAGTACCCAGAATGTTAGGGGCAATATGCTAAATCATTGTAAACCGCTTAGAGAGCTCCGGCTATAGAGCGGTATATAAATGTAAGTGCTATTGCTATTGCTATTTATGTCTGCATTGCTAACTTTCTTATCAGTGTCAGTGGATGACTTCTTAGTCTAAAGTAGCCAGGAATCCATGCTCGTTCTGTATGGATGAGAGCAGGAATGTTGAGATACATCTGTACTACTGTTGTCCTAGTACCTGCAGGAAGTTCTTCTAAACTTTAATTTGGGGTACATCCAGGCTGCCTTACATGCCACAATCTGTAATGCATCTGGTGACTGGTTTAGAACTGAATTTCTGGATTTATTTGTACATGTGTGTGGTAAAACTTGTTCCTTTTACAGGAGTAGAAGCCTTCCTGTAAGTGTCCAGCCAAAATCTCATGCTGTCCTTCTTTCTAGCCTTGTCCCAGCCCTTCCTTCTTTATTAATGGATTATTTCTTTTATTTAAGCATTTAGCATTAAGACTTTATACTGGTTGTGTGACCAGTGGCCAAAGCACCAGAACAGGTGGGATTTATCTAGAATATTACCTCTGTTTTAATAGGAGATAGTTTTTATGTCTTGTCACTATTAAGATATTTCTCTTTACAATATGTGTCGGTGTGTGTGTGTTATTTTGGAGGTGGCCCTTCCTTGGCAGAGGGTGATATGGTGGTGGGAGTTGGACATGCCAGGTGAGGGGAAGGTGCTCTGTCTATATCAAAACTGTCACACCCTCTGGTCCTTCTCCCATCTAAGGAGACCCCAGTAACTCTCCCAGCAGTCCCCCTTGCCTGAAGTTGGTGCTGTTATATGCCAGGTCCATAAATTCAAAGACCACAGCCCTCCAGGAGGTTATCCTGGATGAGCAAGCTGACCTGGTATGCATTAGGGAGACCTGGTTGGATGAAGGGGGAGGTATAAACCGCTCCCAGCTGTGCCCACCAGATTTGCAGATGCAGAACGAGTCAAGGCAGGGTAGGCAGGGAGGTGGGGTTGCCCTGGTTCATCGGGAGACTATCCCTCTCACCAGATGAATTGTCCACCATTCTGACCAGGTTAAGTGCCTGCATGCAATACTTGGATTGTGAGACAAAGTTGGGATTCTGTTGGTATACTGCCCAACCCGCTGTCTAACATCTCCCTGCCTGAGCTGATTGAGGTCATCTCAGATGTGGCATTGAGGACCCGGAGGCTGTTAGTCTTGGGGGACTTTAATGTCCATGCTGAGGCCGCCTTGTCCGGTGCAGCTTGGGACTTCATGTCCGCTCATAACAATCATGGATTTGTCTCAACTGATTTCTCATCCCACACATGTGGCAGGCCATATATTTGCCTGACTTGGTCTTTGGGTCAATGGTGGACAGTGGAACTCTGTGGATAGTCCAGGAAGCCTTAAAACCATCATCATGGATGGATCACTATCTGGTCAAGATTGGACTGAAGGTGGACCCAATTCACCTCTGCAGGGATGGGGGATCAGTTAGGATGGTCTGCTGTCATTGACCCAAAGGATCCTAATGATTCCTGATTGTTCTGGAGTATTTTCCTGCTGAGAGAGTAGATGATCCTGCTAATGCCCTGGATTCCCTCTGGATATGGGTCGGACAATTGACACAGTTGAACCTAGGCATCCTCTCATGACCTGCCGAGTCCAAGTGACTCCCTGGTATACAAGTGAATTGTGGACAATGAAGCAGGCTGGTAGATGGCTTGAGCGTCATTGACAGAAAAATTATGTGACTGAACATAGGCTAGAGCCCATATTAAGGGTTTGGAGCCTCCTATGTGAGAGCCCAAAGACCATCAAACATAACTCTCAGCAGCCTGCTGTGACCAATTTAGATTACATTTTGCGGATAAAATGTCTCATAACCATTCTGACTTGGATGTTAAGGTTTTTGCAGCACCAGAACTGGATGTTGTGAATTCGCCATCTGGTCTTGTTACGTTCAATGGTATTCAGACTGTGTTGCTTGAGAAGGTAGACAGGCTGTTTGGATGTCTGAGGCCTACCACATGCATGCTTGACCCTTGACCTTCATGGTTGGTAAAGGCTGCTAGGGAGGGACTGGGACCATGGGTGGAAGGGGTGGTGAATGCCTCTCTGCAGCAGGGGGTTGTGCCCCCTGAGCTGAAGGAGGCAATCATTAGGCTCCTCCTAAAAAGCCCTTATTTGTCTCAGATGATTTAAATAAGTTTCGACCAGTTTCTAACCTCCCCTTGTGCAAAGTATTGGAGAGCATGGTGGCGTTTCAGCCCCAGGCAACCCTGGATGAATCTGATTACTCTATCCTTTCCAGTCTGGCTTCTGACCTGAATACAGGATGGACAGGTCAGATCACCCTGATCACCCTCGTGGATGACTTACGCTGAAAGATAGACAGAGGGAGTGTAACTCTGTTGATTCCCCTCGACCTCTCAGCAGCTTTCAATACCATTGGCCATTGTATTCTTCTGAGTCATCTCTCCGGGTTGGGACTTGGGGGTGCCGCTCCTACCTGGAGGGTCGTACTCAGAAGGTGGTGCTGAGGGATGCCATGCTGCTTAATATATACATGAAACCTCTGGGAAAGATCATCCGTGGGTGTGGGCTGAGCTGCCATCATTATGCTGATGACACCCAGATCTACCTATCTTTTAAATCAGCAGACACCAGGGAGGCAGTGGATGCTCTGCACCAGGGTTTGGAGGCTGTTCTGGACTGGATGGCAGCAAACAAGCTGAAACTTAATCCAGGTAAGATGGAAGTGCCCTGGGTTGGTAAAACTGATCATCCGAGTAGTGAGGTAAATCTGGTCTTGGATTGGGTCACACTCCCTCTGAAAGACAAAGTCCACAGCTTGAGGGTGTTTCTGGACCTGACACTGTCCTGGAGGCACAGGTAGCAGAGATGATTTTTAACAGCTCCAGCTGCTACACCAGCTGCGACCCTACTTGGAGAAGTCGGACCTGACCTCAGTCACTCATGCTTTGGTAATGTCCAGATTGGACTACTGCTATGCGCTCTATGTGGAGCTACTCTTGAAGATGGTTTGGAAGCTTCAGCTGGTCCAGAATGCTGCTGCTTGTAGGGCAAGTCACTTCATGAGTGTCATAGCCATTCTGCGGCAGCTTCATTAGTTACCAGCCCACTTCCAAGCTAGATTCAAGGTGCTGGTCTTGACCTTTAAAGCTCTACATGGCTTGGGGTCGGGGTACCTGTTGGATCATCTTCACCTATATGAACCTGTCAGGGCCCTCCGCTCATCATCTCAGGCTATACTCATGGCCCCGCCACCAGCAGAGATCCAGTTGGTGGGGACCAGAGACAGGGCCTTTTTGGTTGTGGCCCCATAGCTTTGGAACACCCTCCCCAAAGAGCTCTGCCATGCTCCCTCCCTCTGCATTTTTAAAAACCAATTAAAACACATCTTTTAAAGGAGGGTTTTTAATGTTTTATCTAATGCTTATATCTGGTAGGTTATTTAGTTTTTATAGTTCAGGTTTTTAGCTTTTAACATTACTTTTAATTTGAACCTTTACCAAAAAAATAAAAAAAAATTAAATGTGGTTTTAACCTGGTATTTTAATGTTAGTCCTGCTTACCTGCTTTTAAAGGGAACAGATCAATTCTTTTTAAGGGAACAGATCAGATGTCCCAGATCAATTATTGTGTGCCCTGGTTCTCCACACTCCCTAACATTGGTGGATACATTTGTGATTAATATTTTCAAAAACTGGAAGAGAGCATAGGATTCATTTAGGTAGCATAAAAACGTTTAATTCTCAGAATCATAAAAGGTTGTGAGCTCGAGCTAGGCCCTTTGGCCTCATCCCTAGAACCTTTAACATATGCTGAAATGCCGTTTCACCCTTTCATCATGCTTGTTGCATGTACGTATGTAGTAGTCTTCTTCTGCATACAGATTGCTGCAGGTCCAGTGCTGGCTGGGAGACTTGTATTTTAGCTGACCTAGAAAAGCAAGCTAAGGGAACGTGCAAGTACAGAAGAGGCACCGCAGTGAGATGTCAAACTATTTGTCATAGCTTTGATTTATAGAGCTACTTTTAATTTGCATGTAGTTTATTATGTAATTATTAAGTTAGTTTCACAACTAGCCTTTCTCATCAAGATAAGGCAGGCATTGCTTCAGAGCCAACTTTAAAGGAGATTGACACATCTGAGAGCTGTCTCTGCATTAAAAGGCTGTTCTGTTTTAAAGACAGTTATTGTATTTTATAAATCCCTTAGGAGACCATGCTCCACCGAAAGCAGCCAAGGCACTTTTGCAAATATACATTAAGCACCTCACACTCTGAACCTAAACATCAGGGGTACCGTTTAAGTGCAGCGGGAGAAGGGACGTGCCTCCTCCATTTTTCAGACTACACCTTATTCCTCTTGATCATCTGTGTTTCTGAACAGCTCATTGGCTGTATGGGAGGACTCCGGCTGTAAACCATGATATGGGATTAACTATGAAGTATGCAAACCCAGTACAAACAATTTTGATAAAAAACAAAACAGGTGACAGTTTTGGTAACAACTGTTGGTTGATCACATTGCAATAATTATTATCACACACACACACACACACACACACACACACTTGTGTGTGTGTGTGTGTGTGTGTGTGTGTGTATATATATATATATATATATATATATATACACACATACACACACTATAGCCAGCAAACTGTTGCTGCCATTTTCCTAATTTGATCTGAAATATATATCTATATCTACACACACTAGATAGATAGATAGATAGATAGATAGATAGATAGATAGATAGATATCCCCCAAGAATGGGTCTTTTCAGAATTTTGTCATTTCGCTGCTGGATTCTAAAATGTTGTCATTGCTAAGCATTAGAGTATTTGCAAAAGTTCTTGTGGGAAATCTATAGTGTACAAATTCACCAACCATTCTAAAATGGCACAAAACGTTAGTGCACAGCCTTAGCAGCACTAGATTAGCAGAACATTTCCTGAAACTGCAATGGCCATGACACCCTACTTGTATTTGCTGGTGCAGCAAGTCTTAGATGGGGCTGTTCATGACTTTGGAACTTTTGGACAATTGTTTCTTTTTGCACAGCCATGCTTCCTTCACTGAGACACACCAGCTGCTCCAGTGCCAAAAAACATATGCTTATAATAAGAGACTTCCTAAAAATGGTAGTAAATGTTAGATGTTGCATTTCTGCCTGGAGTGCTTTTTTTAGGGGGAGGGAGGTGGAATCCAAATTACCAGTCCTGAAACTGATGGGTTTGAATGAGCTAATGAATACTGCTCTAATAATGGTACTTCAAATGTCATGACTATGATAGATCGGTTGCATTTGTTATCACTGCTCCCTGACTGCTGTTCTTTATTGGCATGCACCTCAATTGTTCAGACAATACAACATCAGAACACTGCTGTCATATTTTTGTTGTTGCAAAAAAGCCTACATCTGACCCTTCTTTGTTAGCATGACACTACTTGAATCCAGCTTCAGTTCCTGACAATCTTATGAAACCCTTTGAGACTTCACTAGTTAATTATTGCCAAGTGAATTTTTAATTTGCTCCTAAGATTACATGGGGAATGCAATCATTACAGGGAAGTTTGTTTTAGAAAGTGGCACTAGAGGGAGCTAAGTAATTGTATCATTTGTGTCTAAGAAAACAAATGAGAACATTCATTTTAAAACTTGCATTTTCCCCCCTTCCTGAACCTGCTGATTTTACAAATATGGCAGCTATGCCTCAGCAAATTATAAGCAATAATGAATTGGTTAATTTTCTGTAGTGAAAACTGCTAAGCCAAGATTATTAAATTACTGTATTTCTACTTAGAGAAAGTAGCTACCCGTCAGTAAATTAGGATTTCTAGCACTCATTGGGGAGAGAGAATTTTTTAGGTATTATCCTTGTTTATCATTATTTTGGGCTAGACAGAACTAAAGTGCTTATTGTTACTTTCTCATTATATAAGTTTGCTTCCAGGAATAATTGCTGAACAGTTGGATAACACAGAAGTTCTAGAAAGACACAAAGTACTCGTTTGTAATGCAGACAACAAAACACTGAAAATTCAGAGGTAATAGGCTGCACCTTAATCCCACAGTCCAGTTTTCTGTTAATTTTTTCTACGTTTAATAAACTGGATGTTTGAATTGGTTGGATTGATGTTTTAGTCAAACCATGATTCAAAGCTCTGTGTAATGCTCAGATCTCTGACTAAAGAGGGAATGTCCCATTCTTTTAAAGACTGTCTTGTCAAGAATATAACTTCTGAGTCTTTGCACAATTCCTATAAGGATATCAGGATAGTTCTGTGGATCACACTAGGGATCCAATTGTGTTTCCAGCCATGGAAAAATAGATGTTTCCTGGAAGTATCTGGCATTCATAAGTATACATCTGAACACAGAGGTTTGGTGTAGCTAGCTATCAAGGCCAATAACCATTGATAGACCAGTCCTCTCCAGGAAGTGATGGAATATTTGAAAGTTGTATTTTGTGCATGATTGTGTTAGAGAGAAATAAGAACAAGGGTGGCTTCAGGAGGTGGGGGAAGGTGCTCTCTTAGAAAAGTAGTTGTCTCAAGGTTGTCTCCTCCCATTTCAGTTTCAGAAATCAAACATGTAGGACATAGCTCATCCACCCAGAAATGCTGTTTGTTGCACTTTCTGTGCCCACTTAGTTTTTTCTTCTGGTGCCACCACTGAATAGGAAGTGCAGATACCCATGCTTCCTGTTCATTCTGCAGCTTTTTCAGCCTTAAAAGAATTCCCAAATTAAACCCACTTTCTTATAGAGGTTCTATAAGAAACCTGGCCCACTTCATTGTTAACAAACGCCCCCCCCCTTCAATGCTTACCATAATAATCTAAAGTTATGCATGCCCTAACATTATTCCCAAAGTAAGAAATACAAACCATCTTCTATATATATAATTCTCTAAGGTGTAACCGTGGCTAATCCTATGTGTGGCAGATCTCGCAAGAGTGCACAAGCAGCTGCTGGGAGAGGAAGAGTAATGATGGAAAGTGGTGGCCAGCTGGCCAAGAGAAAGCAGCGGCAGTAGGCAAAAGAAATAAGTTTGGGGCGGGCAAGTGTCCAGGCAGTGCCCAGCTCCTGCTCCTGCCAAGTAGCGCTGCCAAGTATGGCCTGACCACAGTCATCCTCCTTGCGAGGTTGGCCGAACAAGCTGTGGAGAGGACAGCACAGTCTCCTTCTCCGGGCCCACCTACAAGCCAAATAGCAGGTTGGGCTGTACTGGGGCCCAATCAGTCCTCTCTGTGCTTGAGCAGAGAGGCCTGTTTTAGCCCCAGTACATCCTGACCTGCCATTTGGCCGGCAGGCAGGTCCAGAGAAGAAGACTGTGCCGCCCTCTCCACTCCCTGCACGGTCATGGGGAGGGAGAGAATATAGGGGAAATGGAGCATGGAGGGTTTTTTGTGTGTGTGTAAAATGGAGCATGGAGGAGGGGAACTGAAAAAAAGATGCACAGAGTAGGGATGTTCACGAACCTGTTCGGAGGCCCTTTTATGGGCCTCTGAACAGGTTCAAACAAGGGGCCAGTTTAAAGTTCGACGGCAGTTGGGGTGGCTTTAAGGGCTGGGCTGGGTGCGCTTACACCCTGCCGTGTTTTCCTCACTGGTGCACAAGTATATAAGAGCCCGTCGGGGTGGCAGCATACCTCCCTGCCGCCCCGTGCAGAACGTTACTCAACCCACTGCTAAGTATGTGTTATTGCTTTGGGACGAATTCAGGACAGAGACCCTTTGAGATATTAGGAACATAGGAAGCTGCCATATACTGAGTCTGCCTAGCTCAGTATTTTCTTCACAGATTGGCAGCGGCTTCTCCAAGGTTGCAGGCAGGAATCTCTCTCAGCCCTATCATGGAGAGGCCAGGGAGGGAACTTGAAAACTTCTGCTCTTCCCAGAGCGGCTCCATCCCCTGAGGGGAATATCTTGCAGTGCTCACACATCAAGTCTCCCATTCATATGCAGCCAGGGCAGACCCTGCTTAGCTAAGAGGACAAGTCATGTTTGCTACCACAGAACCAGCTCTCCTCTCCTTTCATTAGATGGATAGTACTTTTCTTAGCAGTAAAGCATCCTCACACATTTTTATTATTTTGGTGGAAGTCATAACAGCAAAAAAGTAATAAAGTTCAACTTTAACACATACCCTTCCCCATCATGGTTGTGGGCTGGGCCAAAATGCCAAGGCCTTATTCATGGGCCAAAATGCCAAGGCCAAAATGCCAAGGCCTTACATAAGTACTAGCAGAGCTTTAAACACCATATAATTCAGATGCTGCTGCTGAAACAAGGTATGCTGGGGGAGCTTACATTGACCTGTTTAACTGTTGGTTCTAAGCTCAGTCATGACAAATAGAAAATAATTTTCCTTCCAGCTCAGACTTGGCTGGTAGACGAACCTTGCAGTGATCAATTTTGTTTCTGATTTTACGTGCAGTATGTAGTTTGGTTCACTTGCTGGAGTGATCTGTAGGCAGTAATCAGCATCTTGTCATGCCGCTTCTTGTTTCCCATTGATCCTTGCATATGGCATATTAGAACCTAGAGAGTTGGTTTTCATCTAGCAAGGAAATTAGTTGGTCTTCACAATATTCTGGTTCCTACCCAAGGGCAGTCCAAGGTAGTGAGGTGCCTCAGGCAAAACTCCACATTCTGCCTTGCCCTGCACCCCTGGTGCGGGCCAGCCCCCTTTCAAAACTGACCCTTGCAATCTTTGAAAGGAGTACAAAAGCACTCCTTACAAAGCCTGAAAGGGTGAGACATGTCTTGAGAAAGAGCCCTGATGATGGCGGCATCCTGCTGCCCTGTAGGCACCCCAATAATTGGCTGCCTGCCTCATGTCGCCTCATGAAAGGGCCACCTCTGTTCCTACCTCTTGGCAATTCTACATTCACATGCTCAATATCATGATATGGTGTCCAGTTACCACTTGTGATACCCTTTAGTCATCCTGTTGTACTCACAGTTAGAGTGGCTGGGATTTGCTAAGGCATGCTTATTGGGAAAATGTGGATTTTTATCCAAATTGATGGCCCTGAATTGGAATTCAGATTATAGCTTTCCTGGAGTAATTAACTGAGTGTAAAGGAATAATCTTGAATGTGTGGGGAAATAATGTTTTAAAAATCTCAGTATAAAAGTGCTCACATTGATTGATTTCAATGCTCAGGCTGTGGAATCCAAGGACTTAAGTACTCCCAGCTCTCTGGATTGTAGTCTTAGTCTTCTTTTAGTTGGATTGTGCCCCTCTCATACAACTGACCTTTAAATGTAGTGCTGAATATAGCTGTGGAAAGTGTAGTTTTGTTCTTCTCCTGCTTGTGAAGAAGAAATTATTTGGCTTTTTGTTCCTTGCTATTTGTACCGAATCCTTTTGCAAAACCATTTGACTGTGCATAATAACTTTTTGAAGTGGTGTGTTTGAACCGATATCAAAAGAAATTGACCAAATGAACCACTCATGAACAAGTGAGCCATTATCAATTACTAACTCATCAGAATTCCATGGCAAGTAAACTGCAGTTTAAAATACGTTATTATGTTACCGCTTGATGTGTTGTGCAACGGATCAATTTCATATAAATATGAATAGTAATCGCTAATGAGATCTTCCCTGTTTAATTCAAACCAATCTGTGCCACCCTTGAAACAAGAGCAACCAGCATGCGGAATCTATGGTATCTTTTGCATTAGTGCTTTAACATTTTACACTTGCAATAATAATCTTCAATGGTAGTTTTCATGCTTGGCAAGAATGTGACATGTTCACCTCTGCTCTAATACTTTTCAGGACAAAATGTACACTTTAAGCTGTGGATAATATTTGTAGTAGGTTTGGCATATGCTTATGGTGCTTTGCCATGCAATCTAATCTCTTTTGTAAATAGGGTTATGCCATATGAACAGTAATGCCATTTTTCTAATGTTGGGTGCAGACAACCAAATTGAATCTGTGGGGTTTCCATATTCACATGTGTGGGGCTCCTACATGTTGGATTTCTATACTTCAGTATACTTTGTGAAAGCAGAGATACCACTAAATCCCAGAAATTAAGCTGAATTCAGCAGCAAGTCTACAGATCTGTCTGTGGCAGAATTGTGATGAGCCAGACGCAGGAACATCCTAACCCAGAACTTAACAAACTTACTTGCTCCAGCTCCTGCCTCATGAAAGTGGGCACCAATGTAAGAAGCTCCACTGATATTCTGCTGGTGTTCGGGCACAGGGCAAGATACTTATGGCAGACCTGGCCTCTTTTCCTCCAGCTATGAAAAAGTCTTTATCTGGTGCTCTTTTGTCATCTACTGACTTCTCTCCTGCAATCAAGCTGAAGCAGCACTGTTATTTGGTGAATGGGCCATCTTCCAGTGCCAAAACACAGAAATAAAACCCCGCTTTGGTCAGATGAGAGCCTTGTTTTTGCTTTTATACCTTTCTTCTTCCTCTTCCTCCTCCTCCTCCTCCTCCACCACCACCACACAGTCTACCAGATATTATT
The DNA here is from genome assembly GCF_027244095.1 of Hemicordylus capensis. Classification (NCBI taxonomy): domain Eukaryota; kingdom Metazoa; phylum Chordata; class Lepidosauria; order Squamata; family Cordylidae; genus Hemicordylus; species Hemicordylus capensis. The sequence continues at coordinate 178,753,311 of NC_069657.1, read as the reverse complement.
GACTGGATTTGGTACTTTAATTATTGGGCCCTTTCAAAGGTTCTAGGATAATTAGGAATATCGTTTTAGTATTTGTGCTGTCCAGAGTGTGTGGCCTTCTGTAGTTGATATGTTGTAATTTAATGATGCCAAAGGTGTTGAGATGGTGCTCAAGTTCTTTTGGTACTGCACCAAGGGCAGCAACAACTACTGGCACCACTATTGTTTTCTTTTTCCAGAGCCACTCAGTTTCAATCTGAAGGTCCTTGTATATAGTAATATTCTCCTATTGTTTTTCGTCAACTCGTCTATCCCCTGGGATTGCAATATCAATTGTCAGAACCAGATTCTTCTTGATGACTGTCAGATCAGGAGCATTGTGCACTACATGCCTATCAGTTTGTCTTCAAAAATCCCAAAGGATTTTTACTTCATTTTCTGTGACCTTCTCAATCGGAGAATATGCATGTAAATCAATTGATCTTTCACCAGGTGACTGCTCAGCTCTGAACATATGAATGGACTCCATTAAAAATGGCATTGGGTTTTATTAGAGCCAGCGTGGTGTAGTGGCTAGAGTGCTGGACCAGGACCGGGAGACCCGAGTTCAAATTCCCATTCAGCCATGATACTAGCTGGGTGACTCTGGGCCAGTCACTTCTCTCTCTCAGCCTGACCTACTTCACAGGGTTGTTGCGAAAGAGAAACTCAAGTATGTTGTACACCGCTCTGAGCTCCTTGGAGAAAGAGCAGGATATAAATGTAATAATAATAATAATAATAATAATAATAATAATAATAATAATAATATTTACCCCCAGTGAAGCACTACCTTGGCGTGGTTGTGGGGCTTGCGTGCTCTGAGGAAGGTGAGAGCTATGCCAGAGGTCCAACCATACTGGACAGGTCTCACCAGCAGGGGCGTAATGATAGGGGGGCAGGCAGGGCACGTGCCCTGGGCGCCACCCCGGTGGCCCACATGGGGGGCGCCAAAAAGTGGCATCCCCCGACCCCCCCCCGGATCGCCCGCCGAGTGTGGTGGCGGGTCGCCCGCTGAGTGCGGTGGCGATGGCGGCGGGTCACCCGCCGAGTACGGTGGTGGCGGGTCGCCCACCGAGTGCGGCGGCGGTGGCGAGCGGCGGCGGAGGCTGGCGGCGATTCGGCGGTGGCGGGCGGTGGCGGATCGCCCACCGAGTGCAGCAGAGCGACGCCGAGGCCTGCCGTCTGGCCCGGTGTTGCTTCCCAACTGTGCAGGCATGCCAGACGGCAGGCAATGCTGGGCCAGACGGCAGGCCTCAGCGTCGCTCTGCTACACTCGGCGGGCGATCAGCCGCCGCCCGCCACCACCTCCGAATCGCCGCCAGCCGCCGCTGCACTCGGCGGGCAACCCGCCACCACCACACTCAGCAGGCAACCCACCGCCGCCTGCCACCGCCGCCACCGCACTCAGCGGGTGACCCACCACCACCGCACTCGGTGGGCGACACGCCACCGCCCACCAACACCAAATCACAGCTGCTGCACTCGGCGGGCGACCTGCCGCCACCCACCAACGCCAAATCACCGCCGCCACACTCGCCGCCAACGCCGCCGCACTCGGATCGCCGCCACCACTGGTGATCTGCCACCTGGGGCACCGGCACAGGTATGTGGGGGCCGGGGGGCAGGGGAGCGCAATTTCAGGGCAGAGCTTGCCCTGGGCGCCGTTTCCCCCCATTACGCCACTGCTCACTAGAGGAGCCAGACAAAGAGTGCCTCTCCCAACAACAATATGGTGAGACGTAACTTTAATAAATCTATACCGGATCGGTCATCGCCCGGGACAACAAGGACCGCGCCCGGTGCTGGAATCCCTGGACATCTGGTTGCAAATGGGCAACAGGACTCAGGATCTTCAGTTGAGCAACCAAGGCTGGAGACTGCAAGGTTACTGGAAGAAACGTCGCTTAACCGAAAAAAATATACGAAAAATGCCAACAAGGAAATAATGATCTGCTATTACAAGTCTAGTCCAACTAGAAGAGGTTATTTAAAAAGAATGTACCAAATTTGGAAAGAGAAGCATCCAGATACAGAAATGACAGAACAAAGGCTAGCAGACCAGAGAAGATTCATAATAAGAAACAAAGTATTCACAGGAGTAGAGCTGGAAGAACTGCAAAGAGCAACACAGGCTCAAGATATGGAAGAAGAATTACCACCAACTGAAGCAGTTGCTCAGGCGCAGGTGGAGGAGGTGTTGGAAATCGAGGATGCCACTGTTGCTGAACTGTTTCAAAATCAAAACCAGGCAACCTCCCCTTTGCCTTCACCTCAAAAACCCAAATGCCATTTAACAGAAAAGCAACAAGAACTAAAGCAAAAAATAACTGAACCAAACAACTACCAGGGTTCGACTTCCAGTGCTAAAAACACTTGCCAAAAAACAACTTACTCAGGCATTAAAAGATGTCAATGCTGCACTTGCAGAAATAACAACCAGTAATTTGCAAGAAACAAACCAACTAATGTACAGTGCAGCAACAATAACAACACAAGAGCTCGGATATAAGATCAGTGGACCTGTCAAAAAAGAAAGCAGTACATCACCTAAATGGAAGATTAGATTAGAAACTAAAATCTCCAGGCTCAGGTCAGATGATAGTAAATTGAAAGATATGAACGACAAGAAGCTGAAGAATGAAAACACCAAACAGTATCTGATCCAAAAATACCACCTAGATTCAAGGAAAATTAGAGAAGTCCTGGAAATAATAAAGCAGCAAATAACAGCAGTGTCAAAGAAGATTAGCAGATACGAAGCCAGAATCACACAACACAGGCAGAATCTCCAATTCCAGTCGAATCAGAGACGTTTCTACCAAAGCATAGAAGGAGAAACTACAAGAAATGTAGAAACACCAAATAAAGAAGAAACAGTGCAATTCTGGGGGAAATTATGGGACAATCCAATAGATTATAATAAAAAAGCAGGCTGGATGAAAGAGGTCGAAAAATGTAACCAACAAATGCAAGATCTAATAATAACACCAGAATTAATAAGTGAAAGAGCAAAGAAAATTAAAAATTGGACTGCGCCAGGCGACGATGAACTGCATGGCTTTTGGCTTAAGCACCTAACAAGCCTTTATAAACAACTATCAAAACAGTTCAATCACATTTTGCAAGGAGGTGATATTGAACAATGGCTAACAACTGGGAAAACTCATCTCATCATGAAAGACCCAGCAAAGGGTGCAGTTCCAAGTAATTATAGACTGATAACCTGCCTCCCAACCATATTCAAATTATTAACTGGAATAACAGCAGATGAAGTGATGCAACACTTATTAACTAACAAACAGCTTCCAGTTGAACAGAAAGGAAATTGCCCGAACACCAGAGGCACAAAAGACCAGCTGCTGATTGACAAAATGATTTTAGAAAACTGCAAGAGAAGAAAAACCAATCTAAGTGTTGCATGGATTGACTACAAGAAAGCCTTCGATTCATTGCCTCACACATGGATACCAAAATGTTTAGAAACAACTGGTGTCAGCAAAAACATTCAGATATTTATAAAAATAGCAATGAGCATGTGGAGTACAAAGTTAACAATCAATGGCGAGACACTTGGACAGGTTAGCATTAGAAGAGGCATTTTCCAAGGGGACTCACTATCCCCTCTGTTGTTTGTAATCGCCATGACCCCACTTTCACAAATACTAAACAAAACAGGCCTCGGATACCAAACATCTAAAACATCCAGTAAAATCAACCATCTGCTGTACATGGACAATCTGAAGTTGTATGGGAAGTCCCAGTCAGAAATTGAATCACTGCTATACACTGTCCGTATATTCAGTAGCGATTTAGCAATGGAGTTTGGACTTGACAAGTGTGCTGCATTAATAATGAACAGAGGAAAAATAACAAAAACAGAAGGAATAGAACTATCCAATGGAAGCAACATCAAGAACCTGGAAGAGAAAGAACATTACAAATACCTGGGCATTCTCCAGGCTAATAACATTGCACACACTGAAGTTAAAAGAAAAATTGGAAGTGAATACATCAGGAGAGTTAGAAAAATCCTCAAGTCCAAACTCAATGGTGGGAACACCATACAAGCCATAAACACCTGGGCTATACCTGTTATCAGATACACTGCAGGAATAATAGACTGGACACAGGCAGAGCTAGAGACGCTAGATTGTAAGACCAGGAAAATCATGACCATCAATCATGCTCTGCACCCCCGCAGTGATGTATATAGGCTATACCTCCCTCACAGCTCAGATGGAAGAGGAATGCTGCAAGTCCATCAAACAGTAGAGGAGGAGAAATTAAAGAGGCCTTGAAGAATATATAAGGGACAGTGAAGAAGATGCACTTCAAATGGTCAATAACGAGAAACTATTCAACACCAATGAAACAAAGCAGGCCTACAAGAAAGAACAAGTCAAGAACCGAGCAGAAAAATGGAGAAATAAGCCCCTGCATGGTCAATATTTGCACAATATAAGTGTAAAATCAGACATCACCAAGACCTGGCAATGGCTTAAGAATGGCAACTTGAAGAAAGAAATAGAGGGTTTAATACTGGCTGCACAAGAACAGGCACTAAGAACAAATGCAATAAGAGCAAAAGTAGAAAAATCCACAACAAACAGCAAGTGCCGCCTATGTAAAGAAGCAGATGAAACCGTGGACCACCTAATCAGCTGTTGTAAAAAGATTGCACAGACTGACTACAAACAAAGGCATGACAAGGTAGCAGGAATGATACACTGGAACACATGCAAAAAATACAAGCTACCTATAGCGAAGAATTGGTGGGACCATAAAATTGAAAAAGTTGAAGAAAATGAAGACGTAAAAATATTACGGGACTTTGGGACTACAAACAGACAAACATCTGCCACACAATACACCAGATATAACTGTAGTCGAGAAGAAAGAAAAACAAGTTAAAATAATCGACATAGCAATGCCAGGGGATAGCAGAATAGAAGAAAAAGAAATAGAAAAAATCACCAAATACAAAGATCTACAGATTGAAATTGAAAGGCTGTGGCAGAAAAAGACCAAAATAATCCCAGTGGTCATTGGCGCCCTGGGTGCAGTTCCAAAAGACCTTGAAGAGCACCTCAACACCATAGGGGCCACAGAAATCACCATCAGCCAATTACAAAAAGCAGCTTTACTGGGAACAGCCTATATTCTATGACGATATCTATAACAATTGACAATAAAATTCAGCCATCCCAGGTCCTTGGGAAGGACTCGATGTCTGGATAAAACAAACCAATCAATAACACCTGGCTGACTTTGTAAATAAATAATAATAATATTTAACATCAGATGATATGGAAGTTCTGTTTTCACAGATGGCTCCTGAACACATCTAAGGCATCATTTGATGCAACAGTCAATGAGGGTTGAATGTACATACTGTATATGTATTGGTCCTAAGTCACCATCCTTGTACAGGATACCATTCCAATTTCCATATGCCCCTTTTTTAGTTGGTCTGTGAATTAGTATAAGGCATTTAACTGAGCCCAGGTTATATGTGTCATCTTTAAGCAATACAAAGAATAACTGAATGTTTGCTTTTTAAAAATGTAATTTAAGTTTGTCCTGACTCTTGGAAACCAGCAATAGTCAGCTACCAGCCCTGAGTTTCCAAGTGGCAGGAAGTTGGTTTTTTATAGCAATGTATAGGCAGAATGATCTTACAAATATGTCGTCATTTAAAGGCAAATCATAATAGTTTAAATATTTAGTTTCCATGTTCTCAGTCTCTGTTTTACTGGGAAATCCAGAGATCTACAATGTGACTGCCTTAAGATTTTTCATATATCACAGAACCGGCTAGTCTAGGAAAGAGGAAAATTCTGATTTGGGCAGCACAGAGAAACACACACACACAAGTTCTGGAATGGACCTTTGTTACTCCCAGATGTCTGAAAGTTCCCTGGTCACTTAATTGCTTGTAATTTAAGCACACACCAATATTCATACCTTTTCTTCTAGCATCTGACATCAGACACAGGGGACGTGGTTTCCCTCCCAAACGGGGCCGCACGGCCCTGTTAGGAAAGGAGATCAGCCCACGCTGCATTGGGCAGTGTGGGCTGGAGCGACTCTCCCTGCCAACGCAGCGTGGGCTGATCTAAATGGGGCTGCACAGCCCCGTTTGGTAGGGAGATCGATCGGCCCCGCTGCATTGGCAACAAGACCAGGAGCAGCTCTCTCGGCCTTTAAGTCAGGTAGAGTTACTCTGGCCGCGCTGCCAATGCAGCGCAGGCTTATTTCTGCTCCAAACAGGGCCGCGCAGCCTGGTTTGGGACTGAAATAACACCCCTGCATCTGACATCAGATGTGGGGGGTGGGTTTCTGGGGCCGTGGTCGCGGCCCCTAATTGGTGGTGGCCCAGGTTCTTTGAATCTGTTCACCCAGTGGTGGTTCTGCCCCTGAGAATATGGTGGACATTTGAACAAGAATCTATGCCAAGCATCAGGCAAACCACAATACCTATCTGGTAGTCTGCATTTGCTTAATGGGTTATAAGCAGATCTGAGAAAATGCTTCCTTTGCCAGTCAGAGCTGTCCAGTTTTGTCCATCACATCCACCATATCACGTGTGACCTTTTAAAAGAGATATGCACAAAATATGCAAATATCCTTACAATATATATCATATGGAAATGAGACCACAATTATATATACTTGGGGGTCACCTCAGCAAGCACCTAAGAAATAAAGACAAGTTAATCTGATTTCTGAACATACCAATTCACTATTTCTGTGGGAGACAGATTATGAGTGCAGGCTAAAGAACAATGCACCAAGGAAAGGACCATCAGACTCTTCTCTCCTTTCCAGGCCCCATAGTTCATAAGGACTTTCTCCTTTATAGCTAGGTTACATAAAAACAGCCCTACTGGATTAGGCCCAAGGCCCATCTAGTCCAGCATCCTGTTTCACACGGTGGCCCACCAGATGCTGCTGGAAGCCTACAGGCAGGAGTTGAGGGCATGCCCTCTCTCATGCTTTTAACTCCCCTACAACTGTTATTCAGAGGCATCATGCAGAGGTTGAATACAGAAGTTTCTTTTTAATTACCATATTTACCCAAATAGAAGGCAACTTTGAATGTAAGATGATGCCTTAAAAGATAAAGGCTAAATACAAGTAAATACTTGTAAATACTTGTATTTACCCAAAATAAAGAGCAATCTGAATCTAACTCCCTTCCCAAATATTTAACAGGAAAGAATTGGGAGGAAACCTCATCTTAGATTTGGATAAATGCAGTAATGTTGATTTATCTGGTTGTAATGGAGCTGGTATCCAGCTTAAGAATTTATTGCAGTCTGATATAAAGAATATTTTCATTTCCCAATGTCTTCTAAAATAATGCCATTCCTAACATACGTGTTGCTGACTGATATGGAAGGTTCTTTACGTATTAATCTCAGACCCAGCTAGTGCTACCAACTATACTTCCAACATTGTGACCATCTGGCATTTCCTTGTATACCAAGAACATCAAGAAAAGAAGCAGTGTGAAGAAGCAACAGAAAAGATTCAGAGAAGAGTGAGAGCTGCAGATGGGATAAACAGAGAAGCAGACCTGAGCAGACGTATATTAAACTACACTTATTTTTCTCCCATCTGAACTCTCTGACCTTCTAATTCAATGTAACATCTGTATAAGAGCTTCACCCCCCTCTTTACAGGGGTTCAGCTTCACTTTGGGACAATAATGCCATCAAACCAGATTTTGGAACAAAAATTGATTGTTACATCCAGGCCAATATCCAGGATATTGGACATCCATATCTCTGAATGTCCAAATGAGCTTGGGCCATACTAGTGACATGTGAGATGTGACAAGGTTGAGCCAGTTCATCATCGAACTGGGCCGGCTTGAGGGCTCACCCTCAAGCTGGACTGGGCCTGGATTGGCTCAATCTCAAGCTGAACCCCCCCAGGCCAGCTCGGAGCTGGTTCGGGGGTTCTAAGTTTTAAAAATAAAATGATAATGATTATTATTATTTACACAATCAGACAGGTGCTATTGACTGGTTTGTTTTATCCAGACATTGAGTCCTTCCCAAGGACCTGGGATGGCTGAATTTTATTATCAGTGTTGTTGCTGTTATCATTATAGATATCATTGAAGAACATAGGCTGTTCCCAGTAATGTTGCTTTTTGTAATTGGCTGATGATGATTTCTATGGCCCCTATGGTATTGAGGTGCTCTTCAAGTTGTTTTGGAATTGCACCGAGGGTGCCAATTACCACTGGGATTATTTTGGTCTTCTTCTGCCACAGCCTTTCAATTTCAATTTGTAGATCTTTGTATTTGGTGATTATTTCTATTTCTTTTTCTTCTATTCTGCTATCCCCTGGTATTGCTATGTCGATTATTTTAACTTGTTTTTCTTTCTTCTCGACTACAGTTATATCTGGTGTATTGTGTGGCAGATGTTTGTTTGTAGTCAGAAGTCCCATAATATTTTTGCATCTTCATTTTCTACAACTGTTTCAATTTGATGGTCCCACCAATTTTTGGCTACAGGTAGCTTGTATTTTTTGCAGATGTTCCAGTGTATCATCCCTGCTACTTTGTCATGCCTTATTTGTAGTCAGTCTGTGTGATCTTTTTACAACAGATGATGATGATGATGATGATTTAGGACTCACCACCAGGTCCAGGGGTGATGCTGTGGCCGTGGGGGGGGGTCTTCCATCTCTTCCTCCCCCTGCTGGCCTCCCCTGCTCTTCAAAGGGCTGTTTCAGCCCATGTGCTGGCTGTTCTGGCCCTTCCTCTGGTGGTGGTAACCATTTTGGAGACCTCTGTGCATGAGTCCTGGTCCCAGGCCATGCAAAGTTTAGAACTTCTGAACTCACTCAAATTCAAACCAAGCTGGGAGTCTGTTCGGGAGGCACAAAACCAAACATGCCTGATTAGATTAGAGTCTGGTTCATACTCAAACTGAACCAGGCAAACCAGTTTTTTGCTCACCCCTAGGCCATACCCTTTGATGGATGCTTAAAGGTGTTGTTTTCCCCTCCTCTGAATTGTGAATACTTCACACAGTGTCTGACAATGACATCCATAAGCAGGGGTTATTAGTGAGGAACGTGATTTTTACCAATTTCCCCCTTTCATCTGATGCCCACTGTGTATCATAAAAATATGTCCCTGAGGATTGCATGGCCCTCAGGGACATAACTTCGTGATATGCAGTGGCCTTCTGAGGGAAGGAGAGATCAGTGAAAATTGCCCCTTCTCCCAGTCACGCAACAACACAGCAGTAGTCTGGAACTCAGCATTGCTGTATGTGCACAGTGCTAATCTGAATGTCAGACAATGTCTTTATATCAGTTTCAAATCTGATCCCAAATAGTTTGGTTGCTCCTATCTTTCTTATTTAGATGGGTTGTGCACCTATCATTCCAATGTTAAAAAAGCAGAACACCCACTGAAATCATTGCCAAATTTGCATTCATAAAGTGGGATCTCTTTGCTGATCCCAAGCATAATAAAGTTGAAATTGCTCATGGCTCTAATTCTCTGCTTGAAATGATCAAATCAGGATCATTGCCATTTTCAAATACATCGTAGTGCTCATCTAATTGAGTAATCATCAAAATGTTATCCGGTATGTTAATCATAGTTTATCTTCTGACTTTATAAAGTAATACATCATTAAAGAAGGCTATATATTCTTATCATTACCAGCCACAGCAATTTTCAGCAACTAATTAGTCAAGAATTAACTATGTATTTCACTTTAAAAATGTAGATTTGAACCTGGAAATGTTTGATGAATATTTGATGATCCTATTTCATTTTAAATATGAAGACTTTAACCTTGTTCGTGCTGATTAGTTCATGTGCTAATTAGTTACAGAAATTGGGGTAGCAAACACCCTTTCTAGAGTTTTAGAATCTGACTTTTCCATATAAATAAATACAAATAAAAGTAAAGATCTTATTAAAAATATTATTCTCTATGATGTGGTTTTATATGAGACTAAACTTGTCATTATTCTTTTCTACTCAAATTGTAATTTTGCAATATTTTCCTTAGTGTGGACTGGTGCATCCATTTTGTGGTGCTGTGAAATTAAAAGAAGAATATTTTGTGTAACCATTTTTTGAATACAGAACACGTAACAAAACATCATTGCAGCTTTACTTTGACATGCTAATTGAACTAGAAGGTAAGGGTGATCTGTGCTCAGAATTTTCAGTCTTACTAGATAGCAAGCATGTATTTTCCCCTTTGTTGAGCAGGGTGCACCTTGGTTTGCATTGGGATGGGAGACTACATGTGAGCATTGTAAGGCATTTCCCTTAGGAGATAAGGCCATAGCTTGCAGAAGGTTCCAGATCCCAGGTTCACTCCCTGCGATCTCTAGATAGGGCTGGGAGAGATTCCTGCCTGAAACTTTGGAGAGCACTGCCAGTCCATGTAGACAATAGTGAGCTGTATGAACCAATGTCTTTCGTAGTATAAGGCAGCCAGCCTCCTATGTTCCTAGGGCAGCTTTACAACTACAAAATGATAATCTGAATCTGTTGTTGGTGAAAACTGATAATTATCCATGTCATATTTTTCTTTATCTGTGATCAAGTAGCTTGCTTCAGCCTACTTGGCAGTGTCCTTTTCTACATGGTGAGTAAAAATGCAGGATTGATGCTTGCATGGAAAATAACCATGTCATCTGTACATTCTACATTATTCCTGTCTAGAGCTGTGTAGAGTTATGGCTGTAATGTGTGAATCAACCATGCTGTAATGTCAACTGCTCTAGAAATTTTATATGAAAACAGTCCTCATCATTGCTGAGGGCTATTCACAGATTACAGTGTGTGTGTGTGCGTGTGTGTGTGCACGCGCGCAAGTGTCTGCACAAATGTACATGTTTTTGTATGAATGACTGTAGATGGTCAACCTAGGTACTAGTCCCGTCAAATGTATTCCTATTGGATTGTGATCTCCTTTCTTCTTGTTTGGCTTGTTATCCACCAGAGCCCCTGGTGGCGCAGTGGTAAAACTGCTGCCCTGTAACCAGAAGGTTACAAGTTCGATCCTGACCAGGGGCTCAAGGTTAACTCAGCCTTCCATCCTTCCGAGGTCGGTAAAATGAGTACTCAGAATGCTGGGGGCAATATGCTAAATCATTGTAAACGGCTTAGAGAGCTCCGGCTATAGAGCGGTATATAAATGTAAGTGCTATTGCTATTGCTATTGCTATCATTCAAAATTAAGTGTTGTCAGGGCAACTGTGCCTCCATTGGAAGCAGGGGAGGGATGAGGAATTGGAGAGCAAAATGGAGTGAGTTTCAAACTTTGTTTGTGAGGCCGCAAGTAATAGACATAGTGACAGCTTTCTCTCTGTGTGTAATATTTCCTGAGCTCCATGTCTGGCCTTGTGCTTCACTCACTTCTCTGGTCTGCTCTGTAATATGATTCTGCATTTGAAAGGTTCACTCTTTCAATATGTGGCTGAAGTTGCTCTAGTTGAACTTGGCTTTATGTTGTGTTGTCTCTTAGGGACATCAGCTTGGGTGGTAGGTCATGGGTGCTACCTGGATCAGTCACTGACTTACTGACCCAGATAAAATTCAAAAATCCATTAAAATCACCTGACTGCCTGATTGTTTTGCAGGTTGGATGGTAGGTAGCACCCACCATGCCCTACCAACCAACCCTCTTTGCTGTCCCTAAGAGCTACCCCATGGGAAATAATGGAGTGGTTGATGTAATGGAGTGGTTCATGTTCCCCATAATTCCCTAAGGACAACCCATTTCAAACTGCTTCAAGTTGAACCATCCAGGCTGTTTGACCAAACCAGTTCACAAACCTGTAGTTTGAATTCAGTTTGAATTTGGACCATTGGAAACGGTATGTGCACACCCCTAACTGTGACTAGGAGTGCACAAAACTGGCTGACCCAGTTCAGTTTGAGTCCGAACCAGACCTGAACAGGACTGGACCAGTTTGGTTTTGCCCATCGAGCCCCCACTGGGCTCAGTTCAGTTTGGGTGTGTGTGTGTTCATGAATGAATTTTAAAAAGTTTTTAGTACTTACCCCCTCTGGGGGGCTTCTCTGATGCCGTAGGGGTGGGTCATCTGCAGAAATTCCCCCTCCCCTGCTGGCCTTCCTTGTGGCAAAAATTGCCCAGTTGGGACATTCTTTGGCCCTTTCCAGGCCTTTCCCCCTCGCTGTGCCCTTTTGGAAGCTGCCGTGCATGTGCAATGGGCCTCTGCATAGCCTGGGTAATGCTCTCATAGAGGGTAGCTGAGAGATCTTTGAACAGCTATATTAAACAAATTGTGAGCATATAAAATATGAAATATACAAAATATAAAAAGCAGTGGCTATAAAATAAGATTATTTTATAATCTTAACTGCCATTCTGCTCCTGTCTCTGCCTTGCACCCTCCTGGACATTTTGGGTTTTTAAAAATTGAAGCCTTAACTCTGATCAGGGAGAGGGAGACGAATTGCCTTTAAGCCGGGTATATATATATTTAAAGGGCTGTAGGGTCAAGGTAGTCTATTTATGCTGTGTGTACCACACACAGTATCTATAGCACTGTAGTGCACACACAGAACCTATACAATTTAAAGCCCCCCCAAACAGAAGCAGGCTTTATGGGGGGCGGGGTTGGAGGGGAGCAGTGGGGTACGTCGAAGGGAAGGGAAGGGAAAGGGGATTACTGTGGTTGCTCCTAACCCACCCCTCCTGTCCTACAGTCCTGCTTAGTACCTAATCCTCCCTCCTCCAAACTAGGCCCTATTTAAAGAATTCTAATCTGATCAGGAGTGGGGGGGGGCCTACCTTCTGGCATCTTCTGCTGGAGTTGTCTGACCAGGTGCTTCTCCCAGAGGTACTCAGACTGAGCAGACTCTGTGTCTCAACAGCTGGAGGTAGGGCAGGTGGGCACCAGGTAGACACCCACCCACCCACCCAAAAAATCAAAAGAAAAGGATGGGTAAAATAACAACACAAAAAAACCACCAGGGAAACAGAGAGAACCTGGGAGGCTGTGCATCAAACAGAAGTCACAGAACACACTAGCCTACAAAAACAAAACATGAAATCCAATCCAGGCACACAACAGCAGCAAAGGTGAAGCCTGGGGCTACAAAAGAAAAGAAATAAAACAGTCAGCACAGCATCCCAGTTATTAAAGCCACTGGCTACAAAGAGAAGAAGAAATCCATAGAAGAAGAAGGAGAAAAATCCACAGCAAGGGGGAAAAAGCCTAGTTAAAGCCACTGGGACTTCTGGAACAATTAAAAAATAAAGGGGGGGAGCAGTTGTTTGTGGGGGAGCAGTTCGTTGTCCCTGCAAAAAGGGGAAAAAGAGACTCTCTGTCTCGTTTTCCACCAGGCAGGACCAGGGCACCACTACCACTCTGCTCTCTGCTGTTGCAATCTCTGATCCTTCCTCCCCTCTTGATGTATCCTTTTCAAGAGAGGCACACTATAAGGGCTCTCTCTGCCTCCCAGTACCTTTAAATACATCTTGAAACTTCTTCATTTGGCCTCCCTCCCCTCTCCTCACCTCAGCCAATGGGAGCACATTTGCCCATGCCAAGACTTGATTTGTATGATAACAAGCCAACCAAGAAGCAAGATGGCAAGCCAATTGGAAGCCAGTGCCAGGAAAACTACCAGCAAGAGAAAAACAGGCCTCCAAAATGGTGCTCGAAATGTTGAAGCATTTCTATTCAAAACTGGGTTGCTTATGCACTTGAAAAAAGGCCCTTTGTTTAAGGGGCATTTTGTTTTGAGCTCAAGACACTAGGAACGGCCCATTTCAATGCTGAAACATTTTCCACAACCCTAGGCCTACCCTTGTAGTGCAGTGCAAGCCCAGGTAGGGCTGCTCATGTCAACAGACTTAATGTGTGAATAACCCTTGGAATTGTTCTTTAACCAATCTGTTTATTAAGGTAAAGTTGTGCCCTTGAGTCGGTGTCAACTCCTGGCAACCACAGAACCCTGTGGTTTTGTTTGGTAGAATACAGGAGGGGTTTACCATTGTCATCTCCTGTGTGGTATGAGATTATGCCTTTCAGCATCTTCCTATATCGCTGCTTCCTGATATAGGTGTTTCCCTTAGGGTTAGTGGGAATTCGGACTGGCAACCTCTTGCTCCCTAGGCAGGTTACTTCCCTGCTGCACCACCTCTAAGGCATCACTAATTTGCTAATTACAATAGGTTCAATACTGCAGTGATTTTCCAGTAATTTTCTTGAAGCTAGTAGCATTTTGGCCAAATCTGGGCTGAAGCAAACCAGCCTCTGGAATTTAGAGTATGTCATCTGAAGCAAGACAATAAAAACCCTTCTAGATTAGGAATCAGATTAAGCTAGCAGAATTGTTATTTGACAGTTTGTAAAATATTTTAGTATCTTTTGACAGTAGCAGTTTGAATCTTGGCAAATGTACACACCACTTGCATTTTCAAAGCTTGGTAATGAGTATTTCCCACTGTAATGGGAGTGAGTTGAGATTTGGATAAACCACTTAGACTTGTGAACTCTGACACGCCTGGTAACTATGTCTTTGCAAAAGAATTTTGTCAAGTAGTGGAGCTTCTACTAATAGCACATCCATCTTTCTGCACACCATAAATCTTAAGAAAATTTCTATTACTCTGCAATTTGTCTGGCTTATGCTATTTATTAGCTATTTTATTCTGCTGCTTTAAGAAGTAATGTGATGTTCATTTTATTGCTGGTTCAATAAATTGTTAATTATAATGCAGTGATTGCTGCTGACGTGATTTAAAAGCCACATTAGCACTATAGCATTAAGTTTTAACTATTTTACCCTTCAATTCTCTGTTTATACAACAGTAAAAGGAAAATGGCCCTAGACTAATTTAAAAAATGAAGGTACTTGTTTGTGTGGATCACGTGACAGACTAGAAACTTTTCTGTCTGTGAGTTTGTCAAAGGTTGAGCTCCTTTTTTGCAAAGAGAAGAATACATTACCGATATGCAATGTGCTACATGATTGCAGAGGATAGTGCTCTTGTAATGCAAAGCTAACCATAATGCTCAATTAACCTAAGCTGCAGGCAGCCTAGTACTCTTAGTAGTCTCACCAGTGGGAGCTCCTATAACTAATCTGTCAATAGCAGCCCAATCCTATTCCTGGCAAGCAGGGCAAATCAGCCAGCAGTGCCCTGGTTGCCAGGAAACCACCCCTGCCTTAATTATGCTGACATTTGTCTGGCATGGATTTGTTCTGGTGTCCACATCTCCTCTAGGCCAGATGCTTCCTCATCACAGTGGGAAGGAGAATGAGAGTGCAAGAGAAAGGGGGGTAAGAGTGTGAAGGAGAGACAACATGAAGAAGAGGTGTTCTCCTTATCTTGTAGCCTTCTTGGCCTTGTGCAAATGGTAGCTGGGAGTCCTCTCCCAGTTCCAATGTTGACTTCATTCAACATTGTAGCCATCAGGGCTTGTAAGCTAAAATTGGTTACATAAACTTAATAGCATAATGGTGGATAGTTGAATGCGTATTGATACATGAGATGATTGGATATTCGAGCTTTATGAAACAGTTTAAATGGGATATTCCACATGGGCTGATTCAGATGATGTATCTGAACCAACCCCACCAGCCTGCATGTTCACTTCCCTCAGGGATCTACTCTGAAGACTCATAAGCAGTGGCATAACAAGGTTGGAGGGGGCCTGTGTTCAATAAATGAACACACCCTCTCTCATTTTTTTCATTATGCCATTAGGTGACATGATTTTTTTTTACATTTTTTTTTTTTGCCTGGCAGTGGCCGCCACCACCAAGTCTTTGTCTTTACCTCCTCCGTCACTGCCGCCACCGCCTTTTCCCTCCTGCTGCCCCTGGCCCTCATTTCATCTCCACTGCTTTCATCATTGCATTGCTTTTGCATTGCGGGCTAGTGTGCTGGAGAGTCATTTCTTTCCTCTCTGCCAGCACTGCAGGAGCCAGGGGGAAGGGCACTCAGGAGGCCAGGGGAGGAGAAGGAGGCAAGAGTGATGCAGAGAGGGCAAAATGAGGACTGGGGGCTGGAGGAGGAGGCAGTGGGGGGACAGGTGAGTGGTCTTGGGGGAGACGGGTGAGGGGCCCTCAGGGGGCCGCTGGGGGCAGTGGGCTCATGTTCTTGCAATACCCCCATGCACCACTAGTTACTGCCCTGCTTGTAAGTGTGGGTTGGTGGGTGGTGGTTCATTCAAACTATGCCTCACATGTGATTTAAATATTACATTAGCAATAGCAATAACAATAGCAATAGCACTTACATTTATATACTGCTCTATAGCCGGAGCTCTCTAAGCGGTTTACAATGATTTAGCATATTGCCCCCAACATTCTGGGTACTCATTTTACCGACCTCGGAAGGATGGAAGGCTGAGTCAACCTTGAGCCCCTGGTCAGGATCGAACTTGTAACCTTCTGGTTACAGGGCGGCAGTTTTACCACTGCGCCACCAGGGGCTCTTAATGAATTTAAATTAATGAATTTAAATTATATGCAAGGGGCAGTTCAAAGGAACCCCTCCGCATATGCTTATTAGTTTGATGGGCAGAGCACCGAAATGTGAATTAACATATGCCTTATCATGTGTGGGCATGGCCAATTTGGATGCATCAAGAATTGCAGTTCTTGCATTAGTTTGTCCATTCAGGCTAAGTTCCACAGTCATCAGTACCACTGGATGACAATTGGCAATATCCGTTTCTTCCAGTTCTGAGAGAGTCTCATTCTAGCAGTATAATGAGACTCTTTCTCAACAGTAGGTGAGAAAGTCTCTTTGATGAACTTCTTCTGTACCTTCTCTTAGAATTCCCAAGATTGCCAACATTGGACTGGGCTGCATATCAGGGCTGAATATTGCCTTCACCTTTCTTTTTAAATTAAAACAAAAACTTGTAGCCAAGGTCCAAAGCACCTGATGTGCTCACTCGCACATGTACCGGACCACTTTGGGTTTTCCTTTCTAATTTCAATTCCTTGAGCTGCCAAGGAGGTCCTGACTTTTTAGAGGTCCTGACCTTTTTAGAAGGGGGGGGGAGAAGCGTGGGAAGGTGATACGACCCTGAAGTAAATGCAAAAGCTCCTGTGAGTGTGTTGAAGAGCTGCCCACAGTTCTTTGAATCCCATCCTGTTCACACACACATAAATACTAGAAACACACTAGATGCTGAGCACAGGCTTATTTCTCATACATTGGTAATGAACACATGAATGAATGAGTGCTTACTTTGCAAAAGTGGTGCCTGCTTGTGAGAATCATGTGAAATTAGAATAATTGCTCCAAGTGCTGTTTCAGTGCTGTCTTAATTTTCAGCATCATGATTTCTCCAGTCATTGGACAGCAGAAATTATTATTATTGTTATTGTTATTGCTATTGTTAGTGATGGCCTTGGTGGTGGCAGTGGTGGTGGTAGTAGTAGTATTAAAGGTGAAGAGATACAGCATAAATAGTGTATAAGGATAGTGAATTATTGGCTCATTGAGTTGAATGGTTCACAAGTTACCCATAGGCTAAAATATGTTCAAATTAATTCTTTGCGGAATAACCAACAGGAGTTTTTTTTTTTTTTTAAATAAAAAAAATTAAGACTATTCACAGATAATTTGTGAACAGAAAAGGGGCTACATTTGGTTGAATAATTTATTCAGTGTGAATAATTTACCCAGTTCAAGTCAGCAGAAAGACAGAGAAAGAGTTTATTGAAATGTATGGGGAAATATAAATGATTAGTAATAACAACATATGCTCTGATTAATAAAGAAGGCAAACAAAATGGTTCCAGTTAAAAATATTGTGTTGCACTTTGGTTTGCTGTGACATATTTTGATGCATTGTACAGTCTTGAGATTTATGTTATTGTGAGAGACAGAAAAATACTAGTTGCAGCTAAGAATTTTCAACCACAGTAGCAGGGAACATTTTTCTGAAGAGTTTGGGTAATGCAAACCAGGCATTTCAGATATAGTATAGCTGATGAAAGGTATACATTACTTCTGTGGAATCCATTCTCTACACTATCAAATCTTCTCTTAATCATGTGCATATCATAGAAAATGGTTCTTAGGTCAGGATGGAGTGTTATTTAAAACAATCAGATGCCTTCATAAATGCCAACTATGTGTCTCATTCTTTCCAGTCTTTCCATAGCATTTTTAGTACAACTTTACTAGATCCTGAAGTTACAACGTTATGCATTTCCTCACCCTAGTAACAACCATCAATTAGATGAGATGGTGAGGAAACATGCAATACCATGACATCAGGACACTGGTAATTTGTCCTAGACATTATGGAAGGGGTGAAGGAATTGTACAAATGAATGCCATTTTCAGTAAAAGGTAAAATTGTGCTATTAAGTCAGTGTCAACTCCTGGCGACCACAGAGCTATGTGGTTTTCTTTGGTAGAATACAGGAGAGGTTTACCATTGCCATTTCCCAAACAGTACGAGATGATACCTTTCAGCATCTTCCTATATTGCTGCTGCCCGATAAAGGTATTTCCCATAGTCTGGGGAACATACCAGCAGGAATTCGAACCAGCAACCTCTTGCTCCCTACGCTAGTTACTTCCCCACCATGCATTTAAAGGAGTGTAATCCCAACCTTTGAATAACCACAGAGTAAGCATTGCTTTCTGAATACAGTTATATTGCTTGCTTGCTTGCTTGCTTGCTTGGTTAGTAAGTACATTTGCTTTAGAGCTATGTAATGAAGTAACCCATCCTGATCCAGTGCAAAAGAGATTTGCATGCAGAATTGATGCAGGTGTGCAGCCAAATGTGGATGAACATTACAGTGCTCATCCAGTCCACACTGAACCCAATGAATGCCTCTGATAAAAATACAGACAGCCATTTGCATCCAGGCAATAAAGTTCAACAGCTAATGGGTTGGGGACAATGGGCTGGGTTTCAACGTAGTGCTGCACTTCCATGAATGGAAGGAGAGATGAGTTTGTGGCAGGACCCTCGTGTGAGCACAAATCTCCTTCTGTTTATGGAAGCTGCTTCCACAAATAAAGCAGTAAGTTGGGATCCAGCCTACTACGTTGACTCTTAAATCTGGACAGTGCTCAGTAAAATTTCGTGTTTAGTACAAATTGATTTAGTGTTTAGAACAAATTTAAAAGAAATATGCTGTATTGATTATCACTGATTATGATACTTGGGTATGATTACTAGACTGTTTTTAGTTATCCCCCCCTACCCCCACAGATGATGAGTATGCTACAATGGGTTGGAATCTATACCGCTTCGGTGGGGAACTTTTTTGACTCTGGAAGATCCCTTCTGAGAGTCCAAAGTGCTGGAGACCAAAAGCTTAGGATCTAACTCAATATTATGATAGTGGTCGACACTCTACACAGCCATATAAGGGCCGAGCAAGTCGAGCTCTACCCACAAAGGGAGCCGGGACAATACTTGCATTGCAGACTTGCCTTGCAGTCCAACAAGGGGAGAGGGTGATAGAATGGGGATGCCATTGTTGCTTCTCTCCTGTCCCCACAAAAGCCATGTTCTCTGCTAGGAATATGTCCCTGAGGGCTGAATAATCCTAGTTGTTTTAAATATGTTAGTGCCTGAAATCATTAGCATTACAGATTTTTGTTCTTAAAGGGTTACTGTTCTTCTGGTCATAAGAAATACATAGAGGCTATTCTCACGATCAATGGAAAGCGGGCTAAGGGAGTTTCTCTCTCTGATCATTAGAAAGGGCTCACTCAGTGCTGAAAAAAATACACACACACACAAAGTGAAACCTCCCTCTCTCCTTCCTTCCTCCTTTCCTGATGTATCCTCTTCTTCATAAGGGCTCTCCCTCTGCCTCCCAGTCCCTTTGAATACATTTTGAAATTCCCTCCGGAAGTGTTCCCCCCCTCCTCCTTCCCCTCAGCCAATGGGGACACTGTTGCCCATGCCAACACTTGTTTTGAATGACAACAAGCCAACCAATAAAGAAAGGCGATCTCAAACAAATCAGAAGCCAGTGTGAGAAAATCAGTCAGCAAGGGGGGAAAGCCCACCAAAATGGCTGATCAAATTCAAATTGATTCGACCTCAAATTGATTCGACCTCAGATCAGCCCCTTCAAATTGATCAAATTGATTCGACCGCAAATCAGCCCCTTCATTTAATTTATCAAATTATGATTTGCCCCCAATTCAGCATGAGTTGATTCACACACAAATCAAAGTGCACATCCCTATTTGTTGGCAGTTATGAAGGTGGGGACCAGTAGGCCTGTGCAAAGCTTCAGGGGCCTACACAGCAACAGCTCACCTCATCCCAAAGTAGAGCACTGCTTGGTTGGGGCCAAAGCTTCACTCCAGCCCCCCCATCCCTAAAACAATTTATGGTGACTAGACAGGGGACAAGAGACAAGATGCTTCTCTCTACCTTGGGTACAAGCCACAAAAGAGCAGGTAGTCAATGTCATCTTCCTCAGCTTTATTTTTAAATGACTTTTTTCTTTCCTCTGTAGTCCTGGATTAGCATGGTTGCTCCTAGATTTATAGCCTTTCCCTCAATGGCTGCAGCCTTAGAAAAAAGGTGCCTGTTCTACAAAGGAGGCTTGGAACCTGGCCCCCACCTGCTGCCTGTAAGTTATAGGAGTGGCGGCGGGGGGGGGGGGCAAGTGTACTTGCAAGCCCTACCAAAGTCCCAAAACAAAACAAGGACCCTACCAAAGAGCTAAGATGGTCCCTGAACTGAAGCAAGGCTGCTTTGCACCAGCCTAGAGACTACCACCTTGAATTATTTAGATTTTCTTTTACTTTGCTCTTGCATTTTTAGCATATCCTTTTAGCAGAAGTGAGGGGAAAATATAGCATTGTTTCTTGCTTTCCCCAACAACTTAATGCTGAAATAAATACTTGCTTAGTTCCACTCTTGCAAAAATCAACTACATTATCTTACCCTCTCTGTCTTCTGGAGCTGGCACAGCATAATGGACATGAGTCAATTTTATATTATGAGATCCATGCAGAATTCTGTGTAGAACTCAATATTTCTCTGCTTCTCTCTCTCTCTCTCTTTCAGCCATTGTGCTTGTAATCACCATGTGCCCTTGGGCATACTACACTTGAAACAAATAGATCCTACTGATTTCAGGTGAAGCTTAACTTAGAATAAAAGAGTTTGGACCCAAACATTCTTTCAATAGGCTCTTTATAGTTCTTTTAGTTATACGTCTTCTGGCACAATGCCATTTCCTAGGCAAAGTAATTTTATTTTTCCTAACCTTTTCCTAAGTTTGTCATCATGTGCTCACTGGACAGTGAATCATGACCATCTCCAGGTCCCTGACTAAAGAGTGTGCCTGCATGATCTACTTATTTGCAAACATGTGCTTGTCATATTCACTATTTAAATTTGTAGGTGTGAAATGCCTTTTCCTGTGTCCTGTTTCCATAAACACGTAATATGTCAAGAGAAGTGGCCTAAAATTATTGCTTCGTTCAGGATCCATTTACTCTGTGATTCCTCTTCTTCTAGATTCAAGGCCAGGAGGCAGCAACTCATCTTTTTAAAACTATTATATGGCACCCTGTAATTTTTAGCCATTTCAAAAATAAAGGTGATGATAAGAACATGAAAACTCTGTGCATTATATTGCCTTGATGTTATATATGGCATATTCTACTTTAATGTTATATAGTGCCATAACATTAAAGTAGAATATGCCATATATAACATCTATAGGAATTATGGTCTATTTCTTTTAACTTAACTACATATGAATGAATGCTAGGGGACTTCTGTAATTATTTTTCTGCCATGTAATTCTCTTCAGTATGGAGCTAAGAAATCCCCAGGTCTACCTTGATGCTGTCAGTATTGCATACACAGATGACGTGAAACTGAACATGAACTTGCAACTAATATTTAAATGTGAAAGCTGACTTGAACCAGATTTCCCTCATGGTTAGAGATGTCATGGGTTTCCTAAAATGAATAGCATTCTGTTGAATACTTTAAGAACAGCCAAGTTACATGTGCAGGACATTTATCTTGAAATGGGGAATGGTTTAATTTCATGCCTTTGGACAGTAGTATACTGGCCTAGCTTTGTCACTTACACTTTAATTACTCAAGACAAGTACTGTGTAATACAAATATATATATTTTTATGAAGATGAAGTGAGTATGCCTGAACAACTAGATGAACTGGATTTTTGCACAAATAATCTAATTCCCTTTGAGAGAAATGCCCCTTCCTCACAGTTTGAGCAAAGAAAATAATAACAAAATAACATGATTTGATTGTACAACCATGAGACTACCATCTGACATGCCTCCAAGCAAGAGTAACAAAAAGAATGCAATGATAGATTACTTCAGGGCTTTTTCCAGAGGGTGGCAAGGTTGGGCATTTGGAGGAAACAGAGAGAGGGAGTTGTGAAGAGACCCATGGGGTGGTGAAAGAACAGAAGATGAAGGTGCCGAGAGCCCAGTGCTGCAAAGAGCCCTATTCATACATTAAGCTTTACATGTGTATAACACATAAATGTTTGTGTGTGAATGACTGTACATGTGCTCATTTTTTTTAATGAACCTGCTACAGGCCCCCTCAAATGCAAGGGTACAACAGGAAGTGTCCTAATATACGTGTGTTTAACAGAAATAACTGAATAACTGAATATGGGGACAGATATGTATGTGTTTACACTGTACACCTGAGCCACCTAATGGCGCAGCAGGGAAATGCTTGAATAACAAGCAGAAGGTTGCTGGTTCACTGGAGATATCACCTCATACTGTGTGGGAGGAGGCAATGGTAAACCCCTCCTGTATTCTACCAAAGAAAACCACAGGGCTCTGTGGGCGCCAGGAGTCGAAATCGACTTGATGGCATGCTTTACCTTTACATTGTACACAGATTATATGTGCATTGACCATGTATTAATAGGGCTAAAGAGAAACATTAAAGACAGAGTTGCTCATTGTGTGGGATCAGAATTTAAGGGATGAATAAGATCTTCCTGTGCTGGTTGGGGTTACACTCCCCCGGAAGGAACAGGTACACAGCTTGGGAATGCTCTTGGATCCAGGCCTCACCCTGGTATCTCAGGTGAGGCTATGGCCAGGAGTGTTTTCTATCAGATTTGGCTGATTTGACAGCTGAGTCCATCCTTGAAGAGAATGACCACAAAACAGTGGTGCATCAGCCAGTAATCTCCAGGCTTGACTACTGCAATGCACTCTATGTGGGGCTGCCTTTGTACGTAGTTCGGAAACTTCAGTTAGTTCAAAATGGGGCAGCCAGATTGGTCTCTGGAGTAACCATATTATGCCTGTCTTAAAACAGTTGCACTGGCTGCTGATATGTTTCCGGGCGAAATACAAAATGTTGGTTATTACCTTTAAAGCTCTGAACGGCTTGGGTCCAGGCTACTTTAGAGAGCGCCTTCTTTGATATGATCCCCATTGAGGTCATCGGGAGAGGTCTGTCTCCAGTTACCACCAGTACGTTTGGTGGTGACTCGTAACTGGGCCTTTTCTGTAGCTGCTCCTGGCCTATGGAATGCACTCTCGGCAGATATCTGCAGTTTAGGCTCGCTGTCGGCCTTTAAGAGAGCCCTAAAAACTTACTTGCTTGGCCTGGCCTTTCAAGGTTTGTAAATTGTTTTTAAAAGCATTTTAATTAATTTTAAATGGTTTTAAAATGGTTTTTAATTGTTTTTATATTGTTTTTAGCACTGTGTTTTAAATGGTATGTTTTTTTAGGTCTTTTTAAATTTGTTGTACACCACCCAGAGCCTTTGGATGGGGTGGTTTATAAATATAATGAATGAATGAATGAATGAATGAATGAATGAAGTGTTATGGAGTTCAGAAAAAGAGGGTAATTTAGGATAGAGAGAAACTTGTGGGATTAGAAAAGGCACAGCTGGCAGATGCAGGTGCAAAAAGGCCTGTATGGTAGACAAAGAAAGAGAAGGATGAAGGACAGATTTGTGGGGTGGGGGAACATGGTAATGGAGATGCAGATGGGTATGCGGAAGGACTTTGGTGTAGAGAGAGAGGAGTGCTGTGGAATACAGACAGAAAAAGAAGGATAGCTGAGAGATGAGGATATAGACCTTGAATGCTGAAGAGACAAGCTCAATTCAGATTTTATGCTGTATGAGTGTACAGACGGCTGCACATTTGTATACATGTCTGTGTGAATGACTGTACTTGTGTTGATTTTCAAACCTGGTGGCAGGCCCTTCAAATGCATGGTACAGATAGGAAGTGTACTTCTGTACCTGCCTTCAACATACACGTAAATGCACGGGCAGATTAACCTCTTTGTCGCCAAGAGAATTTTGCCACTGTTGGGGGGGGGGAGAGGAAATCTCCCCTTTTCACCAGTGAGCTCCTCTTCCCCTCGTATTTCAGGCAGCCGTTGTTGCCTGAACAGTGTTTATTTCCTTTTCTCTCCCTCGCTGGGAGAGAAACAAAGGGAAATAAAGACCATTCAGGCAGCCGTTGCTGCCTCAAAAGACACGGGGAGCTTGCTGGACTTTGGAGGCAGAGCTTGAGCGAGCCAGGTGACGGAGGTTGCAGTTACTGGAGGGCGGCAGGGCTGGAGTCAGGCCACTGCCACTCCTGGTGGCATTTTAAAAAGTACAATAAAAGGGGGCACTCTTCCCTCCTCATCCCCACTTCCTGCAGCCAGCCGCGCTAGCGCTGATATTTTTTAGAGTGAAAAGGGAAGATTTCCCCTCGTGCCCCCCTCTGCAGCTACCGCCACCCCCAGAGAAGCATGGCAAAATTTGGGTGGCAAGTTGCCGCTCCTCAAATTTCGCCACCGTAGGCAGAGGCCTCTTCTGCCTCTGCCTTAATCCATCATTGTGTACATGACTGTACCTGTGTACAGATCTGTACTTGTATGCATTGTACACGCTTTGTACAAGTGATGAACATAACATATGAATGGGCCTACAGAGAAGAGAGAATGTTATGGAATGAAGAAAGACAAAAGCTCTATTCGGACATTTTGTTGTACTAGTGTACAGATGTCTGTACACAGGTACGTGTTTTGTGTGAATGGATGTGGCTGCGTTCATTTAAAAGTGAACCTGGGAACAGGTCCCTCTGATGCAGGGAAGAAATAGAAAGTGTACTGCTGTGTCTGAAATCAACATAACGTGTGAAAATATGTACTTGTGTATGCTGTACACTCATTGTATGAATGTTGGACATGTGTGAATGTAGCTAAAATGAGTGAGGGTTAAAAGAGTCTCTGAGACAGAGAGAGAAGAAAGCATGGGCCTAAGTGCTGAAATGAGAAAATGTGAGTTACCAAAGAATGTCTTAAAAAGAAATCACCGATCTAAAATTGTAACAACAAAAAACTGCCCTGCAGTTAATGTTGCAATCCAGCCTTGTTGAGTTAATACAAACCTCACAGTGGCCTCAGAAGGTTTTCAGTGTGTACCTCTCATGCATGAGAAGAGAAGAGCAAATACCTCAAGTGTTTTAGCCCTAAGTTTCTGACCTCTCTTCTGTTTCAAGGCCAATATATTGTATGAGTAACTCCCCAAAAGGTGGATAAATCTTCTGGTTTATATTATTTATTAGAATGAATAGGCCCTGCATCGTTCTCTATCACGTATGTAAATGGCCAGTGTAGGTAAATCACAGTTTAAAATGGTGGGATAAGGGCTCTCGGGGCATTCCACGAGGTGGGGGGGGAAGCTAAAGATTTTATTCAGTCCTAAGAGACTTAAAGGATTATTTCCTTGTAAAATAAAACTGACAGTTTTTCTATAATGTTTTTCTGGCATAATACACATGTTAATCCTTAATTTCCTTCACCAGATGCAATGTAATCCTTCTCCTGCAGACACTGAAGCACAATTGCCGTTGAGTGAACAAGAATTTCATTCACAGACTCAATCGCAGCCTTGCTCTTTAACTTTCAACATTGTCCTTGGTAATGGGAAGGCGGGTGGTGGGGGGGACACAAGCCATATAAGTAAACCTGCAGTTGAATGAATGTGGGTTTAGCATTTCCCTTGAACTATAGTAGGCATGAACTCCACTCTGCTTCTGGGATTCTGCTCACTTCCTGATATAATAATACTTGGCATGCAAATAGTGTTCAGTCATTTCACTTATTTTTATAAGCCTTACAACAGCTATGTAAGATACTATTCTTGCCATAACCTCTTGATGTGGGGGGAGACTGAGGCTAAGGATTGTGGCTTGACTAAGGCCACCTAATTAGTTCATGGCAGTGTCAAAATTTGAAAAAGAGACTTCAGGAACAAATATCAAGCACTTTTCTCAGGTTCATGTTTTGGCTAATTTTATCCCATTGTATCTTCAACCATTGCAAAAAATTCCCAGTCTTCCCACCAGCTTCCTCATCTTGCTTCCACACTAGGACCTTTCAGTACTGCCGAAGCACTGATTTTTGCCAGAATCAGCTAGAAGCAGAATTAAAATGTTAGTTTCACGTTTGATATATTACTGTATTATCTGGCAATGCTCATTGGCCAAGTTCCTTCTATAATGTTTATTGAGAAGGCATTCCCATTCTTTGGCTCTTATTACTTCCTGTTCAGTATGACTGTGGCATTATGGATGCATTATCCAACACAGGCTATCTTCCGTGGGGCAGAGGCAGGTGGTTGCCTCAGGTGCAGATGTGAGGAGGGGTGCACGGGGTGGTAGGTACTGCCCCCACACAGCACCTGCTAACTGAGCAAAGCGGCACCTTTAAAAAGGGATGACTCTCTTTCTTTAGCAGGGGGAGAGCAACTGGCCCTATCTATCCCCAGCACAGCATCCCTCCAGTGGCTATTGCTGGTGTCTATCTTATGTTTCTTTTTTAAGAAAGAAACTCTTTGGGTACAGGAAGACATTTTATTTATTTATATATATCAACAGAAACCACTTTGGGAACTTTTGGTTAAAAGGCGGTATATAAAACTTGTCTCATTCGCATCCTGCCATCCACTGCTGCTAAATTAACTCACTCTGAAGGAATGAAGCCCGAGCCTCCTCTTTTTGTATATAAGATTTCTGTATTGCAATAGCTTTGCTTACACCCTATGTTAAAAAGCTGTGCAGGGGTCAAAAGTTCACAGCTCCATTTCTACAGATTGGTTTTGGAGGGGGAAGAATTGTACTGGTGTAAGTTTGGAGGGAAGAGAGGATTTGATTTGTTTGGGTATGTTTTAAAATAACGGAGGGGACTCACTAGTGGAGGGAGGCCAGCAGCGGCCTGTGTCCAGCCGTCTAGCCATTTAACTCCTGAACAGAGCTGCACAGCCCCTTTTGGGAGCTAAACCACTCCCCCTTGTTTGGGCCCCTTGCCCCGCCCCCTACGTCTGACATCAGACATGGGCATTTAGCCATGCCCCACATTTGACATCAGGGACCACGCAGGGGCATGGTCTAGCTGCTGAATGAGGCAGCACAGCCCCGTTCGGGAGTTAGACCGAGGCCAATGCTGCATTTGCAGTGCTGGCCATTTAACTCCCAAACAGAACCATGCACCCCCTTTTGGCAGCTAAACCACACACCCTCATCTGACATCAGATGCGGGGGGCATGTCAGGGCCACAAGGCATGGCCTTTGAAGGACGGTGGGCCGGATTCTTTGAACTCAGTAACCCAATAGTGGCTACACCCCTGAGGGGACTTGAGTTGTTTTGACTGGTTTGTTTGAAAATATTTGGAGGCAAAAAGTAGAATATAAGGAGGCTGCCTGCAGCAGAGTTTTAGTGCAAGTTGGAGAGCTGAAAAGTCCAAGTGAAGGAGTCCAAGTTGGTTGGAGAGTTGAAGAGTTCAAGTGAAGGAGTTCAAGAAGTGCAAGTTGCGGTCAGAGTCAGAGAGAATCAGAGCTGGTGCTGGAAAGAAAGCTGAGAAATCATTGGGAGAGTTGTGACTCTCTGGAAGACTGAATCATGCCCAAAGCAGCTGAAGGAACTGTCGGGGATTGACCCCTCAGAGCTGGGAAGATAGAACAGGCCCTGAGACTGAGCAAGGAACAAGCCAGACTTGCTGCAGAAGCTGACTAGGAGTGACTGCAAGAGGACTCTTGGTGAGGACTCTGAGCTAGGGCCCAGTATTTGTGCAGGATAGATTGGATGCGTTTTTCTCATATTTGTTCCTTGTGCTCATATGGTTGCTATTTTGTACTAAATTTTCTAAAAGATCTACTGTTTAGCTAGGAATTGTTATGAATTCGATTTATGATTGCCCTTGCCACCACTGCCTGGACTGGTAACATAATCTGAGAATGTTTGCTTGCATGTCACTGCTGCTACCCTGGTAGCATGGCCTGAGAATGCTGAGCACCCACCTGCACAGGAAGTAATATTGTCCTTCATCTCAGGCAGCAAGATATCTTGACCAGCATTATCACTTCATTGCCCCCTAAGTTAGTCAGTTCCTGTTCCTTGCACGGGGATGATATCTAATTAATGGTTTCCTCTCTTTCCTTAATTAATAATAGCCCCTGACTATGTAGCCTTTCAGGTTGGCCTTTCAGACAGGATGACAGACACACCTTTCCCATTTAGCTTTTGGCATGTCTATTCACTGTATTTGATGGTGCTTTTTCTGGGGTTTTGACCTTTGTTTTTATTTACACCATTTGACTTTATTGGTGAGTGTAAGCCATCTTGAGTTTCAGAAAGCTGGCAAAAAGTGCTTTTAAGTTTGAAATGATTAAATAAATGTTAATTATATGATGATAATTTAATATGTTTTAATAATATAGTAATTATTTTCATATAGAAAATAAATGAATGTTTTTATTTTCTTTTTTAAAATGCAGCACTTTCTTTTCAAAAGGAAAAAGGGCAGCACCAGGCACAGGATTTCCAGGCACACTCTGAGATGCTGTACATGGTTACAACATTCCCCTGACCCCGTGTGTGAATAAGGCTAAAGTATATAACTAGTCCAAAAATATGATATGCTGCACACATATTGTTGGAGATGGAGTTCCAGTGCATCGACCTTTTGCACTGACTATCCTAATGACCACTAGGGGCATTGGGAGTAGGGGCATTCAGTGAGGGTCTCCTTACCTGTCCCTGCTTGCCTCTACTCTATGACCCCTGCCTTGACTCCTCGGGTACTTCCTGTAGTGAGTCAGTCCTCTTCCTTTTTTCCTAGAGAGAAGATGGAAACATCTCTCACTCTCTCCCTACCTATTCATTATGTAGCTGATAGATAGAATAGATCTTTCCTATCTCAAATGTACTTCACTAATAAATCAACTTAGTATTTAGATTGTACAACAATCTCCATGCATCTTCTTTTAGTAGTTGCAACAATTAAACACTACACTCTACTCTGTAACTGGAGTGGGTAGCTTCTCTTGTTGGCGCTCTGTGAAATAATCACAAATCCCAATACATATAACAGGCGAAACCCATGTGTGTAGCTGTGACTTCATTTTTTCTTTTACCACCTCAGCCCCACTGCCAAAGAGATAAGTTGCTTTTTAAACTGAACAGCAGCTAAAGCGGGAACTATACCAAAACTAACAAATGAAACTCTGACTGTGCATACAATTCTCCTCAATGTGCACTTACCAATTCCTTGGCTTTTGGCCATAGGGTTGTGACTGACTTTGGTCAGATTTAGCCATATGACTTGAAAACAAATCAGGATTTAGTGGAATAAATTACATAATCTAAAGTTCGAATCCCTCCAAACAATATTTTATATCAACAGCCATCAACTCCATAACATTGTAGTCTGAATGATGATTCATTTGAGATTTTAAACAACTCCATATGATAGTTTTAGCAAACTCTAAGTGGAATGCTATGCTGCTGACACATTTTTTCCTCACCCAAATGAGTAGTTTCGAGTCCATTTTGCATCCTTGAAAGAAACAGTTAAATTACTGAATCCCAAAAGGGCTGAGCATTTCTACAAACAACACTCACAGGGGAGGGAAATAAAGGAAAATGAATGGTTCTCGGCTAATTACTCATATTAGGCCTCTTTGGTGGTCCAAAGCAATAGATTACTTCTTTTTTATACATATTTCTTCCATCTCCCTGTCACATGATTGCTTGGGTGATTGCTAGTTTTGTTGTTTCAGATGTCATGCTCTTTCTATTCCCCCTCCCAAGAATCTTTAAAATTAAACATCGGAAAAGTGGAATATACCTGTCATTTAGATCAGCTAGAACAAAAGTCTATGGAAATACATTTCTACTTTGAAGAGGCCTCCCTGCTGATTTTGTTTATCAGAAAATGGCAAGTTTTTGTTCCTAATGGGCTGAAATTTAAATAAAATCTGACCCTGGAAATAAAAGCAGCCATTATGACAAAATAAAATTATATATTTTATAGACAAAATTGAATTAAAATGCTAGTTTCCTTTGGTTAAATTCTTTTACATAAGGAAATGAGTGCATGCTAGAGAGAATGAGATAGAAAGCTGATTGTTGGAGTAAGCTTTTAAAAAGATCAATAATCTTATGTAATTTATGTTTTGAAAAAAAATGGCTAAGACTTCCATACAATATCTTAAATTATAACTACATTTGTGTTTTTCATTGAATTACAGTCTGAACTTGGGGTGAATGAATGTAGAGAGATTCAAATGTATCTCCTGTTTGGATTGCAATGCTATTCCCCATTAAATAATGGCCCACTATCTAAAAAACAGAAAAAGCTTTACCAACCGTTGCCCTTCTAATATACATAGCTGTTTTTGCCCATTTTGTATGAATACACTTACATAATCATGTAAAACCACTCTTGGCAGTTGGTTTTATAAATCTGGTATACTTCCCCAACATCCCTAAAGTCATGAATCTTGGTAGGCCAGTTGTCAACACACATGTGGGTAACGGGGGCTTGGTGGTGGAGCTGTTCTGTGATGCAATGGGATGATTGTATCATTCATGCAAATGGATTCATTCCGTGGCTCATATATATAAGCAGATCAAATGAGGAAGAACTAACATTTATTCATATTTATGAGGAGAGAAATTTGGGGGGGAAAGAATGCTGTCCAAGTTGGGGATTATTGCTGACAAGAATAATGGCATATTTGCCATTAGTTTGCCACCAGAGGTACTTAAGGAGACTGTATAGTATGCCGTTTGTAAAGGAGTTAAACAAGGGTCTAATTCACCACAACTTCAGTCGGGTTGGCCTAAGGCATTGTGGCACCTAAGGCGAGGTGCAAACATTGCCTTGCTTCGCCTCATGAAAGGACTGCCCCTGAACCTAACGCACGCAACAGCTAAATCTGTGTGATGAACTTCATGAGTCGTGTATACATTCTCTGAGGTAAATCCTAGCTTGTGTTAAAGAAAGCAATAAATGAAAGAAAATAAAATGGGACCTTCTTCCTAGCAATTGCTGGGAGAAGGTGGGGGTTGCAGGGAGGTACTGGTGGAGTTTAGGGGATCTCTCAATACCACCCATAACTACATCCAATCTTGTGAGAAAGGATGATGTAGAATCCAGAGAAAGGAGTTGTGGTATGCAAGGACAAGTGGAATCAGGAATAGTTTAATGCAATAGATATTGAGGCTATTCACACGAGCGTGCAAAACTGAGCTAAGGGAGACCAGCCCAGTTTTGCACGCTTGTGTGAAAGGGCCCGATCCCAGCAGCTACACAGCAGAAAACCTGCCTATGTAGCCACCCTGAAAGAACTCCCATTGGTACCAATGAGTATATAACAGCCCTCATGAATCAGAACCATACGGGGGAGTAAATCCCTCCTACCTCCTACCATGGTCCAGATCCATGCCTCTCTCATACAGCTGATTAAAGTGGATTACATTCTGTACAGCCTCCCATGTGTGTTTACTGCACCAAATGCTCTGGGGTGTGGGTGTGCTGTGCAGTATTTCAGCTCATTAAAAAAGGTTCATCACTTAAACATGTGCAGTTTGACTCTTCGTTTACCTGAGCTGAGGTATTGGGTTAACCATGTTAGTTTCATTATTATTAATTTTTCCGTGCACTTACATAGTGAATATTAAAACATATTTGATATAAATGCAAGGAGACAATAAGGGGTACAAAAAGAGAGTTTGAAGAGCATATAGCTAGAAGTGTCAAGGGGAATAACAAAAACTTATTCAAATATATCAGAAGCAGCAAACCTGCCAGGGAAGCAGTTGGACTCTTAGATGATGAGGGTGTTAAAGGGATTATTAAGGCGGATAAGGAGATTGCAGAGAAGCTGAATGAGTTCTTTGCATCTGTCTTCACAGCAGAGGATATATACCCGCTCTGGAACTGAGCTTCTCAGGCTTGGAGGCTGAAGAACTGTCTTGAAAAACTAAAACTTCAAAATGACCTCTTTAATGCATTAAAGATATTAAAATGACTTACAGATCTTTTCACAAAACAGGTAAGCTAAAACAAAACAGAGCAAACATTTCAGTTTAATACATCATCCTCAGTGCTCCGTTTAGTATGCCAGCTGAAGGCACCGAAATACAGAAGCTGAGAGCTGAAAGCAGCAAACAGGTAATAGAGAACACATGAAGGAAAAGAGAGCAGACCTTTTGCAAATAATATATTAACTCTTTCAGTAACAGATGTATTATCTCATCCTTAACATTAATATGACATTGCAATTGTTCTATGTGAACATTGCTTATTGAATCTTAAAAGGTAAAGTTGTGCCATTGAGTCGTTGTTGACTCCTGGCAACTGTGGTTTTCTTTAGTAAAACACTTTACCATTGCCATATCCTGCGCAGTATGAGATTATGCCTATATCGCTGCTACCCGATATAGGTATATCCCATAGTCTGGGAAACACACAAGAGGGGATTTGATTTCAAACCAGCAACCTCTTGCTCCCTAGGCAAGTTACGTCCCCACTGTGTCTTATTAAATCCCTTCAGCAGCCAATATTGATACAGGCAATACTGATATGTTCTTTTGTATCAATATTGGCTGTTGAAGAGAATTTAAGAAGATGTAGTATTCAGGAAGCAATGTTCATAAAACAATTGAAACCTCATATTTATGTTGAGATGAAAAAAGCAATGAGATACATCGATCACTGTAAGAGCTAATATATTCTCTGCAAAAGATCTGCTCTCTACTACCTCATATGTTATCTATTATTTGTTTGCTGTTTTTGGTTCTGTATTTAAGTGCTTTCAGATGGCATACTACATGGAGCACTGAGGATGGTGTATTACACCGAAACATTTGCTTCATTTTGTTTTAGCTTACATGTTTTGTGTAAAAAAACTATAGGTTATTTTAATATATTTCATGCATTAAAGAGGTCATTTCACAGTTTGTCTTTGGAGCAGTTCAATGCATATTTCATCGCTAGTATATCATGTTATTCAAAACTAAAATTTAGCAAATTTCCAAGGCCAGATGGCATCCTCCCAAGAGTTCTGAAGAAACTCAAATGTGAAATTACTGAACTCCTAGCAAAAGTATGTAACTTGTCCTCACAATCAGCCTCTGTACCAGAGGAATGGAAAGTAGCTAATATTTATTTATTTATTTATTTGAATTTGTTTTTACATTTATATCCCACTCCGAGGAGCTCAGAGCGGTAAACATGATTATTTTTATCCTCACAACAACCCTGTGAGGTAGGTTAGGCTGAAAGATACATGACTGGCCCAGAGTCACCCAGTGGGTTTCATGGTTGAATGAGGATTCAAACTTGGCTCTTCCCAGTTCTAGTCCAGCACTCTAAGGGACTAGTGGGGATCCAGGAAACTATAGACTAGTTAGCTTAAAGTCTGTGCTTGGTAAATTGATGGAAAGCATACTTAAGGACAAAATTGTTAAAAATATAGGAAAACCAGGAATTCTGAAGGAAAACCAGAATGGCTTCCACAAGGGCAAATCTTACCTCACTAACCTTTTGGAGTTCTTTGAAGAGTGTCAACAGACATGTGGATAAAGGTGATCTGGTTGACAGAGTGAGTATACTTTGAAAAATCTTTTGATAAAGTCCCCACTAAAGGCTCTTGAATAAATTTAGCAGTCATGGGATAAGGAGACAAGTTCATGGTAACTGGTTGAAAGGCAGGAAACAGAGGGTAGGAATAAATGGACAGTTTTCACAATGGAGGGAGGTAAGAAGTGGGGTCCCAGGGATCTGTACTGGGCCAGTGCTCTTTAACTTATTCATAAATGATCTAGCAGAGAAGTGGCCAAATTTGCAGATGACACTAAACTATTTAGGGTAGTAAAATCCAAAACATATTGTGAAGAGCTCCAAGACAAATTCATGGAGGATAGGTCTATCAATGGCTACTAATCTGGTGGCTATAGGCCATCTCCAGCCTCAGAGGCTTCTAAATACCAGTTTGCAGGGGAGCAACAGCAAGAGAGAGGGCATGCTGTCACCTCTTGCCTGTGGGCTTCTCAGAAGCATCTGGTGGGCCACTGTGTGAAAAAGGATGTTGGATTAGATAGGCTTTGGGCCTGATCCAGCAGGGCTGTTCTTATGTTCTTAAATTTCTGTCTCCTAAGGATGAATTGGCCTTTTAAAATGCTAATGGTACAGTAGCACAGTCTAACAGGAAGTGCCATATTCACATTGTCCTCCTGTTTGATGGGGCTATTTAAATGTCATAGTCCTATATTGAGGAAATGGGGAATGAATCCAGGAAACCTATGTGTTTTCACTATTTCCTGCAGCAAAGATTTAATTGTGGTGATGATGACAGCTTAGGTAAACCTGTGTGAGAACATCTATGTAGAGATTATTTGGGGGGAAATGGTTTAGCAAAAACATAAAAAAATAAAAATGTGTTGGCTATAATGTTCAATTATTTTTTGGGGGAAATCCTAGAATTAATTCTGGGCTTAGCCACTGGTATAGGAAATACTTCTGTTTTCAGAGCTGCTAACAATTTCCACTGACAGTCTCTAACACATGAGGGTGGTCTGTACTTTCTGAACATCAAGGCACATTTATGTTAGAGGAGAGATCCAAGAGCTTAACCTTAGCCACTTGGGCACAACATGCAATCAGCTCTCTTTGCTTTGATGTCTCATTCCTTCCTGTGAGTTCCTCTTTCTCTCAGCCTCACCCGTTGTAGCGGAGGCTCTGCTGTAACTCCTCCATGATTAAGGAAGAAATGTGAGACACATTCTTTTGGTATCCTCTGCTCATTTAAAGCTGATTCAGACAGCAGAGCATCCAGCAATGAAGAGTCTGTGAATGAGGGAACATAACCTTGACTTAGCGTATTTTTTCAGCCAGAGTCACAAACAAATTAAAGCTGCAATCCCATAGGCTCCAACTGTCCCTATTTACCAAGGACAGTCCTTGTTTTATGAAATCTGCCCTTTGTAAATCCCTAATTTTTGTCTCTTGAGGTTGCCTTGTTTCACCTGAGTTGCTAGAGTTGTCATTCCTCAACATCCAGCTCCCTCCCCAAAGTGGATAGAAATTAAACCTCCAAGTGGCTGGATACTTTGTGTTTCTAATCTACCTGGCTGCACGACACTAAGGCACTATGGAAAACACACTAGCAGATAGAATCCAGTCTTCAACAATACGTAATCATGGGTGGGAGCTTGAGCAATAATCATAGGTGCTTTTACCCCTGGACTTCTGGGCTGAAGTTCAGGGCATCCACACACAGTTGGGCCCCCCCAAATATTCTAGTCTGTCCGGGGTGGTATGGTCGCTGGGCCCGGTGGTCAAGTGTGACCTCTGCTTTAGAGACAGAGCGGGGAGTGGGGAAAGAAATATGTTGGATGTCAAGAAATACGTGGCATACACGGTCATGGTATGTGTATATAGGGGGATGAAGCTTAACTTGTGTGTGTGGGGTGTGTGTGTGTCCAAAAGCTTTTAAGTGCAGGCTCCAAAATTACTTAGGTGCACCTCTGGCAATAATCCTTGATATGAGAATTGGTCATTACCAATGTACAGGTATACCTCATTACTTGTGGGGATTCCATTCCTCATCTACTACCACGAGCAACAAAATCACAAATAATGGGGCACTATGCCTATGGGAAATGCGTGCGTGCGTGTGTGTGTTAGTTTCCAGAATTGACAAAAAAGTTTTAAAAACAGCCAAAAAATGCACTTCTAGCCCTCTAAGAACCACAGATATATGGGTTTTAACCCTTTTGTATCCACAGATAATGAAATCAGGACACCCGAGTATACATGGAACTGTGAATAGCAGTTCTACGTATAAAGAGGTTTGCCTGTATTCCTACAGTATTTTCATCTGAGAAAGGTTAGAAGGTATCGGCTTGGCTCATCTGCTTTGGTAATCTGGAATAATGTGCGCAGCATGTACTTTATTACCCGCACTCTGCTTCTGGCATGCTTGTAGTCAGAACTGTACACACCAACTTCCAGTTTCCTTGACCACTTCCCCACAGTCATGTCCCATCGGTCATGCAAGCTTGTAATATGGTATGGTTATTGTTTTTGAAGTTGAGATTTTGGATAGTTCCCCTTTCCCTTCTTTTTGCTCTCCATCCATGGTCCAGAATGGTTACATCCTATATCATTTGATACATTCAGCTTTATACTCTAATGAATATTCATTGAGTACTTTGGCACAAATAATCTCAATCCTGTTTTGGGGGGAAGGATTTTTACCAAAGATTTTTCACAGTTCCGATTACATGTTTCCATTGGCTTGCTCCAAACTGCCTCTCATTTCCAAAGACTCTTTGCCTGTCAATCTGAAGGGTTTGGCTATATGGCTTCTATATAGAGTGATCTGGTAGCCTTAAAAAGCTCTGTACTGATACTGTAGTGATATAATGGGGATGATATTTGTGCAGGCAACCAGAGTTCCTTGCATTCAGAAGATAAATTCTATGAACAATATACATTGTAAATGGAATAATACCTTGATAGAAAACCAATGCCATTATTTTGTGTGGCATTTTATCTGCATATTTGTTATGTTCAGAGACTTTTTTAGAAAACTGCTTGCACACTTATTTAACTAGTGTGGCACATGCACAGATATTATTTTCCCTTTTAACCTAACTTAGAGCATTATATTACTTCTGTATCACGGTACCTGCAGTAACCTATAGCATGAATTATTCCAGTTGAACAATTAGAGATATTTGGAAGGAGGGAATGGGGAGTAAAGATGCACTACATTTAAAATGGAAGAACAAGTCTGCTCTAATGACGGTGATTTATTCCAATTTCAATACTTCTTCTTATGGAAGTACGGTGCATAAATTATTTGTGCCATCTGGCTGACAATCAGTGAAAAGTCCATTTCTTTTCATTATTACTTTTATTTTAGTTTGAAAAAGACACAGCTTTTTCAGAAATTGTCAGCAGATGGTGCTAAGAACTTACCTGATGTACTTGGACATCATGTGGAAAGTTTCTCACTAGGGATGTGCACGAATTGTTTTCGCGGAGTGGGGAGCGGTACCTTTAAGGACAAGTAAACTCGGTCCATACTTGCTCCTTTGCCTCTCCACCGCATTTCCTGGTGTGGCACTGCACTGCTCAGAAGTCTGCACGCAGCTTTGTCCATGTGTGTCCTTCACAGTGCGGCAGCAGCAGCATGCACATGGTCAGCATGGTGTTGCTGACCACGCACATGGCCCAATCTCTTTAGACTGAGTTCAAGGACTGTACAACTCCCTGTGGGATTGCATGTATAGCTCTTCTGGGGATATTCAGACTGGAGACTCTTTGGTCTGATCCAAAAGTCTCTAATCCTTGAATGTTCTGATCACATAATAACTGCACACCAGTGCTTTTTGTGAAAGTTTAAGGTTAATCTAGTGAATATAATAGAAATCTGTCAGACTGCCCTAGAATTTCCAAGGAGCTCTCCAGTACTTAGGGGATAGGAAGTGGATAAATTATTCCATGAAATGCATTGATTATTTCAGCCACCCCACCTGTCATCAATGGAGTTCAAGGAAACATAAGGCATATTGCCTTCCTTCTCGTCCTGCTCCTCTGGTATACACATGGAGCAGAACGAGGCAGTAGTTTGCTGAGAGAGACTCCCACCTCAGCACATGCGTGATCATATTTTTTAATGTTCCCCTATAGTCCTATTTCAACATCTCCCTGAAATGCAAACAGAAAATGAGAATGCTGGAAAATCAGAATTTCAGTCCTGTGAAGAGCATTCTGTGGCCGCATTTGCACACAACCAGAGGTCCCTTCACCTCCAGTTTTGCAAACTTCACATCCAAATGCAGGCA
Organism: Hemicordylus capensis; assembly: GCF_027244095.1. Lineage (NCBI taxonomy): Eukaryota > Metazoa > Chordata > Lepidosauria > Squamata > Cordylidae > Hemicordylus > Hemicordylus capensis. The sequence continues at coordinate 178,715,131 of NC_069657.1, read as the reverse complement.
ACCGTAGTTTAAGTAAAAAATGGACCCACAGTTTCCATTCCTGAACAGATAATTGTACCTTCGGTTTGCATTAGGTTCCCCACCTGTACCTCCAGTTTAGGGTTGCATTGATATGTTCAAACTCTGGGACCACAGTTAGCCCTTTCCCCAACCAGAGTTGAGGGAGGAAGCTTCTCTCTCACTCTGGCTGCCATTGGCTGTGCAGGCTGTCCTTCATGAAAGAAGGAAGCCCACACAGCCAGTTCCCCTGCCTCTCTGCAGTCTCACTGACTGCAGAGAGGATGTTCTCCAGTACAACCAAATGCAGATGGGATAGCAGGGGGAAGGGGGCGTGCAGAACCACAAGTCCTTTGGACCTACAGTTCCCTGTTACATCTGAAGGCAGTTGTATGTACACTTGTATATGAGGGTACTTGATGTGTTCAGTTAGACATGATCCCACTCCCTTTCAGGTAACATCTGAACAGGGCTATTTATTGCCTGTTATGTTTGCCTAATCTACTTATCTTGGAGACAGGATAAAAGGCTGAGAGACGACTAGCAAGCCAGAGGCTGCCGGTTCAAATCCCCGCTGGTATGTTTCCCAGACTATGGGAAACACTTATATTGGGAAGCAGCGATATAGGAAGATGCTGAAAGGCATCATCTCATACTGCACAGGAGATGGCAATGGTAAACTGCTCCTGTAGTCTACCAAATAAAACCAGAGGACTCTTTGGGCACCAGGAGTCAAATCAAGTTGACGGCACACTTTACCTTTACTTAAGATTATGCACTATTCTTGATGCTCTCAATGTTTGATCAGCTGCCCATAGCATTTTGGCATCTATCTAACAGCTAGTTACACATGTGCAAGCCCAACATAATTCAATGAGATGTTTCGGGTTTTATAAAAACAGCTAACTGTAACAGTCTTCCCAGTAAATGGAGGTGTTTGTTAGCCCATTTTATGGTCCTGATCAAGGCAAAGTTAATCATGCTTAAGTCCCATTGAATCAATGGGGCAAGTTAGTCAGAACTAACTTAATTTCCATTGATTTCAAAGGGACTACTTTTGGTTGGATCACGGCTAATATGTGCATGTGAGAGAGTGAGGAGGAAACTGGAAGGATAAGCTTTCTATTTCCCTAATAGGTTTTTTAAATTGTGCATCCATTTCTGTAGTTTTGTTAAGTTGATCCCTTTCCCCCCTCCAGAAACTGAAATATACTCCACTTCCTCTTTTTTCCCCTTTGAAAATTAAAAGCCTCTACCTTCAAGAAGTGAATGATACATTATCTGCTTTCTCTAAATTGAACCCATTTGGAGCTATTTGCATCCTGTAGAAACCTACAGCTGAGTGCTGCGCTCAGAGGTGTAATGACTGGTTGTCACAACACGCTGGAGGTGGCCCCATAACAAAATGATCCCCTGTCAATCCCCTTGTAGGAAATGCATTGGCAACCTGTAATTCGTCCCCAGTATTAACATCCTGCCTGAGTTTTGTTAAATGGCACTTTCTAGGAAGTAGATTTGGTGAACTTGTGTTTAATAATGTTTTAAGAGGAATTTTTGATGGAAGTTTTAGAAAGCATCACATGGGGTTAGCAGCGATTTGTCATTTGTTTCTAATTAAAGGACCTAATCTCTTATCACTGGAGCTGCCTATTTTTTTATACTAAAGGCACAGATGTGAATGGAAACATATTAATGAGATGTCATACTACACAGTCATTTAGTGTTTTGTTTAACTTAAACATAGCAGAAAATGCACATCTAAGTAGACACACGACATGATATTCAAATAGGATTGTAATTTCCTGCATTTGCATAACCTCCAGTAACATTTGATTTAGACCCACCTTGCATCCTTTATTATTTGATTTTCAAAACTTCCATTTGCAGCAAACATCACAAACAAAGGAACAGTAGCAAAAGCAGCTTTGTTTTAAGGTCCCTTTCAAATGGTTCATTGTTTCTGGACATCTCCTCACCCTCCAAAAACCAGTAATTGTGCTTGCTCATCCAATCAAGATCCAAAAGATTTTTCCAGTGGTTGGTTTAAAAGAATAGATTTAGAAGGATGCTTTTAACCATGCACTCTTGCTGATTGCCTTTCAATCATTCAAAAGTTACTGTATTTGCGAAGCTAAATAAACAGATGAACACCAGGATAAGTATAAAATATAAGTAGTCCACAACTTCTTTCAGTAAATAACAACTGGAAAACATAACAGGACTAGTGGGGAAGGGAGATTTCACGCTGCTTTTCTTTGCCAAGAGGAACTGATCTTGCGATTTATTTTTATTTTATTCATCATATTTATATACCACCTTATATGTGTATCTCTAGGTAGTGATACACATGCAGCTGCCATGTCTCTCCTGCCACCCCTGGCTCATCAAACCTGATCCAATTAGTAAGGAATCTGAGTCTTGACAGTTTTGTGTCAGGTAAGCCAAAACAACTGCCCAGTTCTCCTGGGTGCTTCTTCACTCTTCCTGACCGCTACAGCTGTAGGAACTGCCCAGGCTTAAAAGTCTTTGCCCAACAAATAACTCTCTCTGGCTGAAATTTGTCTATCCCCCTATATCCAGACACACTTTTAGCCATGGACCTTCGAGATTTGGTCCATGGCCTCCTGCCTCCAGGGGGCCTCCAAATGTTTGGGGGGCTCCTCAGAGCCCCTCTGCTGCTGGCAGCGGGATAGGATATGGCTGCAGCAAGGGCAGGGGGCAAGGAGAAAGTCCATGTGAAGGAAGGCCGGAAATACAGGCTGCACAGCAGAGAGGCTCATGCAGTCACTTGGGAGGGAAGCTGGAAGGAGCTCACTGCCCCCATCCTGGTAAAAGGGGGAGCTCTCACTTCCTCACCTCCTTCCTCCCTGCAGCTGCTGCCACCACCGCCATGCCCCATCTCACCCTCTCTGGGTCAAAGAAAAATGTTACGTAAAGGGGAACTCTCCCTTCTTTGCCCCCCACCCTCCCTGCAAGTACTGCCACTACTGTGACAGCAACGTGTTTTTTTTAACGTAACGGGGGGACTTTCTCCTTGCCTCCCACCCTCGCTGTAGACATGACCAACCCTCTGTGGGGAGGCCCACCCCAAACATTTGGAGGCCCTCTGGAGGCAGGAGCAGTGGTGGCAGCTATTTTTTTTAAAAAAATAAAAACTTAAAGGGGGTCCTCAAGGGTGGGGGGTTATTTTGGACCTAGGTGTTCCACTGCCTATCTCCCATTTCTAATAGTACACCTCCACCATCACACTAGTCAAACCTGACATAAGCTCAGCTCAGCTTGATTCTTTTCACTCCCTCAGCAACCTCTCTATACACAACTGGGTGCCTCTCAGAAGTTTAACTATGGCCTACTTCCATGACATGAACTCCATTCTTCCGGAAGAGCTCAAGAGACTGCAGGGTGACAAATCAACGTTCACTGATCCAACTCATGATCCCCTCTATCTCCTGATTGGCCTTCTTTCATGATTTATCAACAGCAGTAGGGTTCCTCATTCTCTGTCGCAGTTGCCTAGTCAATATCTACACTAGTGCACTTTAACTACATTTTAAAAGTTCCTTAATATTCCCAAGATCCCTGACCTCCTTGCTAATAAACTCCAAGTCTTTTTTCACAGAGGTAGGGGAATTGTGGGACATTTTCAGTACATAAGCATGTGCCTACTACAAGTGAGGGTATGTGGTCATAGCCTAATCTAATGGGCCCACACCTGGGAAGTGGGTGGTGATAGAGGAGTCTATTTTAGTTTGGCTTGTGCTGCTGATATCTGGTGGTAGGTTAAGCAGAGCATGCAGCAGGACAACCTGATGCCCTGGCTTTTGGAAGCCGCCCCAGTCTAAGGAACCTCCACTCATTTTGGTGCTGTAGTCAGTGGAGAAAGACTGAGGCTGCATTCAGATGTAATGGCTAACCACAGTTAATTGTTTCAATTCTTAACTCCAATTTGTGCAGCAGATGTTCACCAAACTGTGGCCAACCAAACTCCAGTTGCTGGAGAAGGTAGCTCCTCCCTGCTGCTCAGTCACTGAGGCCAATCCCAGACAGCTCCACGGCCAGACTGTGGGCAAAGCATCAGTAGCTCAACCACAACTGGCCACAATCTAGAAGGGGTGTGCCGAGCCCAATTGTGCATTTTCAGAGCACTCCACCTGCCTGCCTGCCCTCCGCCTGGCAGCCCACTTAATGTGAAGCTCCCAAGTCTCTTTGTTAAAAGATAGAAATGATTCTCTACTACCTCCCTCTCCCTGAATCCCTCTGAATCCTTGCATGCTCCCCAGAGGAGATCCTGACACTCCATGTACCATAGCCTGGCTACATACGCAGCTATGGAGTACACCAAAGGGGCCGTGCATTTGCACAAATTTAAAAATCCTGGGTCTGCTAGGTCTGTGCACCATATACAGATAAGCAGGAGGGGAGAATCGTGGGAGAGGGCACTTTCCTCTTCTCCCCCAGCCCCAGGGCAGTGGAGTCGACTGCAGGACTGCAGGTGAGTGTGCACCTGTGCACAGGTGCAGATGGCCAGGCAGGTGCCTTGTTTACATGGCACTTTGGCCGCTGTCCCCAGGATCAGGAAAGCAATTTCTGGGATACCCATGTCTATCGCTTCCCAACACACAGCAACACAACACATCTCTGTTTAGAGCACCCATGACCTGACACACTCGTGAGCTGGTGTAGTCCACGTGAGATTTGGTTCCTGTCATTGTCACAGAAGAAGTATTGCTCCAAAAATTGGAGCAATTCTTATCCCGCTGGCCCTGTTCATGAGTAAGCCAAGTTGTACACACACACACACACACACACACACACACACACACACACACACACCGTCAGGGAAGTGGCTAGACCCCACTTCCCCACCCTTTCTCAGTTTTTTTAAAAAAAGAACAGATCCCCCTTGAACCTCCCAACCCTCTTCCCCTGTGCAGACTTGCATGTACCCAAAGGCATCTTGATGCTCCCTTTGTCTTTGCCCGGGCGTGTGCATGGAGGGGAGAAAGGGGTTGACATTGGGATGGGTGCTTAAACCTGTGTCAAAATTTCCATGTCCTGGTCTGACCTCATGCCATATGTAGATATCCCACCCCAGGTATTCCTAGGAGAGAAGAGCTTCCATTCCCTGGCCACCATGGGACAGTGGGGTGGTCATTCTGGGGTGCTGGCAGGGGTGCATATGTACACATGGGCATGCGGGCTGGCTGGCAGGAGGCATGGCTTCACAGCAGCTTGCCCATGGTCCCCAAGGCAAGGAAAGCAGTCCCTGGGGTAGCTCTCCACGTAGCACACCTGCACACAGCAACCTGGCTCTATTCAAAGCCGCTATGGGCTGACACTTGTAAGGGAGGTGTAGCTGGGGAAAGGAGATATATAGCTCTCTTGAATCTGTTAAGCCTTCTCCGGGCATTTCCTCCTCTGCCCCTGCAATGGTCATTCTCATGAGTTGTCTATGGTTGTCCCCATAGCCTTTCCCTCTCATGCCTGGCCAGTGAGCTCTGGGTTGGGTGGCTGGATCCTTGAAGAAGGATTTCAGTTTACCCAAGACTGACCCTGGTGGCTGGCCTTGATCATGAGTAAGCCTGGGGTGAGGCATGAACCTAAAGAAGTGGAAGGGGCTGGCCACCACTTCCCCAAACTCTCTGTAAAAAGAATAGAAATTGGCTGCTCGGGAATCCCTTCTGGAGGGCTGCCTTTCAAATGCTGCCAATAGCACCTACACTGAGCTGCGGCATGGACACTTTCACCCCAAAGCCTGCCAATAGCACCCCCACTCAAAACATTTGCATGGATGGTGTGGTCAAGGGGCTGTGGCACAAACCCTGAAACCCACTCAAAATTCCCAGGTCCAGTCCAGCATGGCTCTATATACAGATCTCCAGGCACAGGGATTCCCGGGACTAGAGAGCCCCGGTTTCCAGTTTCCCCAGGATGGCTGTGTCTCCCATGGGGGCAAAGGCAGGGGTGCACATCTCCACCTGGGCTGGTGGGCTGGCAGGGGGGAAGTTTTTGCAGCAGCTTGGCCACAGTATCCAAGACATCGAAAGCTGTCTCTGGGGCACCACTCCCGATGGCTGCCATCCAAAAAGCAACCTTGCTCTATTCAGAGCCCCAGTGGCCTGACACTCTTGTGAGAAGGCTGTCCATGGGAGAAAGAGATGTTTTGCCATCTGTATTCATATCAGATTTGTCTGGTCAATTCTTTCCCCTCCCCTCTGATGGTCCTTCTCATGAGTTGTCTAGGGGTGTCCCCACAGCCTGGCACTCTCTTGAGCCGTGGTATTTTGCTGCAGGCTTCGATGGAGGTGCATTGCCAATCCATACCTGCTCATGAGTAAGCCTGGGGTCACAAACTCCCCAAAAGGGTAAGGGGCTGCCCCCCTTCTCCAACATATATGTGAAGAAGTAGAACTTTGCTGCTCTTCTATTCCTTCTTGTGGCAGCCCCTCAAAAGCAGACAGGAGTGCCCCCCCCGCAAAAACCCATTTGCTCTCTGGCAGGTGATGGGATGCCCTGTGCAAGCTAGCTATCCCTGCCATGAGGGGGCTATTTGCCAGGGCATACCCACTTGCATGGGAGATGTGTGCACAGGGCTTGGGCATGGATCTTTAAACCATTTCAAAGCTCCCGGGCTAGGTCCGACATGGTGCTGTATGGATTCTAGGCTCATGGATTCTCTAACTCATGGGTTCACAAGATAAGAGAGCTCCAGTTTCTAGGGACAGTGGGCTTGCCCTCAGGAGCAAGTGGCACATGGGCATGTGGGCTGGCATAGCACAGGGTTTAACAGAGGCTTGGTGGCAGTCACCAGGATAGCACTCACCCAAGTGCCTGTCTCCACAGCTTTCCTACACAAACCATCCTCCCTTGCTTCCCTTAGTCTGTCATTCTTGTGAGAGAGCATTCTGTGGGGTGATGGCCTAGGTCTCCAGTGTGATGATGTCTGAGATGGAACATCACAGGTGGCCCTTCTCATGAGCAAGACTTAAGGGTCAAATCTCCCCACCCAAGGAAGGGACTGGTTACCCCTTCCCCAACCTATATGTGCAAGAAGTCGGCTCTTATACCCAACCCCAGGGATCCCTCTCCCCCCAGTGTTTGCTCCCCTCCTGGCACCATGATGGGATGCCCTTCGAATGTTTGTGCTTGTGAGCATACATGACTGCTACTCCCTTCTCAGGGAGCAAAGCCCTTAATGCCCATCCTGTTCCCTTTCCCCCCTGCTTGCCAAGTGGGGAAAGCAAGGGACAGAGTGGGAATTGGGGCTGCCCTCGAGCAACTGCATGGCTTGACAGGATGGCCAGTCTGGATGGGGCATGATGGCCTCCCTGTTACCTGGCAACCTCATAGCCGCACAGCTGACAGGATGGGAGTGGCTGATTTTCCAAGAGGCTTCCAGCAAGAAGCGCCAAAAGCATGAAGCAGCCAAGTCCCTGCTCAGGGGTTTGGAATTTGGTGCGAAACCACAGTTATAGCTGTGCTAGGAGTCAAACATAACACATTGGTGGCAAAACTACAGTTGTCGGTGGTGAATCTTAGAGATAACCAAAGGTTCCAATTGGAGTTTGGCAAGGCAAACCAGAGTTAGCTTTTGAGCCATAACTGGCCAGGTTTAACTGCAGTTAGCTGTTATGTCTGAATGCGGCCTTAGTGAAGATATCAGCAGCATGGAACAAACCAAGATGGACTCCTGCCACCCACTATCTACTGCTCACCTATGGGTCCAGTAGACTAGATTATGACCACATCTAAATAAGGAATCCATCAGTACTGGTGAATCCATGTTCACCAGTTCTACTGCTCCTGTGAAAAATGTATTCAGCCACCTCTACGTGTCTTAAATCCTAAGGCCTGATAACTCGACATAGGACACAAAGTGCATACCACCCCAGCATCTGAATCCCCCTAGCTCCCATTCCTGCTAGAGCAGCTGAAATCTCAGCCCCTGTTGATCCAAATTCAACCAACAGCCACCAGCATCCTCCTTAATTGGATCAAATATAAGCTTGACTGGTCACAGATAAAGCGCCACCCCCTCCTGATTGGATTGTGATGTATTCCTTCCTGCAAGGCAGAGACTGAGCATAAATGACCAGCTCTTGCTATGTACAACAATTCTTGTCCCTAAACTCTTTGATCAGTTTTTGACCATTAAAACTGGACCAACAGCAGTCTCCAATACCACATCTGTAGTGTGCATTGTCCACCCCAACTCACTAACTCTCCAAACACCAAATAAAGCAAACAGAAAGGCTGCCCTAAAGCAGTCTAAACTACAGATAAGACTCCAGTCAGGAAAACAAAGACTTCAGCAGATGCAGGCAATCTAGAATCCCTGACTGCCAGCAGTAAACTAGGCAAATTGTAAACACCTTACAAATTCTGAAGTCTGCACATGGATCTGGGTGACTGTTAGCCTCTGAATGGATGAAAAGATAAAGTAGCAAGTGTCCATGATTGTGCCAATTTCTTTTCTTTTAAGGAACAGCACAATAACGTAACTTCTCCCATGGTTTCAACAGCCTCTGGCCAGGCCAAATTAGCCCCCCTTGCTGCCCTTGATAATCTCAAAATGCGTAAGGGTTCCTGGAATATGTGGCTCAATTAGCCAATGCCAATGACAGCAAGACTGCACTGTTCTCTTCAAGCTGCCAAAATTCAATTCAGCCCAGGCCTCCTTTTCTGCTCACAGTGCACTGCTAGCTCTTGAAACCTGTGGAACCAAAAATGGAACAGGCATCTGGCTCATTATCCAACAAGTGCCTTGTAGTGAACTGAAGATGACATGCCAAACACTCAAAACCAAAATGCCTGCCAAGACTTATAGCCCCAGGCAAATTGGAAGGCCTAGTTTCCACTTATCACAGAATCTTGCTGTACCTGGGAATCATCTGCTTCTGTGAGACCTGCCTAAAATGCCTAGGCCATTATCTCCTCTGGCCTGCAAAGCCTTCACTTGAAACAGACCTTGCCCATAACCATTCCCCACCACACAGATACTGCCAGAGGACAGGAGGTCCTTTCTCTGTGCAGCTCCATCCAACTCTACCCAAGAGTGCCAGTGACACAATTATTATGTACATGATTATCCAGAAATGAAGGGACCTTTCTTGAGATTCAACAGTTCTTTCATCATACCACAAGTTTTTGACTCTCTTTCAACAGTCAGACTGTTTAACATCAAACTCTCATTCATTCATTTACTATGTCAGCAGAACAGATGTTGAAATCAAGGGAATTCAAGGATTGTTATCCCAGGATAACTGCTAACCAAGCCGCACTCATGGTTCTTCATAGCAAGAAAGCCAATCAATCTTTCAAAGCTAACCAGCATATTGCATGTTCATGGAATTATTAAAACAATGTTTCCTCTTTAAACATTCAGATAAATTTGCATACAGATTAGATTTGTGTAAAGATTTAAAGGAATCACCATGATAATTTATATCAATGATACGCTGAAATTTTAATGAAGGGAGGGGCATGCTCTTGAAACTGCCTAGGCTACATTTTGATGTCTCACGAACAGGAAATGAAAGAACTGGTCAAGAAGCAATAGCAGTGTGTGATGAGAAATACCGGTGAATTTCCCACATCTTGCTTTTGTATGTAGAACGCAATAACAGTTCTACAAAAAATACTGCCAGTGGACAACTTTTAATGGTAAGCAGCTTCAAATTCATAGAAAAGTAGATATAATGTTTTAAATAAGTAAAACAGTAGCCATAGGTGGTCGAATCCAGGGTCTCTGTAAAGGCTGCAGCCTGCACGATAGAGATCATACTCTCCCTGCTGCCTCCAAATGCCTGGTACTGCAGGCCTTGTCCAATGCAGCCCTAAGCCTCAACAAAGTTCTGCACCTCAAGGTGCCAGTGAGTTCAGGACACCTCCTAGTATTAAGTTCTGAGTTAAATTCAGGTGTGACTACAGAGATTCCTAGATCTCTGGTGCTCAAATGCGGGCATATGGAACTCTCCCACTGTATTAACACATTTTACTGCCTATAGTACTGTAGTAAATTTTCAAGTGCCCAAAAGAGGATATAGTCCAGTGGTTACAATTTAACATCCACGATACGATACGATAAATCTTTATTGTCATTGTCCTGTACAGAACAACGAGATTGAAAGAATCTACAGCAACCTCTACAGGACAGTGGTTACAATTTAAAACATTTCTGCTAATTCTGCTGTGCCATATGACTGGTATTCCTTCCACATTCCTCACAGTATTCCCTTATAACTGTATAACTCTTTTCTCCTTAATGATTAACAGATAGGATTCTTAAAGCTACCGTTTTTCTCCTACTCTCCATTATTTCTAGTGTGGACCATGGGAGACTCTTAACCTCCATAGTTCCAAACTCTTTACCTCCATGGCTAGATCAAGGGAGTGCAACTGACGAAACAACAAAACCAATGGCTAGTGCTCATATAAGGTCTATTTGTTTAAGGTAAGGCAGTAACAAGACCCCTCCTCATTCTTTGATTTGTGTCTCCCTCACTGGCAACAGATTTGGGTCGTTTCAAGGTCAGGTTGCCAGTCTGGATGCATATGTAGCTATTTCTGAGGTAGAGCCTTATGATGCCAAAATATTGTCTACCCTTGAAAAATGAGGGCATGGAAATCTGGCACCAGGGCGGAGCTTAGTAGTAGAAGTGTGGAGGCCAGAAGTAAAGGGGTGAAGCCCAGCAGCAGCTCCAAAACTGCTTGCAGTGTCTATCTTGGGGGCGGGGAGCAAAAAGCTGAAGAAACAGGTCATTAAAAACAACAACTGCCAAACCTATTTCAGAGGAGGGAGGCTTTACTCTAGGCTTGTAATGCCTCTCTTGTCGTCAGAGAATGCAAGTTAGCTGAGCAGTTCGCCTTTCTCTTCAGACTCTGTTTAAGTTTCTTCACTGTTCCTTCACTAGCTTTGTGCCATCCAGATACTGGCTACCTCCTTACTTCTGGCACCCTTTGTCTTGGTTGCCTTTTCAGTCTTGCCTTTATACCTATGGGCATCCAACCAGGCAGGGCCTAATTTTCATCATATTAGTTTGGCTTTCTGAGGGTGATGTGCCTAACTGTGGGATTCCTGGTTTTTGTTTCCTTCTGGGTGCACATCTTTCTCAGAGTTCTGGATCCTCTTTTTGTTTTGCAATCTAGGTAAATAGAAATTTGCTGATGGTCATTCATATTGACCATCATCTATTTGCTTGATCATCCTATTTGCTTACGATACATTTGAGTTCAGCACTCTGTGTCATGGACAGAACTGTTATCACTGTGACATTAATATGTTTATTCTTTGATACACATTCAGTTCATGTTTATTTGCCATGTCCATTAGTCATAACAATATATTCAGAACAAAATTAAAATATAAAACAAAAATCAGCATACAGATATCAGACAAATTTTAACAGAACACAAAACAATCATCTTGAGTAGATAAAGTTGATTCAAATTTTACTGTTTTTTTAGCTATACAAATGAAAATCAAACTTCCAGAAGCATTAAAATAGATTATATTGTGTATACAGTATGATATTCTAAGGACCTCTTACTAGAGTTGCAGTGCCTGGTCAGAATCTGGGACTTGACAAAACAATGGACATTCCTTAATACTCCAGGATGGTTTTTTAGATGGTGGGAAGGCATTAGAATCTGGTAAGATGGCACATATCACCTCCACCTGATGGGAGGGGTTGATGTGCTAATGTAAAGAGAGAAACTGCAGTTTCTGCTAACTGAGTGCAACAGAGACTGAATGAGATTGCTGAAGGCTAGTCATTTTTAGGGCGCAGAAGTGTCTTCCTGGGGAACTCATGCAACCTGTTGTTGCTTGTAGGAGTGCTCTGTTATTTGCCATCTACTGCTCAACCTGTATATTTCTAAATAAACCAAATATTCCAAATACACCATAACAGTGGCTGACATCCTGAATTATGAAATGCTGCTGCTGCATTCTACTAACTCAGATCAGGCAAACATGCCAGCGGGGAGGGGGCAGTTTTCTTCCTGCTTCTCTGAAATCACTGTGAGCTATGTGAAAATATGTCCTTGAGGGTTTGACAGTCCTCAGGGACATATTTTTGTATGGCAGAGAGCATTTCTGGGAGAGGAAAAAGTAGTCAAAATTTGCCTCACCTTGCACATGAGCACCCATACTAACTGCTTTACTCTGAATTCAGCATCAGCATCAGCACTTTCTCCCATCAGCAGCACTTTATAACTCAGGATGACAGCCATATTAATAGTAACAACACAGTAAGGAAGGAATCTTGGTTCATTCCAGCTGTTTTGATGACCATTGTCTTTCTTGATTTGTTTAGCATCACCTCATAATACCACACAGTGTATTAAAAAAAAAGCAGATGTGAGCCAAGTATTACTGGAATTTTGTTACTCTAAACATCTTTGAACAGGGTAATGAGGTAGGAAGGATATGCTTTCTATAATTCAAATCTTAAAATATTAGTATGATATTGGAGTCCTTAATCAGACATCCTAATTACAAAAATATTATTTCAGTATAAGCATATCTCTAGAGTATTTTGGAAAGTCTGCAGCTGCCACAATCAACAGCCAAACTGACAATTCAGTTTGTCCCAGGTTTAGAGTAGTGATGTGCACAAACTGGTCCACAGGCCATGTTAGAGTCCTGCGAACTGGTTCGCAAGTAGCCTGGTCCGGCGGTCCAACACTGGGGGGGCGGGGTCTCACATTAAGGGTGGGGAGGTTGTACTTATCCCTCCTGCGACTTCTCCCCCTCCGGCGCTCCATTTTTCAGAGAAATTTTCGGGGCGGCAGCGTTCCTCCCTGCCGCCCCTGCCCCCTTGTTGACTGGTAAAAGCAGAAGTAACTTCCGCTCATGTGCCTGCCGCTGCTGCACGTGCTTCCGCCACGCATGTCACACATTGTGTGTGCATGTTATGCGGCATGTGTGGCAGCGGCAGGCACATGTGTGGAAGTTACTTCCACTTTTACTGGTCAACAAGGGGGCAGGGGCGACAGGGAGGAATGCTGCCGCCCTGAAAATTTATCTGAAAAATAGAGTGTTGGAAGGGGGAAAGTGGTGGGAGGGGTAAGTACAACCCCCTCCACCCTTAAAGTGAGACACGCCCCCCCAGGTGTTGGACCGTGCCTCCATGGTCCATGCACATCCCTAGTTTAGAGGAGAACATATTAGAGGAGAACACTGGGAAATGGGTTCATATGTAACACCAAATTGGAATAAAACAGGGCAGAGGTTGAAACTCCATTATGTCTGAACACATGAAACCATGGTTTCAAGCTGAAAGCGACTTGTGGATTGGCTCACCAAACTCCAGTTTGAACCTTCAGTTAGCACAGAGGTTTGCCAACAATACTAGGGGTGTGCGAGCTGGCTCGATTCAAAGCACAGTTTGAATTGAACCGGCCCAGTTTGGGTGGTCCGAATTCGAACCCGACTGATCTAAGAACTGATTCACGGACTGATTCAAGGATACTTGTAAAGGGGAATCCGGAAAGCATTACCCTTTACAAGTAGCGGGAGCATTCCCTAATCCTTTCCCTAAAGGTAGCCGGGGGGGGCGGGGGAAGGGTACTCCTCTGTTCCTTTTATGGTGGCCATGGAGGCAGCAGAGAGACATTGGAGGCAGTGGGATGTGGCAGCGGGGGCTCCACCAAACCCCTTGCCAGCCCCCCAAATGACAGCCCGGGCTAGCTTTGGCTTGATTTGGGCCTCTGGCACATGCAGAGGCTAGTTTCGTGATCTCTGCACATGTGATTTGTGTGGTGATGCAAATGGCCTCCATGCCAGTCACAAAAATGGCCTCTGCACATGCACAGAGGCCCAAACTGGGTTGCAGCTGACCTGGGCTGTCATTCAGGAAGCCAGCGAGGGGCTTGGAGGAGCCCTCCCACCTCCAATGTTTCTCTGTCACTTTTGTGGCTACCGTTAGATACGAAGTACCCTTTCACTCTCCCCCCAACAATCTTTAGGATAGGGATTAGGGAACACCCCCTTTACTTGTAAAGGAGAATCCTTGCTGGATTTCCTATTACAAGTATCTCTGAACTGGCCCACGACCTGGTTGGGCCCAGTTTGGCTGAACCTGGAAGCAGACTGGGCCAGGTTTGTTCAAATCTGGTCCGGATTTTAACTGAACCAGCCAAACTGGTACCATGCAAGGTGAGACCTCCGGTTTGGCTGCTGAAGTGTTACGTCTGACTCTGGATTCTGCTATAACTGCGGTCTTGTGTCAATTTTCAAACCATAATCATAGAGGCGGTTGTATAGACCTTCCCAGGGATGTGGCCGCTGGCCACCTATTGGCCAACCCAGGGATGTGGCTTTTACTGGCCACCTATTGGTCACAGCACCATGCCCCTGCCATACTCCCCTTTCTTCTCTGTTCTGCCTGCAACAGTGATGCATGGGGTAATCTTTAAAGAGACCCAACCTATTGGTGCTGCCAGCCACTGTCAATGGGGACAGGGGGACAAAAGATGGGATGGTGGGCAGTAGGGAGTCAGAACTGCCCACAGCTGCACATGTCTCACCACCACAGCCAAGTGGGCATGTATGTGTTCAGAAACATAAGTGCAGAAACACACCCACACAGCTCTGTGCTGTGGCTGCGCAGCCCACAAAACAGTAGTCACCATTGCCAGGACACCAAGCAGATAGAAGGTGGCAAGCAGGGGGTACAAATGCACCAACAGCAATGGCTCTCTTCTCCCGAGGAGGAACAGAAGACTATGCTACTGTTAAAAGCCTGGGACACAGGCCACCCTTGCTGTGGTCTCCCAGCAGCCTCTCCAAATTAGTTCTCTGCTTGACAATTGCCACGAGGCGAAAGTGAGGATGTTGAATGCCAGTAGGCTTCCACAGTGGGAGTGTATAGCTTTATTTCAACATACATGCCCCTCTTCTCATGGGCTCACTCTACAATGGAGTGAATCTCTGTGTTTGTGTTAACACAGTGAAGTGGATGGTTTATGTAAATACAGGTGATGGGTTTGAGCCATTGTCCTCCCCATGCAAGAGCCTGCAATTGTCTCCAAGGTTGCTCATTAACTTCCCACGAGGGGATTGATTGGACGAGCCTTGTCCAGCTCCAAGCACAGGCCACAGATTGTGAGTCGGGGGCCCTCTTAGACCACCCTTGGCCATTCTGAAGCCCACTCATACTTCATCCCAACAAACACTCAACTCCGTCATTGATGCCCTCCTCATCCGTTCTTGCCCTTATCTACTGCCCTGCAGCTGCCCCATTGTTTGATGCGCTCCAACACACTATAATGGAATTGCTGCAGTTGATATTCTTGATGGGGCCTTGAGGGCATGAGGGCTATGTTCCTGCACAAGGCACTATCCTGCTATGTGGGGACTGTTTGCTTGGCTGTACCCACACATATCCATTCCAGCATGAGCAATCATGCTCAGATAACTCATTGCATATACCCACCCTGATTCCCAGTCGTATGTATGATCATTGTTTGGTGGCCCAAGACTTTGCAAGGACTACCAAGTGCTCCAACAGTCATGGAAGAGCTTCATACTATTACTGTGAACCACCTCGATTAGGTCTACAGATGACCATACCCAGAGCCCTGGGCGGCCAGATCAGCTGCTTACATGACTACCAGCTCCATCAGAGAGCCGGTGGGGGCTGTGGGGATCGGGGGCCGCCCGGCTCCTGGAAGTCCCAGGATGCCCCGCACGAATGCATGGGGCATTCTGGGGGGACCCCTGAGCCCAGGAGGCTGCTTGCAGCCTCCTGGTTGGGGATCTAATTGTGTGTCGCCACACACCACGGTGGCACACGAACAAAAAAATGAGGTTAATGGAGCACTCACTCCATTAACCTCATTTATGGGGAGGGTGAATTAGGCAGGCTAGCTGCCTGGAAACCACCGGGCTTGCCCGCAAGTCTGCTGGTTCCCATGATCAGTAGGAAGCAGGCTAGGCTCCCTTAGCCCACTTTCTACCGATTGCAGGATTAGCTTCATGGAGTCTCAGCAGCCTTATGTGCCCACAACAGCTACAGTTGGCAGCGATACTGGCAGTGCCACAGGGAGGTGTCAAGTTGCAGATGCTTCCTAGAGCATCCCGAGGAAGCCAGTCAGTGAAGCCAGAGCTAGCCGAGCGTGAAGCAAACATACATGAAGCACACACACCCGATCGTGGCCAGTCATGGTTGCTCTGCAGGTGTGGTGATGCTTTGCCCACAGCCTGGCCAGGGAGGTTGCTGGGATCTGCTTTGGAAACTGTGCAGCAGGGAAGGGCTACGTTTTCCTGGAACTTGAGTTTGGCTGGCTGCAATTTGATGAACATCTGTAGTGCAATTTGGATTTTCATATTGAAACTGTGGGTTTTCCAACCTCTGGTTTGGCGTTACATATGAACTGGGCTACAATGAGACCTCCAGATTCCTTTGAAAGTAACGTTAGAGGAAAATTCCAGCAATTAAAAAGAACCAATTTATATCAGCTGACACATTTGTCCAGAACACCATAACCAGATGTTTATAAACTGTCTGTGTTAAGATAAGGTTGAAATATCTGACATATTTGTGCAAAATGGAAATGCTTCCAAGGAAGAAATACTATTGGATGCTTCAGAATTACACAAAAACAGTGACTGAAAAGATCCTGCCATCCAAAATTCTGGTGGAAGCAACCTTATTTTTAAATAGACAAGAGGGCATTCAACAAGCAACATGACACTATTAAAAATTGGTATGTTGTCCTTTACAACATAGGGTCATGTTTACAGCCTGCCCTCAATCTCTACATATCCATTGAAAGGTGGGAATAGGGTCTACAAACATGTGGTTTGAAGAAAGCCCCTGAGAAAATTCATTTGCCTTATACTCATTTTACTTCCCTTGAAAATCCTCAGATGTTTTGCCTTGGGAGGAATCCTGAAATTTGCTCTGGGTTTCACTTTTTTGAAATTTTGATGCTAATCTTATTACAAATGCAGAGAGCTTCACTATGTGATCAAGGACCCTGCATTTGCAGATTCTCAATTGCATATACAGAGCCTACACAGGTTAATTTAAAAATGCATAGAATTGTTCTGACTTTTCAGTGAATGTGTGGAATTCATGATGGGGCCAGCAGGTGCAATCCAATCCCCTCTCTGCATGTCCATAGATACACATATGATTGGATGAATGGGAACATAACAAAATAGCAACATACCAGTTCTATTTTCATGGCAGAAAGGGAACTTGAATTTAGGCCTCCCCGTTCCAAAGCCAGCTCTATGCCCTTGATGAAATTGGCAGTTCTTGTTTAGGCACACAGGGAAGTTGTACGGTGGACAGTGGGGATCAGCCACAGATCAAAGACGGAGGACTGAATCAGTATGGGAATTTAGCAATCCTCTGCATTATAGAGGTGGACCTCCAATCAATACAATCATACTGTCAGAATGAAACAGATAGTTCAGTGTTTTTTTGTTTCTCTGTGCCTTGGGGGTTTAAGAAAATATGCTTTTTTGTTCTTTCCTTTTTGGGAAAGGTTTTCTTTTTGGCCACAACCTCTGCATTGCATTAAAGGCTTGCTTGGAGCAATGTTGGAATTCAGGTGGTTAAGTAATCACAAAAAAGTGTGTGCTGTTCACACAACATGATGTATGCTTCCAGATGGACCCTTCAAACATCTTTTCATGTCTCTGTGAAACATTTAATCTATAGTTTACTCAATGTGATCCTCTGACACTATAGTTCCATTGACTCCAGTAGAGCAAGGCTTGCCTACACAATCTGAAATGTCTGTTCCCCAGGAACTGTTATTTATTTGCAGCTTAAAGACAAATATTCAATGTCTCTGCATTTCCTTCACATGTCAATGGTAAAAAGTTCAAAAGAGGTCTCCTAAGCATTAAAGAAGTGCCTGAAGAGAGAAAACATAACTTGGCAAAGAAACCTTAAGTTCCCTTGTCCACATCATCCAAGTATGCTATGTGGTCTGTTGATAAATATTTCTTTAATGCATGTAATTACTGGATCAGCAGAATAAATGTGGTCATGTCCTTGTAATTAATACATTGTCAAAAGTTCATTTAAGTATAATAATTTTACAGGGAAAATGCTGTCGATGTTGTTCCTGCAATAATTTGTTAAATTAAGCGCAATAAATATAACACTACTGTGAAGTATATATTTATTTTTAAGCTTTTTCTAATACTAGCAATTCAGTTAATGCATTTAAGACAGCTTTCTCTCCCCCTCTTGCTTCATTTTTATATTTTAAATGAAGCTAAAAATAAATTGAGTTTTTATTTTTTAGGATCTAAATAGGTCACTTAGCATAGGATCTATGTTTGGCAAGTATTTAGTTAAGGATTGTGTTTGCCGATTTACCCCTGACTAATTGTGAAATATTTGCTGGACTTTGGTGTCATGATGCTTACTTTTGTGGGGTGCAAGGGACTGGAGAGGAAAAGGGAATAGTCAAAAATTTTCTCCTTTGTGCAATCAAAAGCTCTTCCACCTGCTAAAGACATTTGGATGCAACAGAGTTGTTAAATTTAATGGAAGTATTTCAGTAAGGAAGAAATCACATTAATCCTAGCTTTGGAGTGATAACTTTTTTCTTTAGTTCATGGTGGAGCTCATGCCAAACAAGCTGTCGTGATCCATATTGGGATGGCATCTTATGGGGATGTGGAATTGCTGTGCTGCCATTCATGTTTGGCTGGGAATATGGTAATGAGAGCTCCTCATCCAAACCAGAGGTAACACCCATGATTCTGATGGGGGAAAGTGTTCCTTGGTAGGTTCTGGAATTCAGTGTTCTTTACAGGGAAGCTTTTGTTCTGAGAACAACAATGGATTGCAAAGTACCTCATCCTTATGGCAACAGGGGAAGTGAGAGACCAAATAAGGTTTTTGGATAATGTGTGAAATGGGATACAAATTTCTTTTAGCAATATTCCAAGCCATGCCCTCAACCTCCACAATAGACTACCTTGTGCTGATGCCAATGTAACCAGACCACAAATCAGACAGGACACAAATGTATAGGCTGAACTAGGGCCACACTTTATTAACTACATTATCAAGGGATATGCAACAAGATAACAACAATTAACTCGAGTGCGGGCTACTCAACCTCCTCACATGTTCCCCCCATGGTTGGGCAAAGCAACCGGGCCTGGAAGATGCCAGAAGCCCTAGCTGCTTAGCATTAGCCAAGCCACAGAGTTTAGAGAGACGTCGCTGCCCAACTCACCCTCCCCCGCCCTAGCTCCAAAGCTCCGAGTAGGTGACCCAAGCAGAGACTTAAAAGTGGTCAATTCCCAGTGACCCTGTGACACGAAACTCTGAGGGGCTGTTCCATGAAAACATAATGAAGGTGCCTCTGGATTAACACTGATCAAGATCTTACCTCACCCTGCCCACACTCACCTGCTCATGTGATCAACTACCTATAAAGCAACTCCCACCCCAAAGTTAATCCTATAAACAGACCTCAATGCGGAGTAGGTGAAAAAATCTCAACCCCTGGCCAACTAAGGTTAAGATTTAAAAAATCCTACTTGGTCCACAGGCAACCAGCTAGTCTCTCACTGGGTAAGAGGGAGGGTGGGTGAGAGTTGAGACTCTGGCAGAAGTGAGGGTAAGAGAGTGAGTGCTGTGCTTATAAGTGCAGCGGTGCTCTGCTCCCTCTTTGGCCCAGGAAGCCCCAAGTTGCCCCACTCCTGCACAGGCAGGCAGTCACCTATCTGTCCTGCCTCCTCACTGCCCGGGTGCTAAACCCACCCCACCCAACAACCATTCAGCATTGGATTAGAGTGGCATTTCACACCAGTGTCTTTGTAATGGCATGCAGAATGGACACTGAGTAGTCATGGGCAAACAAGTAAGACAACTATCTCATAAACAGGGTGCCATGAGGGGCTGAAGAAAGAAGTAATGTTCATGAACACAATAACTATGCAAATCATAGAGATGTGCACAAAACACTTTTTGCAATTTCGAAAACAGGCCCAAAAAGGCCAAAAAAGAAAGACTGACCCAGAATCCACTGTCAGCCACAGCCTGTGCTGCAGTAACATCACTGACACAAGTTGTTCTCTCACACACAGCTAAGACATCAGCATTGCAGCAGCTGCCACAGCAGCACCTTTAGCAGCCACCATAAACTCAATTAGATCAATGTCTTCAGCCACATTTTGACTGAATACATTTGCAATGCAGAATGTATATTTTAGAGCAGACCAGAGCAGTGAGGGAAGCATTGTTAAAGTTAAAGCCTGGGGGCTGCTTTTACAATTTTAAATAATTTGCGGGGGGGGGGAGAATCACAGCACTCCAGTTATGTGGGCTGGATATAAGCAATGAGGCGGGGGGGGGGGGCGAACCACACAAGGACATAAATTCCAAGCAGCATCCAGGTTCAAGCCACTGGGGCTGGTCTTTAAAAAGAAGAAGAAAATAAAAGCAGTGGCTCACAGCACTGAAAATTAAAAGGATTTTAAATAATAGAGAAAGTCAGATAAGCCTCTGTCTCTCTCCCCACTCACTGGGCCAGGCAGGAAGGAAGGCAGGCCCAGCTCACCACCACCAACAGTCTCTGCTCTCCTCTCAGTGCTGGTGGTACTGCTCAATCCTCTCTGTCCTGAGGCACAAATGGGTCTCTTGTCTCTCTGCCTCCAAGCAGCCCCTTAAAAACATTTTGAAACTCCCTCATTTGGCTTCCTGCTCCCCCCCCCCCAGCCACTGGGTGCACAGTTGCCCATGCCCACACTTGATTTGTATGACAAACAAGCCACCCAAGAAGCAAGGAGATCTCAAGCCAGTCAGAAGCCAGTGCCAGAAAACCATTCAGCAAGGGGAAAACACTGAGACAAAATGTCACCCACGATTCAAATCACTCGAATCAATTCATGTCTAATTGTGGGTGATTTCGTTTGACCTTGAATCAGGCCTTTCATTTTAGGGGCATTCTGATTCGAGGGCAAATCACTAGAATCACCTCTATTTGGAGCAAATCAATTCACACACTAATTGAATTTCACATCTCTAGCAAATCAGCCCTGAAGCTCAGTTTTAGCAACAGAAAATGCAATCCCCAAAGGTTCAACAAGTAAAACTTATGGAGCAAAAGCCACATGACAATATGAAACCATCTCTGTGACAAAGGCAGCTTACAGACCTATGTTTTGTCCTCTAAAACTTATTTTAGTTTTAGCTTCATTTAAAAAATAAATATGAAAGTGCAGGGTGGGGGGGGGAGGGGAGCGATCCCTGTGATAAAGATGGTGATGATACAAGTTAACAAATAGTTGTAATTTATTCAGGTGCATAACTACTATTAGGCAAGGGGAGGCAGCTGCCTGGGGGCCCCCACGCCTGGAGGGCCCCCCCAGAGGCAAGTCACATGACTTCCCAACACCTGCAGAGCTTCCTTCATTATGATCCTTCCTTCGTATTTCTTCTTTCGACCTGGCTAGTATCTCTCTCTCTGTCTCTCGACCCTCCCTCCCTGCCTCCCTCCTTGTGTGTGTGTATCAGCGAGGGGCCCATTTTAAAATTTTGTCTCTGGGACCACTCCAGCCTTGTTACACCCCTGACTTTATTTTATTTTGCAGAGCAAAGATGCACCTCATTACAAAACACTCCAACTCTATAGAAATCCATACAGCATTTCTCTGTTGTGTCCCTTACTTTTAAAATATTGATACAATAATTATCTAATACAATAAATAATGATTTTATCTATAATAAAGAAAAATAATCTACGAATGAAAATTTAAAAACAAGCAATGTTAAACAACATTTTTTTATTCAACTCTAGCATTCCCTTCACTTTACTATCCTGACCCTCTGGTTTGCATGTTAAATAAATATATTCTGAAAGCAACACATGCAAAAGTGACCAAAACCAAACCCAATGCCTCTCCACTAGAATACAGCCTGCTGTATACAGTAATGTCAGAACACTTATATCTGCTTCACCAGATTATAAATGTTACTTGACCCTGAAAACTGCTCATGAGGCATGTCTGACATCCTGTAATTTAGCAAAAAGATACATTGGCAAACATCATTCATGCAGGAAGACTTAGATGCTTACAAGAAACCATTAAAAATAGCATTAGAAAGCTTTAAGGGAATTGGCTTCTGTGATTTTGCATTATCTATTGGCATTATGTTGTTACATGTATTAACAAGGTGGTACAGATAACAGCTTATAGATAAAGTGACATTAATTGTACATTCAATTTTTTATGTCATGCCACAACTGCAAAAAAGAGAAATTTGCATATATGCCATTGTATATTCGTCAAGTTATATTGTTGCTATGCTATATGTGTATGATATTATGTTTTTCTGCTTGTGTCTGTACTGGTCAAAGACTGCAATAAAGTTTATCTATCTGTCATATAGACAAGAGCTTTGTATTTGCAAAAGTACACAACAGTACTTGAGATTTACTGATATAGTTGCCTGATGTTCTAATAATTAAAAAATAAAGATTCTACTAGATATGTCAAATACAGTGTAATAATTTTTTATTTTAAGTTTTAATTACAGTACTTACTCTGTTTTGCAAAACTGGGGGGGGGGGGGAATTCATGAATCTAAGCCACCCAAAAGATCCCATGCCTATTACCAATTCAATTTTTATGTCTTAAATATTGCTATGAACAAGAGGAACAAATGCACCTTTCATAACACCAAGATTGGACATAGTGTGGAGTATACAGATAGGGATGGAGATTTTCACAAAGGTTATGCAGAAGAAATAGACCTAGAGGATAGGGTTGGAACAGATCTGTCTCCAAACTGAAATTCAAAAGAGAACTTCGGTATTCCTCCAAGAAGAAACTGAAATGTGAAGAGAAAGCTCAGTGTTTCTCACAAGGAGGGGGGGGGGATGAATTTTCTCAGTTTCTCAAAATCCTTGTCTGAAGATGTGCTTCAAACAGAAGTGACAATTGTTTTGCACACAGTTCAGGGAATTCCTTTTTTGAATTTCACTTTAGAGAAATGTCTGTTTCGACCCAGTCCTCAAGATTTACTTCTTCTGCCTAACCTTTGTGGAAGTCTTCTTCCATATACTTATCCTCCAGCCTTATAGCACACTGTATCCCAGCTTGCTGCTACAAAATTGCTTTGTTTCCTCTTTTTATAGCAATATTTAACATACAAATAGACACACATAGGAGAACTTCCTCATGACAGAGGTCCAATTTGCACAAGAGCACTATGTATCTACACCCAAATGAGGGATTTACACGAATCGAGTATAAACAAATGTGTGTAAACTTTCCATCATATTATCTGTATATTGGAAATTAAGGTACCTCGAAATTAAATAATTATCCTTAATGCTTGTATAAACTCATAGTTGGACTTTGGATTATAAATAGGTTTCAACTGTGAGTCGTGGTTCAG
The DNA here is from genome assembly GCF_027244095.1 of Hemicordylus capensis. NCBI lineage: Eukaryota > Metazoa > Chordata > Lepidosauria > Squamata > Cordylidae > Hemicordylus > Hemicordylus capensis. Next base: position 178,691,744 of record NC_069657.1, on the reverse strand, counting down.
ATGCTTTTCTGTCGGGCTTCACATACTGTACTATGTTGTTAACATGAATTTATTGTTGATTAACATAATGGGCATGGGCAAGACATTTTGGCTTCTGTCTTCTTCAGCTACTCTGATGTTATAGGAAAGGAGAGGAGAGCTGGTCTTGTGGTAGCAAGCATGACTTGTCTGTCCCCTTACCTAAGCAGGGTCCTCCCTGGTTGCATATGAATGGGGGACTTGATGTGTGAGCACTGTAAGATATTCCCCTCAGGGGATGGAGCTGCTCTGGGAAGAGCAGAAGGTTCCAAGTTCCTTCCCTGGCATCTCCAAGATAGAGCTGAGAGAGATTCCTACCGGGCAACCTTGGAGAAGCCGCTGCCAGTTTGTGTAAACAATACTGAGCAAGATGGACCTATTGTCTGACTCAGTATTTGGCAGCTTCCTATGTTCCTATGAAAGGTACAGAGATACACATATTGTTAACATGTACACACATAGACCTTCATTATGTCAGGACCTATAATGTTTGAAAGGCATATACATTCATTTCCTTTTATTTCATGTACAGGTCAGAAATGAGAGTGTTTAGTCCCCAGCCTTAAATTATTGCAATGCACATCAGATGAACTAATGGCATGTAGATGCTTCAAAGGTTTAAACAAGAATTGAATGCAGGTGTGTAACAGTGGTGTGCATTGGGTTCATAACAAATTACTTTCCTTTCCTTTCCTTTATTAAGAAATTAATGCAGAATTAATCCTGAATTAAATGAATGTCATCCACATATCAACTGTTTTGTTTGGGGCCCACATTATTTTTTTCTAATGATAACAGTGTTGTTTTTGGTAGCTACTAGACATTCTGGAAGAAAATGGTAGCCACCACAAAAGTATGGTGACTACTGCTAGGGCCTGCCTTTTCCGAAGAATGCTTGAGAAAAATGCAATGCCCATGGTATTCAGAAGCAAAAATTGTTGGAGCTGGCCACCAAAAGCAGCTTTGCCAATACTTTTAAAGTCTTAATTATTAAAAGATTATTTTAATCTAGTTATCTTCTCTGCTACAGGAAAGCCATGCAAGCCCACCCCTCTTAGTTACAAAAACAAGGGGAGTAATGAAAACGACCAAAATAAAACCCAAACAAAATATGATTTTAATGATTTAATAACAAAATTAAATGCTTAATAACAAAAACAAATGGGGTAACAAAGTAAAACACAAAAAACAAAAACCACACACCTAGTGCGTAATATTATCAAACCTGCAGTGTATGAAATGGCCATAAAAGCAAATTCCCTTTAATGTCAAGGTCCCTGTGAACATAAGCACATTAGTATAAGTACATTATAATTACTATTTCAATCATGACAAATAATTAAAGCTTGGACCCCTCATTCTAAAGTCTTCCAAAGATACAGGATTCTTTTTTTAAAAGTCAAATTCCTCTGTAGCCAGGCACTGAAAAGCATTCATTGAACTGTTCTGGTGCATCAGTCTAGCAGTAGCAAAAGAGGAACTCCATTTGACTCTGAGAAAAAAGTCAGCAAACTTAAGGTCTTTTCTCCCATGCCAGATGTTACTGAGCTTACCCGCTGCTCTCATTACTTAGATGTTTCCACTTAAACCCCTAGGGGATGGGATGGTTATGTTTAGAACAACCCTTTATTCATCAGTCGGAATTATTTGTTCTTAGACTCCAAATAAATGCTTCAGCAGTCACAGAAATGGCAGCAAAGTGTATCCATCTAGTGGTGGTTAACTACTGCTTCACAATCTTACTAGATTTTCACATATTCTGGCCACAAGAGCAGTTGGGCAATAGGAATCAAACACAGGGAAAAAGAAAGAGTGGCTTGCATGTGTGAACTTTCCCACTCCATGAGAACATGGCTTCAGCCTGAATTATAAACCTTGCATATAGTTTTATAAGTCTATATAATCCTTAGTCATCTTATATATACTATTATAACAATTTGCACTTTGACTGCCTTGTTCATTTACTTTTCAAAATTGTCAGAGTTCTGATCAGAAGGTGGGAGGCAAGGGTAGTATGTACAATTCACATGTAACACAAACCCGCAGTTAAACGGGGCAGAGGTTGGAACTCCATTATGTCAAAATGTGTGCAACCATGGTTTCATGACAAAAGTGACCTGTGGTTTGCCTCACCAAACTCCCATTTCAACCGTTGGTTTGTGGTATGTTTCACCACTGTGTGGTGAAACTGAAATCTCAAACTGAGGTTCGAAACCTCAAACTGAGGTTTTCAGTGTCAGCATTACATCTGAATGTGGACAGCACCATAACCGTGTTTTGTTCACTTTCTGGAGCCAAAATCATAGAGACAGTGGTGCATAACCACCCGGGATTGCTCCAGATTCATGCCTGCAGTGTTTCTCTCTGGCCACTTCTCTAGGCACTCGCCCCACCCAACATCCCCGATCCAACAAAGCAGTTGTCCGGCAACAGGGATGCCACCATGTCCCATCCTAAGCTTCCAAGACTGTCAAACAGCAAAGTCACACATGGGCAAGCCCGCTTCCCACTCTGTCCCTTGCCCCCCCTTTCCTGGCAATTAGGAGAGAAAGGGAACAGGATGGCAAGATGGGCACTATGTGCTTAGCTCTCAGAAAAGGAAAATCAAGATTTATGTTCACAAGCACATGCAGATGGTAGAACTTGGTGAAACATGCTCCTCAAAAAGAGGAGCTGTTATATGGAGTCCCTCAGGGCTCCATCCTGTCACCAATGCTTTTAAATATCTACATGAACGGTCATCAGGAGATTTTGTGCTGGAAGTTATCAGTATGCTGATGACACCCAAATCTATTTATCCTTGTCATCTTCATCATCAGGAAATGGCATTCATTCTCTAAATACCTGCCTACAGGCGGCAATGGATTGGATGAGGAATAACAATATGAAACTGAATCAAAGCAAGATGGATGTGTTCATTATAGGGGTTCAGAATTTGAGGGATGAGTTAGATCTTTCTGTGCTGGACCCCTGATACACTCCCCAGGAAGGAACAGATGTGCAGGTTGGGAGTACTCCTCGACCCAGGCCTCACTCTGGTATCTCAGGTGGAGGCTACGGCCAGGAGTGCTTTCTACCAGCTTCGGCTGATTCAATAGCTGTGTTCATTCCTTGAAGAATGCTCCTGTGCTGTGGAATGCAGTCCTGGCAGAAATCTGTAGCCTGAGTTATTGTTGGCCTTCAGGAGAGGCCTTAAAATATATCTGTTTGGCCTGGCCTTCCAGGGCTTTTAAACTGTTTTAAATGTTTCAACTGTTAATGGTTTTATTCTGTTTTTAAATTGTTTTGTAATGATTGTTTTAAAGAATTGATTTGCGGGTTTTATTTTTGCTGCTGTGCACCGCCGAGAGCCATTTGGATGGGGTGGTATATAAATGTAATAAATAAATAAATAATCAGCTGAGGGTGTACATCACAGCATATGTCAATTGACCTCATTGATTCTTTCCAGAAGAAATATCACCACTCAGTAAAGATAGCGGCCACCTGCCTTGCTTCTTACCTGTGTGGGCCATGTGAGCCACCATTTCAAGCTGACCTGTGTGTAGTGGCAGCTAGTACAAATGAGCTGGGGTGGGGGACGGAAAATGAGTCTCGGGTGCAGTCCATGATACTCCATTCCACCCTATCCCAGCTGCCTCATTTGCTCTCTCAATTGTCCCATCTTGAGCCCAGTAGGCTAATAATTTGCCCAACTGGGGATTGAACACACCAACTGTCCTGCTAATATATATCCATCATGACTCTGTGGATACATTTTATTATTTTAAGGTTTCTTCCTTAGTATAGACTCTGTGCCTTCATTGACATGCTTGTCAAGGAACTCAAACCTTGGTCAGGGCAGAGAATCCTCAAAGTGAAGTCACCAATTTGCTGTACAGTGGAATACCAAATTCCACAAATAGTTAGCCATTTTTAAATCCAGATTTCAAGCATGCATTCTCCTCTTAGCTAAGCAGGGTTTGTCCTGGTTTGCATATGTGAGCACTGCAAGATATTCCCCTTAGGGGATGGCGCCGTTCTAGGAAGAGCACCTTCATGCTTGCATGCAAAAGGTTCCAAGTTCCCTCCCTGGCATCTCCAAGATAGTGATGGGAGAGATTCTGGCCTGCAACCTTGGAGACGCTGCTGCCAGTCTGTGTAGACAATACTGAGCTAGATAGACCAATGGTCTGATTCTGTATATGGCAGCTTCCTATGTTCCTATGAGCACAGTTACCCTTTGTGTCCCCTGAGAGATACCTCCATTGGGAAGGAGAGTTGAACTTCTGTAGACATGGCAGTGTTTGTCAAGTCCAGTCAATGCTGACCATTGTATAGATTCATAGATTTTTGGGTCAGCAGTCTGCTGCATTAATCAGTTTGGGCTCAAGGAGTTATGCACATCAACTATTCAACAACAACAAAAGCTAGGAGAGAACAGGGCCCACTTAACATATCTTACTTCGAGTTTCGGCTTTACCTCCTAAGGTGAGAAGCAGATGTTTTTTCCCATAACAGTGCTTATATGTTTTGTATAAAATCCACATCTTTAAACAACCTATATAAACCAGAGTATGTCATGCATTTTAAGTAAAAATAGAAAGAAAACACTTGGTATAATATGCAGATCTAAAATCAGGGAAGAGCGGATAAGGAATAAACATACAGAAAACACCAGGATATATGATAGAGTAAGCATAATGGATCAGAATAAGGCCTAAATCAATTTTATTTCCACAGTTCTAGCATCATAAAGGGGTGGGTGGCAGTAAACCAATTATTATGCAACTTAATGAACTAATTAGCAAAATCAGAGCAATAATAGTACTGGGTACCGACTGATCTGAATATAAAAAGTAGAATTAGGCTTCTAGTACTGAAGTTTTTAGTCCAGAAGATTATATAATAACTTTTACAACATTTCTAATTTGGGTGCAGGCCATTAGAAACTGGGAGAGAATTCAAGATCGAGAAGAATGGCTTGCTCTGAACATAATACAAAGGATTCTCTGTCTGACATGATAAGCATCACATATAGCTTGATCTATATGCATTTTTGTAGGTAAAACAGGAAAACATATCACCTGATCTGCTGCCACAAGACTGACAGGGTGTTACTTTAGCTCTAAGAAGCCTATGAGACTGGCAGTATTTTGACTGCACCCCTGTTTCTCATCTTCTACCCTAGTTTCAGAAACCATGCAACATATTTGGTTTTCTTGAACCCATTATGTTTAAATTGTAATTAGAAACTACTTAAGAACATAAGAACAGCCCTGCTAGTCCAGCATCCTGTTTCACACAGTGGCCCACCAGATGCCTAATATTACCTCACTATAATGGAATTCACCTCTGTCAGTGTCATTTCAGATCTTGAATTCCGTCATGATTAAATTGAATTCCAGATATCTAAAGGCTCCAGGAGAACCTTCATCTATCTTATGAGAGTAGCAGGGATGCTACACCGCCCCCCATGGCTCCACCTATATAACTTTGGTGAAGTAAGCATTTGGGATCATGTGGCAAGATACTAATACCCCAGTCTGGGTTCTTAATTTGCTTGGGTTCTTCCTATGTGATCCTACCAATTTCTTCTATGAGGTTTCAATATTTCTATTTTACCAAAGCACCATGAGATGAGGGAGCAGTGTCTACATTGTTCCTGTAATGTTGACATTGGACCTGACAGGTACAGTACATCCAGAAATTGGATCCAGAGCTGCCATTGCATGAACAAAAGGCACTTCCCCAATTTTTATGGGGTTCTCATTTCTGTTGCAATCTGCTATCCACAGAGTTCCAGAGCCAACCCTTAGAAATATGTTTTCAGAGGGTACAATGGGTAGCAACAGGCAGGTGGGAGGAGGGAAAGCCCAATCCATCAGCAAGACTCTGCTCATAGAAATTAGGATCCAGTTAAGTTTTATTTACCCTTGTAAAAAGTCACATGATGAGGATAGAAGGTGTTTCCCCATGCTGGATCCTTAAAAATAAGGCTTTTGCCAAAACCATGTTGGTATCCACTGTATGTGCTGGCTTAGATGCTGACAAACTGTCCAATAAAGAGAAGATTATTTCTATACCAAGGTTCTGCCTTCCTCTCCCATTGAAACTCAGTACTTGGGATTTATTTATTTAACAAATTTTTAACGCAAGTCTATGGGCGGTTTACAACAAAACAATAAAAACAACAAGTAAAAAGGTCAAAACATTACAACAATTAAAAATTTAAAACGACGTTAAAACTATTAAAAACCATCAAACTATTAAAACACTGGACCTATTCCCATGATGCGGCAAAATCCGGCTAGGGGAGCCTAGCCCAATTTTGCCTGATTGTGGGAGCCACTGGGCTCGCAGGCGAGCCCGGTGGCTCCCAGGCGGTTAACCCACCTAAGTATCTCTCCCCTAAAACTGGGTTTGCGGAGCGAGTGCTCCGCTAGAAGGATACTATGGTTGATAGCTTTGAAAGTCGCCAAGAGATCTAAAAGGAACAATAGAGTCAAGCCCCTTCTGTCAATTCCCAATCTGAGATCATCCCTCAGGCCTACCAAAGCAGTCTCCACCCCATAGGCCCCCCCCCCCAATAGTCAGTCTAAATAGGTCTAGATAATCAGTTTCACCCAAGTCTGCCTGGAGTTGGGAGCCCACCACCCTCTCAATTACCTGTTATTGATTGGTTGACAGAATTGTTATTGATTGGTTGGCTGAAGCTAATGATGGTTCAGTGGGACAAGGCATTCTTTGCTGTGGTGCCTAAGCTTATTACTTCCTTTGATTTATTTGGCTGCCTCTTGGTTTACATGCCAATATCTGGTTAAGATTATCTTGTTCTAATGTGCATTTGACATACATAACAAATTAAATAGTAATCTCTTTATTTTTGAGATTAGTTTTTCCTCCTGATGTTCTTAAGGGCTAAACTGAAGCAAGATCAATCAGTATCTTAGGTAGGGATGTGCACAAATATATTTTTAATTCAATTTTTGCCTCAAACAAATCACCCCTGAATTGTTTTGTATCCAAATCTACCCCCTCCAAATCACCCCAGATCCGATTTTTATTTACTTTGATTTGATTTGGATTTGGACTGATTCGGAACACTTAACAAGGTCCTAGGGGCACCAAATTTGGGTGGTGGGTAGGTCCCCAAGGGTGCCACCTACCACCCAGATTACAAGGCAGTGGGACACTTGGTTGATTTTTAATTTGTTTTTTTTAGGTTTTACTGATTTTGAACATTTCTGCCATAGGAAACAATGGGGATTCAAAGTGACCACACATTTTGCTCCATAACTCCACTGCTACAAGGGCTAGAGCTTAGGTTTTTTTTTTTTTTTTAAAGCTGTGAATCTGGAGGAATTAATAGGAGGGATACAAATCTCAAATCGATTCAAATAGAATCAGGCACGATTCGTTTTGTACCCAAATCTAGCCAATGGACCACAGAGATGATTTGTTTTGTCTCCAAATCACATGAATCAGCTTGATTCGAGTACAAATCGATTTGTACCCAAATAAATTTGCACATCCCTAATCTTAGGTCCCACAGAACCTAGTGGCTGCTGGGCTTTTACTGACCCAGCTAAAGCACTTTGGTCTCAGCTGGTCATCTCTGAAGGCACGTAACCCTGAACAGGACAGTGGGATTTACAGTGATCCTTTATTTTGTCTTGGCTGTGACATTACATAGATGCAATCAAACATTCTTTATACAACCAACTTCTTTACCTTTGAAGCCAAACCAAAGATCTATAGTAACTGGAGTTTTTAAAAGAGCCAACTAGGAAGTCTAAGGCCAAATTGCTCAATGTGAGAATGGTCATCCTTGGGGAGCAGCAATGAGTCACTATGGAGATGCAAGCTGTTGCTCTAACTTTACTTGGGGAGTAAGTGTGCCTTGCTATGGCATCTGATAGGGCTGCAACAGGAGCTCAGTCAGTTGTGGTATTTGTTAGTCTGCCCTGAGATCATTTACTCATCTAGCTGTGGGACAAAACACAGTGAGATAGTCAGGTCATTGGCTTCTGAAAGAGAAAGTATTTCTCTTCCATTAAATGTAAAATCCGCAGGACTGCAGGAGTCTGATTACCTCGTTTGAGAGAGAGAGAGAGAGAGAGAGAGAGAGAGAGAGAGAGAGAGGGTGCGCACACACAAAGAACAGTACACACACTTTGCCTTTGCTTCTTCAAACTAAGTATAAATCAAACCTTCTATTTCAGCTTATCCATGAGGAAGCTTGACCAATTTTGCCTTCTCTTAGAGGAACAACATCAGGGGACATGAATAGATCAACTGGGGCATACGCTACTGCTGTAAGCCATCGAGTAAGGACCACTGCTGGCCATGGAGGGGTTTGAGCTCATGGTTCTTTGCATACAACAGTGGAGTCTGGCTGTGTGCATAGTTTGCCAGATCACAAACCATGTTATTTTAAACTTCTAAAATTATGTAAATAGTGGACTTGGTCTTTGAAGATGAAAATAAAAGGCAGAGACTGATCTATTAGGCTACAGGGGCAGAAGCTGTCCTTGAAAACAAATAGTGTGGACATGTGCCTGTCTACATTTATTTATTTCTTTTGATTTATAGACTGCCCATACTCCATGAGCTCACATTAAAGTTGTGTTGAAGTCAAATTCTCCCACGCGGCTCTCTGAAGGTGGGGGAGGGGGAATAAATATTACATTTTTAACCTAGGTAATGTTCAGGTATTTTAATTTAGTGAAAAAATATTATCAATCACTTCATATGATGATGCCTTACATTTAATACACTAGCTTTACAGGACTTTTGAAAACAATATGTATGAGAGAAAATAATGTCTGTTTTATATTATAATATTCTATTGATGTGACTTGGGGCTAGCTTTATTTTCCCTTTTAGAAAAAGCACATTGTCAAAACTATGTTTTGAAATGGAAGGAGGGGGCATCACAGAATATCTGAATTGTTTCCAAGAGAAAAGGAAAAACCTAGATGAGACAGTTAGAAAGGAACATTTCCAATACAATTTGTCACCCATGCATAAATCTTGCTGACATTTTCAGTCACTTTAATAGCCTGCCCATTTTATAAATCAGTATGAACTTGCACAGTTGCAAAAAGTGTGTATTTTGAACATCTCATTTGCATACTTTACCAAAAGCCAATGAGGCAGTGGAAGCAACACTGGTGATCATAATAAGTGTTTGGGAAAAGGCAGAAAGATCACTAATGGTTTGCCTTTAGGGATTTCTGTACTCCATAGGGGATGAAAATGAGAAGTATTTTTCAAACAGTAGGGGGTAAAGGTTTTAAAACTAGAAACACATGGAGTGATAAAGATGCTAGTGCCACGGGGCGCATAGCAGGAAAAAAATTACAATGTAAAAAATTGTAATTTCAGCATTAGGAAGTAATAATCGTGTTTCATCATTGTTATTAAAGCATGACCCTTAAAGCCACATAAATTAGATATAAGTTTTGAAAGAAGTTTATTAATCTTCAGTGGGAAATATTAGGAAAGTTTATAATCATGGGAAGCACAGATTTTCAATCCCCCACCCCCCGGAGGATACCGGGAACAGGTCTCTACTTGTTTATGCTATATTAGGTCAACAACCTTTTATTTACTTACAGTCACTATCAAATTTCTGTAGTCTTTTCCTCCTGAGCTCATAGTTATTTTGTTTTAATCAATGAAAGGCTAAATAACAATTTAGACATTGCACCTTTGATACTGGAAAATAAAAGCCAATTTAAATGTATCTAACTGATTAATAAATGATATTAGATCATGTGGAAAATTGCAGATTAACACATTTTAACCACATCCCATTACTCAGGGCACATCTTCGGGTGATTGGATAGGCCTGTCTGTAGATATCTAATTTCATGAAATCTTTTGGATGGCTTGACAACTGTTGTGCTTTGCAGATTTGAGCATTTGATACCTCCTCCTTCATTACTTACTGCCCTGCTAGTTTAATAGTTGGTTTTTAATGGCCAATGTCACTTATTCTGCTAGGAGCAGCAATGCAAAAATGGAAATACAGTAAATTCTGCACACATATATCCTTGGGGTGGGGGTAAGGAACTGCACAAATAGGTGCTGCACTCAGGGCTCCTCCACACAACCCAATCCAGCTTCAATACTCAGAGGTTTGATAGAGAATCTACTATAACACTGCTAAGATGAACAGAGGAACTAGATCTGATTACTACCCATCCCTCTCCTGAGCAGCTGGTTGGTTAGCAGTGTACTGGTAATGGGCTGGGGAGGGGGAGATAGATGAACTCATGTTGCTGGCCTGAGCCTGTCTGTGGGTTTGAGGATCTATTCACAAGGCCTAACAGTGAGTGTGCTGGGATTTGAATTTATGCTTCCCAACATTTAGCACGTGATCCTATCTTTGAATCCACATGGCATTCAGTATTACTCTATCAATGTCCAATCTATAATATAATAGCCAGCGTGCTATAGTGGTTAGAGTGCTGGACTAGGAATGGGGAGACCCGAGTTCAAATCCCCATTCAGCCATGAGACTAGCTGGGTGACTCTGGGCCAGTCACTTCTCTCTCAGCCTAACCTACTTCACAGGGTTGCTGTGAGGAGAAACTTAAGTATGTAGTACACCGCTCTGGGCTCCTTGGAGGAAGAGTGGGATATAAATGTAATAATAATAATAATAATAATAATAATAATAATAATAATACTAGAAAGAACAAGGCAAGAACCGAGCAGAAAAATGGAAAAATAAGCCCCTACATGGTCAATATTTGCAAAATATAAGTGGAAAATCAGACATCACCATGACGTGGCAATGGCTTAAGAATGGCAACTTGAAGAAAGAAACAGAGGGTTTAATACTGGCTGTGCAAGAACAGGCACTAAGAACAAATGCAATAAGAGCAAAAGTAGAAAAATCCACAACAAACAGCAAGTGCCGCCTTTGTAAAGAAGCAGATGAAACTGTGGACCACCTAATCAGCTGTTGTAAAAAGATTGCACAGACTGACTACAAACAAAGGCATGACAAGGTAGCAGGGATGATACACTGGAACATCTGCAAAAAATACAAGCTCCCTGTAGCCAAACATTGGTGGGACCATACAATTGAAAAAGTTGAAGAAAATGAAGATGTAAAAATATTATGGGACTTCCGACTACAAACAGACAAACATCTGCCACACAATACACCAGATATAACTGTAGTTGAGAAGAAAGAAAAACAAGTCAAAATAATCGACATAGCAATACCAGGGGACAGCAGAATAGAAGAAAAAGAAATAGAAAAAAATCACCAAATACAAAGATCTACAAATTGAAATTGAAAGGCTGTGGCAGAAAAAGACCAAAATAATCCCAGTGGTAATTGGCGCCCTGGGTGAAGTTCCAAAAGACCTTGAAGAGCACCTCAACACCATAGGGGCCACAGAAATCACCATCAGCCAATTACAAAAAGCAGCTTTACTGGGAACAGCCTATATTCTGCGACAATATCTATAACAATTGACAATAAAATTCTGGCATCCCAGGTCCTTGGGAAGGACTCGATGTCTGGATAAAACAAACCAGTCAATAACACCTGTCTGACGGTGTAAACAATAAATAATAATAAAACAACCTACCATGACTTTACAGGAAGTCATTAATTATCATGGGGGTTACATTCTTAGCTAACACTGCAAATGCAGAAACTGTGATAATTGAAATGTTGTGCCTATGGGAATGATAGGATTAGGTCCCACAGTACATTGAAAAGTGCTAAAAATAACCACACAAAAAGAGAAAAAGGACCCTGGCCACTCTACAGTAATGATTCCCCCCGCCCAACAAAATCATAAAAAATCCTCCAAATTATGCCAAAATAGTCCCATCATGGCTCCACACTGCCTCCAGAAGTGCCCCTAAGCCAGAAATGCCACTAGAAATGCCACTGTATGTGTGAAATGCACACACAGGAACCACAAATGGCCAAAATTCATCCCCATGATAATGGACACCAGGTGCATTGTTTAGGCATGATAATGGACACCAGGTGCATTATCATCCCCATGCTGATGGACACCAGATGCATTGTTTAGGCAATGCAGGAGACCCTCAACTATCACAGATTCTTCATTCGCAATTTCAGATATTCACCATTTGGCTCTGCTGCTTGCTGCTGCTCCGATCGTCTGCTGCAATGAGCAGCAGAGCCCTAACTTGTACAGTGATCATTTGCAGGGAGGCAGGGAGGAGCCTGCCTCCCCACCAGCCCTCCCTGACTCCGAGAAGACAGGTTGTGTGAACAACCTTCATGTCTAACAAAATAAAGATTCCAGTGAGAGGGTTTTTACTTACTGACATGTTCGAGGTCCATATTGACAAGGGATCTATACTACCTGAGAAACTTTCCTTGTTTAATGGAATTTCTTGCTGTGTGTTTTCTTGTATGCTGCTTGTTGTGTTTGGGAAAGGGAATGTTGTGTTGATGGATTGAATAATGTCAACCATTGAATAATGGATTGAATAATGTCATCAAGAGAAATTGTTCATGATGTACATTTCATATCCTATTGTATTGCCTAGCTATCCTTGTACCGTATACCTGTAGAGATGCCACTTGCTTTCCTGACAGAAAAAGCAAGTTTAAGTATTCTATATTTTAAGAGTTGCAAGATGAAGAGAAATTCATCAGATGATGCTTTCCCCTTCATTGCAGCACCATGCCAATAAAAGGTGTACCAGGTGAATGTAAAACCATTTGTATAAATGCAAGAGCCTATTCTTTAGTTTACTAGGCTCACCCCTGCATGGATCATGGTTGCCCTGAAAACTCCTGGCACTGCCATTCCAATATAGTACAATGGGAATTATTATTGAGCTATGCCCATAATATGTCTTATATACTCATTCATATATGCTCTCAATGTGCATACACAGCATACCTGGGTATTTATGAATCACTGTATGGATTAGGTTCAGTAATATATTTCATAAGCACTGTTTCTCTAATTAACCTGTATCCCTCAACTTCTTAAAAAATATCCTTCTGTTAGCTTTTCAGGCAGATGGTGTAGGTATGAGAAAAGTCTACAATCCTTTCCTTGAGATGAGATTAATTTACCCTGTCCTCAGAGCCTTCTCTGTCTCTTCAACACATCTGCTTAATATCATATTGCATCTTAAAATCCTGTTAAACCAGCAAATCCGCTTTCTTCCATGTAATGACTATTCATATAAAGAACTATTACACCACATCCGGCAAACAAACAGATTACAACATATCACTTTCATCATAAACAGACCATTTAGAAAAGGAGATCTGAGCACATGGATGAGAACAGGTGGGCTGAAGGGGTTTGCCAGACTGCATTTCACACCCATAGAAACATGCTGCACCTCACTTATTCCTCTTGCCAAGAGTTAAATATGCAGTCAAAACTTTAACAACTGGTACATCAGTTGGATTATAGTGCTGAGCACGGTGATGATAATGACACTTTAACGATTTCCCAGTGAGATTACTCCATTTGCTATTTCAGCACAAGGTATTTATGCTTTTAAAAGAGAACATCACCTGCCAGAAATCCATACTCCCTCAATTTACCACCAGCTAACTCAAATTGAGAAATGAAGCTTAATTGCACAGGATGAGTTGCAGTAACCTATTAGGCAGCCTATGTGGCAACTTATTTTTGAGAAAGAGACAGGAAGACCTTACTTGTGCAAGAGTTTAGATACGCAAGGTGAGCAGCATTAAAGTGAGATCAGTTTGTTCAGAGCTGTTGGATTAAGGAGCACTTTGACGTCTCATATTGGACTTGGACCAGATCTAGACAAGGATGAGAATCAGAGGATACAGGTGGAATGTTCAGCTACAAACTGGTGGTGGTGGAGGAGGATTTAATATCTGAATACTCTCCCCCATGGCAAAACAAAAAGAAAACACCCCTGTCTTTGGTACCTTGCCTCATATGCCACAGTACTTTGGGCAGCCCCTGCCCTCCATGCAGAAAACGAGTATGTGAAGAAGGCTAGCCTAGAATCTTTCTAGATAACTTGCTAAGTTTTCTGTCTGCAGGGGGACCTTTTTGTTTTGATGGGAGAGAGTTCAGACATGTGATTTCCCCACCTGCAGTCTAAAGTGTTAATGAACAGCTACACATCATGTGATTCTTCTGCATGCAGACATCAGCTGTCAGTGGCAACATGCCCATTCGGTGGATTGACAGGTATGCAAAAAGAAACCAGCCGTTTGCAAAATATATATTGTCACTTCCTTTATCTTTAATACGAAGCCCTGAAATAACACCAATCATGCCAGCATGAGCTGTGTATTATCCTTTAAAAATAATTATTCAGATGTTTACATATAAATGTATAAGTTGAACAAGACATGCAAACAGACCATAGGCATCTATCAGCCAAAGTAGTTCACAGTAAAACAAACTAGAATTCAATCCCTTCATGAGTGATAAATGACTAAATCCATTACATGCATTACATTAATGCAAGGGTGGAGGGAAGGAGAAAACGGGGAGCAAAATATAACAATAGGAAAGAAAAACATACTGGAAAATTTAAGACACAATTTAATCAAAATCAAGCCGTTTTATCCGAGGATCTCAATGGGAAAGATTTAATGAGGTCTTTCGCTCTCCCATTAAAATAAATGGCTAACATCCTGACTGAATTACTCAGTGAAAGTCCTACTGACATTAACAGGACAAGTTAGTCATGACTAACTTGTCTTATTAATTCCAATGGGACTTCTGTTGTCCCATCATTTACAGGTAATTTAGTCAGGATGTCAGTGAATGGAATTACCAAGTGCACTCTGTGCAACCTGCAGATTACCCTAGGTAACTGGGTCGGATTACATCCAAAATCAGTCTCACCTGCCCGCTTTTAAAATACAACCTTCTTTCGAATACCTAAACCACTGAGCATTTCTATCCTGATATAAATAACCAATAAGGACTGATTATATAAAACAATTATGCACCATTTAAATGTATTTATAAATTCAGGCCCATTGTGAATGGCCATATGTTGGAAACCAAAATAATTATGCCACCAAGAAGAATCTGATCTGCAAAATGAAGGCAGGGTGCAACAAGCCCTAAATAGTATTAATAAACTTACCAATATTATTTATTACATTTGTATCTGGAGAGGAGAGCTGGTCTTGTGGTAGCAAGCATGACTTGTCCCCATAGTTAAGCAGGGTCTGCCCTGGTTGCATCTGAATGGGAGACTTGATGTGTGAGCACTGCAAGATATTCCCCTCAGGGGATGAAGCTGCTCTGGGAAGAGCAGAAGGTTTCAAGTTCCCTCCCTGGCTTCTCCAAGATAGGGCTGAGAGAGATTCCTGCCTGCAACCTTGGAGAAGCCACTGCCAGTCTGTGAAGACAATACAGAGCTAGATAGACCAATGGTCTGACTCAGTATATGGCAGTTTCCTATGTTCCTATGTATTTCACATTTCCTCTAAAGAGCTCAGGATGGCACACAAGAATCCCCACCCCGCATTTTATCCTCACAACAACCATGTGAAATAGATTAGGCTGAGTCTGTGCTGGAGATGAGACTGCATGTGATGTTTTTGAATCAGGTCAATCCCTGGTATTTCCAGGCAGGGCTGGTAAAGCCCCTCATCTGATACACTGGAGACCATCTGCCAATCAGAATCCAAACTGCTGACCTAGATGGACCAATGATTTGGCTCAGTATAAGGCAGCTTCATATATTTATCTGATTGGCTCAAAGTCACCTAGTGGTCACCTGGGTGTCCCTGGTTCTACTCCAACACCCTAACCACTATATCAGACCACTTCTGTTGCAATGATCACGTTTAGGACACATTCAGATGTACCGGATAACCATAATTAAAGGTGGAAAAGGTTTCGATTTGGAACTCCAAATTGCGCCACAGACATTCACCAAACTGTGGCCCACCAAACTCAAGTTGCAGGAGAGGGGAGCCCCTCCCTGCTGCTTGGCCTCCGAAGCTGATCTCAGCCAGCTCCACAGCCAGACTGTGGACAAAGTGTCACCACGTCAGTAGGTTGGCCACAACTGGCCATTCTCTCAAAGAGGCGTGCCGAGCACGATCGTGCATTTTTGGAGCACTCCACCTGCCAGTGGCAGGGAAAGGGAATTTCAAGCCCTTTAAATGCCTTGCAAGGCCAGCGTGTCTTCTGTCATTTATAGCACTGCCACCCCACCTCCGCACTCTGAAAGCACCACACAAGCACTAATTCTTGGGCAGTTTGGGTACTGGAGGGGGGCGGGGGAGAGATTCCACTTTCAGTATGGGAGGGGAGAACAAAATCCACATTTCTTGTATGGGATATGCAGATGGGGGAGGGAAAAGGATGCTGAGGGATCTGCCCCACCATAACTAGGGAGGATGTTGTGAGGGGTGACCTCAGGAAAGCAGTCCATACAGAACCATCTGAAATCTGCTATTTGACAGCTTGATGCCAAGTAGCCTAACCCTCTCATGTGGACAGTCTCCTGGGAATATGGCTGAGCTGTGCTGTGCCACTGAAGTCCAATTCTCACTCTAGGGACTGTGAGCTCACGGATTGAGCCAGCCCCTTAACCACTAATGAACACAAAGAGACCCTACTTTATTGGGGCCCTCAACTCTCAATGGTAAAAAATAGAACTGGTTATCCACTCTCCCCTTCTCCCCAAATCCCTCTGAAGCATTGCATGCACCCCAGAGGAGATCCTGACACCCCATTTGCCATTGGCCATGTGTGCAGCCATGGAGTGAGCCAATGGGACATACATTTACACAAATTCAAGAATCCTGGGTCCGCTCCATTTGTGCACCATATACAGATAAGCGGGTGTGGGGAATCGTGGGAGAGGGTATATTCCTCATCTCCACTGCCCCGGAGGAGTGGGGTTGACTTCAAGGGCCGCTGGTGAGGGTGTGCCTGTGCATAGATGCAGACAGCTACGCAGGGGGCTTGTTTCCATGGCACCTTGGCCACTGGCCGTGGAATCAGGAAAGCAGTCTCTGGGATACCCATGCCCACTGCTTCCCAACACAAAGCAGCACAGCACAGCTCTACTCAGAGCACCCATGGCCTGACACTCTTGTGAGCAGGCATAGTCTGCATGGGCTTTAGTACCCATCATTGTCGCAAAGGAAGGATGATTCCAAATACTAGAGTGATTCTGATCCTGCTGGCCCTGCTCATGAGTAAGTTTGGGTTGTAAACACGCAAGAGAAGTGGCTGGCCCCACTTCCCCACCCTTTCTTTGTAAAAAACAGAACAGATCCCCCTAAACCTTCTCACCCTTTTCCCGTGTGAAGACTTTCACCTGCCCAAAGGACATCCAGATGCTACATCTGTCATTGTATGGACACATGCATGGAGGGGAGGGGGAGACACTGGGATGTACCTTTAAATCCATTCAAAATTCCCAGGTCTCAGTCCATCATTGCATTG
The DNA here is from genome assembly GCF_027244095.1 of Hemicordylus capensis. Lineage (NCBI taxonomy): Eukaryota > Metazoa > Chordata > Lepidosauria > Squamata > Cordylidae > Hemicordylus > Hemicordylus capensis. The sequence goes on along the minus strand of NC_069657.1, from coordinate 178,674,306 downwards.
TATGCAGCTCTTCCAGAGTGGGGATTCTTGGGAGAGGGGAGCACCCATCCTCTGGCCACCCCAGGACAGTGGGCTCACCCTTTGGGGTGATGGCAGGTCCCCGTGGTCTTTCCCTCTCATTCCTGGCCAGTAAGTCCTGGGTCGGGTGGCTGTATACTTGAAAAAGGATCTCAGCTTATCCAAGACTCACCCAGGTGACTGGCCTTGATCATTCATGAGTAAGCTGTGGGGGGGGGGCACAAACCCCCAAATGGGGAAGGGGCTGAGCCTCTCTTCCCCAACCTTTCTGTGAAAGTTGGCAGCTCTTCCAACCCATTCAGGAGCAACCTCCCCAGAATACTTGCTCCTCATCCAGAGTGGGGATGCCCTGTTCATGTTGGATCCCTTCAATGAGGGGGCGCTTTGCCAGGGCATACCTGCTTGCATGGACAGTGGGGACACAGGGGCTGGGCATGGACTTTTAAAGCCATTCAGATTTTCTGGGTCCAGCCCGATGTGGTGCCTTATGCAGATCTTCCAGTGTGGGAGAATTCCCGGGAGAGAAGAGCCCCAGTTTCCAGTTCGCCCAGGACACTGGGCTCACCCTTTAGGGCCACAGGTAGGGGCGCACATCCCCATGAGGGCATTTGGGCTGGCAGGGCGCAGGGTTTAACAGCAGCTTGGTGGCAGCAAATATCCCCACTTGGGGAAAGGACTGGCCAACCCTTCCCCAACCTATATGTGAAAATAATAGAATTTTGCTGCTCCTGGTTCCCTGCTTGGGACTTCCTTTTAAACCTGACCATGGGCACCCCCCTCCACAAAATGTTCCTCTCCCAGCACTATGATGGGTTGCACTGCTTATGTTGCTGCTTGGAGTGTTCGTGCTTGTGAACATACATTACTATTGCTCCTTTCTTGGAGAGCAAATCAGTTAATGCCTGTCTTGTCATCCTGTGCCAGGGGGGTAAAGCAAGGAACAGAGTGGGAATCAGGGATGCCCCATGCGACTGTGCAACTTGGCAGGCTGACAAGTCCAGGATGGCGTGTGGCAGCATCCCTGTAGCCTGGTAACTCCATAGCTGCATAGCTAACAGGAGGGGTGGGGCTGGTTTTCCTGAGATCCTTCCAGAGGGAAGCATTAGAAGTATGGAGCAACCATGTCCTCAGGTGCATCTGCGCCACTGCCTCTATGATTGTGGTTTGCAAATCGGTGTGAAACTGTGGTTATGGCTGTGCCAGGAATTGGATTTAATGCCTCAGCAGCCAAACCTCAGGTCTCGGTGGCAAACCTTAGAGAGATAACCAAAGGTTCAAATTGCAGTTTGGTGAGGCAAACAAGAGGTTGCTTTCTGCCCATAACTGCAGTTTCATACGTTCGGGCATAATGGAGTTAGAACCTCGGCCATATTTAACTGCAGTTATCTGTTACATCTGAATGCGGCCTCAGTTTGTCACTCGTTTCTGTTCTGTGCCAGGCTTTTTAAATTGCAGAAACAATACAAATGACAGTCAGAATATTGGTCTAGGATATACTGGCTCAGATTCCCACTATGAAGCTCAGCAGGTAACTTTGCACTAGTCACCACGTGCAAACTAACTCTTTTCACAGGATTGTTGTGAAGACAAATTGATGGGGCAAAGAGAACCATGTATGTTGCCCCGAGTTCTTACAAGCAGGGTCGAAAAAACATGTATTAAACTAAATAGAGCTCACTGTCAATTCTTGAGCAGGGTCTCACATTAGGATCCCAGATTACATAAGGAAATTTTGGATTTTAGTGGAGTTAGACACCTGCCGACTTTTTTATATCAAGTTGTGTTCTTCTTTAAATCCAGAAATGATTGTTTTCTTCGTCTGGGGAGAAGGGATGTCAAATATTTTAGTGTTTCTCCCTTCTGGATCCACTTTGGAGTAATGTTTGTGAAATTTTAAGCTAGCAACTCTGATACACAGAAAAGAGTTTCAGAACAGCTGCTGCAACACCTGCTTGCAGAGTATTGGATTTGATACATTGCAATGATCATATTTAGTTTGTCACTCTTTTCTACTCTGTGTTGAAGCATTCACTTTTTAAGCTGCAGAAATGATAATGACTTCAATGAAAAATTACACATTGTAGTCAGTCCAATAGCTACAGGTGAGAAGAAGTGGAAAGCTATAGTTATGGGTGCCCTCTTCTCTCATCTGTCAGGATCTAACACAAACACAAATAATGAGTTCTTTGGTGATGATAAAGAAGGATGTGAGACTCAAAAACAAAGCTGACCAGCCTATTGGTATGCATCACCGTAGATTCAAGAGCCTTTCAGCCACACACAACAGTACAAAAAGTTCCTCCATAGAGCCGAATGGGTTTGCACAAACAGAGACCAGCTGCAGAAGCTGGCATATTGTGACACCAAAGCTGCTTACTCTCACAGATGAGGTTGGCACAAAATAACAGGAGTGAATGTGGGGTAATGCTAACAGAGCCGAGCTAATCTGCATATATTACAAAGAAAGCAGAGTTTTGCATAACAATCCATCTCTGAAGTAGGTCCCAGGGAACACCTTTCATTTCAGTGGGGAGGGAGAAAGCAGCTGCAAATGTTTTTGGCAAGATCAGCCGATGCGTGTGTGCTAGTCGCTCACTAGCTGCTGATGACTCTTCTCTTAGTCCGAATGTAGTTTTATTGTAGCAGGTGGTCCCCTTTAAATTTGCTCTGGGAAGAGATTATGCCGCACCTTGATAGTACCCCAACATGAGCTTAGGGGGAACAACAGTCACCATCTCATTTAGAGGCTAATCATGTTACGAATCTACCATAGAGGGGTCCCATTTGCAGAATTTTGACACTGGAATACGGCGGTTTGCGGGGACGACGACAAGCCTTTTAACATAAGAAATGCAGGTCTCCTATTCAACTTCTGGGGTTATTAAATATTCTGAATACCTCCAAAGGCTTTTAGATTTTTGTTTAATGTACTATTATTAGCAGGGCATATGTAGCAGTCTGAAGAGTCAGCTTAAGAGAACCAAGGGCATAAAGGTAGCATTTTGTGGATGGGGCAGAGCCATGTAAGTCCCTTACAAACACTCTCCAAAAGTATTTGTGTTCACAAGACAAATGATCTTGTGTTCACAATGCTCAAGGTTCAAAAGGGCTCACAGGATGCTGCATACACCTGTGCCATATAGCAATCATTTCCCAGAACTGATGCAAAGGCTCCAGTTCTAAAGGGTAGTCAATGCTATGTAAGGCTGTGTGTTGTGATAAATATGGATATTCTGTATAAATGTTATATCATCAGCTCAATAATCAATGTCATAAGATCAGGCCAACAGTGGAATAAGAATTTTATTACTGAAGTTCACAGGAAGGAGGATAGAGAGTGATGAAGTTGCCATAACCATGACTTTGTTTGACCTCATGTAGTACAGTAATCCCAGCACACAGGGATAATGAAGTTTGAAAGCATATAAAGAATGGTGGGGGGCAGAGGGGGGGGGAGGATGGATTGCCAAATAATTTTGCCTTTTTCTGTTTGAATAGCTAAAACTTGTTGTGACTTTCCTTCTCTTGCTCTTGGCAGCTAAGATAATTTTTATCCCTCATCTGCTAAGGGACATTTGACTGAACCAAGATTCACTATCAACATTGTTTCATAAAGTTTTTAAGTTTGAGACAAGTCTAGGTTCGTGGTCTGAGAGCTCTCTTAATAATATCTTATGTGAAGGTTGTCTTATAAGACATATCTTCAAAGAAAGAATGAGAGAGAGAGAGAAAGGAAGAGGGAGAGAGAGGGTTTTAACAAATCAAGATGTTTAATGGATATGATCCTTGTTTCTTGCTTGCATTGAAGGGCATTAAGCTGATGCCAAATTCAGTTACAGTTACCCAGTAAAGGCAACAAGTTCTGTTTTAGAAAACAGATCCATACAATTTTTTAAAAAAATGCCTCGATCAAGAAAGAAGATGTCTGAATAAACTGTGCAAAAATAAAATCCTAACATGACTTCAAAGCAAATTTGGTTCAAAGCCTTAACTGAATTGATCTTCGTTAAATTTTTAGATATTAATCTTGCCATTCTTTTCTGCACAGGTACAGAAAGGTTATACAAGATTGTGACAACATCTCTAGTTGGCTAAATCAAAATGCCTAGTGGCTCTGATTCAGTGGGGTTGGCATCAGGTTAACCCCCCCCCCCGCTCCTCTGGAGCATGAGATGTGTAGGATTTCCACACCACCCCAAGGAATATCACTCTTTCTGCTTTCCTTGAGATTCCTTGGAAGTTTTTTTCAAACAAGGACTTCCAAATTTGTCTCAACATTTCACTTTATGTGAAGTTCATTATAGTAGAAGCCATACAAGTACAAATATATTCAACACTCACTGTTGTATTGGCTCTTGGGATGAAGTCAGTTCTAGCCTCCCATATGAAATGCTAGTGAAAAGCTAGATGAAATTTTAGAATTCGCTATTTCTAGTGAAATACTAGAATCCGGTATTTTTAAATTTTAAAGTATAACACTTTACATGCTTTCCTTTAGATCTTCAATTTAGTGTAGTCAGCATTAGGAGTGATAAAACCCATTACATCAGACAGGAAGTACAGGTAAGCTGTTATGTCATGTGGCAGGTTTAGACTTCTCCTACTACAGTGATTTCACTTAGAGCTGGGAGGCGACTAGGCAATCCTCAGGCCATCTTATCTTAAGAACTTGCTGCAGGATGCTCCCATGGCTTTGGAATACAACTGGGCCTTTTTGGACACAGTGTGAAACCATGGGTTGACAAACCTGAGGTTAATTCTTGAAACTGGGAACCATCCTGCAGACGATCTTCCAACCTGGGTCAGGCAACCTCTGGTTCCAGGGCAGAGGAGCCCCTCTCTCTTCCCGATCTGCTGAGGCTGCATCCCAGCAAGCTCCGTAATGCTCACGTCACCAGACTATGGGCAAGGTATCAGCACATCAGCAGGGCTGCAGCCATTGGTCATTATCTTATACCACCTTTACCAGCACCCTCACGAGAGCCCTGCAGCCAAATACAAGAACAATTACTGGTAATGGGGCAGGGGTGGAGAGGGGCACTATTTTTCTGTTACTCTGGGAAGAGATCATAATGCCTTCCTCAGAGGGGATATAGGAGGGCAGGCAAACAATCCAGGGGTCTGGTCCACTATGACAGAGGATGCTCTTGTAATGGCAGACCCAGTCAAAGCAGTCTAGGAACCCCCAACACACTCCTGCCCCCATGTCAGCTTGCTGGCTGGGAATTAGCCCTCTCATGAGAAGGCCAGTCCACGGGGGAGGACCAGAGACTCCATGAGCTATGAGTCTCCATCAGACTGCACCCTCATGAGTTAGGCAATCAAACTGTAGGGGGGTCTCCTGATGTGGGTCCTCCGGTATATCTGTTTAAAAATAGAAATCATACTCCTCACCTTCCTTTCTACAGTGAACCCCTACAGACTCCCAAGAAGTCCAGGCTGCTCCACGTGTCTGGCTGTTTGCATTTTGGCTCAGTCTGGCAAGATCAAGGATGGCTCCTAGTACACATTCAAAATTCCAACTCTGGGACCAGCATTACGGTGTATGCAGATCGGCCAACATGAGGAATTGTGGGTGATGGGGGGCCTGATTTTCAGCTCTCCCTGGCAAGCCAGGTGGCCATACTGGGCAGAAACTGACAATCATACTGCCAGAGTGAGTGCTTTCACTCCTGCTGTTCTCCAGTTGCCGCGACCTGGAAAGGTGTTGGTGTGGTACCCTTCCCTGGGGCTTGCGTGGATTTAGCAATGGGGCTGAGCAGCAAAAGCCCACCGGCCTGCATGTGTGTGGCTATATGACGAATATGATGAGTATTTATATACCGCTTTTCAACCAAAGTTCCCAAAGCCGTTTACATACAGAAATTAATTAATTAAATAGCTGCCTGTTTCCAAAGGGCTCACAGTCTAAGAACCATAAGAAAGACACCAACAACAGACACTGGAGGGATGCTGTGCTGGGGTTGGATTGGGCCCGTTGCTCTCCCCCTGCTAAATAAAGAGAATCACCACTTTTAAAAGGTGCCTCTTTGCTCAGTTAGCAGGGGTCCAGGGTTTGCCTTCCAACCCTGAATACAAAATACTAGCCTGGCATATGTAATCTTTGTTGGGAAACAACCAGGTTGCCTGGTTTATGGTGCCACCAGGACTCCATGTGCTTGTGCATATACTTCTTCATCACTTGATTTGTGGAGACCTCTCCACAAAGTGCCTGTCCTGTCATCCCATCCCCTTTTCCTGCAGATTGCCAAAGGAGAGAACATGGGACACAGTGGAAAGTGGGCATCCCCCAATGTGGCTTTCCCCCCTTGACATGCTTTGAAGCTTGGAACATGGTGACGTGGCATCCCTGTTGCCGGGCAACTGCTAGAGGAGTGGAGAGACAGAGGGGGTTTGAGCAAGTGCTCAGAGAGGTGGCTAACAAGAAGCACAGCAGACATAGAGCCACCATGTTTCTGGGCTGGTCTGAGCTGCCCCCTCTATGGTTCTGGCAACAGCCATAGCACAAAACCGAGGTTACGGTGGTGACAGAATTCAGATGACACAATGCCACCTTCAAACCTCAGGCTGGAGCAGCAAAACTCACTACAAACCAAAGGTTCAGATTATGGTTTCAGCTTGAAAACCATGGGCCACTTTTGTAACAAAACTGTGGTTTCATGCAGTTGGTTGACCAAAAAATGGAACCTCTGGTTCATTTGCCTCCGGTTTGGCATTATGTGGAAAGGTGGCCACTCTCTTCTACTCTTACCTGAGTTTAATAGCCTGGAAAATTGGGTGAGATGCAGCCAGAAACCAGCTGCCGGGAAGCCAGCTCTTTGTCCATTCCCCTTTTGCCCAGTTGTGGGAGCTTTTGTTCTTAAAGTCATCAGTCACCACCATGCCAGCTCTCTTTCATCTCATCTGTTCTTCTGCTGTCAGTGATACCCTTGTCAATGATACCCTTCAGCAAAACTGAAGCTTTTCCCCACATCTCCCATCCTTGCTTCCAAGATAGCCTCTTCCCTTTGCCCACCTCAGCTTCAAGTACCTTCAAAGGCTGTACCTTCACACTGTGGAGGAGCAGGCCTAGAGCTTTGCGTGGATAGTGTGAGTCAGGAAAACACTCATAAACTTGTAAACAAACATTTTAAACATATGATTAGAAAGTTCAGGGAAGAAGAATTCAGTATGTAGCACTTCTCCAATGTAACTTCTATGATTATTCTAGTATGGTGCATGCATGTGATTCAGACCATTAAATGTGAATGTTTTTCATTTTCCAAAAGGTGCATTTCAGAAATATTTTGCTTAAAATGCTGAAGATACATTAAAATAATTGCAATAGTCTAATTAGAGTTTCTCCTAAAAATGCCTTGCCTATTCATGCTTTAATAGATGAAAGATTTTAAAGGGGTTATGGCAAAACAGTTACAGTAATCAGAGAAGAAAAAGTGCTGAAGGTATCATGAAGCTTCATAATTAAACTGAAGCTTACAGCTCAATTAAATTTGAGCATCATTATGCATAAAACATCAGTAGGCATAATCAGGAGTCCAATAAAAGAGATGCTATCAGTGTTAACAGCCAAAAGGTAAGACATGATACAGATTGGACCAAGCTGTCTAAATAAAATCAAGGAAAAGTGTGAATAAAGTTGAAGTCAAAGTACAATCTTAACAGTTGCAAATAAGTCAATTAACATGTGCCTGAGATTGCAGGTCTATTTATTGTATGATATTGATATGATTCTGAGTTTATACAACCCATAAAAAATATTTTTGAGGAAAAGTTGGGTTAATTGCTGTTGAGAGAGAAAGAGAGAGAGAGAAGGGAGAGGGAGAGAGAGGGAGGAGAGGGAGAGGGAGAGGGAGAGAGAGAGAGCTTCAACTGTCAATGGACCATACCTAAATTTCAATCTTATACAACAATTCTCACATTTCTCACATTTGGATATTGATGTGTTGACCTTGATTTTGTTCTCAATTTGCCTCCCTGAAGCCTATTAATTAGGTAATGTGGCCTGTTTTTCAGTTTCACTATGTAACTCCTTTGTAAATATGTGGTGAGGACCAAATAAATATGCTGTAATTGAATCGTCAAGGTGATTAAAATGAATTGTAAGTAGACATAATTATTCAGTGCAGAGTGTGCTCTCTCTCTCTCTCTCTCTCTCTCACACACACACACACACACACACACACACGGTTGATGATTGTTTTGCATTAAAGTGGTATTCACACTCTAACATGCTTCTGTTATGTCCCTTGAGGGACAGGGGCCTAAAGTGTATTAAGCTCTTATAAAACATATGTAAAGAAATGATTATGCAAGTCATAGTTCATAAATCTGTAATACTTTGTTCTTATTTTTTGGGTTTCTCATGGCAAGACCAACTATTCAGTAATCAAAAAAACATTCAGATTACTATGAGAGTTAAGATGCTTTAAATAGTCACATGTTCTACAAGTAGTGACAAATGAAACTGCTACATGTCTTGAATTGTTGGCTGGACATTTACTATAGTATATAGCATTTTGGACAAAAATTGTGCCATGTAGAGATACATCAGAAATCCATCAGGTGTATCTGTAGGATGTGATAGTGGCTGCCTTAGGGATCTTTTAAATTTCTGGCTGGACTGTTACTATATAGTGGCATTTTGGGGAAGTGTGGTGGTTTTTAGAGATGCATCAGACAGCAATTCATCAGGGCATCTCTATAATGTGATTGGGAAAACTGCGCCTGTTTTATTTCTTTCTGAATGCATCCCAATCCAGCCCAATCTTGAGCTGAAAGACCAAGGCAAAGAGTGAGTACATGGAGTTTCATTTGTGAATCAACCATCATATATGTGACTGAACAAAAACTTTACAGTTTATATGGCACAAAGGTGGGCACCTTAACTTGCAATTTTTATGCTTTTTAGAGCACAGTTGAATATTGAAAGTATATTAACTCTCATGTTCCTTCCCCCCTCCCTGCAGTCAGAATGGCATGGGTGTTCCTGGAAAATGTAACCTTTTCTGAGGTTGCAGCAAGGGCCACAGCCTCAGAAAAGACTACACCTGAAACATCCCCAGTACTTGAGGGAAAGTAAAGGAAGAAAGGTCATTTTTAGGGTTGCGCATTTTGTATTTTTTCTGTTTCAATTTGTACCAAATCGGAATCAACCCCATTTTGTATTTTGTCCAAAATTAAGCCTTCCAAATCACCCCAGTTTTGTTTTGTATCTGAATTAATCTGAATCCAAATCTGAATTAATTTGGATTTAAAAATGTGTCACATGGTCAAAAGAGTGGGTGGGCATTATAGTTCCCAATGAGTGGAAGCTACCATAAAAATTTCAAAGGAACTGGGCAAACGGCTGATTTTTGGTGAATTTTTGAAGTTTGCACATCTTTCAGATTTTCCCCATAGGGTATGATGGAGATTTCAGGAAAAGTATAGCTTCACGTGGGGGGAAGGGGGAAGGAGTGACCCAGGGTGGAGTGTGGTTGGTGGTAGTGCCCAGTTAGTACAAAGAAGCTACCACAATTTTTTCAGAGGAATTTGGCAAAGGGCTGAATTTTAAAGAATTAATAAAGTTACGCTTCTTTCAGATTTTCCTCGTAGGATATAATGGAGGTTTCTGCAGTCCCATAACTCCACTTGAGGGGCACTGGGGTGGCCCAGAGCAAGTAGCAGTGTAGTGCACATAGGGTGCCAACTACCCACATGGGTTGCTAACCCATGAAGTACAAGGTTTTGATGTTCTAGAGGTGTTCTGAGAGTAGATTCTCTGGTAGCATATGAGAGTGGATTCATGGTTTTTCATTAAAAATCTCATTTGCTACCAGAGAATCTAAACTCAACACCTCAGAAACAAGAAAGCCCAGTACCCCAATTGTTAGCAATCTGGGGGTGGTGGTGGGGGTTGGCACCCTCTGTGCACTACACCACCACTCACTCAGCACCACACCAGTGCCCCCCAAGTGTAGTTATGGGGCTGCTGAAATAATGGTGGCATTATTCCCTCTGGGGGGAAAGCTTAAAGACACTCAAACTTCCCCAAATCACAAAAAATCAACCCTTGATCAATTCCTTTGAAATCTGGGTGGTGGCAGGAACCCCTTGGAGCACTTCCTCCCAACCCACTTTTTTGCCCCAGCTGACCTCTTTCTGCCCCAAATCTCCCCCAAAGACACAAAAATCAGCCCTTGGGCCAATTCCATGGGAATCAGGGTTGTGGCAGGCACCCCTTGGGGCACTTCCACCCAACCTACTTTTCTGCCCCAGCAGACCCCTTTCTGCCCCAAATCTGCCCTAAAGACACTCCAACTTCGACAATTCCTAAGAAAGCAGCCCTTAGGCCAATTCCATGGGAGTCTCGGTTGTGGCAGGCACCCCTTGGGGCACTTCCACCCAACCCACTGTTCTGCCCCAGCAGACCCCTTTCTGCCCCAAATCTGCCACAAAGACACAAAAACTTCAACAACCCCTCACTCCCCCAAGCCCATGCTCCACTGCTGCAGCAAACTACAGCTAACAGCAGCAGTATGTGTGCCCTACTCTCCCTCAAGCAGTTCTCATCCACAGACATTTTTTTCAACACATCAACAACAATAGCAGAGCTTTACAAAGAACTGGTTTCCAAAGCAAGATCACACAGAGGCAGCAGAACAACGAACTATCCTAGGCAGGCAGGCAGGCATTTGAATTGCATTATATACTATATACACATACATTGTAACTAAATAGGGAGCAGTATGCTGGGCTCAGGCAGGTAGCAAGGCAAGCATGGCATCATGGAAACTTGAGTTTAGACATGCAATGCAAAATTAGTTCTTTCTCTGTCTCTCTTGAATGAGGCAGCCAGAAAGGCAGAAGCAAGCGAGTAACTTGTTAATGAATTGAAACAAACTCCCCCCTCCACCCTCAAGGCAATCAGCCCAGACAGAGTGGAAACAGGGCATTGTTTTTTAGAGCTGGCAATCAGAATTTCTTAGCACATAATTGCATCACAATAGAACACATTCCAAGGAAATGAGCTTCCTCCAGGATGCTGTTCCTGCTTTTTGCATATCTTATCTTCTGCTAATCTATTCTTGACAGACACTCACTGCCTCCCTAGTTGCTGCAGTCAGGAGACCAAAGCTCCGAAGAACAAAACAAAACAAAACAAAACAAAACTTCGGTTCCAAAATAGGGTCATTCTTATTTGTATACAAAAAAATTTGTTTTTAATTTTTTTCATTTCGATTTGTATACAAAACATCCAAAAATGCCATTTTCAGACACAAAACATTTTGTTGCCAAGTTGAAATGCACAGGCCTAGTCATTTTAAACAATAACCAAAAAAAGATGTTGGCTATTCCCTTGCTACTGGGAGTAAAGATATAGGAAAGTGTCCTGCCCTGCCCTCTGCCTAGTCCTATAGATGAGGAATGAATTTATGGATGAAGAATGAGGTGGCCTCTGCAAAGCTTTGGAGGGATGAAGGGTTTGGTCTGGTATGCTTCACTTCAGCCCAGCTTTGCCCCAAACCAGATAGCACTTTGCTTCAGGCCAAAGTGGGTTAAAGAAAGCCTCTTTCTGAAGGCCACTGAAGTGTTGCAAATCAGACTCCCAAACTGAAGGCAAAAGAGACATGGAGAAAATGGCACCAGTGGCAACAGAAGTTGCTGGTAGACCATAACTGCTCACCTCTAAGAAAAAGCACTGCTGACCAGGAAGCTATCCTGAACAATATCTATGGAAAAATCAATATGTATGTATGTATGTATGTATGTATGTATGTATGTATGTATATTACATTTCTATACTGCCCAATCCAAAGGCTCTGGGCGGTGGCTTGCAGTAGAAAATTTTTGGCTGGGGTTACAATGTTTTTTGATGTTCTGACAAATTTATTGAAGACTTAAGTACAAAGGCATAAGAACATAAGAACAGCCCTGCTGGATCAGGCACAAGGCCCATCTAGTCCAGCATCCTGTTTTACACTGTGGCCCACCAGATGCCTCTAGGGAGCCCACAGGCAAGAGGTATGTGCATGCCCTCTCTCCTGCTGTTGCTCCCCTGCAACTGGTACTGAGAGGCATCATGCCTTTGAGGCTGGAGATGGCCCACAGCCATCAGACTAGTAGCCATTGATAGACCGGTCTTCCATGAATCTGTCTAAACCCCCTTTAAAGCCACTCAAGCTGCTGGCTATCACGACATCCCATGGCAAGGAATTCCATAGATTAATTATGCGCAGTGTGAAAAAGTACTTCATCTTGTTGGTCCTAAATTTCCCAACCTTCAGTACATGGGGTGACCCCTGGTTCTAGAGTTGTGAGAGAGGGAGAAAAAATTCTCTCTGTCTACCCTCTCCACTCCATGCATAATTTAATACACTTTGATCATGTCTCCCCTTAGTCGCCTCTTTTCCAAGGTAAAGAGCCCCCAATGCTGTAGCCTAGCCTCATAAGGAAGGTGCTCCAGGCCCCTAATAATTTTGGTTGTCCTCTTCTGCACCTTTTCCAGTTCTACAATATCCTTCTTAAGTTGTGCACATGTTCATGCACTCACATGTTTTTTTAATGTCCACTCAGTTGATTTTAGATCTTGCTCAGGTTAATTTTAATTTCATTCAGTTAGTTTCAGTTAATTTTAGATCCTGCTCAGGAAGACTCCAATCTGAACGCACGTGTACACACATACTGCCTGGATACTGCCGCCCAGAACAAAACACAATCTGCGCACAGCTGGGGGGAAAAATATTCAAGAGAACCCTGTATATCAACTATTCTTTCTGATCCATATATTACCTTTGCAGTGTGGTTGTCACTGTAAATCTGTCACCAACCCAGTGTCTGGTTCTGATGTCACAGCACAGGCATATAGATGTTTGTATGGCAAAGCTATGCTGGATCACATAGCCACTATCCACAACAGTGTCAGCAGCAATGTGGAAAGTAGCCTACCACTTTAAAAAAACAAAACAAAACAGAATCAGCTGTAGTTTGTAATCCATGATTGGGAAGCACCTTTCCATTGTCAACCAAGCCTCAAAGGTAACGAATGAATGGGCACTTCATACTAGCAAACTCTAGATAGCTGAAAGAAACAGGAGAATCTCCCCATCACTGCAATAGAGGAATCTTGATGCTGAGACACATCTGAGACGTTCCCATGGATGAATTACATTTAAATCTGACATGTTTATCTGAGCTTCTTCTATCATTAAAATGTACAGGATATTGAATACTAGGACAAATGTTACAATAATACCAAAAGGTCCCCCAAAGCCAACAAAAGCATGGAAATTAATAAAGCCTATAATCTACCCTTTCTTAGTGTTCCATGCCTACACCGATACTGGATACTTTGACTATCCTCTAATTTTCTGACATAACAAAATAAGTTTAGAGTGAAATGCTTGTTGTTGTTTTGCTCTTTCCCAAAGCTGCTGTTAGTAACATGGAAATACACACACACACACACACACACACATTCCTTTAGGTATGGTTTTACAGATGGGAGCTACCCACATAGAATTGGAAAAAATGGGAGAGATCCTCCACATCTTTTATAAAATCAGATCATCTGAAACAAGTGCTACATACAGTACTGTGAGCTTGTAGCTTAGAAATGTATTTAAATAAGTATTCCCTCCATTTCCAAGAATGATCTGAGGAACAGACTAAAACACTGGAAAGGAAATTAATAAAACAATGTCAGATACATCATTTATTTTGCACTGTGCCCAATTCATGTTTTCCATATTCAAAATCATTTTAAAAATACATCCTGCATTATGCCTGGATTTTTTTAAAAAAATAAATCATATCTATTAGATCTACACACACACATACACACACACACCATATACATATACTCACACAAAACACACACACACACACACACACACAGAGATATATTTGCATCATTTCCCAAAACATAAAGAAAAGCCACTAATTTAAACCATTAAAGATTTCATCTGGTCCTTATTGAAATAAAATAGTGTGTTTCTTTTTTCCATTTAATGAAAAGCTAACAATGGCCACAGAAATCACTGGTGTATTCCAAAAATTCCATGCTGTCATCATAAAACCCTGACTCTAGCAGAATCTGTCTGGAGCTGGACATAGCCTGAGTGACCTTAAATGCACATTCTGATCCCTGATGATCACAAGAAGAAAAATAAAGTTGTTTTTTTTCAAAAAAGCGAAATATGTAAACAGCTTAAGTGACAGAAAAAGTACTCTCTGGAGGATGTCATTCATTCAGCAGTTTAGAACTGTCAGAGGCAACAGTTCTCTGAACTTGTCTTTTGTTTGTTTTTCAGAGGAAACAGTGGATGTAACCAGTCATTTTAACATTCAGATTAATGAGGAAGCCAGACATGTTTTCCCCAATCAAAATATGCCCTTTTCACAGTCTGTTTGCACCTCTTCAGTAAGGAGCATAACTTAAACAGTGATAAGAAGGTGGAACTTCTTGGTCCAGATTTCATGCTATGAAAATAAACACATTTATTTGGAAGTATGTCCTGTTAATTTTAAGGGCCTTGCTTCCAGCTAAGTGCACTTATATATATCCATGACCTTTCCCTTCCCGTAAATGTCGTTATGCAAGTAAAGGCTTACATGACAATAGCTAATGGCTCTGAATAGTAGTTGCTGGGAAGCAACAGTGGTAGAGAGATATCTGCCTATATGTCCTGTATTTGGGCTCACTGTGGGAAACAGGCTGTTGGACTAGATAGTAGGGCTGTGCATCAAATTGGTCTGGTAATTGGCCCAGTTCGATGTAGCTCTGTCAGACAATTTTTCACTGAATTTTATTCAGTTCTGCACTGAATTGGATCCAATACCAGGGTGTCCAATACATCATGTATCAGATTGAACTGGTAAGGGCTTGGGGCCTTACCTGCCAGCAGTGCAGTGGATTCTCCTCCTTTCTTGGAGCTTCAAAAAGCTGCTGCCTCAACAGACATTAGCAGTTGCATTTTAAATAACCACTTTTCTTCCTGGAAGCTGCCCCATAATGCTCCGGGGAAGAAAGCAACATCATCGCCTTGCCTTCTTTCTACAGTACATTATGGGGTTTTTTGTTTTTTAAATGCTATTTGCATGGCCTTTCCCATTGTGTTGCTGGCACTGGTGTAGAAACCCCTGGTGCATCAGTGAATTCAATACTGATCTTTGCAGCAATGGGCAGACTTACTGGATAGACCTTGGTCTAATTGGAGGTCCTTTCTTAGTGTGGTGTCCTGTGTGAGGCACGAGAAATACCCCCACTCTTCTAAGGTCAGGAACTGAAGGGCTTTTGGGCTTGACATTGTAAATCAGGGTATGGGCTATTATATAAGGTTTACAAAGGCTGAGTTCAGTGAGGATTTAGGAGACCCGAGGCAGGAGGCTCACCTCAGGAGAAACTTCATAGGACAGCCTGGTAAAAGGCCTATTTTTAAGGCTGTAAATTGATTGTTTCAGGTATGAAGGGTTCCTACACAATTGTTATTAAGGTGTTGTGTTATTTAATCATTATTTTGTCATTTCTATAGTTTGTTATTGCATTGCTGTGTTTGTTTGAAAATTCATTGTGAGGGAATTCTCTGAGGATTCAGAGGCCCTGAGAAAGAAGATTTATTATTTATTTAGTTAGATTTATATGTCGCCCTACTCCCATAGGACTCAGGGTGGCTTACAAGCAAACATACACAACAACACAATTTCATAAACATATATCTTACATAGCCTCATAAACCACAACCCCATACAATACTCATTCCACATGACATAATAACTGAGGATTACAAGATCACTCTACGACCAGCTATCTCAGCTACCGAACACCCAGCAGAACATTTCAGTCTTACATGCCTTACAAAAGGCCAACTCCAGGAGCATAACTATAATAGGGCAAGGGGAGACAGTTGTCTGGGGGCCCACTGCCTTGGGGGGGGCCCCCAGAGGCAAGTCACATGGCTGACTCCCCCAGCCGCGCACCTGCCCATGTTTCCTTCAGTTGTATTCATCCTCTGAAACTGATGTGAGTGTTGAGACCTGGAGCTACCAGAACAGCATGTCTTTCTCTAGCACCATTAAATGACTTGCATTGTCCACAATTTAAAAAACCTTTTAAATAATAATTTAGGATGATCTTCTATTGTGGCACATAGGAGATAGAGAGAGAAAAAGAGAGAAAGAGATTTTACTATGCTTTTTGTTACCACTATTGAGCCTCATTTAAGATTTCTTTAATTCAGGAGCTGAGCTTCAGGGGGGGAGCATTTTAAAATCTTGTCTCTGGGCCCACTCCGACCTTGCTACGCCCCTGGCCAACTCCTTAATTTACTTAAGGAGGAGTGAACAGCCAGGGTTGAGACCTATGGATAAGCCTGCCTGCTCATTAATTATTCAGGAGTCTGCAGTCTACAAACGAATAGGAGACAGCCGCAGAAGATCAACAGCATCTTAGAGAAATGTGAACTAAACCAGAGGCTTGCAAGATACCAGATTTGTGGGACATTTTGGTAACACAATCCTTAGTTTTGGACACTGCGTTTTTAGTTCCCGCTGTAATTCTTTTTCACTGAGCACTGTGATATTTGTGTTTTAAAAGGAAAAAAAGAAGTTCTAAATGTGAAATGAACACATATTACCTCCTGATTATTGTTTTCTAAATTACAGCGATTACCTAAGCTTTGAATTACAAGGTGGGAATCACATGGCCACTGCAACAGACTATTAATTTTATTTGATTGTGTATTTGGTGTATATATTAATGACTTTATTTTATTAGAAAGGATTACATGTGCACCTAATGGGCACAAAACTGTGCAAATTTAGGAGCTATGGGCCCTTACATCAGCAATAGATACAAGGATCCAATGGCTGCCCTGTCTACTTTCCATTTCACACACCTTCTCAAAATCGTCTTCTCTCAACCACTGCTGAAGCAGCAGCAGCCACTACTCCCTTACAGGAAGCAGAACTAGCTTCTGGAGCCATAAGAAGGGTGGGAGCATGGCCTTGCACTGAACCCAGGACTGGCTCCAGAGGTTGGTGAAGTCAGCCATTTGCTGTAGGCCACAGATTAGCAAAGCATCACTTCCTCAGCAGTATCCCCACCCTCACTTTTAATGGAGCACCCACGAATGTCAGAGGTGGTATGGGAGAATTCTTTGTTTCTGTGCCCTGCCTCTTCCAGATTGAGGGCAAGGAACTAGGGTTTTAAATCCTAGGGCAAGGACTGCTAGTCTGATGCTTTTTGCATCAGTGAAACTTGTCATGTAAGGTGCTTTAACCTCTACAACCTTCTATAATGGGATTGCCTGTAGCAGTCAACACAGCCTCACTGACTATGGCTATTATAATCTTGCTTTACACATAAGGAGGAGTCAGGCGGCAGCTATACAAAAATTCTGGAAGATGGAAAAATCTGAGCAGGTCTTGATAAAATAGTGATGTAATGAGTCTTCATTTCAAAGAGATTGTAGTCAGAGAAGGAGGAGGAAGTTTGTTGTCTGAACAGAGAGAACTCATGCAAAAAGTTATGGAAACCTTAATCCAGCCTCATGCTCTTTTGTGAGGTAATATTATAAAGATGGGCTGTAAATCTATAGACTCTGTTATTTTGGGAAACATCCATTCCTTGCTACTGCTCAGCTTGTATTTATTAGTGCAAGCTTTCTTTAAAACAAAAACAAAACAGTATTTCATCTCATTTTATTTCTTCCAAAATGATGTTCTTAAAGTACATCTTGCAGATAGATTATCTGTCCCTCACAGCAAAGCCTCACAATGGGAGTCTAATAATTGCTCTTTTTCTAATTTCACTAAATGAGTTATAATTATTTTATGTCTGTTTTATGGTTACTGAATAGTATTAACCTAAGCTCTAATTATAATATAGCTTTCAGAGAAATGTATGGACATTGAATTGATGGACTGCCAGCTTATGTAGGAACATCACATAAAGCAGATATACAGCTAATAGTTTAAGGCGTAGCCTGTTAAAATTCAGGGGCACAACTCATTCATGAATAAGTAACAGGGTGTAAATTCATTGACTGGCTTTTTATAGCATCCCAGATAGACAGGAACATGCACTCAAGATTACTACATGTAAAAAGCAATGTACAGTTAAAGACAGAACTGACATCTGCTGATTTGATTGGAATTATTGATTAGAATTTGATAGCAGTATTTGCCAATATTACAGTGATAATGACTAATATGATGTCCACTGAACTATTACAGGATGTATCCATGATGGAAGAAATATTATTAAGATTATCTGCAGTGAATTTCTCAAATGTTTATTGAAGCTTTTAAAAATAGAAAAATAAAAGTTAACAGGGTGGGCAGAAATCAGGGGGCGGGGTTGTGTCTCTCTCTTCATCACGATACCAGGAAAAAGCTTCACCCACTGATTTCTGCCTGACATGCAGATGATTCTTATTTATTTAAGAAACGTATATGCCAACTTTCTGTTGTAAAAACCCCCAGGGCAGCTTACCAATACAGCTAAATTAAATAAAACAACCAATCAATAGAAATAATTAAATTAAAACACAGTTAATCAAAAGTATAAAAGCAGCAATAATTTTTTAAAAAAACCAATCAATAAAAATAAAAGCAATCAAAGCTGATAGATAAGGTTAGAAGTTTGGGCAAACAGGACAGATTTGTCTGGCATCTAAAAGTTAGTAACTTTTATTTATATAGTGCTACGTATGGCCTTTTCTGTGGAAAGCTGATCCTGCCACAGTTGCACATGCTCTGGATACTACTGGATACATGAGAACAACAGTGCACATCAGAACACTTCTAATACTTAACTATTTATTGCTAAGAATTAACCGAGAAAGCTCACTGCATAAAATTTAGTGGTAAAAACATACAAGCACAATACAAGCCCAGCCCAGTTTTTGCTGCGTGTGAGAACCGCCGGGAGCTGCGTGGCTCCCAGCGGCGGCGAGCCCTCTTAAGTAGCCCACTGCTTAAACCAGGTTTTGGGTGCCCCAAACCTGGGCGAAGTGATCGTGTGTCTGTCATGGCTGCTTGCAGCTGCAGTGGGCACACTCAGGGGGGAGGGGGGCTCCCGGGAATGCACCACACACTTGGGGCTCCGGGCGGTGCTTCCCTGCACCCGATACCCGGAACTGTCGGGCGAGTGACTGGGGAAGCCACTGCTGGGGAATCCGCCTGCCCAGAGACCTCTCTGTGATTGTCTGTGGGGAGGTAAGAACTTTTGGGCTTCCTTCCTACAAGATAGGGTAGCCCTTCTCAGCAATAGTGAGAACGGCTTCATTGTCTTCCAGATTACTCTAAAGTCCTCTGCATGGGACTGCCCTTGAAAAATGTAACAAATAAATAAATAAATAAATAAAAGAACCTCCCGTTGGTGCAAAATGCAGAAGCTGGATAGCTGATGGGACCCCACTTATTCAATCACATAAAACCAATATTGCACTAACTTGATTGGCTAGTGTATCCGAGCCCCCGGTTCCAGGCACTCCTTAAAGCCCTATATGGTTTGGAATCTGGATATCCGAAGTACTTTGTTTTATAGCTACTTCCCTCACAAACAGAAAATAATCTTTAAAAGATTTAACTAAGAGTTTATTTCAGAAACAACTCCGTTGTACAGTGAGCACGCTCAAGACAGGACTGGATTTTTTTTCCCCCAGGCTAGCTTCCTGCCACCAGAGGGTGCCCTACCCAGTTCCAGTCCTGTCTGCTTGAGCTTGTAGGACACTGAAAGAGCTCTTCAGCACAGAGAGTTGACATTATTCAGGCTAGCTTATTCTTTTGTTGGTTTTTGTCTTTTTTCTACTACTACTCTCTCCATAGATTGTGCAAGGGTGGGAAGGGAGCTGCTGTAGGTTTTTGAATTTGATTTTGAATTTATTGTTTTGTCACATTTTGGCTGTTGTTGATTTCAATTTTTTTTTTATCTTTCCAATGGAGCAGGCACATGCAGAAGAGCTTCGGGGGGGGGGGTGCTATCTGAGGGCCCTCAGACAGTGAGTATAGTCAGCTTAGTGGGGCTTGCTCCTGTTCGGGTGCAACCGGCTACTCCAGTGCATTGTGTTTCCTCCATTTTGGCTGTCTGTTCTGAGGAGGACGCTTCAGCTCCAAAGAAGGTGCCAAAAAAGACCATACATTTGAAGGGGCAAGATGAGGCACAGAGAAGATAGGCAGGACCATGGAAATTCCTCAGGTCAGACTAGGGAGTTCCATAACAACGGTTTCAGAGGATATGGGCAATCACAATGGAGACAACGGTATAGAGGTCCACCTAGGGCACAGGGAGCACAGGGATCCAGATCCTACAATACCAATGCTCAGTTTGCCAAAAAACAATGACGTGGTTCACGTTGGGGGCAGGCTCCTAGAGTCTGCTCCCACCTGGATGTCCACCACCCAGGATCATTGGGTTTTGGACATAATTTCCAATGTCTATTTTCTGTACCTAACCACTACCCCACCAGAATTTTTCTGGACGTCACCAAAGTCAAACAAACCAGAGAAGCATCTGAGGATGATTCAAGCCATTCATCACCTGGAACAGATTCAAGCAATAGAACAAGTACCATTGACAGACTTATGCTGCGGCATTTATTTGCTGTTATTCCTTGTGCCCAAAAAAGATGGTTCCTGGAGGGCAGTGTTAGATCTCAAGCGATTGAACAAATATGTACGGAAGAGGAAATTCATAATGGAGTCCCTGAGAATGATCAAGGAGGCAATCCGGCCAGGGGATTTCTTGGCTTTGGTGGACCTGGCCGAGGTGAATCTTCATGTCCCTATCAATCCATGCTACCAAAAATATCATTGATTCTCTTACAATGGGCTCTTTTACCAGTACAGAGCACTTCTGTTTTGGCTGTCCACAGTGCCTCAGACCTTTACGAAAATCATGATCACAGTCATTGCATACCTGCGCCTGCAGGGGGTGCACATTTACCTCTCTTTAGACGACCTTCTGATCTGAGCATCATCTCAACACCAGGCCCAGGCGGCACTTGGGCTCATGCTGCAGTGTCTGGAGGATCATGGTTTTCTGGTCAATGTAGACAAGAGTAATCTAATCCCATCGCAGATTCTTCAACACCTGGGGGTAGTTTTCGATACAGATCAAGGACTGATCTACCTTCCAGAGGAGAGGAAAATAAAGATTGCAGCTCTTATTCGCCCACTGTTGCACTCTCCATCAGCAGATTTTATGCTCTTGGCAGAGGCCCTAAGCTCTATGGTGGTCTGCATGGAATACACACCGCAGACAAGATGACATTCACGCCCTCTGAAGTGGCTCCTCTTCCCTTATCAGGATTGAATAATGGCAGGGACCCATCTGCAAGTTCACCTGCCCCGGAAGGTCAAAGAATCTTTGTGTTGGTGACTGTCCCTGGTGATCAGCAAAGGATTGCCTCTGAAGGATCCTCAAAGAATTATTGTCACAATGGATGCAAGCCTGTCAGAGTAGGGAGCACACTGCCTGAATCAAATAGTGCCAGGGCATATGGCCCAAGGAGGAGAAGAAAAAGAGCATCAATTGGCTTGAGCTGCGGGCCGCCCACCTGGCCTTCAGGGAGTTTCATCGGCTTGTGAAGGGCCATCATGTGTTGCTGTGCACCCACGATATCATGACCAAGGCTCATGTCAATTGCCAGGGCGGCACAAGATTGAGACTGCTGATGGCAGAGACGAACGATCTACTCATGTGGGCAGAGAGATGTCTGTCATCCATTGTAGCAGAGCACCTAAGCAGGGTGAGCAACACGCAAGCAGACTGATTCAGTTTGCAAACAGTGAGTCTGGTGGAATGGTCCCTCCACCCACAGATGTTCCATCAGATTGTTCGGCATCTAGGCGATCCCAAAGTGGATCTGTTTGCATCTCACCTCAATCATCAGTTCCCTCACTTCTTCACAAGGTTTCAGTCTGCTCGAGCAGAAGCAACTGACACCCTAACTGTCTCCTGTACGCTTTCCCCGCAATAGCCATCATCACAAAGGTCATTCACAAGATGGTGGCAGAAAAGGCATGGCTGATCTTAGTGGCCCCGCATTGCCCAAGGAGGCCATGGTTTTCAGAACTGGCCCATCCATCCTCCATGGTGACTCCCCCCCGCCCCGCCACTGTTGGGATCTATTATGTCAAGGCCCCTTACTGCACCCAGAGCCAGAGTGGCTCCAGCTTTGCTCATGAACATTGAGCCTACAACACTCATAGCCAGGGGATGTACAACACAGGTTCAAAACACGTCCTGATGTTAGTTGACTCCGTGTATATATCAGTCCACATGGGCCGCGTTCTCCAGGTGGGCTACCCACAAACATCTAAATCCATTATATTCTGGCATTCCCGAGGTATTGGACTTTCTTTAGTTGGGGAGGGACCATTTGAGCCTCTATCAGCATGAGACTTTTAGCCTACAAGGTTCTGTTTTTGGTTGTCATCACCTCGGCCAGAAGAGTAGCTGGGGGCATTGTCAGTTCATAAGGAACTGTGCATTTTCTATCGTGGTCATTCTCAAGCTAGAGCCTACCTTCATACCAAAGGCAAACACGGCTTTTCATTGTTCTCAAGATGTTGTTTTACTGTCCTTCTGCCCGGCTCCTGTACACCACACGGAGAAGCTTTGGCACAAGCTAGATGTCTGCAGGGCCCTGCGGACATATATAAGATGCACAACGGATATTTGTAAGACAGATTCACTTTTTGTTTCATTTCATCCATCTTTGCTGGGGCACAAAGTGTCTAAGATGGTTCAGATGGATAAGGTCATATATCGTATTGGCATACTGTATCCTCAACCTGCCTAAACCAGGAGGGATAGTAGTGCACTCTACCTGCAGCGTGGCAGCCTCGGCTGCCTTTTCGGCTCATACACCTTTTATGGATATTTGCAGGGCGGCTACATGGGCTTCCATTACTTCATTCGTACATCAATATAAGATATTTTCATTTGCTGTTGACCAGGTAGTTTTTGGCCATAGAGTTTTGCAGCAGGTGATATAGGTACATCCTTCCCCACCCCTTAGTTTGGCATTCTGCTTGGGCATGTCCTATCAATGAGGAGTTCCAGCACAGGGAGGAAAGGGACATTGGTCTTACCATGAAGGGTTCTTTTCTCCCTGTGTCTGGAGCTCCTCATGCCCACCTGGGTGTATGTTTTTTCCGTTATGATTGTTCAAAGGGGGCATGGTGATATATGGATGGAAAGGCTGACCATTACCATAGTTCAAAGATGAATACTTGCAATCATTATTACACAGTGTTTGAGAATATGAATAAAGTAACTGCCCAGAGATGAAAGTTTGGGGCGGTGTACAAATTTGATTAATAAATAAATAAAAATAATAAAGAAGAACTTGTCAAGACAAATCAGGGTCCCCATTATAATACTTTAACATCTGCCAAGCATTGGAAGAGGAGGAGGAGGAGGAAGAGGAGGAGGAGGAAAAGGAGGAGGAGGAGGAGGAGGAGGAGGAGGAGAAAACAACCAGGGAGATATAATAACACAAATGCCACAGAAGAATATGCAACTTCTATGCAAAACCAACATAGTTATAAGCATAGGTGGAGTCACGATAGTTTCTTCCAGTGATAAACTTTGTGAGTAAAATAGATTTTAAAAAATCATTCCAAGCCTCTGATTGTAAAAGCCAACCCTGCTTTTAGAGTTAAAAGTGCTGTTTGAATTAGTCGCAGACTAAACAAATTAAATGTGCAAAGCACACCTGGCCCTTATCTGGTCAACTACTAAACCTTGGAGCATGAGAACTAAATAAAACCTATCAGCCATTTCCTGGGCAACGATGTGAACTTTCCTGTAAGTTTATTTTTCAAGACTCGGTATCTGAGCCCTAATTACTTAGAGTACTATGCATTCATTCTAACCTAAGGATAAAATCTAAATTGTTTACTAGCTTTAACAAGGAATGAAATGACGTATTTTCTTATTTTTAGTGTTTTTCTTGACTATCTTATTCTGTGTCTGGACAGAGATGTCAAGCAACAGTTCCTGGGAAAAATATGGACAAGTGTGTTGAAAAGTGTTGTAAGGTACGTTAATAATAGCAGATGCCAGAATATCTGACTGTTGTATGCTCTAAGCTAGGCTCTGTCCCCACCCCCCTTGGATATTATTGCTATATTGTAACCATTTTCAGTTTGATTTGGCAATAGATCCTGTCTCCTACAGGTGTCTGCTGTTATTGGACTACAGAAAATACTTGCTCTACTAAAGGGCAGCTTAACCTTTGTTTAAATCTGAGGTGAGCTAAAGGTTATTGTAATTATTTGCTGCATTATTTGTGTCACATTTGAGTTACTAAGAAGGCTGTTGCACATGCATTGCCCTTTATTAGACAGCTGCTTAAAAAAATATCCTCTTGGATTTTGCATCCAGCAAATATTTGGTGGAGCCATTCACTGTTGCATAACAGTTTTCAAGACTCTCTCTAGGACTGTGATTGACTGAAAGTAGTTGAGGTCAAGGTTCCCCTTTCCCAGAGGAAAGGAGGGAGATGGGCAATTTAACATGGCAGCTCCCTCTCCATCAGTTCTCCATCCCCCACCGGTTTTCTTTTTGATGGCTAGAAGCCAAGACATAGGAAGAGGAAGATTTCAGAAAATTATATGAGAGATTTGCTGCCATTCACAGCAGCAAAAAGAGCTGGAGAGGTGGGTTTCAGCAAAATGGTTTAGCCTGGAAGACATATGAGGGAAGAAGTATGCAGTGTGGGGTTTTTGTTGTTGTTGCTGCTGCTGCATGATCTAGCTCCTTGGACTTAAATACGTGAAAGTGGTGCTCGGTGACAACACGAATATTAGAGCTATAGGGCAAGAGACTAGGACTGGGGAGCCTTAGTTTCAAATCCTGCTCAGCCACGAAGTTCACTATGTGACCCGTCCCTGGGCCATTCTCTGACTGTGGGTCACCTGCTTCTGCATACTGAATGTGTACCGAATCTAGAAACGTACCTGCTTGCACAGCCAATCTGACTTCCATTTGAAAACTGAATCATCCAGTTTTCTTGTTTAGAGTATGGGATATGTCACAAGAAATGTGTCATAATATGACTTAGCATGTATGTCTTTTTAAAGGTGTTTTGAAACACTTAAGATGCATTATTTCAGAGCCTCACGGCACCCCTATGGTTCAGAGCTGTATTATTGTTCCTCTATTGCAGAAGGGGAGCTACGATCTGAAACCAAAACAGATGTGGCAGGGGAGACCCATGATTGGTTCTCTTGATACTCTTGACTTATTTTTTCCTTTAAAGCAGCCACAAGGAAAATGCTTGTTTCCATTGGACCAGTGGTGCTGGAGGAAGTGGGTATTATTTAACTCTTTCCCTTATGCCATTTTCCTGATTTAAATCCCCACCTAAAGCTATTATTAGGCCAACTGGAGGAAGAAGACAGGTACAATGCAAACACCTGTCTTTTTTTAATGCCAACAGAACTAACAGCAGTTTTGGACGTGGAGGAAAGGCAATTTCAATTGGGAAAAATAGTGTGGAAGAAAGGTTTAAATGCCCACCTCCAATATGGTGGTCACAATCCAATTTAAGACTGCCACACCTATTAAAACATCAGGAGATCCAATAATGGACCTGTTTAGTCTCTGAGAGAATACTTGTTTGCCTGAGGCCACCTAGTGACTTCATGGCTGAGGTGAAATTGAATCCCAGGCTTCCCAAGTCACATACTTAGGCCAGATTCAGACATAACGCAGAACCAGAGGCAGAGCAGCCAGAGGTCCCCAAACCTGAATGTCTGAATGCGGGAAACCTCAGTTCGGACTCAAACTCAAACTCAGGGTACACTCACCAAACTCCAGTTTGAACCCTCGGTTTGATGTGAGGCGTGCTGCTCAGGCCTCCGGTTTGCGTCTGCCGTCATTACATTCTAATTCAATAATGGAGGCAGCCCTTCCTGGGACTAGAGTTGAGGGAAGGAAGCTCCTCTCGTTCTCCATCCTGATTGGCTTCTGCGGCTGTCTTCAATCTAAGTAGGAAGCCCGACAGCCAGTTCCCCCCTTCTCTTCAGTCTTGTAGACTGCAGAGAGGAGACCAGTGCTTACATCTGGACAGGTAAGCGCATGGGGGTGGGTAGGGGTGTGCACAAAACCGGTTTGCCCTCTTCAGTTTGAGTCTGGACTGGACTCAAAACAGAACCAGGCATGTTCAGTGTTGTGCACCCCAAACACCCCCTCCCCAGCTTGGATCAAATTTGAGTCAGTTTGGGGGTACTTACTTGTATTTTTTTAAAGCATTGTCTGAAATTGGCCAAAAACCACCCAAAAGGGGCCATTTTGAGACTGGTGGAGGCCGGCGGAGGGAGGGGGAACTTCCAGTGACTCCCAGTGGTTGTGGCAGCACCCCCCAGAGGCAGTGACTACTTTTTTAAAAAATTCCCTAAATGTTAGAGCCCTCAGACCAGCCCCAAACCATTCAAGGGTGTTCAGCTCAACCTCGAGCTGAACTGGGCCTGGTCCCAATTCAATGGTGTACCAGCTCAAAGTCAAGCCAGTTTGCACATCCCTAGGAGTGCAGGGTGGGGTGTGGAAATGTGGGTCCACTGGACCCTCGGTTCTGTGTGATGTCCAAATATGGCCATCACCACTATTACTTAGGACTTTTTCTACAAGTAGTTGATATCACCATCTTGATTTGTCATTTACAAATAGTATGGCATAATGTTGGTTCAGACTTTGGAAAAAATGATTGGGGGGAAATTGATAGTTGCACTGGATTAGGTCACTTGTTTCTTGACCACTACTTTGCAACAAACTGCTTGTGCTCTCACAATAATGGTTTTCTTCTACAAATGCTGTTAGTATATGTCTTACAATTTTCCATATCTCACACAGTAACTTATGGGGAACCTCAGGTCCTCAACACTGAATATATTCTGAATTTTCTATGAGGAACTTAAAACATTGAAAAGAGAATAAAATTAAAATCTAATCAAACTGAGTTCAAAGGGTAACATACAGGTTAGTTAGTCATGCCAATGTTGTCATTGAATTCAATTGTTTTTAGTCATGACTAACTTGATCCATTAATTTGAATGGCACTTTGTCACGACTTGTTCATACAGTGAGAAAGTAGCTCTAAAAGGCAGTCTACCTCATATACATGGAATTCAGCATTTCACTACTTTTGGTGGCAGAGGAATTCCATAGGTGAATGAAATACACCCCAATATTAGGGATGTGCAAAATGTTTCTACATTGAAACTTTTCAACTCGAAATGGGCCATTTGGAGTGTTTCAAGTTCGAAACATTGTGACTGCTGTGATGCGCTCGACGTCTGGCGTTGAGACTATTGAGACTAACTTGTGCTTCACTCACTGCTCTAATCTGCTCTGCAATCTGCATTGGAAAGTGTACTCAGTCAAAATGTGGCTGAAGTTGCTCTAGTTGAGCTTATGGCAATGCTTGCTACTAAGGGTGCTACTGCAGCAGCCGTTGCAATGCTAGGAAATAAGAAGCCCTAATTGTGTGAGAGAGAACAACTTGTGCCAGTGATGTTACTGCAGCACAGGCACTGTGGCTGGCAGTGGATTCTGGATCAGTAATTCTTATCTGGCCATTTTTGGACAGTTTTTGCAATATGTATGCTCTGTTGGGAGGGACAGATTCCCATCTGCTGTGTGCTTCTGCAGTGTTTTTCAAGGCAGGGTTCCAAAATGCTTTGCAAATTACCATGCACAACTTGTGTGCACTCTGTGAGTGCAGCTTGCTCTGGCCATAGGGAGCAATGGGAAACTTGAAGCACCCCATTGTCCCTCATGGGTAGCTCCTAGGGACAGCAAAGTGTTCTACTATCCAACCCACACATGAAATGGGGAATTGGATGATTTTTAACATTTTTTAAAAAAATCACCTGCTTGCCCATTTCTTTTGTGTGCTGGGTGGTAGGTAGCACCCATAATGCCCTACACCAAACCCACTTTGGTGTTCCTAAGAGAATGGGGTATTTCAAGTTTCCCCATTGTTTCCTATGGCTGAAACACTTCGAGTTTTGTTCTGTTGACACAACTGGTACAACCACTGTTTCAATGAAATATTTTGGCCATTTTCATTTTGTTTTGAACTTGAAACAAAATGCAAAATCCATTTTGTGCACTTTCCTATGAAATATGTCTGTATTTATTTGTTTCAAACCAGGGAAGTATTAATATTGTTGGGCGCCTTATAGTTTAGTCATCAGATCTGCAACAATTGTCCTATAAATAATGTATACATGAAAAGAAGACCCAAATTTGAGTTTGAGGTGAGCTGAAAGTTCCAAACCCTGGCAAGATCAAGGCCATGGATTTGCCTTTCTTTTACCCTGTAATGAGTACAGAGATGGGCAGTATCTAAAATATATGTATTTTAAAATATGTTTTTTTCAGTACTTTTGTACTTTGTATCTAAAATACTTTTCAGAACAGTATTTTGTATTTTGTATATAAAATACATTTGTTCAGGTATTTTGTATTTTTAAAATACATTGCCAAAACCAAAATACATCAGCCAATCACTGCTTTGGTTTTTTGTTGGTTTGTTTGTTTGTTTGTTTTGCTTCAGGAGCTGCCTTTTTATTGCAAACAAGCAGCCCATTAGCATCAGCAAAATATGCTCAAGTTCATCAGTCACTTGAACAACCCAGTCAGTCCTGTGTTGTCTTTGTAGTAATTCAACAAGCAAGTTCTTAGGAGGCATGCCCTTTCACTCTAGGATTCTCTGACTAGAAGTAATATAACAAGGAGAAAAGGAAGTGATAACTGGCTTGACCAGTCTGAAATGACCAGGCTGTCTTTCAATGATCAGTGACACCCACATTGGGATGCAAACTCCACTCCCACCCCCTTGGAAGGTGGGAAGGTTTGCAGACATGTGGATTAATTGAGATTTGCCTACACATTTTCCTTCTCTGGTCTACAGTACAGCAATCAGAAAAGCGCAGTTAGGAGAGCAAGAGATAAATAATTATTTTATCTTCTTAAAAACTCTTTGCAAACACTTTGAGCTCTGGGCTGGCTTGGAATCAAAGTCTGATTCCCAGCCAGTAGTTACCCTGTTTGTTAGGTATTTGGGGGATGGGGGCTTTTCCATCCTGGGTACTGTATTCTTTTGTAGGGTTGTGGTGGGGGAGAGAGTGGGAGATTTTCATTTGCTTCCTAATTGCAAAGAGGTGAGAGAAACTGAGAATCCTTATGTTTGTTTGGCTGGGAAAAGGTCCTATGTTTCCTTTGTGTAGGGTCCAGTGCTCATCCAGTTCAGCATCCTGTTTCACACCTCTGAGAAGCCTACAGGCAAGAGCATGCCCTCTCTATAGCTGTTGCTCCCCTTCAGCTGGTATTTGGAGGCATCTTGCCTTTGAGGTGCCTGGAGAAATGCTTATATCTGTCATGCTAGATTGCTAAAATGCTTTACTAAGCTTTTTGAGTGTTTGTTGTATGGGAAGTGTTTGGGGATCTGATTCTGTGTATGTTCTGTAGTTATTGAGCTATTCCTCGTATGCACCATAGGCTATGTAGGCTACATGATGAGTTAAGAGTCTAGTATTCCCCAAAACACACTGGTGAAGTTTAAGCCATCCTGACACTTTGGATGTTGTGTGTTGTCCTATTTTCAGCAGCATCCAGCAGCAGAACAACTTTGGCCTGGGCCCATGCCCACCGCTTTAATGGATTCATTGTCTCTCACTTGTTTGTCAGGAATTGTCCTCTACCTTGAGGGAGAAACACTAAGCTTTTGATTGTTTTGCCTATCTCCAAGAGGAGATAGTTAACCTCAAGTTAGGTGAGGAGAGGGACTCTTGAAGTTGCTATTTCCAACATGCTACTTTGGTGTTAGTTTAGCTTTGTTAGCTGAGACCAGGCTGCATGGCTCCTGGGAATGTGCAGACTTCACCACAATGCAAGCTTTTGTGCTCTGAACTGC
This sequence comes from Hemicordylus capensis, assembly GCF_027244095.1. Lineage (NCBI taxonomy): Eukaryota > Metazoa > Chordata > Lepidosauria > Squamata > Cordylidae > Hemicordylus > Hemicordylus capensis. The sequence continues at coordinate 178,644,376 of NC_069657.1, read as the reverse complement.
AATATGAGACCTAAGAGCTACCAAGCCTCCTGTCTAACACCAGATAGGAAGAAAGGCATCTCACGTGTGCATTTTTACCATTTTGCTTCGGTTGCCTGTGAACGGTCCTCCTTTTTATATCCATTTACATAAACTAGCTTTTGATCGTTTTAAACTTGATCTGGCTGGAAGCATGCTCCATTCTCTCTCCCTGTTTGCCTGCTCTGGCTACATGCTCCAAAGAAGTTTTAAGATATTTTGGCTATATTTTGAGTTCACCTTAATTCTAGATAGAACAGGGAAATGTTAGTTTTATCTTATAGGAGACTGATGGCCGCTCTACCAGAGGATTCATTAAATTCATGTAAAAAGTTACTTGATTTTTATTTTAGATTGTGGGCTTCAATTTACAGAGTGAAAAGTATATTCTATTTTTAAAACTATGTCATCAATTGATGAAGAGTGATTTCTAGAAATATAAACAATGAATACATTTAGATGAATATTCCTGTGCCTGACCTAGGGACTGGGTTTAGCCATAGGAACATGAGAAGGAACATAAGAAGCTGCTCTATACTGAGTCAAACCCTTGGTCCATCTTCTCAAGTTTTTGCAGGACAAATCCAAGCACATTAGTAAGTTGGATGGATATCCCATTGTCCAATGGTTATTTTTTTAGATATAATACTAATCTAACATCAAGTGGTCCTGTAGAACGGTTGTTTTCCTTTGCTGGGATGATTCACAGCCCCAGGAGGCACAACTTGAGTGAATTAATCTTTGAAAAACTTGTATTGCTTAAAGGAAATGGGAACAAGTTTGGATAAGTAATGAACATCTCAAAATTGTTCCCGTTTTCAGGCATTGTATTTTGTATTTTAAGATGTATTTTGATTGGTTGTTTACCAAGTAATTAGTATTTAGTATCTAAAATACATTCACGCTATCCCCACGATCATTAGAAAGTGGGCTAAGGGAGCCTAGGCCACTTTCTACTTATCATGGGAACGACCGGACTCACTAGCCTGCCTAATTCCCCCTCCTCTTAAATGAGGTTAACGGAGCGAGCGCTCCGTCAACCTCATATTTTTTGCTCATGTGCCTCCACAACACATGACAACACACGAGTAGACCCCTGACTGGAAGGCTGCAGCCAGCGCTTGCACGGGGCATCCTGCAACTTCCAGGGGCCATGTGGCCCCCGATCCTTGCAGCCTCTACTGGCTCCATGATGGAGCCGGTAGTCGTGTGGGCGTGTATTAAGAAGTCACAATTAGGACAGTCAACAATGGGATACTGAAGCAATCCCCAGGAATTCCTGTGTGAGAATGTGAAGAAATCCTGTCATCTCGGGATACCAAATATTTTTTTACTCTTGGCCGGATAAACAAACCTTTATTTAAACAGTAGAATATAAGTCTTTTTCAACAGAGCAAGCTGGAACCCATGTGTGAGTTGAATTTCAGTGTCTCTCATATCACTTTATTTACGTTTGAGATTTTATCACTGCTATATTATCTACCACTGCCTCTGCATTGCCTTAAGTATGTCTTCTTATGTGATTCTGCTTTCTTTTCTTCTTCTTTTTGGCAAGTGAGGCACAGATTTTTGGAAAGTATTGTATAAATGCACCAAGAAGTCAAATGATATGGGTACCAGAATCAGTGCAGGGCCAACTCCAGCATCAGCCATGCAAGTAAAACTACACATAAAAGGTCTCTCCAGAATTTTCTGTACCAGTATGATGAGAATGTACACCTGAAGGTGTTAGGAGTGGTCTGGCAAGAACAGTGGTTCCCTGAGCAAGCAGTAGCACTATCAAATATACAGGTGAGAAAAGAACATGGTATCAATCTCCAGTAGAGAAGTCAGCCATTCTGTCACAGGTAGTATGGATGGCTGCGTTTAGTACCTTCTCAGCTGGAGATAGCTGTAATTTCCACAACAGAAAGCCTGCCTGCTGACAAGATCACCCTTTATTTTCATCTGTATTGATTTGTAGCACTGTTTCTGGTCTAATGCTTACCATTTGAAAAATGTTAGATTGTGTAAATAAAGCTGCCACCTCTACCTTCAGATAATAGCAAGGGACTGAGTTAATGATAAGGGGGATGAGGAAAGAAAGGAGACCATGCCAGCATTAAATTCTAGTATTTATATGTCTGACAGATGCCATGTGAGCTCCCCACCTTGTAATATCCATATGCCACTATAATCACTAATAGAACAAATTAAGGTATCATGCTGTTTAGTTCTAGGACTCTGGGTGAAAGTATTGCTTCTATGCCATTTGTGTAGCACTGTGACTGTAGCTGTGACCTCATGGATAATGAACTGCTAATCTTATTTGGGACAGACCACTAGTAATTTGGCATGGATGCTGCTATTTTATTAGAACCGAGCAAACGTTTAACTACCTAGGATTCACCTAAAGTAGATCCATTTAGGTCATGCTGAGAGGAAAAAGGCCTAATTTAGTTGCAATGGATGCTGGACTGTAGAAGGCTTACGGAAAAACAAATATGTTAAAAGGCTTTCAGGAGATGGAATCCAATTTTGGATTTATGCAGGACCAGCATGGGAGGTGCCGAAGATACCCACTCGAGCTTATTGCGTTATACCAAGACATAACTAGTTAGATCATTTGTCTGCTGATAAAAAAGAAGTGGTTTTTGTGATTTCAGAAGTATAGGGCTAAGTGCCATCATGGTTGTACTAACTTCACTCTTGTTTGCTATTCACTGGTGCACACTAAATTCAGAATAAGATCTTGTTTCGCACTCTCATTTCAAAGAGATTACTCATGCTTACTTACCTACACTTTTCAACATGAATTTGGTGCACTGAAAACTTGGCTCTGATTGTAGAATTCTAGTTTCCCCTCCTGACAGATGGTAGTAGAGGAAAGTTGGAAGGACTTCCCTTGAAATCGTACTGATAGGGAAGGAGACACCATTGGCTGGCAGGCTACTGCTCTAGGTATATTTCAGCTAATCTTCCCTGCTCCACAACTGCTAGGAAAAATAAATGGAGTAAGATAACCAGAAATAAGAGCCTGTTGGCCAGGTCTGGCTCCATCCCTCTTGGTATGACTTCAAGACAAACCTTTCTGGTCTTTCCTACTGTCAGCAGTCAGGTAAGTGTGTGCATTCATTTCAGAACACCCATACTACCGAAGGGACCAGCTTGTTTCAGTTTTCATTCATTCCAAAATGAACTCTGAATGAATAATGCATGGATTAATCCTTCACAGCCCATGTATTACTCATTTGGAGCTCATTCAGGTTGGGGCAATTTAAACACCCTGGAGGCAAAAGAGACCCCTGTGATGGTGGTGAGGATCTTTTGCTCCCCCAGCAGTCATTTTCGGGAGTGCAGGGTGTTTAAACTGCCCATGGTTTCTAAAGGAGAGAAGCTGTTGCATTAGAATCTAAGCACCCTGAACTCCAGACAATCGCTGCTGAGCGAAGTATAAACCCCACAGGGGACTCTTTTGCTTTTGTTGAAAGCTATGTGAAATGAATATGAACAGTATTCATTTATTTTATATCCTGGCTTTCTTCCATTGTCTCAGACTCAAATACATGGGGTTCCCAGATGATTACTCATCCAGGCACTGGCCACTTTGACTTGCTTACCTTCAGCAAGATGGCTGAATCATGAGCTCTCAGTTATTAAAATGAATGAATAGTAACTAATGAACAAACAACTAAGGAAATGAGTTGTTTCATAATGAGAATGAATAGAATTATGAAATGAACTTACATCTTCTTGCACAACCCTATTGTCAGGAAGAAGCCTTCAGACTTTTTAAAGAAAATAAACTTTGCATTAAGATAAAGTATATGACTAAAATAAACCCAATGGGCAGGGGCGTAACAAGGCTGGAGTGGGCCCAGAGACAAAATTTTAAAATGGACCCCTCGCTGATACACACACACACACACACACACTTCACAATATATAGTCACGTGACTTGCCTCTGGGGGGCCCCTCGAGGCGTGGGGGCCCCCAGGCAGCCGCCTCCCCTTGCCTAATAGTAGTTACGCCCCTGCCAATGGGCTGGATCCAAAGGTACCTTACATGAGCAGGAAACCAATTCAGCTTGTGAAAGGTGGCCCACATGTTTCCTGTGTAGAATTAAATACCTAAGGAGTGCTTCCCCTACTTTTAAAATTACAGTTGATAAATACAATGGCCACCTGATGCCCTAAGAACAGCATTATTATTATTTTTAAAAATCACCCAAGTTAAGTTAGGTCCTATTTACACTACAGCTTATAGTGTATACCTCTTTACCTCCCAAGGCTGTTCCCAAAAGAATTTTGGGAATCATAATTTAGTGAGGAGCTGATAATTCTGTGCTGGATATCATGAGCACTCCCCACAGAACTACATTTCCCAGGATTCCCTGGCAACAGGAAATGACCAGTAAACCAGTTTGTAAGTGTGTAGCCCTTAGTTTGTTAGCTTAACCTTACAGCAATTAATTAAGGTCTGAACAGCTGCATATATTTTAAATTAGCACATCTAATTTTTTTCTGCTGCCTGCCCAGAGCCAGCATTTTACTTGAACATATCCTATAAACATGAAGTGCTCTTTTAAATTTGAATAGTTCAATGTCATAACATCTAAGAACCGCAACTGCTTTCCACAGAAAAATATTGAAACCATTAAAAAAACACATCAACACCACAAACATGGCTCAGCCTTTTTGATTTCCAATATCAAACTTCTCTTTTTCATGCAAAACAAAACACAGCTACATTATTTCATTTCATATTTTGTTTAGTACAAAACTCCGGGTTTCATGGAAATAGAACACAGGTTTTTTGACACTGTGGTTCATGCAAAGGACCCACACAAAATTGCAATTGTCTTGTATTTGGGCCACACAAGCAAATGTGTGTTATTACTAGCATGAAAAGAGATAGTATGTGTAACACTGCCAGTTAATCCAAGTATTATGTTTACTAGATGACACATCACCAAAGAGGCACTGAGGGGATTTGTATTCTCCATGTTTTGCTGAAAGGCTCTGATCATCCTAACTCAATTTTTGCCATCTACTTTTTAAAAAGAAAACATCAATCCCAAGGCTGGCAGCATTTTTTTTAAGCTCTCACCCTCCCACATTATCTGCCCATGTGACACAGTTACTGTGCAATGCCACTGCCAACTTCCACACAGAGGAGCACTGCCATTAGAAACCAACACTAGTATGTCATCAGCTCCTGCCGTGAGGTCATTTAGAAATGTCTCCCTAGCTTTCCTTGCTCACATCAGTGTCTCCAAAGAGTAATTCTCTCTCCTGACCTTTGGAGGTCTGGGAAATATAAACCCTGATGAAAGGCTACTAGAGCTTCCGTCTTATCTTTGATGACTTTCAAATGGATATTGTTTAGAGGGACATGTTAAGACAAGGACAAGAGCAATTAATAGCAGAAATATGCAATTTAAGTTACTAGTCATAACAGTTCTAATACATTTAAACATTTATCATTTTCTCCTTGCTTAGAAAATCCCTGGTTATGAATTCCAGTCATGATCAGGAATTCTGCTCATATACCAGTATGTACATGGATACATTTAAATCGAAACAGCTCATTCTGGGTAAACATGTGTGCAAACTACAATGGAAGATTGAAATGTACTAGGCTAAAGATACTTTCCAAGGGAGAGTATCAGGGAGGGACAGGGAAATGTGTTTCTGAGATACTGTCCCCGCATCTTGCTTGTGTCAAACAACCAGGCTGGGTGGCAGCTGTCATTGGGCCCACATGTGTGTTTCTATGGCCTTTAACACTCATGAGAGAGCAGTCCACTCTGCAGCAGCATCCATCACATCACACAGAGTTCTGCTTATGAGTAACATCAGAGACTGCATGCTTTAATTCAAGAGGAGGGGGCTAAGTCCCCCTTCCCTAACTTTATTGTGCAAAAAATAGAGAAGAGCCTTTCAGGAATGCTTTCAAGAAGAAGGGGGTGAATGCCTTTTAAACCCAACCCTGGGTATCACTGCTCTGCCACATGTAACCTTTGCAGCAATCTAATCGGTTTGCCCAGTTTATGGTGCCACTGTGACTGCGTGTGCTTGTGAACATAATTCTTTATTGATTCATTTTTGGAGAATAAAACACATAGTGCCACCCCATCCCCTTTCTCTTCTGATTGGCTGAGGGCAGGGGAGAGAGAGAGAGACAGTGGAAAGCAGGCCAAACCCAAAGTGACTTTTCCCTTTGACAGGTTTAGAAACATGGGATGAGATAACGTGGCTTCCTTGTTGCCAGGAAGCAACTTGAGGAGCACAGAGACAGGGAGCACGGCAAGTGCTCAGAGAGGTGGCCAGCGAGAAGCATGGCAGGCATGGAGTGGGCACATTCCTAGGCAGGTCTGGGCTGCCCTCTCTATGATTTCAGTTCCAGAAGCAGTACAAAACTGTGCTTATGGTGGCATCTGCATTCGGACGTCACACTGCCACCTTCAAACCTCAAGCTGGAGCAGCGAAACTCACTACAAACCAAAGAGTCAAACTGGAGTTTGGCGAGGGAAACTGCAGGTCACTTTTGCCATGAAACCGTGGTTTCACACATTTGGATGTACATAAATTCCAACCTCTGCCCCATTCAATTCCGGTTTGGTGTTACGTGCAAATATGGCCAGTGGTTTCCACTGCATCCTGGTGCCACATTAACAGCGGTGCTATTAGCTATGTAGTATTTGCAACTTTACCAGACAAGATATTGTAAGTGAACTGCTCCTTTCAGCCTTTTGTGGCCTGAAAAAAAATGTACTCAGAAATTGATGGCGGTCTGCTTTTCAATATGCACATATATTTCTTCCTTGCCTCTCCAGTTAGGATTATGGGTTTCACCAATAGAAAAATTCATCCATGTTGAAAAATATGAAAGAAAAACCCTCTTAGGTAGCAAGAACTGCTGGGCAATGTTAAGTTATTTGTGGAAATTATGGGATCTTATCAACTAAAAATTACGAAGAAGAGACTGCAGATATTTCCCCTGAAGAGAGAATTTTGTGGGAGGTTCAATGAGCTTGCATCAGGGGCGTAGCTAGAGGAGAGGGAGGCCATATTTGCCTCTCTCCCCACAGCCCCTCATAGTGAGGAAGATAATGAAGAAAATAGGGATGGGGTGGAGCTGGGAGACGTCAGGAGCTGGGGAGAACAGGTTCTTTGAACCCATCTACTCAATTATAGCTGCACCCCTGGCTTACACAAGAACTGCTTGAGGGAACTATTCTTAGGCATCTGCACCTAGCAGTTCTAGTTCATTCCACGTCTTTCTGCTCAAAGTCAGTTGAGGTCTTCTCCTGTCCCTCCCACTGTCCCTCCAACTTTCACTGCCCCCTAAGTTGCTTAATGTACACATTAATTTTTTGTTGTCCAAGAGCATGCTTCCCGTTTAGTGGACTCCTAGCTTACCAGCCTTCTGCAGCATGTCACCCACCCCAACATGCTTCTCTCAAATATCCCGTGGAGTGTGGGTTAAAAGAAATAAAGTGTCTTCTTGGTCTCTGGGTTTCATTGTTGTTGCCTTGATAAATTACTTCCTGAAAATCCTGCTGAATTGTTTCCCAGTCATTATTATTATTGGCTGACATTCTGAGCAGTGAGACCTCAGCACTAGCAAGCTGCCGGGGCTGAGTGCAGGCACTTGCTTGGTGCTGCTTCTATGGTTTCCAATGGGAGTAGCATGAAGCAAGTGCCTGCGTGTTGCTGTAAGGCGTTTTGCAAGAGCCTACCTCTGCAGCAGCCCCAGAGTTGCTTTTCATGTGCGCAGCAGTCTCAGCAGTTTGCTAACCCAGAGATGACACTGCACAGAATGTCTGCCATTATGATTAAATGATATTTACATACTGCTGTTCAACAAAACAAGTTCATCAAGCAGTTTACATAGAATTAGAAACAAGATGGTTCCCTGTCCCCAAAGGCCTCACAATCTAAAAAGAAACAGAAGAGAGACATCTATAGCACCTATTAGAAAAATGCTGTGCTGGGGTTCCCCCCCTTTAGTGCTAAATTATTTTCATTGTGGAGGGGAAAGTTGCATTCCTGCTTCTCCATAACATGAAAAATGTTGCCACCCTTATAAGTATTTGAAGAGGGGCATAGTATTCTATCTAGTATGAAACCAGATTTTTGCCATCTAATATTTTCATGCAAAAGGTATTGTTTTGAGGGGGATGAAATAATCCCTGAAAAAAAACACACACACCCCACACCTCCACCCCAAACCTGTCCAAGCCTGGTTCTGTCAGAGCTATCATTTAATTAGGACTTATTGTTCTTCATTATGTGACACCCATCTGTCAGGGATTTTGAAGTGATTGTGATGACAATATAACCCCACTCAGCCAATCAGCTTTGGCTGATGTCACTAGTGCAGTCAAGACTTCATTCTGAGAAGATGTACTGCATTGACCTATTTCTGAAACAGCTGGGCAAGTGCATTATATCTTACTTCACTGTTCTGGCAGTTTCATTGCCTATAAGCAAAACATAAGACAGGAAGTATTGGCCTGGTTACCTTAGCAATGCAAACATGTTTGTTACATACAACCTTGAAAAATACTGAAACGAAAAGGGGAGTTGCAAAATATTTGTGAACTTTGGCCCATGACTAATGACTAATGCTTCCCTTCTAATGTCTCTCTGAAAGCTTTTAAAGCCAGCCCATTTATAACCCATGAAGATAAAGATTTGACATGTGTCCAGTTTATATGTGCATTTCTTGTGTGCATTTAAGACTGAAATCCTGAGTGCAACCCACTGAACTCATCTGAACATGAATAAACATGCTGAGAATAGAACTGTAAGAGTAAGAGCTCGCATGATTCTACTGATACAGTGGAACACAGAAGGGGGAAATTCCAAAACTTAGCAGAATAGCTTCTGTGAGCAGAAGCAACCCATAACAGGAAATCCTTAATAAAAGCAGTTCTGCTCAATACCAAGTACCCATCATGGTCATTATACTGCTCATGTGAAAGTGGAAGGCAACATTATGAAGACTATGAGCTGCCACTGAGACTGTCTTACTTTGCAGCCCCATGCTGAATTCTCACTCCGCTTCCATAATGTTCAGTACTAGTTACTCATGTCCAGACTTTCTTATGCTGAGCATTTCCCTACCACCACATCACATCCATGGCTGATACCGGTAATGATGGGAAAACACACAGAGTGATGACATTAGGACACAGGTAAGTGTAGCAAATAGCAGATTTAAGCCCAGCCTTTGTCTCAAGGCAAGTCCACATGGGGAAAAGAAAAATGCTGATTCAATCCCTCCATGTTTGCTGAACAAACCATTTCTTGGTAATTGCTGCCACCACACCCACTTTTAACAGAGTTTAATCCCTCCCTGGTGTGGGCAAAATTCCAGAGAAACTCTCCTTCATTTACCAATGGGAAAATACAGAAAACCTTCCACGTGCCGTTTACATGTGAAGAGCAAACTTGGTAGGTTGCTGAACAATTTACATTCAGGCATGTTTGCACCAGAGTAAAACCCCTTTTTCCCAAGTTAAAAATCCACTCAGAAGCAGGTGAAATATAAAGAACAAAAAGAGAAAAACTTTATTCAAAATACTACAGACTGCTTCAGTCTGAGGCTTTCTCAGCTTCAAGTTACAGGTAAAAAGAAATACTCAGTAATTTACAAGATTATGCCCAAAGAACACCCCAGCTGGTATTTGGAGTGGCACGCTTTAAAAACTGTAGTTACCCAGTTGCAAGGATAATTCAAAAAGCACCCCCAGTTGCAAGGAACCTTTAAAAGCACCTTTACAGGGTACAGAGACTTCTACAGCTGCCTGGTTGGATAAAAAGGGCTCAGGCTAGAGTTTTTTAGAAGGTTATGTTACAAAATAAAGCACAATAGAGCAGGTGTAAGGATTTGCAAAGCACAAAAGGAAAGTAAATCATCTGACACAGGCTAGCTATCACACTATTCCCTGTATAAGTATTTCTGAAGCTAAAAGCCCTTGGCTTCCTTTCTCCATGAACTCACCCCAAACTCTAGAAGAGAATTCAAGCTTCCTGCAATCCTATCTCTCAAGGCTCTGCAGATGTCCTTCCATGAGAGAAGTCTCCAGGCTGGCTGTTGGCCATGAAGCAGTTGGACTTCATTGTTGGTTCCCATGAAGCCTGCTCCCCATCTTCTCTCATCACCCTCCTGGCTCCTTCTGAGAACAAAGACCGCCTTCACTTCCTGCCACCAGGCTCTCTAGGTCTTGGTCACCGGGTGCTGAGTGGCTGATCCCCAGATGTCACTGCCTGACAGAGGACAGGGTTCACTTCCAGTTCACTCTTGAGGGTAAGGGAGGGGCCGATTGCTACAGTAAGTTACAAAGCAGGAAGGAGAAATGCTCAGCACAAGACTATCACTTTCAGTGGCAGCTGCTTGTTTCCTGTAACATGTGAAGAGAAGAGCACTCACTTGAGCTCTTCAATGTACAAAAGAGATTGGGAAAGTAACATATGAACTGGCTCTTAGTTGTATCTCATCTGCATGTTCGGGAGATCACAGTGAAAGCCTTGATCCACTCTGTCCCACTGCTCCGTTTCTCTGCATATGTTCCCATTTATCAGTTTACTTTATTTGTGAAAGAACTGATAGTAACATTCTTGCAAGATATGTATCCATGCAATGAAATCACATTTACTTAATAATCGAGTATCAGTTTTTGCCTTCATTGACTCTAATGCACATCTTTGGTTGGTTGTATTAGCATTTGCCTTGGATGTTTTTCCAGGCATTGGGTTCTGTCCTGAGCTGTTTAATGGAAGAAAGCATACCCAAGGAAGCTTTCCCTCCCTTTCCTCCCTTCAGCAACTGCCAAATAGTCTGAAAAGCCACTCCTGGAGGTTAGGAGGCCTTCCAGAAGCGAGTGAGATGAGGTCTGCGGGGAGGCAGGACGGAGAAAATTCTGGAAAATCATGTGGAGAGCTCCTGAGCTGACAAATTGCCTCCTTCCTTTGTACCACTCCACACCACCTCATGCCACCCTGTTTCTAAAGGTCTCCCAATGATCAGCAGAGGCTTTTTAGGGGGCAGCAAGCCTGCTGTGCAAAGAGGAGAAAGGGAAGTTTCCTTGTGTGTTCCTGCTTCTCCTCACACAAGTCAGATACCATCCACTATTTTCTGAAATGCATTTTAAAGCACTGTCAGTGTGGAATATAGCATCTGAGTCATTCAAAAAGGTTCAGGAAGACTTTATTGAGAAGAGGAGATGAGTGGAATCCAAAGGTGCCGCTAATGAAGCTTTGCTACTTTACAGGCCCCCTTCCTTAAAACATTATTCACACCGGCAATTTGCACTGATAACTGCACTATGTCCTTGCCAGCTATTGCAAATTCAGCCACATTGTGTAAACAAGATTTCATATTCCGATAGGGTAAAGTTTTACTACCGCATTCTCTAGGGTACCCTTGAGCTATTTACACTCATTACAAGCTTGGTATGTAGACACTGGCTGGACACACAAAATCTCACCCCCACTACTGATATAGGGAACCCAGGGCTGGCCATCCAGCTAGTTTGGGCTGTAAATAATTGTTGGTTATGTTCATTGCCTTCCAATATTAATTACTTCCTATAAAGACCATTCTGTTGGGAGTGCTGCTTTAGCAGTGCTGGGGCAATCTTAAATGAAATAGAGCAAATGTAATGAAGTGGCCCAGGCTGTCTTCTCCAGTTTGTATGATAAACATTCCCATTTTGTCTCTGGGACTGGACCAAGGTAAACTGAAATAAGGATTAACTGACAATAGCAGAGGCTAATTTACTGAAAACCACATGAGGAGTTCCCGAGCACAGCATGGATAACCAAAATATTATCAACCGTGTTTACAGTGGGCTAAGTCAATTTATTAGTCGGAGTGCTTCATTATGTAGAAAAGATGCTGCCAATGATAGTCTCCCAGTCAAAATAAACAGGCATAAAGTGTTCCACATATACAATTTGTGGTGAACAGTTACTTTGCTATTTATTTAATAATTGACCATAAATGGAGTCAAAGTGCAAAAGTGGGGGGGAACCCCTTGAAAAACCAGCACACTAAGGGCTTTTTGAAAGATTGATAAATAATGTGGAATCTCAATTAGGCTTTAGAAGGAATGCAGATATTAAAAATTTGGTCAAGAATCTAATTAGCTGGAGGTAATTAAACAGTCTCACACGGGGTCATTAATCTTTTCCACAGACCTTTGATGTTTTGCACACTGTCTTCTAGTCATTAATAAAATTCATAACACTCCTCTTTGTGGTGTTTTATCATCGTGTTTTTCTCTGTAAGAGCATAGAGCAAGTGTCATTGTATCACAAGGGCCTTACTTTAGTTAATTTCTTTTTTCCCCTCCCCTGCTTCTTACACTTAACCCTTTCTTAAACAAACAGAAAATCAATTTAGGCCACAAGTTTTAAAAAGATGCTTCTGATCTATGTTTAAGCTCAGTATGTGGGACTTCCTCCCAAGAAATTCCAAGAATCTGTAATCTGTAGATTTCAATTTGTCCTCTATTTTATAAAAAAAATCACAACACATTTTATTTCAGTCACTAATAAAAGGTTTGTGGGAAAAGAACCTTTGGTCTGTACTGATGCTCTGTTCTAGTAAAAATATAACCAGAAATCTTTCATACTTTAATACTAAAATTAAATGAACAGTTAAAGACAGTGGCTTACACACCACACAGAGACAAGGGTATGATAAAAGATCTGCCTGCACTGCTGTGAGGATTTAAAAAAACACACCTGTGCTAATGTGGAGGTGGGTCTGTTCCACCCCTGCCAACTCCTGCACAACCCAGATTGCAACGTCCATTATTCCCAATGGATATATTGTTGAAATGTGATTGTGTAGGAGTTAGTAGGAGCAGAGTAGACCCACCTCCACAGCAGTGTGGATGTCTTTTAAAAATTCTTGCAGCCGCACAGACGGGCCTGTTACCATCCCCATTTCTTTGCATAGCATGTAAGTGATTGTTCGATCTGAAAAGCAGAGCAAACTTGAAACAAGCTGATTGTGACTAAATCTGTGCACAATTTGTTTTACAAGATGTGGCTAAGTGCGGCATTGCAGTGACTCATAACTTCCATATATCCTAAATGCAAATGACATCCATAACATCTATTTTAAAAGCAGAGCAACTACTAATGATGCCTCTAGAATGTGTGGATAATCTTTAAGACCACTGATGCATTATTTATTTATTTATTTATTTATTTATTCATTCGACTTATATACCACCCTTCCGACAGTGGCTCAGGGCAGTTTACATTAAAATAAAAAACACATAAAACAATTAAAATTATCCCCCCCCCCAAAGATTAAAATAAAAACTAGATATCATTAAAAGCCACGCTAAAAAGACGAGCCTTTAAGTCTCTCCTGAAGGCCTCCAAGGAAGATAATCCCCTTATATCCATGAAGAGTATGTTCCACAACCCTCGGGCGACAACTGAGAAGGCCCGATCCCAGGTCACCACCAGATGAACTGGTGGCACCTGATAACATACCCCTCCTGATGACCTTAATGGGCAGTGGGGATCTTGTAGAGAAACGTGCTCTCTCAAGTAGCCTGGACCTAGCCATTCAGGGCTTTAAATGTGATAACTAGCACTTTGTACTTTGCCCAGAAACATTTTAGCAGCCAGTGCAACTGTAATGTAAAAGGCATAATGTGGTCTTTCTGGGGAACCCCAGAGACCAATCTGGCTGCTGCGTTTTGAAGTAATTGAAATTTCCTAACTACATACAAAGGCAACCTTACATAGAGCACATTGCAGTAGTACAACCTGGAGGTTACCAGCTGGTGTCATTCAGGTCATTCCTCTCAAGGAATGCAGCTGGTAAAAAGTGCTCCTGGCCACAGCCTCAACCTGAGACACCAAGGTGAGACCTGGGTCCAAGAGCACTCCCAAACTACAATCCTGTTCTTTCTGAGGGAGTGTAACCTAGAAATGTGCATGAACTGAGGTTCATGCACAGGTTGGGTGTCAAACTGGGTTGGACAAGGTCTGAACTGTTCAGCGTCCCAGGAAGGGGAGCAGAGAGCTTCAGGCAGTGAGCAAGATCTTTAAAAAAGGAGAGAGCAGGTCCTTACCTGCTCTACACCACCACATGCAGCTTCCTGCTGCAATTGTGCTGCCCCCAATAACCTGCACACAGCACCAGGACACTGCATGCGTCAGCAGAGAGCAGGTAAGGACTTGCTCTTCTCTTTTTTAAAAAGATCCCACTTGCAGCTCCCCTACCCACATCACCGAACCTGTGTACAAACTATGGTTTGTGCACATACCTAGTGTAAGCTTCTGCAGAACAGGAAGTTCTATCCTGTCTTGCAGATTACGACAATCCCCAACAATGAGCAGCTCCATCTTGCTTGGATTCAGCTTCAGTTTATTACCCCTCATTAAGCCTATTACTGCCTATAGGCAGGCATTTAAGGGGCTAATGCCATTTCCTGATATTGATGACAAGGAGAAATAGATGTGGGTATCATCAGCATATTGCCAACACCCAGCACAAAATCCTCTGATGACCTCATGTAGTTTCATGTAGATGTTAAAAAGCATTGGTGACAGAATGGAGACCTTAGGGAGCTCTGTTGCTCCCATTTTGAAGAGCAAACTATAATCAAGTGCCACCATCTGAAATCTACCCAAAACACAGGAGTGGAACCTTTGTAAAACAGTGCCTCCTATCCCCAAATCCCTGAGGCGATCCACAAGGATACCATGCTCGATGGTATCGAAAGCCTCTGAGAGATCCAAAAGAACCAGCAGAGTCACACTCTCTCTGTCAATTCCCTGGCAAAGCTCATCTATCAGGCCAACCAAGGCCATCTCAACCCCATACCTTGCCCTAAAGCCAATGTGAAATGAGTCTAGATAAACAGCTGGTCAGCCACCACCCTTTCAATCATCTTACCCAACCATAGGAAATTGGAGACTGACTGACCTATAAATATCTATCACCAGGAGATCCAGAATGGACTTCTTAAGAAGGGGTCTAACCGCTGCTTCCTTCAAATAAGGTGGCATCCTGCCCTCCCACAGTGAGGTATTAATGACATCAACAAGACAAGCTCCAACAACCTCCCTGCAAGATGAACTCAATCATGTTGGGCAAGGATCCAAAAAAGAGGTGGCAAGTTGTACCAAGCAAAAGACTAAATCCTGTGTGTGACCAGCAACATGCATAAGTCCAAGGACTAACTGGGATAGGCCCATTGTTGTCATGGATCTATGAACATAGCCTGAGCAGCACCAGATAAACCTAGTCCCAAAGTGGATGTTGAAATCACCCAGCACCAAAGGCCTGGGCGACTCCAACACCAACTCAGCAACCAGCAACTTCAGCTCAGTTAGGGCAGTTAGGAGTCAGTTAGGCAGCGGGGTGGATGATACACCAACCTAAGGTAAAAGTAAAGGTACAGGTGAAACTCGGAAAATTAGAATATTGTGCAAAAGTCCATTAATTTCAGTAATGCAAATTAAAAGGTGAAACTGATATATGAGACAGACGCATTACATGCAAAGCGAGATAAGTCAAGCCTTAATTTGTTATAATTGTGATGATCATGGCGTACAGCTCATGAAAACCCCAAATCCACAATCCCAGAAAATTAGAATATTACATGGAACCAAGAAGACAAGGATTGTAGAATAGAACAATATCGGAGCTCCGAAAAGTATAAGCATGCATATGTATTCAGTACTTGGTTTGGGCCCCTTCTGCAGCAATTACTGCCTCAATGCGGCGTGGCATGGATGCTATCAGCCTGTGGCACTGATGAGGTGATATGGAAGACCAGGATGCTTCATTAGCGGCCTTCAGCTCTTCTGCATTGTTTGGTCTCATGTCTCTCATCCTTCTCTTGGCAATGCCCCATAGATTCTCTATGGGGTCAGGTCAGGCGAGTTTGCTGGCCAATCAAGCACAGTACACTGTATACTTTTCAGAGGTCCGATATTGTTCTATTCTACAATCCTTGTCTTCTTGGTTCCATGTAATATTCTAATTTTCTGGGATTGTGGATTTGGGGTTTTCATGAGCTGTACGCCATGATCATCACAATTATAACAAATTAAGGCTTGACTTATCTCGCTTTGCATGTAATGCGTCTGTCTCATATATCAGTTTCACCTTTTAATTTGCATTACTGAAATTAATGGACTTTTGCACAATATTCTAATTTTCCGAGTTTCACCTGTAAAGTGTGCCAGCAAGTCAATTTCGTACATGCACTCAATATAAGTCAATTCTCTCACAGGGATCCTGATAAGAGAGATGTTATTCTTCACATCTGCACTCTATGCACTAAATTATAGACTCATTCACATGATGATAAATAGGGTAGGAGAAGTGTCCTACCCAAGTTCGGGGGCTGTGCATGCTCCTGTTTTCTGCTCATGTGTGAGTATAATTCAAGGTAGGAGGCACAGGAGGAGTTATTGTCTGCTAGCTTCCTGCTGCATAGGAGGGCTCTGTCTTATCCAGCAGCTGTACCCAGCTGCTGAATGAGATAGGAGCCCTCCTACCCAGCCAGAGGTTAGCAGATGATCAGGGCCTGTGCCTCCAACTTCGTTTTTAATTGTCAGATAATCAAATATCAGGAGCATGCACATCTCCTGAACTTGTGTTGGATGTTTCTCCTAACCTATTTATCACCATGTGAAGAAGTCTAATAGCTACCAATTATATTGTTCGAGTCCATCTCCAAGACGGCCCACGAGCCCGGTGGTTCTGACAATCACTAGAAAACAGGCTGGGCTCCCTTAGCCTGGTTTCTAGTGATCATGGGAATAGCCTCACTGTGTCGGTAATAGTACCTTTATTTACAAGTATTCTGGTGTAAGTGGAGTCAAAGCGACACTCCCACAAATCAGCAGATCTTTTACCCTGCCACCACCAGATTAGCAATAGTTCCCAAGAGAAAGAGAGAGAACCTGCACCCAAAGTGCCTCACCTTTAACCTCTCTGCCTCTTGCATCCAAATTCAGGAACCAACAACATCTGTTTTTAACACAAAATCTGCCAAACCCTTGTTTCAGGCCTCAGTGTCACAATTGAACTCAGATGACTGTCCCCAGCCATTAAGAAACATAGGCTTGGTTTGTACAATACTCTTGACTGTACAATACTCCTCTCAGTCATGTGGGGGGTGGGGATGTGCGGTTGTGTATGTCTTCCCCAATGAGTGCAGCATCCCACCACTGATGGAACATGCAGGGTCAGTTTGCGGGGGAGACTGTCCTTACACCTGCTTAGGTAATAGTGTGACTTCACACCCAAGGAACATGCTTTCTTCTTCTTCTTCTTCTTCTTCTTCTTCTTCTTCTTCTTCTTCTTCTTCTTCTTCTTCTTCTTCTTGTTGTTGTTGTTATTATTATTATTATTATTATTATTATTATTATTAATAATTCAATTTCTATACTGCCCTTCCAAAAATGGCTCAGGGTGGTTTACACAGAGAAATAGCAAATAAATAAGATGGCTCCCTGTCCCCAAAGGGTTCACATTCTAAAAAACCCCACAAGATAGACACCAGCAACAGTCACTGGAGGTCCTGTGCTGGGGGTGGATAGGGCCAGTTATTCTCCCTCTGCTAAATAAAGAGAATCACCATATTTAAAAGGTGCCTCTTTGCCCAGCTAGCAGGGATATGCCCAGTTACACTGAAAAAGTAGACAGTGGTCACTTACCACTGGTCCTACCAGTGGTCACTTACCACGGGAAAGGAGAGCTGGTCTTGTGGTAGCAAGCATGACTTGTCCTCTTCGCTAAGCAGGGTCTGCCCTGGTTGCATATGAACGAGAGACTTGATGTGTGAGCACTGTAAGATATTCCCCTTAGGAGGATGGAGCTGCTCTGGGAAGAGCATCAGAAGGTTCCAAATTCCCTCCCTGGCATCTCCAAGATAGGGCTGAGAGAGATTCCTGCCTGCATCCTTGAAGAAGCCGCTGAGCTAGATGGACCAATGGTCTGACTCGGGATAAAGCTGCTTCCTATGTTTCTATGTTACTACCTAGTATGCATGACAGAATGTCCAGAACACAGGTTTTCCATTTGGCCTTTTCATGTTACTGCCTCTTTCATCCCTGAATAAGCAGCAGAAAATGGTTATTAGAGACTGTAATCAGGCTTGCTGTATCTGTACTTATCTACCTATGAAGTGTCTGCAAAACAACACTAGTGACAATTCATCTTAATTCACTGTAAAATGCTGTTTTATTTAGATTGCTTTAAGGGGTGGAGGAAACGTTAATCCCTAGAAAGAAGAATAGGATGCCTTTCCAGAGGTTGCACAATCTCTTTATAACCTGGAATTGTTTAACTTTGTTTCTTATGTGATCCAAGTAGCTCATTAATTAAGGCCTGATGAGTCCTGATGCAAAGAGCAATGCCACTTAGCATGTATATTGTATAGTTGTTTTCATCTTCAAAGCACTTTCCAGTTATTAATTAAAGGCCTGAGTGTGGCTTTTAAGCCATGGCTCACACAGGAGGGGGGCAGGCTGCAACAGAAGCTCCCAAGGGGGAATAGGGAATGACTCATCTGGAATCCTTCGACAAGGAGGCATACAGGCAATCTGGTCCGAGGAGGCAGACCAGGTTGCCATTTTAAGCAATAAAATGTGCTAAGACAGGGCTGTCAAACTTTGTGATAAATAAGAAGAGGGGAATGTTCAAACCTCCTCAAGATTTAACAACAAAGTCATATGCTCAGTTACAATTATTTGTCAGTGAAGACAGACATAATATTAAAAAAGAGGACTAGCAGCACATTCTTCAACTGTACTGTAAGGTTGGTGTTAGAATGGTACTGACAGCCAACACATCAATTAACGGCATGCTAGTTCAAGCAGTCTTGCCCCTCTTTGCCTTCTTGCTCCCTCATGCTTGCTGCCTCCTCCTCCTCCAACTAGCAAAAGTTAAAGTGCCTCACAGCTGGGTAACTGCCTCAGTAAAGGTTGTGCAACTTCCATCTTCAGCACCTGGAATTTTCCCAGACAGCAGGCTACACTGAGGGTTTACTGCGAGGATTTACTGCGAGTTTGAAGTTGCCCCAAAACATCAATACAAAAAGTGGATTATCCTACCCTGGATATAAATTGGACTACACTCTAACGCACAGTGAAAAACCCAAATTGTGTGTGAAGTGCTTTGCAGTAGCTCACAGGGACATTGGGGTAAATTTGGCTGATATGTGAATACACACCTCCATTCTGGAGGAGATGCAAACTAAAAGCCAGGTGTGAAAAACTTCCTGGCTGCAGGATGCTTTTTGTTGGAGATGGAGTCCAGTGCATCAACCTTTTGCACCAACTATCCTAATGACCACTAGCGGCATTGAGAGTAGAGGTAATTAGTGAGGGTCTCCTTACTTGTCCCTACTTGCCTGTACTCTATGACCCCCTGCCTTGACTCCTCAGGTATTTCCTGCAGTGAGCCAGTCTTCTTCCTTTCCTCCTAGAGAGAGAAGATGGAAACATCTCTCCCTCCCTCCCTCCCTCCCTATTCATTATGGAGCTAGGATAGGTCTTTCCTATCCCAAATGTATTTCACCAATAAACTAGTTAAGTAGCTTAGGCTCTACAGTGATCTCCATGCATGTTACTTAAATAGCTGCAACAACTAAAATCTGCACTCTGTAACTGGAGAGGTATCTTCCTTGGTGCTTTGCTAAATAATCACAAACCCCAACAGGGTTACGGGACCAGCAGCCCAAAAGTCTGCAGCACAGTTTTTCTTTAAAATGCAGCTGAGTGAGTTAGTAAGACAGCATGGATCCAGAGTGAGTAGCACTGCTGTCTCCAAGCTGAATGGAAGGAATTACAATCAATGGGTTATGAAAATGGAAGCCCTCCTGAAGATAAAAGGACTTAATGAAGCCCTCACAGAACCAAGACCAACAGATGGGGCAGCTGCCCAAAAGAAGTGGGATTCACATAATGACAGAGCATATGGCTTGATTCTTCTAAATGTAAGTGATGATTTACTAATGCACTTCAGAGAGACTAAAATTGCCTCAGCAGTGTTCAAAAAGCTCAAAAAGCTGTATGGCAGAGTCTCTCCCAATGCTGCTGTCCTTTTAATTCAAAAGATTTGCAAAATGCAGCTGGAAGAAGGAGGGGATCTTTCAACCCATATAAATGCAATACAAGAGACTCACAGATTACTTACACAACATGGATCTACTTTGGATGATCAAATGTTAATTGGTTTGATTCTGAGATCTTCACAAAAATCATGCAAAAATGGCACTGGATAGTAAGCTTGAATTGGAAACTGTAATTGCATGCTTGCAAGATTTCAACCTTAAACAGGAAGAAACAGTTTTTGAGAAGCATGGGGACAGTACTACACCCTTTTTCGGGAAACAAAAGCTTTGCTTCAACTATAACAAAGCAGGGCATTCAAATGCTAATTGCCCAGATCCTAAAGGCTACAAGTGCAGAAAGAATCCTAGAGGAGGAAAATCTGGTTACCATAGCTACAGAGATGACTCACAGTCTGTAAACACAATAGAAAGGAAGGTAAGCATTTCTCACAGACAGAAAAGCAAACAGTATGCTAGATTTAAAGAACAGGAATCAGAGAGAGACAGCCCAAGTCTTTCAGTGTAGCAACCAGGAATGAGAGAAATGATTTTATTACTGATTCAGACACTACCCCAAATATCCTGAATTCCCCTGAACTGTTTTATTGATTTAGACACAAATAACAAAGTTGCAGTTTGTGTTGCTACTGGGAACAATATTTATTCGGTGGGGAGAGGATCCGCTGAACTGTATTGCTGGCAATTTAATGGAAAAATTGAAAAGATTTTAATCCAAGATGCACTCTCATCCCTGATATGGAGAGTAACTTGATTTCTGTGGGACATGGAGTCAATAAAGGTCACAAAGTGACTTTTGAGGACAAAGTTTGCTACATCACCAAAGATGATGATTTAATTATGACTGTATAAAGATGATCTTTTTCAATTGGACTGTATAACGGAACAGGCAAGGCTTGCAGCTTCATGCAAACACAAGAATTGTTCTACCATATGGTATAAAAGACTAGCCCATAGGCAAATAAATGTGATAAATGAGCTTGGTGGAAATGGACTAATTTTAATGACTTTAAAGTGGAGTCACACAAAGAAGCTGCCACAAGATGTCAGTGTTTGGCGCTAATACATTCTGATGTCTCTGGCCACTTGAAAATAATATGGGTGGCAATCGCTACAAACTCACATTTATTGATGATTTCCCAAGATTTACTTATGCATATCAAGTGACATGAGAAAAGTCAAGTGTTGAAAGATTTAAAGAATATATTGCACTGGTCAATAACTTTGGAAGAAAGCCTCAGAGACTAAGGTCAGACAATGGAGGCAAATACATGTCAAATGACATGAAAACATTCCTAAAGGAGCATGGGATTTCACATGAACCTACTCCCACATACACACCTGAACTCAATGGTGAGGCAGAGAGGAAAAATAGTTCTCTACAAGAAATGACCGATGCATGCTACATGATGCTGGCTTGGCAAATACATTCTGGGGAGAAGCAGTGATGACTGCAAATTAGTTGCAAAACAGATTGCCAACCAAAGCAATAGACAAGACACCATTTGAACTATGGCATGGGCACAAACCCTCTCTAATTTCAGATGCAAATTGGGAGTGTTGGTTGGATATGCACCTGCCCAAAAGAGATACAGAATCCTTGATCCTGCATGTGGAGAATTCAAAATTCTCAGTACGGTGTATTTTGATGAGACAAGGGCCAAGTAGAAGTGAAATACTAGAACTTGTGCCAGAGATCCAAGTGAAAGAGGAACCACATGAGTGGACTCTCATGAGGCAAGAGCCAGATAGTGAACCCAAAAAATCTGTTCCAGAACCAGAAGCAGGTTCAGAAAGGAATCCAGATTCAGAAGGGGATGCACAGCCTGAGTCAGAACAGAGGCACTCACAGAGGCCCAACAAAGGGGTTCCACCCAAAAGGTTCTCACTCATGACCAAAGGAGGAGAGATACAAGAACCCACCACATGGCAAGATATAGAAAAGATGCCAGCTGATGAAGCTGAGAAATTGAGAAAAGCGACATTAGGAAAAATTGATTCCTTGCACAAAAATGAGACTCGAAGACTTGTGGAACTACCTGCTGGAAGAAATATTGTGGGATGCAAGTGGGTTTTCAAAGTCAAGCAGGATGCAGAAGGGCATGTACAGTGCTTACAAGGCAAGGCATGTAGCCAAAGAATACTCCCAAATCTACGGTGAGGACTACGATGAGACCTTTGTACCAGTTGTGTAACACACTTCAATTAGGACACTGCTCAGTGTGGCAGCAGCCAGAAAGATGCAAGTTGACCACTTAGATGTAAAGACTGCCTTCGTTTATGGGGAAATCGAAGAAGATATTGACATGCAACAGCCACCAGGCTTTGAGGTACCTGGAAAGAAGGGGCTAGTGTGCTTAAAACAAGCAGCCAGAGTGTGGAATGAAAAACTGAATCAACTGCTACTTAAGGAAGGGTTCACACAAGGAAAAGCTGACCCCTGCCTATATTCAAGATTCAGAGACAATAGATGGACTTACACCCTGACTTTTATGGATGACTTGATTATTACATATGAGGAAAAACAAGACAGTCATTAGATTGTACAGCACCTGAACACGGAAATAGAGGTGAAGGAACTCGGAAGCATATCCTATTACCTTGGCATCCAAATAGAAAGAGAAGGGGATGGGACATTCCTTCTCTAGCAGAAGCAGGATCTTCTAGAATGCCTGAGATTGACAGATGCCAATTAAGTCAGTACACCAATGGATACAAATTTCTGGAAGCAAGATGGAGACAGCGAGCCTTTACCAGCCAACAATCAATACAGAAAGGCAATTAGAAAGCTTCTGTATATAGCCACAGTAACAAGGCCAGATATTGCTTCAGCTGTAGGAATCCTGAGAAGAAAAGTAAGTGCACCAACCAATGACTGGATTGCAGTCAAAAGACTGAGAAGATACCTAAAGGGTGCTGCACACTTTGCGTTGGAGATTCCAGCAAGTAGCAATCCCAGACTAGTGGGATACGTTTATTCAGACTGGACCGAAGACAGAACAGACCACAAGTCCATAAATTGACACCTGTTCTTATATATGGAGCCATACGTTGGGCTAGCCGCAAGCAGTCACTTGTTGCGCTCTCATCCACAGAAGCAGAATATATTTCCATAGCTGAAGCATGCAAGGAAGCAGTGTGGATTTTCAGATTTTGGGATTGAGGAACCATAGCCCATGACCATGTTTAAGGATAACCAAAGTTGTATCCAGATCTCTCAGATGGAGACGAAGTCCCAAACTAAGCATGTTCCCATAAAATATCATGATGTTCAAGACATGTAAGAAAAAGGGGTAGTCAAGTTGGAGTACTACCCAACAGAAGATATGGTGGCAGATGGATTAACTAAGCCACTGCTTATGGGCCTCCAAAGTGGTTCGCCAGTGGGGGGTATCTAACCTTAAGAGCGGGGGAGGGTGCATTTACCCCTCTCACTGCTTTCCCCCCACCAGCGTCTGTTTTAATCCAAGCCCATTGGGGCAGCAGCGTACCTCCCTGCTGCCCCGTTGTCCAGATACGACCAGAAGTCTCCAATGCGCCTGCGCATGCCAGCACACACAAGTGCATCAGAGACTTCTGATCATATCTGGACAATGGGGGCAATGGGACGGCAGGGAGGTAAGCTGCCACCCCGATGGGCTTGGATCAAAATGGACACCGGTGGGGGGAAAGTGGTGGGAGGGGTAAGTGTATCCTCCTCCACTCTTAAAGCAGCACCTCCGCCACCTTTGAGCCTCCCCACCATGGTTCTATGCACATCCCGACCCAGAGACCGATTCCAGATGCTTCATGAGAAGATGGGAGTTGTGAGCTGGTGCAACAGGCGATAAGATGGGGTGTTAGAGATGGACTTCCAGTGCACCGACATTTTGCACCAACTATCCTAATTACCACTAGGGCACTGGGAGTAAAAGCAGTTAGTGAGGGTCTCCTTACCTATCCCTGCTTGCCTGTACTCTATGACCCCTGCCTTGACTCCTCAGGTACTTCCTGTAGTGAATCAGTCCTCTTCCTTTCCTCCTAGAGAGAAGATGGAAACATCTCTCTCTCCCTCTCCCTACTTATTCATTATGTAGCTGATAGATAGGATAGGTCTTTCCTATCCCAAATGTATTTCACCAATAAACTAGTTAAGTAACTTGGACTCTACAGTGATCTCCATGAGTATTACTTAAACAGCTGCAACAACTAAACTCTGCACTCTGTAACTGGAGTGGTAGCTTCCTTGGTGCTTTGCTAATAATCACAAACGCCAACACTTTGTTAACTTGGAGAAAATAGTAAGAAAAAAACCAGCATTGCATCCTCTTATTATTGTAATCTGTCTTCATACTGTAGATTTTAAAAAACAATAAAATAAAGCTTAACATGTTAAGTGGCAACGTCATGGGCTCAGTTGTGATTAACTGTAAGTTAAGATGGACATCATATAAAAAGAGAACTCACAGCAAACCTGGTTTTGCAATGGAACTGACAGTCAACACGTCAACTAATGAATGCTAATTCAGTGGAGGATGGGGGGGGTGGTCTGTTCCAAATTCTCTTATTATTTTACATCTGCCTTCACTATGTAGTACGGATATGCACAAAACTTGGCTGAATTCAATTTACAGCCATTGAACAGAGTGGAGATTCATTTAAATCAATTCAAATATGCCAAGATTCAAATACGGTTGAATTGAATTTGAGTGAATTCATCCAAATCCGATTTGAATTTGGGTGCATTCAAATTGATTTGAATGAATTTCCACTCTGTTCAACAGTTCCAAATTGACTTCGATTTAAATCTGAATCGAATTCAGCAGAGTTTCATGCACATCCCTACTCTGTAGTTAAAAAGTTGATGAAATTATGTCCTTTACTATCCCTTCTTAAAAGAAATGCCTTTGGGCTCGTTCAGATGATATATCCAACCAGTTTCCTTACCATGTGAGAAAGGTGGTGAGGACACACATGTACATGTCTCCCCCTGGTGTTTTGTTCTAGTGTCCTCTTCTATTTCTAATTGCATGTGAGAGGGCAGTTTGGATATTCTGTCCCCCACACAAATAGAAAAAGTGGGACAGTGTACTGGGAAGGGGAGTGGACATGCACAGTCATATGCCTTATCCTATGGTAGGTGGGGTCAGTCAGATTTATCATCCAAAATGTACCTTTTGGCCAGAGGAATCTAAGTCTAGTTTTATAAGGATAAGTGGTTTTCTGGGACAAGAAGGACTTCGCTCCCAAATCATTTTAAGCCATGTTCAAAGATTATTCTAGCTTTTAATTGTGTCTTGTTTGCTCTTCTTTCCACATCCAGCAGAATGCTTTATTGGGCCAACCACTAAAGAAATATAATTGTCATTTTTTCCTCAACTAGACACCAGTTGTAATTGTAAAAAGAAGTTAATTTGTTATTTTCAATGTGAGGATTCATGTGAGAACTGAGTTTTGCAATTGCACATGTTCAAGATATCAAATGATAGCTGCAGCTACAATGTGAAATGTAAACTGAACACATCTTAAGAAATAATTTCTACACTTGGTGCAACATTCTTCTATATGATCAGAGTATCTTAAACTGTCATGACATCAGACTCATCTATATTGCATTCTGCATGTAGTGCTGAAACCTCTGGCACTGGTTTGCTAAACTGATATTGTAGCACTAAATGTTCAAATGCTCAGAGAGCTAAAGAGTTTGCAGTCCAAATTATGCAAGGAAAGGGAGAATTGTCAGTTTGGCTTAGCTTATCAGCTCACACAGGGGCAGGCTAAGGACTGAGAAAATGTCCTAGAACATAGGGAAGCTAAACCATGGAAAGGAAGCTGAAAGAAAGACGCAGGGCAGGAGATGAACTTAGAAAACGTAACCTGAATGAAAGGCAGGTGGCTTGTGGAAAAAGGCACTGAGACAGTGAATTGAGGCAAAAGGAGTCTAATAAGAAAGGAACTCTGAAAAAACTTCTGTATGCTATGGAGAGTGGGGACAAGGAAACAACAATGCAAGCGAGGCCTGTCAAAGAGACCCTGGTCTGTTTCAGATGATACTTTGTCCACCAGCCCAACTCCATGTGATCAGGATGTGTGTGTGTGACAAGAATGCCCACATCCTTCTCCCCACTCTCCTGACATGAGCGCCTTTCCCTAATTGCATGGCAGGGGGTGGTTTGTCTGAATCATCCCACTACAAATGCTACAAACACTAGATTAAACTAGCATTCCCATCTATGCACCAGGAGGAAATAAGGATGTACACATTCACAGTAGCACACATCAATAAGTGTAAGGGATGGTGGACAGAGTGTTGTCTGACCTGGTCTCAGGTGGCTGAGAGCAGTGACTGCTACATCTAAAATCTGCACACCCTGACAGGGAAATTCTGCCTGTTGTAGCTAGCACCCCTGGGAAGGCAATGAGGGCCCAATGAATAGTGCAAGGTGATGGCTTTAATTTCTCATATTGATTTGAACTAACAGCCAATACTTTGGCTGCAGGTTTCTCGGTCTGTTAATTTTTAACTTAAAATTGAACTCTTTTAAAAGGGTAATAAGTCATCATGAAGAAGTAAAAGTGCCTGAAGAAAAGCTGCACCATGAATGCTATACATCTACATTACAATGCACAATATACGTGTTATTTTTTTAACTGCACACTTGCAGTTTCAGAATTTTTTAATGTTCTCCTATATTAAACCTTGTTTCTTCTTTCTAAAAGAGATGTCAAGTCTTTTGAGGTTCCAAGCCATCTAAGAATATTCTGGTTCATTGTAAAGGTATCCACAAACAGCTGGGCAGAAGGCGAATATACAATTCTGCAACCATTATATCACTTCCTGTTCTGTTTCCTGTCAACTGTTCTTGTCAGAAAGGGCTAATAATGGGTTTTCTTTCCAGCATAGAGCAAAAGTAGAAGCCAGACTGGAAGTTATGTGTGTACTCAATTTCCTTTGTAAATGTAGTTATAAAAAGTGGACTAAAGAGGGCAGGAGATACTCTTTTGAAAAAAAAGTGCAAGTGGATGAATAGTCAGACTGTATGAGGAAACAATGATATACATTGCAATATATGATAAAGTGATTTATTTTCAATAAAAATCTGTAAAGCTGTTTTAGTTACTTTGACATCTTGATTAACTGAGTTTCAAAGATATCTGTATGTGTTGAACCTTCTTCATGCTGATTGTTTCTAATACTTTATTGCATCTGGTATTGAATATGTATGCATTAAAAAAGCATCTGCCCTACTGTAGTTTTTCTGGATTTGTCAGGGACAAAGTAGATTAATATTAGGCCTCAACCAGACAACATTTCTGTGACAGTAAATGAAATCCAGAGTCCTTCCACTCTTCATTTCCCACCCACTATCTTATTTCTTAGGCGTTATTAGATGCTGATATGGTCAGAAAGAAAAATCCATTTCCTCCAATGTCATTGGATTCTCTTTAAAACAAACAAACAAAAAACACCCAACAGCTCCACCCTAGAAAGTTTCTATCTTTGGAGCAAATGTAAATAATCTGATGTTTTTGGGGCGGCCGGGGGTGGGGGGAACCTGCCAATGAAAGTCATACTGAATAAGTACAGAAACTTAGTACTGAATAAGTACTAACAATGATGATAATAACTAAAAATGGTTTGCATTTGAATTCTGCAGAGCTTTGTAATAACATTAATATGCGAGTCTTAACAGCACTATCCATCAGCAGTATATCAAGTATTCACAAATAGTATGGGTTTCTCCCCTATCCTTTTTGTGTTGCCAAACTACTATCTCACTTAATCCTTTCAGACAGCACTAGTTCAAGAAAAAGTTAAGAACATAAGAACAGCAGTCCTGCTGGATCAGGCCCAAGGCCCATCTAGTCCAGCATCCTGTTTTGCACAATGGCCCACCAGATGCCGCTGGAAGCCACAGGCAGGAGTTGAGGGCATGCCATCTCTTCTGTTGCTATCCCCCTGAAACTGGTACTCAGAGGCATCCTGCCTTTCAGGCTGGAGGTGGCCCTTCGACTAGTAGCCATTGATAGACCTCTCCTCCATGTAGTTATCCAAGCCCCTCTTAAAGCCATCCAGGTTGTTGGCTGTCACTACATCTTGTGGCAGAGAATTCCACAAGTTGATTATGCATTGTGTGAAAAAGTATTTCCATTTGTTGGTCCTAGATTTCCTGGCAATCAATTTCATGGGATGACCCCTGGTTCTAGTGTTATGTGAGACAAGCAATGCTATTCTGAAAGCATGTAACCTCAGCATTGATTATGTATCTACAAAATACATTTCATTTAAAACTGCCATTGGAAACATTTTCAAAAAGAAAAGTTATTTATTTATTTATTTAACACATTTGTATACCGCCCAAAACTCAAGTCTCAAAAATGGTCACATTTTTCTGTCTCATTTTTCCTCTCCAAGCTCAGGGCAGCATATATAAACTTATCTCAATCATAAAGAATCTTATATTCATTAGGCTCAAACCACAGAGTCATAGCTGGAGTTTCTCTAATCTGGGGGACATCAACAATCTCAAAGGCTGCACAATGATGTTCTTTGCTGATACCTTGACTTGGTCAAGGACTTAGGAGAGGAGAGCTGGTTTTGTGGTAGCAAGCATGACTTGTCCCCTTAGCTAAGCAGGATCTGCCCTGGTTGCATATGAATGGGAGACGATGTGTGAGCACTGTAAGATATTCCCCTTAGGAGGTGGAGCTGCTCTGGGAAGAGCAGAAGGTTCCAAGTTCCCTCCCTGGCAACTCCAAGATAGGGCTGAGGGAGATTCCTGCTTGCAATCTTGGAGAAGCTGCTGCCAGTCTGTGTAGACAATATTGAGCTAAATGGACCTATGGTATATGGCAACTTCCTATGTTCCTATGTCAGGCCAGGTAAGAGGGGCAGTGAACCAGACTGCAATTGCCCAACATAAGCTCAGGCTATGGGCTCATACTGGGCCTTTGCTTTAGATTAGACCTGCACTGTTGGAGGTTGGAGTGCTAATCTCCATGCTATTCTTACTGGCTCTTGGATTTAAATGAAGTTGTGACCCTTTTCATCCACTTTCTGTGTTGTGTCTTCATTGGTGTGGGCAATGAATGGGGCTTCAGTAAGAACAGTGTATGGTGTTTTTCATGCTTCTGCTCTTCCAATAGGCATTAGTCAACATGCTCCGCAGACATTATGGAGGTGTGGAGATGCTGCTGTGGACTCTAAAGCAGCAAAGATGCTGTTGCCAGTGTGCGGGCACAAAAGCAGCATCCCTGCAGTTTCCCTCATTTGGCACATTGGGGAAAATTGTTGATCCTGTGCATCAGCCACAGCACCCTAACTGCTTAGGAGTTCGTAGCAGCATCGCCACACTTTCCTTTCTCTTTGTAACAGCTGTGGATCATGACAGCCACTGTCATGCATGTCTTGGTTACATCCAGCTCTAACTATAACAATGAGGCTATTCACATGTGCATGCAAACCTGGGCTAAGGGAGGAGGAATGGTCATCTGCAGGGAGATAAGTTCTGTAGGGCTTCTTTCCCGCAAACCCTGTAGCCCTTTCTCACTGCTCATGAGAAAGGGCTCAAAGTGTTCTACATGGATCTGTGTTTTGCAGAAGGTAAAACTGATCCAGATCACAGCTGCCAGGCTATTACCTGAAGCATGCTGTGTATGAAGCATGCAACTCTCTCCCGGTTGATTTCTGGGCTCAATTCAATGTGCTTAATTTGATCTTTGAAGCCCAAATGAAGGCCATGTCTTCAGGGCCTCTTTTTTCCATGGGAATCTACCCATTTACTCGGGTCATTGTTGGAGATTCTGCACATACGTTGCCATGGGATGTGTGGCGGTGTTTGTATGAGACAGTGTTCTTTCAGTGGTGGTGACAATTCTGTAGAATTCTGTCCTATCCAGAGATGATGTGAGGCTTTGAATGAGGCATGGGTATTGCAGTGCAAACTTCTCCACTTCAAAAATCCCTTCTCAAGTTGGGTCCAACCCACACCATGCTGGCCCAGCTCAAAATGGAGGTTTTCTCCCCACCTCTGCCACTACTTAGTCATCCCTGCAAATTCTCTGTACCATCCTCAAATGAAAGAAAGCCTTATCTTGGGGAAAGGGGAGAAACAGGCAGTGAGGAGTCTTTTCTCCTTCTCAAGATAAGGCTTATTAAAAAAAATTGGGAACCCCATGCTTTGCTTCTTCAGGATTTCCAGACATTTGCCAGAAATGCTCCTAAAATGCAAATATTTTCTAGGTAAGCTGGCTGGGTGGGAGGGGGTTACCCACTACTACTTCAAAGGGAGATTCACTTGGCTTCCCATTGCAAGGATTCAAGTCGCAAGTCAAAATGCTACTTTTCCCGAGTGTTTAGGTCAAACGGAATAATTCGTTTCTGCTTTGGATGCTCCTGCCATTTGTTCTGCTGCCTCTTGTGGCTTTGTAATGTTTTGTTGTTTGTGGCTTCATTGTTTATTGCCTACAGGGGCGTAACTATAATAGGGCAAGGGGAGACAGTTGTCTGGGGGCCCACTGCCTTGGGGGCCCCCCCCAGAGGCAAGTCACATGACTTACTCCCCCAGCCGCGCACCCGCCTGGGCTTCTTTCAGTTGTATTCATCCTCCAAAATTGATGCAAGTGTTAAGACCTGGAGCTACCAGAACAGTACCATCTAGTACCATCAAATGACTTGCGTCGTCTACAATTTGCAATTTAAAATTTAAAAACAATTTAGGATGTTCTATTGTGGCACATAAGTTATATATCTATATCTCTCTATCTAAATAAATTATACTCTGCTTTTTGTTACCACTATTCAGCCTCATTTATGATTTCTTTACTTCATGAGCTGAGCTTCAGTGAGGGGGGGACCCATTTTAAAATTTTGTCTCTGGGCCCACTCCAACCTTGCTACGCCCCTGATTGCCTATATGAAAGTTTTACTGTTTTATTGTTTTAATTGTTTGTTTTATGCTGCTACTAGATACCTTGTGGATCCCTATGGGATGGAAAGGCAGGATATAATTGTTTTAAATAAATAAATAAGATAGTGCCACCTCTCTTTTGTTCTGTATTAAGGTAATAGAAATAACTTAAGGCTGAAATCCTACCTAGGCTTACTAAGAATTAAGCCCCACTGAACACAGCAAGACTTACCATATAAGGAAAATGCTGTAAGTCAGGCTGCAAACCGTGGTAATATAAAGCCACTGATGGTCCCCAAGAATCTCTAATTCAGCTATTATTTCACTGGCAATATGGTATTATTATTGTATTCTGGCAAAGCTATCTTTTTTCATGCATATGGATAAGAGAAATGTCACTCTGGAACCCGCAAGTTAATAGAAAGAATTCTAGTTGACTGAATGACTGTTTAGCCGGCATCTTTATAGTCTGTTCTCATATCTACCGGAGATGCAAAAGAGTTTAGTGTCTCACTCAAAGCTGCAGGCTGTGTGGAGGTAGGGGAGAGAAGTCCATTTGGATGAATTACTGAATGTAAAATAAGGCTTTAACAGGCAGCCTTTTCTCTTCTGAGCTTCTTGGACTTGCCATGGTAAACCTAGAATTGTGTTGCAACCTGTACATTTGTAAATAAATACGTCCACCACTCACCCACCCGCCCGCCCGCTCCCACCCCCAAGATCCCACAAGGCTCCAGACTCTCATGAAAACAAACTCTACCACTTAAGAGTGAGCAAAGTAAATTTCTTGAGCTGTGAAATTAGCCCCTTTCTTAAAACATATCCAGGATGAGCTAATGTGCATAAGAGGTGAGCATGATCATAGTGGCAGGCCAAACCCTCATTCTACACACATTCAGCTGAAAGCCTGGAATGTGTGTACCTGCATAAAAATTGTACATCTGTAGGATTCCCTCCACACAATGGAGGGAACAATAAAAAGCAGGGTTCCCAATTGCAGGGAGAGAACCCCTTGTGTATATAGCTGTATGCCTAGGCACACCATGCAAAACATTCAGCATTCATACATAGGTCACTCCCTATGCATATTCATTATCCTAGGTACATTGTGAGAACAAGGCCGTTGTTAGTAGTTCAGCCATTCTACCAGCTCACCATTTCAGCAAAATATAACTGGCAGTATCCAGACAAGCACCCCATCAGCAGGAACAACTTTATTTATTTAATTAATTTTAATATTTATATCCCGCTCCTTCAATGCAATACTGCTCGGGGAGGCTTTCAAAAATAGCAGAATAGCACAAATAAAATATAAACAATATCATGTTAAAAACAAAACAGAAAACACTAAGCAGTATAAAATTAACAGAGTATCACTAAAACGGACTCAATTAAAACTGGATATTATTATTAGCCTACTTTCCAGTAGGCTTATAAGATCACCAGGCATTCCGTGTGTCTGTGTAGGCATTCCCCCATCAACTTTGCAATGCCTGGACCAATATGAATCAAATCAGGTACAGTCGTAGGGACACACAGTGACACCTCAATGGCATAGTTTGTGATTATGTCATCCACCCCAATTCAAGATGGTGGATGCGTAAACATTTGAGGTGCAAGTGGGCTAACTTGTGAATTGCCTAACCGATGTAAACCAAATTTGCTAAAGATGTGGGGGCACATGGGAAAACCTCATGTGCCCCCACATAGAGGAGAGCTGGTCTTGTGGTAGCAAGCATAACTTATCCCCTTAGCTAAGCAGGGTCCACCCTGTTTGCTTATGAAAGGGAGACTAGAAGTGTGAGTACTGTAAGGTATTCCCCTTAAGGGATGGAGCCACTCTGGGAAGAGCAGAAGGTTCCAAGTTCCCTCCCTGGCTTCTTCAAGGTAGGGCTGAGAGAGATTCCTGCCTGCAACCTTGGAGAAGCTGCTGACTGTGAAGACAATACTGAGCTTGATAGACCAATGGTCTGACTCAGTATATGGCAGCTTCCTATGTTCCTATCTCAATGGCATAGTTTGTGACTATGTCATCTATTCCAATCTAAGATGGCGGGCGCGTGAAGATTTGAGGCTCAAGTGGGCTAATTTGTGGACTGTCTAACCGATTTGAACCAAGTTAGGTACAGCTGTAGTGAGTGACACACAGGGACGCCACAATGGTATAGTTTGTGATGATGTCATCCATCCCAGTTCAGGATGGAAGATGTGTAAACATTTGAGGCGCAAGTGGGCTAACTTGTGAACTGTCTAACTGATTTGAACCAAATTTGCTGCAGCTGTAGGGGCACATGGGGAAACCTCAATGGCATAGTTTGTGATGATGTCATCTACCCCAATCTAGGATGGCAGACCCATGAACATTTGAGGTGCAAATGAGCTAACATGGACTGTCTAATTGATTTGAACCAAATTAGTTACCATTGTACTGAGTGACACACAGGGACACCTCAGTGGTGTAGTCTGTGATGATGTCATCCACCCTGATTCAAGATGGCAGAAGCATAAACTTTGGAGGCACAAGTGGGCTAACTTGTGAACCACTTTACAGATTTGAACCAAATTTTGTACAGCTGTAGGGACACATAGTGACACCTCAACGGCATAGTTTGTGATGATGTCATCCACCCCAATTCAAGATGGTGGACATATAAACTTTTGAGGTGCAAGTGCACTAACATTCGGACAGTCTAACCAATTTGAACCACATTTACTACAGCTGTAGGGACACATGGGAAAACTTTAAGGATATAGTTTGTGATTATGTCATCCACCCCAATCCAAGTTGGTGGACATGTGAACTTTTAAGGCACAAGTGCACTAACTTGAGGACTGTCTAACTGATTTGGACCAAATTTGGTACAGTTATAGTGAGTAACACACAGGGACATCTCAATGGTGTCATTTGTAATGATGTCATCCACCCCGATCCAAGATGGTGGATGCATGAACATTTGAGGTGCAAGAGAAATAACTTGTGGACCTCAATTTGAACTAGATTTAATCTAGTTGTAGAGACAGTGAAAGAAAAGTAGGATGATTACGGTAGTTCTTTATAGAACAACTTATTATTATTAAACCCATCAGATACAAGCTACAGTAAAATACATGAAAAAGTTTCTCTAAACAAATGAGTGTAATTTAATTTAATTTAATTTAATTTAATTTAATGTAATGAGTTTTAAATGACTTAAATGAGGTTTTTTGTGAACAAAAGAAACATGGCACTTGAGAAAGGACTCTTTGTGCGAGCACAACACTCCTGTTTGTTGAAGCCGCTTACACTGTAGGAGTGGTGGCCTGCATGTTCCCCTTCATGTTTGAATGCTTGTATAGCAATTGCAAAAAAACAAAATGGAAAACTGTTAACATAAGGTGGTGGATGAAGGCCCCACTGTTCCTGCTGCTGAAAAAGAGGAATAAGACAAAACAGTGGCGGCCAGTGCAAACAAGCTGGGGCAGGGGGTGGTGGAAAATGAGCCACAAGTACAGTGTGCTCCCCTTCCACCTTGCCCACCTCTCTCCTCCTTTTGTCTCACTCTGACCTGAGCCCAGCGGGTGATTCATTGGATTGGAGATTTCAATCCCCACCTGGGGAAATTACCAACCTGCTTGGTTCAGACCAGGATGAGATGGGAGAGGGAGAAAGATAGCCAGGGCAGAATGAGAGCATCAAGCTCCCCACCCAAGGCTCATGTTCTGCCCCACCCTCCACCTTGTTTGCACTTGCCACTGAGCCAAAATATATTTGAGGACTGCCAAATCAAAATGGAATAAAACTGGAAATGCATTTCCCCACAAATAGGTAGCTCGAAGAATCACAAGCATTGGTTTCCAAGATAGCAGAACAAATGATTAAGTATTTTTTGAGATTGCTCAAGTCCTATGAACATTTCTTGGACAATAAAGAACTTTGAAACGGCTTCACAGCTTTCACAACAGCTTTTGTCTTCACATGACTGATTCCTTAAAAGACTGAACGCCTGTTCCTCATCTTTAGTTTGAAGTAATTCCCATGATGACTGTGTGAAAGTGGGTGGAAATCTGAGCCTGGAATCAAATTTTGTCTCTTTCTGTAATGAAACAGAAACTTGGATATGAGCTGTATTATTTACTTTGGGGTGAACCTATGAGTTCATTTTTTTTTGTCTTTGCTATCTCCTTGTGAAATCTTAGCACATTTGTTCTTTATTTTTACAATATGCTGAGGAGGGACATATAGAAAGAGAGAGAGGAAAGGACCATGCAGGACTGAGGCTTTGAAGACCTCCATGCTTATGCAGCATGGCCTTCATTCCTGTTTGTTTGTTTGTTTGTTTGTTATGTGCTATTCCTACCTTGAAGTGATTTCCTTTTTAAAAATCCCTGTGATAATGCATTAACCTCAATTTCATTGGCAGTGTTCCAATGGCAGTATTGCATCAAGGAGGATATTGGCTATCCATCAACACACCTGGAAACAAATTATGAATATGAAAGGCATCCCCAGATGTCTTAACACAGAATTTACAGTGTCAGATCTCAACCAAAGTTATTCTGGCACAGGCTGCAGGATTATAATGTGAAAGCAGCTGCAAAAGATCAGAGATAAGTGGCCCGTTGAGCCCAAGAGTAGTCATGGGGTAGAGCTAGGGAGCTGTGAAACCAAAAAGCCCTGACCAATGGAAATCTTGGTCTTCTCACATGTGTCCTAACCTTTTCTGAAAGGCTGAAAATATATTGCTTAAATGGAAAAAAAATCATTCAGAAGATGCTAGTTTCTTTTCCATATTCCAGGTTCAGCTTCTATTCAGCAACCCTGAAGATCCATTGACTTTACTAATTTATGAGGTAGTCTCATTAATAAGGGGATTGTATGTAAATGGATGCTATTTTGGGAGAATTTACTATGACATGTACAGTAAATCGTCTTGTTACGAAGTTTGGATTTGCCGCTTTTGACTTTCCACTATCTTACATTAATCAAATATTCAATTAACAGCTAAAATTTCTAGTTTCATATCAGCAGGAAGCAATAGAAGCACACATGTATGGTATTTATTTAATGCAATGACTGCCAAACGCTTTTCCTCTAACCTTGCTTCCACACAATCACTTCTAGCCAGGGTTTCATCTAACCTTGCTTCCACACAATCAAAAATTGGGAGTACACACAGCTCCCAAACCCAGGTTTTTGATTGTGTGAATGACCTCACTGCCTACAACACAATGTAATGCACAACACAGACAAACTTTCTGCTTTCACTCAAAGATGTTGAAAGTTCTCCACACTGTGAAGTGACTGGCTAAAATTCTTCTCTCTAGATATGGAACATTTATGGCCATTCGTAAAGCCTAACCTACAGCCCAGTTATAATCCACTACTTTGATTAAGCCTGTTTGGTCCCTTCAATGTCACTAAAGTCACCTACATCCTACTGAAGTTCCACTACATCAGCATAAAGCCAAGGACACCAATACATGTACCCAGCTTTCAGGTAAGTAGTAAAATAGCATTGGGAAAATGGGATTAGGAGGACAGGCTGCTATCAGCTACCTACCAGGTTTGCAAGCTTTCCGAGCCAGTGCTCATTTTCTTTATTGACAACAGAAAGTAGATACCTTAGTAAAGCAAGATAAACCCAGAAGCTAATGAATAAATAATGAGAGCTAATGAATAATTTAAACTTAGCAGTAGAATACCTAAAAAAAAAAAAAAAAATCTCCCTGTGGAACTGAAAAATATTAGAATGTGACTTGGTGACAAGGAGCGGTATTGTAGGGTTAATATTACTTCTCTGTAAAATAACCCAGCAACTCCCCCCTTCCAAAACCCAGACCCTAGCCTGTGATATAGTAGGAATGTCAGAAGTGGTGTGGTGAACCAGGAAAAATATTGGAAGTGACTGAGGTGGTTCTTACTTTGGGGTGGAAGAAGAGAACTTGGCTGTTCCCCAAGGTTTCGTGTTTTGCTTCTGCTGCCAAGCACAGAGTGAAATGCTGCCAGGTATATCCAATTAAGACACTCCAGCCCTGCACAGCTCTCTTGAGAGGTTTTAACATTGCCCTTGATGTACATGAGGTGATAGCTTCTACTGTATGCAAAATGGCTCTGGTATACTGGTGTCTTCTCTTTAATACTTTTCATGCAGATGAAGACTTTCTTTTGGAATTTGTACTGGGTGTGTCACACGATTGTGGGACCCTTGTACCCTGTGAAACATACTGTGGAAGGCCAGTATACCATAATGGAATGGGCAGACTGCTTAAAATGGGGTTGAAATCTCTCCTCCTTGGCTGAAAAGCTAAGTGAATGATCTGGGGTCAGTCACTGTCTCTGAACATCATCATCCCATCAGCTTGTTGTGATAATAAAATGGGATAACCTCACGTGCACAATTCTCAGGGCTGGGATATAAATATTAGCCGATACAATGCACATCATACCAGCAACAGTGCGATCCACACTGGGGCTGCTGTGGACTAGAAAGGATCTCTGATGCTGTTGAAAGAGAGGCTTTACACAAGCAGCACTACCACAGTCGTTCCCATTTACTAAAAGGGGTATAAAATAGTGCAGCTTGTACAGCTAGTTGGTCTCTTATGAGTCTAAAAGACAGTACAGACAGCATTGTCTCTGGTAAGGTGCACATCATATCAGCCATTGTATATTTGAAGAGAATCAGTACCCAACATTCCATTGGACTCCTCTTCTGGTGAACAGACGATCAAGTCAGAGGTGATGTTACCGATCAACAAGGGCCCACAACCTTCAGAAGCACCCACTGCTGATCCCTGAGACAACCTCTCTGCTCAGAGCCTTAGTGTGGTGGAGTTGGGGTGCCTTTTTCTCAGTTCCCACCCACATAGGAGGGGGACGGGGGCGGCAGTTTGCCCAGGACAAACCTGAAATCCTAGCCAGCTCTGGATCAGGTTAAGAAGCCTTTTCTGTGGTCAAAGATAACAGAACATAACTAGAAAGTAAGGGAGAAGGAAGGGATAGGGTAGTGTTTTCTAGCACAGGAACCAGATCAGCAGTAGCAAAGTATTGATGTGTCAGATCAGCAACTGCAAGCATTTAATTTTGTTTACTTTTATTCTGTCTCTTTGTTCAGTGCAGCATATAGAACCATTGCAAAAACAACATAACAAAGTGGCATTAAAATAATTAAAAATAGATTACAAAGAAGTTGTAAACAGCATATTGCAGTACTTTAAAAACATCTTAAGCACTAAAGGCCTACCTAAACAAGTGAGCTCCGTACTTCTTTCTAGATGCCAGAAGAGAAGAACATTTTTGCATTTCATCTGGGAGCCCCTTTCACAACTTTGCAGCTATTGTTCAAAAGGCCATATTCATCATCCCTCGTGCATTCCTGTATCCAGTTTCAAAAAAACACTGGGGAGATTAAATGGAGCACCCATACTGTGTTTCACGCCGGCTTCATGTTTAATCTGGGCCTTTAGCCACATTTGTAGCATTTGTGGGGATCACCTGAATAGTGATATGAGCTCCAGCACAATTCAGAACCGGGTTCAATAAACCACAGTTCCCCACAACTGGATGATAGCTGAGTTTATTCTATCTGGCACATTGGTGTGGTATTAAAGGCACTAAAGAGGCAGAGGCCTCCAGTGAGACTACCACTGCCACTGCCTTGGCCGCTAGGGAAGGCTGGGTAAGTAAGGAGGTAGAAGGGGGTCCTGGAAGGAATTTTTCTTTGGCTTAGGTTACAGTGAACTTTGGCATCTTTATTACACCTGAGAATTCAGTTTAAACATGAAGCTGACTACACGGAACACCCGTATATACAACTTTACCCCATTCAGTGTCATGTTTAAATCAGGCCCTAGTTTCCTGTACGAGGGGATTCTGAGCAGGGCTCTCCAAAGTAAGAGTGACCCTATTTCAGATGAGTCAATTCCTATGGTAGCACTTTCCTACTTGCAGCTGTTCTGAATTAGTTGGTATGGTAGTCATCTACCGGGATCTATGTGTTATATTGCAGTCAAAGGAGATTAAGAAAATCCACCACTGATTGCTAGAAACAGCTTCATCAGCTCAGCAGGCATCTCAGCAGCCCTGCTCCTTGCTATCCAGCCCAACTCAAAATCGTTAAGAAGCTTCTTTTACCACCCCTTTCCCCAGAGTTCTGCTTGGTTTGTCTCTTAAAGGGACAGAAGTACATTAACACTCAATACAAACATTAGCCTAATTCAGATGTTGTTTAAAAGAGGAGATGCTATTTAAAAGAGATGCTGTACAAGGCCAGGAGTCCCATCTTGGCCCCATCCCTAACCTCCTCAGCCCGCCGCTCATGCTTACAGCTGCGCTCATCTGAAAAAGGTGAATGCTGCTTCCATGATGGTGGGCACTTCCGTGATCAAGAGGCTGGGGCACGAGTATGCTGCAAGCATGAGCAATGGGCTGAGGAGGTGAGTGATGGCACTGGGGCAGGACTTCCAGTCCTGTTTGAGATGCTGTACCCAGGTTCGGTGTCTCTTTTAAATAATGAGGAGATTCTCACGATCCACCCAAAGCGGGCTAAGGGAGCCTAGCCCGCTTTGGGTGGATTGTGTGCTGCCACGGGAGCCACACGGCTCCCGGCAGCAAACCCTCTTAATTCCCCCTCCCCTTTGAAGAGGTTCGTGGAGTGAGCGCTTTGCTAACCCCATCTATTTGATTATGTGTTGCCGCGGCGCAGCTCCGCGCCATGGCAACACATGAGGAGACCCCCACCAGGAGGCTGAAACAAGCCTCCCAGCCCTGGGGAGTTCTCCAGAATGCCCTGTGTGCTCATGCGGGGCATCCTGGAACTTCTGGGGGCCACATGGCCCCCAATCCCCCACAGGCCCTGCCGGGTCAGTGACGGAGCCGGCAGTTGTGTGGGTGGCTGATCTGGCCTCCCAGGGCTGCTTGTCTGCGGGGAGAACGGGCTAAGCCCGCTCTCCTTGCAAACCCCTTCCCGGCAAGTCTCACTGATCGTGAGACTCGCCTCAATGTCTGGAATAGGGTAAAGTCTCAACCAAACTGAATTACCCTTCAGTATACGAGTATTGTAAAAATATACATTTGTATTTCTACACTCACATAAGTTTATTCAACAAACAACAAAGAAGATGATTGAGACCACTCTAAAAGTGGTGCAGTGGGGAAATGCTTGACTAACAAGCAGAAGGTTGCCAGTTTGAATCCCTGCTGGTACTATATCTGGCAGCACCGATACAGGAAGATGCAGAAAGGCATCATCTCACACTGCAATGGTAAACCCCTCCTATATTCTACCAAAGGAAACCACAGGGCTCTGTGGGCTCCAGGAGTCAAAATCGACTTGACAGCACACTTTACCTTTACCTTATCAGGCACTGAACAGCAGTGAAAATAACACAGAGAATTGCTGCTCTCTATTTACATGACCGGTCAATACCCAACTGTACACATCCTATCTTATATCAGTTTGAGCTCCTCCCAAATGCACACAGTCATAGATCCATCCATAATTCCCCTTCAGAATGAGTGCATAGAACAATATATTCAACATTAGTACTACTTGGGTTGCAAAATTACCCAAATGCAAAATAATGCATGGTTTTGAGTAGGCTTGTTTCAGTTGCACTTGACCTTTCTCCAGTATTGCTTTTGATGCCTCAATTCCAAACCGACCCACACATAATTCAATTCATGGCTAACTTTACTCTTCAGTTACAACAAACCTAAGTAAGCATGCACAGGCTAGTGTGATGCTATCTCCTTTGATCTTCAGCTTGCTCAATCTGCTTCCTACTGTGCTGGTTCACAATTTCATTTTAATAGTTAAGTAGTTTGGACATCATTAAAAGAACTGTGTCTGGAGGCAGTGATATGGTGCTGATCAGTTTGTAAAGTAATTCCATGGAAAAGTTCACAGTTCTAGCCTGATGTGATATGTAAAAAAATGTCTCATTAAAAACAACTTTTATAAAATTCGCTTCCCTGTTTGAATGAATTAAGAATGAGAATAATTTCTGGAGACTTGGTCTTTCTCTATTAATTAATCATTTCCCTTTTAATACCATTTCACATTGGCATTCTTATTTTCCTGCTTTGTTTGGGATTTCTAATATTTCTTAAGTAGTACTTCTATCTTACAAGCGGAGGCTGAGATTTTGATTTAAGTAGCATATTCAGGGAACAAAATTAGATGGAAAGTCACTTAGCTACAGAAATTATTTACTCCATGGATCTGGGCTTCGGCAGGTCAATCAACCCTGCATTTCTTCCTACTGTCTCCTCAGGTTAAATGAAGTAAAAGGAAATGAATGATGTGATGTCATTGTGCCATGAGTTCCCCAGTTCCCCAAATGGTTAGCCCGTGAAGTGGGTGGATAGAGAAACGCAGAGTTTCGGTATGGCATGTCACATTTTTTTGTTTTACTACACAGACATTAGTGGGAACAGTTGTAGGGCTCCTGTTTTTGACTG
Organism: Hemicordylus capensis; assembly: GCF_027244095.1. Taxonomy (NCBI): domain Eukaryota; kingdom Metazoa; phylum Chordata; class Lepidosauria; order Squamata; family Cordylidae; genus Hemicordylus; species Hemicordylus capensis. The sequence goes on along the minus strand of NC_069657.1, from coordinate 178,602,915 downwards.
CATGGAAAATAATAATCACATTACATTGAGATGTTATATGGGTTTTTTCAGGGGCAGCTTGCCCATGAGGCGAAGCGAGGCAAGGCAAGGCTCTATCAGTGTTTGTACTGGTGGCTCTAGCTACATTCCAACTGGAAGGGGTCTTAGTTAAGTCTACTTTCAGTCCCACCCAGATTACTATGAGCTGCCCTGGGCACTAGCCGCTTGGCAGCTTAAAGAGTACTGAAGGAAGCAATTAATTAAGATTGAAGAAATGTTTCCTTCCTGATCCTAATAAATTTGGTCTCTAGACTCTTTTTGGACAGCCCTGAACAGGTCAATAGAATTTCCCTTGAGCAAACATTCATAGAGCCAGGTTACCATTTGGGGAGTGGATGTGGACTTAAATTTTATTCATGTACATTTATATCCCACTCTTCTTCCAAGGAACCCAGACTGGCATACATGGTTGTGCGTTAATCATCACAGCAATCCTGTGATAGGTAAGGTAAGAGATAAGTGATTCTCATAGTTGAATTGGGATTGGGATTTTGGTCTCTACCCCCAGTCCAACCATTACACAACTCTGGCTGTCTAAGTTGAAATTTCATACTGCCAATCTTCCTTGACATCTGCAGTGCTCATTGAAATTAAATGGGAAGTAAAGTTGGACTGTTGCTGTGGCATAGAGTAGCAGCCATTCGTAGACCATCCCTTCTGCCTTACTTAGAGGATCAATCCTTAGCCCTGAAGATGGATCAGACATTTGTGGAATAGGATGCTGTGAGTCTCTTTGAGGATCTCTGAAGGGCTCTTTCTCAGTATTGCAAGCTTCTTTTGTAATCATAGTTTTAACATCTTTGTTTTTCCTCTGAATGTCGAATTGTAATGGGAAGCACATTTTGTAGAACTTTTTATCTTAACAACAAAAGGAGAGGGAGAGAAGGCTTTTCTTCTCAATTTCCAAATTATTTGAGAAAGCAAAATAATTCATGCAGAAGAGCGGGTAAAAATTCATTCTAGATGTCTCATTTCATTTTTCTCTATATTGAATGTGTGAGCTTTTAGATGGGGGTGGGGGTGGGGTGGAACGCCAAACTCATACTTTGCCTAGGGCTCCAAAAACCAGAAGACTGGTCCTGCTGGCTGGGTGTTTCCCCCCCCCCCCTAGTCAGAAGGGGCATCACCAACCTTAAATTATACATTGTTTATATTATTGTTCAGTTTGTTTTAAATTAAAAATGAAATATAAATAGATTTTAAAAATTACATGGCTGGTGAGGAGTTAATGCTTTCTGCAGATACCTTGGGTCATTTTGGTTGACTAAGAGGAGTAGCAATTAGCTGGGCTGTGATGCTGCTCTAACTCTGTAGAGGGAGCCAACCAGTGTTCCCTCTAAGGTGTGCACATGTATGTGCACACAAAGTTTTTTAGATGTCTGTTCAGTTAATTTTAGATCCCGCTCAAATTGAATCAGGGAAGCCCCACTCTGAATGTATGTGCACACACATTGCCTGGATACTGCTGCCCAGAACAAAGTTCATTCTGCACACAGATGAAATATTAGAGGGAAGGGAAAACTTGGGCCAGTCCCATTGTTGATGTTGATTGGGTTACTAACCCTCACACCTGCTAACTGAGCAAAGAGGCACCTTTCAAAGTCGTGATTCTCTTATATTTATCAGGGGGAGAGCAGCTGGCCCTATCTGACCCCAGCACAGCATCCCTCCAGTGGCTGTTGCTGTTGTCAGCCTTATGTTTCTTTTTAGATTGTGAGCCCTTTGGGACAGGAGGCCATATTACTGATGCTTTGTTTATTTTTCTATGTAAACCACTTTGTGAACTTTGGTTGAAGAGCGGTATATAAAATTGGTAGTAACAGTAGTAGTAGTAATTGAATAAAGTTAGGGCCCTTTCCTCCAGTTAAGCCTTGTGTCTTCACAACATAAATTCATGTCTAACTTATGATCTTTTAAAAAAAAATTGTGGTTCTACCACAAAAAAGCTCCTTCTCCTTTTCTTACAATGCAAACACCTCCAACTGCCTAATCACTCCCAACCCCCTTCTATTACTTCCCACCTAAAATTCTGCCACTCATTCACCTTAGTTCCTAAATTCACACCCAAGCCTGTTCCCAAATCTTTCCTCTAATTTATATTCCCTCAGTACTCAAGAGTGCATTTTTTGTTTTACTTTTAGAACTTGCCCTTCCTTACTCAGATGCCTACATTCTCTAAAAAGCAGCATAATGGTGTCTGGGTAACTAGCTACTGAAGTGTCTATATTCCAATAAGTGTTCTCAGGTTTGCTGTGCAATGGCAATGTTGGGATCCTTCAGGCTATGATACCCTACAGATATAGGTGGCTGATTTCTCAATGAAGTTAAAGAAATTGTATTTTAGTTCCGCCACAACACTTCTGCAACCACTTTAACACCAGTTTATATCTTCCCAGAGTGATTAGCACCTCATTAACACATACCCTTGCAGTTGCTACTTAAAGAACATTACATTTAATTGATTAAAGGGCATCTAGGATTGCCACCTTCTCTTCTGGAAAGGGTCCTGTGTCTTGAACAGTTCTAGGTGAAGCCTTTCTCCATCATTGTGTCTCAGTTTCCCTGTCAGGATGTAGTGCCCATAGTGAATTTCTGCCTTTAGAACAGCTGTTGCGGAAAAGGAACCCCACCCCACCCCCAAAAGGAGGGGGGAAAGATGGTAACCTAATCTGTAAGGTTTCGAGTTACAGGATCAGCAAAATTGGTTGGCATTGATTGGGTCTCACAAAATGGTAAGAAAATGTAATGGAAATGACCATACGCAGCCTCATACTATGGACTTTGGTGTGTCCATGCCATAAATTTATTTTATTTATTTATTTTTGCTTCTTTCAAAAGTTGTACAAATCAAATCAGGCTATATCTGGGAAGAACAACAATATAGGATCACCCACTTTTTCCAGAGAATACTTTCAGACTGCTCTGACAACTTAGTGATCTTAACTTTTACAAATCTCAGTATTGAACTAAATCGAAATCCACTGAGGAAATCTGCTGTTGCTGCTAATGTTGTGCTTGTGCTATGATATAGGTTCCTATAACCGAAACCCTTAAATTAGTAATAATATCTATATTGCTACATATGAGTATGTTTGATCTAAGATCGTAAATAAACAACTAACTAACTACATATGAGACCCAGGTTTTCATTCATTCATTCGCTTGGTTTATGGAGATATTTGCAAATTCTAGCCAATCTGTTCTAGAAATACTGGGACAAAATACATTTTATATGAACTTCCTTCCTATTCCTTTTGGCTAACGTACCACACAGAGAACCATTGACAGAAGAGGGGGCACTCATCCTGCTGTGAAGCACTCTAAAGCATGCCTGCATTGCTATGGAAGCAAACTGCTCCATGCTTACGAAGTATTATATAATTGCAGTTGTGACACTGCTCCCACCATTCCCAAATGGGAGTAGTGTCTCAACTGCAATTATGCTACACTTAGTAGCAGGGGTGTAGCAGTCTGTCTCTGCAGCAGTGTAGCCATGCTTTACAGTGCCTTGCAGAAGCGTGGGGATCCCTTTCTTCCATCCACAGTTCTCTGCATGGTATGTCAGCCTTCATTTTTTTTCTTCTTCTATAACTAACTGAGCAGTTTCCATTCAATTTTGTCAAGAAATAAAAAATTTATAATGGGGAAAATGTCAAACTTTCAAAGTTACTTTTACAGATACACCTGAACCAATCTCTCTCTAATTTGGCAGACTTCATGCCTTCAGAAGTAGTTCTCATCCCCCACAATTTTCATTTCATTTTACCAAGAAATGAAAAACATATAGGTATTTTAGTAATTTTTCATTATAGACTAGATGACCATTTTAAAGTGATCTCCCCTCTAACTGAAAGATCACAAGTGTAAAGTTAAAAAAATAAACATTTTAAAAGGAGGGAATGGTGTTCTAACACCACCACCCATATTTTCACTCAGAAGTAAGTCCCACTATGTTCAATGGGGCTTACTCCCAGCAAAGCTTGCATACATTGTAGCCAAGTTATTAAAGGAAAAGGTTCCATCAGGAGGAAATTATTTCAGGAAGTAATGAAGTAAAAAGCAGCAGCAATGTCCAGAGAAAAAGGACACATTTAAAACAATATAACACCATTGTTGTTGTTTGCTTGTTTGTTTTTGTCTTTCTGCCTGCAGATAAGTGCAGAAACCCATGGAAATAAGTGGGGGAAACTCTCAATCTAGAAGCAGCCCATGTCATGAAAGCAGGCTCCTGCACAAATGAACACCTAAGACAGACATAAAGTATTCCAAGTAAGATGTAAAATCAAACTGTAAATAAGTGTAGATCGCCATGAAAGACAAGCTATATAAATTGGAGCAAGATAGTGGAGGTAGTTATTACACACAATCAAAAGTCTGTCACATGAATTCCTGTTTCCTCTGAAGGAATGAGCTCTGTACAGTCTTTAGGATTCCCTCTTATGCCCCTGGGCAACAAAAGAGAAGAAGAGGACTCTGTACACACTCAAACTCTACATACTTCCATCTCTTTGTGTGGACTACACAGTCCTTACATTGAGGCTACTGGCTCTGATTCAGAGGTATTCATGTGTTGCATGGCAACATTTGTTTGTTTGTTTGTTTGTTTGTTTGACATATTTATAGCCCGCCCCTCCAGTACACTAGTGCTTCGGGTGGCTCACAACAATAAAGCAGACAATGTACAATAAAAGTAATAACATTAACCAAATTGAGCAAACAAGTTAAAAAGTCAGGTTATAAAACTGCAATGAGTGTTAAGTTCAAATTAAAAGTTATTTTACAAGCTAAAAACTAAAAATTATAAAAACTAAAACCTAAAGAACCTACCAGATATAACAAAAGATGGAGCATTAAAACACCTCTGGAAAAAGGTGTGTGTTTTAATTGTTTTTTAAAAACACTGAGGGAGGGAGCATGGCAAAGCTGTTCAGGGAGGGCGTTCCAACACCGAGGAGTCACAACCGAAAAGTCTCTGTCTCCAGCCTCACCAACTGGATCTGTGTTAGTGGCAGGGCCACGAGCAGTGCCTGAGACAGTGAACGGAGGGCCCTGGTAGATTCATATGGGCAAATGTGGCCCAGTAGGTACCCCAGCCCCAAGCCATGTAGAGCTTTAAAGGTCAAGACCAGCACCTTGAATCTAGCCCAGAAGCGGACCGGTAACCAATGAAGCTGCCGCAAGATAGGTGTACTACTCATGAAATGACTTACAGCCACGAGCATCCTTGCAGCAGCATTCTGGACCAGCTGAAGCTTCTGAACAGTCTTCAAGGGCACAGCAGCCCCATAAAGAGCGCAATGTATTTTAGAAACATTCTTAATAAAAATAAAAGGTTAGTTATTTAAGTAACTAAAGTAAATAAAAGGTTAGTTATTTAAGTAAGTAAAGCAGTGTGTGTGTGGGGGGGAGTTGTTGAGTATTAGATTGCATTGATATTGGCAAAGAGGCACCTTTTAACATAGTGATTCTCTTTATTGAGCAGGGGGAGAGTAACTGGTCCTATCCATCCCCAGCACAGTACCTCCAGTGACCGTTGCTGGTTTATATCTTATGTTTCTTTTTAGATTGTGAGCCCTTTGGGGGACAGGGATCCATCTTATTTATTTATTATTTCTCTGTTGTAAAACGATTGCACAGATTGACTACAAACAAAGGCATGACAAGGTAGCAGGGATGATACACTGGAACATCTACAAAAAATACAAGCTACCTGTAGCCAATGATTGGTGGGACCATAAAATTGAAAAAGTTGTTAAAAAATGAAGATGCAAAAATATTATGGGACTTCTGACTACAAACAGACAAACATCTGCCACACAATACACCAGATATAACTGTAGTCGAGAAGAAAGAAAAACTATTTAAAATAATCGACATAGCAATACCAGGGGATAGCAGAACAGAAGAAAAAGAAATAGAAAAAATCACCAAATACAAAGATCTACAAATTGAAATTGAAAGGCTGTGGCAGAAGAAGACCAAATAATCCCAGTAATAATTGGCGCCCTAGGTGCAATTCCAAAACAACTTGAAGAGCACCTCAACACCATAGGGGTCACAGAAATCACCATCAGCCAACTACAAAAAGCAACATTACTGGGAACAGTAATGTTCCCATTACTGGGAACAGCCTATATTCTGTGATGACATCTATAATAATAACAGCAACAATATTGATAACAAAATTCAGCCATCCCAGGTCCTTGAGAAGGACTCGATGTCTGGATAAAACAAACCAGTCAATAACACCTGTCTGACTGTGTAAACAACAACAATAATAATAAATCCTGAAACTATAAAGGTGGGGAAACATAGGCTGCCTTTGCACATAACGGCAAACCATGGGTCCAACAAACCCACAGTTTGTTCCCATTCCCCCCGTCGCTCCCTGACAATGCCAGCCTGCAGTCTAAGAAACTGCAAGGGTGGAGGAATTGGCTGCACGGGCTTCCTCCTTCACATGTAGGAGATCCATTGCAGCCCATTGGAAAAGGAGAGAGGGAGGAGCATCCTACCCTGCACTCTGGTTTTACATAGCAGAAGCCGGAAGACATGATGCTGCTTCTGGACCCCAGGTTTTGGCAGCAGAACTCAAGTGAAACAGAAGGTTCTAATTCAGGTTTGGGGTAAAAAACTGACCCACGTTTCAGTGACGAAACTGTGGGTTCATGCATTTGAATGTTCACCAACCTGAACCTCATGGTTGCCTCTGGTTTGGTGTTATGTCCAAAGGAGGCCATAGTGTTGATCATCCTGGATGTCCATTCTAAGTCAGCCAATCTGTGTTTATGAATCACTTAGTACAGCATATTGCCATAAGAAATGTGGTTTGATGGATGTTCTTCTGAACCATTTTTCTCTGCAGGTATGATTCACCAATAAGGCACCTATAAGAAGAAAACCAATCTGCTGCTCTGTGTGTGCGTGGATTAAAGCTCAAACAGATGTATACCATTAGTTCCCACCCTAGGAAAGAAATGTTATGAGAAAACCATATGGACTACCTATAGTTCTGGTCTATGGGAAAAATAACATGAAAGAGCACATTTTGAAAGCAAAAGAATAGATAAGGAAGCATCAGCCGTTCAAACCCCTTAGGTATTATACCTTCCAGTGTGCACCATCTGACTGACACACTTCTCCATATGCTGAGGAGGAGTAACAACTATTCCCAACTAACCTACAATTATGCCTTCATTATTTCCCTTTAATCTCCTCAGAGCTCCCATAGGATCTTATATTTGGTTAGATGAATGCCCCTATAGCAGGCCACATTAGGCAGCTATGCAAAGTACTGTTTACTCTGAATGTGCACTGTAATAATATCTCAAGGTTGGTATACTTTTTTCTTCTGTTTGCCCCGCAGTGCTAAACATATTGTTTTAGAGTAGTTTACAATTTGGCTTTCTTTTCCTGGCAATCAAAAGCATCTTAAAAGAAACAATTATTATTATTACTCTACTCCTTTAAAACAAAACCTTGTGGGGTTTTTTAGAGCATTGCCTAACTTGTCCTTTTAATTTCAAGGGGTAATTTGAGTAATTTCCCTCAACATGTCAAGCCAATATTACAAAATCAAAGTTACATGTCAATATTACAAGTTAAAAGTTAAGAATTGACCATAGAAGCATGAAAGATAATTTGAAAAGGAAGAGCTAGTCTCAACAGTTTTCTCACATCTATATCTTACATCTATATCTAAGCTAATCAGAAACAGAACCTGTTCTGAAAGCAGAAGCGAACCACCGAAAAGAGAGGTGCACACGTTCCTTGTGAACCATTGTAAAGCATGCCTGAAGGCTGCTATGCACCTACTATGCATGGCAATAATGTATTGGCGATAGTACTGCAGAGGCAGCAGCCTCCCTCCCCGGAAACGGCACGGGTGTGCTCAGAAGGAGCACACATGCCTCTCCCTTTAATCAGCAGTTCCCTGTGCAGCATGGGAGAAAGTATTAATACATCACTACCTAAAATAATCCCATCTTAGAGAACCTGGAGATCATCAGAAAATAAGTCTTAGTGCGTGCATTTTAAAGAAAGTGGCTGACATCCTTACTAATTAAGCACTTGTGCAAAAGGAGAAACACCAGTGCTTCTGAAAAGCTCAATTCAGCTCCACTGCTGGCTTGGGGCAATGTTTGATGACCTCTGCTTCCCCAGGGAATAGTCTGTGTCACCTGAAAATATGTCTCTGAGGGTCACACAGCCCTCAGAGACATATTTTTTCTATGGGAAGGGGAGATTGCTTTAATTCCACCTCACACCGCCACATAAATAATACACTAACACCTCCTGCAGTGGAGCTGAGTAGGGATGTACGAACAGGAGCAATGTCAAACAGGTTTGACATTGAACCTGTTAGGTTCTATGGTCCGATATAAAACTGAACCCTCCCCCACTCCAGTTCAGTATTGGAATGAACTCCCCCCAGCCATTGTGTTTGTGTGTGGTGGTGCAATCTTTTTTAAATTTTATTTTTTAAATTTTTCTTGTATTCACCTCATCTGGGGGGCTTCTCCTAGGCTGCGGGTGTGTGTGTCCTCTGGAGGTTCCCCCTCCCCCGCTGGCCTCCATTATTCAGGAAATCACCCTGATTGGGAGGTCTTCAGCCCATTCTGGGTCTCACCCCCATTGTTGCAGCCATTTTGGAGGCTGCCAAGCAGGCCCAATGGGCCTCTTCATGGTCTGGGTCATGATCCAGCCACACAGAGGCCCATTGAGCATATATGACAGTCTCCAAAATGGTCATTGTGATGGGTGTGAGGCCTGGAACCTGCTAAAGACCGCTGGGCTAGGCAACTTGCTGTATAATGGAGGCCAGTGAGGGGAGGGGGGACCTCCGTAGACCCCCTGTGGCCTCCTAGGACTTTGTACTCACCTGCAGGGGGTGAGTACCAAATAAAGTATCTTAAAAAAAAAAAAAAGTCGCACCTCCCCCAAACTGAACAGGGGTGTTTGAGGGGGTGTAGAACCAAACTGGCCTAGTACAGTTCAGGTCCAGTTGGGACTCAAACTGGGAAAGCTGGTTTTGTATACACCCCTAGAGCTGAGTTGAGCTTTTCAGAAGCACTAGTTTTTCTCCTGTTCTCTAGGGCTTCATTCTTTAAAATGCACACTTATTTTCTGATGATCTTGTGGTTCTCTAAACTGTGACCATAATAAAATAATTCCTCCCTCCCCCCCCTTCACTAACACCAGTGCAATATTAGTCTGGGACTCTCCAGAAGCACTGGTACTACACTGTGCTTCTCCCACTGCACAAGTGCTTCACTGGCCATGATGTCAGCTGATGTTTCACATTATTATCTAAGTAATTTAGGTTTTTATTTTTTTTACCTTTAGATAAAGAAGCTAGGTCATGACTATGGCAGGGAGCATGGAGGACTTTAAACCTAATCCCCACCATGGTCCTGATCCACAAAGGCCTCCCCTATTCATCTGCTGTTTTAAATAGGAAAAAGCTCTGTTAGGGGTGTGTACAAAACCACCTGACCCAGTTTGGTTGAAGTTTGAAATGAACTCGAACCAACCTGGGCCAGTCCAGTTTTGGCCCTTTCCAGGCCTATTCCTTGGCGTGGTGGCCATTTTGGAGGCCACCACGCCTGTGCAGTGGGATCATTTTTAAAAAATATATTCCTTGTCAAACCCCAAAATGGGGGGCGGGAGTTAGGTTCAGGGTCAAGTCCTATTCCCTGGCCCTGTCCACCCCCAGCACAGTACCTCCAGTGACTGTTGCTGGTATCTATCTTATGTTTCTTCTATCTTATGTTTCTTTTTAGATTGTGAGCCCTTTGGGGACAGGATTCCATCTTATTTGTTTGTTATTTCTCTGTGTAAACCACCCTGAGCCATTTTTGGAAGGGCGATATGGAAATCAAACAAACAAACAAACAAACAAACAAATAAATGTTGAGCAGGGTGTGTGTGTTTCGGCTCAACTCGATACCAAACCTTTGAACTGAACTGGTTCAACATCGAACTGGTTCAGCTTAGAACCTGTTTGCACACCCCTACTCACTGGTGCCAATGGGAGCGACCTCCCTGTGTTTATTTCTCACATTACACTCTTCTTTCCCCCCCTCCTTTTTATTGTCTTAATGCCAACTTTGACCAGATTGCATCAATATCTTAATCCATTCCAGATGTCATTGGGTATGTGTGTACTGATGTCTATACACATGCCCATGCTTTTTGTGTGAATTACTGTACATGTGTTAATTTTCAAAGTGAACCTGGGTACAGGCCCCCCCAATGAAGGGCACAAATAGGAAATCTATTATATGTGTGTTGAACATAATGTGTGAAGAACTGTACGTGTGAGGAGATCTGTATGCACATGCACTGAACATACAGCTTGTACATGTGTTGAACATAATGTGTTGTTGGTGCTGTTGCTGAATGACGAATGAATGGTAGGTATTTCTTTCCTGATATTGGACATTAGACTGAGTTCTCAGGGAAATTGTAGTGTATTAAAATGTAGTGGCATTGTTTATAGAGACAGATGACATGGCATGTGTTCTCAGTCCCTACTTTATCCATTGAGAAGTAACTCTCCCAATTCATTCTTAGCCCCAGGCTAAGTTGCTAAGTACTTACTGTGAATTGATGCTTAATTAACCACCCACCTCCCCAGTAACCGCTCATTGCTGCAGCAACCCAAAGTTACTGGATCTTAGTTAAATTGCCCCATGTTTAGTAAAGCAAATATTGAAAACATTGTTATCCTGTTAATGAGTCACATAATTTGAATTGTTGCTGAAATGTTTTTCTGGTGATACTAAAATACCACAATAATCTTTCAAGTGCTCCTGCTGTGATAATGATTTAAACATAGATTTGGACAAAAAGTTAGGGACTTGCTGAAAGTCACCAAGCCAATTAAAATCTGAGATGAAGCCTTAACTGCAAAAGGTAATTGTCAGCTATTGATTTTGAAATGAAAGGCAGACGTCAGTAGAAGACTTGCTGTTTGTTTATTTGTTCATTCATTTTTAGACGGTGTTTCAGCTTTGCTTCAGAGTTTTCAATACACAGAATCACAGGCTGGTTCATAGAAAACAGGACAAGCAAGCAGTCCACTGGAATCCTCCTCCTCTGCACAATACCCATTGAATGAACATAGCTACTAACCCAACATTAGTGCTATGTAGATGCTAAATATATTTTCATATCGGCCAGAAGAGGTGGTGTTCCTTATGGATTGTGCCCTTGGTTTAGTCCATCTCTGCAGTTCTGCATTTTTATGTATTTATTTATTTATGCTTATCCTGCCTCGCGGCCGTGATTTCCGAGGCAGCTCACAACATGAATTAAAAACAAGCAATACAATAAATAAAGTTAAATTAAATTAAATTAAGTAGCAGAGAATTCAGTTTTGAACAGCAGTAAAAGATCAGATCTAAAACTAAATCTCATTAAATGCCTGGGAAAACAACAGTGTCTTCTGACGATGTCTGAAAGCCATCAAGAGTGCCAGATAACTGGTCAGGGGAAGGAGTTCTACAGGAGAGGCACTACAAGTGAAAAGACTCCATCTCTGGTTCCTACATACTCCCCCCGCCCCTGCCTCCACCGCAACCTTATGATTGGAGCACTCTGACCAATTTTGATGAAGATCTTAACCACTGAGTAGAGTTTATATGTGAGTAGGTAATCTTCATCCCAAGCCATTTAGGGTGGGGATAGGCAACCTCTTGTACTCCAGCTGCTGCTGAATACAGCTATTAATTGTGGCTGAGAGTGATGGGAGTCAGTGTTCCCTCTAACAAAAGAGCCAGCGTGGTATAGTAGTTAGAGTGCTGGACTAGGACCAGGGAGACCCCAGTTCAAATCCCCATTCAGCCATGATGCTTGCTGGGTGACTCTGGGTCAGTCACTTCTCTCTTGGCCTAACCTACTTCACAAGGTTGTTGTGAGGAGAAACTTAAGTATGTAGTACACCACTCTGGGCTCCTTGGAGGAAGAGCAGGATATAAAATGTAATAACTAACTAACTAACTAACCTACTAAATAAATAAATAAATAAATAAATGGGATTCCCAGATGTTGTGGACTACAACTCTCATAGTCCCCAAGCAAGGGCCATTGCAGCTGGGGATTCTGGGAGTTGTAGTCAGCAACATCTGGGAAGCCCTGTTAAGAGGGAACACTGATGGGAGTTGTAATTCAGCAACAGCTGGAGTGCCAAAGGTCGCCTAGCTCTGATTTAGGGCTTTATAGGTCAAAGTCACCACTTTGAATTAAGCCCAGAAGCAAACTGGTAGTCAGTGGCATTTTCTAAATAACTGGTAAGATACAGTAAGTTGTTTACTGTCAACATCACTCAACAGCCTTTCTGCTTTATTCCGAACAAACTGAAATCTCTGAATTCTCATAGGTCTCACAATCTCCTCTGCCTTCAGGGTATCACACAACCCCCTCTTCCTTCAGGGTGTCTATGACTCGGCAGCCACTATCTAGACATCAAATCAAATAAAGTTTATTGTGGTCATTGACCAATAAGAAAAACACAATAGGACCCAGGCAGTCACTACCTCTCAGCCCAATGTATTAAACCAGGATGGACAAACTGAGCAAACATGTGGTGGGTTGAACTGCTTTGTTCAAGTAGCCTGCTCACATCCCTAGGCCTCAATAACTGTAATTCATCTAAACACCAGATTAGGTTTATCCCTGGAAACATCTTGTATTCATCCTGACTCCAATCAGACATTATCCAAGTAAAAAGAGATGTTCCATCTTATTTGTTTATTTCTCTTTGTAAACTGCCCTGAGCCATTTTTGGGAGGGCAGTATAGAAATCAATCAATAAAATAAAATAAAATAAAATAAAATGATTTTATCAATGGCATGCCTTGCAAATATGTCGCAGTGGACCTCTAAGATTTCTGTATAGCTATATTTGAAGGGAGACATGAGCCCTCTTCAGATGTTATCAGTGCAAGCACTATTCATGCTTACAGTGGGGAAAGCAGGGAGGAAGTCCCACTGCCTTGCTGTCACTCATCCATCCCTCACGCCTAACAAACATGCTTATGGCACTGTTTGTCTGAAGGGGGAGGCACCTTGTGTTCATTGTGAGCGGCAGTTTTGATCAATCAAGGTTGCAGCTCATGGAATTGCTGGCAACACGGTTACGGTGTCTCCCTGCTCAGACAAATGGCGCCCTAAAGTGTGTGTGCCATGACACTGGTGGGGCAGAACTTCCCTCTTTCCCCACTGTAAGCATGAGTACTGCTCATGCTGATAACACCTGAAGAGGCTTATGGTGAAGGAAGGCCTCTCCTGAATAATAGCTCTGCTGGACAACTTTGTGCAGATATATTGGAGGCATTGCACCACCATCACCCTTACAGAATCGGCTCTAAAATAAGCCCCAACCTGTGTGGCCATGCTCATTCTGAGCCTTCTTCCACTTCTGCTCAAACCATTATTCCACCCATTTCATAGCCCTGAGATTCTCAGTAAAACAGGAAGCCACCTGTGCCCTACCCAGTGAAAGAGAGTGCCAAAGTGTTATGATGTCAACCACTGAGATAATATCTGAATGCCACAGATCCAACAGGATTTCAGCAACAACACCAGTTAATGCCTATAGGAAATTCCCTGAGGGCCCTCAGGAAACCATCCAAATCTATGGCGATCAGGAAGCTATCAAAATCCATCAAAGGAGCCATCTGAATTGGTCTCCCATCTGAACTTTTTAAAGAGGATACAAGACCCTGTAAATCTCACCAGGTAAAGGCCTGATTATACCAAAGGGATAATTCTAGAGATGAGAGTGAGACTCCAAGGAAGCATCCCTACACAAATTCAAGTGACCAGACCTGAGGCAAGCACAGCTGACCTCAAGTAGGCTCCTGCTTTTATTCTGCTTGTGCCCTTGCTCAAAGCTTCTCCGCCCTTCTTCAAAGGGGGGAAAAACCACTCTTATATTGGGAAGGAAAAGGGAGGCAGAGCAGCCGACAGTGGCAGTGATGAGAATAGGGCTACCTTGGACATGTAGATCATCTCTCCTCCACAAGTATGCTCGTAATTTCACCTATGCAGAAACTGAGGGCTACAGGACCTCTTCTTTGGTAGGAATTGGCATGCAGACTGTAATTTTCTGCTGGGAATGCTGGAATTTATAATGATGGCTCAGGATTGTCAGAAGGGAAAATACATTCTGCCAGTATATGGAAGCCGCTGCTGCTTCCTCTGCTGTCATTGCCTCTGCTTTCTGTAAGGTCAGGGTTTTTTTATCCTCTGGTGAAGGGGAATGGGGAGGCAAAGGACAATGGGGGCAACTTTTGAGCATTTGATTGGAACCAACCAACCCCAATTCAAGGGTATGCTACGTATGTTGGGCCAAAGACATTTTGGTACAGCCCTATAATGGCCATGAAGTCCAGGTCCACTTTGGAGGGAGTGATGGAATCCTGATGGGCAGATCTAGACCAAGAACCCAGCAGTTAGACAACTGGGCACAGATCTCTATGAAATCTTTTGTCATGTGTTGAATTGAGCAAGTTGCATTTGACAACAGGAGTGCCATTGAATGAGATAGGAACATAGGAAGCTGCCATATATTGAGTCAGACCATTGGTCTATCTAGCTCAGTATTGTCTTCACAGTCTAGCAGCGGCTTCAAGGTTGCAGACAGGACTCTCTCTCAGCCCTATCTTGGAGAAGCCAGGGAGGGAACTTGGAAGCTAGATGCTCTTCCCAGAGCGGCTCCATTCCCTAAGGGGAATATCTTACAGTGCTCACACTTCTAGATGTGCCAAACATTGTTGCCAATATTCTCTGCCATTGCGACAAGTGAGATCGTTGTGCTTGTGCAAATCCCTGAATACGAGGACAGTTTAATGGGCAGTGTATGTTCACATGGGAACTAAATGGTCAAACCTGATGATTGTGAATGCCTCTCCTTTTCCAGGCTGTGTGTCACTTTTGAACTATCCTGCAACTTATCCTCTGCTTGCAGAAGAATCTGTACATTGTGGTTTTGCTTGTATGTGATGTATTTTTAATACACAGTTTTGCCCTCTTGTATTTTCTGGCATGACTATTGTTCAGCAAAGGGAAATGAACCTATTTGAATAACATTCAAAGGAAATTATGCTAGTTTTTCAGCCTAAATACCTTTGAATTTGCAAAGACAGCTCATAGACAAAGGGGACAGAAATTCACTGCAATAGATTTCGCCATTCATAATGACAGGAACATCTCTCTCAATATTACTTAGCTAATGAAGGAATAGATCTGCTGTGAAGTTCCTAGGAGGCTCATTTTCTTGAGTACAGTAGTAAAAGTTAGCTGATGAATGACCTAAACTGCTTAATGTTTCTACTTATAAGTTCTGAGCAGCAAGGCGTATCTCGGAGAGTACTGGAGGAGCTATCCTCAGGAGGCCTCAGTGTCCTTGTAGGTTGTCAGAGTCAATGAGCCAGGTTTATTTCAAATGGCTCCTTAAATGAACATTTATTTTGTGCCAGTAACACGTTTTTGATTAACAGCTCCTTTTGACTAATTTGCTTCCCAAAACAGCCCAATAAAGGACTCGTTTAAAACATAATTAAAAGCATGTTATTGCTAGTAGTTAATACTGATTAAAACAGGCATTAAGACAATTATCGTTGAAGGAAAGTAAGCACCCTGTAGTTAGTACGGGATCCATGCTTACCGTTTCATCCATGGCATATGAGAATGGGCGGCTTGCCAGATTTATGACAGTCCATTTTCTTGGTGTAAGCACGTCCAAATTTGACCCCCATATTTTTCTTTAAAAAAGGTTATTAAGTACCTTGTCTTCAAAATGAATATACCTAACAAAACAAGATGGCTCATATCTTGAGTAAATTACTCGCCCATAAGTCCTATTGAAATTAAGTAGTTCTTTAGAGTAACTCCCGAGTAATATACGGATCAACTTAGTTTGGATTCAGCCTATGAGTTTAGGACTACTTCTGATTATACTTCTCACTTATATGCTTTGCAAATGCATCAAGGGAACCATTCAGGAAATTGCCAGAGATGCTCTATTTGGTGTCAGTAAGTCTGGAAATGAATGGTGAGGTTCCATGAGCTTTGTAACATCTAATTCTCATATGTCATTTCTGAACATTTTGACATTACAAAGTCCTGCATCTTTGCCTATTTCTTGGCAGCTTTCCTACACATTTTAAAATGTTGGAATCAGCCTACGGTTCAGACTGACAAAGGCTGTGTCCCTATGGCAGTTCTTCCTGCTGGCTATAATGGTAAATTCAGAGTGGTGGGTGGAGTATTAATTAGCACTCAAGTTTTATTCTTGCGTTGCTATTGGCTTGGACTGTGTTAACAGCAGAACTCTGATTTAGATTAGAATGGTATAGACATGGTTCCTGTAGTAACATTGCCATTACAGAGATCAGTAATAGAACTAGGGATGTGTGAATCGATTCAGATTTGAATTCAATTCGACTCAAATCTAGGTGATTTGAGCAATTTGAATGTAAATTGGATCACCCCTAAAAAGGGTAATTTGATTTGAATTTGAATCCAATCATCCTGATTCAATTTCGAAGCAATTCAATGACCATTCATTTGGGTGCCTTTAAAAAATTATTCACCCACCCGTTTGGTTAAAAAGGCACCAAAACAGGATTGAATCGATTTGAATTGACTTGAATCAATTCAAATTCAAATCAAATCGACCCTGTTTCAAAACTATTTGATTCAAATTTGAATAGGATCAGGCAGATTCTATTCAAATCTGAATCGAATCACAAAATTTGATTCATGCACCTCCCTAATTAGAACCTTTTATTATCGGCTGGAATTAGACTCCACCCTTGAGTTTTTCTTTCTTGTTCCTTTCAGTTTGTAAGTTAGTTTCTGTCCCATAGTAAAGAAGCATATTTGTTTGACTGCAAATACACACTGTTACTTGCTAACAGCCTGGACTGAATATTCTCTTAACTTCTGTAGTCACTTTCTAAATTAGTTACAGTTTTAGTTGAGTTCCAGACTGGAGGCGGGGCAGGAGAATGGAAAGCAGTTTGCACTTGCCTTTCTTATTTCATTAAACTGTTAAGATTCTTATTTATACTCCACTCTCTGGTCTTTGTGTGCCACAACTCTTTCCTCTGGACTCTACACCCCACCACGTCTCCATCACTGTTGTCCCTATTTCACTGCTGTTTAACCCATATGGTTTTCTGCATGGCCATATGCAAAATCATCTATGAAATCACATGGATCTCCACAGCCAATAAGAAAGGCTGGGAACAGTGAGAACAAGTAAGTCTGGGAACAGTGAGAACAAAGAAGATGGAAAGCAGAAATTAGCCAGATATTCTAATTTAAAAGTGAATATAGACGGTAAGAGAATATTCAGTGCAGGCAGTTAGCAAGTAAATATTTGCGAAAAAATATTCTCACTTTTAAAACCCCTGTGGATAGCTTTATTTTTTGCCTACCTAGCTTTATTTTTCTCAAACTGAGTGAGTTGCAAAGACTTAAGAACTTTTACCAAGTGCAACTGTGCTGAAAAAATAGCTTCACGTTGTGACTGCACTCTCCAAAAAAGCTAGAGTGTTGGCACTAGAACTGTTCTGCATGGTGCAGAAAAACGTAATCTGATATTTAATTTAAAAAGGGAAAAAAACACCTAAAAGCCTTTGTGTGTCAAGCTTTAAGTGAAAGGGACTGTTTCTTCCAGTTGCTTTTGACTAGTGACGCCTTCCAGGTTGGAAGGCTCCTGCCTCACTCTGTTTCCCATCAGCACTCCTTGACTACTGGCATGTGGTGCCAATTTGTTCCTTCTGCACAGAAAATAAGAGGTTTGGATTTGATTTTAAGCCTTGACACAGACTTTAATTTGCTAAAAAGGAGTTGTGCCATACTAGTAAATCTTGGAGGAGACACTGAGGCTGCTACATCCGCTTGGGAGTTCCATTACAATCAATGGGACTGACTTACTCCCCAGTGAACATTTGTGGGATAGGGGAGTATAGACTGTCAGCTCCATTTGTGCCTCTTCTTAAAGGAGTGGCATGTATAATTATTTTTAAATGATGCTTCGGAACCACAAACAAATATCAGATATTATATTTTACTTGTTTTCTCCCCCCCGCCCCCAGTTATAGAAAATTGATTCACTAATCAGTATATCAAAGTGCAAGGCAGTACTCAATCATTTTTTCAGACATGGCTAATCCCCTCTCCATCTTTTCACTAGGAAGGAAGGAAGGAAGGAAATGGCAGTGATAATACCAATGTTAGAATGAACTTATTTGGGGGTCCTGACCTCTTAGTTTACAACTGAGTACATTAATAAGGAATCAGTGTGATACCCTCGCAGTCAACAGTAATAATGCTCATTCCTAGCTCATTGCTTTTCACTGTTTGAGACTAATGGCAAAGAGCTGCCGGCCCCCCTTGCCGGCCCCGCTGCTTACATCTCCCACCTCCCTCACTGATCCCAACCTTCTTCCCTCTCACCAGACTAACTAGGGCAGGACATGCCACTGCTTGGCTAGCAAGACAGCATGGACAGAGCTAGCACGTAGCAATGACAGCTGTGCGTGTGTGTGTGTGTGTGTAGTGAGAATAAGTCATGCTTGCAGCAGCACGGGAACTGCTCAGCTTATTGCCACCTGGAGGTAGACCTTAATGCTCTACCTCTTTGACCTGGAGAAGAGTACCCCAGATATTTTTGCCATACATCCTGCGGGGGGGGGCAATTTGGGGACCTTGGCAGGCCTTGAATTAATTACTTGTTTTGCCAGAGACCTAGCTGAGATGAAGATGCCTTTTTCTTATACCCTGGTCTGCTAAATTGAGGTGTCCCCTTGGAGGAGCTGGCCAGATGCTCATCATCCTCCAGTCACGGACACAGTGGCTACCAAGGAAATAGGCAAAATCTTTGTGTGGCAGAGCAGTGAGCTGTTGCCCCAGTATGATGTGACTATCCTAGTATGATCTGATTAGGGCAGAATTGATTAGGGGTGAAAGGATACATTTATCCCTCAGAGCTTGCCAATGATACTTTTACAACCTTAGGGTCAGGCTGGGCAGCCTGCTTAGGTGTTGGTTTTGTGACAGGACAGGAATGTAGATTTAGTGGCATTCCTGCCTGTGGCAGTGTAGCTGGATAGGAAGCATGGCTGGTAGATTGTGGGGTGGGGCTCAGAAGCATTCAAGACAGTTGCTTGGGTGGTGCTGGCTTGAGTTTTGGGCAGCCACTTGCTGGGATCTATCCTGTGGAGAGGATGGGGCAAACTGCAGCCAGTCAACTGGGGTTTACCTTGGTCCTTTGACTGCACTGTTCTTCAGCAGGCTTGTGGGGCTGGGATCCTGTAGTTTAGATCCAGCCAGGCAAGGAACAAGGAACAAAAACAAGGCAGGAAACCTCCATGGGGTAGGCATTTAGACAGAGCTTATGTCAAATAGCTACCTATATGAAGCCAATATTTGTAGTTACAGTGTTATTTTTAATAAAGTTCTGCACCATTTATCTGTGTCCTTGGCTGACAACTAAAGAAGCACTTGCACAAGGATGTTGCACTAGCACAAAGATGTAGGGCAAGCTATTTGCATTAAGTCCAGAGCTTACATTCCAGATTAGTGTTGCACTAGTGCAAGCATACTTGTGCAAGAGTTGCACAACCTGTGGTGCACCTTATTTGTTTTAAAGGAACTTTTGCACAAGGGAGCAATTCTGCAAATCCCGTTTTGCACAACCGTGCAGTGTTCTTGTGCTAGTACAACTTTGCTCATCACACCAGAGCTTTGTTGTGCAACCTGTTTCTATAGAAATTCACAGACTGAAATGGAATGATTTGGCATTACTGATCAATACAGGTAATGCTAGTTTGAAAGCAAAGTCATAGGCCCAAATCCAAGAAGCTCAGAGGTCAGCAAAGTTTGTATTAGGTAGCTGTTGTACTGTATACTATTGACCCATCTAGCTCAATATTTATACTGACTGGCAGCAGCTCTCCTCTTCAGTCTTTCAGACAAAGGAATTTCCCAGTCCTACCTGGAGATGCCAGGGATTGAACCTGGGACATTTTTCAAGCAAAGTGGTTGCTTTCCCACTAAGCTACAGTTCTTTCTGCATGCCAAGCTATCAGCAGTCAAAATCCACGGCTTGCTTGCTTTTCTTTCTTGAATGACACAATTCATCTTATTAGACAGACAGGTTAGAGGTATGCCATAAGCAAAAGCATGTATTCAAGATTTCACCATCTTCTTCTAGTTTGCTTAAAACAGAAAAAAACATGAGCTGGAAAAAGCCTTAGTATTGTTTTTGTAGAACAAACACTCTTACAGTTTAGATTTTTTGAAAACACAGCTAAAGTCATACTGAGTTTTCTTTCTTTAATAGATAAATTGATTCATCTGGGAATGGCACAAAATAATGTAGAGTTTTCATTTTTCCTGTGTTCCTTTGTTTCTTTTTGAACACCGATAACCACCAGATGACAAATGCTTGTGGGTTTATAATTTCAGGCCCTGTGCCTGGTCTCTGACATAAAACATCTGAACAAAAAGTATAATAATGGGGAATGTGGGTATATTTGGATTTTTGTCCTTCCTCAGAGATTGCTGTTCTGTTCCCATGTTTAACTTTGTAAGTCCATTTGTGATTATGAGCATTTCAAAAAAAGGGCATGTATTAGTTTCACCGGAAGTCTTTTAGCCAGTTTATGTATAGCTTGTTGCTTATCACTTCTGTCCTTGTGAGACTGCCCCCCATACATACACACACTCACAACCATATCTAGGATAGGATAACTTTTATCCCCAAAGAGATAAGTGGAATGAAACTAAATGAGCTTTTCCTGAATTCTGGATTCACTACTTGTCTTTTACTGTAATTTCCTGCTGCAAATAATGATTTAACTCATTGTGCCTTATTCAGAAAGAGCAGACAACACTTCTGGCTGCAGCATTCCTTTGGCACATTTCTCTGAATTGCATCTTAATCATACATAACAATGGCAATTTAGAAGCAATATGTCACTTCTTAAATTTAATCTAAACATATTCAATTCTGTTACATTCTGTTAGAGAAGATACACTACTATATAATGGTTGACTAATGGGAAATGTCTCATACTTGTTATTTTAATACAATCGTTTACTGTAGTGTACTTGATTTTACAAGTAAGATGGTGTTTGTCTGTGATTACCTGGTGCAGGGGGGCATAAAAAGCATTGTATAAAATATGGCCTTGAGCCAATCTGCACAAAATTGTTTTGTGTATCAATGGCCTGAATCATCATGTCATAACTTTGTTGTGAGAAACACAACCTTGGATCCATGGGGGCATTGTTTTCAACCTGAAAACGAGATAGAGGTGAATTTGTGATGTGGTTTTTGCAGTGTTCAGTTCACATAGGAAAGGACCCTGGATCAAAACCAGCAGAAACAGAAGTGATAAGTACACTGATAATAGAATAATCTAGTAGCAAGTAGTAATTTAGTATACTGATAAATAGAATAATCTAGTAGCAAACAGATGACTGTTAAAATCCCGCAGCAGCCATGCGCTCCTTGAGTGTAGCTTTAATCAGCTACTATCTCTCAGCCATCCTTTCCGCATATGTAAAATGAGGATTTTACATAATAATATATTTTTTAAAAAATTAAAAATATAATCTACTTTTTCACAATCATTTTTACCATAATAAAAGAGAAACTACTCAGCTTATGAATAATGCAATATTGGGCACAATCTAGCCAAGGTTAAACACTTGTGGGTTTCACTGATTTCCATGGGTGAGTTAAGCACACTTTAAAAATTGGATAATTCTAGGTATGTGGCATCACCTTAAGAGGTGCAGCAGGGAAATGCTTGACTAACAAGCAGAAAGTCGCCAGTTTGAATCCCCGCTGGTACTATATCGGACAGTAGGGTTGTGCATTTTGTTTTTCCCCCTGTTTTATTTTTGGCCCAAATCCGAAACACCCCCATTTTGTTCTCTGTTCAAAATCAGCCAATCCGAAACACCCCAATTTTGTTCTTTGTTTGAAATTGCAAAATCCGAATCCGAAACGTTTTGGATTTTGAAAAATGGCCCCAGGGAAAAACTAGTGGGTGGGGGTGGTAGTGCCCAATGGGTGGAAACTACCACCCAAATTTCAGAGGAATTGGGCAAAGGGCTGATTTTTGGTGAATTCTTGAAGTACAGGATTTTTCCCATAGGGAAGAATGGAGGTTTCAGCAAAAGTATAGCTTCATGTTGGGGGGAAAGGGGTGGCCCAGAGCAGAGTAGGGTGGGTGGTAGTGCCCAGTGGGGCAAGGAAGCTGCCAGAATTATTTCAAAGGAATTGGGCAGAGGGCTGATTTTTAAATTTGTAATGGAGTTTGTGCGTCTGTAAAGTTCTTCCCCATAGGGAATGATGGACCATAATTCCTGCCCCATAACTGCACTTGGGGGGCACCAGGGTGACCCAGAGCAAGTGGTGGTGTAGAGCACATAGGGTGCCAATCACCCCCATGGGTTGCTAACCCATGGGGTACTGGGTTCTGTTGTTTCTGAGATAAACATCATAGATCTAAACTCATAGATTCAGATTCTCTGGTAGCATCTGAGAGTGGATTCATGGTTTGTCATTGAAAATCTCATATGCTACCAGAGAATCTATACTCAGAACACCTCAGAAACAACAGAACCCAGCACCCCATGGGTCAGCAACTATACCACCACTCGCTCCTGGCTACCCCAGTGCCCCCAAGGTGGAGTTATGCATCTTATGAAACCTCCTTTATTCCCTGGGGGGGGGGACCTTAAAGAAGCGTAAACGTCAACAATTCCTAAGAAATCAGCCCTTTGCCCTATTCCTTTGGAATAGGGCAAGTGGCAGGCACCCCTTGGGGCACTGCCACCCAACCCACTGTTTTGCCCCTCAGGCCCCCTTTCTGCCCTGAATCTGCCCCAAAGACAAATGTTTTTAAAGAATTTCAACTTCAGAAATTCTTTAAAAATCAGCCCTTTTCCCTATTCCTTTGGAATCTGGGTGGCAGCAGGCACCCATTGGGGCACTACCACGTGAACCACTCTTCTTCCCCCAAAGCCCCCTTTCTGCCCTGAATCCACCCCAAATAACATCAACATCACACATTAACAACAGCAGAGCTTTGGAAAAAATCAGGCAGATTTCCAAAGGTCATGCACATCCACATCCCTCCCACTCAAAATGCAATTGATCTATACACAACAGTGTGAAACAACAACAATGAAATGCACACTGCCCCACTGGCCATTGAGGGTAAATGCACACTGCCCCACTAGACAATGAGGGTAAAATTTACCCTTAAATTTGCTTAAAAGGAATAAGGAGGCAATTGCCAGCAGATCAGCCCATGCTTTCGCTGGCCAATCTGCGGGCTGGAAGGGCTGGAAATTCAAACAGATGTCAAAACTCAAAATGGAGACTGATGGAGAAAGACTTTTTGCAATTGCAAAATGGAGTTCCAAAACAGCCGAAACAACAAAACATTTTGTATCCGAAACAGGGACGTTTTGTTTTGGCTACAAAATTTTCTGTTTTGAGCATTGGGTGTTTTGTTTTGGCTACAAAACAGCCGAAACGGCCTGTTTTGTGCACAAAACATTTTGTATCCAAAACGAAATGCACATCCCTATCGGACAGCAGCAATGTAGGAAGATGCTGAAAGGCATCATCTCACACTGCGTGGGAGGAGGCAATGGTAAACCCCTCCTGTATTCTACCAAAGAAAACTACAGGGCTCTGTGAGCATCAGGAGTCGAAATCGATTTGATGGCATACTTTACCTTTACTTGTATATGGCCTGTAGCCCTTTGGAAGGCCAGTGTGGCCTACATTAGAGGGTTGGGGGAAGGGGTACCAAGAATGTTTGAAATACTTTGCACACTATATCAAAGTCAAAGGCAGATCCAGCCAAAGATGAGCATGTCATCATCATGGCTGTCACATCATCATCATCACCATCAGTCCAGAAGAACTGATGATGATGATGATGATGATGATGATGATGATGATGATGATGTGACAGCCATGATGATGACATGCTCATCTTTGGCTGGATCTGTCAAATACCACAGGTCACAGACATACCTAGAACTATCCAATTTTTAAAGTGTGCTTAACTTACCTGTGGAAAACAGTGAAACCCACAAGTGTTTAACGTTTGCTAGATTGTGCCCAATATTGCATTATCTTTTATAATGGTAAAAAGTGATCATGAAAAAGTAGATTATATTTTACTTTTTGTAAATATATTATTATTACTACCAGTATTAGTTTGGTGAAACATATTTGTGTCTCTTTCAACATCAGAGAAACATGGCTATTTTACAAACTCATCCATCAGTCTTCTTATTTATGTTTTTTCCTTCAGTACATTACATCCCCCAGAAATTCAAACAGGAGCCAAAGGTTGCTTTTTCAACTATTAATCTGCCCTTGTTCAAAACCATCCGGACTTTATTTAGCTGGAGGGTCTCTTCAGCTTGTTGATTTTTCCTATCCTGGGACTTGGATTGGTTACGTAAACTGAAGCAATCTCTCTGTTTAATTTTTGAAGACAAACCTTTTCATTCTGTTTGCAGCCAAATAACAATGCAAACATGTCACAAATATTGCAATAGGCGCGTTGTGCGGTCACCGTAAAGATCATTTGTGAAAGGGGTCTCTGGGTTATCCTCTTAAAACTTATTCAAAACATTCTGTTATGCATAGCTATTAGCGAACAAAAATAAGCTTTTCTTATTTACATAAGGATGGCGGTTAGTTACTTTGCCTTCTCATTTATTAGTTGTTTAGATAATCAGAAAGTTGAGCTATTGTGGCTGCTGTGGAACACTAAAACCCATACATTGCCTGATGGCAGAGCACAGCAATGCAAACTCCTGCTGACTGGGCAAAGAGGCGGCTTTTGAAGTGGTGGCTATCTTTTATTTAGCAGGAGTGGCCCATGTGGGCAGGTTAGGGGTGGTGGCTAATGAGCCGCAGGTGCAGCCATTCCCACTCTCCTCTCCCCACCCGAGCTGCTTCACTGTGCCTCGTTTCACCTGCTCCCCTGTTAACTCCAGGCATGCAGACTGGTTATTCACCCAGTTCCCCAATGGAGAGGCAGAAGAGAGCAGGAATAAGCCACACCTGTGGCTTGTTTACTGCCCCCCCCCCCATGCCCATATGGTGCAGTCCTGATATTTAGCCAGAGGAGAGCAACTGTCCTTATTCAGCCCAGCACAGGGTCCCTCCCAGTGGCTGTTTTCTGTTTCTTTTTAGATTGTGAGCCACTTTGGAACAGGGAACCATCTCCTCACACCTTTATGCTATGTAAACCCATCTTGAGAACTTTTTTGTTGACAAGTGGTGTATAAATATTCTATACAATAAGAAAAATAAACAACAGAAAGAAAGTCTGGAAGTCACATCCTAAATGTGTTTATGTTAGAATAAACCAATGGCTCTTAGGGATTTCAACATATATTTCCAAGAAAATACATTTGAAGCTGCAGTCTTTTATAAAACAAATGCTGGTGAGGAGAATGCTTTTTGTTCAAAAGTTATGTTTCATCGCAGTGTATAAATGAAATAATGTAGCCTCATCTGAGCTTTCCATCTGGTACTTATCATGTATGAAGAATCCACTCAGCAAATTAGATTGTTCTTAAAAGCTTCTTTCAAACTCTGCATACTTACGCATTGCAGCTTCCTGAGGTAAGATAGATGCTACTAGTATCTGGAGAATCTAGAGGATCTGACAAAGATTCTCTCTCTCTCTTCTTCAGTGAGGAGCTTGTTGTGCAGATGGCCTTGTTTGTTCACCATCCCAACATTATTTCACATCTTCCTTCTTGTAGTCTTTGTAAAGAGGAAGCCGTGGAAAGTAACAGCCCTGTATTTAAAGCAACTGATGTGTATTCTAACTTGATCTTGGAAAGCACTAAAATGTGTGCTTAACTTTAAGATTGGTTTCCAGTGGTTAAATGCTAAGCAGCTCAGTGGCTGCTAAAGAGATATCTCCTTGAGCTACATAAGGTGTAGCTTTGCATTTCTCCTCCATCTGAAGCAATGGTGCTGTCACATTCACACCCATGAATATACTTACTACCAGTAGCTGACATGATGACCGTTGCCATAACAGTCCACCCCAGGGCTGCTGTGGACTTCAAAGCAAGCTCCAATGCTGTTCAGAAGCAGTGGATGAGGAAGCAGCATTTCTGCCTGTTTGCCCATTTGTGACAATGGGAAAATCTGCTGAAATGCTGCTTCCACATTCACTGATTCTGAAGAGTATTGTCAACTGCTCTGAAGTCAGCAGCAGCCCCAGGACACAGTGGCCACGTGTGCAAGTAATGTGGAACCGCTCTGCTCCCCACTCTGCTCTCCTGTCCGCATTCAGCCCATATCGAGAGAGGGAGACTGCAAAGAGGAGGGGGAACTGGCTGTGTGGGTTTCCTTCTTACTTGAAGGACAGCCTGAACAGCCAATCACACCCAGAGACAGGGAGGAGCTTCATCCCTCAACTCCTGTTGGAGTGAATGCAGCCTCTAGTGCTGCATTCACACGTAACTCTCCACCAATAGAACCCTGGTTATGAGCAACGAAACTCATTACAAACAGAAGGTTCAAATTGCAGTCTGTGGAGCGCAGCCTTGGGTTGCTGAACAAGCAGGATCAGAGTTGCACACATTTGGACATAACAGTAGGGAAACCTCTAGCCCCTGAAACTCCAGTTCCACGTTACATGTGAATGCATCCAGTGTTACTGTGGTGTTTCATAATGTTGTGCATCATGTCAGGCAACATATATAACATTATTAGATACCCTTGCAATTTGTTAGTTATTAATCAGTGACCTTGTTAAAAGACCTACCACATGTGTGCTGGGGACAATCAGCTTGAGCCAAAAAGTTCAAGCTATTAAATTAAATTAAGCCATTTAAAAATACCAATATACAGAGCCAAAAAGTCATCTCCTAGACAGCAGCTGATATCCTTTGTGCTCCACATTCATGGAGTCAAAGGCCCTCCAGAGTGAGGCCCTGTGCATACAGACATATAGTAAAACTCTAAAGTATATAACTAAATATCAAATAAGCCAGAATGTAATAGGCTATGGTTGTTATTAGCACAGAATTTGAGAATTTTGCAAGCTGCTGTGCAGAATTTAGCAACATTGTGAAATGCTGATCAGAATGGAGAAGTATAATGTAAAAATCATCAGTTCTTCCTGGATACTTAAATAAAGAAGGTGAAATTAATTTATATTGTATATCCCGATAGAAGGGGCAGTATAACATGAGAACATGACCCACTGTTTAGGCCTCCAAACTTTCACATGGGCAAGTTTGATTCACATGTGCAATGTTCTGCTACCTACCATTCAAAACAGCAGAAGCAAGGACATCAAAAGGCCTTTGCCTTTTGAGAGGCTTTGCAAAGGCTCTCCTCAATTTTGGCATTGTTAAATGGTAAAGATGGTTAGCTGGTTTGAGAGCTGTTCTAATGCCCCCCAGTCCTGAGAACCTAGGGACAACGCTAAGTATTTTTGGTGGTCTACGACATAAATATGCTGTCTTAGTAAGGATTTGGCATCATCATGCTCTAAAATAACCAGCTATTTCAAGGGAAAACCATATGTCCTAAGTTTCACAATGAGTATTTTTTTTGCCCATCAGCCAGGTAATCATCACCAGAGGAGCCAAACCAGAAGGACAGATAATTAGTTTCAGCTACAAATTGAAGGTGTAAAGCCACAAACAGGACTCCACCCCAATACTCCAGCCTCCAGGCACAAGATGGCATTCAGAACACATCAGGGGACAGCAAATATGGATTTAAGAAATTCTGATTGCACTGCTTTCAAAGAATGAAAGTCTTGATAAGTGCATATCTGAGAGCCATATAGTAGTTGGACAATCACTTTGGCTTCAAAAAATATCTATCATCTTTTCATACCGCCTCATATGTACATCTCTAGGTGGTGTACAAAATTAAAAAAAAAACCACAGGTTAAAATACAAAAGACACAATAAAAAATATGAAACAGTTATTAAAACAAATTATTAAAATATTAAAATATTAAAAGCTTGTGAGAACAGGAAAGTATTGAGGGTCTTCCTGAAAACAAAAAGAGAAGGAGATGCTCTTATTTCAGCAGGGAGCATATTCCAAAGTCCCGGGGCAGCCACAGAGAAAGCCCGGTCCTGAGTTGCCACCAAATGAGCTGGTGGCAACCGTAACAAATGAGCTGGTGGCAACCGTAACAAATGAGCTGGTGGCAACCGTAACCGGACCTCTCCAGAAGATCATAATGGGCAGCAGAATTTATAGCAAAGGAGGAGCTCTCTTAAATAGCCTGGACCCAAGCCATGAAGGGCTTTATAGGTAATAACCAGAACATTGAATTTCACCCGGAAAAATATTGGCAGCCAGTGCAGTTCTTTCAAAAATGCTGTTATATGGTGGTGTCCCAGAGACCAATCTGGCTGCACATTCTGTACCAATTGTAGTTTCTGGACTACATACAAAGGCAGCCCCATGTAGAGCGCATTCCAGTAGTCAAGCCTGGAGGTTACCAGCATATGCACCACTGTTTTAAGGTCATTTACTTCTAGGAACGGACGTAGCTGATGTATCAGCCAAAGCTGATAAAAAGCAATCCTGGCCACTGCCTCAACCTGAGAAACCAGGGAGAACTTTGGGTCCAGGAGTACTCCCAAGCTACATACCTGATCTAGATGAATCCCTCAACCTGGAAGCCTGAATCAGTGATTGCCATGATTATTTTATTGCTGCCCTTTTAAAAAATTGGAGCAATTTTTATATTTTTTAAAGCAAAAATTGCAATTGTGATTTACATTGGGGTGGGGGGTGTTAAGCGAAAACACTAATTGGGATGATACCTGGTGGTCCTGTGATAGAAATGAATTTTCCTGGTAAAGAGGTAGTTAAACTCATGCTAATACAGCATGGTAGGTCAGATACCCACCACTTTTCATCTACACATTTTCTAATATGCCATCCTTAGCCAGTGGCACACCTAGGCAACCTGGGTGCTCAGACCACCTGCTGTGAGGCCCCCCACCACTGCAAGGACCCCCCCCCACATGAGCCGCCACTACTGTGAGCCCTCCTTCCCGATGTCACCACAATGCCAAACCACCAATATTCCAGCTGCCATGTGCATGGCTGGGGGTGGGGTGAGGTGAGCAGGCCTCCCCCGTGGTGGTGGTGGGCGGAGTAGGAGTGGCCACTGAGCCTAACTGGCTCAGCGACTTCTGAGAACTGCAAGGCGCTCCGGTGCACCTGCGCAGTTAGAAGAGAGTGTTGCAAGCCCGTGACATCATGTGACACTCTGCTCTAACTGCTCAGGCACATGGGGATGCCTTGCAGTTCTCAGAGGCTGCAGAGCCAGAGAGTCAGGGCTTCTGTTCTGCCCGCCGCCACCACAGCGGGGAGGCCTGCTCACTTCGCTCCTCACTCCCCGGGCATGCACATGGCAGCTAGAATATTGGTGGTTTGACCTTGTGGTGGCAGGGAGAAGGGCTCATGGTGGTGGGAGGCTCGCAGTGGTGGGGGGCTCGAGGTGGTGGCAGGAGCCCCTCAGGCCTTTGGAGGCCACAGGCCAGGGCCCCAAGTTCTGGAGGTAAGAGTGCCTCCTTGTCTCCTTAGGTAAGCAAGGTCTTCCCTGATTACCTATGATTGGGAGACTTGATGTGTGAGCACTGTAAAATATTCCCCTTAGGGAACTGAGCCGCCTTGGGAAGAGCAGAAGGTTCTGAGTTCCCTCCCTGACATCTCCAAGATAGGGCTGAGAGAGATTCCTGCCTGCAACCTTGGAGAAGCTGCTGCCAGTCTAGGTAGACAATACTGAGCTAGATGGACCAATGGTCTGACTCAGTATTTGGCAGCTTCCTATGTTCATATGGTCCTTAGCTTAGATTTGTTAAAACTTGATATTATGCAAATTTACTCTGAAGTAAGCTGCACTGAGTTCAATGAGGCTTACTCTAAAGTAAGTGGAAATTTCAGCCTATGCCTTTAGAGTGGCCTTTTGCATGATTTGAAAACTGGGAATAAAAAACTACTATGGTGTCTAACAGCACATTAACTTGATCTCTTTAATCCTTTAAAAATGGAATTTTAGCAGTATGACTGCTGTAAAGGATGGTAAATCAGCACAAATGTCAGCTCATACCTGGATCTGAAACCTGCTAATGAGCAGTTAGTCCAATGGAGTGAGTGTCCAGTAAAAGATATGTTCAAATAGGATCACAATCACAATCTAACTACCAGACTCTTACTATGTTTGCTTAGAAGCAATTCCAACTGAGTTCAATGATATGCATGCCTGAGAAAGGTGCTTAGCATCACAGCTGTGCAGCCTGATTCTAAGCATGCTACTTTCAAGTAAATTTTACGGTGTCCAGTACAGATTCCTCCCAATTAAATGTTTATAGGATTGCAATTTTAGCTTCAGTCCTAACATTTATGAGGAATAAACTCCAATGGACTCAGTGTGACTTACTTCTGAATAAACATGCATAGGATTGGGCAGAATATGACCATAAAAAGTCTATGTTCAGTATTCCTTCATTCCACCAAAATCAGTTCAGGAGCCAAAGAAGAAAGTACTGAAAGTGAGCATAAATAAAGGAGATTCATCCTGGTAGTCAGGAAGCAGAAATCTCCCCCTGTGATTTATGAAACCAGAATGAGACAAAAAGAACAGGGATGGGGGGTGAGGAAAGAAAGAAATCACAACCAGAAATTACTCCCTCCTGCTTTATCCCCCGTTGTTTGCACTGTTGGCCAACAGAGTGGCAATTTGCTTCTTGGGTCAAGGTCAAGTGCATGCCCGGCTCCCTCGCAGCCAGGGCAGTTTGGATTGGCCGAGTGATGCAGCTGCCATCCTCCTGAGATTAAACACATCTGCTGTGCAGTGTGTTCAGTCTCCTCTGACCTGGGGCATGGGAATCTGAGTGCATTTCCTAACCCAGGTCTCATTACTATGATATGATTAGATTACTGAAAAATGCGGCTGACAAAAGGCACATATTATTTCTAATCTGCATTAGTGGTTAAAATGGCTTTAGACTGAAATTTCATAAGGCCATTTCTTGTCATTTGCCATGCAAGGCATCTCAGGAGGAAACCAGCACCATTTCAAACACTCTGGGACACAATAATGCGCTTTTCTTTTTGTTTTTACTCACATGCAAAACTTTAACATCTTTCATTGTGCCGTTTCCTCTTCTGCTGTATATTTTTTGTCCAGGTTATCACCATTTCATACAGAAGAGTGTATAATGTCCATTTTCCATATGCATGGAGTTTTATGAGATAGCAGTGATAATTCAGATTTGCTTGTTTTAAAACTGTGTGACAAAAACGTTATTTGAAAAAAGTGAAAACTGCATCAATTTTGTGATAGAACAAAGCATCCCATCTAACCTTTATTTTTCTAATAAGGCCAAATAATATATTTTTAAATGGTCTAAATGCATTGATGACCTATTCTTGATCTGAGGGATATTTATTTTATATGACAGAATGATGCTTGCTCAGAAAGGTTTTGGCTGCACAAGTAGGACTGTAGATAGAGAACATGCTTTGTATGCAGAAAGACCCAGATTGAATCCCTGGCATCTGGTACAGTTGGGAAAGACACCGATCCAAAACCCTGGAAAGCCACTGCCAGTCAGTGTAGACAATCCCAACTGGACCAATGGCCTGATCCAGTTTAAGACATCTTCATATGCAGGGGTGTAGCAAGGTTGGAGTGGACCCAGAGACAAGATTTTAAAATGCTCCCCCCCCCGAAGCTCCACTCATGAAGTAAAGAAATCTTAAAATGAGGCTGAATAGTGATAACAAAAAGCATACACACACACACACACACACACCCTATGTGCCACAAAAGAACAGCATCCTAATTTTTTTTTTAAGGTTTTGTAAATCGTGGATGATGCAAGTCATTTAATGGTACTAGAGAAAGACATGCTGTTCTGGTAGCTCCAGGTCTTAACACTCACATCAGTTTCAGAGGATGAATACAACTGAAGGAAGCCCAGGCAGGTGCGCGGCTGGGGTCCCCAGACAACTGTCTCCCCTTGCCCTATTATAGTTACACCCATTCATATGTATTCATCAATGATTTGCTTTCCACAATGTCTTAACTCACCTCCTGAACTAGGGTTGCCACATTCATTGGAGAGAATTCCTGGGCACAACCATCAAAAGGGGTTGGGGGGTGCAACATGTAAAAGCCCGCTTTTCCGATTGGGATTGGGAAGAGTGCTCAACAGTGGAATGTGGATGGTGTTCCATGCATTTTTCGCTTAGAATTCTTTGCACAGGAGAAGGTTAGGAACTCATATAGTTTGGGAGCAAAAGTGGGAGAGGAGCTTCAGCAGAGCTTCATGTTTCATGTTGTAACAATGAAGGACAGCTGTGTGCTAAGGCTTTTTGCTCCTTGTATTCCTTTCTACTGTGCCACACAGGACAGGAGATAATTCCTGTTGACTAAGCCGGTCCTCGCAAGACTGCATTTGTTGCATCAGGCAATGTGTGTTCTAGAAAGAAGTGAGACTCCAACAATGCCCCTGAAGAAAAGGCGGTTCTCTCTGTTCATATACTTCACAGTTGAACCCAGAGGCCCACCCTTGCTGAATCTAGACATAATCTAGAAAGGAGGGTAAAGAGGTTTACTGAACCATAGAGAGAGAGCCAGCATAGCCAATAGGCAGCACTGTTGGTAGAGAAATGGTAAGAATCAGTGTTCCCTTTAATTTTTTTCATCTATGCATAGAATGAGTTTTGTTCTGGGTAGCAGTATCACGGCACTGTGCACACACATGCATTCAGAGTGGGGCCTTCCTGATTCAACATGGGTGGGTTCTAAAATTAAAACTTGTGTGTGCATGCATACGCCTTAAAGGGAACACTGGTAAGGATACAGGGCTTTAAAATATTGACACTGTAGCTGCAGTGCCTGGAGAGAAGCATCAGAAAAATGGGTAAAATTTGTTACAGCAGTCTTCCAGCTCAATTTTCTGGACATTTCGTGTCTAGGATGACACGTTTCCTACATCCTGGGCAGGACATCCAAGTCCTAGATGATCCAGGCCAATCCTTGACATGTGGAAACCTTAACCTGAACACAGTTACACAATTTTAATAGGTAAAATATTATAATCTCTTTCTATCCAGGGGTTGCACGAATCAAATTCTGCAATTCGATTTGAGGTTGAATCGAAGAGCAGGATGATCAAATTGATTCATCGAACAGCTGGCTTGGCTGGCTGTCTCAACAAAACACCATTGAATCATGTGAATCGATTTGAGTGATTCAAGCACCATTTTGATGCCTGTTTTGTTGGGGAAATGGGCCTCAAAATGGCATTTTGTTGTTGCTGGAAGAACAGGCCTCAAAATGGCACTGGAAAAACAGGAGAGCTGATCTACCAATTGGGGTTTGCAGAACTATCTGTACGGTGCCTTCTGCTCCAGACTTAGTGCATCTGCCCGCCTCAGAGGACTGGTCCACCTGCCAACCCCAAGACTAGCTCTCCCAAGGAAAAAGCATCATTTCTCCCAAGGAAAAACCATCATCAAAATGGCATTCAAATCGCAAAATTGATTTGGGTCGAATTGGGGGAGATTTGCTTCAACCCCAAATCCCCTCTATTCTGAGGGCGATTTGATGTTGAATATGCAAATTGCTCCCAATTCTCAACCTGAATCAATTCAAACTTGAATCGAATTGCACACACTTATACCTATCTATCTAATACATGCGCGCGCACACACACACACACACACACACACACACACACACACACTGGAAGCCTACTCTTGAAAGAGCAGGAGCAGCTTCAGGGGGTGAGCAAGCTTTTCTAATCAACAACATATAGCCTTTCCCCCCTTTAAACTAACTAACTGGAGGAGGGGGGGATTTTGAGGGGATGGTTTCTCTTTAAGGGATAAGTCCTAGTCTGTGTCTGCGTTATTTGCCAGGGCTAGCAAATTCCTGTGTTTTCATTTGTTCCTGCCTGGAGGAGGTGGAGTCAGCTAGGGCTGGGGGAGAACTCACATTCCTTTGACCCACATCCTGTGTCTCAGTTGGGAGGCTACTCTCTACATAAGAGGTGAAGACCCGAGAGCATAGCAAACAGAGCATAGCAGACAGGGATAGTAAACAGTCTGTTGGAGTTTTGCAGGAGTTTAGCAGGAAGAGTGCAGGGGAGCCTGGAACAGCCCCGTGATCACAAGAAGCCCAGTGAAAAAGAGAAGGTAAGTACAAATCCCTCCCTCATATTCCTGAGAAAGGCTGTTTGGACAGTTAAATAGCTGACCATTACAGCTGAGACCTATCCTTCAAATAAACTATCTCTAAATACTGTAAACAGCCAACAAAACCACTATGAAGCTAGAAAGCCACCAGGAGAGGGGGTACTTCCCAGTGTATTGCAGAGAGTGCCACATGTATGACTGTTTGCTCCATCGGCAGAAGTCATGGGTGTGTGCTCAGTGTAAGGAGCTCCTGGCTCTCAGGGAATAAGTTCGTTCCCTCAAGACCAAGGTGGTGGATCTGGACAAGCTCATAGTGTCAGAGAGGCATGTGGATGAGACCTTCAGGCATGTGGTAGAGGCATCCCACTCTAGGGCTGATAGCTCTGCTGCTGTCAGGGAGAATGCAGGTGTCGGGGAAAGAGGACATCCATCTGAGGAAGAGGGAAACACTCCTTTAGAAGGGACCCCTTCCGTAGATGATGAGCCCATATCCTCTCGCATAGGGGATACTCATCTGGGGGCTGGGGGCCTCCTTGTAGTGGGCGATTCGATCATTAGAGGAATAGAGAGATGAGTTTGTGACCCACATGTTGACTGCATGGTGACTTGCCTGCCTGGTGCGAAGGCTGCGGACATCACGCAGCATCTAGATAGGCTGTTAGGCAGTGCTGCGGAGAAGACAGCTGTCATGGTTCACGTTGGCACCAATGATGTGGGGAAATGTAGCCGGGAGGTTCTGGAAGCTGATAGGTAGCATATTGAAGTCCAGGACCCCCAAGGTAGCATTCTCAGAAATGCTACCTGTTCCATGCGCAGGTACAGTGAGACAGGCAGAGCTGTGGGGTTTCAGTGCGTGGATGAGACGTTGGTGCCGGGAGGAGGGGCTTAGATTTGTTAGGCACTGGGACACATTTTGGGGCAAGTAAGGCCTGTACAATAGGGACGGGCTGCACTTGAACCAAGATGGAACCAGACTGCTGATGCTTAAAATCAAAAAGGTTGCAGAGCAGCTTTTAAAATAATGCCTGGGGAATAGCCGACAGGAGCTGGACAGTATCCAGTTCGGCAAATGTCATCCCTTAAAGTGTGAGGGTGCAGAGGATTCAGATAAAACAGAAGGGGACAGAGCAGAACCACATAAAGAGCAGACAGAAGGCTGTGCCAGCTGGTCAAAGAGTCAAAAGAAAGAAAACATACACCCGGTAAGTGATTCAGCATATAGGTGCAATGCCAGAAGCCTCCAAGCCAAGATGGGTGAGCTGGAGTGCTTGGTTGCTAATGCAAAAATAGATATAGTGGGCATAACAGAAACATGGTGGAACAGTGAGAACCAGTGGGACACTGTTATCCCTGGATATAAACTCTATAGAAAGGACAGGGAGGGGTGCCTTGGAGCTAGAGTCTACCTTTCTAACAAGGTAGAAAACCAATGTGGACTGGAGTCCTCCACAGAAAACCTGTGGGTGACAATAGAAGGCCTGAAAGGAAATGTGCTACTGGGGACAAGCTATCACCCTCCGGATCAAAATCCTGACAGTGACTGGGAGTTGCAGGAGGAAATCAGGGAGGCGTCAAGGAGGGTCAGGGCAGTAATAATGGGCGACTTCAATTACCCACACATAGACTGGGTAAATCCACAGTCAGGTAATGACAAAGAGGTCAAATTTATAGATACGCTGAATGACTGTGCCCTAGAACAGTTAGTCTTGGAACCAAGCAGAGACAGCACAACTTTGGGCTTAATCCTGAGTGGCACACAGGACCTGGTGCAGGATATCAGTGTCATCGGCCCTTTGATTGCACTAAGTTACCATAGTGCAATCAAATTCAGCATACATGTGAGGAGAGAATCACCAATGAAATCTAACAGAGACACTTTGAATTTCAGAACAGGAAACTTCTCCAAAAAGAGGAGTATGGTGAAAAGAAAGCTGAAAGGGAGAATCAAGAGAGTCACTTTGCTCCAGAAATCATGGAGTTTACTCAAAACCACAATACTAGAAGCCTAGTTAGATTGTATACCACAAAGGAGGAAAGGTATCACTAAGTCAGGAGGATGACAGCATGGCTAACAGGTAATGTCAAGGAAGCCATAAAAGGGAAGAAGACTTCCTTCTGAAATTCGAAAGCCTGCCCAAGTGAGGAGAATAGAAAGCGACACAAACTCTAGCAAAAGAAATGCAAGGTAACAATCAGGGAGGCAAAAAGAAAGTTTGAGGAACATTTAGCTAAAAGCATCAAGGGGGATAACAAAAACTTCTTTAAATACATCAGATGCAGGAAACCT
The DNA here is from genome assembly GCF_027244095.1 of Hemicordylus capensis. Taxonomy (NCBI): domain Eukaryota; kingdom Metazoa; phylum Chordata; class Lepidosauria; order Squamata; family Cordylidae; genus Hemicordylus; species Hemicordylus capensis. The sequence continues at coordinate 178,566,310 of NC_069657.1, read as the reverse complement.
GCCAGGGAGGCATCTGGACATTTGGTTAATGAGGGAGTGAAAGGGATTATTAAGGAGGATATGGAGGCTGCAGAGAAGCTAAATGAGTTTTTTGTGTCTGTCTTCACAGCAGAGGATACTGAGCATATACCTGTTCCTGAACCAGGCTTTTCAGGGATGGAGGCTAAAGAACTGAATCAGATAGCAGTGACAAGAGATGATGTTCTAAACTATCTGGAAAAACTGAAAACTAGCAAATTGCCAGGGCCGGGCAGCATCCATCCAAGAGTCCTCAAAGAACTCAAATGTGAAATTGTCGACCTCCTTGCTAAAATATATAACTTATCCCTGCAATCAGGCTCTGTACCAGAGGACTGGAAAGTAGCCAATGTAACACCGATTTTCAAAAAGGGATCCAAGGTGATCCGGGAAATTACAGGCTGGTTAGCTTAATGTCCATTCCAGGCTAATTGATGGAAAGCATCCTCAAGGATTAAATTGTAAAGCACATAGAACAACAGGCCCTGCTGGGAGAGAATCAGCATGGCTTCTGCAAAGGGAAATCTTGCCTCACAAACCTTTTGGAGTTCTTTGAGAGTGTCAACAAGTGTGTGGATAAGGGTGATCCAGTTGACATAGTATATCTGGACTTCCAAAAAGCTTTCAACAAAGTTCCTCATCAAACACTCCTGAGAAAACTTAGCAGTTAGGTGATAAGGGGACAAACACATATGTGGGTTGCTAACTGGTTGAAGGACAGGAAACAGAGGGTAGGGATAAATGGAGAGTTTTCACAGGGAAGTAAGAAGTGGTGTCCCCCAGGGATCTGTACTGGGACCGGTGCTTTTTAATTTATTCATAAATGATCTAGAAGTAGGGGTAAGCAGTGAGGAGGCCAAATTTGCAGATGATACCAAACTCTTTCAGGTAGTGAAATCCAAAATGGATTATGAGGAGCTCTAAAAGGATCACTCCAAGCTAGAGGAGTGGGCGACAAAATGGCAAATGTGGTTCAATGTTGGCAAGTGTAAAGTGATGCACATTGGGACGAAAAACCCCAACTTCAAGTATACGCTGATGGAATCTGAGATGTCGGCGACTGATCAGGAGAGGGATCTTGGGGTCGTGGTGGACAGCTCATTGAAAGTGTCGACTCAATGTGCGGCAGCTGTGAAAAAGGCCAATTCCATGCTAGGGATTATTAGAAAGGGGACTGAATTTAAAAGTGCTAATATAATGCCGTTATACAAAATGATGGTGCGACCACACTTGGAGTACTGCATACAATTCTGGTCACCACATCTCAAAAAGGACATTGTAGAACTGGAAAAGGTGCAGAAGAGGGCAACCAAGATGATCAGGGGCCTAGAGCACCTTTCCTATGAGGCAAGACTACAACACCTGGGGCTATTTAGTTTAGAAAAAAGATGACTGCTTTTAGAAATGACTGCATCTAGTTTAGAAAAAAGACATGATAGAGGTCTATAAAATCATGCATGGTGTGGAGAAAGTGGACAGAGAGAAATTCTTCTCCCTCTCACAGAACACTAGAACCAGGGGTCATCCCATGATACTGATTGCCAGGATATTTAGGACCAGCAAACACAAGCATTTCCCCCCACAATGCATAATCAACTTGTGGAATTCTTTGCCACAAGATGTGGTGACAGCCAACAACCTGGATGGCTTTAAGAGGGGCTTGGATAATTTCAATGAGGAAAGGTCTATCAACGGCTACTAGTCGGAGGGCTATAGGCCACTTCCAGCCTCAAAGGCAGGATGCCTCTGAGTACCAGTTGCAGGGGAGTAACAGCAGGAAAGAGGGCATGCCCTCAACTGCTGCCTGTGGGCTTCCAGTGAGCCAGTGTGTGAAACAGGATGCTGGACTAGATGGGCCTTGGGCCTGTTCCAGCAGAGCTGTTCTTATGTTCTTACACACGGTTTTCGCATGTTAAAAAGGAAAACATGACGAATTTAACCCAAACCCCTTTCATGATTAGTCTGCATTTGTCTGCATAACATTACATTTATATGTTTAAATAATGGGCTAGCCAAGCTTCAAACCTTCTAGCCAAGCTTCAAACCTTATGTACACCCCTAAGAAATTGCTGTATGTCAGCAAACGTTGAGGGAGGCAGAGTGGGAAGTGATGGTCTGCTAGCCCCGATCTGAGTAGGATGGTACAGGGCATGCTTTGCCTCCACTCCTACTACAGTGCTGGGTACAGGAGGTGAGTTAGCAGTCACCATCCTACCCAGAACAGGGCTAGCATATGCTTACGTTCCCCTCCTCCTACCTCGATGTTTGCTGATGCACAGCCATTTATCTTGGAGCTTGGCTGGTTGCTCCGCCTCCTATCCTGGTTTTGATCGTGTGAAGCAGCCCACTGGTTGACATTCAGATTAAAGCTGAATCAATGCAGCAATGTTTTCTGTTGCATAGCAGAGGTGATTTTTGACAATCTTCCGTTCCCTCTGATACTGCCTGTGCTTGCTGAAATTATTTCCTTGAGGGCTGCATGACTTCGGGTCATAATTCTGGGAGGCGTAGGCAGCTATAGAGGGAAAGGAAGATCAACCAAAGTCTCTCCTCCCTCACTGCAAGACAGAAAATGCTGGTGTATTGGCACAGTGTTAGACTGGATGCCGGCCACTATATATGGACACAAGGTGCTTGATTCTTAGAATTTAATCTATCGAATCCTCATGTAGAATTTCAGAGAAAAACTATTGCTAATGCACTTGTTTTCTCCTGTTGTGAATAGGCTGAAGTATTCACCTAAACACCATCCTTTGGTGCCACCATCCTCTGGCGAAATGACACTTTTGAACTTCTAAACAGAATCTGGCCTATATATTTCTTCTCTCCAATAGGCAAATTTTAATAAGACCAAAGCCTGCTGGACAAATAAATAGAATGAAAGGATTGGAAAGACTTGCAGAAAAAGCAGTTTCAGGCTCATCTAATTAGCCATTGATGCCAAAAGGCACAACAAAGAAATACATATCAACAATATGACAGATTTTTTTTTATTCTCCACTGAGCCTGTCAGTAAAAAGAAACTTAATGCACACCCTTTTCTCATTGACTCTGTAGTCCTCTCCTTGTTTACGTGTAGAGTGTGGCTAAGCAATGCCCTTAGGAAAAGTGATTTTGCACAGATATCTGCTAATATTATGGAGAGGGAGGGGAAAAAACCCAAATAGCCAGTACATTGAAATGAACTGAGTAAGGAGAAACAACAATAAAAAAACAACCCTCTGACATTCCAATCTTTATTACTACCCAAAGTACTGCATTATTTCACATTTACAAAGCAATTAAAAAGTGCAAGAATACTGAAAACAGGCCATTCTCCTATATAATTCAAAATACATATAAATGGTGTCTTTATCATCTATCTATCTATCTATCTATCTATCTATCTATCTATCTATCTATCTACACACACACACACACACACACACACACACACACACACACACACACACACACACACAAACCCTGGCTGGATTCCTCTGTTACAAAGGTGGTTCAGGAGGAAAAGCAATACCATTCCTTCCCATGCCACTGGGGCACTAGAAAAAGCCCAGAATCATGTAAGAGGAGATCACACTGCACAGCAGTGTGACTACTCATCTTACTGAGGGTTGACATTGGCACAGGAATGAGCCATAGGGCTATCGCCATGTGATTCAAGACTTTTCATATTACTGCATCAATATGGGAAGGGCCAGTGTTCCAGAAGTTCCAGTTGGAGAGCAGAGCTGGTCTTGTGGTAGCAAGCATGACTTGTCCCCTTAGCTAAGCAGGGTCTGCCCTGGTTGCATTTGAAAGGGAGACTAGAGCAGAAGGTTCCAAGTTCCCTCTCTGGCTTCTCCAAGATAGGGCTGAGAGAGATTCCTGCCTGCAACCTTGGAGAAGCTGCTGCCAGTCTGTGAAGACAATACTGAGCTAGACAGACCAATGGTCTGACTCAGTATAGGGCACTTTCCTATGTTCCTAAGTTCCTATACCATCCAAATAACATGAGTATTGGGGCCAGTAAAGTAGCCTAGGCTGAGATACAGAAGGCTTGTTCTCACAACCACAGATTCCTGGGTAGGAAGTACCCTAGGAATTTGTGGTCATCTGGGGGCACTGGGAGTCCTCCAGACCCAGCAGTCCTGAACCTGAGTAGCCCAGATTTGCTACCCAGGTTCAAAGTGCGGTAGGACCCAAAGAGAGCTCTCCTACCATTTTCTTAGGGCTGTCTGTGGCACTGACACATTTTAAACTATCCCCGGGCTGCTTTAGCAAAGAGTTATGTGGAAAGTAGGGCCAGGGAGAGGAGAGCTGCTGCACTACTGAGAGCTGCCTCTCTAATGCTCCCTCATTGCATAGTGGGATATGTAGAGGCCCCAACCTCCAGTTTCAGCAATGGAGAGTGCTGTTGCTGCTTTCATGTGGGCATGCGAGCTGCAGACCCCAAAGGAGACTCTGGGAGGCATGAGGTGAGAGTGTGACTTTGCTCCAGTAGGGATGTGCAAGCTGGCTCTATTCCAACTGTGATTTGAATTGAACCAGCCCAGCTTGGGCGGTCCGAGTTTGAGCCTGACCAGCCCCACTTCTAGGAACCAGTTTGCAGGCCTGTTCAGGTAGTATACTTCTAAAGGGGAATCCAGTGAGGGCATTCTTTAGACTTATGTGGGTGGGTGAGTGAGAGAGAGAGACCTCTAATTTAATTTAGTGGCAGTAGGGACAGTGGGGGCTCCTCCAACTCTCCCAAAGGTCAGCCAGAGCCAGCTGTGGCCCACTCCTGGCCTCTGCACATGTGCAGAGGCCATTTTCATGACCTACCTTCTCTCATCTATCCTCTCTTTGGGAGGAGCAAAGGTTTACATAATTATTATTTTTTCTGTGAAACTATAGAGACATTATAGCAACCTGACCAACATCTCTTCCTGCAAGCCTGGGCAACCTGTTGGAAACATGAAGGTTGAAACCTTTCAAGTCACTTGCTGTTCAGGTTTTTTTATCTTTATTTTTTAAATATATTTTTACATTTGTATCCTGCTCTTCCTCCAAGGAGACCAGAGCGATATATATGGTTATGTTTATCCTCACAACAACCTTGTGAGGTAGGTTAGACTGAGAGATACATGACTGGCCCAGTGTCACCCAGTGAGTTTCGTGGTTAATATGAACTATTGTAAATATAATTAATTAATTAATTAAAGCACACACTGCAGTCTAGCAATTTAATTCCAAAAGCATAAGCTTGATAATGCTTTATGGATACATTTTTTGGGCCGTGGGTGAAGCTTTAGACCTAAAGGGTATCATCAATTACAGGGATGAACAAAAGGAACAAAGTGCTATTGAGCCAAAGCCAACTCAATTCAATATACTGTCTTATAGCAGCATTGTGAGTATTTGGTTTTAAATTTCTCCAACGCATGCAAGAAATTAAAGGAAGATTTCCCGTATGACTATTTTAAGCAACGATAATCTGATCTAGAGTGTAGGAAGCATGAAGAAGCAGTCTGCAATTCTTAAATGCCCAAGCCAGTTTTCATATCAAAGCAACTTGTAAAGGCTTGAGGTGATCTTAATGTTTAGCATTTCAAAATTTGTTTCTAAGGTTTTCTAAATGACCTTTCCATTAAAAACCACCCTGGACAATGTCATCAAAACATTATAAATTATATACAATCTCAACCATATAAGATAAAAAAATCAAGTGCAATTTTAAGAAAACAGCAGTATGTCAACATCAGGCTAATATTAGCCATCTCAATGAGATATCAGAGTGGCAATGAGGCTCAGGTCAATCAAGAAGTCAGAATCCTTGCCATGGAAACTGTATCTCCTAATTCCAGAGGGCTGTGGGCCTCAAAGGCCTTGGATTGGAACTTTGAACATGCCCTTTTATTACCTCTTATATTCCTAAGGCGAAACAACAGCCAGGGCCACTGTCACAAGGCAGTAGCTGCACAGGGTACAGTGCCCCAGAGGGGACACTTCTGAGGCCCTCCCTATGTCTTTTACGGGGACCCCTGGGCCCAGACAGAAACTGATGGTCAAGTGGGCCCCCTCCCCTTACTTTGGTGGCCAGTGGTGGTACGATGGCATTTTAGTTAGCTAAAACGCTACTGTTCCTGTTGCCGCAGTGATAGCAAACAAACTAAAAACCTGGTGCACCTGCTACCAAAGTAAGGGGAGGGTGCCCATCTGGCCACCAATTGCTGACTAAGCCCAGTGTTCTCTGTGAAGGCCTTTGGGAAGGTTCACACCCCTTGGAGCATTGGCATAGACCAGGCCCATTGGGTAGCACCTAGTAGATACCCTTTCAAACCTGGAGCCAGAACATTTACCAATAAAAGCAGGTTCAGAGGTTGGTGAGCTCTGGCTCATATTAAACTCTAGCAGTAGAGTACATTACTTAAGTGATCTATCTATCTATCTATCTATCTATCTATCTATCTATCTATCTATCTATCTTGGTAGGGTATACCAAAGGTTGTCAGATATCCTAAAGCAGCCTAAACTTCTGAGGCTTTTTCATCCCTGTTGCTTAACGATTAAGAACATCAGTGTTCTACTGGAAGTTATCTATACAGTGCTGCTTAATAAATGATGTGTTCATGATCTTTTAACATCAGTAACAATTTGTTAGTCGTAATACACTGTAGAAGAGAGCAACTAAGAAGCTATCTGAACCATTTTAAAACTTAAATTACCCACCATAAAGTGCAGAATAAAATCATAAAGACTTTCTTGTAATACAAAATTCATGGAGACAAAACTCTAATTTCCTGATGGATATATGATATTAATGTAACGGATACCTCAGTGTAGTTAAATTGCATTAAACAGTTATTAATGCTTGAATAAACTTCAAGGAAGTGGGTACGGGTTGAAATGGGATAATATTTTGTTCTGCTAAATTATACGTTAATTGGTATTTCCTCTCTTGTAAAAGGACCTAAAGGGCTTAATAAAATATGTGCTAGAAACATTCTCTCCCCCTCATCGTCTTCTACTGCTTGGGATGCTATGTCAAGAGTTTAACGGGAAGCATTTCAAATCTTTCCCAGAAAATTCATCAGAATTCATTATGAGATGGGTCACAGGGACTCCCAAAGCAAACGATTAAAGCTCTCAGTCATCCACAAGGCTGACAGACATAGCCATATGCTAGGGAAATTTACAAGTGTACATGACTACCCGGTCTGAAGTGCCGTGAACAGTCACTTCCGAGACAAATTCCCCCTTGCCAAAATGTAAGTCACAGGGAAATGGCGTGGATTTCACAGAGAATATATGATTCACACAACTATTTCACATGGAAGTCAGGAGGAAATCCTTGACTCTTTGCTGGTCTGCGCACACGCAGCTAGGCTGTGTGAACCAAGACATGCAATCTAGAATCACTTACATTGTAGCAGACAATTCTGAGTTGTGGACCATGCATACTTGAACACAATTCAGGATTTGTGTAGTATCCATTGTTAACACTGAAAGAGATTCTTCTGTGCAGTTCTCCAAGAACCTAAGAACGGCCTTGCTGGACCAGGCCCAAGGCCTGCCTAGTCCAGCTGCACTCTTATTTGCAGATGCCCATAAAAATATTGGTGCCTCTATCAATTGTGGGCGGCGGGGGGGCTTGTGCAAATGGGCTGGCCCTCATATACTGCCCATCAGTCACTTCTACAGTTGCTACTGAGTTTTATCTAGAGTGCTATTTTGACATGAATTTAAAATTTCCTGCTCAAACTAGTAGTCTGCTCTTCAATAGTCTAGCACAATTTCTAAAAGGAGTAGGTCTCCACACCTCTAGAGAACCTTTATAGTTACTGTGGAACATCTGAATAATTCCTAAGGAACAAAAAAGAATTTTGGTAGAACTAGCAACATTTCTCAAGGGAGCAGCTCGCATCTTTAGTGCTTCAGCCCATACCAAACCAATCATGTGGGACATTCTGCTACAATCAGATTCCAAATAAGCTGCATTTTGAGTTGTTCGCAATGATGTGACAAAAGCTGAATTTAGCCCATGATAGCACATTTATTCATCATAGCATTTCATCCATTCACTATGGCTGATATATTTTATTTTAGATTGAGATTCCTTTGGGGACAGGGGGCAATTTTCTCATTCCTTTTGCTGTATAAACACAACTTTGAGAACTTTTTTTGTTGAAACATGGTATATAAATATAACAATAATAACAATAACAATAATAATAAATAGCAGCAAAACAACAACAATATGAGTGACTAAATAATATGGAGAAGCACTGTTGGTAATCTGTTGAGCATTTCTTACAGTTGCCATGCGTTGGGTGGACATGTGATCCAATCCTCATTTAATGGAAAAGGTGGCTGCCATTTTGCAGTACCGGTTCACACCATATACATCCACATTACGTGTTTCATCATGTGCTCATTTTCCACTGGTCCTGGCAGTTGGTGGAAAATGATGTAAAACATGGCTTTCTATTCTGCATGGTTGAGTTCCCATAACACTTGCTTTCCCCCAGGATATCTCCTGTGTGTTCGCATTTGGTCATTACTGAAGGGCCACAAGTTTTCCAAGCTATGATGTTCCCTTCCCTCTTTCTGTTGTTCATGTTCAAGAGGCACCTTTTAACGTGGTGATTCTCTTTATTTAGGAGGGGGAGAGTAACTGGCCCTATCCACCCCCAGCACAGTACCTCCAGTTACTGTTGCTGGGGTCTATCTGGTGTTGCTTTTTAGATTGTGAGCCCTTTGGGGACAGGGGGCAATTTTCTCATTCCTTTTGCTGTATAAACACAACTTTGAGAACTTTTTTTGTTGAAACATGGTATATAAATATAACAATAATAACAATAACAATAATAATAAATAGCAGCAAAACAACAACAATATGAGTGACTAAATAATATGGAGAAGCACTGTTGGTAATCTGTTGAGCATTTCTTACAGTTGCCATGCGTTGGGTGGACATGTGATCCAATCCTCATTTAATGGAAAAGGTGGCTGCCATTTTGCAGTACCGGTTCACACCATATACATCCACATTACGTGTTTCATCATGTGCTCATTTTCCACTGGTCCTGGCAGTTGGTGGAAAATGATGTAAAACATGGCTTTCTATTCTGCATGGTTGAGTTCCCATAACACTTGCTTTCCCCCAGGATATCTCCTGTGTGTTCGCATTTGGTCATTACTGAAGGGCCACAAGTTTTCCAAGCTATGATGTTCCCTTCGCTCTTTCTGTTGTTCATGTTCAAGAGGCACCTTTTAACGTGGTGATTCTCTTTATTTAGGAGGGGGAGAGTAACTGGCCCTATCCACCCCCAGCACAGTACCTCCAGTTACTGTTGCTGGGGTCTATCTGGTGTTGCTTTTTAGATTGTGAGCCCTTTGGGGACAGGGATCCATTTTATTTATTTATTATTTCTCTGTGTAAACCACCCTGCGCCATTTTTGGAAGGGCGGTATAGAAATTGAATTATTAATAATAATAAAAATAATGATGATGATGGTGATGATGATGATGTTGCACATCTGTTGCTCATGCTGGCAAACGGCTTCAGGAAGATAAGGTGGACATATATACTAGAATACTTACAGATATTTGGAAGGTTATTTTATTCATTCTTGGGTGGTGGTCAGTACAGTCTAAAGCTAGCACAATATCAGCAACGAATGTCTAAAGCTCATCCGATGGGAATGCAACCTATTCAGTGATTGTGGGCACAATCTTAGGGATGCTGTGACACTATGAGGCCTCACAAGCAGCCAACCCCAGGCTGAGGCAGCCAAGCTGTGAGAACCATCGGGATCCACGTGGATCCAAGATGATCCTGCAGGGCCAAACCTATCACTGAAGCCCGGCTCTTAGCTAAGATTAAGGGTGCAAATACGGCTGCCGGGATCATGTGTTAGCATGTGCTGCTTGCAGCACGCACTGACACAGAGAAAGGCACCTAGAGTGCCCGTCCCCTGGGGGAATCCTCCACTGCACCGCACTCAGTTCACAGTGTACTGTGGGATACGCAGAGGCCCGGATAACGGGTCCCGGCCTCTGTTGATCCACGCTGCTCCCAGCAGCATGGTGTGTGTGTGTGTGTGTGTGTGTGTGTGTGTGTGTGTGTGTGGCTTGAGCACCACAGGGGCAAAGAGCGATCATCTGGGGAAGGTAGATTGAACGCTGCCTTCACCAATGCCCAATAACCATGCGCTGAATAGCCTAATAAATTCTTTATAATTCTAGGACTGGGTTGGATGTCCTTCCCTCCAGCTATTTTTATTCTTGGTTTGTTTTATTCTGTAAACTGCCTAGAGATTTTGGTAGTGGTTGGTATACAAATTCAGTAAATACATACATACATATTGTATGTATACATATTGTAGACATACATACCGTATTTTACGGACTATAAGACGCTACAGACTATAGGACGCACCTTAATTTTAATCCAGTTTTTCAGGGTTTTAACATATTAAACTGTTATCAACTGTACCGAAAAGTCCTGCTACCGGTAGCGCCAGGAAAGGACTCTCAGCCTTGCTTCAGTTTGTTCTCCTTTCTTCTTGCCTCAGATAAGTCCTCTTTCAATTGCTGCTACTCCACTCCTTGTTTTCTCTTCAACCTGCTTCTGACTCTATTAAAAAACAACAACACCTCTTTCGTTTCCCAGCTCTCCGCTCCTCACCAGTATGCACATACCAGATGAGGGAGCTCTGCTTTCTTAATTCTTTTCACTTTCTTCACTCCTGCTAGCTCCAGGAAAGGACTTTCAGCCTTGCTTCAGTTTGTTCTCCTCGCCTCAGATAAGTCCTCTTTCAATTGTTGGTACTCCACTCCTAGTTTTCTCTTCAACCTGCTTCTGACTCTATTTAAAAAAACAAACACCACCCTCTTTCGTTTTCCAGCGCTCCGCTTCTCATCAGTATGCACATACCAGAGGAGGGAGCGGCTACCACTTCGGCTTTCTTAATTCTTTACACTTTTTTCAGCTGAATATGCTTGCAGAAAGTAAAACAGAAAGCTGAAAACAATGGTGTTGCTGGTGGTGATGTAATTGCACGATCGGGGAGTTCACAGGCCTAGCGGCGGAGGGTGAGCTGGAGCGGCAGTCCCCAGGCTGCACAGAGTTAATAGCATCATTTAGCATTGTTTGCTGGGGGATACCCCCCCCTCGGGCAGGCTTGCGAGTAAAAGACGCGCCTGAATTTTGGTGGCTATTTTTCGAGTGAAAAAATGCGTCTTATAGTCCGTAAAATACGGTACATTTCTGCACCCTGTGGACTACAGTTCTCATCACCACCAGTCACAGTGGCCAATAGTCAGATATGGTGGTAGTTGTAGTCCAGCATCTACAGTAGGGCTGAATCTGGGCAGCCCTGTTCTAGGAGAAACAATTTGAACTGAGCAACATACATGAGTATACTACTTAATTGCTTCACCTTTCCTCACAGGGTGGGATACAGAAGAGCAAATCGATAACGGAGAAAAGGAGATCTTCATTTCCAATTACACTACAGAAGGAAATATTGAGAATACAATTACATCCAGGCCACAAGCACTTGGATCAGGAAAATGCCACTATCCACTTTCACCTAGTTGTGTTACCTACTTAAGCCCTAAAGGTCATAAGTTTCTGCACCCTGTGATTACAGGGCACCTTTTCCTGGAAACAATATTCTGCCCCACCTGACTAGAGATAAGCACTTGTTAACCATTCCTTACCCTGCCTGACTAGGGATAAATACAGCTAAAGCTGATTGGTGCATTATTGTTGGTTTCTGCCTTGTAATTGGTTCACCTTGTCTACCAATGGCTAAGCTTTTTTCTGCTTGTACTAGTATGATTGGTGTATACCATGAAACTTTGGCCTCTGATAGGCTCTGTTCTCAGTCCTATAGCCTGTAAACAGTATAAAAGCCTCTTGCCAAAAGCCTCAGGGTGAACTCTCGGAAGAGAGATACCTGGCATGTTGTGATTGATAAAAGCTTGAACCTGATGGATGGTGATGGCCTCTGTTCATTAAATGAACCCAGAATTCCCAGAATTACTCCATCACCATCCATAAATATGTCATCTACCAAAGTTCAGAGAGCAGCTAGCAAAGTGTAAGAAAAGTTGTATAAAGTGTGATGTACTTTATGAATGATCTCTTTGCAAACTGAAAAACATTCATAGGGATTTGAAATGGGCAAAGGTGGGTTACTTTTTGGTGAGAGATAAATGCATGGCATGCATATATAAATCGCACACATGCTGAGTATTATAGTACTGATTTTTTGTAACAGCAAATTCATAACTAGCTATGCCTTCACTGTGAGTCTTTTAAAGGTCTCCTAGAGCTTCCTTTCAGCTCAGCAACCCCTCCAAACAATGGAAATACTTTGGGGGGTCTTTTTGTTAATAAGGACCCTTTCACCCCCAAACAAGATCTCTATCCAAAGATTTTAATTAATTACAAAAGTTAAAAATAAATCATACTAGGGCAGTGTTTGATAATCCTCCTAGGCTGGCTTTCATTCCTATTAATGTGTAATACAGCCCACAGTAAGATTTAATTTTAACCATAATTATAAAAGTTTGAAATTAAATCTTACTGGGAATGTGTTCTCCATTAATATGGACAAAAACTGATCTGGGGGGATTATTATGAGGGACATAAGAAAGATTTATTTTTTAACTTTTGTAATTAATTAAAACATGATAAAGGATTGTGTTTCAGAAGAGGAATAGCTGTCTTCACACCAGTTAAGAGACTGCCCAGCAGCCCCTCAATACATCATAGACTGCACAGAGCACAGAAAATGATGGTCTTCTAGAGATTTGCAGTCCCTTGCCCATGGTATATATATTTAGTTTTGTCTGTGTGTTTCTTGCAAGTTCTTCGGGTTTCTCCAACACTGTCTAGTCTGTTCCCTGGAAATGCCAGTGCTAGATCTCCAAGGTGCCACATAATTTGCCATGACTGTCATCGATTTCTTTTGGATAACACACCTTCACACCCTTCATGAAAACATGGGTGATAGCTACATATGTGTAGAGGCAAAAATGCCTTTATAGAGGCAAAAATGCAATATTTCTTTTAGGAGTGCCACAGATTTGACTACTGAAGGCAAACTCAAGTTTGGATATTTTTAGAGATGGGCAGACTTTCTACTTACTTACTTACTTACTTACTTACTTACTACATTTTTATACTGCCTTTCTGCCTTGACAAAGGCACCCAAAGTGGTTTACAATATTGAAAGGAGCAAATTACAGAAGATTAATTAAACGCCTCAGGCTGTTGGTCTTTTCAGGAGCCGAGGACAAGAGCTCCCTGGCCTGAGTGCATCTTTTCTTGCCTTCCTCTCAGGGCACGCTGGTCTTTCAGTACTCCTGGGAAGGTGGGGGAGAGGGGCTGCCCCAACAGTCCTCACAGGCCAGAGCTGGTCTCTATGGGGCTGACGTTATGCTCTTCCATGGTCTAGACCCAAATAAAATACAGAGAAGCATTTGGATTATTGGCTGAGCCAGTCTATGGAACTCAGAGAAGTTCTCCATCCCCCTCACACAACTAGGATCTCTACCAGCCCTCCTTCTTTTCCATTTCATTGGGAGATGCAGCTGTATTGCTACATGTAGTGCTCCCTCCATCTACTACTACTACTACTTACATACTGTAAGTTCTCGAAGTGGTTTACACTGAATGAATGAATGAATGAATGAATGAAGATGGCTCCCTGTCCCCAAAGGGCTCACAATCTAAAAAGAAACATAAGGTAGACACCAGCAACAGTCACTGGAAGGATGCTGTGCTGGGGTTGGTTGCTCTCCCTCTGCTTAATATAAGATATCTACCACTTTATAAGGTCCCTCTTTGCTCACTTAGCAGGAGTTTCAGGAGAGCAGGAGAGCAGATGAGAAGTGGCACCTTTGTCCACTTTTCCCATTTGCATTGCAGTAGCCCTAAGGAAGACTTCAAATCTCAAGGGCTACTGCCTTTATTCTGGTGTGCTGCAGAGCATCTCAGAATGACAAGTGGGGGAGGCAAAAAACTTTCCCACACACAGCATCTGCTTTTCATCTGGCATATTACTATGAACTGTATCAGGGTAATGGGGGTGGGTGGCGGAAAAGCCTTCCCACCATGTGTCACTACTGCTGTAGCCTCTCCCAACAAGAATGGTATCAAATGAATGGGGAGCTGACGGAGCTGGTGGTAGAAGAGCTTCTACAAGTTTTTTGAGCTCAGAAGAAATCTTTGGGCTCAGGAAGTTAACCCGTCCTTTGGGGAGGCTTCTCTGAAACTTGAGAATGCTTTCACCCAGGTTTAGAGAACTTCACCAGCATGCCTAGTTATATTCCAAGTCCAAGTCCATTTTGAACCCCATTGCACTGTGGATCACAATGTCAACAATGCAAATGTGTCCAAATTCTACATTCGTTCGTTCATTCATTCATTCATTCATTCATTTACTCATTCAATTTCTGTATTACACTTCCAAATTGGCTCAGGGCGGTTTACATTAAAATGAAACAATTAAAATCAATCAGCCACTTTGGGCAACATTGTATGTCTGAGCTGGCCCCACCCACAGATTATTAGAACAATGCCACTTGCCCCATCCCTCTTGTGCTCCCAACACATAAATCCCTTCTTATCATCATGCATACATTTAACTGTAGCATTTACATTGCATGTGAACACAGAAGTGAGACAAACTAGATAATGTCCATGCCAGCTTTTATATTGCCCTAATAGCCCTATCTGTGCAAATTTACTCAGAAGTAAGATCCACTGAGTTCAGTGGGACTCACTCCCACAAATAGACTGAAGCCTAATTCTAAGAAGTACCATTGAATTTTTTTCTATCTCTTTATCTTATTGTTTTCAGACTACTTCAGATAACTCATTTACCTGCTTCATAAACTAGAGACTAAATCTGTGCTAGTATTGTAGGCATTTTAGTTTTTGCTTGCCTATTCCCAACATATTAGGACCGAGATGGTGTTATATACATTTGCTTGCCTACATACTTAAGAATATAGTACACCGCTCTGGGCTCCTTGGAGGAAGAGTAGGATATTAATTGATTAATTAATTAATTAATTAATTAAAATAAATAAATACTAAAAAGTGATATTCGGGAAGAGTCCAGCATTGTCAGGCAATTGCACGCTCCTTCTTAATCATTAGCTGGGCTATGAAAAGTTAATGATTTATTTAAATCTATTTTATTCTAGGGCCTCATCTTCTGTCTCACTGGCTTTGTGCCAGAATACACTATAAAGTAACACTAGGAAATGACCGCACATCTCACTTAGGAGTGTTTTCTTTGGCCTGATTTAAAATTAATCATGCCTTTTGTTGTTGTTGTTGTTTAAAATACTGCCATTTTATTTCTTAGTAAGCCTCACTTTTCATAGTGCCTATGGTTTCGAGCCAGGATCTAACATGGCATCAGAGGGATGTATGGTTATGAAGCACAAACAGAGACTACAAAGCAATGCCGTTGATGATATATTAAACTCAGACATACAGCCTGGATACATAACTGGCAAGGACAAAAAGAAGCATGATTAAATATCTTCCCATGCCAGCTTCCCCCCCACCCCCACTTCCAGTGGCTCAGGGTCATGTCTTCTTAGCTCACTCCCATTATTTTAAATAGAGCATCCTGGTGTACATCCTGTAACCTACAAGAGTCTTTGTTGGTTGGAGCATGATACTGAGAATGCAACTTCCTTCGGACAAAGCAAAGGCTTAGAATAAAAGACGTTGTTCACATTAATAGTAAACAGAAGTTTCTAACTAAATGCCTGTTTCAGATTCATGTGCAATGAAGCAGAGTGTATTTCATAAATGTAGTGTCACTCAACAGTACTTGACATGTTCTGTTTTTACTTGCATCTAAGAATGTTACAGCACTCACACAGTTGACCCTTTGGGCATAATCCGTTCTTCATCTTTTCCCCCTTACCTAGCATAATCAACTTCTCCCCTACATACAAATATATAAAGAAAGCCAGAAGGTAACACACACACACCCTTCATTAGTTCTTTATATGTGTGCTGTGTTGCTATCCAGTTTTGTTGCCAGTTCCTTTAATACATTTTATCTGCCTAATTTGCAGTCCATTGCAGTTGAAATCCTTGGATCTGAGCAAATGTACTTCTGATGAAATCAATGTGGCAAGATCCTAATTTTTAAATTTCATTTCTTATTAACTTACCAGGCTGCTGTTTGATTCATGTAGTCTGATGGTGCTCTAAGCAGCAGCTTATAAATGGCCATACATTTCCAGAGATACAAGTCCAACTTATTTCACATGGAAATCTATTATCATATAAGTATGCTTTAAAATCACTTCCAAAAATCAGTTCAAATCTTTAGATTTAAATGCACGGACGTTGTCCTTTTGCCTTTGCCTACAATGTTAGTTTCACTTTTCTAACTAGAGTCAGGTGGTACTTTAGACTTCACGGAGGCCATTCTCTGCAGAACTCAGTCTGGCAATTCCTAACAGAGGGCAAGTTGGGTCTGACAGGTCTGTTGGACCCAACATGATGCCCAACCCAAATATCAACACATTACATGACAAATTCTAGTCCTATAAGTTCTGTGGAAGTTCCAAATATAAAAGATATATTGGCATTGATTTCAATGGAATACTGTCAGTTTCAGTTGCCTATGGTCCTTACTGATGGAAGTAAAATAGTAACACCTTCCCCTTGAAAAGCCAATGAGGGGCCTTGGAGTCTTTGTTATAACATCTGATCAAGAGGAAGCCAGTCAGTACAGAGAGTGGGGATACAGCCAATGTATGGGACCCACAGGGCAACAGGCTCAAGGGTCTCAGATACTGAAGTCTTTGCTTGTTGTCAGTCCACCGATGAAGTGAAAGAGAAAGTTTAATCTGTGATCAAGATTTAGCTGATCAATTGCACCACATAATATGATCATATCTGACTTGCAGCCCTACTAGTTTATTGTACTGATATAAACACACTCACTCAGGCAGCTATTAAACTGGAACACTAACCATTATCTCAGATTAGTGCCAGTTATATTAATAGGAATAATATACATGGACCAATATAAAAGTAATATATGTGGTTTTTTTAAAAATGTTTTAGCATAAACATATTTTATAAGGAAAACCTAAACCAATGATGTTTTGGCATCTAATTTAAATTGAGATTAGCCAATGAAGTTCTGTATTTCCATTAACACCAAAACCCCATGTCCTTGAGATTTATATCATCCAAATATATCAATTGATTTATAGCCAAGTAATCCTTTTATCCCCATTTGCGTGCAACATAACTTGACATAAATGCTAGAATGCCTCCATTAATTGAATTCTAGAGTGTTAGACTAAGAAATGGGACTGAGAAACTTTTAGGCTGTATTATATTATATACACTTTGAAGTGGGGAAAAAAAGACCTATCTTCAATGCCCACTCTGAAAATACGCACACTCATGGTGCTTATTCAAGCACCTCATGTTTAAGCAGTAATAGTCATTAGAATGGCTGCAGTCATATATCCAGTTACGCATGTTTAAATTCCATGATTGTTCTTAGGAGTTTAGCACATGGAGGTGGGCACTTTGTTGCAGCCTTTGTTAGTGCTTTGTAATTTTCAGTGTTACCTGGAATGTGGAATGAACTATGCTGGTGTTACTCACCCAGGAGCCAATGGCAGCTCCCATCAACCCCTTGCACTGCTCCCTAATTATTGATTAGAACTGTGTGAAGCTTTGGCTGAAGCCAAATACTCTTCACAGCCTCCTTGGCACTGTGCAGAGGTTACCGTTTCCACCATGCAGTGATGCACTCTGCCCAGCACCAGTGGAGCTCGTTTAAGGGAAACGGAGTCCTCTCAAACTTTGTTTATTTATTATTTATTTTTACATGTATATCCCGCTTTTTCCTCCAAGGAGCTCAGAGCTTGTGTTTCTCCTCACAACAACCCTGTGAGGTAGGTTAGGCTGAGAGATACACGACTGGCCCAGAGTCACCCATTGAGTTTCATGGTTGAATGGGGATTTGAACTCGGGTCCTCCTGGTCCTAGTCCAACATTCTAACCATTACGCTATGCTGGCTCTCTTCAGCACCATCTTGGAAGGCACCTGTGGAGAGAATGTTATGGGGAAAGCTCTGGGGAGGATGGCACTTTCCAGCATTCCATACACATCTTCCAAGATGGTTCTGGGATTCGACATGAATCTATTTCTTTTAAAGGCCCACACAGCTCTAAAAAAAGCACAGCACTGCACAAAGGTCAATGTGATAACAAAAGGCTCTTACAATGAAGGGTTTTTTGGGTTTTTTTGCCAAAGTGTTATACACTTGAAAAACACTGAGCATCATTCAACTATGCAAACACTGGTTTTCTGAACCAAAAAGCAATATAAGTCAGAGGATTCTGATTTCAGCTCATTTTAAACCAAAGGCCCAGTCCTATGATAGGAATGTTTCCAAAGTTTTCCTTCTCTGAATTTCTCCCTGGAGCTTGTCGTTCCAAATTATCTGGTCTTATTTCTGAACTGGAACTTATGCATCCTCCATTATTCTGTTTTTCATTTCCAGATCTTGTGCCCGCATATTTCCCTTGCTGTTTCAATAAAAGACAAACCCACAAATTCCCTTCTACCACAATTTAGGTGAAACCTGGCTACAATTTAGTGATGTGTCCATGGAAAATTTCACAAGTTTTACTGAAATTATTTTGGCTCCCCTAGAAATTCTTCTGATATCAGAGGCGGGGCTGTAGTTCAGCAGAAGACATTCTGCTTTGCCTGGAGAAGCTCCCAGGTTCAGTCCCTGGCATCTCCAGATGGGGCTTGGAAAGAATCCTTCCTGAAACCTTGGAGAACCACTGCCAGTCAATGTAGACAATACTGAACTAGATAAACCAATGGTCCGATTTGGTATATGGCAGTTTCCTGTGTGTTGTCTGATCCAAGAAGGAACTCCATATCTGCTTCAGACTTTTCAGTATACCTCTGGTCTACAGATGTCCCCACACTCATTTTAGGTTTCAGTAATGCATCAAGTTACCCTTGCACTTCACAGTTATGTCATAATGACTGAAATGTCCTTATACATATGCAACAAAAAGAATATTTATGTCCTGAGCTGTAATGTCAGACATGATCTAGCCCAAAAAAGTGCGTAAGGCTTCAATGTGCACATACTTGAGTGTAAGTTCCAATGAATTAAATGGGACTTACTGTATTTTATATAGCCATTTACATGGTTTTGTTGTACATCCATGGAGAGAACTGAGAGAACTAAGAATGTGTTTAACTACATAAGAAGAGCCCTGCTGGATCAGGCCCAAGACCTACCTAGTCCAGCATCCTGTTTCACACAATAGCCCACCAGATGCTTCTGAGAAGCCTACAGGCAAGCGGTAGGGCATGCTCTCTCTCCTGATGTTGCTGCCCTGCAACTGATATTTAGAGGCATCTTGCCTCTAAGGCTGGAGGTGGCCTATAGCCACGAGACTAGTAGCCATTGATAGAACTGTGAATTTGTCCATGAATTTGTCTAAGCCCCTTTTAAAGCCATCCAAGCTAGTGGCCATCACTGCATCCCATGGCAGAAAATTCCAGAGATTAATTGTGCACTGTATGAAAAAGTACTTCCTTTTGTTGGTCCCAAACATCCTAGCCTTCAGTTTCATGGGATGACCTCTGGTTCTAGTGTTGTGTGTGAGAGAGAAATTCTGTCTGTCTACTCTCTCTACTCCTTGCATAGTTTTATTCAGTAATCAAAAAAACCTTTGGTTTAAGATGGTTTAAGGTTTAAGGTTAAGATGCTTGACATTTCATTTGTGTTCTACAAAGAATGAAAACTGCAAGTTAAGGTGCCCACCTTAACTTCCGTGCCATATAAGCTGAAAAGACTTTGTGCAGTCTGGTATATGATGATGGCTTTAAAATGAGGCTTGATGCATCCAAACCTTGCCTTGATCAGAGCTGCATCAGGCAGACATTCATCAGGGGCATCTTTAGGAAGTGATTAGGGAAACTGCACCTGTTAAATGTCTGCCTGAATGCATACCTCCCCAGCATTATGTACAACTGAAAGACTGAGCCAAGTGCATTGAGCCTCATTTCTAAAGGAAATGAGGAAAAGGCATGTCTGCTCCAGCCCAGCATCCTCTTTCTCATCCTCTTTCTTTCTCATGTGCTCAGTTAAATGCTTCCAGAAAGCTCCACAGAAGTGCAGCAAGGAAATCCCAGAAACCATTCCCACACCCAGGGCCAACAAACTATTATTGTGGTGTAGACTGCCCTTGAACATGTAGGTTCTACATGAGAGCCCAACCACCTGTGAATATGTGGAGGCTTCATTTCTTAAGTATGGCCAAGTGACACTTCCAGTTTGGCTGGAAGCCATGTTCAAGAGCAGTCTACACTAGAATGATAGTTTCTTGGTGAGGGGTGGGAATGGTTTTTAGGATTTCCTTCCTTCTTCAGATCTTCCTAGCATGGGGTCCTTGGTCCCAATAGTATATATTTCTTCTCAGAATTAAGCCCCCAAAACATAAATGGAGGTTTCCCCTTCTATGCTTTCCTGAGGGGCTGGGAGGAAGGAAAAAGGAAGAGAACCCACAATTCTTACCTCGGATCTCTGCTGGTCTTGATTCCTATGTGAGAAGTAAGTTCCAGTGGAATCTATGGACTTACTTTCTAGTAATTTATTCCAAGCTTTGCTGATGGCCTCTATTTCCCCCACTTTGGTGGGGGTGAGAGAAAGGGTGCAGAGGGAGAAAACAAATGCCCATGAAAGGAAAGGGAGGGGGAGGAATGGTTGTTTAACTATACAAGTGCCAGAGTGCTAATAGACAGTCCTTATCAGACACCTATGTTCAGCAGCAGGAAGTAGCTCACTAGAAATTGCCAGGACTTGCCCCTCCCAACTTTGGCTTCAGAATTCTCAGTGGGCAGCCTCAGTTATGCTCTTGGCTAACTTTCCCTTAGTTATTTTCCCTGTTTCTTATGAGGGTTTCAAACAGCAATTACTCAAAACTCACTAGAATGACGTTTTTCAAACCAGCAAAAGGCACTAGTTCAGTATGTTAGATCTGAATTTTTGGGGAATGCTAAAAAGACATAAAATATTTTCAAAAATACATTATCTGTGGTTTTTGGTTGTTGTTGTTTTTAAGTGGCCAGCACTTTGAAACCTCTTTTTAGGAATTAAAGAGGGTATTCCCACGATCGACGAAAAGCAGACTAAGGGACCTTAGCCTGCTTCCCACTGATCGTGGGAACCACCAGGCTCACAGGTGAGCCCAGTGCTCCCAAAGTGGCTAGCCTGCCTAGAGCACCCTCCCCTTAAATGAGGTTAACGGAGCAAGTGGAGCGACCTCATTTCTTTGCTCATGTGTCACCGCACTGCATGGCAACACACGAGTAGACCCCTGACCGGGAGGCTGCAGCCAGTTTCCCAGGCTCGGGGGTCTCTCCAGGATGCCCTGTGCACTCGCATAGGACATCTTGGGACGTCCAGGGGCCGCACGGCCCCCAATCCCTGCAGCCCCTGCCGGCTCCATGACGGAGCTGGCAGTTGTGTGGGCAGCTGATCCAGCCGCCTCTGACAGTCTAAGCCCACTCTCCCTGCAAGCCCAACAGAAGTTCTTCTCATAGATCGTGAGAAGAGCTTCAGAAACTTAGAGTGCTGTATCTCAGCCATTTTGCAATGGATTTTCACAAAATCCAGAGGAGTGATAACTCTTGTCCCCTAACTGATGTGTGCACAATTTCAGAGGGGCTGGGTGTGTCCTTTTGACTTTATAAGCAATAGAATGTTCGGGGTTTATAATGGAGGAATGTTGAAAACACTCCTCATCTTACCTGTACTGGCATGATTGTGCCAGTATAATACACCTCTATCATGTCTCCCCGTAGTCACCTCTTTTCCAAATTAAAAAGCCCCAAATGCTGTAGCCTTGCCTCATAAGGAAACTGGAACCTGATTATCTTGGTTGCCTTCTTCTGCACCTTTTCCAGTTCTACAAAGTTGTTCTTAAGATATGGTGACCAGAGCTGTACGCAGTGTTCCAAATGTGGCTGCACCATAGATTTGTACGAGGGCATTATAACATTAGCATTTTTATTTTCATTCTCTCAGCTGTAGTGAATCATGTCCTCAATCAAGTTGATACCCCATAACTACACATGGCTCAAAGAACATGCAGGGAAGGAAGAAAGGGAGTTCCTCCTCTGCCTTTGAATCCTGCTAAGCTGTACTACAGGAACCATTTTAGAGATGTGTGTTAGAAAGGAATTGCTTTAAGTCTTAGCACTGGTAGTTGTAATTATGCAATTGGAAATTTACTAGATACTGCAAAAATCGTTTATTACTGCTAGTTCATCTTGGAAATAGACATTATTGGAAGAAATTGCTTATTCAGAAAACAAACTATTCAGTTCCATCTCCAGCCTTCCTCTTCTCCATCCCCAGCAGCTCCCCTCCCACCAAAGCAACTGGTGGCCGGATAGAAGGGACTCCCATGTTGCCTTTAAATCAACTCTGTGGCATAGAAAACATTGCGGCTATTAAAATATATTTATTATTCATTATTAGTAAATTGCCTACATGTGGAGTTCTAGAGAGGAGAAACTTACACTTTTTGTTGACTCATTAAAAGTCTATAATGTGATGCCCTGCAAAACCCAAATTTGTATTTATAGCCTTAATTTTAAAACTCCATTTGAGCAATTACATTGGTGTATTAAATGAAAAGAAAAAAGATACAGACGAAAGGTAAAATAATTACGCTGGAAATTTGCCTAGCAAATCAGCTTCCAGGGCTCTCCAAACTTAATGTGCCACTGGGAAAGAACCTGATTGAACCCAGAAATTCACAGGTGAGCCTGTGGATGATAATATGTGCCACTACTGAAGATGTGTTAATAAATTATAATTCTGTATGCACTGTGCATTCCAATTGCCTTTTTAGTAAATACTTAACACTGTAAAGCCTGCCAGAAAATCAGATGATATGAAACCAATTTAGCTACTTAATTTGTATTATGTTATGCAATGCTAAATCATGCAGCAGCAAGCCCAGAAACCAGAAATTGATGTTTTCTGGTATAGATCTGTTGGTTCTCGGTTGATAATAATCTTGTAGGTTTGCTAGAGTAACGATGGATAAAGGAAGAAGCAATATTTAAAAAGAAAGGACTCATGGTGGATGCTGCTAAACCATAAAACACCACTTCACAGTGAAGAGGCCTTCAGCTGTTCTACAGACCCAGTTTTGCAACTGAATAAGCAGACAAGCAAAAATCAAGTGTTGTTTGAAGCCATCATCCTTGCCCTTCCTTCATCTGGTTGGTTCCATCTCCCTCCTTCACTTTACCACTGTCACCTACTCATTTTCAACTTGCAGAAAGTTGACAAATCTCTCTCAGATGGGTGACTGAAAGGGAAACAGCCTGTCTCAATGTCTACCTGGATGTGAGGCCCTTTGTTAATTTTATCCTGCCAGAGAGAAAGAGGCAGTAATATTGGTGATAAGGGGTGTGTGTGGACAGGGGAGGGTGAGACTGATGTCTTGTACCAACATTTGATTCACTAGTCTAATATACTCATCTGTAACTTCCATTGTAAGCTTTGAACTGACATCGCTTTTCACCCATAGACAAGGACATTTGCCTTTTGCCAAAGGAATTTTTATATGCATACATACATACATAAAACAGTGCAAAATTAACCTACAAAAAGCATCATTATTAGAAAATGTTGTGCTATTTTCTAAACAGATTTGGAAAATAATTATATGAATCCATGAAGCTGCTTCCATATTCTGTAAAGTATCCAGCAAGTATTTGGGAATAAATAAATACTTAGTCAGGGGTATACCTAAATATCTATAGGTTTGCCAGGAGAGTTGTCAAGATGTACTGGCAGCACAGATCTAGCAGAAAAGCCAAGGCGGGGAGTTGCTTTCTTCCGTGTTCACCTCTAGCTCAGAATGCTTCTCATGCCTGAACATTTGTTTTATCATGTAATTGGAAGGTTGATGGAAAGCTGTCTTGTCATGTTGTATAACAGAAACAATATATTTTTCTGCATCACTTTATCTGTCCAGGGAAGCTTATGACAACCCATTCTTTCAAGGTAACTATCTGTAAGGCAACAACTTCCAATGGGATTTTATAAATGCTTTTGTACTTGCCGCTTTGTACCGTGTAAGCTGTTATATTCAATTTGTAGGGAAAATATTCAGGTATAAAACTAGATAATCTGTATCCCTTTGGAATCTAAAGTCACTTTGACAAAATATTTTAACACAAGAAATTGTTCCTTGAGAGATGTTTGCTCTGATAAAATTGACAGAAAACTACATTTCCATTATAATTATAACTGACTAGCGTTGCTAAGTTTTGATAATTTAAAGGTATTCTCAAATCTGACAGCTCTTCCATAGTGAATTATGCATCCTTGGCTCTTAAATAGTTCTTCTGGCATGAGACAGCTGAGATGAAGTTGTCTTTCTAAAATAATTGCTCCATGGAGCATCCATTATACCTTCAGAAAAAAATGTATTACTTGACTTCTACAAATTATAGACTAGCCTATAATGGGTATTTTTGACAGCTATTAGCTTTTTTTCCCTCAAAGAAAAAAAAATATGTAAAATGAGTATTGATATCACTTTGCTGTGTCTTGCATATTAATATCAACCTTTTCTGTACTTCTCTTTTAAACTACGAAGTAATCACTAATTACAATAATATTTATGTAATTGCACTCATCCTAAAAATCACAGTATTGGCAGTGTAATTTCTCTTGTTGCAAGAGTTTCTTAATATTTCCAGTATATGTTTTTTTTTTAAAACCTCAATAAGGTTTTTCTTCTTCTCTAAAAGGTTTTGTTATGTACACAATCATAATTTTAGAGGTATAGGTCAGTGAATTTCTCATCAGTGACTATGCTGAATTTGTCATCAGTGACTATGTTGTGCACCGCCCCGAGCTGTTTGGTTGAGACAGTATATAAATGTAATAAATAAATAAATAAATATGTGTTCTTATTTTTATTTTTATTCCACCATGTTCTCTCATACCCAATATATTCTTCTCATTTCTCCATCATATCCCCCAGTGGTAAAAATGGAGGGCTAATTTCCTATGCCTATACATGCAACTTATTTTCATCCCTTCTCCCAGCCTTTTAACCTCAACTCTGAGAAAAAGTCCTGTGAAACTCAAACCTCACTCTTTCATCATTTTCCTAGTCCTAATAGAGGTAACAGACATTGACCTTTCAAAAACGTGTTTCTAGTGTGACAATCTGACCTTGGTTACGTTTGTAGAGGTTGCAACTGTTAGCCTTGACTTAGGGGGGAAACAGGTATGATGTGAGAGATCTGTGATCAGATCTCCTGACATTCTTTGAAATTGGAGCCAGAGTGGTGTAATGGTTAGAGTGCTGGACTAGGACCAGGGAGACCCGTGTTCAAATCCCCATTCAGCCATGAGACTAGCTGGGTGACCCTGGGCCAGTCACTTCTCTCTCAGCCCAACCTACTTCACAGGGTTGTTGTGAAAGAGAAACTCAAGTATGTAGTACACCGCTCTGGGCTCCTTGGAGGAAGAGCGGGATAGAAATGTAATAATAATGATGATGATGATGATGATGATGATGATGATGATAAATTCAAAATAGCTGAAAGAGCTCCAATTCTGCCTGACATGGGTTCTTTTTTTATTTTAATGGACCTTGATGCAGGCATGTTCCCAGTGGGTGATGCCTACAGACTGAAACTGGAGATCATGATGCAGGACCTCCATGTTGGGTTTTCCAACATTTTAAGAATCTCAAAGCATCCAATTTTGATCAGAGCAGTTGTAGAAGGAGTATTTAACCCTTGCCTCACACACTAGCCCTATTCAAATGAACTTCAATGTATGTGTACTCCACTTCCTATCTATACCCCAGGTTTGCGGGGGCCTGTACCCAGGTTCACATTTAAAATGAATGCTTGTACAGTCATTCTCACAAAAACCATGTGTGTCACAATACAAAAACTTAGGTATTATCTGAGAATGTCCTCCACATCAAGACCCATTGAAATGAGAATGCCGCTCCTCACCTCTGCGCCAGTTTGGCGAGGACAGGCCACCGGCCTGTGAGGCAGGCATGGCCACAGGCCACCAGACTGTGAGGCAGGCACGGCGGCCGCCATCTTGCCCCCTCCACATGCCAGGGGACTGGCCAATGAGGAGAGGGGGTGGGGCACAAGCAACCCGGCAACCTCCATCTTAGCCAGTCGTTCGGCTGTCAGGCAAGGACCCACCCACCTGCCCGGTACTCGGTGAGGGATAGCCGGTCACCTGCGGGGGCCAAGTAGGAATTTTTGGGGTCATGCCAGATTAGCTTTGGGTGCTACCTTTTTTTGCCTACTTCTCACTGAGGCTTAGGAGTGGTTATAGGCAGGCATTGCTAAACAACCAGTCACTTTGCAGGAGAATGAGGGTGTAGGGTAGGAAGAATCAGGGATCGGTGTTCTGCTGGAGGGCCATTAAAGGTGAGGGGGGGTCCATGGAACAGCCCTTCCAGAGTCTTGCAGCCCAGGAGGCTGGGAATGGCCCCCACTCGGGGGTGGAGCAGCCCACCGGCTCAGAGCTGTGTGGCCTGGATTTGGAGTGTGCTGTGCGCGCACACACACACACACACACACACACACACACACACACACACACACACAGTGGGGGGTAAGCCTCGCAGTGAGAGGAGGTCAGGACATGGAGCCTGACCAAATCAGGGCCCAGCCCTTCGCCCTGGTGTGGGATGCCTTTCACTATGATCGGCCACCACACAGAGGAGTACCCGCACTCTGATTGGTTAGGGATCCCGTTGCAAGTTTGATCATCACTGTACTTTAATAAAGAGGCCCTTATTTACTCCAGCCAAGTGTGTCCTGTCTTCACTGGGACCTGGGGGTGCAACTGATCCAACACATGGTTCCATCTTATGCCAGTCTATATATGAGCATACCTGAACAACCTGTCCTTAAATCCAAATACGGGCTACTTGTGACATTTTATTGATGATATATAAGACCAGTTGTGAAGACTGCACAGCAAACCAAGTGATGCTCACATTCATTTGGACTGAAGTTCCTGGAGTTTATTTTGCAATAAATTCTGCAAAAGAAGAAACAAAAGGCATAAGAGGGGGATATTGTCTGCATGTGATTGACTGCAGAATTAACAGGACATCCATATCTCCCCCAAAAAACCAGGAAGTATGTCAACAAAGAACACCATATTCCTTTTGTGTCTGACTTTGTTCTCCATCTCTAAAACTATCACCTGTCTATAAAGGCAAGCCATACCTTGCTAAAGTCATCAACAAGACTCCTTCACTGCCTTCTGCCATCCTCTTAATCCAGGTGCACAACGTTGGTCCTCCTGCAGATAATTGACTATATCAAATATCATCCGCATCATCCCTAGCAATTTGCCACTATGGTTGGGGATTATGGGGACTTGTAGCCCCAAAACAGTGGAAGGGCCAAAGTTGTGCAGCTCTGCCTTAATCTATGTGGATTCATCCTGCAGTACACACATCCAGTGTGAAATAACCTTATGGAAATTGCCACTTTCAAAAGCAGAATAACTGGCTAAAAAGGCATTTTTTAATTAAGCAGAACATCACCTGCAAGTCCAAAATAATATTTGTATTAAATGCAAGTGCCCTGAATGCAACATTCAGTAATTAGGAAAATAACAGTCCTTCACAAACTATTTAGAAATCACAAGTCAGCAATCACCATACAAGAATAACTTCTTGCAAAACATTTTTATTCTGCTGGCCGTAACCCTTCTGACATGGAAACGTTACCGATGGAGAAGCCATCTAATCTAATGATATCAGAAGAAAGAGAGACCTTCTGAATGAATAGACTAAGATCCAGACACCACAGCCTCAGTATTGAAGACAGTGTGTGTGTGTGTGTGCACACACACATGCGCGCCCATGAATATATTTAATTTGCTTGCACATAGCACTCTGCTGAGGAATCCTCAGTTTCTAAAAAGTTTGTGAAGGCCTGCTATTTTCCTAATTACTGAATGTTGCATTCAGGGCACTTGTATTTAATACAAATATTATGTTGGACGCAGGTGATATCACTTTTCTTTTTTTAAAAAAAATGCCTGTTTTACCAGTTATTCTGCTTTTGAAAGTAACAGTTTCCATAAGGTGATACTGGATGAAAAAGTAGATTATCCAGTGATATAACACTAGATTAACCAGAAAACAATTCTGCTAAAGCAATGTTCAGAGAATGCTACTCCATAACCCTCAGCCTTTTCTGAACTGTCACCTTGATTGGCACCCAGTGTTCATTTAAACCACAACTGTCTGTTACCAAAGAAAGGAGGGGCCAAAATATCTGACTAAAATGGTTTTGAAGTGACCTCTGATCTAACTTATTTATTCATTTATTTGTGCACGTGCACACATGCACACACCAATATGGATAACATTTTAAATCCCTTGAATAATTTCCCCTAATTTCCTGGGGAATAATAATTTCCCCTAATTTCCCCTAATAATAATTTCCCCTAATTTCCTGGCCTCGCAGAAGGAATTTGTGCATGCGTGGCAGCAGCGAAAATGGCGGCTGCTTGCCTTTACAGAGGCCCAAAAGGGCCAAAAAGGCTACATTGACACAGGTGCGGGGGGAGAGGGAACCCACGTGGACCCCCCGTCCCCGCAGCTACAACAAGCCCCCCGAAAGGGCTACAGATACTTACTTTATTTTTTTTTTAAAAAAAGTTTGCGGACCTGCTGGACAGGGCCGACAGTTTGGTTTGGGTCCAGATGGAACCTGGGGGGGGGGGTTCCGTTCAATCACGAACCCACGAACCACTGGACTGAACCGTTGGACCGCGGACTGCTAGACCGGTTCTGCACAACCCTAGTACAAAATCATGAATGGAGTAGAGAAAGTGGGCAGAGAGAAATTTCCCCATCTTTTCACCACACTAAAACCAGGGGGCATCCCATGAAACTGAAGGCTGGGAAATTTAGGATTGACAAAAGGAATTACTTTTTTACACAATCCAGTGTGGTGTAGTGGTTAGAGTGCTGGACTAGGACCGGGGAGACCCGAGTTCAAATCCCCATTCAGCCATGATACTTGCTGGGTGACTCTGGGCCAGTCACTTCTCTCTCAGCCTAACCTACTTCACAGGGTTGTTGTGAAAGAGAAACTCAAGTATGTAGTACACCGCTCTGGGCTCCTTAGAGGAAGAGCGGGATATAAATGTAAAAATAAATAAATAAATAAATAATTCTCTGCCACACGATGTGGTGATGGCCACTAGCTTGGGTGGCTTAAAGGGTGTTAGACAAATTCATGGAGGTCAGTTCTATCAATGGCTACTAGTCTAGTGGCTATAGGCCACCTCCAGCTTCAGGGGCACGATGCCTCTGAATAAAAGTTGCAGGGGAGCAACATCAGGAGAGAAGGCATGCCCACAGCTCTTGCCTGTGGGCTTCTTAGAGGCATCTGGTGGACCACTGTGTGTAACAGGATGCCGGACTAGATGGGCCTCAGGCCTGATCCAGCAGGTCTGTTCTTATGTCATACTGACTAATAAAGTGTGCATGTAAGGTGGATCCTGCAGGGGCACGCTTGAATCCTGTGCAACTCCTCCAGTCTTTCTGTGTGCAGGAGACCACGGGAGCCCCGGTGCAAGTACCTTAGGGCATGTGATACTGCATTGCATTTCAATTCCTTTCACACATGTGTGCCATTGTGCAGGAGCCCTCAGAGTGCCCCCTGTGCTCTGGAAGGGCCCTACAGTTATGAGTATGGGAGGTATCTCTCATGTTTCCACTCTAGCAGAGCCCTTCCAGAGCAAGTGTAGTACTACAGACTCTTAGGCAGAGTTGGGCAAAGTTGGGCATTTTATTGTGGCTGGGGATGATGGGAGTTGTAGTTGAACAACAGCTGGATGGCCAAGTCTGCCCACTCCTGCTCCAACGGCTTTTGCACAGCAGGATGCACACCGGGGGACTGGTGGAGTTGAATGAAGGTTCATGTTGCAACCCTGCAGTCCCTTGAAGCTTGCGCACTTCATTAGTTAGGATGTCAGCCACTGTTACTGTTCTTCATGTTTTCATAGTACTGGATCAAATTTTTCATTGTTTGTTGGCAGGATGAGCCACCTACACATGTGTCAGCCTTGATCTCCATGCTCTACTGAGATAAATGATCGTGCTATTCAAAATGGCATGTCTGATTTTTGATCATGTCCTTCTTTAATACATTTGGCTTCCAAGGTTCAGCCAAACCTGCAATTTTACACACAATTAGGTTGTTAAAATTCCATTGAAGTCAATGGAATTTAAAAATCTAAATGTGCTCAAGGTTGGAGATAGATACACACACACACACACACACACACACACACACACACAACTTCCTCCATATATATATGGAGGAAGTTATATAAATGTGTACACCCTAACGGTTCTATCACTGGCATGTTGCAAAGTATAATAAATATGTGGTGCTTTAGGAAGAGGCACAAACATTCAAATACAGCGAGTGTTTTATATAGGCCAAAGAGAGAAAGCTTCTTGAGAAGTCAGAGAAAACTAACCACACTATTAAAATGGATGCATCAGTTTAATCTTTCTTACGGTTTGTCAAACTTATAAAATATTATATTTCTCTTCAGATAAAGTTGCATACTGTGTAGCTCAAAGATAATCCCTATGGTCTTGGCATATGTTAGTTAATTGTCTCAGAAGGAAATACCATAAATACCATGCTGTCAACACCCATGGGCATTTGCTCATCTGTCACTGTGGGAACACCAGACTGGCTGAGGTGCTCTAAGACATTTCTTAAGCTATGTAAATCACAGCTATTTCTCCTTCCCACTTCCCAAATGGTCAATTAGGTAGGAACATGTGTTAATAAAAAAATCCCTTCTTTGCCTCTAAGGTACGGACCCATAAAAGCTATGTGACTATGATAAACTCTATGTGCTACTGTTATGTGATTCAACCTATGACATAAATTACTGTCTTATACAATGATTCTAAACACATCCAATTTGAAGTTTATGTTGTACTGATTTTCAACAGATATGATATCTATGTACTACAGATGTGCACAGCTGTGATCATGCAGTGTGGCAACATAGCAGCTCCAGTGCAAAGCATGTGCATCCTCCTATGCTGCCTATAGGTTGCCTTCCTTGCTAAGTGGCAACCTTTTAAAGTGGAGTTTCTCTTTATTTAGCAACGGGAGAGCAACTGGCCCTATCCATCCCCAGCACAGCATCCCTCCAGTGGCTGTTGCTGGTAGCTATCTTATATTTCTTTTTTAGATTGTGAGCCCTTTGGGGACAGGGATCCATTCCATTATCTATCTATCTATCTATCTATCTATCTATCTATCTATCTATCTATCTATCTATCTATCTTTCTATCTATCTATCTATTTATGTAAACCGCTTTGGGAACTGTTGCTGAAAAGCATTATATAAATATTCATTGTATTCGTATTCCCATTGATAAAATAATAGTTACAGCAATGGAAAAGGCAAATATGATAATTAATCTATTCTATCTATCTATCTATCTATCTATCTATCTATCTATCTATCTATCTATCTGATTTGTACACTGCCCCAAACTTTCATTTTGGGGTGTTTAACAATAACAGCCCAAAACTTTTGGGCTGTTAACAATAACAGCCCAGAAAATTTCAACCCAAAAGGCATGCATGAATACCTACCCATGTCCTCTCTGGAAAATGAACCCACACTGTATAGATTAGTGTGTGCCATAGCAGCAGCTTTATCACAGAAATGTGCCTCTATATTCAGTTAACGCAAACAGCTAAGAAAGGTACTCCATTGAATGACATTCTCCCTCACTCAAGAGTTATGAAGCAACTTGTCCTGGTGGAAATACCTCTTCCTGGTCCTAAATATGCCAATCAGTCAAATACAAAGTGCTAGGAAAACCTATCTTGGAGAGTGCATGTCCACACTATATCCAACACTGTAATTGTGCATTTATACTTCACGAGTCATGAAGACCTCAGAGATATGGCACTGCTAATCTTAACTGTAATGCATACCCCATGGTCACTAGAGCCCCATTCAGACATTACTGAGTGCAGCAGTGGTTACGCTTAGGGCTCTGAAAGCAGGGAGGAAGTCCCGCCCTACTGTTATCACTCACCCCCTCCTGCCAGGCACTTAGGTTTACAGCATCCTTTCTGTGAATGGGGAAGCACCATAAGATCCAGGCTGCTATTCACAGAAGTGCCAGCCAGGTTATGGGGCTCTCCCCTTCACACAAATGGCACTGTAACCATGAGTGCCCAGCAAGAGGGGGTGAGTGGCAGCAGCGGGGTGGAACTTCCTCCCCACTTTCGGAGCCCTAACTGTGAGTGCTGCTGAGCTCAAAAATTTCTGAATGGGGCTCATAAGTTAATTGTACCCAGGTACAGCGCTAAGGTGTGTACACTGCCTAGTTCAGCCACCCACACTAGTGTGCTCCATAGCCATAACCCCCTTGTCTTCAGAGGCAAATGATGTTCTCAGAGACAGCAGGGGATGTGGCCACGGAGTTTGTCAGTGAGGGCTAGTCAGTGTGCTCACTTTTGTCCTGTGCCCTGGTACATACTTTCTGAAAAGGGCTCATGGGTAATTCAACAGATGAATCAGGTTCACCCAAGCTGTCCTTTACCCAGCTTCTGCAACTTCCAATGAAGTCATCAGACCTATTATGTAGAATAACAAGACAAACTCTATACCTTATGCAAAAATGCTATACTGTACATGAGACATCAGGGCATAGCCTATTGATTTACTATGCTATAAAACCAGATTTCTGGATTTGACACACAAACACACATATGCCCTTTTTTTGCTTGTACTTTTCATTTTATAATGACTGTTTAAACCACATTATTCCCTAGATACTTGCATATATATGTTTAAAAGTTAGGAATATGTTGTAATAAGTGTATGTCATCTTCCCATTAAGTGATTGTGATATTCTTTTTCTTGTAAGAAGCACTTGTAAGAAGCCCTCCTGCTGGGTTTATTTGTATTTTCATTGTAAGGAGTTGTCTTAACATTCTCCTTCAATATTGTAGCAG
Organism: Hemicordylus capensis; assembly: GCF_027244095.1. Taxonomy (NCBI): domain Eukaryota; kingdom Metazoa; phylum Chordata; class Lepidosauria; order Squamata; family Cordylidae; genus Hemicordylus; species Hemicordylus capensis. The sequence goes on along the minus strand of NC_069657.1, from coordinate 178,533,169 downwards.
TTTTCTCTTTCATTTCACCTTAAAGAGCAAGTGTTTAAATTTCAAATCTTCTTTTCAGATATTCCTTTTTTCTTTTCTTCTCTCTCTCTGACCACATTTGCACATAATGCGGAACTGAGGGTCCAATGGGCCCACAGTTCCACTCCCCAGTCACCCCCACTCTCCTGTCCAAATTTAGACATAATGGAAAGCAGGCTCTTTGCAGTCAGGGAGACTTCAGAGAGGAGGGGGGGATCTGGCTGTGCGAGCTACCTTCTTGCATGAAGGACAGCCAGTGCAGCCAATCATGACCGGAGAGATGGAGGAGGTTCCTCCCTCAACTCTGGTTACAGTGAATGCAACCTCTAGTTCTGCATACGCACACAACGCTGGGGAATTGAAACCTCAGGTTGGAGTGGCGAAACTCACTACAACTGAAGGGTTCAAATTGTAGTTTGCAGTGTGAAACCTTGGGTTACTCTCCACGTGGAACCAGTTTCCTGCATTCAGACATGCAGGTTTGGTAACCTCTGGCCCCTTAAATTCCAGTTTCATATTATGTGAGAATGGGACTCTCTCTCTCTCTCTCTCTCGCTCTCTCTCCATCTCCATTTCTATCTCTGTCTCATCGTATCACGTTTCATGTTTCACTGAATGAATGAATGGTTTATTTTGATCATTGATCAGAAAACAGAAAATCAAACATATTGAGGCTCTGCAGACGATCTGTTTGACCCACTCTCCCCGCAGATGATCCAGTGCCGAGCCCTGGGTGGCCAGAACAGGTCACAGATTGGGGGCCACAAATGCGTGGGGCATGCTGGGGAGACCCCTGTGTTTTTTAGGAATACAGGGCAAAATCCAGTAAGTTAAGCACATTTCAACCCCATTGATCTGAATGGGAGATATAAGCATGGACTTAACCCTCTCATTAAAAGCAATTGGACTTCAAACTGCTTGGCATTACATCTCCGTCTATTGGTCAGGCATTCCACTCCAACTCTATAGATGCTTAGTTACACCAGACTAGTTGCACCAGAATGTGGGTGGGGTTGTACTTCTGTTTGGAATGCAAAATGCTAATTTGACTATGCATCCAATTGAAAGTAATGCAGTGCAAATGAGGCCTCTCCCATAAGGGTAGATGTATCCAGTGAGGATATATCTACTAGACTAGTGGTGTACATACAGGTGATCCCAAAGGGGAAAAAATATTAATTCACAGAGTTTCTATTCACAAGATACTTGAATGATAAAAGGAAAGTGTACCTCAAAATAGGTGCATACAACTCAAGTTTCTGAGATGCATGAGATATGAGTGCCTTTAAAAAATGAAGAGAGAAGCATATACAACAGTTAAAAATCACAAAAAGCTAGATATCTTTTGATCACTATAAGGATATTCTTGGGACATGTAATGAGGAAAGATAGTGTGGCAAACCTGCCTGATGACATAGGCTAAAACAGACTGGAGGAATATATATGGACAATTTTAATTCAGCATGTTCCAAAAGTGCAGAGATTCTATGGAAAGGAAAGGAGGAACTATGGTAGAAAGAGGCAGGTGGAGCTGATGAAGCAGAAGATGAATGAGATGAGGTGATCACTGGAGAGGCAACCCAAATGTAAATAATCAAAAGGGCAACATGATAGAGTCAATCAGTGTGACAAGGCAACAATATCTGTGAAAACAAATCAAGCTTGGCACCAAATGAAATTTGGCATACAACTAAATGAAAAGAGATTTGGCATCCAAGCCAAATGCGGTATCAAATCAGGTCTCCCCTGGCTCTTGACCAAATCAAAGTTGGAGAGCATCCAAGTTCATTAGACAGTGAAAATTATTATGGTAGTGCTGCATAAAGAAGACAGTGGGTCTGCAGGGGGCAGTAAAGGTTTCCAGTTGCTGTTTCCCGTATGACAAAGTGACAAGGGCCTTGACTACAGGCTAATGGGAGGATGCAAGAGATGATATGTGCTCTGAAAAGGAGTGAATGGCCTTGTGCACAATTACAGCTAGACAGCTCTGCCTCAGCCTTATTAGACAATCAAATAAATAAACACACAAGATGAGGAAAATGCATTTCACATCATTGTAGAAGGATCTGGCTCAAACATACATGAAACTTGACAATTTTACCTTGAAATGATCTTCTACAAAGTTTAACTGGATTGGCCCTGCATCTTATTTGGACATGAGATACAGAGCAAGTAAAGTGATATCTTTATTTGAACTAACATGCACATTTATTGTGTTGGTTTTGCCTGCTTTGTATCTCTTGTGGTTTGGGAATTGTACAGCAACCTCTGGCTACCGATACAACTTATTCTGAAAAGAAACAATGGGGCAGATTTTTGCCATCGACAATCATGAGAATCATTTCTGAAAATGGAAAAGTAGGGTAAATTATTTGCAATAAGTAAGCTAAGGTGCACTTCTTCCAAAGGGCAGCTCCAAAATTAATAGAGACAGCTCCACTCTTGTAGATATTTATTTGGAGGAAGAAAGATGTTGGGAATATGTCCATGTTCCTAGCGGGCATGACATCTGAATCCCCTCAAGTCCAGTTTCAAAGATTCTCTTCCTGACATGTTCCTAACTTTGGTAACCAAGATCTGGAGGGAAGGCGGAGAATATCAAACGGATGTCAAGCAGACAACACGGGAACTGGACCTGGGCAGGTTAGGACTTCAGTCCCTCCAGGAGTGTGCAGTCTTCATTCTCAACATATCCTGACATGTTTCCCACTTACAGACTTGCCGGTGGTCATGAGAACCTGCTCATTAACTCCCATTAAGGAAACATCTGTTGTGGCCTGCCTTAAGCAATCTCCATAGCAAAAGAATAGTAGGCTAGGTAGTAAGACCAAGGAATCTGCACCATAAGGTTTGGCTGGCTTTAGCCAGCATCACTCTGGGTTACACACCCTAGAAAGCTTCAGACACTTGTTGGCTGTTCTAGTTATATGAAAGTTGCCAAGTGTGGTAACTTACTGCATTGGAAGGATATATACTATGTTTCATAGGAGCTCTCATTACAGGATAAATTTGAAATACATTAGGAAGGGGATTTCAACAGATATGTCTCTATGGATTAAGGAGAGCTCTACTCTGCTTTGCAGTTCTTTACTATTTTTCTTCCTCTTCTTCATCATGACCAAAAGTGATTGAAATTATTTGCTTAAAATCCATATTGAATTTGGGCAAGAGGATATATTCTGGATTAGTCTGCTAGCTATTTGTTATATCTTCTTGGCAATGTTTATGGCCCAGTGGTATATAATAAATGCTGGCCATTTTCAGCAACTGGATATATGTTTAATATATTTGGATATATTAATGCCAAATCTAAATCAAGACATGGTTTTGAAGCCTCACTCCAACATTATTCTATAGGATCAACACAGACTTTTTGACTGTGATCAACAGCATTTATACCAATCTTCTAAAAAGGAGCTGATGCCAACAATTGCCCATCATGTTGACAATTAAAATGAAAATGAGGATGGGTCTGCAATGCTTGCAGGTATTACAGAGAGCTATAAGCTCAACCCACATAACAACATTTTGTGGCTTGGTATATTTGAGCGTTTCAGTAGGTGATATATAGAAACAGCGCTTTTTCACTATCTTCATGTTTGAAGCCCAATATGTTTAGTCGTTTGAACCTGAAATCCTGCTTTTGAACATTGTGGAGGTTATTATTTTGATTTTCGATATTTTTTAATGCCACAATACAGCATGTTTAAGGATCTCTCTCCTTTACACACACGCGCGCACACACACATACACACACACACACTCATATAGACACACAAGTGCCACTTTTTAGGTCGTATTTGTCTTATGCTCATGGAATGACCCACATATATTTGCTTGATTTGTTTAGCGATAGCTCAATGCAGTAAGCTACAGAAAGTAATGAGTTATTATAAGTGACATGCTCAAAGAGATGGTTCTATGACCTTACATTTTTGAACTAAGATATAATGTACTTTAATGGCTTTTTGGCTTATGTGCTTAGCTTAACACTGAAATCAAAAGCTAGTCATTTATTTTTAGGCTATTTGCACATCCATTCCACACACCAGCATTTGGATTGTGCATTAAAGATAAGTATATTTAAATATATAGGACGCAGTTCTGGGGAAAAGGAATATATATACTCAGTCTGATTTTAATATTAATTTTAACCTCGAGGTCTTGACAGTTGTTGCTCCATTTCTGTTAGTCAAGTGGAAGCATCACCTATCAGGCATGAGCAGTCAAAAGCATTGCCTCAAAAGGGGCTTTCAACATTACTTATGACACTGAGAGAGAAAAAGACAAAATGGTAAAGTTCTTTCTACATTTTAGAGAAAGAATAGAATTTGTCCCTGTGAACATCATTGTGCCTAATCACTGTAGTGACTCAAGAGGAAAATGCATTTGGTAACAAACCTAACACTTCTCAGTATTTCTTGGGTTTCCTGATTAGGAACCCCAGAGATGACCATGGAGTAGCCTGATCATCTGCCAAGCGGTAAGAATTCTGCCAAACATCATGTGCAGATGTCATAAAATGGTCATCGGTTCCTACCCCACTTTTGAGGATCTGACCACCACAATCCATAGTTTATGTTATAGCCAGACAGCTCCAATCCAACAATTTTTAACAGTCATGGGAGCTCCAGAGTCCACAGCACATTCAAAAGCCATGTTAAAGCTCATTCTTTGGGTCTGCCCTGCTGTCTTCAGTTAATCTAACCCGGGACTAAAAGACAGCTGGGACTAAAAAAGAGGGACACAGTACATGCACAGGATGTGGCCAGGGGCGGATTAAGCCTTTTGCCACCTGTAAGCGGCCAAGGATTTGCCGCCCCCACATGCAGAAAAAGGTCCAAAACGGGCTGCAGATGGGGGCGTGCACTCATTTGGGAGGAGGGGGGAGCTGGAAGAAGCTCTCCCTCACAGCCCCACTGCACAGCGGAGCTGCTTTAAGATAAAAGGAGGAAGTTTCCCCTCCAACCACCGCCCCCCTCCCCGCTGCAGCTGCTGCCTCAACATTCCACTGTGCGGTGGCATTGTAAAGTAAAAAGAGGGACTCCCCCCCCCCTCCACAGCCACCACTGTGTGGCCTTGGTTGCTCCCATCCCGCCGTGCAGTGGCAGTTTTTAAAAGAAAAGGGGGGGGGACTTCACCCTCACCCACCCTTACTGTAGCCGCCACTGCCCCCAGAGAGGGCCTCCAATTTTGCTGTCATAGGCAAGTGCCTACTTTGCCTCTCCTTAAATCCGCCACTGGGTGTGGCAAAGCTAAAATGCTGCAAACACAAGGCGGTGCGCAACTGCTCATAGGGTGTCTTCTTGTTTCTTTCTCTGGGGCGGCTAGAAAGCAAAAGCCAATGAGAGCATGTGTCTGTTGGTTCTCAGTGGCTCTCATCCAGCTGCCCTGTCCTGTAGAAAGGAGGAATGTAGCCTGATACCAGGCTATGCTACATCCTTGGTGCAGATAGTGCATTGCTGAACCTGTCTTTCCCAGCAGCCATCTCCTTGTGCTTTCCTGCTTTATACTATCTGTTATCCCATATCTTAAGGCTGTAACTGCACTGAATCTTACTTCAGGGTTCACCTTTTTTATCAACCAACTGACCTAGGCTACCCTTGCATCTGAAGCTCCAGTGAGCCATCCTCACTGAGAAGGGCATTCTCATTCATTTTACTGGAGGCAGTAGATCTATGTGAGCATTCCTTTTGTGTAGGGCCAGGGCAGTTCCCTCCACTGGAATGAATGGGGCAGCTCACATGCTCCACAACCACCTGCATGACTCTGAAATGGGAGGCATATGTTTGCAAGTTGCAAGCGTGAGCCATGCTATATTAATACACAGGGGGGCTATTCCCACGATCAGGCGGAATTGGGCTAGGGGAGCCTAGCCCGATTTTGCCTGATCGTGGGAGCCACCAGGCCCGCAGTCGAGCCTGGTGGCTTCCTGGCAGTTAACCCGCCAAATTAGCCCTCTCCTTAAACCGGGTTTGCGGACCGAGCGCTCCGCAAACCTGGTTTTTAAAATTGTGAGTAGCCACGGCGCAGCTCCGAATAGACCTCTGAGTATTCCTCCGACTAGTCTCCCAGTGGGAGGCTGAAAAGCAGCCTCCTGGCTTGGGGGTCTCTCCAGTATGCCTTGCGTGCTTGTGCAGGGCATACTGGAGCTTTGAGGGCCACACAGCCCCCGAACTCCCCAGCCCCTGCCGGCTCCGTCATGGTGATGGCAGTTGTGTGGGCAGCCGATCTGGCTGCCCAGGGCACTCGCCCTCCTCATCTGCAGGAAGAGCAAGCTTAGCCCGCTCTCCCCCGCAAAACCGGCAAAAGCAGGTCTCATTGATCGTGAGACCCGCCTCAGGGTGTTGATGGCTTGTCTTAACAGGTTTTACTATGCAAGCTTCCATAGACAAAATAATATTGCTATTCTCAATTGGGCTGACTTTGGTAACAGGAGTATAGCCTGCATGTTATGAGCTGGGCAAGGCGAAAGGGTCTCGCCCTTACTTTAATGATTGGGCACTGAGCAATGTGTCGAACATAACTGCTACCTGATGATTATGTTACGTGCACTGCTAATTAAAGTGAGTGAGAGACCCTTCTGCTTTCCCCAGGCCCATGATGAGCAACAGGGGAGTAGCTGAGGAGCCGTGGCCCATGTTTGCCTCTCTCTCTGGCAGCCCCTCTGAGTGAGGGAGATAATGAAGAAAATAGGGAGGGGTAGAGCTGGGGGCCCATCAGGAGCTCCATTATAGCTACACCCCTGATGAGCAGGCTGCTTATGTATTCTTGTTACCAAAGTCATCCCATTTGAGTCTTTTCCAGATGACAGAAAAATGTGCTCTGGAAATGCTTGCAGATGAAGTAGAAGGTGAGTGCTTACAGAGCATCCAGACACACCCTCAGATTCTTGTCTTTTATTCCGAGATCTGATGGAGTGGCCACACAGTAATCTGGCTCCTGGCACAATTTCCACAGTCCTACTTGCTGGCCAGCTCTTAAATTTGCCAGAAAGGTTGTTTCAAAGTGATGGGTTAATCTTGGAAAGCAAGAACTGGCCAGCAGGTGGTGCAGTGGAAATCAGAGCAGGGAGCTCTCCACACAGCAGACTTTACAGTGAGTTTTCTGTGAGGCTTTTTACTGTGAACTCAACACGATCCAAAACACCTGATGCAAAAAGTGGATTTTTTGTCACCCCGGATATAAACCGGGTTGCACTCTAATGAGCTGTGAAAAACCCGAATTGTGTGTGAAGTGCTCCCTGATCGCTCGCAGGGACTTCAGGGTAAAGCTGCCCAATATGTGAACATACCCGCTCGATTCCGGAGGAGCTGCAGACTAACAGCTGGCTGGGTGTGGAAAACTTCCAGGAGAAATCATACCAGAAATCATACCAGGGTGCCCATGTGACCTTCCTGTTAGATCCTAGGGAAAAACCCAATAAGATTCTGCAGGAGTGTCTGGATGATCTGTACGCTCCTGCCTTATACTTATTCACAGGCTGTTTTCAGAGCACATATTACTGCCATCTGGAAAAGCCTCAAATGAGAATAACAATATTATTTTGATGGCTGTGGAGAAAGGTTCTTTAATGTCCTCTGAGGATCTCCTCCTGCATGCTCAGCTTATAGAGTCAGGTGCATAGGACCACATGGATCTTGCCTCATGTTTATCCCTTTTATTAATTTACATTTTACTGTTGTAAGTGTTTTCACTATATTGTGAACCACATAGAACAAATGGGTAGAAAAAACCAAAATCTAAATTAATTAATTAATTCTTGATGTGTTTCTTTCTCCACATCAGTAGAGTAGATGAGTCAAACAACTGCATTCAAAGGTGTCAGTGGAGGACATATTGGTTGGCTGTATCACACTTTACATATGGTTGACCTGAAAAAAAAGGATACTTTCTTTGCTGGCTGCCTTCCTGCTGCAACTGTAGGTCTTCACTGGATTATGTCTTTATTATGGCTGCTGAACTAAAATGGGTCTGTTTTTCACTGTGTGCAATTTAGTCATGCATCAATACATTTTTAATTAAAATAATCTGACAGGTACAATAGCAGAGGACTCCAAATAATTTTCAAAAACAGTCTGTTTCCACACAGACAGGTAATCAGAATCTGTCTCGGTCAGAATGAGGGTGCATAATATTTTATTAAGATATACACTAGAAGATAAAGAAATAGTTCTATGTTAAATTGTCACATTTTTGTAAGTTTATTGTAGTAAAGTGAGGCATTCTCCTTGACAGAATAGAAATCAGCTTACAGGACAACTTGATTAGCCTGTTTTGCAGTAGCAATCAGCCTTTGAATAGTATAGATCTCCAATTAAAGGCATGTAGCAGCTAGCTGTCTTGGTGGCAGAACCAATGTTAACGGCAGAAGATCGGTGTGATGAAACTCAGATGTGGGCATGATTTCATACTTCTTTGCCCAAGGTCACCTGAGACAAGCTGATTGGGGAAAGCTCCTTCACTGGCTTTTTGCGGTCAAGAACTTACTAGGACCACTCTGACAAAGCTCACAAAGAGATATCCCTCCCTTTGGATGTTTCAGCCTCATCTGTCAGTTAACAGCACTGTGATACAACACAATGAACCACTTAAAGGCAGACTATATAGTGTACTTTAAAACAGTGGCTTACATCCAGACTAACAAAACACCAGTGCTTCTGAAAAGTTCAACTAACTCAATTTCACCTCTCATGCAGAAGGGTGGGGCAAATTTCGACAAGCTCCCCTTCTCCCAGAAGTGGCACACCCCTCAGGGACATATTTTCATGTGGCACTGAGGGGAAGTTGTCAAAATTAAGCCCCCATCCCCCAACCCCCTCCATTTAGACACTAGTGCAGTGTAAGTCTGGAACTCATCAGAAGCATTGGTGCTACAGTGATGTGTCTCTCCAGCACTGGTGCTTGGTTAGTATGGAAGTCAATCACTATTTTAAACTTTTTATAAGGTTAAGGTTGGCTATGGAGACTGGTACTTCTTTTCTAAAAAGCCATATTTGTGGTTTTCTAAGCCATCAATTTCTGACTCCTGAGGATGTGGACAAACTGCTATGGACTGTGCATCCTACAACCTGTTCGCTTGACCCTTGCCCAACTTGGCTTATCTCATCTGGTAACTGTATTAGAGAGGATCTGGTAAACATTATAAATGCTTCTATGAGGGAGGACAGGATAATTTCTTGTCTTAAGGAGGCTATTATTAGGTCTTATTTGAAGAAAACTGCATTGGATGCCTCAGAGTTAGCTAGACCCATTTCTAATCTCCCATGTTTGGGCAAGGTAATTGAGTGGGTGGTGGCCTCTCAGCTCCAGGCAGTTTTGGATTATACAGATTATCAAAGCCCATTTCAAACTGGCTTTTGTGTGGCTTCTGTGATTGAGTCAGCCTTGGTCAGACTAATGGATGGTCTTCAATTGGCTATCAACGGAGAGAGTGTGACTCTGCTGATCCTTTTGGATCTCTTCACAGCTTTCGATACCATTGGCCATAGTATCCTTCTGCATTGCCTGAAGAGGGTAGGGTTGGGTGGTACTGTTTTACAGAGGTTCTGTTCCTACCTGTCTGGTAGATTTCATATGATGTCGCTTGGAGACTGTTGTTCTGAAAAGCGAGAGTTCCACAAGGCTGCAAACTCTCAGTATAGCCAACTGCACTGGCTGCCAATATGTTTCCAATCAAAATACAAAGTGTTGGTTACTACCTATAAAGCCATTAATGGCTTGAGTCCAGGATACTTGAGAAAGTGCCTTATTTGTCATGAACCCTGTTGCCTTTTACGATCTTCTGGAGAGGTTCAGTTACGGTAGCTGCTGGCTCATTTGGTGGCAACTCAGAACTGGGCCTTCTCTGTGACTGCCCCAGGGTTTTGGAATATGCTCCCTATTGAAATAAGAACATCTCCTCCTTCTTTCAGGAAGACCCACAATACACAACTGTTTTCTCAGGCTTTTAACTGAAATTAATTTTAAACTGTTTAATTTGTGAGATTGTTTTTACTGTATTTTGTGAAATTTTAATTGTTTTTACATTTTTATATTGTGTTTTAAATTTTGTACACCACCTAGAGATGTACATATCAGGCGGTATAAAAATACGATGGATGGATGGATAGATAGATAGATAAAAATATTGCAATAAAGTATTAGGTCAGATGAGCTTGTCTTTTACAGTTCCTTGCCTTTAGTTGTGCTAACATTATTGCACCTTAGCATAAAAGAGTTTCTGCAGTGGAATTTCTTCAGTGACTTTGACAATCAGGTTGACCACTAGTTTGCCAGTCCTACAACAATGTAGCTTGGTTAATCTAGGCAGTAATCCTAGAGTATTAGGCAAACCTTGTTATCCGTAGTTACAGCACTCGCAGTTTCACGTATCCGTGGTTGGGAAAACCCAACCTCGGCATAAGCTGGGGGCGGGGGGAAGAGACAGACTTGCGTATCCGTGGGTTGGGGATCGGCCACAGCCACAGCCATACTTGTAAAAGGAAATCCAGCAGGGATTCCCCTTTACAAGTAATGGGTTTGGGTTGGAGGGTGGTGAGGGGAAAGGAGGCAGCATTTTACCCATTACAATCACAGCAGACACGGCAGGATTGCAGCAGGGGTGGCACATTTTATCTTCTAAAATTGCTGCAGAGGACAGCAGAGGTGGTTGCAACAGCAGGGATTGCATACAAGGCAGTGACACATTTTGCCTTTCAAATCACAGTGGAGGTGGCCGCAGAAGCAGGAATTGTGGCAGAGGCAGCAATGGGGACTCCTTCTCCCTCCAAGCCTCTTTCCCAACTGACTGCAGGGGCCAGTCTGGAGCTCATTTGGGACTTCTCTGAGCACACTGAAGCCCCAGACCCCCAGGGTAGCATTCTCTGAAGTGCTACCTGTTCCATGTGCAGGGCCCCCAGGACAGGTGGCATTGAGGGGTCTCAATGCATGGATGAGGCAGTGGTGTTGGGAGTGGAGGGTTAGATTTGCTAGGCACTGGGAAAGATTTTGGGGCAAGAAAAGCCAGTATAAAAGGGATGGGATCCACCTGAACCAAGATGAAACCAGACTGCTGGTGCTTAAGATCAAAAAGGTCACAGAGAAGCTTTTAAAATGATGCCGGGGTGGAGGGCAGTTTGCTGACAGGAATTGGGTCGTATCTGGTTTGGCAAGCAAAATCCGCTAAGGTGTGAGAATGTAAACTTTTCAGATAAACCAGAAGGGGACAAAGTAGAACCAGGAGTAGAGCAGACAGAAACACATGACAGCTGGTCAAAAAGGTCAAATGACAGTAAAGGAGACAGCACACACCAAATGCTGGGTAAGATAATCTGTGTATAGTGGTTTATATACCAGTGCCAGAAGCTTCCAAGCCAAGATGGGTGAGCTAGCGTGCTTGGTTGCTAATGAAAACATGGATATAGTGGGCATAACAGAAAACTGGTGGAATGGTGAGAAGAACCACTGTTATTCCTGGATACAAACTCTACAGAAAGGACAGGAAAGGGCAAATTGGGGGTGGAGTAGCACTGTATATGTTAGAATCCAACAAGCTGGAAAGCCTAGAAGCACTGGATTCCTCCACAGAATCATTATGGCTGACAATACGAGGGCTGAAAGCAGATATGTTACTAGGGATGTGCTATTGCCCCCAGATCAAAACACTGAGAGTGACCTAGAGTTGGAGAAGCAAATCAGAGAGGTGTCAAAGAGAAACAGAGCTGTAATAATGGTTGACTTCAATTACCCTCATGTAGACTGGGCAATTCATGTGTGGGTATTGACAGAGAGGCCAAATTTCTAGACATGCTAAATGACTCTGCCTCAGAACAGTTGGTCACGGAACCAACCAGAGATGAGTCCCTGGACTTAATCCTGAGTGGTGCCCAGGACCTGGTTTGAAATGTCAGAGTTGTAGAACCACTGGGGAACAGTGACCATAGTGTGATCCAATTCAGCTTATATGAGAGTGGAGCATTGCCAAGCAAGTCCAATACAGATGCGTTGGACTTCAGAAGAGGAAACTTCTCAAAAATGAGGGGACTGGTATAAAGGAAGCTGAAAGGGAAAGTCAGGATGGTAAAATCACTCCAGAAAGCATGGAACTTATTCAAAACCACAGTAACAGAAGCTCAGTTGGAATGCATACTAAGAAAGAGGAAAGGTACCACTGAGTTCAGGAGGATGCCAGCATGGCTAACAGGTGATATCAAGGAAGCCATACAAGGGAAGAAGATTTCCTTCAGAAAATGGAAGTCCTGTCCAAATAAAGGGAACAGAAAGGAACATAAACTTTGGTCAAAGAAATGCAAGGAGACAATAAGGGATGCAAAAAGAGAGCTTGAGGAGCATATAGGTAGAAGTGTCAAGGGGAATAACAAAAATTTCTTTAAATATATCAGAAGTAGAAAACCTGTCAGGGAGGCAGTTGGACTTTTAGATGATGAGGGCATGAAAGGGATTATTAAGGGGGATAAGGAGATTGCAGAGAAGCTGAATGAGTTCCTTGCATCTGTCATCATGGCTGAGGGTACTGGCCACATACCTGCTCCAGAACTGAGCTGCTCAGGTTTTAGCGGCTGAGGAACTGGGTGCATTTGAGGTGATGAGGGACGATGTTCTAAACTGTCTTGAAAAGCTAAAAATTAACAAATTGCCAGGGCCAGATGGCATCCAGCCAAGTGTTCTGAAGGAAATCAGATGTGAAATTGCTGATCTCTTAGCAAAAATATGTAATTTGTCCCTACATCCAAACTCTATACCAGAGCACTGGAAACAGCTACTGTAACTCCAATTTTCAAGAAAGGATGCAGGGAGAATCTGGGAAACTACAGGCCAGTTAGCTTAACTTCTGTGCCAGGTAAATTGATGAAAAACATACTTAAGGACTTAATATATAGAAGAACAGGCCTTGCTGAAGAACCAGCATGGCTTCTGCAAGGGCAAGATTTGCCTCACAAACCTTTTGGAGTTCTTTGAGAGTGTCAACAGGCATGTGGAGAAAGATTATCTGGTTGACATTGTATCTTGGACTTCCAAAAGGCTTTTGACAAAACACATTATTTTTATTGTCAAATTATTGTTTTTATTGTGTATATTATTGCTTGTAAGCCACCCTGAATCCTATGGGAGTAGGCGACATACAAAAATAGATAGATAGATAGATAGATAGATAGATAGATAGATAGATAGATAGATAGATTGATTGATTGATTGATTGATAGGACCCCACCAAAGACTCATGAGATAACTTAGTCATCATGGGATAATGGGACAGGTTCATGTGTGGATTGGTAACTGGTTGAAGGACAGGAAACAGAGAGTAGGAATAAATGAACATTTTTCACAGTGGAGGGAAGTAAAAAGTGAGGTACCCTAGGGATCTGTACTGAGAACAGAGCTCTTTAACTTGTTCATAAATGATCCAGAAGTTGGGGTAAGCATCTAAGTGGCCAAATTTGCAGATGACAATAAACTATATAGCATAGCAAAATCCAAAACTGATTGTGAGGAGCTCCAAAAGAATTGCTCCAAACTGGGTGACAAAATTGCAAATGCAGTTCAGTGGAAGAGGGTGTCAAATGATACATATTGGGGCAAAAAACCCCAACTTCACATATACACTGATGGGGTCTGAGCTGCCAGTGACTGACCAGGAGAGAGATTTTGGAGTGCTGGTGGATAGCTCATTGTAAGTGTTGACTCAATGTGCGGCAGCTGTGAAAAAGGCAAATTCCATGCCAGGGATCATTAGGAAGGGGATTGAAAATAAAAATCTTATAATGCTCTTATTATAATGTTATTCTCTGCCATGGGATGTGGTGATGGCCACTAGTTTGGATGGCTTTAAAAGGGGCTTAGAGAAATTCATGGATGTCAGGTCTATCAGTGGCTACTGGTCTAGTGGCTATAACCTCCAGCCTCAGAGGCAAGAAGATTCTAAATACCAGTTGCTGGGGAGCAATAGCAAGAGAGAGGGCATACCCTTACCTCTTGCCTGGAAGCTTCTCAGAGGCATCTGGTGGGCCACTGTGTGAAACAGGATGCTGGACTAGATAGGCATTGGGCCTGATCCAGCGGGGCTGTTTTTGTTAAGTGCATGTTGTTTCTTCCATGCCATTTTGAGCCTGGCAGAGTTTGGGAAACCAATTCATATCATTCAGATTGTTTCATAACTACAATATTTATACAGGAGATGCGCATTACCTGCAGTTTCATGGTTTCATGTATCTGCAGATGGATCTTAGAGACCCAGTTTCTTTATCAGCAGCATGTGATATAGGCAATTTTTGTCTATCTGTGGTTCCTGAGTGGCTGGAAATGACTTCTGATATTATTTCTGGCTGCAATTTTGAAGCACAGAGCCATTTTGTGGCTCTTTATTGTTAAAAAAAATTCAACAATGAGTAAGAGGATTGGCAGTGGGGTTGTAGGGCATTCCTGGAGACCTGGAGAACAGTACTATGCTTTTCTACCCTTATTTCTGTCCTCCCTGCTTTTTAAGCATTTTTTCCTCCACAAGAAACCTTACCCCTAGATTCCTATAGGGTAAGGTTTCTTTATTCGCAGTTTCCATATTTGCACTAATTGGTGGGAATGGAATCCCTGCCAATAATGAGGGCATCCTGTATACATTCTGTCTCCCCCCCCCTCCCCACAAAGAACTGGATGATATAATATTGTTCTTTTTGAAGGTCTTCATGCTGAGGAATAATAAACAGAACTGTGATCAAAGTCTTGTAAACATTGATTATGTGTATTTCTTTAGGGAGGACTAATGGGCAAAAATAATTTCTCGGTTCATCATGGACAGGATATCCACAAATGACAAAGTATTTTGTGACAAGCTGGGAACAAGACAGAGAAGGCAAATGAAATATGCCTCCAACAAATGTTTCTCTGTTTCTTTGGAGGAATAGAGATGTATTTTATGGAAAGGAACTTCCTAAATGTGAAAGGACAAACAAAAGAATGAAGAAAATTCCTAATTAAGTGAATTAGAGAACAGAAGCCAGAAAATTGTGTTTCTGTTCTGCCATACTACACTTCATAACCCTCAGGCCATTGTCTGGCCAGCATTCTGAAGTATAAATGAACTCTGACTCTAGTGACTTTGAGGCCTAACATAGAGAGAGTGGTTGAAAGTTTCCCACAGCAGTCTTAAAGGGAACAGTCAGAATTATATAATTACATAAATGGGACAACAGGAAAAATGACATCCTAGGCTTTATTTTTTCTACATAGATGCCAGAGGAGAACAGCATAACTTTTGTATAGAATCTATAGATGTTGATCAGGACAAAGTAACTTCTGAACCATTTGGACACAGCAGTCTAACAATGATTTCTTCCAATATCTCCCATCACATTCTTTATTGAAAAAAGCTTTCTAAATTATACCATTTGGCTGCCTTTCCACATGTTCGTATATTTATTAAATTTTATTTCTACCCATCTATTTCCACCATACTCAAGGTGGATTGAAACAAAAGAATTCAAAATAAATATGAAATCAGCTGACTGGCAAGGAGGTTTAAAGTTTAAATGGCCACTCTCCCCACTTCCCAGCTGGCACTGGGGAGGCTTAAGGAGGCAGTGCAAGTAGCTGGGTGCCTTTCATACCACCTCTTTAAGCCTCTCAGGTGGTAATTCCTCAGCTGAAAAGCAGGGATGCCTATAGAGGCAGCAGGAGAAGCACCCAGCCACTCACACCACCTTTTTAAGCATCCCCACATGGCAGCTGGGAAGCAGTGGCAATTTAATGGCTACTCACTCCTCTTCCTGGCTGGTGCATGGGGAGGCTTAAAGAGGCAGTGTGAGTGAGTAGTCAGGTCTCTCTCCTGTCACCTCTTTAAGCATTCTTGTGCACCAGCTGGGAAGAGGGAAAAGTGGCCATTTAAACTTTAAAGAGTGGCCATTTAATCTTCCCATCTGGGCAGGGAGGTTTAAAGTTTAAATGGCCACTCTCCCTACTTCCCAGCTGCCAGATAGGGGAGCTTAAGGAGGCACACAGGTGGCTGGGACACTCTTTAAGTGTCCAGCCACCATGTGGCCTGGGTGCAGAACTTAACTTTTGCAGAACTGGGTGCAGCCACCATGTGGCTTGGGTGCAGAACTTAACCCCACTTTTTGGGTTAGGTTAAGTGATTGCACCCTATCTATGAATAGCCTCCCCTATGAATAGGTTTTCCTGGCTTCACCACTTTGTTTGTTTGTTTCTTTGTTTATATTGAATTTATATACAGCCTAGAATAAAAATCTCAAGGTGGTGTACAGAATTAAAACATAATATAATGTAAAACATTAAAATTCATAAAAAGATAAAATAGATAAAAACACCTTAAAATTTAAAAGTTTAGTCTCAGTTGAAGGCCTGAGAAAATAGTTACATCTTCAGGGTCCTCCTAAAAACAAACAGAGATGCTCTTATTTCAGCAGGGAGCACATTCCTAAGCCACAGAGAAGGCCTGGTCCTGAGTTGCCACCAACTGAGTTGGCAGCAACTGTAGCTGGACTTCTGCAGATAATCTGAATAGGCGACAGGGTTCATGACAGAGAAGGCGCTCTCTTAAGTACCCTGGACCTAATCCATTAAGGACTTTATAGGTATTAACCAGCACTTTGTATTTTGTTCGGAAGCATATCAGGAGCCAGTGCAGTTCTTTTAGAATTGGTGTTATATGGTCCCTTCGGGTAAACTCAGAGACCAATCTGGCTGCTGCGTTCTGTATCAATTGTAGTTTTTTAACTATATACAAAGGCAGCCCCATATAGAGTGCATTAAAATAGTCAAGCCTAGCGGTTACCAGCATATGTACCACCATTTTAAGGTTATTTGTCTCCAGAAATTGAGATATCTAGCATATCAGCCAAAGCTGATAAAAAGCACTCCCTGGCCACTGCCTCAACCTGAGAAACCAGGGAAAGTTTGGGATCCAGAAACACTCCCAAACTATGAACCTGATCTTTTAGAGGGAGTGTAACCCCATCCAGAACAGGCAGATCTAAACCATCTCTTGGATCCTGACCCCCTACAGATAGTATCTCAGTCTTGTTTGGATTTTGGATTCAACTTCAGCCTGTTATGCCTTATACAGCCCAATACTGCCTTCAGGCATTTCTTTCTTTCTTTCTTTCTTTCTTTCTTTCTTTCTTTCTTTCTTTCTTTCTTTCATTCGATTTTTATACCGCCCTTCCAAAAATGGCTCAGGGCAGTTTACACAGAGAGATAACAAATAAATAAGATGGATCTCTGTCCCAAAGGGCTCACAATCTAAAATGAAGCATAAAATAAACACCAGCAACAGTCACTGGAGGTACTGTGCCAGTGGTGGATAGGGCCAATTACTATCCCCCTGCTAAATAAAGAGAATCACCATGTTAAAAAGGTGCCTCTTTGCCCACTTAGTGGGGTCATGCCATTTCCTGATGAATTTGGTATGGAGAAATAGATCTAGGTGTCGTCAGCATCCCAGACCAAACTTCTTGACTATCTCTCCCAGCGATTTCATGTAGATATTAAAAAGCATTGGAGACAGTATGGAGCCTTGTGGAACCCTACACTTTAGCTCTTGCTTTTCAGAGCAACAGACTCCATGTGACACCATCTGGAATCTTCCAGAGAAGTAGGAATGGAACCACTGTAAAACAGTGCTACCCAATCCCACCTCCTTCAAGCAATCCAGCAGGATTCCATGTTCAATGGTATTAAAAGCCACCGAGAGATCCAAAAGAATCATCAGAGTAACACTCCTTCTGTCGATCGCCAGTTGGAGATCATCCATCAGGCCGAGCCAGGCAGTCTCAATCCCATAGCCCACCTGAAAGCCAGTCTGGAAAGGATCTAAATAACCTGTGTCATCCAAAACTGCCTGGAGCTGAGAAGCAACCACTCGCTCAATCACCTTGCCCAACCAAGGCAGATTTTAGAGAGGTCTGTAATTAGCTAACTCTGAGGGATCCAATGCAGGTTTCTTCAAATAAGGTCTAATAATAGCCTCCTTGAGAAATGGAGGCACCCTGCCTTCCCTCAGAGAAGCATTTATGATATTTACCAGACCCTCTCTAATAATATGACTGCCAGTTGAAATAAGTCACGTTGGGCAAGGGTCAAGAGAGCAGGTAGTGGGACGTACAGTCTGAAGCAGTTTGTCCACACCTTCAGAATTAACAAACCAAAAGTGATCCAATTCAATCCTACAAGAAGGGTTGCTGGGCACCTCTACAATAGACTCTGCAGGAATACAATATATTTTATCTGCAAAAAAGTTGTTAAACACATTACAGTGACTGACATATAGTTCCAAGTTCAAATTCAAGGCAGAGGGGGCATGAACTAGCCCCCTCTTTGACTGGTAAAGATCTTTTTGTTCACTCAGGCCTTTTACATTTTGATTTTTTAAACAGATTTTAAAATAAGTTTTTAAATGGTTTTGTATTCTATTTTGTATTTTGTTGTTGGTGGTGTGCTGTGATTTCATGTGTTATGTGCTTTTACTTGATGTTTTAATGCTGTGTTGTGAGCTGCTCAGAGAACAATTTGTTATGGGGTGGCTAACAAATAAAGTTGTTTGCCTGTTTATTTGGCACTTCAATATTATGGATGTTTGTGGAAATTTCTGAGAACATAACCTCTGCAATATTTGAGAGCTTCCTGTATTAGTTCCTCCATCAATGACATGGGTTATTTCAGATCAAATAGGGGTTATTTCAGGCTATTATTGATCATAGAATATCCTTAGCCAACCAGATTTGGCTAACTGGTTGTATCACTGGTAGGAATGGAGAAACTTGAGGAAGCATTGTCTTCCCTCTCAATGGTAACACACTTAGCCACTGAAAACAATTACTTGATCTTTCCCAGACAAGGCACTTTACTGCAATAGGGAGTGCCTTAATTTAGGACCAGTTTGGACAAGAGAGATAAAATAGCTTTAGGTTCAGGGAAGTTGAAATAGGCATAATAGGTGTATAGCTGGGTCTGTCCATATTTCTGATGGTTGTTTGCACTTTTTAATATCTGGGATCGTTCATATGGCATGCTCCACCCCCCTCCTTCTTGGCCACATCTGGCCAATAGGGCACCCACTTTCTTCTTCCTATTGGTGCATT
The DNA here is from genome assembly GCF_027244095.1 of Hemicordylus capensis. Classification (NCBI taxonomy): domain Eukaryota; kingdom Metazoa; phylum Chordata; class Lepidosauria; order Squamata; family Cordylidae; genus Hemicordylus; species Hemicordylus capensis. The sequence continues at coordinate 178,514,060 of NC_069657.1, read as the reverse complement.
CCCCTGTATCCAGTTGTACAGGAGAACTTCAATATTTGCGGGGGTTTCATTCCAGGCTGCAGCCGTGGATATTGAAACCATGAATATCGAGTTATTGGGCTTATGGGATCACAGGGGTTTAAATAGCCAAAAATCTACCAAATACAGCCAAATTTCGGAGAGGGGGGAGCTTCTTACTGTGCTCTGCTGCTTCCCCGAATTTTTCTGTGCCCTCAAATTGGCCAAAAATTGGCAGGTTTCCCCCCTATTTCCCTCCAAAAAGATGGGAACCATTTTGTGGCTCTGTTGAAGAAAATGGCAGCTGGAAATGACCTCTGCCATCATTTCTGGCCACCTCCGACCTGCAGATAGGTGAGGTCAGCATGTTTTGTTTTGTTTTTCCATGTATGCTGAGGTTGGGTGTCTTTTTCCTGACCATGGATACACAAATCTGCAAATGTGGAACCCATGGATAATGAAGTCAACCTGTATGTGTGCACATTCCAGTGGATGACCAGCTTTTAAAAAATACTTTAAATACACTGGGGTTTTTTTGGAGGGAGCGGGGGTTGCACTTGATTGGTGCTGGGTGGTAAGGGCAGGCTCCCTGTAGGTGGCTGTGCTCCTTTTCTGTGGCAAAGGCAACTTCCTTGGTGCTTCTAGCTAAGTCCTGACAATGGCTGCTCTACAACAATACACCAGACCTCTCCTGGCTCCCGTGACTTCTTCTAGCCCCTCGTCTTCCTTTCTCTCTGGACTTGCCTTGCACAGCAGGGAAGGAGGATCTCCCATGCCCCCTTCCCCTGCAGCCAGCCCTTCACCCTCCTCCTCCTCTCCATGCCAGCAAAGATGGAGTGCAGCACAGCCATTTGGAGACAACCTCCAGTCGTGCAGCTGTGGCTGTTCAGCAGCAATTTAGCCATCTCTCTCCAGCTTGGCAGCTTCTCCTAGCCTGCCTTGCCTCAGTTGCTCCCTAGTCCATTCAATAGCTCAGCTAGTAGAGTGGAGGATTATAGGATAACTGATTGCTGGAAATCCCTAAGTAACTGGTTCAATTCCAACTTGCCTCTCTCTCTCTCTCTCTCTATATATATATATATTAATTCACTTTCGGCTTTGCAGAAAGTCAACAGCTCCAAGGACTAGCCATTGGTATGTACGCATTGTCAAGAAAAGAGTGGAATAATGCCACTGAATGGCACCTTCTGTCAACAAACTGACTTCTCTTTAAATACTTCCCTTATATGAACTCCGTCCCACCCACCCCAGTTTAAATGTAGCAAAGATGCATTAAAATGCTATCTGGGAAAGCTCCTGGAACATTTGATCCTGGAATTTAGAATTCAGATTCTAAGCAATCTTGCCACTTTGCTCTGCTCCTTTCTGACATCACATCAGCTAAGCCAATAGCATCTGGGTGAGCTAAGGTGCATACCGTGTTTCCCCGAAAATAAGACAGTGTCTTATATTAATTTTAGGCCCAAAAAATGCACTAGGGCTTATTTTCGGGTAGGTCTTATTTTGCACACACCTCCCCTGCCACGGCAGGCAAGCACAGAACAACTTACTCCGAGGTAGTGCCCCAAGTTTCAACCCCATCTCCTGCCGTTCTCAATCCCTGCGGTCAGCGCGCGGCCATGAACCCCCGCCTCCCACCTAGGTCTTATTTTCGGGTAGGTCTTATTTTCGGGTAGGTCTTATTTTCGGGGAAACACGGTATCTGTTACCTTTTTCAAACAACTATGACATCCAGCAGGCAGCCCTCTCACTACAAGATTGAACTCATATGAATGTTAGTTATCAATACCAGCTTATGAACATCTATGTTACTTTTATTTGAAGTTTTATTTAAAGTACTTCTATTTAAGAGGCACAGATATAAACATCTAAGTGTAAGAAGATGCATATATAAGTACATGTCATCATCTTTTTTGATGGGAATATGATAATGAAAAAATGAATATGAAATATAAGGTTAATGTGGAATATGAAATGAAAGAAATTGAACTATGAATTATTTCATGTGCAGTGTTTGCATAGTTGTCCACATATACCAAGCTTTAGTTGCACATGAGTTTTCTCCATGCCATGATCCTTATCATCTTGAGAAAGAGATTAGCATCCTTTTCTCATAGGAAACCTTGACCACCATATTGAGTTTGAGTAGGTTGTAGCTGGGGTTTCAGTGGATCACCTAAATGTACAATGAAATCCACCTTTCCAATCAGTCATGTGACAGAAACCCAAAAGGTAACCTTTACCTTCCACTGCGCACCATTGTCTGAAACTGAGGCCATCACAGTGCTTCTCGGGGGTCTGAGTCTTTCCCATGCTTTAATTAAATTCATTTATGAAATCCTATAGAAATAGAGCAATAGCCTGGAGGTGACTACTGGACAAATACAAACACACATATACACACACATATATATTTCTTAGAAGAGCGAGTGGTCATTTATCCCTGATTGTCCTTAAAATTACTGAAGGCTTTAGCAATGGTTAAAAATGTGAACTGAAGCCAATGCCTAGAAGGAGGATGCAGCTGAATTTCACTGCCACTGAAATACCAGTACAAGTCAGGAAAATCAGTGGTTTCCTCTAATCTTCTTTCCTTTAGAAACTTTGCTAATGAGATCAATTCTGGAGGCAGTTGCCTCGATCCACAACAGTAAAAAGGAGTCCTTCTGTCATCGACTAAATAAAGCTGGATAACCTAAAGCTACGTTAAGTATTTGTGCTTTACTGTAAGGTGAACAGACAACCTGGTTTTACTGAGGCAGTACCACTACTTACGAGTGTCATGTTGAGTTTGGCTGTTACAAACAGCCTGTAACTGTTCTTTTAACTGACTATTCTTTTCCTGTGCTTTGCTGTGAACTTGAAACGCTGTCCTGCCGCAACATGACATGCAATTCAAATGGATACCAGATCAAACTGGTTTTGTATATCAGATCTAGGTAAGGAGGAAAACCTGACAGAAATGGAAATCTGTAATGCTCTGCTACTTGCAAGGAAAACCATTTTACAATGTATTAGAGGAAGATGGGACTGTGGAGGAATGATGCTTAGACCTCTTTGATTTTGTAAATAAGCCCTTGTAAATGAATTGTGTTATTATTACATTGATATTCCTAAAACGTCATCATTATTGGAAATAGATTGTGATTATAATATGCTTGCAAAGTCCCTATGCATGAAAAATCTAGCAGGGTCAAAAGTTCATGGCTTCTGCGGAGCAAGTTTCAGTTAAAGATGATGCAATGCACTGGTTGGATTTTGGAAGGAAAGCGATGTATCTATGAGGCAGTATAAAATATGATAAACAAATAAATTTTAATTGTTTTGGTTGTATTTTTTAAAAATGGTGTGAACCTGGAGTTACACTGTTTGGATTATTTTAAAAGAACTGTTGGAACAATTTGGGTATACATAGGAGGCTGCTTTAGCAGAGAGTTAGTTAGAGCCCTGGAGAAGTTTGGAAAGCATTGAGTTGGGAAGCTTTGTGAGAAAGAGTCCTGGAGAAAGTCAGAAGAGTTGGAGCTGAAGAAGAGAGTCCAGGAATTAACTGAAGCGGCAGTCCAAGCTGAAGAAGTTGGAGTTGGAGTCTGATAAGAGACTACAGAACTGAAGAATTGCTGGCACAGAGCTGTTAAAATCAAAGCAGAGAGGTGCAATCTCTGAAGAAAGGAATTCACTAAGGACTAGAAAGAACAAGACCTGAGGCTGAACTATCAGTTGCTAAAAGTGATCATCAAAGACCCTAAGTTAGGGCTCAGTGAGAGTCAGTGGATGCATTTTTAACCACATTCTGTTTGTTCCTTATGCTCTTTCTCTCCATTCTATGCACCTTTCAAGCCCTACATCAATCATAAAACCAACAACCTCATCACTTTGAACTAAAAGGCCAGATTACCTTCATAAGGACAGGGAACCATTTTATCCGATTCTGAAACTCTCTTAAATTTTTCAAACCCAATCTGTTCCCCAGCTTCTACTACCACAGGTGGGCTCAACTAGACCATGCCCGCCCCGCCACCCATCCTGGGCATCTGCAATGCTGCATTTTAAGGCATGGTTGTTTGCCTTGCTGCTCAACAAGGACAGTTGCATGCCGGAGAAACAAGTCCCACCAAACGATCCTGAAGAAAAAAATCTGATGGATCCTGTTGGGCCACAAAGTCCACATCCCAGGTGCAGTCGCAGCCCCCTCAAGAAGACACTCCTAAGCAAGGCCACCATCCACAAGCAAATAGGATCCAGGTCAAGCCAAAGGCAGCCAACACTCGGCTGCCCCATCACAGTTAGCTCCCCAGGCTGAGGCAGAGCCTTCCAGGGAGAACTTAGAGAGCCACCACCAACATTTATGGGGATGTGCCATCAGAACTGGCAGACCACACCACCTGTAAAAGGTTACAAACACACAAAACCTGTACTCCCGCACCATGGCGGCAGCAGTATACCCCACAATTCGGGGGGGGGGGGGAGGAGCTGGGGCTACTGAGGAGTAGAGGGAAGGGACCCAGTGTGAAATTCAGCCAACTTTGAATAGCTGGTGCACATGAGGGCTTTACTGCCAACCTCTTTGGCTACCCAAAAGAAGAAACACAAAATGAAGAGAGGGCAGAGGGTCTGGAGTGTCCGGCCTCTTGACCAGGTCCCATAGGGAAATATACATGCAGCTGCAGTGCCTGCTGGAATGAAAAAAAAGAAGGGAAACTCATGCAACTGTGGGGAAGGTCCCCCACATGTGTGAGTTGCATATGGGGTCACACAGAGCAGGGAATTATAAACACCACCACCTGCCTGGAACTCTTACTCTCTCTGGACCATAGCCACAAGGCATTGGATGTGAAATATAACCGACACTGAACAGTCGTATATAAGGGTCTAGCTGCCCAACCCCCTTGACCAGGTCCCACAGGACAAAGCAAATACGGCTGCATGGCTGACCGGAAAGAACCACTCCAGACTCCCATTGCTCCATGCAAATCCCCTCCACGCTCTATTCATGGTGGGAGGGGGCAATTCTCAAGTAAATTTAATCAAGATATTAACCACTGTGTTTAATGTGATGAGAAGGAAAGGCATTCTGAGTCTCTTCAAGATAGTAGGCTAGAAAACATAAATATATACATTCTATTGTTGGAAATACATCTTAAATTTTTTTAAAAAACAAGTCTCATGTTCTAATGTTAGACATATTTTGTTCTTATCAAATATGCTTCCCTGTATGACCACATCCTATCAGATATGCTCTCCATAAGAAAAATGTTGACGTGAAATGATACATTTTCCTTTAAATCTAGCTGTCAAGCCGCGGAGATTCCTTATTAAATCCATTTTTCAAAACTTTATGTGATTCAGTTTATTTAAAAATTACAAAGGAGATGACCAAGGCTATACATTCATATTCACTCTCCGAGTCTCCTAGCTATACCTAGTTGCATTCAGCCATGGCAATGCATGCTCAGCTTCATTTGCAATAAATTGCATTCACAATAAATATGATTTCACACTTCATTGTCAATCATTTAATTCACATCAGGCACAGCAAGTCAATACTCTCTTTTAATACCATTCTCTTCCATTTTGAGTCTTTAAAACACCTGCAGTGATACTCTTTCCCTCTGCAACTATCACACAAGGAATTCCCTTGTTAATCTTGGCAATTTCTTCACACTGAAGATAATTGGGTTTAGGTAATGATTACAAACTATAATTACAGGTGACCAATAAAACCAAGACTATCTGTCATAGGAATGCCAGAGCTGCTGGAAAAATTATCCCAACCTGGCTTGGAGAAATATGTTGGCCTTATAAAAGTCCCCCTCAAATGGCATCAAAATCTGAGCTGGAAGATTCCAAGCTTCCCTGCCCCCATGCTTGCCAACCCTCACAGCCCCCTGCAACAAGCCCCATATCTTCAAAACACCCTTCCCCTTTCCTTTGACTTCCCTGTCAACCAGAAGCAGGGGGAGATGAGAGCAAACTTTGTCCCCTCACTCCATCACTTTCCGTTGCTCTTCTCCAATGGTCCACAAATTTTGATAGATAGCATACCCCTTCCAAGACCTCCGACAATTGCTAGTACCCCAACTAAAACAAACAAAAACTTCTTGTTGCAATAACATTTATTGGTTTTATTTACATTTTACATGGAGCACAGCTATCCTACCCTAAGGGAACTCCAGGAAAGTCCTCAAGTACCCCTGGAGGATACACAAACCATAGTTTAGGGATGACTGCCCTACTGTGTTAGGTAGCAGCATGCTGAAATGCAAAGTTATGGGGTACCATGGGGAAAATGTGTCTCCCTTGAGCTGCCACAATTAAATCCTCATTGTGCCCTAGTGTGCATGTATATTCATGAACAAAATCCAGGGAGAGAGAATTCTATTTTAAATTAAATCTTCCAAGCTCCGCATTGTAGTCAGTCAGTTTTATTCACAGTACCATTCGTCCAATATTGGTTTAGTAAATCCATTAAAAGCCCTGGACATTTTTTGTCCAAATGTGTTGCGGTTATGCTCAATCATAGTTTAGCCCCGTGTATTTCACAGCTGAAAATGTTGGTGGTTTGGTGCAAAGTGGTAGACACACACACACACACACACACACACAACTCTAAAATGCTTGTTCATGTAACAGTGTACTGAACACGTGGCAGATTGCAAAATGGTTATATTTTTTCTCATCAGTCTTAGAAAGTCTTGTGGTCACAGTATTTGATGCAGATTTTATTCCCCCCCCCGCCCCCTAACAGCTGCAGCAAGTTTATGCACAGAGCTCATTTCAGTGCATAACAATCTTTGGACCAGGGCCTAAGAATCCCCATCTTACCATTGGTAGTCTGAAGCACTCCTACAAGCTGCTGTCTCAGTATTGAAGGATACAGAATCTGGCTGCCTTTCAGTGTCTGTTGAAAACTGCAAGAGGAACAGAAATTACTGATGCCCAGTTTGTAGTGAAGGGAAAAGAAAAGAAAGAGCCAGGAAACAGCAAAATATACACATTCCATTGTGCTTTTTGACATAAATCTAGCCTTTCATATATCAAAATCTTCATCCTCTGGGCTATTTTTTAAAAATAAAAATCATTTTTAGAAAGCAAATATTTGGTCAGTAGAAGATTTACCCTTCATGAACTTGTTCTCAGAAGATCTTACAAACTTCAAATTTCCCTTGAATATTTTGGAGAGGTTGGAAGTCATATATAAAGAAACCTCTCTCGCTTTTCAAAGGATAGCCCTCCAGAATAAATACTTTGCCCTGCAATTAGCCACAGGCACTACAGTTGCTTGAAGAGGGCAGACTTCTAATGTATTTGCTCTATAGTATACCTGTGTGTATTAGAAATCAGCTGCGTTTCAGTAGAAAACATTTCTAAATATGGAATTAAAGATTCAGACTTGTTTGCTACAACAGATTTTCTTTTTAAAGGAATCAAATAGCATGACCCTACTGAGTGTCCATTCACTTGCTCATGTATGCAACCTCTCGGATATATTTCTAAGCCCTTCTTTGATTTCCAAAACATTTTGGTCACCCGCAGACTCAAAGTCTCCTTCCAGGAGAAACAAGCAGAGAAGAATCAAGTGCATCTTGTCTTCCTTTTCTTTTTTTAATAAAAAAATTTCCCTCCAGGGCAGTGCATGCTCGGTATGACCCTGGCTTTTGACAAACCCTAGCTGAACAAAATGTAACAAGCCCTGTATATTTTGAGCAGCATTTTCTATTCTGACAGAGACAGCTCCCTAGCATTTGATGTCTGCTTGCTGGTCATAGATAATGGTGCATCCTGGGACTATTGTCATTCCTGTCAATAAGACGGCCTGTGGGGGACATGCAACAAAGCTACCTTTTGATTCACCGTTTTCCCCTGCCTTCCCAAGACATTTGTAAGCCTGTGGTCAGCTAGGTCACTTTATTTCATCCTGATGTGCCTTGATAATAGCATCATGTCTAACAAAACATTTTGACAGACCATCGATGTGTGTTTCTTTGCTTTCTGTGTTGTTTTCTCTTTCTCCTCAATGTCAAACAAAGTTTGAAAGCTGCCGATTATATTTGTTTTGCACTGGAATCTGAAAAGAGATCCTTTTCCTTGAAGCAATTACACTCCTCATATTAGGCCTTGGAAATTCATTTATCAGAATTGTGGGATATCAAGCCGAGAGAGAGACAGAGAGACAGACAGACAGACAATCAACCTCTTTGTTGTTTGTTAGGACTGCATTTTCTTTAAGAAATCTCAAACTGCCAAGGTGGGAAAAGTTAACTGCTACATACAATTCCCAACTTTACTTATTTCTGTAAGTTCAATTTAAATGTTCTTTATAGGGTTACAAGAGGAGACATCCTCTTGCTGCAAGGACTTTCCCCATGGCTAAAATGTCCTTATGAAGTCAGATAGTAGTTAAAGTAAGTGACTAATTGTAGTACGTGACTAATCACCTACTACCAAAAGCAACGCCATAGGTCATCGATACCTTTTTTTGAGCAAGTTCAAACAGATGAATTTTGGTGTTGTGCTGATATAGCAGAGATTCTAGTGGGGTGAATCTGTGCCAAATTTGTCAATAACATTTTGCCTTTGAGTGATATTTAAAGGAAATATGAAGGTTCCTCCTAAGGCAAAACATCTGAGGAATTTTGAGAGTAGCCAAAAGGCTTTTGATAAGAACATCATTTTTCAGTGGCAGGGGTCTAAACATCCCTCAGCTGTTTTCTTCTCCTTCTTCTTCTTCTTCTTCTTCTTCTTCTTCTTCTTCTTCTTCTTCTTCTGTGGTGATTGATTTTTAGTTTATTGTATCACTGTTGTTACATTAATAACATGTAACAAAAAGTACAGTCAAAAAGCAAACAAAACAATCAAGCAAACATAAAGTTGATTGTTTTTACAATGATCTCTAAAAGATCCATTATTGAAAAAATGCATTCAGTTTTTGTTTTGTTTTTTGTTATTCTCCATTGTTTGTTCTTCATTGTTATAGATAGATAATAGACAGATAGATAGTACTGTACACAAAATATAATAACAACAACAACAGCAGCAGCAACTCACCATCAGCCAATTACAAAAAGCAACTTTACTGGGAACAGCCTATATTCTGCGACAATATCTATAATAACAGCAACAGCATTGATAATAAAATCCAGCCATCCCAGGTCCTTGGGAAGGACTCGATGTCTGTATAAAACAAACCAGTCAATAACACCTGTCTGACTGTGTAAACAATAATAGCAGCAGCTAACAACTTATAAAGCACAAGAAACAAGACTATAACAGTGAGGTAGAACCATTATGCCAGCATAAAAGCTATCCATGTAATGCCACCATTAAAACCAGTCAGTAAAAAGCAAGACAAAATAAAAATGATTTTACAGCTCATTCAAAACTGACTAGTGTAGAGGGCAGCCATCTCTCTTCAGTGAAAGAGTTCCACAGTAGTGACACCACCACAAAAAGGTTCCTGCCTTTCTTACTTGTTAAATGAATCTGAGTAATTTAAAGGATGGGACAATCGCTCAGTAATAAAGCATATGCTTTGCATGTAGAAAGTGCTGGGTTCAGGCCTTGGCATTTCCAGGTAGGCCTGAAACCTTGGAATGCTATGCAGCATAGACAATAGGGTTGTGCAAAGCTTGGGATTGTTGTTAAATTTGAATGAGATTTTGGGAAAATATAAATAGCTAAATCTGAACAAAATTCAAAGAGACCTCCAAATCTCTCTGAAGCAAATCAACAATAGCTGAATTGCAGACTTTGTGCCCACTGAAGGTGCTACCACCTGTAGAATACAAGGGAAAGAGTTATGACATGCAAGGACAAGGCAGTGGAGTGGAATCAGGAATATTAATAGCTTAATGAAATAGATATTCATTAAACTAAACCAAAAGGCAACGTAGCATTGCCTTTGAAAATGATTCAGAAGCTTCAATTAGTCCAGATTTCAGTGGCCCACCTCCTCATGGGTGGACATAGATCTGATAGTGTTACACCTCTTTTATGGCCACTGCACTGGTTGCCTGTTTGCTTCCAGGTCCAATATAAAATGCTGGTTCTCACCTACAAAACGCTTATGGGCTTAGCACCTGTATATTTCCGGGATTGCCTCTCTCGGCCAGTTGTATCCCATCCTGTGAGGTTGTCTCAGTTGACCCTCCTTAGTGTCCCGGGCCCTGGTGTAATGTGTGGTGCTTGAGACCAAAGGAGCACCTTCTCTGTTGCTGCCTCTCTTCTTTGGAACACCCTTCCTCCCTGATTTGTTCAGCCCCCTCCTTATTTATTTATTTATTTATTTACTTATTTATTGCAATTTTATACCCCCCCTCCCAATTTGGCCCAGAGCAGTTTACAAACAAAACAAAAACAGTCAAAATCAGTCAACAACAAAAACAAAAATCCTAAAGTACCATAAAATAATCAGTTTAAAAAAAAGTTAAAAACCCTAAAAAAAACCCAGTACATTAAAAACCCCTTACAACAATGTAAAAATCCTGGAAGACCTGGCCAAACAGATAAGGACTCTCCTGAAGGTCAATAAAGAGTTCAAATTACAGATTTCCTTAGTGACGTTCCAGACCCTTCTCAAGACCTACCTTTTTTCGCCAGGCTTTTGCCCTTTAATTTTTTTTTAAAAAAAATATTGCTATTGTTGTTATTGTTCACCACCTAGAGTCTTTGGAGGAGGCGGTATACAAGCAATGTTTAATAAATAATAAATATAATGTACAGAGAGGGCAAGTACAGACTGCTTTTCAGTGCTCTTGCTGCTGACTGTTTTTAAGCCCAATCCAGGAGACCAGGACTGAAATTCAAACCCCATTCAAAAGGTGGCCTAGATCAAGGAATAGATTAACCAAAAGCACCACACTATCCTTGTTGTTTCCATCTAGTTTTGCAAAGAACTTAAGACATTATAGGCATTTTAGTGATATTTCCCATGATTTCTTTTGGACAAATATTCCATATATATTGGGAATTGAATAGCAGACTCCAAATCCATGGGTGGTAGGGGCAGAGCACATCTGAAGCACCAAATCAGATAGCACATGCTGTGAATACTGAATCTGAATACTTTCCATAAGCCTAGTAGATAATACTAGATGGAACCAATGGTCTGACTCACTATAAGACAGCTTCCCATGTGACTTTTAATCACACATTACAGTTCCTTTTGTTCCAGGTTTTTAAATATTCTGCACAAATGTCATAAAATGTTTATCTTTTTTGAAAATATTACTTGTTGCTTAATTTGACGGAAAGGACTTGGAGAAAGAAATTGAGCTTTTGTAATAATATTATTTTAAAAGACAATTATAGTGTAAATGTCTATTAAAGTCTATTTATTATTCATCTATTAAAGAAATACATGTTTTATAAAGTTGTTCTTAATTATATTTCTATATGTAGTTGATATTATTTGTTCATTTTATTTCTAGATATTATGGAACTATTTTTCTATCAATATTTAAAATTTTTATAACAAGCAGACATTTGACTCTGTGATTCAGCACTTCCTAGGCATGTGCAAATTCTGATTAGGGCATGTGAATTTTATCTGAAATTGCCCAATATTGGTAAAAATCAGTAAAATATGAATCCAATTTTTTTTCCAAAAATTGGATAATACTTTGGAATTGCAGAATTCTTAAAATGTCACCATTTTTATCCATAGAATTGAATGGGAAAATTGTCACTCCAACCACACATCAGATTAGATTCTGAATTTGAATCCAAATTCTGGTTTAATTTTTTATTTTTCTCCATAGTAGTCAAGGGGAAATTGAAAAAATGACCAAGACTCACTGGTTGGCCCTAGAACCTTGAAACTTGCCATACATATGGGGAAGGAGGTGAGGGTCATGTGTAGTGAATTTGAAGTGACTTAGTGGGTTATTTTGGTGGTTATTTTATTTTTGGGGAGGGATGGCTAAAAATGGTGAAATCTGGCTTATTTCAAGCCAGAACTTCACAAAAACTTCTGAAACCGAAGAACCTCCTAGGACCATCATCCCACCAGCATTTGGAGGAATCTTACCTTTCCTTCATGAAAAAGAGTAATAGCATGCCCCTTCCCCACTCCCGTTGTATTTCAAGAATAGATGGGGATACAGTTATGAAATCTGGCACACATGAAGTCCACATTGGCAGGACTTTGTGTTATTTTTTCAAAGATATGGTGAAATTTTGGGGGAAACTGTTAAAACAGATTAAATATGGAGAAATCTGGCTTTTTTTCAGGCCAGAACTTTACAAAATGTTCTGTATTTGAAGCCCTCCCTATGACCATCATTCCACTCCCATGCAGAGAACAAAAGACATCCCTTTGATTTTTAATTTCTGTCTTCCGCATTGCAGAAGTACACAGTCAGTACAAGTGAAAGTACTTTGTTTCTGTTTTTGTGGTTAGAAAGAATTTCTTATGATCCTATATTAATTTCATTTTTCTCTCTCACCTTTGTATTTTTGTATCTTTAAAACGAATAAAAATTTATTTTTTGTTTTTAAAAAGAATTTCTTACTTTCCCTTCTAGCCATTAAGGGATTAAAAGGTGTGAAGTCCTTTTAATCTCTTTTAAGAGGCCTGCCTGTTTCTGCAATGGAGAAGAAAAAAATTAATATAAAATTAAAGGAATGTCCTTCTTCCTCCACATGGGGACTGAATGATAGTCCATGGAGGGGCTTCAGATTCAGAATGTTTGGAAATTTCTGGCTTGAAATCTTTAGCCATTTAAGACACATTTAAAAAATTCACCAAAAATCGACAAATTATCTTCAGATTCATTATATGCATCCATGAAATCCTTCCCCATATATATGGCTTGTTTTGAGGCTCTAGAGTCAATCAGTGATTTTTTGTGAATTTCTTTCCATCTCCTGATTGACTACTATGGGGAAAGAACTGAATTTAAATCGAAATTCGGATTTGAATTCTAAATCTTATCCCATATACAATATTGCCAGAGCTCATAAAATCGAAATCCAAAAACGTCATATTCAGATCGGGTTGAATCTGAATCTGAATTTTCTGAACATGCACAGGCCTAGAGCTTATCTACATGCAACTGAATTTATCCCATCACAACTGAACAGCACAGTGTTTGAAGTTTCTCAAAAAGGGAAAATAGAAGTGATAATTCAGACCACTGAAGTATATTCTAGCTTATAAAACCAGTACTGGAAAACTATAGCTTGTCCTTGAAATTTAAATGATGCAAACAAAGTGATAGTAACCCACTGAGTTATTTAATTTTTAAAAAGCAGTGGCTGACATACTGTGCAACATTGCACATGCAGTGGAATATGCAGTGCAGTTGTGCAAGAGCAGTGTTGGACAACAGTGCAGCCATTATATATAATGGCTGCACTGTGCACAAATCCATTTGTAAGCAGTGGAGTGGCCAAATTTGCAGATGGCACTAAACTATTTAGGGTAGTGAAATCCAAAAGAGATTGTGAGGAGCTCTAAAAGGATCTCTCCAAACTGGGGGAGTGAACAAAAAACTCCAACTGGACATATATGCTGATGGGAGCTGAGATGTCAGTGACTGGCCAGGAGAGATCTTGGGTGTGTGTGTGTGTGTGTGTGTGTGTGTGTGTGTGTAAGCTCGTTGAATCTGTCTACTCAGTGTGCAGCAGCCATAAAAAAGACAATTTCCATGCTAGGGGTCATTAGGAAGGGGATTGAAATAAGAATGCTAGTATTAGAATGCCCTTATACAATCTATGGGGCAGCCTCATTTGGAGTACTGAATACAGTTCTGGTCACCGTATCTTAAGAAGAATATTGTAGAACTAGAAAAGGTGCAGAAGAGGGTGACCAAGATGATCAGTGGCCTTGAAGACCTTCCTTATGAGTCAAGGCTACAGCTTCTGGGAGTTTGGAAAAGAGGCAACTACGGGGAGACACGATAGCGAAGTATAAAATTATGCACGGAGTAGTGAGAGTGGACAGAGATAATTTTTTCTCCCTCTCTCACAACACTGGAACCAGGGGGCATCTTGTGAAACTGAAGGTCGGGACATTTAGGAACGACAAAAGGAAGTACGTTTCCACACATAATTAATCTATGGAATTCTTTGCCATGTGATGTGGTAATGATCACTAGCTTGAATTGCTCTAAAAGGGATTTAGACAAATTCATGGAGACCAGGTCTATCAATGGCTGCTAGTCTGGTGGCTATAGGCCACCTCCAGCCTCAGGAGCAAGATGCCTCTAAATACAAGTTGCAGGGTAGCAACATCAGGAGAGAGGGAATGCCCTCAACTCTTGCCTGTGGGCTTCTCAGAGGCATCTGGTGGGCCACTGTGTGAAACAGGATGCTGGACCAGATAGGCTTTGGGCCTGATCCAGCAGGGCTGTTCTTATGTTCTTATCTGCTCTTGCACAACTGTGCAAACATTATGCTCCACCACATGGGTAACATTGCACAGTATGTCAACCAGTCATAGCTTTGTAGTTCAGATATTAAATAAACATTTGGGTTTGCATGCATTTGTGAAATGAATTTTACAACACTATATAAAAGAAGTGTCTGTACTTGGAATAGTTTCAAATTAAAAACAACAAAACAACTGAGAGTGCCAAGCTTTTGCATCAATTACAAAGCAACTTATAAATAACCGTTTTGTGTAACAGCAAACTATCATTCATGTTTTAGTAATGTGATTGTCTTATACAATATCTGCCCACATCCCACCTAGATTTTTCCAATTCATCAATCTAATCAGTTTTTTTAAAAACTAGAATCCAATTTTTCATGTGTGCAGGGTAAGTAACTGAGACTAAGAACCACCTCTAGCTACACAAATTGAACACTAAGTACAGTGGTATTAAAGTAAATGATAGTAATAAATAGTATTTAATTTTCACATTTCAGAGTGGATCATCACCTCCATGCAGTTTGCATGTGGTTCACCAGGGGAGGGGAGATGTGTGTGCTCACATTCCTTCCTGACTTACTTACTTACTTATTTACGTACTTATTTAATTAATTGTATGATTTCTATACCACTTTTCATTAAAATAATCTCAAAGTGGTTTACAGCATAGTTAAAACAATGCACAAGTAAAACACAAAAGGAGAGGAGAGCTGGTCTTGTGGTAGCAAGCATGACCTGTCCCCATAGCTGAGCAGGGTCTGCCCTGGTTGTATATGAATGGGAGACTTGATGTGTGAGCACTGCAAGATATTCCCCTCAGGGGATGAAGCCGCTCTGGGAAGAGCAGAAGGTTTCAAGTTCCCTCCCTGGCTTCTCCAAGATAGGGCTGATGAGAGAGATTCCTGCCTGCAGCCTTGGAGAAGCCGCTGCCAGTCTGTGAAGACAATACTGAACTAGATAGACCAATGGTCTGACTCAGTATATGGCAGTTTCCTATGTTCCTATGTTCCTATGTTACAGCTATTAAATATAAATATAAAAATATCATCTTTATTTAATAGTTTAAAAACCTATATAAAATAGTAATATACAAAACACAAAGCAGAAGCAATAAAAAACAACAACAATGCTCTCATTTAAAAACCTGGGTAAAGAGCCATGTCTTTACTTGTTTCCTAAAAGCTGTCATGGAGGCTGAGAAGCAGATGCGAGCCGGGAAAGCATTCCCAAGCCTGGGGGCAATGACTGAGAAGGCCCTGCCTTGCATACTTGACAGGTGAAACTCTCACTGTTGGCACGCAGAGCAGAGCCCCCACCGATGATCCTGTCAAGCGGGCAGAAACCTTTGGGAGCAATAAATACTTACTTATGTATAAGTAAATATTTATTATGAGTATTTGTGTAACTCTTTTTAACAACAAAGTTCTCAAAGCAGTTTACATAGAAAAATAAATAAGTAGTTTTCCTTGCCCAAAGGGGCTCACAAATTCAAAAGAGCTACAAGGAAGACACAACCAGCAGCTACTGGGAGGGATTCTGTGCTGAGGGTGGATCGGGCCAGTTGCTTTCCTCCTGCTACATGTAAGGGGGTCACCACATTAAAAGGTGCCTCTTGCTCAGTTAGCATAAGTACGGCCATTTGGAGAGTCATCCAAACAGACCCACTGTGAATTATTTGAGGGGTGGGATTGGAAAAGAGAAACTGCTTCCGAATAAGAATTCTGCAGGCTCCAAAATGGAAAGGTTGAGGAAATATATTTTAATCCCCATATGTGATCATGTTCCTATTGAAGTCAATAATAAAAATCCCCATTGATTTCAATAGAGCATGATCCATAGTAGCCCTTTTACTAAACTATCCCTCTGAATGATTCATCCACCTTGTGTCCCAAAAGTTTACAGTGCAAGTAAACAGGCTAGCTTTAGCAGAAACAAAAGCACAAGCATAGGGCTCAGCAGATTGTCAGTTTAATGAAGTATTTAATTTTACATCAGATTCTTAGAAGGAACTACATTTCTAGAAGGAAGGAAGAGCCCCCTCTAGTCCAATAATTGTCTTTAGCAAAAGAAATTCCTGGCAGAGGAATTAGGGATTTATCTTGAGCTGGAATGAATTTTCTGACTGTGTCAATTGGCATCTGGAAAAAAATTCCACAGGGAAAGTAATGTGACTAAATAGTCCTCAAATGACAAAACAAATGGATGCTTTAATGAAAATATTTTTGAACATCACTCAAAAGCCTGTCCCCAGAATGGTCCCTTACAGTTTATGATACTGTACATGTTTTGTACATGTTTGGCTGTGTGTGTGTGTGTGTTTCTGTCTTTGCATTGCTTAATTTATTCTGAAGTAAAAAGTTGCCCTGATTGTATTTGGTTTGTTTAATTTGTTCTCACGATAGGCCTCTACTAGGCTGAGCTTTCTAAGGCTAGTTCTTAATTAGTTAGCTAAGTCACGGCTTGGTGAGGCAGTTGCTTGATTTTTCACACATGGCATTACTAACCACAAAGGCTTGGCTGAAAATACAGTTTTCAGCAATGCTAGGGCTTTACTGGACTATCGTCTTTGAAAATAATACATGCTGCAAAGTTTACACAGAACTGACAGTGTTTATGCCATATATTTGCAGAAATAAACAGGAAACCTTTAAACACTAACAATTATGTTGAGCCTTGATACTTCTTGGCAAGCAATCACAACAACTCCTTGGTGAGGTCCTCAGTATGACATGTAAATATTTGACAGAAAGGTAAAATATAGATATCTGGCCCTCTCATACATTTAATGATCCCAAACAATGTTGCTAGACAAAAGGGGAAAACAGTAAAAGAAAAGAAAAGAAAAGAAAAGAATAGAAAATAAAAGAAAATAAAATTGTCCCTCAATGAAGAGAAGATTCTAAACTCTCAGAGCAGGCAAAGATGGTGGACAATCCACAACCATGGTTATCTTTTGTTCATATGTTACAACTTCCACCCAGCTATCTGTTTGCTACTTTTCATGTGCATATAATTGATTTATCATTTGTATCTCAACCTTTCTCTAAGGAGCTTAGGTCAGCACACACAGGGTTTCCCCAATTTATCCCTCAGAAGACATACCCGTGGTTGATTTGCTGGAGTGGTAGTAATTGGCCAAAGCTGACCCAATTGGTTTATTTTATAGCAATGTTGGATAATGCGGAGCCCAGGACAAAGCCCTGTGTCACTCCACAAGATACCTTCCTCCAAGCTGATGTTGAGCCAGTGAACAGTGCACTCCTAAGGTTCAACCAGCTGTGAATCTACCTAGTATCACCTAGCCTACACTTTACCACCTTGCCAACATGAGAGACTTTGTCAAATGCCGTGCTGAAATAAAATGACCATTATGTTCTCTACAATTCTGCCAATGAGAGATATGTATCTTATTGTACCCATTGGAGGAGAGCTGGTCTTGTGGTTGCAAGCATGAATTGTTCCCTTTGTTAAGCAGGATCCACCCTGGTTAGCATTTGAATGGGAGACTACATGTGAGCCCTGTAAGAGGGAATGAGGCCTCACTGGGAAGAGCACCTGCATGTTTGCACGCAGAAGGTTCCAAGTTCCTTCCGTGGCATCTCCAAGACTCAGTATATGGCAGCTTCCTCTGTTCCTATGAACCAACAGAATTTTTTTTTTAAAAAACCCACATAGATAATATATTTGAATGCAATGATGTTTAACACAATGCAGAAATCATGTTGTCAATGTTAATTTCTGTGGCGAGACTACTTAACTCCAATTTTCTATTCATCCCCAGATTTTCAGTGTGGGATGGTAATACCTAACATCAACTGAAACAAAGATTTTCTTCTTGATATGAGTGCCATTTCTTACTTCAGCTTCCCAATCTCTTCAAGTCATTAGGGAAGGTTCTTCTCTATAATTCCCTGAGTTCTGGTTACACGTAGAGCAAAACCTTCTCAATTGTAGAACCTCCCTTGAGCAAGACTCCCTTTCTGGATATAGGAATGCCTTTGTTTGAAGCACCATTGTGATTAATTTTACTAGGTTTTCAAAAATCTAAGTTATGCTGTGTGCTATATTGGTTTTATGATAATTTTAGGAAATAGCTGTTATTTTAAAATTCTGTGCTTTTAAAGTTGTTTGATAAGCTGGCATGGGAATTTCACTGGGACTATATGATGGAATAAAATATAAATAAAGGAGCACTAATGATACCATTTTTAAACGTCATTATGAGATCAGAATGAGAATAATTTAAAAGCACCTTAGAGCTCTCTCTTGAAATCTTAATGGCTGACAATGAGATTAAGTTACTCATGAGCAGTCTCACTGAAATTAATAGGGCAAGCTAGTCCAGATATCGACCCGTGAATCTTGAAAATCCTATGTCCAGTTTTTGAAATTTTTACTGGGGGGGGAAACTAAGAATGCTAATAAACTGCATTCTTACAACTAGTGTACTAGATGGTTGCTAGTTAGAAGATGCATGGATAAAATCAACATGTTAAAATTTGCAGTGAAATATTATTTTGAATAAGGGGTTTGAAAGCTGTCACACCCAGAATGTGTTATCAGTGAGATGCTTAGATGTGCATTATTTTGGGTGGGTAAATTTGTTTTCCTTCCTAAAGGTTACTGCCACTGTTGATTTAACTGTGTTTATATGATCTTATAATAAATGTTATCACTTTGCATAATTATTAAGTGTGATTAATTCTGTCCGCACTGGAAAACTGTGAACATCTCCTTCTCCTTCTTCTTTCTCTACTACTTCTTATGGTTGTTGTTTTAACCAGAGGGTATGTCTTTAAGTCTTTATGTTGCTCACACATAATGATAGTTGACAGGAGTTACAATGAAGGAGCAAGAGGCTTAAAAAAGCTGGACTAAAGGGAGTCCATAATGGCAAAGACATACTATAGGAAATGTTTCATTCACTTTCCCCTTTTTTTCAGTCGTGAGTTAATTGGTATCAATCGTTCATGGTGATTATTAATGAACGTTTTGCACATAGCTTCTGCTGACTGCCATCAAGACATTATAGAACATTCATGTACATATTTACATGGTTCCCATTGCCACAGTCAAGCCCACTGTAGGAAGGCCTGATTCATATAGCACCAAATAAATTTCTTTTTAAACTCTGGAGCTACTTTAGGGAGAGAATCATAATTTTAATCTCAGTTGAGTATGCCAGTGGAGCATGATGCAATATAACTGGATTTAACAAAGCTGAAGAGAAAGCGTTCTATATCGTCGCTAGATTGCAGTGACAGCACTACTGTTGTTAGTTTCTTTTTATGTACATACCATTGGCTGACATATCCTGCAGTGTAACGTTGGCAGTTCTGAGCTGCCCATACCACTGCAGGTGTCTAAAATACATGCGGCACAACCAGACCATTCTGCTACTATTCACTGTTGCACAATCTGACATTATCATGAGACAGACATTATTCCCAATAAGCAGTATCAGAACAGCTACTTCAGGGGCATAGCTAGGGGAGAGGGGGCCCTTGTTCACCTCTCTCCCCGGTGGCCCCTCAGAGTGAGGGAGATAATGAAGGAAATAGGGAGGGGTGGAGCTGGGTGGCCCTCAGGAGCTGGGGGGCTTGGGTTTTTTGAACAAATCAGCTCAATTATGGCTACACCCCTGAGCTACTTGCACAGCAACTTGGCTGCGTGTTTTAGATGCTCACAGCAGCATGAGTGTCTCAGGACCGCCCATGTTACACTGCAGGATGTCAGCCAGTATTTCCTGATGTGTGGGAAGCTTTTCAAATAAATTTCTATTTTCTTAGATACATAAACGAGAGAAATGATTGTATGATACTGCCCTATTCTGAGTTGATCCATCTAATCCAGAATCATAGACTAGTAACGGCTCCCTACTAGGGTTAGGGAGAGGACTCAGACAGAAGTCTTTTCCTGTCCTATCTGGAGGTGCCAGAGATTACACTCAGAATCTTCTACATGCAAAGCAGGTCCTTCACTACTGAACTCCAGCCTCATCCCCACAGAGAACTTTTTGGACAATTGTGGGTCTTAGGGGAGGTGAAAAAGTGGATAACTCCTGAGCTTGATCACAAGTGGACTACTCCCAGTTTCAAAGGTTAAAAATGACCATAATATTACCCCAATGGAGTCTGATTCAGTGGGGAAGTCCTTTCCTTTATTTGCCTGGCTGAAAGCAGACATACCGAGGCCTTCTGTACATGTTGCCCTCTCTCCTACATTACCTCTTGCTTTGTTTTCAAGGCCATTACAAGATTCTGGGTATAAAATTCAAAGGAGATTTGCTTCTCAAGGCAATTGACATGTTCTTTTTTTGCCTCTTCTCAAGCGTTCATGCTGTATTTTCAGGGGCGGATCTAGGACAGGGCATGTGCCCCAGGCGCCACTTGAAGGGGGCGCCATTTTTTAAAAATTTTTAAAAATTAAAAATGGGTGCCAAAAACAAAATAGCCACTGTGCATGCTCAAATGGCCTCTGTGAGGCCCATGCCAGGCCTCACAGAGGCCATTTGAGCATACGCTGTGGCCATTTTGTTTTCAGCGGCCATTTTTTAAAAAAATATTATTTTTAAAAATGGCTACCGCACATGCTCAAATGGTCCCTGCAAGGCCCTAGAGGCCAGCAGAGGAGGGGAAACCTTTGCAGACTGCTCCCCATGGCCTTTAGGAAGCCCCCTGAAGGGGCTACAGGTAAAAGATTTTTTTTTAAATAAATTTGCACTATGTACAGAGAATTAGGGCTTGTGAATACTGGGCTGAAGCTTATGAGCTAGGATTGTATTCATTTGCTTTTACTTTGCTTCTTGTGATAAGTGCTTTCAATGTGATGTCTTAATAATATCGCTATTAATGGTGAGCCTGTCTTTGAATCAGTGTGAAATCCTTAGTATTAAGGCCCACTGGGAGTTTCTTGCTCTCTTTCTCTCATTTTAACTGTCTTTCTGAAATACTAGAATATATTTCAAGCAGTGACACAGTTTACTCAGCATATTCTTTAATTATTTTCAGAGTATCTGGGAAAAGCCAAATTCTCCATTTATTTTTAAAACTTATGTAATAGTGATGCTACAATGCATAGTATTGTATCTGGAATTAGACAGGCACTTCTGTTTAGTTTTCCAAGTACACCTCCACATAGTATTTGGGTATTTCATGAGCCCCAGCATACTGAAATTTGTAGTTTTCCAGCATTTTTTGGTCAGGCTACATCCACTGCTAAATAGTTTTTGAAAATATTAAAAGATTAACGAGCTTGACTTGTATTTTTCAGCTGATATAATGGTAAAGTTATCAGAAAGATGGGCGTCAGATGTTTGGTCTGGGGGCGCAATTTCAGTGCTTGCCCTAGGCGCTATTTTCCCTAGATACGCCTCTGTGTATTTTGTAGCTCTTATCTCCTTTTCTGGTTTTGTTTTTCCTCCTTGTCTTTCCACCAAGTGACATCCAGCACAGCATTGCAGATCAGGACAATGAGGAAACCTGCAGATGTGCTGCCTGTGCACAGCCCCAATGTTGCCTTTGAAGGGCACAGCAGCCCATTAGTCCAGCATTATGAGCACATAATGCTGCACTAGATGTCAGCCACTATTGCTTCCACCCACATTTCACAACCTTTAAGGCAGTGATAGAAAGCGCGTAGAAGGCAGTGATAAACACAATAAACATTTGTGTTTATTGGTCAGCAGTTCCCTCACTCCACACCCCACCCAGCAGTTACATTGCACTAGGGTTGCCAGGTCCAGATGGTGAAAAAAGTTGATATCCATCAAAATGGAAATAGAGGACGTTTTTCACCAAAAAAAGAAAAAGAAAAACAAGTCTCCTCTTTGTATTGTCGGGGTTTCCTCCCCTCCTCCCTGAGACAGGGAGGTGTGCCCAGCCAGCTGGTAGAGTGCCGAGAGAAGCCAGGTGCTCCAGATGCCAGGACAGCCCTGGCAGTTACCTCTCAGAAGCCAGAGAGGATTCAGAGAGACATGCCACAGCTGCCATTGGATGGGCAGGCGTTGCCCAAGACGCAGCAGATTAGTGGATAGGGAATAGCCAGGATAGCAGCTCCACAGCTGCAAGCATTTGAAGGAATGATAAGGCAGGGAGTGGAGTTGAGGAATCAGTCCCCTTTGGAGGCCAGGGATTGGGTTTCCAGGACATGTGCCTGGCCAGGGAAGACGGAGCTGGCCGAAAGCCGGAGGACTGTCCGAGATGCAGGGATTTATTTAAGGCAGAGGCTGCCGAGGATGAGCAGATCAGTTGGGATGGGGTTTGTGGGCCTGACAGTCTCCTGGACAGGAGCTCAGGCTTTTGGCTCCCACTCATAGCTGAAGGAGGAGAGTGAATAAACTTCCTTCCTTCCCCAACTCTGAGGCAATGCCCATGCACCGCCTATAATTCACTCCGAGAGAGCAGAATGTTCACTTTGGATAATTCCTCCTCCCAAAAGCCAGACATGTATAAAATTTATATAGGTTTATTGGTATTATATTTGCATATTTTGATACACATTGGATCATTTGAAAATAAATACAGCTCACCACTTTGAAGCTGATGACCAGGTGAGTTGTATGTCTGCTCACTCTGCAGTCTAGGTGCTGAGTTCTCAAGGCCCCTGCTTCGTAAATTCATCTCCTGGTTAGGTTTGCCACACACACCGTCCTCTGTCTTCCTCCCCACGGGTCACCCAGCCTGCTCTCCCCATCCAGGTCATCAACTTCACCTCTTGGCTTGAGGCAGGGCAGCTAGCTAGCTGCTGAGTCAGCCTCTTTGCATGCTGGCACAGTAGTGCCTGCATAGTCTCCCACTCACTTGCTCTTCCCTACAACTACGAACATTTATATACTGCTTTACAACAGAAGGTTTCACAGAAGTTTTCAAAGAAAAATAAATAACCGCCACTGAAAAACATAGGTTGTGGTGGCAAAACTCACTATAAACTGAAGGTTCATGGAGTTTGGTGAAGCAAACCAGGTCGCTTTTGCCGCAAAATCATAGATGCATGCATTTGGATGTTCATGATTTCAAACCTCTGCCCCATGTAACTGCAGGTTTGCGTTATGTGTGAATGTGGCCAATGTCTGAAGGATCCTTGTCAGCCCTTGAGTGAACCTAAGCTAGTTCTTTGATTGTAACCAAGGGAACTGTAGATATTATCCAAACAGAGGAGCAACATTTCAGGTTTTAGTGAAGGGGGAACAAAGGGGTTTGGTGGTGAGGCAAGAATCAAGCAAGGTGAAAAGTTGTGATTGGAGTGTGGGCTGTGTGTGAAATTATTTGCATAGGAGTGAGAGAAAGGACACTGAGAATGTTCCATATAGTTCAACATGTCCATATAGTTCTTCAGCAGCAAAGACACAAGGTAGAGGGGAGAAGAAAAAGTCAGGGGTCCCATTTTTATTTCTTGTCCCATGGCCCACTTCAATCTTGCTATGCCCCTTTTCCAGGGTCAGTCAGTTTTCCCAAACTACAACACACAAATAGGCCCATCCAAATTACATGGATTTACACAGAGAACCTCAACACGACACCATCTGTAAACATGAATTTAAATAAATGTAAAAAGCACAGTGGCTCATAAAATGAATACTCTGAACATCCTGCTTACATAGTGATTTCACTTGGGCTCAGGATCAAATTTTGGTTATTTTTCTCCATCTTTTATGTAGCCTTCAGATTTAAACTCTGACAATACAAGTGGGTTAGCTGAAATCTGAAAGGACAAATTACAGCTTTGAGCTGTATTTGTTAAACTAATTGTCACATCATTTGAGTCTAATTAAATAAATGATGATGCCTCAGATAGGTTGGATACTGTCTGTATGTTTTTATGTATTATTATAAGTGATGGTTGAACTTCAATAGGTAAAAGAAGAGATTTAATTTAACCTTCTCCGACCTTCAAAAATTACAGATCTCCTGCCGTATATATTTTGTTATTGAGCATCAAAAGATGTAAATCTCAGCTTTCAGATATAAATCTTGACTCTTATTATGTCTGAATATCAGGAACTACTTGATTGGTGTTTGATTGTAATGACTTAATGAAATGAACATATGATTTTATGAAAAAAATAAAATTACAAATTGTCTGCATGGGAATATTTCTACTGTACAGAGAGGAGGAAATGATACCAAGCAAAATATTTTATCCATTTTAGAAGTAATTTGCTGATTCCAAATGGTGCATCAGTAACACAATAATGGGTGCCTTTTTTGAGAATTATGGTTATCTGTTTTGTGCTGAAAATATGCACATGGTGGCAATTTCATCTGTGAGAACTTGGGGAAATTATATTAATCATCATAACTGAGTACAGCTTCTTTCTCAACATGACTCATAAATATTCTTGAGTATTAAACCTCTTTACAATAACATTAATTTAATCTATAAGAGGATGTTGCATGCTATAAATTCCATTTATAAATCTAAGGTGGTGGTGAAGGGAAAGCTGAAGCTTGCCTGTTGTTGCAGGGAAACAATACACCTTTAATAATAAAACATTCAAGGCTTCCCTTTGCTCTCAGAAAAAATATTGAAGATTGTGTGTTGTTAATGGAGCTAGAGCTTTAAAATGGACTTGCCCTTTCCTTATTGCTTAGTCTTTTGTCATTCAGAAACTTATGCAGCTGAGAAGATGGGTTGTTTCTTGCATGGTTAGGTTCCATGTGGTTAAATCTTAAACAGATGGTAGTAGTATAGTTGAAATCTGATCATGGGCCACAGATATCAAGGGTAGTACCGTGTTTCCCCGAAAATAAGACAGTAAAATAAGACAGCAAAAATGCACTAGGGCAATTAGCAGTACATCAGAAATTACTGCTAGGTCTTACTTTCAGGGTAGGTCTTATTTTCGGGGAAACAGGGTAGCTGGCAGTAGCAGATACGATTGGATACTCTTATTTCATCATCTGGCTGTTCCTTGCTCAAATGTGCAAATTTGGCTCCCTGAAAAGGTTCTCCATTCATTTCAAAGGAGGAAAAGGCACTTACAGAGCTGCCATCCCACTGCAATGGAGATCTATGGGTGCTCATAGATCTGCACTATCTTCTTCAGTAGCCATATCAGGTGAAATGCAAACCCGTGGAGCACTATGTGTGGTGAAAACTGGCTCCTCCTGAATATCTCTGGGGAAATGAAGAACATAATTTCTGAATTAATCACAAGGAGATGCATGAGTCACTTGGAGAAACAATGTGTGGACTAATCCCCCTGTAGATGCATAGGCAGCAATCAAGCAGCAATTTACTATATAATGGTATCAGAGGACACAAGGGTAGAAGTAGCACAGGAGACAGGGTTTAACATTACATGTGAACTGAATCATTGTGAATGCACAGATTGAATAGAGCCAGTTTTGAATGTGTGGACCAATCATACACTTAAAAAGTGTATATAGTGGGGATGTCTGACAATACCATCCTTCTAGGAACAAATCTGCCTCATATAGGCAGTTTAACTTTATGTTTTGTTTTATCTTACACCATAAGAACTTATTCTGGTCATTAATTTGAGGTCTCATATACCATGGTCTATTAGGAATTAATAATACTCCTATTAGTCCTGGCTAAAAAAAAAAAATAGATAGTCATAATACACAACATCAGATAGTCTGATGTACTCAGCATGATAATTTCATTAAAGAGATTGTGCATTTGGAATTAAGAAAGGATTTAGACAACTTGCTCCCTAGGAAAAATAATCTGAAGCCAACCAGTTAGTTTAGCCTATTGTAATTGTGGCATACATCATATTGACTACTATTCTGACATTTGGTAACAACCATCTTGAAGAAATCACAGACCCCCTTCTATAGGTGTGGATTGAAATAAATACAATTAGATTTTTACTCAAAAACAAAACAAAAAATTACCCTCAAGATGGCAGCCATGACCTTGGGCCACTAGGATCGTGGGGGGGTGGGGGACTGCCACAATGCCCACTCATCTCCCCCTCATCTCCCCCTCATCTCCCCCCTTGTCCTCCTCACACATCTAGTGATGAATGAAGTATTAACTGGCTGGGACCACAATAGGGGTGTGCATGGAACCGGCTGGCCCGGTTCAGATCAAGTCCAGACCGGACTTGAACCTGACCGGACCAGTTTGGTACAGCCCCCATGGAACCCCCCCCCCAGTTCGGTCCGGTCCAGGGGGGTTCACAAATTACCTCTAGCCCCTTTGGAGGGCTTTCTAAAGGCCATGAGCGGCCCACAAAGGTTCCCCTCTCCCCACTAGCCTCTTAAATCACTGCCGTGGCCTGTAATATGATCTTTTTTGGCCTGTTTGGGCCTCTGTAATTGTATGCCGTGGCCATTTTGCCTGCCACCACACAAGCGCAAATGGCCTCTGTGAGGCATGGCATGTCACAGGACCTTGCAGAGGTCATTTGCGCATGTGCAGCAGCCATTTCTTGTAAAAAAAATTGAAAAAAATGGCTGCTGAACATGTGCAAATGACCACTGCAAGGCCCTGGTCCATGCCAGGCCTCGTAGAGACCATTTGCGCATGCGTGGTGGCAGGCAAAAAGGCCATCACGTGTAATTATAGAGACCCAAACAGGCCAAAAAAAGATAATATTACGGGCTGTGATGGTGATTTAAGAGGCCAGCGGGGAGAGGGGGAACTTTTGCAGACAACCCCCCCCCCAAGGCCTTTAGGAAGCTCCCCCACCCCTGAAGGGGCTAGAGGTAATTAATTTTTTTAAAAAAAAGTTCGTGAACTTCTGCAGGGGTTCAGTTCTGGTCTGGACAGAACTGGGGGGGTTAAGTTTGACCCCAAATCCCTGAACTCCCAAACCCCCAAACTAGTTCGCACATCCCTAGAGCACAGGGCAGAGCTCTGTGCCTCTCCAGCCGGTTAATGAATTGTCAGCTAGGAAGGAGTGGGAGAGAGGCTGTGCAGTACATTCTGGGTGCTGGCCATGACCCATTTGGGGTTTGGGCCAAATTCCTGCACCTGACATTGATGCAGGGGTGCGTGGCCAGGGTGCATGTGGGCAGCAGGGGGAGGGGGCACTGTTGGAGGCCTAATACAAGGCCTTCAGCAAGCTCCATATACCCCTGGTCACCTCCTCTTTTTTATCAGCACTCATGTCTGATTTTCCTATCATAGATAGGATATTCATTGGCTACATTCCCACAGAACATGAAACCACAGTTAAACGATATATCTGAATGAGTGCAATTGCAGTTTTGTGGCAAAAGCAACCTGAGGTTTACCTCTCCAAAGTCCAATTTGATCATTTGTTTTGTAGTGAGTTTCACCAGCATAACCTGAGGTTTTCCAGTGGGAGCGTTACATCCGAACATTGATGGTGGCATAACCATGGTTTGGTTCACTTTCTGGAACCATAATCATAGAGACAGCAGCACAGACCCACCCGGGATCATGCCTCCTCCATGACTGTGGCACTTCTCATTGTCTGGCTCTCCGAGCACTTTCCTCACCCCCTGTCTCCGATCTAACAAAGCAGTTGCCTGACAACTGGGATTCCACCACGTCCCATCCCAAGCTAGTCAGTCTCTGAAACTGCAGAGTCACACAGGGCCATGCCATCTTCCCACCTTGTCTTTTGGTTCTTCCTCCTGGCAGTTCAGAGAGAAAGGGGATGGGATGGCAAGACAGACATTACGTGCTTTGCTCTCCAAAAATGGAGAAACAAAGAAGTAGTGGCAGCAGATCTGCATATGGCTCAACACCAGTTCAAACCCAGGATATTTGAATGAGAGTAAAGATCCATCTCCGGTCCCAGTGTTTCCCCAGCCTGTCTGCATGTGTGGTGGCCATGTGCTTTCTGAAGCTGCATGCAGGAGACTGGGAGCAGCACTGCAGCTGCACACGGCCATTTGGGCAGGAAGTGCTGTGTTCAGAAAGCGGTGGGGTGGCAGAGGGGCAGGTAAGGACCTGCTTACCTGGTTTTTAAAGGAACCTATCCTCACCCTGCCAAACCTGTTCACTTCGGTGTCCCGAACCAGTTCGGTGCTTCTCTAAAGAGTCACCAAAGCAGTTGGGCCACATCCCTGTTGCTCAGTATGGGATTTAAAGGGATTTAGGTGCCCTTCCTCTTCCAAGGGTGGGCAGACCATTCTGAAATGGCACTATTGCACTTAGCATGCCCCCTGGAAGATCATGGCCAATGGGTGCTGCCCTGGTGACATGATGATGCCTTGCCCACAATCTGGTGACACGAGCTTGCTGGGATGAGGCTTTGGTGGACCAGGAAGAGGGAAGGGCTCTCCTGCCCTGAGAACAGAGGTTGCCAGACCACGGTTGGATGAATATCTACGATGCGATTCATGGTTTGAAAAATTAAGCATGGGTCTGGAAAACTCTGGTTTCACATTATGTTCAAATGTGGCCTTTGTCTTTCCCCATGATTACATTTTAGGTTTTCTCCAACCGTTGACTTAATTTTCCTTCCTGAAGGAAGATTTATTCCTATCTGCCATGACTACTCTAGAGATATTGGGCCAAAATATACCTCTTGGTAACTTGCACATCATCCATTCCAGCCAGGATGGCTGCTTAATTGTTCAGAATTGACTATAACTTTATTTCAGTGTGATATTTGCCCTCTGCTCCTCTCGTTTCCCAGGAGAACAATATATATTTTCCCTCCATTTAAAATTCCCTGAGCTTCCCTTCCGAAATTACCAAATAATTGCCACCATATTCATGGTGGTGCACAACTTTACCCGCTAAAGAGTCATGGTGGTAAAAAACACTTTGCTGTGGCTCAGACTGAAATCAAGTTGTTATTTTTTAAAGCAGAGAGCTGTTCCTCATTAACAAGTCTGTATAAATGTAAATCTCATTTAAGATTTATTTTCCCATTCTATGAAGGAAAGTAACTTTACTGACATATTAATGACCTAATTGTGAATAAAATATCCCATTTTGTTTGAAGGATAGTCCCCTTGATCCATTAAATACATACTACATGTAGAAAAAACAGAGGTAGATTGATATGCAAGAAACAACCATCACCAAGTGTAGATTTATGGTTTAAGGGAGTAAAAAGAAGTCATATGACTTTATAAAGATAAATGAAACTTTGGTTATGCACACTAAATCATGCAGTATTGAATAAAGGTAGCTATTTGTGTTGTAGATCGTACAGTGTTTCTTACAAGTGGCCTGGTGCTAATATATTCACAGTTTTGGAAGATGATCCTCAAATTTGCCATTTATGCTAAATCTTGAGCCCAGCAAAATGCTACATTTCACTTTCAGTGTGGACTATTGTGTGCATTCACCAAATTCTTTTCAACTTCAAGTGCAAGAGTTTTTGCTATTCCTTGGGTCGATTTGTTCAATGTGCAGCCAACTGCTCTTCATAAGTAGGATTTATATACTAGCACTTGTGAACCTGATGACAAAACTAAACCTTGTGAACTTGAGGAACTTGTCCGCTGCCAGAGTTTGAAGTGAATATTTGGTGAGCAGTTCGACACAGTCCTAATTTAAAAGACTCTGAGGCTTATGTGCTGATGATTTGTGCTAGTAAAGTGTTATAATTGGATTATTGAAGTATTAGGTAAATTCAGTCGGATTTACTGTTTGAAGTGGAAATGCAAAAAATGCTGGTATGATACTAGTGCTTTGTCATACCTATTAGGAGAATATTTTTGTACTGCGGCTACAGCTGATCTGTGTGTTCAAATATACAGGCTTTCCTGCTCATAAGTGTCCTGTTATCTGAGACTGTGATTCAGTAGAGATCTATGGGTCCCCTCCCCCTTGGTAATCATTCTGCTGGTATTTGTCAATGTGATTATGCCAGTGATTACACAAAACTGTATAATGTGCAACATACCTATTTACATGCATTATGGATACCTTGAAGGCATATGCTTCTATCACACACGTGTGTGTGGCTAAAATCTGACAGGAAATCAAGGTAAATGCATGACCATTGTCCTCAATTTCCATTATCCCCTTCTCATAATACTGGTGTATCTGGATCAATCAGTCAACAATTTCATTCATTCATTCAAAAATTTAGAACACAAGACCTGGTTAAGTTCTGGTCAAAGAAGCAGGTTTTAAAATGATGGCTCTTTTCTGTTTAGCAGTTTGAGATCAACTGCCACCATTCCACTTTCAGCGTTGCTCCAGTAGCTGCTGGTGGTGTATTTATTTTTAGATTGTGAGTCCCTAAGGGACAGGAAGCCATTCTTTTTGTTATGGAACTTCTTGTTGGAAAGCACGATATACATATATTCTTCATCAATATCACGCAAGGCTTACTTAAAATTCGTAAATGCAAACAAAACCAGTTAAAACACACAAATGAAATGTTGCTGGATAAATTACGATGAGGCTATTCTCATGACCCACAGAAACTGGGCTAAGGGAACTCAGCCCAGTTTCCGAGGGCCGTGTGCTGCAATGGGAACCACGCAGCAAACCCATGTAATTGCCCCCCTTAAATTGCCACTCCACTAACCCCGTTTACCAGATTGTGTGCTGTCACGGTGTGGCTCAGTGCTGCACTGACTCATGAGGAGACCCCCGACGGGGAGGCAACGACAAGGCTCCCGGCATCGGGGGACACCCCAGAATGCCCCATGCATTTGCACAGGGCATTTTGGGACTTCCGGAGTCAGGAGGCCTCTGATCCCTGCTGCCCCAACCAGCTGTGTGATGGAGCCAGTAATCGTGTGGGCAGCTAATCCGGCTGCCCAGGGCCAGCCACCTGATCATCTTTGGGGAGAGAGGGTCAAGCCCGCTTTCCCTGCGAGACCCCTTATGGCTCTCCACACTGCTCATATGGAGAGCCTCATCGTGTGATTATTTCTATTGTTTTCATGGTGCATAAAGTGGGCTGAAAAGTTAGACTTAGTTAATCAAAGTTAAATGACATATTCATTCATTTCTATACCGCCCTTCCAAAAATGCCTCAGGGCAGTTTACACAAAGAAACAACAAACAAATAAGATGGATCCCTGTCCCCAAAGGGCTCACAATCTAAAAAGAAACATAAGACAGACACCAGCAACAGTCAGTGTAGGTACTGTGCTGGGGTTGGATAGGGCCAGTTACTCTCCCCCTGCTAAGTAAAGAGAATCACCACGTTAAAAGGTGCCTCTTTGCCAAGTTAGCAGAATATCTGCATTGGGCAAATATTCTGCGTTCCCAGGAAGTTGCTGATTTTTCCATAATTGATTTCATAGCTCTCTGCAGCCTAATTTAAGAAGCATAGATTATAAATGCATGGACCTTTAGTTTACTATCTTAGTGTTTTAACTTGCATCTTGCATGTTTATTTGAGCAGGTGTGTGCGAATCAAAATATATTTGAATCAATTCAACTAACATCTGGCTGATTTCAACTATTCGGATTCATTCAGTCTGGCTGATTAGATTCAAAACAATTTGAATCAATTTGACCAGTTTTTAAAATTAAAGACTGGGGGGAGAGAGGAGGGAGAGGGAAAAGACCTTCCTTTTAAAATGACAGAAAGAGGTGTTGAGGCACCATGACCACACCTTTCAAGTGCAGAGGGTGCAGTGGGGGCATGGGGGTGGGATTTGATTTGCCAGGTGAGCCGGCCACTCTGAGCAGGTGCAGAGATCATTAGAATGGATAGCGTGGTGCTCTTGTGGAAGACAGTTGTTCTCTTCTTATGAAAGAGCTCTAGTGCTCTTGCGCAAGAGCACCATGATATCCACGGATAACATGGTGCTCTTGTGGAAGAGCACTGCTGCTCTTATGCAAAAGCACCCTGCTATCCATGGATAATATAATGCTCTTGTACAAGAGTACTGGTGCTCATTCAAAAGAGCACCACACTATCCATTCAAATGGCCTCCGCACCTGTGTGGAAACCAGGTGAGTGGCTGGCAGGCCGCAGGGGGATGGCGGGTCAGGTCACCACCTCCCCCCCATGCTGCCATGCCAGCAGCACTGAGGCTGTATCCCAGCAAACTATGTAGTGCTCACATCACCAGACTGTGGGCCAGGTGTCAGTGCAACAGTCGGGTGGCAGCCATTGGCCATGGTTTTCTAGGGGACGTTCCTTCTTGGCATTGAGGTCGTGCCTTTTCAGCCAGTGTGATCATGCCTTTTCGGCATTGCCTCCCCCCACCCCACTCTAGGCAGGAAAAGGGCATTTAAACCCCTTTAAATGGCATTTAAACCCTGATCCTCAAAACACTTGTATTGCTGCCCTTGCAAGAGCCCTGCAGCCAAACAGTCTCACACAAGCACAAATACTGGTGACGAGGGGATGGAGAGGGGCACTATTTTTCTGTTACTCCAGGAAGGGATCATGATGACTTCCTAGGAGGGGATATGTATATGAGGGTGTGTAAAGGATCCTGGGGTCTGTCCCACTGTGACAAAGGATGCTATTGGACTCGTAGATACAGGCCAAGCTGTCCAGGAAGCTCAAACACACTCCTGACCCCATGTTGGCTTGCAAGCGGGGATTAGGCCTCTCATGAGAGGGCTAGTCCACTGGGAAGGACCAGAGGCTTTGTGAGCTTTGGGTCTCCATCAGATTCTGCCCTCATGAGTTAGGCAAGCCAACTACAGGGGGCCCCACCGATGTGGGCCCCCTGGTAGACCTGTTAAAAGTAGAACTCATACTCCTTGCTGTTCCCTCTGTTGGAGTTTGTAATCATTTTTCAAAGCGCCAACAAAAGAAGCTACTCACTCCAGTTACAGAGTAGAGTGCAGAGTTTTGTTGCTGCAGTTATCTACAGAACACACATGTTGTATAATCTAAACTAAATAGGTTTATTGGTGAAGTACATTTTGGATAGGAAAGACCTAGCCCTGTCTAAAAGCTACATAAAGGATAGCTGGGGAGAGAGAGAGAGAGAGAGAGAGAGAGAGAGAGAGATATGTTCCCATCTACTCTCTAAGAGGAAAGGAAGGGGACTGACACAGCACAGGAAGTACCTGAGGAGTCAAGGCAGGGGTCATAGAGTAGAGGCAAGCAGTGACAGGTAAGGAGACCCTCACTGGCTACCTCTACTCCCAGTGCCCCTAGTGGTCATTAGGATAGTCATGGCAACATGGTGCCCCTATTGCCAGGCAACAGCTGGAGGAATGTGGTGACTGTGGAGGGCAAGGCAAATGCTCACAGAAGCAGCCAGAGAGAAGCATGGCAGGCATAGAGCTGGCACATTTCTGGGCTGGTCTGAGCCACCCTCTCTATGGTTCTGGTAGCAGCCACCACAAAAACCCAGGTTATGGAGGTGGCAGAATTCGGATGACACAGGTTTGAAGGTTTGCCACCTTCAAACATCATGTTGGAGAAGCAAAATTCACTACAAACTTAAGGTTCAGATTACGGTTTTGGCTCAAAAATCTCAGGTCACTTTTTTGACGAAACTGGGGTTTCGCACATTTGGATGTCCATGAAATGGAACCTCTGGCTCATTCACTTCTGGTTTGGCATTGTGTGCAAAGGCAGCCACAGCATCAAGAGCTCTGTAAGTACAGGATTGTTCCATGCTACATTCTGCTAAGGGACAGTTCAGCCTGTGGACATACGAACACAACCACAACATACACAACCTGGAAGACCTGTCTGGTAACCACTGCCACACTTATGTAGGATAACATGTGTTCCTCTTATCACTGCTAATGAGAATGGCTTCTTGTTTCCAGATTCCATCGAGATCACTTCCAGATTCCAAATCCAGATTGAGAGAAAATTCAAATACTTAGAAAAAAAGCACATGGAAAAGTCCTCCCATTAGGAGAAAGGGTTCAAAGTTAATGCTCTCCCTAATGTGATGCTGTCCTTGATTTTCTCATGGAGGGATTTTTTTAAACTTGAGGATTATTAGAACATGCAATACTTCCCTCCCTCACTGCATTCAGTTCCAATGCATGCTTTAAAAAACATTTGTGTCCGTTTGGAGACATAAATTTGAGCACTCATGCTCAAGTTCATCTTGTCCAAGACAGGATAACAGGGGGCATCCTCTACTTAAGCTCCCTCCCCCCAATAGATGATTGCCCAAGTGCTTCCTGAAACACCTTCTTGAGAAGAGTGCTGTGAGATTGGGAATATGATTACATCCAGATCCTTTGGGGAAAAGATAGCCTGTTGAAAATATCACTGCTGGTAAAGAACAATGCTGCAGATGTCAAACAGAAGAAGCAGATACAGAACACAGGAAACAGAGATGTGCATACTGGAAAGATGTCATACAGTAAATAATTGACATGACAGTACAGGATATGAACTCCGCAGAGTCATAAGAGTAGTAGTTTTTGACAATATAGAGGTAGAGGTTCTAATAGTAGACTTAGAATTAGTGACGAATGCCCTGACTTGTGAAGCACATGTGCATTGTGATAAGTGCTACTAGTGATGCTAAGTTCTAGAGCAGTGATTCTCAAACTTGGGTCCTCAGGTGTTATTGGACTTCAACTCCCATAATCCCCAACCAAAGGCCACTGAGGCTGGGGATTATGGGAGTTGAATCCAATAACACCTGAGGACCCAAGTTTGAGAATCCCTGTTCTAGAGTAATGCAGCACCAGTGCTGGGGAGGGTGAATTTTGATAACCTCTCCTTGCCTTGGCTGCATGACCCCCAGGGACATATTTCCTCATGGCACTGAGTGTTTTTGAGGGGGGAAGGCACTTCATCGAAATTCACTCTCCCCTTCCATGAATTCTGGCCGTTTTATCCAGCACCATCCGCAGCACCAACATTTCTCACATAGCAGACAGGGCTCACAAACCTAAAGGATTCAAGCAGATCTCTTGCAGCTATTCCAGCTTGTTAGAGAAATACATGTGATATTCTGGAATTTCAAAATAATTGAAAGAGAATGACTGAGGCCCCAATCAGACCAGAGAGAATTAATAAAACATGTTGTGACTTTAAGCTATTATGGCATTTTTACTCACTACACTAATTGCTGAGTATTGTTGTCACTATTATGGCTAATTTTATTAGCTACTGTTGAGCTATAATAGCCATTATTGAGTTTTTAAACACATTAAAAATCTTAAGTGTTTGATTAAACATAGCACAATATTGAATACTTACTGTAGTTTGCTAGAACAGTACAATAGCATAGATTATTCCTGACTTCATTAATCTCTTTGCACACAGACTGGAGAGACAGTTAATGGTTATATCAAAATAGTGATTAGGGATGCAATGGATAACTATACATATATGCATATGCATATAGATAGATAGATAGATAGATAGATAGATAGATAGATAGATAGATAGATAGATAGATAGATCCACATCGGAAAACTGTATTTCATTGCGGTAGATAAATGTCCAGAACAGGAAGCATGCTTGCAAATCCTATCACTGAATTGCGTGAGTTGGGGTGTCAGAGGCAAACAATAGGTATGTGCAAAACATTTCAGGTACAGAACAATCTGTACCCAAAACAGCCCATTTGGGATGTTTTGTAGCCAAAACAAAAGACCCGATGGTCAAAGTGGAATGTTTTGGAGCTGAAATGAATCGCCCTTGTTTCGGCTCTGGAAGATTTGTAGTGTTGGCCCTCCATTTTGCGATTGCTGAAAGTGCTTCTTCTTCCTCCTCCATTTTGAGTTCTGACATCAGTTTGAATTTCACGCCTTTCAGCCTTCCATTGACTTCAATTGCAAAGGTTCGATCTGCAGAGGGTGCCCATATTTGGATCTGTAGGAGCAAAATTAACTCCTGGAGGTGGAGGAAGGGGCAAGAGTGAGGGGGAATTTTCAGAGGGGTTTTGCACCAGAGTATTTATTGGGGCTGCAGGCGCCATTTCTTCCTTTCTGCTGCCTCATGTGGGAGAAGAGAGAGCTCTGTTGCCTGATTGCTTAGCATTGCTGCCCCTATCATCCACCGTTGCTTCCATTTTGCTCAGCATTGCTATTGTATTATTGTTCAGCATTGCCCCCATTGCTCAGCCTCACTGGCAGCCTGCCTTTTCTCCTGCATTTTCAGCCCCCCCCTTTTTTTGAGAAAAAAAGGAGAATTCCCTTTTTTAAAAATAAAAAACTGTTTTCTGCCTTGCTGCCAGTGCCTGTGCCATTCTCTCCTGCATTTTTTTAAAAAGAGCAAATTTTAGTAGAAAAGATTTTTTTAAATTTTTTCTAAAGTTTTTTCTGATTTTTAAAAACTTCTTCCTGATGTTGAGAGAATCATCACTGCTGCCTGCCTGTGCAAGCAGCCAGCTACACCAGCCCCAGTGCTGGCCACCTGTGGCCAGCCAGCAGCCGCCACCACCCCAGATTTTCCAGAAAGGCTTGCCTTTTGCCCCATCTGAAGAAGAGAAAGACTGAAGAAAGACTGACCAGACCCTCAGAAGCGGACTACAGAGACCCAGTGTTTGGAGAAGCCTCTGAGACAGAGTGAGAATACCCATTTATTTTCACACACACACACACACACACACACACACACACACACACACACACACGTCTATAGTTTTGAATTTGGGTTTTTTTCCTGTTTGGAGGGAGGTTTTGGTTTAACTGAATTTAAAAAGTTGTGTGCTATTTAGAATAAGCTTTAAACAGGGGTTCAATCTGTGTAGCTTTAGAGTTTAAATAGGGATCCCAATTAGCTAAGTAGTGGGTGGTTTAGAAGGTAGTGCAGCCTAGTGGTTTTTAAAAAACAGTTCTCTTCCCCCCCCCCCCCGAATAATTTTTTTGCATTTGGGTTGTTTTTTTTAAGGCGCCTGTCCTGCCCTAATAGTATTAATAATTTCCTTGAACCTAGCCTGTGCAATTCAACTACTTTCTCTGTTCTACTGCCAGTGGCACACACAGCCCCAAGCAGACAGGCATTGCACTGAGCAAGTGAGTACATCCATTGTGCACCCCACAACTGCAGCACAGCCTTAAAAAGAAGCAGCACTGCAGCAGAACCATTGGCACTGGGTGTGTAGGCACACTCTGCTGTGCTGAAGTCAGCCCAGGCGCTCTTCTTGGCCATTCTCCCAGCTGAGTGGCATGAGACTTTCCAAAAAAGTGTGTGGTTTTTTTTAAAGTCAGTGTTTTAAAAAGAAGCCCCAAAAGAGATGGTTGGGAGGGGTGGCAGAGGTGGGGGGGGATGTCAGGTACTGGGGGGGGGCGGCTTTCCCCCCTGTTGATCATGGTAGGGGGCATCAAGAGGGGCCTACTCCCCAAGTCACTCCCGGCTCTTCTTTGGCATGCAGGCTGGACTTCTCTAGTCTACCTGGCCCTATGCCAAGGCCTGCAGCTGGGCAGCAGTTAGGGGAGAGGGCCTCTCCTGCCAGGGAAGAAGAAGTTCTTCATGTGGCAGATGTGGAGGTGGTGCAGGTGGAGACTGCTGCCAGTCCAGCCAGATCCACCTTGCCGGCCTTCCCACCGGTCCCTGTGGGGGGGGGGAGGTTGGCTCTGAGGAGGCCCAGGAGGAAGCCCCTGTGTTTCCTGTCCCTGGGACTTCCCAGGCCAGCTCTGAGGGGAATGGTAGTGGCATGCCTCAGAGAAGGAACCAGCAGAAGCACCACCACCCAAGCAACCCCATGTTGCAGGAGAGTCCAGCAGTGTGGTCTGGGATCACTTCGAGCTTTGCCCTGGTGATCCCAGCCATGCTGCTTGCACCCATTGTAAGGCGCTTGTCAGCAGAGGCATGGACCCTAAGCACTTCAGTACCTTGGGTCTGTTGGTGCACCTGTGCCGGCGGCACTTGGGTCTAGAGACCTCTGCTGGCAGTGGCTGTGCCAAGTACCTCAGCTAGTGGCAGCAAGCAGCCAGTGGCTCCTGCTCCTAGGCAGGAAAAGCTGACTGAGCAGTGGGGGCAACCTCTGGGGAAGCAGTCTGATCATCTGAAGCCATATCTCATAACCTGGGCCATTGAGGAGATGATCGCTTTGGACGTCCAGCCTTTTAACATTGTGGAGATTGTTGGCTTCCGCTGTCTGCTCCAGCTGCTCGCCCCAGAGTACAAAATCCCCTCACAGACCACCTTCAATAGGAAGGTGGTGCCCTCCCTGTTCCGTGCGTGCAGGGAGGCTGTGTTGGCCAGGCTGAGTACAGCTGGACACAGCACCAGTTTGCATTTCACTGCAGATCTCTGGACGAGCTGCAGCAGGCTGCACACTGCCTTCATGTGCCTGACAGCCCACTGGTGGGGGCACGGGGGTGCGGGGACATCTGGCTCCGCTGGTGCTGTAACCAGCCCCTACCATGCATGCACGCCTTCTTGGCCAGTGCTGCGTGTGGAGGCGATGCACACAGACCACAGGTCGGATAAGTTGGTGGCAGTCATGGACTGGCAGGTGGGGTGCTGGCTGGCTGGGGAGCCAAACCTCCGCCGAGGCTTCATGGTCACTGACAACACAGCCAACATCAGTAAGGCAGATAGGTTTATGGTGTGCACATCGCTTGCGTTGCACACACCTTGAACCTGGTGGTGCAGGATGTGCTTGGGCTCAAGGAGACGTCGAAGTCCAAGCGCCAGCAGGCTAGGAAAGGTGGTTTAGTTCAGACGACAGATCCTGCTGCTTCTGTGGCCACTCTTGTGGAGCAGTGCCTCAGGATTGCTGGCCACTTCCACCAGAGTGAAAAGGCAATGGCTCAAGGCCAGGCAGATTGAGCAGGGCCTGCCTGAACACCCCCCAGGATGTTCTTACCCAGTGGAACTCCACCTTTCTCTCACTCCAGCGCATGCATGAGCAAGAGGGAGCCCTCTACAGCCTGGCAAGGCATGGTAGCTTGGATGTGTGCACACTGGTCCATGTGGACTGGCAGCTCATTGTTGAGCTGGTCTCATTACTCCAGCCAATCTATTCTGCAATGAACAGCTTGTGTACTGAGGCAGCCATGCTGAGCCAGGCTTTGTCTGTTGCTCTTCTCCTTGAGAAGGCCATGGCTGATCTCCAGTCCACTCTAACCACTGGGGACACAATTGCCCTGGCAGGTCGGTTGAGGACTGGGGTAGTGGAGCAGCTCAAGACACCCTTGGGTGCATCTGCATGGCATGTCCTGGCATGCATCTGTAACCCATGGATGAATGGCAGTGCTGTGCCCCCTGGCCAGCTGCCCAGGTGGAGGGACCTCCTGGTTGAACACGTCCAGCATGAAGAGAATAGGAGGTTAGGTGTGGGTGATGCAGATGACCAGGAGGAGATGGCTGGGTTGCAGCCTGGCAGTGCTCATGCCACCCCCAGCAGCACTGCCGCCACCACTTCTTCCCAGTCCAGCAGTGAGGTTTCTCAGGCAGTGGCACCAGCGGAGCGGCCAGTGCCACCTTTGTGTTTCACCACCGCGTGGTTCACAAAGAGCTTTGCTGGTATCTTGCCAGGGAGATGGAAGGAGGCTGCCCTTCGCTACAGCCATGCTGAGCAGATTGTTCTGCAGTACATGCAGGAGGTGGCGGAAGATGAGGAGATGGAACCGTTCCACTTTGGGGCAACGCATCGCCATGTCTGGCTCAACTTGGCAACTGTTGCTGTCCGGTTCCTCTCATGCTCGCCAACCAGTGTCTCGAGTGAGAGGTTGTTCTCCATGGCCAGGGATGTGGCGACCCCTCTGTGCTCACATCTGGATGCTGAGTTGGTCGAGCAGCTGGTCTTCTTGAAGGCCAACCTCCCCCTGCTGGGCTACCCTGAGCTGGCCGTGGAGGGCAAGTGACTCACGTCACCCCCCTATGCAGCACCTCCCATGCCACGGTAGCTCATCCTGGCCAAGATGTGTCACAGTCCCTGCCCCTTAGTGCTGCTGACACATCTAGACATGCATACAGGCACCGCTGCATTGCCAGCCTGAGAATGGTGAGATGGTGGACTGCTGCTGTGCTGGCACTCAGGGCTAGGGCAAGTGAGTGCTCCCTGCATCAGGGAGAGGTTCTCCCAGATGTTGCTGAGAGAAACTACAACTCCCATTTCCCACTGTTGCGATGGCTGGCCACCATCGAGACTAGGGACAATGGGAGTTGTAGTCACTGTCTCAGCAGCAAACATCTGTGGTGGATCCCTCCCTTTTGCAGGAGCATCCGCTTGCCCAGTCCTGAGGGCTGGAAGGCAGAAGTAGGTACACCATCCATCACAGAGGCAGGCTGCAGTTGCGTGTGCAGGCACAGGAATGTTTCTGGGATGCTATGTCTCACACATGGCATGCTTATGTTGAATAACACACACATACATGAGGGGAGCACACTGTCACAGAGGGTTTGCTTGTTCCCTTCAATGTGAAAGAATTGCGCTCTCTCTCTCTCTCTCTCTCTCTCTCTCTCTCTCTCTCTATATATATATATATATGACGATGCTAATGCTGTGCTGATGATGATTGATGAGTTGTTTGTTGTTCATCCATTTCTGTTTTGTAATAATGTGGCTTGTTTCTTCTACTTGCCTCTTTAATGTTTGTTGTCTGAGACTTTGTTTGCTTTCTTTTTTTCCACCCATGGAAGGACTGTGATTGAAGCAGCATCTAGGGGTGTGGAATTCTGATTTTTGGTGTTTCGATTCGGATCTGAACTGAAAAACCCCTGTTCTGTTTTGTATCCGAATATGGTCCATCTGAATCACCCCTGATTCGATTCAGATCCGAATTAATCCGAATCCGAATCCGAATCGATTTGGATTACAAAACGGGTCCCAGGGGAAAAATAGTGGGGTGGGGTGGTAGTGCCCAAAGGGTGGATGCTACCACCCAAATATCAGGGGAATTGGGCAAAGGGCTGATTTTTGGTGAATTTTTGAAGTTTTAGTGTCTTTGCAGCAGTTCGGAGGCATAACGTGGGATCTGGGCCAAAAGAGTGGGGTGCGGTGGTAGTGCCTAATGGGTGGAGGCTACCACCCCAATTGCAGAGTGGTTGGGCAAAGGGCTGATTTTTGGTGAATTTCTGAGGTTTACACGTTTTTAAGGTTTTCCCCCATTAGGTATAATGGAGGGTGTATCGCTTCACTTCGGCGGGAAAGGGGTGGCCTAGAGTGGTGTGGGGTTGGTGGTAGTGCCAGGTAGGGGCAAGGAAGCTACCTGAATTTTTTCAAATGATTTGGGCACAGGGCTGATTTTTGGTGAATTGTTGAAGTTTACGCGTCTTTAAGGTTTTTCCTCATAAGTTATAATAGAATGGAGCTTTCAGCAGCCCCATAAGTGCACTTGGGGGGTGCTGGGGTGGCCCAGAGCGAGTGGTGATGTAGTGCACATAGGGTGCCAACCACACCCATGGGTTTCTAACCCATGGGGTACAGGGTTCTGTTTTTTCTGAGGTATTCTGAGTGTCGATTCTATGATAGGAAATGAGATTTTCAATGAGACACCATGAATCCACTCTTATTTGCTATCATAGAATCCACACTCAGAACACCTCAGAAACAACAGAACCAAGTACCCCATGGGTTAGAAACCCATGGGGGTGGTTGGCACCCTATGTGCACTACACCACCACTCGCTCTGGGCCACCCCAGCACCCCCCAAGTGCACTTATGGGGCTGCTGAAAGCTCCATTATTAAACCTTATGAGAAAAAACCTTAAAGACGCGTAAACTTCAACAATTCACCAAAAATCAGCCCTCTGCCCAAATCCTTTGAAAAAATTCAGGTAGCTTCCTTGCCCATACCTGGCACTACCACCAACCCCACACTGCTCTAGGCCACCCCTTTTCCCCTGACGAGAAGCGATACACCCTCCAATATACCTAATGGGGGAAACCTTAAAGACACATAAATTTCAACAATTCACCAAAAATCAGCCCTTTGCCCAATCACTCTGCAATTGGGGTGGTAGCGTTCACCCATTAGGCACTACCACACCCCCTCTCTTTTGGCCCAGATCCCACGTTATGCCCCCGAACTGCCCCAAAGACACTAAAACTTCAAAAATTCACCAAAAATCAGCCCTTTGCCCATTTCCCCTAATATTTGGGTGGCAGCCTCCACCCATTGGGCACTACCACCCCACCCCACTATTTTGCCCCTGGGACCCAAAATTCGAGTAGAAGAATTTCAAACCTTTTTGCATTGAAGTCAATGGGAGGCAAAAAGGCGGGAAATTCAAATAGACGTCATAATCCGAAACAACAGATATTTGGAGCCGAAATGGAGGTGATTCAGTTCGGCTACGAAAAATTTCAGAGGGCCAGAAGGGTGAATCGGTTCAGATCCGAATCACCCGAAATTGGCTGTTTCGGGTACAGATTGTTCTGCACTCGAAACGTTTCGCACATCCCTAGCAGCAGCACCACCAGCAGCAGCACATACACACGTGCACCCACCTACCTACCCTGCTCCCAAACAGCCTAGCCAATGATGAGCTTGCTGCTGGTTTCCTCAAATGTCTGTCTCATGCAGTCTTAGAGAGCACATAGCATTCTGAAGCGATGGTCAAATTTTTACCCTTAAACCCACTAACCTTTTCGCAGAGCGCGCACACACACAGGTATACTATTGTTCCCCACCACCACCACCAATGTAGTATATGCATTGCAATTCAATCCCAAAATGCCAAGGCTTGTTGTGTGCCTATGTTTTGAGGGACCTCATGGGTGGGCAAAGGACAGGTTTACTTCTCTTGACTGTGAAGTGAAGATTTGGTCATATTGTGAGTTGTCAGCGTTTTTATTCAAAGACTGCTTGAATCTACATAGGTTGTACTCAGTCATGCCACAGACTCCAATCCATTGCAGAAATGCGCCAAAAAATTGTGTGCTGCCATTGTTGTCATCATCACTCTTTCAACTTGTGTAGGTGGGAGGGGGACCAAGCCTCACTACTCCACTGGCTTTTATGGCTAGGTGCCACAGATGTTGCTTGCTGACTGTGTCTCTGTTGCTTGTGGATGAAAAATGTTTGGGAGAGGGAGGGCAGGGCACTGTTGTTGGCCCTAGGGCCTAGACTGTTGCATTTGTGTGATATTGTGCTTGCTTTGGAAACCTGGTTCTTTGCAAAGCTCTGCAGTTGTTGATGTGTGATGTTATGTTCTTCGGGGCAGATTTGGGGCAGAAAGGGGGCTTCAGGGCGGATGAGTGGGTCAGGTGGTAGTGCCCCAATGGGTGCCTGCCACCACCCAGATTTCAAAGGAATTGGGCAAAAGGCTGGTTTTTTGTGAATTAATGAAGTTTACGCGTCTTTAAGATTTTTCCCTTAAGGAATAATGGAGGTTTCAGCAAAAGTAATAGCTTCACATTGGAGGCAAAGGGGTGGTCCAGAGTGGAGTATGGTGGGTGGTAGTGCCCAATGGGGACAAGGAAGCTACCAGAATTATTCCAAAGGAATTGGGCAAAGGGCTGATTTTTTTGTGAATCAATGAAATTTACGCATCTTTGAGATTTTTCCCTTAGGGAATAATGGAGGTTTCCCATAACTCTATGTGGGGGGCACTGGGGTGGCCCCGAGCAAGTGGTGGTGTTTGCACATATAGTGCCAACCACCTCCATACCCACAAGCCTGTGGGGTACTGGATTTTGTTGTTTCTGAAGTATTCAGTGTATTCTCTGGTAGCAGATGAGAGTGGATTCATTGTTTGTCATTGAAAATATCATATGCTACCAGAGAATCTACACTCAGAGCACCTCAGGAACAACAGAACCCAGTACGCCATGGGTCAGGAACCCTTGGCAGTGGTTGACACCCTATTCCTGTAAATGATTAGCACTGTTGAAATGGATAATTGGCATGGAGTTCTGTAGATTAGGGCCTACGTGCATTGATCCACTAAGGAAAGAGTGGCTGAAACATAGAAATGGTTTGTTGGACCTGTTTTTGAAGCCCCCCCGCCCGCTAAATGGGATGAGTTTGCCAAATGTTCTTCCAAGGAGATCATGAAAACTCATTCCTGGAACCAATTGTTTCAACAAATTGTTATCTCTTATATAAATATGAATAAACAGACCCGCATTAACATCACATGCATATAACTTACTGAAAATAGTTTGTCAGGATGCCAACTAACATTCAGTGGTGGCAAGGAACCAAGACTAAGGCACCCAACAACTCAATTGTATGCTGTTAGGAGTGATTTTTCAACGGATGAGTTAAAAACAACTAATTCCATTTAAAAACAAGGAGCAGCCAAAAAGGTTTTGCAAAATCATCACTCTTCCAAGAACTGTTTGGGCTTGCATGTTAGTCAATAAGCACATTATTTTGTGGTTATAGATTACTATCCAAGATGATGTCTTCACAAAGGATAGCAGTAGAATAATGGCTGGCTTTCCATCATTGATAATGATCCCTGGCTAGGCTAATAAGTGCTGGCCAGTTTTTAATTATATATTGGAAAAGGAAATGGCTCAGTAGTGTTAATGTCCAAACGGGTTTGTGCTTTCCAGATAACATAATCGTGAAATACCCCCAAATGTTATTGCTACATGGAATAGTCCACATTTTTATTTCCCAATAACCTGCATTCTAACCTTTGTTTTGGATTCATATTGTGACATGTAAAAATTCTTCTACATTGGGAAAGATATCAGCCACAATAAAGTGTTCTAAGATCATTGATTTATACTGGAT
Source organism: Hemicordylus capensis (assembly GCF_027244095.1). NCBI lineage: Eukaryota > Metazoa > Chordata > Lepidosauria > Squamata > Cordylidae > Hemicordylus > Hemicordylus capensis. Next base: position 178,469,290 of record NC_069657.1, on the reverse strand, counting down.
TGTGCCCAATATTTCAATTGATTGATAAAGTACTTTTATTCATAAGAGTGATTGCCTCTTATTGGAATTGCACTTGATAGGGTATAATTTTGTTTATAGGACAAAATGTTCGTACACTCACAGAGGCTGTAGTACAGGTTACTAATATTTCTCCCTAAGTACTAGCCACCTAATGCCACAGTGGAGAAATGGCTTGACTACCAAGCCAGAGGTTGCCAGTTTGAATCCCTGCTGGTATGTTTCCCAGACTATGGGAAACACCTATATCGGGCAGCAGCGATATAGGAAGATGCTGAAAGGCATCATCTCATACTGTGAAGGAGATGGCAATGGTATACCCCTCCAGTATTCTACCAAAGACAACTACAGGGCTCTGTGGTCGCCAGGAGTTGTGAAATCCATAAAATGATGCCATAAGACTGAAATGTGGAGCAAAGAAACATTGCGTAATACTATGCAACACTGATTAGAACTGCACTGAAAACTGCTTTTAGTCTAGGTTTCATTACACACAACTGCTCATGGGACTTTAATTAAGAGTACCCCATGCATGATATTTTGCTGCTTAAAATAGCACCAAATCGTGTGCATCCCATCTGTGCCATTTCTTTTTTCTATTAAAATCACTGTGAGGCTATTCATATGCGTGTGCAAAAGGGAGCCCAACCTCGTTTTGCACACAGATGTGAACCACCGGGATCAGGCCCAATCTCAGTGGCAACACAGTGGCAAACCCATCTAGGGAGCCTTTCTTCTAAATGGAGTTAGGAGAGCAAACATTCTCCTAACCCCATTTATTTAATCGTGTGTCAGCTGTGGCTGCTTGCAGCCATGGCTAGCAGACTTGGGGAGGAAGGATCCCCACAATGCATTGCATACTCACATAGGAACATAGGATTCTGTCATATACCAAGTCAGACCACTGATCTATCTAGCTCAGTATTGTCTTCGCAGACTGGCAGTGGCTTCTCCAAGGTTGCAGGCAGGAATCTCTCTCAGCCCTACCTTGGAGAAGCCAGGGAGGGAACTTGGAACCTTCTGCTCTTCCCAGAGCGGCTTCATCCCCTGAGGGGAATATCTTGCAGTGCTCACACATTAACACAGTGCATTATTGGAGCTAGGGGGGTAGGGTGAGGTGGCGTGTCCCAGCACCCCGACCCTCAGAATTACCGACAGGAGCTGGTGCTCGTCTGGGCAGGTGATCCGCCAGCCCAGAGACGGCAGGACGATCGTCTGCAGGGAGGTAAGCTCTTTTGGGCCTCCTCCCTGCAAAACAGGTAGCCCTTTCTCACTGCACGTGAGAAAGGGCTCATAGTGTCCTTTCAGGGGCGTAACTACTATTAGGCAAGGGGAGGCAGCTGCCTGGGGGCCCCCATGCCTCAAGGCCCCCCCCCAGAGGCAAGTCACATGAGGCAAGTCACATGACTATATATTGTGAAGTGTGTGTGTGTGTGTGTGTGTGTGTGTGTGTGTGTGTGTGTGTGTGTATCAGCGAGGGGCCCATTTTAAAATTTTGTCTCTGGGCCCACTCCTGCCTTGTTACGCCCCTGTGTTCTTTCCTTCTTTCCCATCTCTCCCTTTTCCTTTAGGAAGTGTTGATTAAATACAAAATGGTGCCATGTTGCCTTCCTTCCTCTTCAAAGTGTTCATGGCTGGTGCTAGATGGATGATCATGCTGCCCTTTATGACTGCCTCCTAATCTGCCAGCCAAAGTGCTTCATGGTAGGGCCAGCCAGCCCTGTTGTTCCATCTTACAAACCAAGACCACCTTGCTTCAAACCAATAGCTCCCTTGTCCAGTGTGTAACAGCAGCGGGAAAGAAGCAGAAGTGTATTTTATTCCAATTTTCCAGTATAATTATAAAGGTTTCCAGTTACATTGTTTTCTGCACTTATTTAGTTTGAATAGACATGCAAGTCATGACTGCAAGTTTTCTTTGCCAAATGCCATAATTTTTCCAGGAGGGTGGTTTGGATCATAGCAACTGGCTGAGAAGAATATTCAGCTATTCCCAGGCTTAAAAGAAAGAAAGTATTTAGGTTGTCCATTAGAGTGCTTCAAAATAATAATAATGAAAAAGACAGTTTAGAGGGTTCTAGACACATGTTTTATAGTATGTATTGTAATTTTATTTACATGCTTTTTAATGGTTGCTTTTAAGATAATATTTCTAGATTGTTTCTACTGTCAGATTTTGAGATGTTGAATACTGATGTTGAAATATTGTCAGATTTTTGAGATTTTGAGACGTAATTCCAGTGTTACATAGACCTTAAATGAAACACTGAAGATGCTCTATTTCTGATCAGTTTCCTTATACTGTGAGGTATAAGTTTCCTTATACTCTTCTTGAGGAGAGCTGGTCTTGTGGTAGCAAGCATGACTTGTCCCCTTAGCTAAGCAGGGTCTACCCTGGTTGCATATGAAAGGGAGACTAGAAGTGTGAGCATTGTAAAATATTCCCCTCAGGGGATGGAGCCGCGCTGGGAAGAGCAAAAAGTTCCAAGTTCCCTCCCAGGCTTCTCCAAGAAAGGGCTGAGAGAGACTCCTGCCTGCATCCTTGGAGAAGCTGCTGCCAGTCTTTGTAGACAATACTGAGCTAGATGGACCAATGGTCTGACTCAGTATATGGCAGTTTCCTATGTTCCTATGTTTCTATGAGGTGTGTCTCATTAATATTTACTTCATGCATCAGGGGTCAGCCAACTTAAATATTGGCCAGGGGTTCAAAGCCTTCAGAGGGCCCACAGACAAGCCCTGATCCCCTGCAGTAAAAAGAGATGGCAGCCATGAGTGCAGCTACTGAGAAGGGATTCAAACTGCTCCCCGTAAGCCTTCCTCAAATTTGGTGGGATTGTACCTCACAGGCAATGGCCCAGAGTGCTCCTTGGCAGGCAGCTGCTATCTCTTTTACCAATTCAGTGCTGCTGCTCCTGTTGTTTCGTAACTGCGATCTGCATCGCATTATTGGTTAAAATACTAGAGCACTGTGTTAGTGGCTAAATGATGGGACTCCAGTAATCCCTAAGTAATCTCCCACCAGAACAGGGAGTGCACTTGCCTGATGACCTTGCCTGACAACCACCTAAAACCTGGAGTGACCCTGGATTCATGTCAATATCAGTACTGGTTATATTGGAAGGAAGGAAGGAAGGAAGGAAGGAAGGAACTTGATAATGGAGTACTGGTCCCCCCACCCCCACAGAAATCTTAAACAACCAGCCATGCTTTATCTGGCAAAATGAGAGACAACCTTTGGACATAATGCACTGTACCAGAGATTCAAGCTTCTGGTCGTCTACAAGCATGAACTTGCAGTTTCATCACCACTGACCACAGGTCGGTTTTCTACCCCATACCTGAATTTGAACTTTCGGTTAGTACTAAATTTCGCTGCCAAATCCTCAAGTCCAAAAGCAGCATTATGTCTTCCAAATTCTGCTACCATATTATCCAGATTGTGCAAGTTACATCAATCAGAGTTAAGGGTAGGAAACTCCTCCCTCTCTCCTTCTTGATTTGCTCCAGCAGCTTTCCTTCATGCAAAGGAGGAAGCCCACACAGCCAGCGTCTTCCTCCTTGCAGTCTCCTAGACAGCAGATTGGGATCATCTGGGAGCACACCGTGGGGGCATTGGAGGCAAACGGTGGGTCCCTTATGTTTGAAGGCATCCAGAGGCAGAGGATCCTGTACCTTTAAGAGTGCCATAGAAGGGGAAATGCCACTAGCTGGAATTTCTCCAGTCACTGTACCTATGTGACAAGAAGAGTCATGGGGAAATTCTCAGTTCGTTTCGGTACTTAAAGGTATAGGAATCTGGCAGAATCTAGACTTGAAAAGCTCTCTCTCTCTCTCTCTCTCTCTCTCTCTCTCTCCCTCTCCCTCTCCCTCTCCCCGCCCCAATTCTAAATAGTACCATGTATTCTAAGACTCCTATCTTCCATTATCCTAAAAACATAAGAATATAAAAAGAGCTTTCCTGGATCAAGCCCAAGGTCTATTTAGTCCAGCATCCTGTTTCCCACAGTAGCCCACCAGATGTCTCTGGGAAGCCTATAAGCTATATAGAATTATAACTGGTCAAAAATGATGACATCGTATATTTAAACTATGTGAAGATGTTCTGTAACTGCAGCGATGTTCTGTAAGTATATTTTACTTCAAAAGATGTTAGCCACATTAGGCCCAAATACATGGCCCAAAATTTTAGGGTGCCAACTCGACCCAACACACATGACAATGGTAGTGTAGGAAGGGGTGCACATGGCTCCTCCTAATTGTCAGGTCAGGTCACATTGTAGCAGGTCAGGGCTCTGGAGACAGCACAGAGGCTTGATTCTTCAAATACATTTTTTTCCCTTTAGCTGTCCATCTATATGCCTGAGTGACCCAGGTAATCCCAGAAGCAGCTAGGCCATTCAGAAAAAAAAATCTAGTAGGTCAGCTTTCCTTCTAGGACCCTGAGTGGCTCTGAACAGGAGCATAACAAGGTTGGAGTGGACACCAGGGTAATAAGCGAAGACCCACCCCACCTTCTTCCCCATGAGGGAGAGAGAGCAACGAGCAAACTGTCACCCAGCTGGTGTGAGCCCCCTTCCCTCAGGCACCCAGGGACATTTTTCCCCCTCCCGCTTTTCAATTATAGCTAGTACCCAGCTCTGAGGGCTCTAGTTCCTAGTTTGCATCCTATCGGGCTTGAGAGTTGGCTCATCAAGGAAATTTGGGTGAAATTCATTGGCCAACAGGGACACAGAATATACATGCACATGAGCCCTGCATTCCATCTCCAGAAACATCATCCTGCTATCCAAAGTTGATAGCTATTCTCGACAAATTTACAAGGAATACATAGGCTTCACATTGTGCATAGTATACATTCTCTGACAATCGCAGTGTCACATTGAACACACATAAATGCTCAGATGGCTAGCACCACTTTTGGAACATCCCAGTTTTTATCCACATCTCTCCCAGAATAGATGGGGATTTCTCCTGTTCAATTTCATAATATGATCATGGGACCGCCATGTAACATGAGATGGTCCAATTCTCCTGTCTTTCAATATATACTCTCTTTTGTTTTACATAGTTAAAAGTGGACACTGAGCTCAGTGTGAGGTATCAGGCACAACAGTTCTGCACTATGCCCTGCTCATATTATGTCTTGTCTTCTTTGCCTTGTGTTCTTGAAGAAATTACCTTCTGGGACTACTCACCCCCAGCAACTTTGTTATAAATACAAAACCACCTGTGAAATAATAGGGGGAAATGAGGGCAAGTCAGAATGACAGCTTCTAATAATTGTGTCAATGTTACTTTAAAATCTGCAGAGATATCAGTTCCCTCCAATCCCAAAATGTCTCATCTGCTTTCCAATTTTCCACAAGATGCTTTTAATATTTTGAGATTGATATTGAACCACAGGGGTCTAAGAGGTTTTGAAAACTCTTGCATATGCATTTCATAGCAAACAATCAATTAGATTAATAAAGAATTTTAATTTAGATATATGGCCTGATAACTCCTGTGAGATATGGGTTGCAGGAAGAATGCAGGTTAGAAAAAAAAGTGGGCCCTAACGAAAGCCGCATTTAAGACAGCCAGGAAAAGAAACAGCCAGAAAATGCAGGTTAGGATCTTGAATAACTGCATATAGCAAAGTAGTTTGCATATCTTGAAACTAAATGGTCTGCATTAAAACATTTCTTTATAATAATTTAGACAAAATTTACACGAGGAATTCTGTAGTCAACTGTTTTCTATTCCCAATTTGCAGTATTCTATAGATTATTCTATATAATATGTTGCCAATTCAAAATTCAGCTGTATTCATATGTAATGTTAACCACTTTTTGAATTGCTTGGTTACATCTATATCCTGGAGATTGTCACTTGCAAAAAACACACCAAAAAAAACCCCATCCCAAATACTGGTAATGATTAATTTTGTTGCCCTAGGGTTCCCTGCATGTGTACTGAGAAACATTTGGTATGGTCTCTCCTGCTACAGGAGGCTTCTCCTATTGCTCATTACTTTCTTTCATGAGTTATACTAACCCTTCGGCACCAGGTTCATGCTGTATACAGAACTTTGTTTGAGCATGTGCCTAACTAGGATATATAACACTTCTCTCTTGGAAAAGGAAAAGAAAATTCATACTTCTGCCTCTGCTGAGACTGTCCAGAGGAAGACCAGAACAGGAAGCCATCTGGTTTTGAAAGCGGCTTGGAAAGGAATAGAGTGGGAAACAGAAGCTACCTTCTGCACCACCTGATTGCCTCAAGCCCCCCCCCCCCGTAGAAAAATAATGTGGTTCAAGAGTTTTTCAAGGAAAGAACTGTCAACAGGAGACTGGATTCCTTTTGGTTGCTGCTCATGGACATTTCCTGAAAATCTACATCGATTTTCAGTTTCTGCAGTTATACTTCCTCAAATTCTCCTGCAGAGAAAAACTTCCCAGTGGAAGAGTCTCTACTACAAGGAACAGAGCTTCCATTTATTTCCCTGCTAGCAGCTCATTGCCATTGTCTGACACTCCAGCTGCATTTGCACATAGTGTGGAATCACAGGTCCAGTGGATCTGCGTTTCCCATCTGAATTCAGACATAATGGAGAGCATCCTCTCTGCAGTCAGCAAGACTGCACTGAAGAGGGAAACTGGCTGTGTGAGCTTCCTTCTGGACTGAAGGACAGCCCACACAGCCAATCATGGCTGGACGTGAGGGAGAAGCTTCCTCCCTCAACTCCAGTTGAAGGGAACAAAGCCTGCAGTTCTGCTTTCTGACATACCACAGGCTGTGCCCAACCTCAGGTTGCTGTGACAAAACTCACTACAAATCGAGGGTTCAGACTGAAGTTCCAAATTTGAAATCTTGGGTTCATCTGGCTCTCCTGTTTCATATGTCATTCCACAATGGGTCAGGAGGCAGGCATGAGGAGTATTCTACCATCATTATTTTCCTTATATGATAGGGATGTTAGTGGAACTCAACAGGTTTGAGTGTGTTTGAATTAACAATCAAGTCCTGAGAGAACAGAGCACAAGCATAAATTCAAGTCAGGCTCTTTGACTTCTGTGACCACTCGAACCACTCAAATCCACTCACAACACCCTCCTCCTCGACCCCCTATATTTACAGTTGGACAAGGTCAAACAGAGCAGGGCAAACCTTTCTTTCAACTGTCGTTCACTCCCAGTGAAGGTGAGGCAGCAGTAGCTGCACACAGCTTTTTTTTTTTTTTAAAGACCACAGAGTCTTCTTTTTAAAAGACCCCATCATTCCCTCTGCCATCCAGGAAAGGTGCAAGGTATTTTCAGGATTGTATTTTTTTCAGGGCTTCCAGGCATTGCTACAAGGGGGAGGGGCAATAGTTTATTATAGTTTGCCCAGGGCCTACCACTGTTAAGGCAGCCATATTTCTTAGTGTGATAG